>NC_134679.1:2876316-4311975 GCF_024713945.1 Dermatophagoides farinae | reverse complement strand
ACGCTGGAACAATTATTGAATATAATAAATAAAATCAAAATTCGAATTTGAAAAAAATAAAGTGTTTCCTTTTCTTTTTTTCACATAAAACTGATTTTGGAATTGTCATCAGTGTTCATTTGCTGCCTCATATGCTCTTTTTTTGTTTTTTTTTTCGCACTTTTTTTCTTTCACTGTTTATTTTATTTTCATTTTATACAATTCATCAGCAACTAGAAAGGTTGACAATCATTTTTTCTAAATAATATCATATAGCACATGACTAATGAATTCATTCTCGGTGAAAAATCAAAATATGTTCATCAAGACAGAATTCGTGAAACAGATGATGTGGAAATCAAAGCTTTACTAGGTTTATTCATCTTATTTGGGATTTACCACAACAACCGGCTAAATCTGGGAGACATTTGGAATAATGACGGGACCGGAATAGAGACATTCCGCTTAACCATGTCTCTACAACGTTTCAGATTTCTCAGATGTTTGAGATTCGATAGCAAAGAGACGAAAAGTGAAAGAAGAAAAATCGACAAACTCGCCCCGATTCGCGATCTTCTTTTGAAGTGCTATTTATGCAACAGATTAAAAAAATCAAAGGAAAGATTACGTATTTTGAAAGGAAAAGAAGTTTTATCAACCATCTAAATCGCTATCATTTCGATTATTTGAAGTAAGTTTATTGTTTATTTAAATTTTAAATATAACTGTTGACTCAATAATTTTACCGATTCGAACAAATCCAATGACAAGATGACAATGTTCATGATGATGACGATCAAGAATTTTTATTGAATCTAAATATCGATGATGATAACGAGATTTCCGAATCTCCTTCAAATGCCGAAAATTTGAAAGGTTTGAAAATTAATTCATAGCTTGGATTCATATCTAATGAAATCTATGTATAGATTTAGCAGATGAAACAAGTTCGGCTACAAATATGCATGAATCTATATTCCTTAACAATTTAATGAATTCAACATGGAAAGAATATTATGAAAAATTGTTATTTGATATAAATTGGTTAAGATATCAAGAAAATACAAATATGCAAACCATCAACAAAATTGTTTCAATGGTAATTAAGCATTGTCTTCAACATTTACCAACACATCTTGATGAGAGGCGCAAAATTTTCGAAAACATGATCAGCCTTTCAGGATGTAAATATAAATTCAATCAATTTATAGAAAATCTACCAACTTACATTCCTGCTGGTAATTCTGATTTGAAATTTTCTTGGGTCAAACCAAGTGACGTTTGTCGACTCATTTTATCAAACAAATCAATAATGGAGCGGGTAAAGTATTTAAACTAAATTGATTTATGGTTTATTATTCATTTCACTAGTTCACGAGAAATGGAAGAGTAAAAATATCAATAATTCTGACTTGAAATTTTTGGTTCAAAATGTCTTCTAGTTCATCAACTAGTACTTCTGATTCTGCTAATAACGATTCAAAAAAGACAGAAGTACATCATTGGAATTCTGATCCAGGAGTTCATTTCAAAATGGTACCTAAATACAATGGACAAAATTTTGCTGAATGGAAATCGGAGTGATCTGTATTATGGCAAATATAAAGCTCGTTTAGTGGTTGGTGGGTATAACCAAGTTCAAGGTGTTGATTTTAATGATACAATGTCACCAACACCTAATCAATTGATAATTGAAAGAATAATATAATTCAGTATTTTGAAGCTTGCAATTTTATTCGGATCTGGAAAAAAAAATTTTAACATCTTCGTCGAATTCTGGAAATACGTAATTATCCAATACGAATGTTAGGTTAGGTTAGTTTTGGATAAAACTATTGTATTGTCAGACTGTTTATTTTCAGATTTGGCACTTTTCAGTCTTGGCTGTTTTCTGCCTTGGCTATTTTCAATTTGGCTATTTTAACCAACAATCCTCACGATTATCGACTTTTTATCATCATCACAATTTATAATATGATATCTTGTTAATAAAGTTGGATATTTTTCAATTAAATGATAAATTATTCGTTTAAAAATTATTTGAGGAATGAATTTGCGATACGGTTTATAGCTTCCTACTAATTGGTCTATTATCTATTATTGCTTTTATTATTGTAATAATATCTTTATCGAAGCAAAATTTCAAATCGGTTGGATTATTGGCTTGGCTTAATAAAGCCATGATTAAATGGTTGGGCAATTCGGGGAATGTGTAATACGTTATGTTAAAAAAGTTTTTTATCCCGTCAAAAAACTCAATTATGAATTCCAAGAAAATAGAAATAGAATTTTGAGAATATATTTTATGTACGTATTTCGCATTTAATTCTTGATAATTTTCATTCAATTGTTCATATTTATCGGTCAATTCCTTATACATCCTATCTCTATTTAAAACAGAGATTAATTTTCTATGATATAATTCAATGATAATAAGTTCGACTTACTTGATTTCATTTTCCATTTTTAATTTGAATAATAATAGATAATATATTTTCAGATTCAAGTTAGACGAGTTCAGGTAACAAAAATGCAAAAAAAATCAAAATACAGTCTAAATTCGATTTGGAAAAGGAAGTGAAAGAAAAACGAAGAAAAAGAAAATCAAATACATTATAAAGGGGTTTTTGTAAAAAAATATTTTACAGCTACAATGAATTACTCATAAATGACGGACATGATTTAAATTTAATTTTTATATGAAATCGGATTGAAATTAGCAAGGCAAAGAGCTTCATTATGATTTTGGCCGCAGATTGGGCAATCGGATTCTTGGCATTCATAACTTAAATGATGATCTTAATTGAAGAATTTATAGCAACGTTTTTGCTCATATACTATGCGAATTCTATCTAAAACACACAGGATTGTCAATGCCATAAAGAAGAAAAGTAACAAGAAACCTTCTTCATCAAAACGCAACCATGTGAAGTCTGACTATTGCAAACGAAACTGTCATTCTACTGATGAGTGTCAGATACGCTTTTGGGATGAAAATCATGAGCGTCCACATCATCGTCGTCTGGCTCATTCAATTCAAAACAATCGAATTATTCTGCATCTTCAAAACCATCGAACACCACATCCACCAGTGTTGCGAATGACGAGAACGTATTATATGAACAAACAAACCCAAACCGATAACGTCACCGTGATCGACAACACATGTGACGAATAATGAATCAGTGTTTGACGCCGCTAGCGGAAGACCAATTATTTCAATAAAAATTGGCGATATTGTGATTCATCCAAATGACTATCAACCTATCAGCTTTCCAACTGATGAAGACAGAAAATCATCCTTGATTATAATACTGCATTTCAAATCCGTATATTCGTATGTTGGATATGTAGAGTAAAAGGATCAAAAAATGAGTTTGGAATTTGCAAATTAACGCCGAAATTCCACAACATATTGCATTATTGGGAAGATGCATTTGAATTTGGACCAAATTCTTCGTATAAATACGAAAGATTTCATCAATTGAACAAACGTTTGCGATTCCGATATTTACGAGGAATATTCAGAAGAATTCGAATAAAAAATGTTACTATACTATATATAGACTGTGCGCATTTCATCATCATATCTCATATATCAAGATTTCCTTTGATTACAAATGAAAAAATCAAACGACAAAATGATAAAAATACTTTTGGTAATGATGTATATTTGCATTGTATACGCTAATATATATGATATAGCACTCAGGGATATACCAGTCAACAATATCAACACCACGAAAGATGTAAAAAAGAATGAAACAATTGAAACAACATTCATTTAAAGCTCTGACGAAGGCATTTGGACCTTGGTATTTGGTATTATTCTATGTGAAACTTAAGGACACCAATTGAAAGATGTAGAAGGATAGACTTTATTTAAAACACAATAATCATCTTTTTGGTTTAATACAATAATTGACGTGTGCATCAAACAACCAATAATCATAGAATGAATCTCCAATGGGGTGAGCGCTGTCTTTTTATCCCCTTTTCATCACGTCATCTGTGTACCGCCAAGCCCACGCGCATTCTCTGTTTACATAGATTTTGTTTTTAAATAACTAAGAATCTTGGTTTTGTTATTTCATCACAAGTGGGTATTGCTGTTGGTGCTACAATCATGGTTCTTGTTATTTGGTGGTACAGTTTTGGTCTGAAAATTCGGCGTCTACGAGAAGCATATATAGGGGATGTGACAAAAAAACATTCAATGTTTACCTATTTATGTAATTTGATTTTTGATAACCTTGTTACTGACACATTCAATCACATTTTTTTATTTTGATTTGTCATATCATACTGTAAAATCAAACACAACATTGATAATCATTTTCTTATTTATGAACATTCGATTGATCAGTTTTGTTTGTCTTAAGATTGCCATAACAACAGGATTGTAATATTTTTTGCTCGATTGCTTTTTTTCTTTTACCTCATAATGTCGCGAAATTGGAATATTCATGAAAGATACAAATGTTCGTTGGACAAAATATGTTAGTGAGTAAATGGTTCTCTCTCAGAATGTTTGACGTTGGTACGTCTTTTATGAATTGCCCAAGTGAGCAGAATTTTGGGTTCTTTTGTTCTCTCAAAATAAACATATGTAATAATTCAACGTTTTCTTTTGTATCCATGTATTTTCGATTATTATAAGTTTTTCATTAAAATATAATTCAATAAAATAATCAAGTCATTTTCATATCACAAAACATCAACAAAATAAATAATGAAATAATTGGACAAACATTCGGATTTTTTCTTTCTTTTTTCTGGTTTGTGAATCCAACTATTACAATAAGAAAAACGATTCTTTTCTCATCGTAAAATGCTGGATGATGAAAAAAAAATTGGAAAAAAGAATCATCAATTTCATTTTCAGCTTTTCTTTGCGTAGAGAAAATAGTTATACGTAGTATACGAAAAGTTCCTATTTTTCTTAGTGTATGGTACATTTCAATATATTTATTTACAGTAATACCCCGCTTAACGCGGGGGTTACGTTACAAAAATTCTGAGCGTTAAGCGAAACAGCGCTAAGCGGGGCTATTTTTACATAATGCATTTTTACCCTTCATATACAATGTAACAATGTAATGTAGGGTAATTGTGCAGCGTTATATCGAATCAGCGCTAAACGGGGCAGCGCTAAGCGGGGTATTACTGTATATTTATATTAAGATAGACTAGTAGATTGATAAGATTTTTAATTTTTATACACCAACACCTTTCCAATGTAAACACAAACAACGCCATTCAATTTAAAATCATTTCTTAAAATGTTGAAATAGTCAATCTATTCTAGTGCCATCTATTGTAATGAATTTACACAAACTTTCAATTGCAAGAATTATATTTATTGATGATCAGATGTTATTTAGGAAAACAATGCCGAATGACTTTATCAAAATCTATTTAAAATGAAGTATATCAATATTTTTGTTATCATAACTGATTTTAGGATGAATATTTTACCATATTTTGGAATTTATAAAGGGTACAAGTGTCTAGATTTGAAAGTTTTCATGCAAGTAAGCAGACTTTCAATTGCAAGAATTATTTATTACTAATAACCTTACATAAAAGAAAACTTAAAGAGTAGATATAAAATCCAATATTATCCAGATTTTTTAATTTTTTTTTATTAGTTTTAGAGCCAATATTTTTCAATTTTGGTGCCCTAGACTCTTTATTCTCTCATATCACTGCCTTGCTATTCAAGCAGCAATGCCTATACTTTAACTCATTCAAAGCAGCTATGGCCGAGTTGGTTAAGGCGATGGACTCGAAATTAGAAATTTTGGAAAGAAAAAAAAATGAAAACTTCATTTCAAGAATGGAAAATATATTAATTCTAGTTATCCATTGGGATTTTTCCCGCACAGGTTCGAATCCTGTTGGCTGCGAAAAGTGTGGTTTCTTTTTGTTCAATCAAAAAAACACTGTTTTTACGAATTAAATTCTATGTAATACAACACCATAAAATAAAAATTAATTAATTAAAATAAATTTATTTTTATTATTTTGCCATTTGAAATGTGAAAAAAACACAATCAGTTCATTTTTGAATAGTCTGATGGTGGTGTAAGGCCAAAATAGATACGATGATTTTGGAAATACTTTGATTTACGGAAAATTTTATCTGTACCATGTAGCCAATCCAATATACCAAGGATTCCATAATTAACATTAAATCTATATCAATCACAATGAATGGAAAGATTTTAATATTAAATCAATACAAACAGAAACAAAAAAAACTTACTTGAGATGATGAAAATCATGAAAAACAGGTGACAATGACCAGGGAAAATGATAACCACAGTGGTCATTCAATGTCAATAATACCGTATATAGTAGCCAAAGATTTGAAACAAGTAAATGTGATTGCATTAAATATGGTCCAATAAGAACGGGAAATGTATTGACAATTGCATGTTCAATTGGGTGACAATAAATTGCTGCCAAAGCAATCGGTGTTTGCCATTCATGATGGCGTTTATGAATATGTCGATAAAGATAACCATGATGACATAATCGATGTGTATAATAGAACAAAACTTCACGTATCAATATGAATGATATCCATTCTGTAATAAATCGGCTTATCGTCGGTATTCGTGTAGATGATTGTGGAATTAGTATATGATTCACTTGTAACCACTGAAATGAAGCACCCAATGAGATACCCAAAATTTGATTAAATAACACTTGTTTCACTAATCTTCGTAAATCTTTTCCATTCACTTGTGATTTATCCATTTGAATTTTGTATTTCAAAATGAATTTTGGCCATTGATAAATATCGATGAATGTATAGGCTGTACCGACAATCCAATAAACGGGTATTGTTATGAACAAGCCAATCAGTGAATTTGCAAATTTGTGATCACCATTGAAACGATGAAGAATAAATGATTCATAATGATTTTCTACTGCCAATCGATATGGTTCAGTAATGCTAAATTTAATTCAATAAGAAAAAAAAATATCGGTTAAGAAGAAAAATTTTATATTGACGAAATTATTGGTCACCATACTTGTCGATCGTCAGATTTATTGTTTCCATTTTGTAAGCAACTTGTTACTTGATGATTTGTTTCGGTCGATGAAAAAATGCACATAACAATTTAACTCAATTTCACCATTTATTTATTAAGTTCAGTTGTTGTTTATAAGGATAAATTATTATTAATTTTAGATAAAATATATATGGAAAATACTGTACATAGGCTGCACAATTGGTTATGATAATTTTTAT
This sequence comes from Dermatophagoides farinae, assembly GCF_024713945.1. Taxonomy (NCBI): domain Eukaryota; kingdom Metazoa; phylum Arthropoda; class Arachnida; order Sarcoptiformes; family Pyroglyphidae; genus Dermatophagoides; species Dermatophagoides farinae. Next base: position 4,304,732 of record NC_134679.1, on the reverse strand, counting down.
TTTTGTTTATTTTTCAAATGAAATCAAATTAAGATGTTCAAAATAAAACAAAAAAACCGAACTTTTGATAGGGGGAAAGTCAAGATAAAAATCGGTACAATTTATGAAATATTCAAGTGATTCTCAAACTATTTGTTACAATCTAATTTTTATCAATAAAGAACAAAGTTTTCGAAAGAAATGTGATCGTTCAAGTTATCCATGATTAGAAAGTTTAAAAACTCCTGATATATGTGATTACATAAACAAAATGTACCGGGTACATGTAGCGATTAAATTTAATACTTACTTGTTTGACCAAAATGAAGGCCACGTATGTAAATATAATTTATCACTAAATGTAATAATATGTGGTTATATTTTGAATATGTAATCAAATTTTCGTTATTAAAACAGTGCATTGCTTTTTTCACGTTTTCGCGTCATATTTCCGAAGAAATGACGTCAATTTTTTCAAAAAACTAAAAAATTTGAAAATTTGAGCACATAGGTATCGATAGTATCGATTATTTACAAAAATATGCGTGTTGATCATTGAAACAAATTGTAAATTTGAAGATTTAAAAATTTTTTTTACCGAAAAGAATTTCATTATTACCGCAGGCAAATGGATGAAGAAAACGAAAATCCTTTACAGCTATTGCTAAAAATGCGTGATGGTTGTGCGGATATAAACGAAGGTTTTGGTGAAGATCAATTTGAAATTGACGAAATTGAAATCGATCCTCAACAATATTATCATGAAATGTATTATACCAACGATAATAAACGCTCAAAGCGGCCACAATCTATGCGTTCAACACGATCCAAAGTTCGTAAACGTTCAATGCAAGAAGAAATTGGCACCATCGATATGTTGACATTCGAAGAACAGAAAGAAATTGAAGAACCGATTGAGATAGATATGCGTAATATTTATAAAACCTATGGAATTAATCCAGTCGATACTAGACAGAAATTATTTCGTAAAACTTCAAACGATATCATCAATTTTTCAATTGGTGAAGCTTTTATGAAATTTGCACATGGAAAAAATGACGAAGCTATTGGCTTGCTATTCGAAGTTATCCGTATTAATCCATTGAATCCAGAACCATATGATGCACTTGGTGATATATATCGCAGATTAGGCAATTATGATAAGGCTCTGGAATTTTATCTTCTAGGCATAGAATTCAACCAAAACGATAGTGAACGTTGGGCAGAAATTGCCGAGCTAGCTTATTTCAATAGTATGTACAAATCAGCGTTGAAATTCTACACAAAAGCCCTACGATTAAGTCCACGCAATTTGACTTATTATATAAAAAAATCAAACATATTCGAAGAATTGAAACAATATGAAAATGCATACAAAACATATGAAAAAATGATGTCCATTTTGGAGCCTGAAGATTACAAGATTATCATTTCGATTGCATTTCGCATTGCTAATTTGTTGCTATTTCAATTGAATTCTCCATCAGAAGCGTTAGCCATCATCGAGAATATTATTGTTCAACATTCGATCGAACAAGATTCTGATAAATTTGTTTCATTTCGTCTATATGTTGCGACATATTTCGATTTATTACTAACAAATGGTAAGATCGATGAATTGATCTCGAAATTCATTCAATATAATTTAATCAAAACGGAAAAACTTGATGGTATTGATGTTGAAAATGTCAATCAATGTCGAGACATTATTTTCGATAATTTAGATAAAAATCTTTTCAATACTGATGACATTGTATTACAATCAAAATTAATCTGTGCTTGTTTATATTTTAAAAAACATTGCCATACTGATTCGATAAAAAAGTTTCATAATGAATTTTCTAAAATTGAACATGAAACTGCACTGGAAATGGTTTATAGGCCGATAATTGTTGCTTTAATAAATGCAGATGAATATGAACAAGCTCATGTTTATACGACCAAATTGGTGAAAAATCTTAAATCATCCAAATATTGGTATTGGCATGGTTTATGTTTGCGGAAACTTGGCCAAGATGAAAATGCCATCGAAGCTTATGGTAATGCCATACGTTTTGATCAACATAATTACGAGGCTGTAAATGAATTAAGTGATCTTTGCAATCAGATTGGTATACCAGAACGTGCACTTGATAAAGTCAATCTTGATCATTTAAAAGTAGATATTACTCTATTGATGAATCGATGCAATCTTTTGTTCGTTTGTAAAAGATGGACAGAATTTATTTCACATTGCCGATTACTATTAAGTTCCAATCTATATTTTATTGAAAATTGGCGAGATATGGCTGAATTGGTTGCACGATCAACTACATCACTCAGTCTTATGAAATCGGCACGATCATTGCGTCGAAAATGTTCACGTTTGACTGGACGAACTGAATTGATTGGTGGTCGTTTGATTAAAGAACAATTTTTTGATTTTTGGAAAAAATCCATATTCGTTTTGCTAAACTATCTTCAAGAACATGATGAAGCAGTACGCTGGGCATTTTCCGGTCTTATGTCTTCATATAGCCATGAATTAATACAACCAATTCTATTGGTTACATTTCGAACCTGTATCGATGCTAAAGTTCGTCAATATACCTTCTGGTTGGGAAAATTATTAATAAAAGAATTTCGTAATAATGGTAAATTATGGTATGCATTCAGTGCAATGTTGAGCAGCATTTATCAAGATTATCGTCATAAACGTTTCTGCATTCGACTTTGGTCAGAATCACCAGAAAATGTTAATATTCTAATAGTAAATGGTCATATTGCATTTGAATCAGCACGTTATCTTCATGCATTAGCCATCTACTTAATGATCTATCGAATGCGAACATCGTATCGTTATGATTCATTTCATGTTGCCCTTGCTTATCTGCATCTCATCTGTCAGAAACATACTTTGGATAAATGTTCATTGTTTGCTCAAATGATTGCCTTTCTTCATGATTATATGCTCAAGATTGGTAAATGTCAAGAAACCTACTATAATCTGGCCCGAACATTTCATCAACTTGGATTCATTCCTTACGCAATTGAATTGTATCAAGCAGCTCTTCAAACACCACTTAAAGTACATGATAAACGTTTTGATCTTTCACCGGAGATAGCATTCAACTTATCACAGATTTATCGGAATTCAGGTAATCATGATCGTGCCAATGAATTAATCTTAAAATTTTGTGCTGTATGATTATAATTTCATTTTTTTTCATAATAATCATCTTGTAATATCAAATGTCAGTAGTGTTTATCAATAAAAAAGATATGTTTATTTTTTTCATTAATTTTAATCAGATTCATTATCATCAAATGATGATTGCTGAGAATTATCTTTTGATTTTGATTTTTCCGTTTGTAATTGTTCACCTTTCGTTTCATCGTTGTTCAATGTGTAACGAAATTCATCAATCTTTTTAAGTTCTTCAATGACCAAAGCAGTATAATGTGTTCGTTTTGGATCGCACTAATCGGTATGGAAACGGGTTCAGTTCACGGAATGCTATATCAGATAACCGTTGTAGATTGAATTGTCTTTCATCTAATGTACGCAGAAATTGATTCATTGATGCCGAATCGGTCATCTGCAGCAGTTCAGATTCATGCAGACGTAGTATGGCCAATGCGAATCTAAACAAAACTTTACTACCTTCATGCAGGAATACATCCCAGATGTGTAGATAGACAAACACCGGTACATTGTCAACAAAAATGGTCAAAAACCAGGCAAACAATGATATTTCTATATGATGATGGTCCATTTGTTGTGATAATTGGGGCAATTTGTCCGTAATTAAATCTCGTAATACGTATTGATCAACATGTGCGCCTATAAAAAAAATGAAAAGATTAGAATTTATAAATATAGCTTTCTACAGAAACATATACCGAGCAAATTACGGCCATAATAATCTTTAGGCATAATTGTTTCTACGATTGCCACCAGACACCAGAATGCATCTTCTTCAGGCATAAATAGCAATGCAACAGCTGCTAACCGATTCAATCCTTGGCAATAGCCCACCGATGGATTATGGAGACTATATGCCAATAGCACACGACGAAGTCGTTCAATACCATCAGATTCTAGATTTTCGAAATGACGATTATTTGGCAATGTACGTAACAAGTCCAATTCAATTTGTTTAGCCGATGGATCAAGAACTTTGCTTTGCGAACCAAGTTTTGAACGATTACGAAGTAATGATTCGTAATAGTCATCACTCAATTTAGCTTTGTGATCTTTGACACGTTGATGTATTAATGAACGCCAAATCTTACAACGATAATCCTGAGGTACACCGAGCCGAATCATTTGTTTTAGCTCAAAATTGCCAATCGGAACTTCTCCATGATTAGTTAAATTGCTCATAAAATGATCCCATTTAGAACGCCATGTGATCTCACTTTTATCAGGATCAAGAACAAAATCATAACATCGTGGTCTTTCATTGTTATGATGATAGAATCCTAATTCATCATATTCGGCACCACAAATTGAATTCGAAGCCGATTGATTTGACCATCGAGATCTTGGTCGATTTCCAGGTTTCCAACTTAATGGAATGTCTAAAGAACTTTCCTCAAGCAATCTCGATACTATTTGCTTAACAGATTCATTAGTGACGAATGAATTTGATGATGATGATGATGATTCGATACCATGAAATACCTCTTTTTGATTGCGTTCTTCAACTTGTATACAATGATTGATTTCTTTCAAAAGTGACAATAATTTTGATTGTATCTGCGATGATTTAGCTTCAACTTCACACAATTTTGCCTCGGATTGTTTGTGTTTAAGTTCAAGAATTCTGTTAATTTCATTTAATTCGATTATTTCTTTGTTGAGAAAATAGTTTTGTTGTTCGAATGCAATGGCTGTATCCTAATAATTTGAAATCAAACATTGTAAATTAAATTAATCATCAATCTTTGATACCGTTTAACCTACCTCAAGCTGTTCAATTTTTTGTTTAAGTTTTCTCGGCACTTCATCCTGAATAAATTCTCGTTCCAATTCAGCATGAGTTTGCATTCTAGAATTTTTACATTCCAAATCATAAACTTCATGTGTTAAAGAAACTAGTGTACGATCACGAGATTCAAGCATTTCTTCCAACACTTGTTTTGTTGTCGATAATGAACAATTTTCTTGTCGCAATTTTTCATTATCTTTAACCATTGTGTTTAATTTGATTTTCAAAGCAATTATATCATCACACCGTGGATCATCCGTATCTGAACAATTTGTCGGTTTTTCACTTTGATTAAAAATTCTTAATTGTTCTTGTAAGATTTTTATAACTTCACGATTAGTTTTCACTTCATCTTCTAGGGCCATTTTATCATGGCGTAATGCTAATAGGCTACCATTTGATCGCCGACATTGTGAGCAATTCATGTCAACATCTTTAATAGAATCATCTTGAATATTGTGGACAAGCTGCTTATTTGGTTTACCACTAAACATTCCACCAAATATACGAGATGGTCGACGATGGTCACTATTTGTGATTGGCACCGATAGTTTTTGGTCACGTTTAGCAGGTGGTAATGATTGAGTACGTTTTTGAGCCGATAGATTCGGAAATTTGGGTTTCGGTTGAACCATTTGTTCATTTAAAATTTTGTTTCGACTATGAGAATCAACAGTGTTCATATCACAGCTTTGGTAAAATTCGCTTTCATTTGATTTATCCGATGTAGTTTCGGTAACGGCGGCGGTGGTACCAATTGAGAAATACGATTTATCCGATCGATCAGCTAATGGTTCAGCTAATCGTTGGAAATAGCTTTGACGATATTGTTGTAACATTCGAACCCAATGGAAACCTTCGGTGGGAGTATTCGCTTCGAGCATGAATCGTTTTACACCTGAACGTATTTCGAATCGAAATGTATCAACACCAGTAGTCGGATTGGCCAATATAAATGATGATTGATTTATATTAATCTCACCCAATGGAAAAAGATCTTCTTTTGTACGATAGTAATATAGTTTACCATTGTCTTTATTGAAAACGAACCAACGTTTTTTGCGATGATTGACCAATGGCGATGATTGCTCTTGTTGAACGTTCGAATGTATCAAAAGATAACCTTGAAGAACATCATTATCTTTATTGTTTTTGGATTGTTTTTGAAGTTGTTCTACATTTCTATTTTTGTTGTTGTTACTATTACTACTATTTTGGTACATAATAATTGTATCATTGAGTGAAATTTTTTTTTTCAACTAAAAAAAATTCAATGATTGGATCCCATTTACAAATTGTTCAAACGTAGAAAAAAAAATTCTTTATAATTGAGACGATGAAAGCCAATTACGATAATTATGATGGTGGGCGACGATGATGATAATAAAACGATGAATATCAAGAAAAAAACAATGAACAAATATTGTTACAATATGGCACAGATGAATACGGATATTGCACATTGATCGACATAAATAAATTCAATTCTTTACAATTCTATATTCATTCAGCAATTATCTGACACATGTGCTTGAATTTTTTATGATGATACAAAGAATTACATATACAAATAATAATAACGGCAACGAATATATAAAAAAAAAATTTCCAAAATAAGAAAAGCTGTGAAGCTGGAGTTAATTTGACAGGTGAAAAGCATTAAAATCTTCGAAAGTATTGCCATCTGGTTTCAATCAGGTGATGAATCGAAAATAATTTTTTTTTCTTTGAAAAATAATTTTTCTTTTTATTTATTATATTCCATTTGATTCATAATTTTTGCATTTATCTCATCAAATAATCAATATTGTGTTAAATCAATAATTATGTCGCTTCAATCAAACTTTTGTTTTTTGATATCTTTTTTTTGTTTTGTTTTTATACAATTAAAAATAAATTTATATATTCTTCTCCATTTGAATTTGATTTTTTTATCTGTGTTCATCAGTATGGAAATATTGATAACAATGAGGCATAGATTTTTCATTTTTTTTTGTTTTGTAGAAATCAAGGGGGTTTGATATATATATAAGTGATATATTTGCATCAAAACAAGGTAGGTAGATGGATGGAAAGGTTTAAAATTGTTGTGTGTTATGAATGAAATAAATGGAGAATTTATATATAAAAAGACACAAATTATAGCCAAAAAAGGAAAGAAAAACGGCTCATGTGGCATGATTATAATCTAACACAATTTTAAAATAATAATTCGTATTTTAAGTAATTTTTTCGTCATCGATGATTTTGATCAATAGGAATCTGATGAGAAAATGAAAGGCAAACCCACAATTCAGGTCAGATGTGAAATGAAGAATTGATGGGGGCAAGAAATCGGAGTTATTTACAGCTTATTGCATATGGAGTTCAAGGTATTAAAGGATTTGTTGTTCACTTAAAGAATGAAATAAAAATGTCAATGAATTACTATATGTTGAATTTCAATTGATTTGAGTGGTCTAAAATTTCAATTTTGTTGCAAATCGGTAGTCATTTGCGAAATGCTTGTCGATATTGTTGTAACTGGTGTAGAACTATTTCCAGTAGTAGTAGTTGTGGATGAATTTTCAGTCACATTAAACGACATTAATTTTTGGCGTACTTCACGAATTTTTAGTTGCAAAGTATTCTTATTTGGAAATATATCATGATATTTTCGCTGAAATTCATTTGTTTCTTGAGCTAATAAGGAATGCGAAAATCAGATTAGTGAATTGAATTAAAAATTTGAAATAGATGACTTACTAGATGGAAAAAGACCTTTCTCAGCAAAGAATTGCATGACAAGTTGTCGCCGTTGATCAAGAATCTTACGAACAGATGATCCTTGTTTCTCACTGTTAGCAGAATTTGGAGGTTGATCTGAAATGAAAAAAGTCGAATTTGAATTATGAAAAGAAATTCTTACAAAAACAATCACTTACCGAGTGGAGTTTTAGGCGATAATGAATCTCCGCTATTTGTCAACGTATTCAAATGATTAATGGCTTCAGTAAGATTGAAATTTGGTCCAAAAAAGGCAGCACCTGTTTGTGTACTACTATCCGGTGTTTTTACAATCAATGGACTTAGACTATCCGGTGGTGTTGTCTTACTGCTGCTGGCACTCAATAATTGTGACGTTGATGAAGGTGTCTGCTGTGGCTGCTGCTGCTGTGATTGTTGGTTATTATTTATACTTGCCGAAATAGCTGCTAATGCAGCTAAATGTTGTTTACGTTGTTGGCGTTTACGATATGACGACACGAATGCAGCCGTCATTGATGGCGATAATTGTATTGGCGTTGTAGGCGTTACTACGGATGGTGCTATCGATGGATCGAATTCTGGCAGCTGTTCGAAATGTTGATCGAAATTTACTTCTTCAAGAATTTTATCCATCGCATCTGTTTGTTGATTATCATCATCAATGGTCATCGCTGTTTCATTATCATTCAAATTTAACTGAGATTCATCCAAAACCATGTTATTTGAATGTTCTTCTTCATTTTCACAATTTTTAGGTGATGAAAAGTCTTTCGGTTCATCATTTTCTTGCGCTTGATTTTCCACGGGAGATGATTCTGAAGCAGATTCACTCACCACGAATTCATTAGTCATTGAATTAGAAGAATCAATGGCTGCGACAGCAGCTTGTTTAGCTTTAGCAGCCGCTGCACGAGATTTACCCAATTGTGCAGGGGTTGGTGCAAGAATAAATTTCTTATTCTCGGATGATGAATTAGTAATCTCATTATTCGAAGACGATGATTCAGGAATCGATGTAACTGGAGTTGGTGGTGTTGTAACCGATAAATTACCTGATTTAAAATTCATTATAGTTTTGTAGAACATTGGTTCTTTTGAAGCTGAATTATTATCCAACGATTTACTTGTACAAATTACTGGAGATCTTTGAGCTTGATGCTGCGATGGCGAATTATTGGCATTATTAATGGCTGATGTTGACGAAGCTGAACTAGGTGTTGTTGATGTAGACGAGGTTGACAACGTAAGCGGAGATGATGAAATGGATGATACTGATGATGATGAGTTTGAGGAAGCAACAGTCGCTGCATTTGATTTGATCACCATATTTTTGTATTTATATTGAATAAATGACGGCGAAGATTGCATCGGTTGATTTGATGATGATTCCGATAATTTGGCTATGGAAAATGAACTTGGTATTGTCAATTTATCGCCTTCGTTATTCTTCGACAAATTAATAGCCTCAGATTCATGATCATTATTTTTAGATGTTGTTTCTTCTGTAACAATCATCAAACGTGGTGGATCTGAATTATCGTCATTCTTTTGTGGGGAATTGGGCGATAAAACATTGGCCTGGATCAATTCGTTTGTGGATAGATCTGCATTTGAATCTCCATTTAGTTTGCTTCGGCGTTTTTTATGTCCATTCGAACCATTACTATTACTGTTTGTATTCATTGATACAAGGGCACTACCATTTGCATAATCTTCATCATCTTCACCAATTTTTCCATGTTCAGAACCAGGTAACATCGATTTCGAACACCATTTCCAATCTGGATGACGTTTGTAATGCGCTTCCTTTACTTTATTAGCTAATTCTTGATATTGTTGTTTTTCTTGCGCAGGTAATGAATACCACCATTCGCCCAGAATTTTAGACACAGCACGATTATCTGAATTTGGATGTTTATGATGCACAAGAGCTCGATGTCGTTTCGAAAAAATCATGAATGCATTCATTGGCCGTCGAATATGTTTTTTATCCAAATCAGCACCTGGATTCGAATGTTCATTACTATTATCACCATTTGGAACAGCTCCAGCCGCCGAACGTTTTTTAGAGACACCTTCTAATTATGATAAAAAATGGAATTTCAATAACATGACATAAAAAATTGAATTTTACCTTTAACACTATTTATAGATGATAAAGAATGACTTCTTCGTTTAGATTTTTTTGACGATTTTGTACCAGAATTATTATTATTAATATTGCCATCGATATTTGATTCACTATTACTATCGTTTGTATCTTGAGAATGATCAATTTGATTAATATTTTTAGAATTAAATACAGGTGGACTGTTGGCCATTGTATTGGTATCACATTTTATCTGCTGATGATTTGAATTCTTGACAAAAACATCGTCATCATCATCATCATTTTGATCATCTGGATCACGATCATCCAACCCAAATGAATTGAAATGATCCCTTTGTTGGAGAGTTAAATGTGGTGGTGCCGAATGCGGCGGTGAGATCGGTTCGGACATGTCACCATTTCCACTAACGCCAATTAAAGGAGGTACATATAGAAAACCACCTCCTTGTTGCTTATGATGATGTGATTTGGTAGTTTTTTGGCTATGATGAAAATCATCATTTGTTGTTAACGAGATCAATGGTTGTTGCTGTTGTGCAGTTGGGGATGAACTAGGTGTATTTGGAGCAAAATATGGCACCACAGAATACCATGGAAAATGCAATTCGGAATTTGTAGATGTGGATGAAGGTGATATCTTTTTTTCTCCATGACTATGATCTGATAAAGCAGTTTGCACAGTCAAATATGGCGACGATGATGTTACTAGCGATGGTGAACTTGGTAAGTGATGTTGAAGATTTGATGATTTTGGATGACAACCATTTGCCAACAGAGCTAATCCATGATGATGAGATGATGGGATTAATGTTGTAGGTGTTCCGGTGGGTGTAGGCTGTGATCCATAATTTATACCGAATGGTGTTGGAGAAGGTGCATTCGATGATCTTGATGATGATGTTGAGGATGAAAATGATCGTAATCCATTCACTGCCGTAGATGTATCGGTGCCATTAACAGTCGAAACTGACAAATGATGTTGATGATTGGCAGTAATCGGTTGGAAGAAGGGCAATAATTGCATCACTGGAGTTATGGGTAAAGGGGAAGATCCAGCCGATGAACCACCACCATTAACACTAGGATACAAACTATTCGATATATTTTGATTATTTTCAAGACCATAATTCCGTTGAATAACAGTCGACGGTGAAAATAATGGTGATCTATGTTGTTGTTGTTGAATCGATAAATCATTTGGCGATGGCTGGCTATTAACATCAGCAGAACGTTGATTTGAGGATTTCAATGAGACCAATAATGATGCTGCTTCGGATACATCTAAATTTGGTGGACCTAATTGAAATAGAGAAGAAAAATTAAAATGAATTCAAAACTGATCAAAATAAGGTAAAAACAAAGTAAAGACTGACTATTAGATTGTAATTTTTGTTCCAGATGCTGTTTTGAATCATTGTCATCATCAACATCAGAATTATCATCGTCATCATTGTTAACATTACTAATACTACTTGGTTGTTGTTGATTTTCTAATGATGATAATCGTTGTTGTAGTTGTTGCTCAATCAATAAACGATGTTCAAGAAAATTTTGAAAATCAAAACCTAATGGTGGTGGAATCGATGAAGGGGTCAGTGGTAAAGTCTGTGATTGAGATGATAATGAATTTGGAATTTGATGTTGTTGTTGTTGTTGTTGAGATTGTTGAATAGCATTGAAAATATCAACACGATTATTATTGTTAATACCAAGACCCCATTGAGCTAATTGAGCATATGTATTGAAATAGTGAAAGATTTCCATCATAAATTATTTTCAACACACAAACATAAATCAAATAAAAAATGATTGATTGTTGTTGATAAAAACATCAAAAATATTCAAATTTTCAAAAAAATAATCGATATCATTTCAATAGAAAAACACAATGGTGCGACAACCAATACGAAACACACAACTAAACAAAAATGATGACCAGAAACAAAACAGAAAAAAATGCGACAATTTTTTCTTTTTGAATGTTTCAGATATTTATATACACCTGCTTGTGTTGTGTATGTGTGTGGACGACAAGCAGAAACACACATAAACTCATGTAAAATACAAAGAGCTTAAAGTAAGAAAAAGAATGAGAGTGGAATATTAAAAAAAAATAAATAAAGGTCACGATATAGTCATTGGTATAAGTCACACACACACACACAGAGAATGAAAACCAAAAAAAAACCACCACCATCAAAATGACAATGATGAATACACACTTGGGGCTGATGTGAGAAATGAACGCGAAACAAACAAATAAACAAATGCCAAGAAGCAAAAAAACGTTCAGAAGAAAACGAAGAAAAGCGAATCCAACATCAGTGTGTGTGTATGAGTGTTTAGAAAGGCAAAAACCACTGTGAACTTTACCCATGCGTACGTATAATAAAGAAAGAAGCGCAAAAAAAATCTGACCGATCATCATCTACAATCTACAAGTGTCATGATTGAGAACCAATGATGATGATGATGATGAAGGTCGAGAGAGTATACCACCACCGAATGTACATTTTATCATGACATTTGTGAATTTTTTTTTTTTTTATTTCACTCGTCGTATATATTTGAAATATATAAACTGGCCATTGGCCAATAAAGTATCACCTCACTCTCTCTCTCTTTTTATCCCATACAACCACCACCACTACTATATTATTGTACCCTACTTCTAAAATCCTCAATACCAACAATAGCACCATCAATAGTGTGCTATCATTTCATTTCATTTTTCTTCATTTTACATTTATACAATTTTATAAATGCAAAATTCGAAATGATTCATATCTACTGTATTTACACTTACAATGTATATCGTAGAATTAATAAAGGAAACAAAAAAAAATCAAATCAAGACAACCTGTTGTGCTAAGGCCTAGTCATGTACACTCACACATACAACATATACAGGTTAAAGGTCAAATAAAAACTTGCCCACAAACAACAATGACGACGATATTCGGCCAAACATTAAAAAAAAACCCAGATTAACAAAACAACAGAAAAGCAGTGTTCTTTATTTTGGGTTTTGGTTTTTGTTTGTTCAAAACAATATAATTCTATTCTATGCTGTTCTATAAATCAAAATGAGAAAAAGTCAATGGAAAAAAACTTTCACTTATGGAAATCTAAATAAAAACAAAAACACATAAAAACAATATATCCCATATAACATTTTCTATGGAAGAATCTTGTTTTTTTTTTGTTTAAGAAATAGGTAATTCTTAAGATATACTATTATTCTTAAGATCAACGAACCCTTTTGAATTTGAGAAAAAGGCGAAACAAATTGTTTGTTTCATTATTTTGTCACACACACACACACACACACAAACAATCGAAAATGAATTGATAGTTGCACCTTTTACCTATGAGCAACAATAATTCTACGTTATATACACACACGTAAATGGATTGGTAGAGTCCAGAAAAAAATATCCAATTCAAATAATAAATCGACAGAAAGTAATCAAAAAAAAACAAGCAAAATACATTTATCAAATCGAAATAATATTTTTGCTTTTGTTTCCAATGAAAATCGGATTAAAAACAATAACAAACAGCCGATCAGAATAGAGAAATAAAATTGGAAAAATATATAAACCTATGCGGCTACGGTCATGGACCTCGAATTACGATCATGATTAAACCAGAAAATGAAAAACAAAAACGAAAAACCTCAATAATTTTTGCATTGATATTGATGTGGCGTTGATTACCAAGTAAACAAATTAGCGACATTGAATAATAAAATAACAACAACAAATCAAACAAAAACAGCAAGAACGTATTATTATGTAAAAAAATCAGGATCAGTATAGAAATGGGAAATGAAAATCAAAAACAGAAAAACATCGAATCAAATACATACGTCTTTCCTTGTAATTCAATGAAGATGATGATGTTGATGATTGCTGTGATGATGAAGGATTGGTTGTCGTCGAACAAACGGATGTTGAATGATTCATAGATTTTGTTGGCGATGAAATGACCACTTGTGGTGGTACAACTTGTTGCTGCTGTTGAGGATTAGAATGATGATGATGATGATGACTCTTTGTTAATGCAGATATACTTGAACCACGCATAGACAAATGACGAGAACAATATCCACGACGTTGTGATTCTTTTGTACAGCCATCTTTTGAACATAATCGACGCCATTGTTTTCCATTGAATTTTTTTCTAATACCATTCGGTGTTGAAACGATATCACCTTTTTTATATTGTTTTTGTTGTAAGGCATTTGTCGTTGTTCCTGTTTGTGTTTGATGATTAAGTTCATTGCATTCAGGATGTTGATGAGTGTTTATGGCACAGGATGTAGATCCTGAATTTTTTGTTGGTGTTGACCCTGTCCTTTGATGATTTGATGATTGACGTTGATGATCGATGATGATATTGTTGTCATTATAACCACCAAACATGGCTAAACTTTGATAAACTTCAGCATCGGCTGCTTCATCATCATCCTCATCCTCATCATCACCATTCATATCGATTACATCATCATCATCATTATCCACATTATTATTGCTATTTTTATCATTATTAATGAGTCCTGAATTTTGTTGATGATAATACCCAGTATGGCGAAGATAATCTGAATAATTACTCGTTTGTATATGTGGATGATGATGTTGGTGATGAAATGGTAAAGTTTTCGATGATGTAGAATTCTCAAGCTCATATTGGAATTTGTTGGTCGTTATTGGTCCCTAAGGAGAAAAACAAAGTTATTAACATTATTATTATGATCCATTTATTCATTAAATAATTAAAGTAAATTTTTACCTGTATGACAAGCGATTTATGAGAATCATTTTCCGTTTGACGAATAGCCGATGATTGATGGTGATAAATTGATGATGATCCTGCCATTGTAATAACACTTACATTATGACTACCTGTTGTTAATGGCGATTTCGATTGTTGTTGAGATCCTCGAGCTTCTTGAATGACACCGATTTGAGTTGTAGCAGGTTTAGATGATTCTGGTTGTTTTTGTGGTGATAGTGATGGTAATGGTTCGACAATCGTTATTGATTGTTGTTTTATCACCGGATGAATATTCGTTGTAGCAACATCATGATCATCATCATTATCATCATCAGCCCATGGCTGTCGAAACAGTCGGATGTTAGCTCTTGAAAGTATTTCCGTTCTAGATTCATTCGATGAATTTTCATCAACAAATCTTATACGATAAGAAACCGATGATTTCGAATACGATTCGTTGTTTGAATTCACTAAAATTTCTTCGATAACACCTTCACGAAATTGTAGTGAACGGTTCAAGGATCGTGCAACCACACGGCTCCCAACACGAATTTGTCGACCAGATGGTGCACAATCACCGATTATATATGAAAGACAATTGCCAGAATAATATTCAATCGATAAATGTGAATGTGATGAGGAGATTGATTGAGAGAGATCAGCATTTGTTGTTGTCGTAGCCAATGATGATGATAATGATGACCTGATATTCTCATCATCATCAAACTGTACACCGAGACCTTTGATGAGATCAAATGATTTTATAACACCGGTTTGATAATAATAACAATGATGATGATTTGTTAATTCATTTGGCCATCTTTTTTGTCTTGCTAGAACACGATGTCCAATCCATTCGGATAGATCGGGCAATGATGATGTTTTTTCTTCTATATCCCTGTCAATATCATTTGTCGCTGCTAATAATGGTGAATCATGGCTTTTATCACACAGAATGGATGATGAAGTGTCATGAGATGTTGTTTTAATTACTACAATCCTATTATTCATATCTGTTTCACCATCTATTGTACGGTAAAGTATTTGATTATTATTCGTATCACTGGTTGTATGTATTCTTGTTGTTGTTGTTGTCGTTGTATTCGTCGTCGTTGTCGATGATGTTGATGACAAATCAAAATGATTTAAATTTAATTTTCGTTTCTTTGGTAGAATTTTTGCTTCATTATTTGCCATGGTTATTGATAATGATGGCAATGAATTGCCAATGGTGGATCCATCACCACCTCCATGATCGATGACAGATGATGATGATGATGACGTCGATGTCGTTGATGATGGAGGTAATGCAACATTTGTTGATGCCATTGTTGTTTCGATCGACATCTATTTGATAAATAAAATACAGTATATTAAAATTAATTGGTTCAGACAATAATAATTAAAACTAAAAAACTTACCATCATTATGTTTCACATTCGAAACAAACAGATATTTTGTGAATTAATGTGGCATAAGAATTTTCTTCTATGTTCAGAATGAATGATCAAAATTAAACAAAAAAAAAATGAGAATGAAATCTAAAATAGTAATAATTCCACAAAAATAAAAGTAGTCGTAATAACAATATCAACAATCATAACGATATTAATAATTATATAAAAAAGGTATTGAACAACAAGGTATATAATGATGATGGTATATAATAATAATGATGATGATGATGATGACGATGCGAAAGGAAAGAGATAACAACAACAACAACAACAAACATAAAAAAACGAATTTCAAATGATTTCTATTGGCAAACACGCATACAATCCATCATGAGATTAAACCATTATGCACATATAGAGAAAGATTATCCGTAATAGAAATCACGTAACACGCATTGATTGAGTAGCAACAACAAAAAAAAAAAAAAAATAAAAACATTGCTTGCCTGTGGCTGGTTGTTTTTGTTCGTATTGTTTTGACAATTCATAATGGCAACATTATCATACAATGATTTTTTTTCTCTCGATATTTGATAATAAAAACATATACATACATACACACACACACACAATTGAATTTGATGATCATGATCACAATCGCTGATGTTATTATCATTTGATGATTATGATGATCATGATCCTCAATCTTGTTATGAATCAAATGCTATCATCATCATCATCTTTGTTGTTGTTGTTGTTTATGATCGAAGCAATCAAATAACTAAACACTACGATGATAGTTTAATATGAAGAAAATTGATGATGATCGTTGTCGTTGTTGGTGATGACAATCTGGTTGATTATTATTTGAAGATATTTTTAGGTTAAAATGTAGAAAAAAAAGATTATTTATTTTTTCCATCCATCCATCAATCAATCAATCGATTGATCGATCATCTGACATTTATTTGAATCAATAAGGAAAAGCAAAAAACAATATTTGTTTGAATACAGTGCTACTTTACTATAGTATATACAAGCACAAATATTCTAACAGAAGAAATAGTTCGACGTGTGTTCAACTAGTGTTTCGTAGTGATCAGATGTTTTCATTCATGACAATAAAAAATTGAGATCTAAAACCATACACAAATAATTTGTTTTCAATCAAAATCCAAAAAAAATGACAAATAAGTTGTTTTCATTCAATTTTCATCATCATCATATCATAATCATAATAATCATCATCATCATTTCTATGATCCTAAAAGATTTTCATTTACGTATGGTTATGAATGAATGGATACAATGATTGTATGTTGTACAATGATGGTAGTTGTAGTCGCGATTAAGATATTATCACCATTGAAAATGGCCATAAGAAAATTGAAAACATTTTTTTTTTGTTTTGTTTCATCTACACACAAACACACACCCACTGTTGTCTTTGAATGATAATTGTATTTTAAATGATGATGATGATACACGTTGATGAAAGTATAATTTAGATTTGGATCTCTATGGCATTCTTTTTTGTCTGTTGAGATTTATTTGTCATTGGTTCATAAAAGTTGTTTTTGATTTTCTTTTTTGTTGTCATCTCATTCAAGAGTTGTGTAGGTTATGGTAATATTTTTTACTACTACGTCGATACGATATAATTGATGATGATGATGATGGCTGTATCAATTTTTTTCATTTTTTTTATTACGTATCACAAGTCCACCCACCAATGCAATAATAATATCCACTGGTTAAAGATTCGCAAGTCGACCATTTATATAATGATAATGTTGTTGTTGTTGTTGATGATGATGATTATTCTGTAACAACATTAATATTTTAGAATAGAATAATAATAAAATACAAGATTTAAATAAAATGGAAATTTGTTTGTTAAAAATTTTTCATTTTCATCATTTTTTTTCCTACTCATATACAGATGAGAAAGATAATTACAAATCAAAATTTTCCCATCAATGAAAAATCATAACAAATGCGAATTTGATACAATCAATGTAATTTTCAATCTCGAAAATTTATGGTTGTATCAGATA
Organism: Dermatophagoides farinae; assembly: GCF_024713945.1. NCBI lineage: Eukaryota > Metazoa > Arthropoda > Arachnida > Sarcoptiformes > Pyroglyphidae > Dermatophagoides > Dermatophagoides farinae. Next base: position 4,286,689 of record NC_134679.1, on the reverse strand, counting down.
ATATAGTCCGGGAAAAAAAGAAAGAAATTGGATTCAAACATGAACACACTGATGAAAATATTTTGAATAATTCCAAAGAATTTAAATGAAAAAAATTCTGTATAAAATATCATCACAAAATATAATCATAACCAACAAGAGAGAATTTTATTCACTGTAATATGAAGAAATAAATCAAGAATCAAAAAAATATAATTAAAAGAGTTAATTTTTTTTAAAAAAATTACATAAACAATTTTGTTTCATATGCGTCATTAAATTGAATGAAGTGAAATTTTTTTTTCTAGTTAAAATTGAATGAAATAAAATGCCACATGTCAATGTTATCACATCACTGAAGTATGTATTTTTTTTTTTTTTTTTTTTTTTTTTTTTTTTGATTCAAATCTCAAACAATGGACGATTCATAAAATGTGGGCGAATAAAAAAATTGAATACAAATGACACTTGAAACTTTCAAGAATCAAGAACAGAACAGAACAGAACAGAAAAGAGCATTCTTTTGTTTTCTATGGCCCAAACAACATTTTGATAATGTCAAATTCTAAATGTTTATAAATGAAAAAACAAATTACCATCATCATAATGGAGTATATTTATCTACATGTATGTGTGTAGTACATTCATTTGAAATATTTAAAAAAAAAATTCTAGCCTAATTACAGGAAACAGGAAAACCGATATAATAACTACAATTTGGTAACGTACTCTGTATTGGACAAATAACAAATAATACCGGAACAAAAGTGATGTACGAATGTATCGATTCATTCGAATGAAATTATTTATCATCGAAAAAAAATCGGAATGTCCTCATTCTTCCTTCAATTTTATAATTCAATCATCATTCAAATTGTTCATACAAATATATTGTTTTCGATGTTTAAAAAAAAAATTCCTGGTTATTTACTGTATTTTTAACGCTAATATCGATCACTCGTCGAATGAGGATAATGATGATGATGGTGATGATGAAAAAAATTAAGTACAAAAAAAATGCCTTGTAATAACATTTATAAACATGTAGGTATGAATGTGCTTGGGAACACCAGGCAAAGTATTATTATTATTATTTTTTTTTCATTTAATTTGTAATCGTTTTATGAAAGTATCAAAACAAACGAAATGACAAACAGTCAAAAAGAATTATTTGTTTGACCATTAAAAAAAAATTTAAAAAAAAATAGGTTGATGATTAACTGAAGGAACTAGAGCTAGTAACAAGACACTAATAGCCTTAATGAGACGAGTTTCATGGGAAATTGTGTTTGATGGAACAAAAAAAAAATTAACAACAACAACAACAAATATAGTCGTCATATGGATTTATGGAATTTCTGGGTCTAGGAATTCATACATAATCAGCTACATGTTTCATTTTTTTTTTGTTGACTTCCATGTTGTTTTTCTAAATAAATAACAAATTTAAAAAAAAAACAATTAAATGAAAATTTCTCCATCAATTTCACCATTCATTAGCAAATAATTGTCCATATTTGTCCGATTGGAATCAAAAAAAAAAATGTTTCGTTTTTTTTTGTGAAATTGAAATTTTTATTTAAAAAAAATAAATTTACCAAATTTAGTAAAGAGATGCAAAATCATCATCATTATATGTACAGATGAATCAAATTCATGAGCTAATATAATAATGAAAGTGAATCGATCAAATCTAAATCTCAAAAATATATAAAACATATAATGATCATGATGATGATGTCACCAAATCATTATATATATCCAAATGACGATAAAGACATTGAAGATTTATGATTTTGAATATATAAACAAATTCAAAATCAAAACAAAAAAAAATAAAGGCATACATTCCTTTTAGATGATTGATTGATTCATATGTGTGTGTGTGTGTGTGTTATGAACAAAATGACAACCAAAAAAAGTCATTTTCGATTTGTTGATGATGATGATGATCATTTATCATTTAGATTTCCGTGATCATTTTTCAAATGATATAATATATATGATGATAACCAAACGTACGTTCATCATCATCAATGTTTATAATTCTTAATAATGATTTCTAACTTCTAGATTATTGTTTTGTTACAATATTTCAATTATCACTATTATTATTATTATTATTAATTAATATACGGAGAAAAAATGCTAAAAAAAGAAATCATCAAACATACACAAACGTTTGTTACAATTTAATTTTTTTTTTCATTTTCATTTTCATGGTTAACTACGTATCCGATTCGTGTGTGTGTGTCTGATGAAATTCGGTCTTTGGTTTTAGGTAGCAATTTACATTAGCAAAATATTGAGAAAGAAAAATCTTTAGCAATGTACGTTCAAGATCAAGATTAACGTCATTTTCAAAATGAAATGTTGATTGCAAATTATTTTTATTTTTTTTTATTCATTGAAACAGAAAAAACTATTTTTCACACTCCATTGTGTTGAAGTATGAATGACAGACAGATACACACACACACACACACGAACACAAACAAGCAATTAGCCAATAATTATCATTCATAAAAATAATCTACCCAGATATATTTTTTTACAAGTCAATTTATTTATCCATTCATACATTCATTCGTACATTCATTCATTCATTTCAAATCAAAGGCAGATTAGCAATCTTCTTCCAAGAAACAATATGTTATCGAACCAAACATTTTTGTTTTTTTTTTCTTACAATTATGCCAAATGAAAAAAAAAATCCTAGTTTACTATATTATATGAATTTACATTTCCTGGTTTACCAAATATCATCTATCTATCCATATTTAATTGTCATTGATTTTAGATCAATTTTTTTTATTTGTTTGTTTGTTTGTTTGTTAAAGGATTGAAAAAAAAGACAAGAAAATTTTTCCACCATAAATTGAAACAAATAGGAAGTTAACGAATGACGAATAATATATATCGATCGAATATTATTATTTTAAACAAAAAAAAATGTCTGTTGCATATTTCTTTTTCTTTCTTGTTATTTAGTATTTCGTTTTCATCTCGTGTTTACTGGTGTTTTTTTTTTTTTTGTTTCTATTCATTTAGTTAATTCAATGAGAGGATTGCAATCAATACCACCAACCAACAAGTCAATCAAAATACCAATACAGTACCATCATCATCATCAATAACAATAATATTGAAAAAAAATCGATGCTTGAACAAAATTTTTTCTCCTCCAATATTTTGTCGTTTTGCGTTGTTTATGGCGATTATGTATGATGATGATGATGATGATGATGATGACGTGATTACAACGATGTTGCAATTTGTAAATTTTTCTTTTTGATTATTATGGAAGTGATAATGGTGAACAAAAAAATAAAAAAAAAGTTGAATTGGCTAAATGTTTTCACACCATTGTTACATACAAAATAAATTAAACTTTTTATTAATTCATTTTTTTTGTAGTTATGATTCGAGAAGAAAAAATTTTAATTTTAACAATATTTTCATCAGGTGATAACAACATATAAACATATATATATTGAATAGATTTAATTTTCATTTCAATATTCATTCTTTAAACACCTTCAAAATAATGTGATTCATCGATCAACTCATTCATCAAAAAAAAAAATCACATTTGTAGTGGTTTTTTTGTCTCATGTTTCAAAAAAGATTCGTTTATAACTTATCCGAATGAATCATCAGAGAATCATAAAACGTTGATTAAACTGATAGTTGTTCGTCATTGTTTCAAGATTTACAAGAGAAATGAAATGAAATATATTATTGATTATGAAAACAAAAATTACTTACATCTATTATTTTGTTGAAAAATATTGATCGATCAAATTGATGGTTTCGAGAAAAACAAAAATTCGTTGAGTTGTATCCGCAGATGTAATCAAGATTCGATTAATGATTAGAAGACAAAAAAAAACATGGTTTCACATACATACTATCAACAATCTGAAAACTTTAATTAAAACATTTCAGCTCCAGTTACCAGTTGGTAATTTCAATGAATGGAATCATCTGATGAATAAACGCTAAAACATACACATACACACACAAACACACACATAACAAGAATCTTCTCAATCAAGATTTGATAAACAAAAATTTTGAAGAAATCAACTCCTAAAATATTATGATTATAATGAACAAAAAAAATTATTAAAAGAGAATGCATATAAGATCGATCCTTCTGGATCCCTGGACTCGTTGTGTTTTTTTTTTGTGTTTGTTGTATATTTTGTGTGTATTGGATTTTTTTTTTCTCTCTCACTGTGTCTTGACACTCAGTACAAAATACAGTGAGTTTACATGTAGTAGTGGCATAAAAATGTGTTATATCATGTGCTGTTTGTTTGTAAGCAAAGCAAAGCAAAGCAGAAAAGCAAAGGTATGTATGTTGTTAATGTTGTTGTAGGCTGTGTGTGTGTACGTAATCGCGCGAATATCTCCACAATGAAATTTTTTTTTTTTCATCTTTCTTTTACTCACATTCTATATTGATTTACATTCGCGCGTACTCAGTGTGTGTGTGTGTGTGTGTGTTTGGGATAAAAACAACAACAACAACAACAACAACGACGACGACGACGACAAAAAAATGAAAGGAAATTTTTCTTTCTTTATTTTAACATTTATTATTATTATATTATTATTATTATTATACATCGAAAACAACAAATATAGATTTCTATATGCTTTTCTGTTGCTAACTATATTCAATTATTATGTTTCCTAGTTGAATTGAATACGAATATACGAATATTGTTGATGCTCGAATGAAGGGGAATTGTGAATCATTGAGAAAATTGAATGGACAACACACACAGTGATGATGATGATAGATGATGATAGAAATAAAGAAAAAAGAACAACAACAAGAAAAAAAAATTGCAAACATAGAAGCCAGCCAGCCAGCCAGACACTATGAACATATATAGAGCACAATATATTCATCCACTTTTTTTTCTTCATCATCTGAAAGACGTTTTTTTTCTGTATTACAAAACGTCATTGCATATATTCATTTCATTGAGACAAAACAAAATGGAAAAAAAATATTGCAGAAAAAATACAGCCCCTATATATGGACCCCATTTTTACGTTTTTTTTTTTAAAACAGTTTCACATTGTATCTACACACTTTGTGGGTATTAAGTCTTTTCTGGTTGTTTTTTTTTGTAATCATTCTCATCACAAATAAAACTAATAGCTATTATAGAGAGAGAGAGAGAGAGAGAGGAGGGAGTATTCAAGACGAACCCAAGTATACAGAAAGAGATTGATTAGTGAAGAAAAAAAATATAATAAAAATTTCATTCATATTTCAAAGGTCAGGGTCATTGGTTACCTACTATTGAATGACCCCATGAATGTGGAACTTCGTCTTTTGATCGAATTAATGATGATGATGATGATTAGGACGGTAGAAATAGATAGAATTTTTTTCTTATTCCTACCTATCTCTACGTAAAATGGTGTTATTATTGTTATAATTTTCTAATTATCTAAAATTAGCTACCTACAGTAGAAATAAAAAAGGTAGCCATAAAAATGATAAATTCTTTTTTTAAAAAAATAACAATTTTACCCCAAATATTTTTTTTCCTCATTCATTCATTCATTGATGAATGTCAAAATGATATACTTATGATGATGAGTGCGACTGTATTTCTAAAATTGGAATTCCGTTCATATTTCAAATTTTAATGGAATTTTTTCTGTTGTTGTTGTTGTTGTTGATGTTGTCCACTCACTTGGTTTTTTGGTTGTATTCAGTTAATTTCATTTAGAATCGAAAATTTGTATTATGATGTGTGATGATTATCATAACAGAAAGAAAACATTAAACGGAAATGTAATTTCGGCAACACATTTTTCGTCATAGGTATTCCATTTTTATCGCCATTTATTCATTAAGAATATTCTACGACAGGTAAGAAATATGTTTGTTGTTTCTGATACATCTGATGTATAATGTAGTACATACATATTATGTACCATACATAATCTTTTTTTTTTATTCAATCTATTTTTAGTTGATAGAATGTAGAAATTTTTTTTTCTATTTAAATTTGTAATTTGATATCGATCAACATTGTAAAAATTAAATGGTAAAGATAAAATTTCAAAGGAATTCTTAAAAAAAAGTTTATCATTATTTTTTTTCATAATGAAAATCAAAAAAAAAAAAAAAATACAACTTTATGAAATAAAACCAACGCAAATGTTATGTAACTTAGTGGGGGGGGGAATGAAAACAAAAAAATTATGGATCGAAAAAAACTTTTTTTTTCGTTTATAATTAAAGCACAAATACCCTACAAATACACACACACACACGCATACACACACAAAAATTCATATCCGGGAACATGAAACTTTTTTTTTCAACCATTCACTTTTTCCACCAAAAACATATATTACATAAACATTTAATGAATCTGGAAAATATTATTATTATTTGAAACAAGAAAAAAAAACGAAAATTCAATTAACATTCACACACACACACACACATTGACCAATACTATCCTTTCATTTATTTCATCAACGACTGGCATCCATCATCTTTTATCATTTTATTCATTTGGATTGAATTCTATTCATTCGAATTTTTTTTTTTTTTTTTGATTTTCATTGAAACATAAAAAAAGGATCTAAAGAAAAAAAAATCTGAAAATCAGATACAATCGTTCATTACAACAACAACAACAACAACAAGGTTATATGAATGGACATGAACATTTTTTTTTTTGTTTTCAAATAAAATAAAATACAGTTATAACACCATCCATTCATTTGTCCATTCATTCATTTATTTTTACTATATATAATAATTTCTCTATTTTTTCTAATAATCGATAATCGACAAAAAACGAAAAAAAAAATCAATAGCAAACAACATTATTCCTCAAATCTAATCGATTGTTTGACAAAAAAAAAATCGAATGATCGAATGTACTTTACATCTAATTATTTTTATTTCCAATTTCGGTTACCATGATTGAACAAGGCATTAATGAAAAAAAAACATCAAAAGTTTCATCTGTCTGTGTGTGTGTATTGTAATATAATAATTATTATTCAATCGAAAATCATAATACATATTGATCAATTATAATAAATGGTTCTTGTGGTACTAATATTGCACCGTATTGATTATCATTACCAGTAAAAAAAATACAATCAAAAATTATGTTAAGTTCATTCGTAAAAAAAATAGAATTGAATAGACACAAAATGTGTGTTTCATTGATGGACTGACAAACGAACCGGATCGTTTTTCATTTTAGTTCGTTAAAAAAACTTTGTTCCCGCATGTTTTTGACTTTCCATTTTCATTCATTTATATTCGAAAAATAGTGTGAAAAAAAACACAACCAATACTAAAAAAATCGATCTGGTAAATTCTACACAATTCTATTGCGTATTTGTATTCTTGTTGTATTCTTGATTCTTCATATATCCAAAAAAAAAATCAATATAAATGGGCTAAAAAATTTTTGTCATTTTTTTTCATTACAATATGTGTTTCATGAAGGGTAAAAGAAAATCAAGGCCATCATAACCCTCATGATGACATACAGGTTCAATTGTTGTTCTATTGCTCACAAATCTAATTTCGGTTGTCTTCAAACCATTTAATCAAAATCGATTCTCTGTGTTGATTTTGATGAAAAAAAAAATTTTCCAGATTTAAGAATTGTACGTACAACTTTTTTGGGGTGGATAGGCTTATTTGTCTAGTCCCACTTTCTGGTGTTTGATACATATTTGTGTTGGAATGGAAAAAAAATTGTAATTAACATTTGAAAAAAAAGATATATGGTTACAATAGTTGCCAATTCAACTTTGACAATTTTATTCATAGTTTTTGTTTGAAATGGTTGAAAATATGCCCACATATTCGAAAGAAAGAGATATTTACTTAGAATTAATTTCCACTGAACAAAGGAGGATTCGAAGAGAAAATACGAATCCCAGATTCTTAAGCATAGTTTGGAGTTTTGGATCTTTTTTTTTTTTTTGTTTTTTGATTGTATTTCTTTTACTCATACAAACGGTGCAATAAGAAAACTAGACAATGTTAGATAGCAGTATATACTACTACAACTACTTACTAGAATACTTAGTCATAAAGAATCTAGTAAAATATAGAGCAGATGTTGAATGTAGGATTCACATTTTGTTCAGAATTCTCTTGACATCACATCATCATCATCATCATCATATGATTTTCAAGATTTTTCCACGGACATTATTGCGAAATAGTTGCTCATACATACGAACGTAGGTAGACATAAGACTGGAACCTAGATATCTTCATTGATGATCTACATGATGTTTGAGAATTGAGAAGTAAAAAAAAAAATTTTCTTTTTCCAATTTACTTTGAATCAATATCTATAGAATGAAAAATTTATCACATTAAAATGATTGGCATCTTTGCGTGTGCGTATGTGTGTGTGTGTGTGTGTGTGTGTGTGTGTGTGTGTGTGTGTGTGTGTGTATTGGCATACAAGCATATTTGTCCCAAATGATATCGGCAAACTTTTTTTTTTTTTTTTTGCTGAATCTCATGAATTTGACGATTCAACGAAACAACAAAAGTTTCAATATTATAAAACAAATATCCATTTCAATTCATTTTATGTGAATAATTTCAATGGAAAAAAAAATTCATTGGACATCCATATTAAGACAAAAAAAACCTATTAATCTTCAATGAATAATGGGAATTTTATTCGACAATAGTTTGTGGTCATTGCGTCAATAGAAAATACACACACACACACACATACGCAAATATTTTTGTATATGTAAAATGCTAGTAGTTGTGACGTAGTTTTATTTGAAATATACGAATTTTTTTTTTGTTTCATCTCTTCACTACTTTTCTCGGAATAATTTTGAAAATGAGGATTTATTCCTTTAAATACCCGTATATATGTATGTTAATTTGATTCAAATTAAATACCGTTATCATTAATTTTTAATCTTTTTTAATTTTTTTTTTCGTAACATATTACTACTATAATGATGACGATGATAGTGACCGATATATATATTTAGTTATATAATGTACTTGAAATCTAAAATCCTTAATTCTTTTGATTTTGGAATCCCGGATCCGAATTATTCACGTATTCCAATAGATCATGAATGTTTTTTTTGTTTATTTTCATATATCCCGTACAACTGGAAAAAGCATCATCATTACATATATCATCATCAGTATTATTTCGACATCGACAATCATCATGATTCAATTCAATTATTATACACGCTGTTATGAACAACGGAAAATAATGTCCGGGAATAGTGTTTTTTTTTTCTTGTTCTTTCTCGTACGTAAATCTTTCAGTAACCAAGAAACAAAACAAAAGAAAACTAAAATTCAGATAGCATATTTTTTGTTCTTTGTTTTTTGATACGCTTTAGGGCTTTCTATGTTTTTTTTTCAATATATTCGTCGTCATACAATACCAATATATTAGGATCAAATGACAAATTGATTTTCAGTAAATATAGATTATTATTATATGAATATAAATCGTATTGTTGACAAATGCTTCAAAATTCGGGCCAGGTTACAAAGACTTATGTAAAGTAGTAATTTCTTTTCTATAATTTTGGATTCTACATTAAATTTAATGGAATTTTTTTTCTCATAATCTTCATGTACTGACTTTAATTCTATTTTTTTTGAAAGAATTTCATCCTAAGTGGAAGTTATTCGTGGATTATTCCAATTCCAAAGAAAAAAAAATAAATTTTTTGATTATTCTCGATGTTTTGGATTTTCAATTTCCTTTTATTATTTGTTGTCAATGTATTTAGATCAGCCGAAATGGTTGTTGTTGTAAATTTTTATTGTTTGAAAATTGATGTTGATTTTTTTCGTTTTGAAAATGTAAATGAAATTACTTTTTGAAATGAATGAATGAATGGATGAATGAATAAATGATTCAAATGTACTAAAAATGACAGGTAAAAATAGAAGAAATGATATGCAATTCATTGAAAAAAATACTGTAAAATAAAATCAATGTATCGATTGATTCATCATTATATTTACAAAATGGGAATAGGTAATTTTTTTTTTTTTTTTTTTTTTGGTCTTTTTATCTTTATTACCGGAATTGAAATCCATTCGTATAAGTATCACAAATGCACCGAATGATCATCATCATCATCATTGTTATTCCTAAAATATTCTATTTATTCTGTCATTTCTGACAAATAAGAATGAAAATTTTTTCCCATAACTCATAACGACATCTATCGTCGACGATAGAAAAGATTTATGAATATTTTCTCTTTTACAATTATGGACACAATTTCAATTTGCTAACTGTGTACTAAAATTATCAAATCAATGGATTCATCATAATCATGAAAATGGTGAAGAAAATGGTCAAATACACACACACACACCTCTCAATATACATTGTTGATGTCAGTTTGCTATTAGATTTCAATTTTTTTTTCTCTTGCCATGACTTGATCAGATCAACGTTTAGTGAAAAGTGAAAATCAAGGAAATCAACAGAAGAAAAAAAAATAAGAAATGAACGAATCTTTTTTTTTTTGACCATAAAAGGTGATTACTCGCACACACACACACACACAATAAACATTTACGTAAACGATTCAGTTCCAAAAAAGGATAATAATAATAAAAAATAAGAGGGAAGATTTTTTTTTTTTGAACAAATCATTTTTACAAAACAAAACAAAAAAATAAAAATAAAAAGACAAGACAATGGATAAAACGTGATGACGGCGGCGGTAACGCACACACAACACACATTTCGTAAACTGGTCCAATACTACAATATTTTAATTGGATTTTATTTATTTTCATTTTTTTGAATCAAAAAAAAAATGTTTACGGAAACGGATTGACAAGCAAAGATATCGTTGATTTTGTCGTATTTTATAGTTTCGTTTTCATTTGAGCTTTTTTTTCTCTGTTGTTGATTTTTTCTGGATCACCAAATGTAAAATTTATCGATTTATGTGATTATTTTCGATATATTCGATCCAATTAATATATTAGATGTATTGATGAAAATTTATTCATTGAATTGAATCTAAATAAAATTTCTCATTTTCTTATCGATATCCATTTTAATCGTTCGTATTTAATCATTGTCCAAAATTAGAGTCTAGACTTTGTTACCATAAAAGGGGAAGAAAGTTTTTTTTTCTTGTCCGATCAAAAAAAAAAATGTATATCGCTTTCGATTTTATAATAATCATCATCATCATAATCAACAAGTTCTAAACACAAAATATCTATTTCAAACAAAAAAAAAATGTTTCCATGTTTGCGGATGAATAAATGGCATCAAACAAACAAACAAACAAACACAAAAAAAAACAAAGCCAGAAAAAATAAATCAAGAGGCAAAATTAACCAAAAAAAAAAAAAAAGAGAAACCAGATGAGCCAGTTTGAGTCCATTCATCGGCATCATCATCATCATTATTATTGCTTGATGCTTTCTTTGATTTTTTTCTTTCTATCTATCTTCCTATCTTTTTACTTCTTACTCATTTCTATATTTAGAATTTATCTTGTTTCATCGTTTTTTTTTTGAAAAATTTTACCTTCTTACTTATATACCTTACGGGATTCGATTTAGGCCAATGTACCAAACATAAAATATGTCCGTATGTGAAAAGAGTCGAATATGATGATGATGATGATGATGGTGGTTGTTGTTGTATTAGGTTATTCACTTTCAACTTTGTTTTATGAAATCTTTGATGATGATGATGATGTGAGGCTAGCCATTGATTCAACCGTTGACTACTTTCGACGATAGACCATAGTGTCGTGAAATATTTGTCATTTTATTAAATTTTCAACGTAATAATTTTTTTTTCTTAAAATTGTTCCTGTGTGTGTGTGTGTATGTGTGTGTCAAGTGTTTGTGTGTTGTGGGTGTAAATATTTAATCTAAAGAATTTAATTTAAACAAAAACAATTTAATATACCTTATGATGATGGCATCTTCCACAATCATTAATGATGATTTTGAAATAATTACAAATGAATTACGTCGTGAATTTCGTACCGGTCGTACGTTACCTGTTTCATATCGTAAAGAACAATTAGGACAGCTATATCGATTCCTGGATGATAATCAAAACTTGATTATTGAAACATTGAAAAAAGATCTACGAAAACCATGGTTCGAAACTGTTATTGTTGAAGTGGATTTTGTTTTGAATGAAATTCGTTCAACATTGGCAAATATTGATCAATATTGTCAGAAAAAATGTGTAGCAAAATCGTTTACCACATTGTTTGATGATACATTTGTTCATCATGAACCGTATGGACTAGTCTTGATTGTTGGTGCATGGAATTATCCAGTACAAATTATTTTGGCGCCACTAGTTGGCGCTATAGCGGCCGGTATGTATGGTTTTTTATGATTCACTATACCAGATGAAATATTAGATCAATCATATAGTAATAATTTATATTATTATAAAATTCTTTAAAAAATTTAATCAAATCAGTTCAATAGGTAGTTTTATTTTGCTTACATACAGAGAAAATAGAGAGAGAGAGAGAGAGATGAACTCGTTTTTTTTTTGCTTCCGGTTTTGACTTTTTATTTTTATTTTTTTTTCTTTCCTGTTTTTGATTTATTGGTTTAACATTTATCGCCTGTAGGCAATGTAGCCATCATAAAACCATCAGAATTGGCACCGGAAAGCGCTCATCTTATATCAAAGTTATTGCCCAGATATTTAGATCGCCGTTGTTATCGTGTTGTCACTGGTGATGCTGAAAAATCAAAACGATTATTGGAATATAAGTTTGATTATATATTCTTTACCGGTTCCGGTAGTATTGGCCGTGTTGTTCATCAGGCTGCCGCACGACATTTGACTCCAACAACATTGGAATTGGGTGGTAAAAGCCCAATCTATTTACATGATAGTTTACCGCCATCAGCCATGAAAATTGCCTGTCGTCGAATGATCTGGGGTAAAATGATGAATGCCGGTCAAACATGTATTGCTCCTGATTATGTTCTTTGTAGTCAGAAAGTTCGCCATCAATTAGAACAACATTTAATCAATGTGATTGAAGAATTTTTCGGCCATGATCCACAAAAGACCGATGATTTTGGTCGTATTGTTAATCAACGCCATTTTGATAGGCTCATAAATCTTCTAAATACAAGTTCTGGAAAAATTTTCTATGGCGGTAAAATCGATGCTAATGATCGTTATATTTCACCGACAATCATATTTGATGTTTCACCGGATGATCCAATCATGAAAGAAGAAATTTTTGGTCCAATATTTCCATTCATAACAGTTCGTACGGTCGATGAGGCAATTCAATTCATTAATAAACGACCAAAACCATTGGCAATTTATTTATTTGCTGAAGATAAAGTTGTAACCGATCGTTTTATACAGGAAACATCTAGTGGTGCTTTATGTGTTAATGATGTTGTGCTTCATGTTTCATTGGATACATTACCATTTGGTGGTGTAGGCGAAAGTGGTATGGGTGCCTATCATGGCCATTATTCATTCAATACATTTTCACATCAAAAAGCCGGTATGTTCAATTAACAATTCTTTTTTAATCAAATAATAATCTCAAATAATTTTCAACAGTTCTAGTACGTGGATATAATGGTTTACTTGAAATTATTGGTTCAAGACGTTATCCACCATATAGTCATACAAAATTGGCACGATTATTACGTTTATTGAAAAAACGGCAGCTACCATTTGATGATATACCATATCGTTTGATTCTAACCGCTATTATATCGTTCATTTTTGGATTATTGGTTGCATATACATTAATCGAATCATTATCATCATCGTCATCATCATGTCATCATGCATAATTTTATATTTATGATTTACTATTGAAGATGTTCAAGTAGGGCATCGGGATCATTTCATTTCTTTCTCTATATTTTTCTTTTACCCTTTAAGCCTAATATTATTATTATTATCATTATCATAATATGTTTCGATTTTTGTTTGTTATATTTGTTTGTTATATTTGTTTTTCATATCTTTTATTTCGTTTTTTTTTAAATGTTTATTAAACTTTCATTTTGAATAATGATAATTCCATTTCATTTTTTTTTATTTGAATAAAATTCGATATAATTTAGTACAACTAATAGATAACTAAATGTAGAGTGTTCATTTTTATGAAACAATAACAATATATAGAATAGAATGAATTAAAAAAAAACTTGGTCGATTATTGTTTGGAAGGACATTTAGTGGTTGGTATATAATAGTTTTTTTTTCTTTGATAAATCCTCAAATTGTGATCATCATTACAGAATTGTTATTTGTGATGAATGATCCATTTTAAAGAATAATTTTTGAACATACGGTACACTTACGGTTTCCTTTCCCCCCTGTGCTCACTTAAACATGTACACAATTTTTTTTTTTTGGGGTCTCCCCTCTCTCTCTCTCTCTCTCTCTCTCTCTCTCTCTCTCTCTCTCTCTCTCTCTCTCTCTCTCTCTCTCTCTCTCTCTCTCTCTCTCTCTCTCTCTTTATTTCTCACTATATTCAAGATGTTAGCCTTGAACCAAAATCTTCACACGCACATAAGCACAAGTATTATTGCTTCCTGCATTCATATGGTTCAATTCATTCATTCATTCATTCATTCATTCAATTTCTAATGGATTCTGATTCGAATCCAAAAAAGTAGAAAAAAAACTGGGGAAATACGTTATGACACGTACATTTTTTTTCATTCACTCAGATACACACTTATTCATTCATAATAGACTTCCATGGTCATAGAAATATACTGCGAAAAAAAAACGAAACTGACACTCAATGATCATTCATTTTATTATACAATGGATTCTAGCTATGAATAATTCTATTGCATGGTTGAAACATTCATCATTCAATTCATCCAGAAGACAAAACCGGTACAAGTGTGTGTGTGTGTGTTTGTTATTCGATTAGAATGTAGAATAAATGAATGTATGGTCGATACATGTGTATATATTCTTGTAATCATCAATTTCAAATCATTTGCTTTCCGTTATTCAGTATTTTTCTGATGGTTTGGGTTTTTTTTGTGGTTTTGAATTTGATTAACATTTTTCATGCAGGTTTTCTAGGCAGAGAATGCTGATTGTTTTTGCCCAGTATAATCGTGTGTGTTTCATTTTGGTTGTCACTGGATAATATAATCGTCGTTTGATTTTTTTTTTTTGTTGTTGTTGTTGTTGCCCCAATAACCAAAATTCAAAGGGAAAAAAATTCAAGGATAATCCAAAAACCCATATACATAGTGTATCAATGATCAGATTATTCGGTTTGTTATTATTATTGCAATCAATTCCCAAGATATTTGCTTTTGAATGATCATACGATGATCAGCGGTTATTTTATCTTTAATCTTCAATCGATATATAGAAGAAAAAAATAAGGCTCATTCTCAAGGTTAATGAATATCCGGAATGATCACATGATGATGATGGCAATCATGATAATTATGTCGGATGTTCACCCCCTGGTAAAAAAAAGCAAAACAATATTCGTTCGAATTTTCATTTAATGAGAAATCAGAATCGACAGAAAAAAAAATTCCAAAGAATCCAGAGAATGTATGTAGGTTTTAATAATGGCCTTGTATTGGCGTCAAGATTCTTTTCCTTTCTTCTTGATTCTGATAATGTTAATAATAAAAAAAAGAAGAAAGAGACAAATCAAATCATTTCTCTCCTTGAAAAATTGAGAAGAAAAGAGTCATGTATGTATTTGTGTGGGTGTGATCGTCAGCATCCTATTCAGTCAGAATTTATTTATTTTCCGAATCTATGGGGCGGCTAAATATTTTCTTTCGGTCGACTGCCTATAGGGTTAGGGTCGGAAATTTTCTCTTTATTGTCAAAATCGGTTAAAGAACACCCGAAACACATATGACATATTATTATTATCGTCGATAAATTTTTTTTGCTATTATATCTTCGATTCGACCATCAAACACTATCATAATCATTCAACACATATGCTAAGGGGTTGGCTGTACGAATGATGATGATGATGATGGGAGGATTGAAAGAAAAAATTAGAAGACAGGACCAGAAAAAAAGAAACTAGATTTGGCCTAATTTCTTTTACTTTTTCTATGTTTTTCCATCATATACACCCCGTGTTCTTAACCTACTTTTAGTTTGGACCGTTTTTCCACTGTCTGCTATTTTATAATGGAACTGGAAAAATCGGAGTCAAACCAGCCATCCACAATGGTGCTATATGCATATAGCCGGTCCTAACGGTATCGGTAATTGTCCATTATCATTTGTGTTATTTGGTTCGGTTGCTATAACAAGTTAGTAGTGTCAATATATGTAGGATATATATCGTCAACGACGACGACAAAAACGACAACAATAATTTGTCTTCAAAATTTGTTTTCTATGGTTCATGATTTTTTTTTTTTGGTTAGTCTTTTTTTTCTTTATTATGGTTCAGATTCTGAACGGTTTCCATTGGTGGCGGCGACAAACGGAAACAAACCAACCAACAAAACATAATCACTGAAAAAAAGGAAGAGACAGAGCAAAACAGAGTCCTTATCTCTTTCTTTATTCCATATCTTTTTTCCTGCTTGTCATATGAATATACAAACACAGGCCTGTAAAGAAAAAACACCGACAAGTTTCAAGCCAAAATCTTCTTGAGGTCCAACGATAATATATCCAATCTTCTACTATAGAAAACAAGATCAATGAGATCATAGCTGCTGATTAGTGTGTGTGCGTGTGTACACCCACCATCAGGTTCCACCCAACACGCACATATTAATTGGGGAAGAAAGGGAAAAATAGAAGCAATAAATTTGTCATCAAATCAAATTAAAAATGAATCATCGACCTATTTTTGATCATCATAATAATATAAAGAATTGTAGTCTGTTTATATTTGTATGCATGCATGTGTGTGTGTGTGTGTGTGTGGTTATAATAAACAACAAACATATATAGAATCAATGAATCATTCTAATAGAAAAAAAAGAAAAAAATTCGGTCAATTTATTTGATCATGTAGTCATTTTTGAATCAAAAAAAAAATTTTAATATCCTCCCTTTTTCAAAATTAGAAATTCTTTATAAATGAACATATATAAACACAAAAGTTTCCAACAAGAATATTTTTGAGTTCCAGTTTTTTTTCTGGTTATTATTACTCATGATCATTAACTGTTATTGTTGATGATATTTTTATGTATGATTGAATTCAATCTTATCTATGTTGGATTCATCATTATCATCATCAAAAACAGATGACATGAAAATTATCTTTTTGTTTGCCAACCCGGTGTGTGTGTGTGAGTCAATATTTGACCATATCTACGAATAATAATGACTAGCCTTTTTAGACGTCATTTTTTTTATTTTATGTACACACACACACACACACACGCACATATTAGCTATCTAGTAGTCTGCGTTGTCGTTTCCGGTACAAAAATGATTAATTTCTGATGAATATCATCATACAGGAAGTGCATATGATTTTAACATGATGAAGACAGATTTGTGTTTTTTAATGTAAAAAAAATTGACAAAAAAAAATGTAAAATAAAATAAAACTATCATTATCTTCCTCTCATGTTTTTTTTGTGGTTCTAAAAAACATGACACCCGTTTCAAAAAAAAAGTAAAAAATCTGTTCCATATTAACACTGTGCGATTTGTACGCCCAAATCGATAATAATAATAATAATAATAGAGAATTAGCCATTTTTCACACTGATTGAAGTGTTGAAAGTTTGTTTGACGATAGCGCTGGCTCTTGTCCTTGATGTTGTTTTGAATCGAGAAAATAGAAAACAATTGTCCCGGGACCCGATTTTCTATCAATCTTTCTATTTCGAATCTTATAGCCATATTTTTTTTTCTTTGTTTTGTTTGGCATTGAAGATGATCGGAAATCAAAATCATCATTATCCGGACCGGGTTGGATTCTTTCTGTATTTCATTTGTTTCATTTAGCAGGGGTTGTTTGTCAGTTTAGCGCCTGACAAACTGAAATATTTAGAACCAATTTGATATATCATATATTGAAAGAAAGAGATAAAGAAAGAGAGAGAGAGAGACGGCGCACACATGGACAGCGATGAAAACAAACTACTAGAATAAACTTGATTCAATATTATTGAGGTATATCCATGTCTCTCATTTAACTTTGAAAATCTTTTTTCATCGGTTTCAATGCGACGTTCCATTTTATTATTTTATAAGAATCAGCTATGTATGGATAAACATTTGTCGGTTTGTGGTGACGGCACCATCAAACACACACGAGTTATTCAAGACTAATTAGAACGTGCGCGCGCGATTGTCTCATTTAAACTATCGACACCGACCGGTTGATTTCGAACGTAATGTTCGTTTTCATTTTATTCTTTTATCGATACGATTTCACCATAAGGCCTTTGAATCAGTATTATTTTGAAATGGATGATATATTATGATGTGATTTATTTCTTTTAATTCAAAATTTTCTCAAGTGATAATTTTATCGCTATAAATCATTCTGTGGCCATATCTTTGAATTGTGATATCAATTATTCTTAGTCATTTAAAAAAAAATGTGAGCAAAACAATGTCTTCAATAATTCGTGAACGACATCAACCAATTAGTGCCCAATCATCTACATCATCATCTTCGATTGATGGTGGCTATTCATCAGCATTAACATCATCATATCATCATAACGATCATAATAATCATCGTAATCAACAGCATCAAAATTCTTTATTGTCATCATCATGTGATCAGCAACAATATTGCCATTTATTTTCTGAAACTAATAATCATAATCTCCGTCATCACCATCTTCATCATCATCATTTTCATCATCATCATCATCATCCACATTCTGGATCAATTGGTCAGGTTGGAATCGGTATGGGTGGCATCGGTATCAATGGTAATAATGGTGGCGGTGATTGTAATACTAATCCAAGAAATTATTGTAAACTTGTATTCAAAATAACAATCGTATTGTTAAGTTTTGCCGGTTTTCTATATCAAGCAACCGATATTTGTGCACATTATTTCAGCTATCGTACAGTTGTCTATACAAATACAGAACAGGATTCATTAGTTGATTTACCATCGATTACATTTTGCTTGCCCACATATTTTACTAAACAATCATTGGAACAATTATATTCACCATACATCAAACGAAATCTAGAGGAAATGTCTGCATTTAAAAATCAATCAATGCTCGATGCAATCAAACCGGTCATCTATGAAACATTTCAGGTAATTAATTGAATTGATTTCTCTAATAATTTGTACTATGAAAATAATTGAATTATAGAAACAAGCATTCAAAGATCTAAGTGCTGCTCAAATTCTTGATCGTTCGATTTCTGATGATGGAATTATTGAATGTCGATTATTCTATCCACCTCAACATTGGCCCAATCTGACCAGAGAACGAATGTATGAAATCGTACAATATGGTCTGCCATGTGAAGAAGTGACCCAAGTCATTTCTTCCATCAATGCCAATGGAAAATGTTTCACATTTTTTAGTCAATTGCTCACCGATAATGATTCATTGAAAGCATATCATACTCAACATGGTAGCGATTCTCATCAAATGCTCGAATATCAACAATATCCACAGATGACAAGTTTCGCATCCTCATCTGCATCTTCAGCATCGACACGCTCAACCGGTCCGGTTGCACCACCAATCGTTCAACATTCCCGTTATGTACCTATTTCACATAAAATTTCCGTCAATCACGGTTATCGTTTTCATTCGGGTATGTAAAGTTATTATTTTCGATTAATAATTTCAATTCATTTATTCGATTATCAAAGGTCGTTTTATTCGTCTTCAAATACAATTTAATCGCAATCAATATACTGTGATTTCGGATGGTCATCAACGTGAATGTATACAAGTGCATCCACCATTTAAAATACCTTCTGAAGCCTGTATTCATTCAATTAATCCAGGAATGAGTTATGATTTTGTATTGACTAAAACAAAGGCCATACTACAGCCACCACCATATCAGACAAATTGTCAATCTTATCAGGCGGTTACACAAGCCGAAAGTGAACTTCTCGCATCAAGCAGTGATGCAAGTGAATTGAAAGAATTTTACCTTAAACCAATGTCAAGATCGGATTGCATCGATAAATGTATGATACATATCTATGAAAAATATTGTGGCTGTTTGCCTATACATATAAGTATATGGCAAAGAAGTTCATTATTTTTGAACATGTCCGTTTGTGATTATGAAGATTTCGAACGTATAGCGCCATGTTTAGAGAAAGAATTGAGTAGCACCTGTTATGATACATGTAAATCAGATTGTATCGATAGGTGAGAAAAAAAAATATTCCAAAAACTAGTTAAGCTAATATATTTAATTATGCTTTTTAGACATTATCATTTGCATGTTGAATCCAGAGTCTATCCATCGGATGAACAAATCAAACAGGCAACCGGTGTTGAACGTGTACGATTGAAACGTCTCAGACAGAGTGCAGCTACTATCAGTATATGGAGTAATTATCTGAGCGATATTACCTATGTTCATACGCCGGCAATGTCATTAATACAGTTGATTTGTTATCTGGGTGGTTTGGCTGGTCTATGGCTTGGCGTTTCCGTGATGACCGTTTCCGGTTGGCTAGCTCAACTTTATCCATTCATGCAGAAATGGAACTACAAACAACGTTATATTCTTCTTACAGCAAGACAGAATATACGTTATTTTTATGATTCATTCCGCTATAGACGTGCAGCTGAATCAAAGCTACCAGATTATCATAAAACATCGATGGTTGAAGATTGTTGTTATAATCGGAATAGTAAAACGTGTTGTCTACTTGATCATCATCATCAAAATAGTTGCTGTTCGGATGATTCTGGATGTTTTGATTTGAATGATAATCGAAATCATCAATATAATCATCCACCATCACGATCATCGTCAAGAATGGTGAAAGAATTGCATCATCAAAAATCTTCCTCATCACCCTCATCATCATCATCATCATCATCAGAATCGGCATCAGAAACCCCTAGTCATACTATCATGCATAAATCATCATCACAGACAGAAAATGATGAATGTGAAACTGAAGCGATACTACGAATGGAAGAAGAGGATATATTTCATCAATCAAATCATCATCAATTAGAACAATCATCTTCATCATCATCATCATCGAATAAATCATCTACAATAGATCTAATTGGTCATCAATTACAATCAACTAATATTAATAGTAAAAATGTTTCAAATATGAATCAGAATCGTTCTATAATCAATAACAGTAATGGTACTAATGATGGCGTTAGCGGAAGCGATTCATTGAGTCGTCATCATCACCAAAATAATCAACAACAACAAAATCATAATCAAATTCGTTCACATCCACATACGATTGCACGTCGTGCAGTTTATTGGTCAAATTATTCTTCAATGTCAACCTCTTCCGATGATTTATCATTAATTTCTTCCAGTACTAATAGTACTAATATTAGTAACTCGGGCATTAGCATTAGTGGTAATAATGGTGGTGTCAATGCATCAACAATTTTACGTCGTTTATCATTAATCAACAGTGCAAATCCAGCTATCAGTAATCTGGCAAGATATTCATATCGAGTTTAGTTTGATCATCAAATGGTCATTTTATATTATGAAATTTTTATTCCGTGATTGAAAAATATTGAGAAAATAATTAATTTATTTTATTTTAACAGTGAAAAAAATAATAATAATTATCATTACCATTAGAAATACATGCAGAGAAATACAATATATACCCTTTTGCTTTGAATTTGATTTGGAATTGAAACTAATACCATTATTTTTTGGAAAGCAAACAATGAAAAAATCAAAAAAGAAGAAAATCCTATCCCTATACACACACACCACACACACCTAAATAATTGTATTTTTGCTATATTTACAAAAATTTTATCATTATTATCAGATGTAAGGTATACATATTTTTGGATTCTTTATTTACACAACCAAACAGATTATATATTCTGATGATCGATTTACAAAAGATTTTCGATTCATTTACATCTATATTTATTTATATATGATGATAATAATACATTTACAATCCTATTTTCAATCGATATGCCATTACAAACAGTATATGTGTAATATCACAAAAACAAAACAAAACAAACAAATATAATTTCGGCAAAACCACGAGTGTCTTTCTTTTTTCTCCACCTAAATGAATTTTTCCTATCGACAGGTATCTTATTTTTTTCCGTTGGTTTAAAAAAAAATTGTTAAACTTTATTGAATTTTGTTGATATTATAAAGTATAAGTGAATGACAGTGTGGTTGTATGCCTGTATTCTATATTTATTTTTATAAAAAGTTATTATTATTACACGATTGGATACCAACACACAATGTAATGAATCTGTGATTAATTTATGTGTAAAACACTGATTGAAATTGTATGATGATGTAAGATGTTTTTTTTGTTTGTTTGTTTGTTTGTTGTTCATCATTATTGTTGATCTGAAAAATTCATTTGATTCAATCAACAGGGAAAAAACGAATAATTTTTTTTTTGTTAAATGGAATTTGTTTTATTCATCACATGTTTAGAATTATTTTAAAAACAATTATAGTTCATTAGGACAATATTAGATTTTCAAAAAAAAAAAAAACCAAAAAAAAAAAAAACAATACAACAACATGACCGACCAAATATAAATGAAACAATAGAAAAAAAACTAGGTCACTATCCTGAATAAAAAAAAACTACCTTGAAATCATCATGGCCAATAAAAATAAAAGTTAGTCAGAACCATTGAATATTTTTAATGATTTTTTTTTCGTTCATTTCAAAAGAATATAACCGATTTTTTCATTATGAAACAAAATTATTTTCGATTTTTTTTCTTCCTCACATTTATTCATTTACAGAAAACAGAATTCAACTGACAAAAAAAAAATAATAGATTTCATCATCACAAACATCAAAAAAACAACAACATATGAATAGAAAAATTTTCTGTGTAGTTGTGATATCATTCGATGTGGATAATTCACAATCAAATACATCAAAATTGTAACAGAATACGATGAATATAATAATAGAATCTATGATTGTAACAGTAGAATATTTTTCATTCGAAAATTTTACTTGATAATTTGTTATTATCAAAAATAATAATAAAAAAAAAGAAAGAAACACTCAAACATTAATCGATTGACTAATGTAAATGTAGTAAAGCTAAAGAGAAATGATCTGAATTCATTTGATCGATAATATCGATGTTCTTATATATGACCAAACAATAACTTTCAAAAAACATTGTGAAATGAAATCAATTGCCTTTGACCTATCCCCAATTGAATATGATTCATTTGAAAATGACAATATTCAAAAAAAAAAAAAATCCTGGAAAGGTAAACTTTTCATTCAAATGCTAAAAAAAAATAATGATAATGTCGATTGTTTGTTGTCAGGCAGACTGGCTGTGACTGTTTTTTTTTCCATTTCCATCGAAACATTATTTTAGTTCCATATAAAATGTGAACAAGTGAAGCTTTAAAATTGAACTCTCATAAATCGAAACTTGCGTGCCATATTCGTTTTTTGAAAGTCATTGGTCGAGTGAAAAAATGGAACAAGGTAAAAAATTGAGAAATTGCAATGATATTTCTAGGGAAATAATAATAAAATAGAAAAATTCAAAATAATTTCAATTCTCCCAGTCTTAAATTGATTTTTATTTATTGTTTTAAAACATATAAAGGTTAAGAATAAAAGAAATTAATGAAAATGAAGCCATTTGAATGAAAAAAAAATTCAAGCTTTTCGAGTTTCAGTATTATCAGAATCTTGATTAAACATTTTCACTTTGGATTTTGAATCAATTTTCAATGTACCAATATGAAATTGAAATCCCGTACCGGAAAAACGGTTAATTTTATTTGCAGTTCGTCGATTAGGTCGCTGGTGAAATTGGCAAACATTTTTATCTTCATCATCAGCATTTGGACAATCAATTTTAGAATCACAAATTTGGCTTATATCGATGCACATGCCAATAGTACCAGCACATGAATATTTTCCTGAACCACAACGATGACGATCTTCATCGTTATTATCATCATCATTATTATGATCATGATCACCATTAGTTGTTGTTTCTACGCTTGAATCGGTCGTACTGGTATATTTTCCCCAATCAAACGTTGTTCGTGTATGTTTGTCATAATCATAGGTTCCAGTGTGTTTACCCCAATCGTACGTGGTTCGCGATGATTCATCACCACCTGCAGTTAAAGATTCACTTGAGGTTTCGATATGGATTGATGGCATGGCCATAACTGAGATGACCGTCATGGTCAATATCAATGAAACTGCTGATTTGATCATTTTCAGTATTTCAAAATTTTAAATGAGAAAAAAAAATTAGAAGGAGTAACAAATTATAAAATTATATGATTTTATATATTGGATGGATTGAATGATGACAATTTATGGACGAAATATTGAAATATAACTCATCAATCTCATTATTATGTTATCAAAACACTTGAAAAATCACTCATGATGTTTTAAACTTTGGCCATTTGTCAATCATTAATTAATAAAACTATCTAATCAGTGTTTTTTGGATCGATTTTGTTTTTTTTTCTTTATTTGTGTCCGTACAGTGCATTTACCTGCAACCATTCAATATAATTAATTAAATATCGATTGCATCATAAATGTACCTTGGATTTCACCTTTACACCATTTTGATGATTGACCAATTGTTTTTTTTTTGTTATCTTAGGCAGTTATATATTTTCAAGTGTTTTTTTCGATTGACTTAAACAACAAATCCAGATTGCATTTAAATCCATTAGGTTTTACTTTCTATAAGTTTATTTAATGAATCGATTTTGCTTGATCCAACATATTTGTCTTGTAAATCTAATCATTCTTTTTTTTCAAAAAAATGTTTTCTTTCAAATCAATTGCAATTAGCTTGGCTTTAATAGTAGCTGAATTTTCTATCATTTCAGCCGCTTCGATTCCTGATGATTATTCTCCGCCTCAATGTAATCAAGCTTATGCTTGTGGACGTAATTCAACATATCGTCGAATGATCTGTATTGAAGTAAATCAATTTTGTAATGGTAAAATCGATTGTCCAATGGGTGATGATGAAAACAATTCCGTCTGTGAATCAATCATTCAAATGCGACAACAATTGCAACAAAATGGTGGCTTTGAAAATGATTTCTCCGGTACTGGTTTCATGTTTTCTGTCAATAATATGATCATTGATGGTGGATCGAATGTCAAGATGTTCAATCAAAATTCCGATAATAATGTTCCAGCAGCTGATGAAAATAACCAAATTCTTGCCAAGCATTAATTTTTTTTCCAATGAATGCTTTTTATTCATCAATAATTATATCGAAATATTCAAATAAAGAAACCTAATTTTTGCTATTACAACAATAATCAATCGACCAATCAATCAAATGAACAAATTTGTCATCAATGCACTGAGCCGATAGATAAAAACAAACAAATAAATTCATTATTGTTTGTCATGTGACAATTGTCATTGTCGTTTTGAAGATAGATTTCATTTTCGATTTCTAATACATTCAAATTCTATTCACTTTTTTGTTTACGTTTCTATTATTTGCTTTCATGGAAAATTGTTGACACAATTTTTACCAAACAGGAGACTAAGAATGAGAAAAAAAACAATATATTTCAAATTAATTGAATTGGATCGATCGATTGAATGTAATGATCTCAACATGTGGTCATCAATGACGTCGTCATTGGTGGTGGTGATGTCGATCAAATCAAATTGGTATAAATGGGCGGACAATATAATTCTTTTCAATTTTCAAATTCGGAGATTCTTTTTGATTCTATTACATTCATGACTTCTATTGACAATCGGGCAATTGAAGCTTGATTGATTTTTGATTATTAGATGAAAAACAACGACCTCCTATTTCTATATTAACAAAAAATTGATTCATTAGATATTGGTTATTTGTTTATACAGCTTATTCGATATATTCACCTGTTGATAAATTTATTAAATATGAAACAGTGATTAAGGTAATCAAGATTCTACAAAACTGGCGCCAACATCCACGAATAAATCATTTTATCCATTGTGATTGAACATAAAACTTCAAAATGAATGCTCGTATTTCGATCTTTTTTTTTGCCGCATTTTTCACTTTAACCATGAATTGTTTTGCACAAAACATTGAAACAGTTACACCTGAGCGATTGTTATCACATGAAAATACTGCCAAAATCGATGAGATGCAACAGCATGGTTTAAAATTACGAAAACGAATTTGTGAATTAGATGAAGATGAAGCTCGTTCATTGAATGATAAGATGAATGAATGTAATCGTTTGAATCATGTCTATCAAATTGAAGAATTATTAAAACAATGTCGACAACTTAAAGACATGTCTAAAGCACTCAACTATTTAGAATTCGAAAGACAAGAATGTCTTTATGAAGAATGTCATCTTGAGATTATGGCGTCTTCCGAATATAAACGAATTATGCAAGAATGGGAAAGATTATCACCTATGGAACGATTGAATCGAGATCATCAACGTTTTGTAAGTTTTAATTATCTATAATTTATTCCACTTGAAAATAACAAAATTTTTCCATTTGAATAGAAATGTGCAATTGAAGCTCTAGGAATCACTTCATCACAAACAATACAGCAACATTATTAATGGTTGAATTTTATTCTCGTGTGGAATAAACTACAGAATCTACATCAAATTCAACTTTTATGTAGTTCAATTCATGATAACAATAAATATTCATTTATAATGTATAAAATTATCTGGTTAAAGTCCAAATTATTCTCTTTGTTTGATCTGTATTGATCATCATATAACAATGTGTATAATGAATCAATTTCTTGTTCATTGATAATACATGGATTACAATTTTGCAAATAAACATCAATTATATCACAGATTAATTCCCTGTGAATTGGTTCATTCCAAAACTTTAATAATAAATCAAAGAGATAGGCAGTAATTAAAGCAAAATGCTTTCCTGACCATTTAGATTTCTGTGTTGAAAATAATTCTGGTACAGATTTTAGCAACTTTAATTGATAATTTATAGTAGAGGTTGAAGATTCGTGATCGAAATGAGCCATTAAATTAGTAAATAATCGTTCCGATTCAATTAAATTGGATTTGATTAAATTATTAAGTAGGTTTCTTAAATTATTCATTTGTATGAGATCACATTTATCAATGATTATTTGTAACAAAAACTTGTGTATCAAGTCAAGATTTGATCCATGTTCATCTTCATTGTTGGAAAAGGAAATGACATCCTGGACATTCATAGATGATGCATGCAAGATGTCGATCAATTGGTTTCCGAATAAATGGACCATATATCTATGAAGAAAATTTGAATGAACCATCACTATTTGATCCATAATTTGATGGAGGGAATTTTCTGGATCGACAAAAGTTCCTAATTTTGAAATGAAATAGAATTAAAAACGTTTACCATGACAATTTTTTAATGATAATAATTATATATACTAACCGTATAGGATTCTGAATGTAGTTTGACGAACTATGGTATTCATCCGAAAATTTGTAGAATCAAACTTAAGTTTTGAATCTAAAAATTGTTTGTCTAATAAAAGATGTGATTGGTTAAATTGTATAAATGAAAGCGATTTTAATGAGAAACGGTCGATTCGTTGACGAAATAATTTTTTCATTAGTGAAACATTTTCGACACTTTGATAAACCAATACAACAATTGATAAATCGAATAATCTTCGATGAAGACCTGGATATGATCGTAATTTATCCATTGTTATAATTTGAAAGATAAGGTCAAAATTCTCTATGGCTTGATTAGCTCGTATCCAAAGTGTCCAGAAGCAATTTGATTTTGCTTTTGTCATATATTCAATTGGATTTTCTATCGTAATCTCTAAGTTTTTGAGGATGAAATCAAATAACGGACTGTTATGATATTGATCAATATTTTCAACCATGAAATCAAAAAACCAAATGACAAAATTATCATCCCATTTTCGATGTTTGTATTGGTCGATTTCGTTTGAATGATTACAATTATCTTGTCCATCAGTGGCAATAAAAAAAACTTTTTCAATCATTCGATAACATTGATTCGAAATGTAATCACTGATCAATGTGAACATTTTTGTTTTTGAAATTAAAATTGAATCTGATGTTTGAATGAAATGCATATAACATTGGCGTATTGAGTTCCATAATGTATTAAAAAATTCTTCAGATTCACCATCCTTTAATAAAGATAACTGAAGTTGGTAGCATTGTTTCAAATGTAAAGCATATACTGTCAATTCAAGATCATGACAAATCTTGATGAATAAATCTAAATCAATAGAGAATTTACAACAGTCAAATAGTTCAAATACTGGTGTGAAATATTGCCGTATTTCATGACTAATGTCTTCGGTGTTTGTATTGAATAAAACTATAAAAACAGGAAAAACTTTAATAAAAATTGTAAAAATTTATGATTTATGATTAGGACTTACTTGAAGATAAAAAAATTTGTGTCAATTTGTAATCAATACGGCCAAAATTGAATGAATAATCGGGCGAAATTTGAAATGAATTTTTCACTATGTTTATTCGCAATAATTTCAAATGTTGGATGAAATTTTCATATTCATCATTGATGATTGGTGATCGATATGTAGAGAAAATGGTAGCCAATCTTGGCTTATCGATCGGATCAAAATCAAATTGTCTATTCATTTTATTTGAAAAAAAAGTTACATTCAAATTCAAAATCCAGCAATGGTAACATGTGATCGAGGAATGGTCAACTAATAAAATTGACGCTAGATGACGCGTTTGTAGAATTAAATTAAATTGGAATTTTCAAATTTAATTCCTTTTTTGAAATTTTGGTTATTTATTTAGAAAGACTTTAATTAATAATCATCCGATTCAATGTCGACCGAATCAAATAATATTGCTGAACTATTTTTACTTTTGATATTTATTATGGCTTGGATTTTATCAATTATAATGCTAGCATTTAATGGCATCATTTCTTATGGAATTACCAAAGAACATCGAATATTTATTAAACAAGCATCTCAGGCATCAATTCGCCATGAAGTGCAGTCAGATCTTTTGCTTAATATTGGAATTCCATTGGAATCTTCTAAAGACAAATAAATAATTTTTTTTTTCATTGATGATCATTAAATTTATTACACACACACACACATACAAATAAATCAATTCAATAACCAAATTTTTCTTATTTCTTCATCAGCTTTATCAAGAAACGGTTTCCATAATTTCATTACGTGATCAACGTCTTTTTCAGACCAATTATATTGTTGACCATAATCGTGCAACGTTAAACATTCATCGGGTACATGATGCGGATCAATTGAGCTATTACCACCGAGATATTTAGGTACATTATCTCGGTCAATATATTGAAAAATTTCATCATCATTACAAAATTTAAACATTTTTTCAATATCAGCCGGAATAATTTTTTTCAATTTATTCCAAATGGATGCTACAATCCAGGAAAAATTGTAAAGCATTATATAGTTCAAACCGGCCGGACAGCAACTGATTAGTTGTGTGATGCCCCATAAAGCGTAATCAATATCCAAATTATTCAGACCAATTGATTTCAGATCAACAATAATGGCCATACCTCGTCCTGAAGTTTTTTTATCCATAATCTCCATTTGAAAGCAAATAAATTGTTTAATTCTTTGATCAAGCTCTTTAATTTTACGATAAAAACGACAACGTTGGAAAACTACACCATTGCCTTGTCGATCGTAACCGCCATTGAAAATGAATCCAATTTTGAATAATTCTCTGGGAAAATACGTACATTTTAATTCAGGCATATCCATTTCAAGGCGGAATTTGAGCACATTGTCCAGTAGCTGTGAACTTTTTTCTACCGTTTTTCCTCGTCGAATAAATCGTTCCACAGCCCAGTCATCAGTTCGTACATATTCGATGTCCTTTTCATGGTAAAGTTCTTCATTATGTTCATATTGCTCTAATATAATCGAGCGAACTTGTTGAATTTTTTGCTCAATACTTTCAGGCGAAGGTACCATGATTGTTTGTTTCACAGGCTTCTATTCACTTTCAATTTATATGGCCATCAAATACAATTTCTAATCAATGACATTTATAATGATTAGTGTAATCAAAATCCATACGTCAATTTGAATTCAGTCAGATGTCTAATCATGCTATCAAACAATCTGCTGTTTGTTTTCCTTCACAAATTTATCACATTAGTAACATTTTTTTCTATTTGTTTTTGATATAAAATTTGGCCATAGTAATGAAGATTAGAATTTTATTGAGTTTTATTGATACAGATGTAATAAACTATGATAAAGTTACATTGGTAATAAGTTCCCAGCTATGATGGGTATTGGACACTATTGACAGATTGAATAAAGAATAAAGCTTTATTGATCAAGTATCGATCCCAGATATTCGATGGTTACTGATAATTTTAGGAATGGCTTAAATACTAGATTACAATCAATTAGAAACATTCATCAGGTTATAACATTCATTAAATCAAAGTCCAACATTCCATTTAACAATCGTGTTTTGAATTTCAAATATTTCACGACAAGCTTTTAGCATCATTGTAAATCTAAATCTAACTAGAAAAATATGCGATTTGTTTTCAATGATAATATTTAGTTATTACTTCCAGTTAGATCCGGTTTCGTATCTTTCCAATTTTACCCGTTTAGTTTTAACGGATTCAACAAAAAAAAACCAGACATATTACACATTTTTGACATTTCAAATAGATTTTAATCAGAATTTAATTCAAATTTAATTATCAATCAAAAAGAATCTTCTTCAGATTTCTCCTTTTTTCATTGATCCAATAATTTAATTTCATCTTCACATTTATCCAAATATGGCTTCCATATTTTTGTTATTTTATCGATATGTTTTTGTGGCCAACCTTTTTGTCGGCCAAATTCAGCTAGAGGTTGACAACCTTCCGGCACTAGAAAATGATTCAATCGACAATCGCCACCAAGAAATTTTGGTAAATTTTCTTTATCAACATAGTCGAATATTTCATCACCACTACAAAATTTCATTAAATGTGCCAAATCTTTTGGCAACAATGGTTTAACAAGATTCCATACAGTATTCATCATTCGTGGTAAATTATATATTAATACGTAATTAAGGCTGGCCGGACAATAATTTCCAAACGCTGCCATTCCCCAACGTGCGTAATCCATATCCATATTATCTATACCGATATTATTCAGATCAACAATAATTGCCATACCTTGTCTATTTGATTTCTTATCAACTTTATCCATTTGGTAGAGGACAAATTGTCGCCAAATCATATCCAATTCTTTGATTTTACGGTGGAATCGATAACGTATATACAAAACATCATTACCTTGTTTATCTTTGGTATAATCAAATGCGATTCCCATCTTGAAATATTCAGCTGGAAAATTCACATCACTTATTTTTGATATGCCTAAGTTATTTCGAAATTTCATGGTATTGATCAACATTTCAGCACCTCCTTGTACCGTTTTTCGTCGTTCCAAATACCGTTCTACGATCCAATCATTGGTTTGCATCAATTCAATAAGATCTTCATCAAAAGATTCTTGATCATTTTCATAGGCTTCACGAACAATTGATCGAAATTCATTGATTTTAGATTGCACACTCATGTTGATAATGAATAATAAACTATATTGAACACTTGTAAATGAAGAAAAAAAATCGGTATTAAAAAAAAAATCTTAAAACAACGTAACCGGCTATATATTTTCGAGGTGACTATAAAAATGGCATGTACATTATTATCATGACTTTGATGATAATTATTTGTAATCATCAGTATCATTGATGATTGGCAACAAGTGTTTAAAGCGATAGCAATAATGACAAGAGCAACACAAACAATAATGTTATCATCCATAAATTTAAGCTAAAATGTTTGAATACCTTTTTTCACTGCTATGAATGCTATTCACTGCTTTGAATTCATGGACACGAAACACGTTCTTGAAATTTTTTTTTCAAAATTTCATTTTACGTCATACATTTGATGAA
This sequence comes from Dermatophagoides farinae, assembly GCF_024713945.1. NCBI lineage: Eukaryota > Metazoa > Arthropoda > Arachnida > Sarcoptiformes > Pyroglyphidae > Dermatophagoides > Dermatophagoides farinae. The sequence goes on along the minus strand of NC_134679.1, from coordinate 4,254,520 downwards.
AAACAAATAAATGTTATTTTTGTAACTATTCATTCTTATTTCTCTCTATAAAAGGATCTGTATCGAGTTTCTTTTTTTTGTGTTTTCAAAATTTTCGGATAAAATAAAAATCAATCAATTGTCATGGTGACTAATTTACAATTGGTCGTTTAAATTTGCTTTTAAATTAGAACAAAAAAAAAGTTACATACGCACACACGATTGAGCTCTAGAATGAAAATCGATAATCACTTGTTTTTTTTCAGGGCGGATGGGCGGTGGAGGATGGAAAAAAAGGAACAAAAAAAAGATGGATAGATTAAGTGTTTTAATCCATATAAATTTTAACAAAATATATGATTGATGGAGATTGACATTTTATTACCTTATTAATTCCATCATCGATCAATGATCACATTGATACAAACATACCAATTGATGCAAAACTCGACATCGACATCCGTTATTTATAAATAAATCGAATATTGAACATTCTTCTTGAAAAATGTGCCCAAAATTATTTATTTGTTTAATTCTTTTCATCACCATTGTATTTATTTCAACCATCAATGCTAAATATCAACCATATAATAATAGTAAAATTAGTATCGGATGCGAAACGGACGATGGATTCATTTTTTTACGAATTGATGAACTGATAATTAACAACAATAAAATTGAATGGAACCAATTAGTTTATAATCGATCATCGTGTTCATCCGATCAGATTATCGAAAATAAAAAAGAAACGACTATTGAAAAATTACAGCTAAAATTTCAACCTGAAATTGAAATGGATTTTGAATTCATCAAGATCAACAATAATACATATAAAATGAGAAAATTTGGCTTAATGATGAACGAAACAATTTATGGAAAAAATGCATTTGATTTACGATTTGATCATAAATTAACTATCGATAAACAGGGCTACCAATGTGATGATCTTGTCAACAATTTGGAAATCAATGGTACCAGTTCCTCCAATGATGATAATGATGAAGCGATTGTTCAATTCAAAAAATTTCAATTCGCCGCCTATCTTCATACAAAGAATATTACAGAAATTACATTTAAAGAATGCAACCCCTTACCTGGAAGTCAATTAGTACCTATTATTGTTGGCAGTGGTCTATTAGTTTTAATGGGCTTATGTTTGACCATTTATATTTTTATGCGATCACGGTCATCATAAAAATGTATTCGAATAATAACGAATTTTTTTTTCATTATTAAATTATTCAATATTAATAAATAATGTAGTTATTATTATATTTTTTTTCGTTAATGAACCCCGATGTTTGTTCAATCAATAAAAAAAAAATTTGTGACGCACATTTCTTATCAATTAAGATGCATTCTTTTTTTATCATTTTGATCATCATTTTTTTTTAATTTTGCAGATCTTCAATCATTCAAATACACATGTCGTGTTGAATCAAATATATCATCATTTGATAAAATATGCTGATCATAATCAGAGAAAAAAAATTAACACTACATCTTTTTGTAATTGGAAAACCGGATAATGGTCGATAAATCCATCACATGATTAGTCGGTAATCGATATTAAAAAAAAATTGAAAGACTACTTGTCTTTTGAAAGACAAAAAAAAACATCTGTTGATTTTATTTTTAATGATAATGATGATGATAATGTTCCATTAATTAGTTTATGAATTTTAAATTTTAAAAATTTTCCCTTGACTTTCAATAGTTTTTTTTTGTTCACCTAATTGATTCTTGATGTGCATTTTTTTTATGCTCATCAAGAATCGATTTCTGATGTAGAAAATTAATCAAATTTTTCACCAATTTACAAATGATAATGATAGATGGCATGATAATAGCTAAAAATCTGATATCAAATGAACAACAACAACAACAAAAAATTCAAACAACTCATGAAAGATTCGGATGAGAAAAAAATTAAACACCTTATTAAATGAAAACATTTCAAGGTTAATCATCATAGAAATAGAATTTACTAAATTCATACTAAAGAAAAGATGCAACCAATTGATTGATCATTTTAGACATTACAAAACAAAAAAAAACTTCAATTTTTTCACATTATCCTGGTTTCATGATTATGAAGAATTGGAAAAATTTCAAATTTTTAAAATCAATTTATTATTTTAAAAAGAATTTGCTTCACAGACATTGATAAAATTGTACAGAATATATGTTCGAATTGATAAAATTTAATCGTCTGATTGTAAAATTTTACTCTCTTCATCTGCTTCATCCAATAGTGGTTGAAAAATTTTCATAAATTTATTGATTTCTTTAAGTGTTTTTCCACGTTCTTGACCAATTTCCATTGATGATCGACAATTTTTAGGTACATGATGATAATTTAATCGACAAGTACCATCCAAATACATTGGTAGATTTTCACGATCGATATAATCAAAAATTTCATCTTCTTTACAAAATTTAATCTTGTTTCGTGTTTCGGCTGGTAACCAACCTTTGATTACATTCCATGCCGATTGAAATATCCATGTTAATTCATATACCAATATGTAATTGATACCGATAGGATAATAATTGAGCAATGAAGATACTAAAAACCAAATCATATCCATATCCATGTTCGATATACCAGCTCCTTTCATATCGAAAACGATACCTATACCATTACCATTGGTTATTCGATCCATTTTTTCCACATTAAAGAGAATAAATTGTTTGAATTCACGTTCCAATTCTTTAACCTTACGATGGAGTCGAATACGAAAATAAATCATACCATTGCCTTGTTTATCATTGGCATAACAGAACATTGTACCAATTTTATGAAATTCTTCTGGAAAATCGTCTTCCTTCAATCGAGGCATATCCATTTCATGACGAAATTTGAGAGTATTATCCAACATTTCTATCGATTCTTTCATGGTTTTTCGTCGACGAATAAATCTTTCGACAGTCCAATCATCGGTACGAACACGTTCAATATCACTTTCATCATATAATTCTTTATTCTTTTCATATTGTTTTTCAATATATTCACGAATTTCATTAATTTTTTCATCAAGATTTTCTATCACAGCCAATTGACTTCGAGTAGCTTCGGTTGCCATTATTAGCGGTCAAAGTAGATTATAGATAAACTGAATGATGAATAAAAGAAAATAATATAATAATATAGTCAATAATAATAACAACAAAGAAAATTAATAATCAAATATAATAATTATAAGTGTTACAATTTGAATTAATGAAGCAGTTGAAAGTAACGATTCATACAGTACAATAAAAATAAATATTAAAAAAATTTTTTTTTCTGTTTGCTTACAAATTTATTTATTTAGGCGAATCATACAGACAAAAGGATATAAACGAATATATGTAAAAACATTTTAAAATAGAGGTGGTCGTGGTCAAATAAACTGGCGGTAATTTTCCTTACACACATATACACATATGATAAATAATAAAATATTAAAAAATCATGTACGTATTCCATTCAACGTCATCAGTGACAATAAATTTTTTTTTTTCGATGGTTATGACGATCACAACGTACACTTGAAACACTAGCATTCATAAGACCAACCAAAGTGTATATCCTGGTTATAAACGATTAAAAAATCGTAATGACGAATCGGTCGTTATTGGACAAAATGATTAAATCTAGCAGTAATAATCTCACTGTACATTGAAAAATATTTAAAATGTAAATGTTTTTTTTTTGATTGCTGGCGGTTTATGGGTGAATGGAGGGAAAAAACTATCATCAGCTAAACAAAAGTTGTAGACTTGTTTAATTTTTTTTTTTAGCAGAAATTATTATTGCTGATAATTTATAATTTTGCTTTTTATCGATTGATAATAATCATAAAATCAATCAAAGTTGTATTGACGATCAAACATTTCTTTGACGTTTTTGGATGAATTAAACGATAAAATGCTTCAGGGTGTTTGCAAAGATATTTATATTTAATTAATTTGTTTGAAAATTCTTAGATCAAAAATTTTATGAGTTTTTTTTTACTAGATTAAATCGATGAAATGCAGAATTGAAAAAAAATAAAAAACGACTCAATTTTTTTTGTTGAGGGTAACTCCTTTTTCTTAAGAAATCAGGTTCCATTCAATAATGCAATGATTTTTTTTTACATTCATAATGACAAAAATATCGTTGAAAAGAAGGAAATATTTTGTGTACGCTTCATTTCATATTTAATAACGACAAACATTGTCGTAATCGAAAAAGGTTTTCCTTTCTTTCTTTTTTTTTAATTTTTATATATTTATTTCGTCATTTGAAAGTCAAGGGAATTTTTTTTGACCGTCATTTTTTTTTTTGTTTTTTGTTCATAAATAAAACTGCGTAGTTCCTTTTGTCGTCTATAAATATAATAATAATAATAATGTAAAGAAAATTCGATAAATTCAATTGTTGAGATAGTGATTGCATCAATCGAATCCAATAAATCGGGAAAAAAACTACAAAAAAGATGCTGAAGAAAAACAAAACAAATACGCAGTGGTAGCATATGATAATCGATTATGATGACTTCAAGAGATTCGAATACAAACACACACACACACACAAACACTTAGATCAAATCAATTCAATTACATGATTATGATGATGATGATGATGATTTGAAGGTTGCTTGCAATAACTGATTAAACACATGTAAATAGATACATCTTTTGAATGCATGACCAAAAAAGCAATCATTGATAATATTGTTGATATTTTTTCCAATTTTTTTTGCGAATTCGAAAATAAGATATGAAAATGTCAATATATAACGAAAACAAATCTTATGATGATGATTTCAGTGATAGAAAAAAAAATGGCAAAAAACCAAGACGAAAAATTTGGGAAACAAAAAATAAGAGATAAATAAATAAACAAACAAGAAACAATAATAAAGAAATTGAACTTTTAAATGTGAAAACAAGATTTCTGGATCGGTGAACAGTGCGACTGAACGAACGAACGAAAAAAGCCAGGCATCATGATATTGAATACCTGTTGAATTGTTAATATGGGACAATTGATCGGCCCAATTTCTCTTTGCTTTTTTTTCGTTCATTCACATTATTTTTTTGTGTTATCATATTACATCAATTTTTTTTAAAGCCCCATTTTGTTTTCACAAATTCATTTATTTATATTCGATTTGTCAATTTGAACATTTTCATTATCGTTTACTGGTGGTGGTGGTGGTTCTGCATCAGTGAATTTTTCTCATAACAATTTTCAACAATCAATAATTGGCAAACGATAATAAAAAAAATAGACTGAAACTTTCTTTCTCTATCTAAAATATCCATCAATAGCATTGGACCAATTTATTTTTATTGTTCAAAATCAAATTTCGTTTTTCAACAGTCATAATAAAATATTTAATGGGCTTTCGAATTTGAACAAATTGTTTCATTCATTCGAATAAACGAAATCACTTATAAAGAGATAAAAAACTGATAAAATGAATATTTAGAATCAATCCAGATATATGGAATCACTTTCAGGTGAGGTGTCACATGATCGTTCAATTAATTGTTGAGGATGAATAATATTATTATTCTCTGGTATGGTTGACAATTGATTACGATTCAATTGTGGCTGTCGTCGACGGATATCTGCGTGAGCAATGAAATTAAATAACAATTAATGAAATAAAATTTATATTAATTAAAAGATTGTCTTACTTTTGCGCTTATTTTTATCATTATTTTGATTATTACTAAATTCAATCAATCGATCAATAGCTTGTGATCCAATCTGATCGATACTATTCTTTTCGATCCATCGATATATTGGTAATAGATAACGTTTCATAATTAAACGTGAGCCATCAAAATGGCTAGAATAACACCAATAACCGAATAATAATCGTAATATATTGATGAATGGAATCGAATTCAATACGATATCTCCATAACGTTCGAATGGTATGAAAAATGCAAATACTGACCAATAGCTTAACCAACGAATTAATTCGGATTTATTTGCATTCGTATGGATAGCATGTATTGTTTGATATGATGGATAAAGATAGAAGATTAAATATGTTGAAAGCATAGAAAGATATGTTGTAGCCATTATCCAGAATATGGAAACAACGAATGCCTGTAGTATATATCGTTGAGGAATATTTAGACACTGTTCAATGTTCTCAATGATTCGTTGCAGCCACGGAATTCGGGGCAATAGACCAAATTGAATAAAATCTAATAATTTAAAATAAGTTTCCATTTTGTTTATTAAAAACTTTTTTTTTATGGAAAAATCAACAAATTTTCGACACAATTAAAAAAAATGAAACCCGAATAATTTAGATTTATATACAGAAAATAACAATAACAACATAAAATTTAACAACAATTGATTGACTTTTGATAAAACCCACCAAGAAAATAAATTGAATTAAACATAAAAAATTAATTAATATGAATCAACTACATTTTTTTACACACAAAAAAGAACAGGCTTGCTGTTTGTTTTTTTTCTTATTTTCTAATTCGAATGACTCATGATTAAGATTCAATAATTTCGGAAAATTTCTCCATATTACAAGCAAATGTTCTCGGTAAACACACAGTGGCTTTGATTATTTTTTGAATCCAGTTTTACCAACCCACGGATAATGTTTAGGACATTTTTGACAGGTTTTTAAGTATCTTGGTCCGTCACGATGTGATGTAGAACAAACTTTTGGTTGACGACAAGCTGGACGATCACTATAATCACATTGGAATGGTTGAAATGATTTGAGCCTTATTAATGGCGTTGGCTGCATCATCCATTGTAATAGCTGCCATTTTGTGACGAAATAGACGTCTTTATTTTTGCCAATATGATCAATAAATCGTAGGAATCCATTTTTATGATGTGCCGTATTAAACCATGCTGAATGAAAATAAAGTCCAAATGGTGCTTTATTCGAATGATAATGACGATTAAAGTTTTTCAATAGATTTTCAAATACACCATCTTCGGTTGACGGATGTGAACATGCATCGACCATTGAACAACGGCCGCCACGATGATCAATTAACATGACCATACCAACTTCCCAAAGTCCTATTGTTGTTTGTCAATAAATGAAAATTTTTTTCAGTTAATTAACATAAATAAAAAACAATAGGAAGAGTGTGTGTGCACACATGTCACTTACCAGGAAATGATTTACTTGGGCAAGGCGTAATCATACATTCATGATTCATTGCATAATCAAATGTATATGGCCAATATGGCGGATTATTTTCAAAAACAGGCAATGAAGAATCATATGTAAAATTTGCATCATAAAGCATTTCGTATTGTCGATTACCACCTGGTTGTAAAAATGGAGCCCGCATTCCTCTTACATCTTCATATTGAACACCACCATAAAGAGATAATATTTCACGTTGCCCATTAACTTCATTCAGCCATTTTTCTTTGGAAAATTTATCACCAAAGCTATGACTATATAGATATATAGAATCAATTAAAGAGTTAAGAATCAAGATAATTACAAAGAAAAATTCAAAAAAATTACGTGATTGTATGTGAAGCCATTTCATGGCCAACTGAATAAAGATTTTGTACTTGACTATAATCAGTCCATTCATGTGATACATAGAATGTACCAAGTATCGGACATCCGTTGGGATTAAATCGATTGGAAAAAATATCTTGATATAGATCCCAATTTAGTTCATTGATAGAATCATCGAATGTAATCATTACTAATTGTGCAATATCTTTCGGCTTTAAACCGGCTGGTATTGCTGATGAACCACAACGACAATAAGGCAAATGACAGGATTCTTCCGTACAACGTTCAGCATTAGTTCTTCCTCTTGTCATAACTATATCCGTTTTGGAATTTTTTAAATTACTCAATGATGACGTTCGTAATTTATTTGTCATCTGTCGTCGAGATGGGGCGGGTGTTGTTGTTGATGTAACAACCGAATGAGAAGCAGCTATACCATAATTGTGATAGAAATGATCATCAGAGAAATCGTAATCGTAATTTGAAATAGGATGTCGATGATTGTCGTTGTAGTTTCTGTTAATGGCAGTTCTTGAAAATGAAGTTATTGAAATTGGTGCTGGTGTTGTTGTTGTCGTTGTCGTCCTTCTTGTTATTGTTGTAGAAGTTGTATTTGTCATCAATGGAGTGGAAATAAATTGTTGTTGCGCAACAATCGCATTGTTTGTATTTGGCTTTCTTGGTGCCGACATCACCGGCCTTGCACCATATGATAAATCGAATGGTTGATTTCTGTTATGTTGATGATGATGAAAATTCATGGAAGTAACAGGCACATTTGTCCTTGGTGTTACGGCTGTTGAAAATTTTCTAGTTGTCGAATGTGTAATGAATGACTGAAATGGTTGATCATTGTTTAATGTAAATGACTGAGGCTGTAAATGTTCCGATGTAATTGTTGACAACGATTTCGCTTTATATCGACTTGTTAGATTAATTGGAGCACTATATGACCAATGATATGATGATGGTTTTGGTGCTGGTCGCCCAAAACTAGCTGATTGAATACGGAAATTTGGTGGGCTTTGAAAAGCCGATGAAATATTCGATGGAAGAAAATTGGGCAATGATCGTCGAAGATGTTTGGCAGCTGTGTTTGATTTAGAAATATCTAAAAATGAATGTAAATATTAAAATTCATAAATTTATCACAATCATCATAATGAATCATTACCATTTCGAAGAATATCAAATTCTTCATTTTCAGCAAATAGTGGACGAACTGCAAGGGTCAATTGGTTATTATCTACTCCGATCAATGGTGTTGCTTCAATTATATTGATTGTTGTTTCAGTGGATTGTGGTCGTGGATCTCGGATTTCATTATTTTCATTCGGAATGACGTTAACTCTATCTGTAACACTGTTATTAGTCCGGTTAGGAATGGGAATTGTAGGATTTGGCTTTAATTTCATATGTTTCAGTACAACTCGTTTACGTTTGGCTATAACCCTTCGATTGTGATGCTGACGATGGCGGGCGATCTTCATACGGCTTATCTGTAACATTGAAGGACCATAAAAATTTAGAAAAGATGGTGATGGTATTGCCGGTGACATTATATTAAGTGATGGCGAGACATATTTGGCTGTGACCATGGTTGCAGTTTTTTTGTTTTTGTCTTTTCCATCATCAACAACGCCATTTTCGTTGTCATTCGGAACGATGATTTCTTCATTACTTGTTATTAGATGATTTTGTGGTAAAATTATTTCTTGAAACGATGGTCGTCGTGATGATGTTATATTTGAATTTATTATTTGGCTAAGATGTTGACGATTATGATGATGAAGATGTGGACGTTTGAATTTTAATTTCCTATACGTAGGCGTTGTCATTACTACTAAATTTTCATTTTCGTTGTCAATGGAAGTGGTCGTAGACGGCTGACGACGTAATTGTAAATGTTTTGGAATTATGGATGCCGTAGTTGGTGGATTTGATGCTGGAATTTGTTGATTTTGACTGTTATTATTTATGATGAAACTATCACCTATTAATAATCGATTCCTTTCGACTAATATTATTGGCTGATATCTTGGGTGGTTTGATGATGAGCTACCTGAATACCGTCAAAATGTTCAAAAAAAATGATGAATTTTATTAATTCTTGTCATAATGAAACACACTCACCTATGGATGAATTTCTTATTTGTCTATGATCAACGGCCAATTTGGAATTGGTGGCTATATTTGAAATAATATGAATTATTCAAATATCATTATGAAAAAATAAAGAATAAATTTTTTAAAAATTCAATTTTGGAATCACACCTTTTTCAATTAAATTATCTCCTAAGAAATAGATCCAAAAAAAATTCAAGGACAACAAAAAAAACGCTATAGTCAACTACAAATCTCCACACATACATGGATTCATAATTTGATGAAATGATAATTTATATTTTGAAAGAGTACAAATGAAAATTTCATTGGTCAGACTATACAACTATACTTTATGATGATTAATACATTTGTATTTGGATTAAAATACGAATAGCATTCTGAGAATGTCAAAAAAAAACTGTGATATGAAACAACTTTTTTTCAAAAATCCAAAAAAACTAAAATTTTCATCCATTCATTGAAATTATGTTTTGTTTAAAAAATTCTTTTCACATCTATTACCATTTTTTTCTGTGTGTGTGTGTGTGTATGATTCATTTCACAATCATACAGACAAAAGCAATGGTGAAAAAGAGAAAAAAATCTGTTTTTTATCATTTAATTCAATTTTCAGTCATCATGGTCAAGCCAATAGGAGAGATGGGGAAAAAATGACCATTTCCATAATATGTAGGATTGAAAAAAAAATAGATTTTCTATTCAGTTTTCGCCTATGTCTGTCGAAATTTGTTTTTTTTGCTGTTGTTTGAATTTGTCGTTAGTTATCTATGTATATCAATGAAATAATTATCATTCGTATCTAAACTTATGATGATTATCATTATTATTTATACATATGTTGGTTAGTTTATCATGATTATTTAATTGAATGATTGATGGATAGATCGATTCGAATGCTGTGTAAACACAAACAACTACAAAAAAAACAAGCAGAAAGTTAAAGATCAAACATGACATGTTTTAAGTAAATAGGAAAACCCTTTAGGGTTGGGAATTTTTTTTTTTTTTTTTGACCACGAACTGAATAAAATTATTCAAAGTAAGAGATTGAAATATTTACATTATCTCATGAACACAAACAATGAAACATTGGAATCTTACGATTCTTAACAGCAAGCTTAAGTGTACAATTCATCATTGATTGATATTTTTCTTTTTTTTTCATATACACTATACTATCATTGGATTGTCGAATCTTGATTTGATTTGAATAATGTATACATTTGTACATTGAACACATACAGGGTAAGTCAAATAGAAAAAAAATTGCCTGTCAAAAAAAAAATCATGTATGTATAAATTGTCATGAGTTCAAAACAAAACAAAACAAAAACAACTTATTTGTTCAGGCCAAAAACGTCAAAATTAATACACATGATGATCAATCGAAATACAAACAGAGTCAAACTTGTTATGAAAAAATTAAAAAGGGCAACAAACACGACAACAACAACAACAAAAACAAAAACAAAAACAAAAAAACAAAATTAGATCACCAATCGATGCTCATTTAAACCAATACGGCAAATATGGATAAAAAATTTTGTTACAAGAATTTTTTTTGTCATTAATAAATATATAATGACAGACCGTTAAAAAAAATAAGTTCCAGTATCGGATCTCATGTGAACATTCACAACTTGACGCTTCCGTGTCATCAAACAACGATTATGATATGAAAAAAAAGAAATCAAAAATAATTTGTTCATCATCAACATCATCATCATCACCACCATCTTCAACATAGATGGACATTGGATATTATCATTATCATCATAAACATACGAGCAACAAAATGTATAGAAAATAATATAAGGCAAGACTTTAGATTTACCGAAACGTATTCCATTTTCATCGAATATGATGATTTGTGTGAATTTTTTTTTTGCTGTTGCTTTCAAAAACACAATCATCGAAAACGAAAAAAAACGAGAAGAAAAAACATTGATTTAACAAGCAATGAGATGATAAGAAGAAATAAATTATGAACAAAAACAACCTAACTTGTTTATTGTCAGCAAAATGATGATGATGATGATGAGATCGCATGTCAGATTTTAATTATCATTAAATGAAAGAAAAAATCTTTAGTCTATCTTAAATATTGTATGATATCACACACACACACACAAACAATCATAATGTTTGAATCTTTGAGAAAATAATGGCTACGAATAAAAGGAAAACATTGGAAAAGTGAAAGTGGAAATAGTGAAAGATTCATAATAATGTATGAATGGTCAGCTAAACAACGAAAAAAAATGACAAGATGATTATAGCCACAATGGTGATGAACGACTATTTTTTTTTTTTTTTTTTTTGATGTGTGTTGATCACAATCAAATTAGACATTCACATATGTATCGTCTTCCGATATGAATTGATCCATGTGCTATTCTTATGTGAATCTTATATATAGTTATTATTATCATAAATATTGGAATATATGAATGCAGACATGAAGAAGGTTGAAAAAACCCCATGCTTTAACGTTGATAATTCAATCGAATAAATCTGGCATTTTTTTTTCTTCACCTCGAACCGATAGTACGGAAACTAATAATAAATGATGATGATGATAAATTGTGTCCAACAAATAATAAAATATAATTGATTATGATTGATGAATGACAACAAACAAAAAAAAATGGTGAACAATAGAAAGATGGATGATGATTGCATATAATTTTTTTTCGAAAAGGAAAAAATCCAATTTTCAAGTAAAAAAAAAAGAAAAATTGAAAAGAAACAGGCAAATGAAAGAAAAAAAATCAAAAGTTTGTATGTCAAGATCATATGGATTGTGGTGACAAAAAATTTTTCGTTTTTTCTTTTGAATGAAAAAAAAATACAAACATAAAAGACCACATTTTATTTGAATGAATTAATCATAATATATAAATATTGTTGACAATTGATTTCTGATAAAAAAAAATTTCATTAAAAAAGGATGTATACCTTGAAAATTCCATCGTTTTTTTTTCTCGCTAATTGAATATAGAAGAAGAAGGTACAAGAGAAAAGTGGAGAAAAATCCTAATTTTATCTGAAAAGTGAATATTCGTGCCAATGTGATATTATGGTTTCTCATATACATTGGTATAAAAAAATTTCAAGATCACGACTCCTACCACTCTGTGTGAACATTATTAATCAATGAAAGATATACATAGCTATATTTAAACTAAATTTAGTCATCATCATAAATATTAAATGGATGAGTCAAAAAAAAAATCTTCATTATTGCAAAATCAAGGTGTAAAAATTAATTATACACTCACACCCATTACATATTATGATTTTATGGAAAAATTATAAAAAGCATCATCATCTACTCAGGTTAATCAACTATTGTTGTTTTTTTTTTGTTGCTCATCACCATCACAATTGATGGAAAATAATCAATTCTAACAGCAAATAAACTTTTTTCGGTCAAAAGAAAAAAATTTTCAAAAACACAAAAACTAAATCAAAGTTCATAGTCTATTTTCCTCATTCATAAAACAAAAAAAAAATCGTATAGCACGAATTTCAATCAAAACACGATTATTCTAATAAATGATCATATTATGATGAACAAATGATTATATGGATCAAGTTATTACTATTGACAACAATTCAATGATGTAACATGATGATGATGATGATGATGACATGCAACAAGTAGGATGAATATGGATTTAAAAAAAAATCTTAAATATCAAAACATCATATAATCATTATAATCGAATCGGATAAACAACGGGAAAAAAAATTTCATTGCTCTTCATTTTTCATTTATATTATCATAAATGGATCGTTCATTGGCTAGTGCTCAATTGTAAATTCATGCGGTTATCATACGCAATGAGAAATATGGAAAAATCTTTCTAATAGATGAACAAGAGGATATGCTAACAATAACCGAATGCACCATATAAAGCTTTATATTAATGAAACAAGCAAAAACAAATGTACAAGACAAACAATAAAAAAAATGGTAAAGATGATATTGGTGAATGTTTATGATTTTTTTTCCGCTTATAACATTGATCCTGAAATTAAAATTTTTTTTTTATTGACCTTACTCACTCTTTCCCTCACTAATGTGTGCAATATATTTTCAAATAAAAAAAAAATTAAACCGAATACAAAACAAAAACAAAAAAATTATGCCATTTTTTTCAATGATTCCTTCAGGGAAAACTATGATGACCTTATTGTAATTGCCATTTTATCATCATCATCATCAGAGATGATTAAAAAAGAAATAAAAGAAAAAAAAATCAATCAACTTTTTGGAGAAAAAAAAACATACAACCTTCTATAATAACAAGGAACAAAAACAAGGGACAAATAAACTTACCAAATGTAGTATGGATACAAAATCCAATGATGATTATGTTGGTGATGATTTTGATCATTGTGATGATATTATGGTGTTGGTTCAACGATGATGTTGATATTTCCGCATGTAAAATGAATTGACAATAAATTCAGGAAAAACAAAATTTACAATGAAAGTAAAAAAATTCAAATATTATAATGAATAATTTAGTATTGGGAAAAAATTATCAAATTAAAAATAATCATTATCGTTATCATCATAGTAGAATCGATTTTTTTATTTCGTTTGATATGAATTGAAATCAGATTTATTCATTTTTTTTCTTGAATTTTTATCAATGCAAATAAAGTGGATTAATCTATTTAACAAACAACAATGAATGAGAAAAGCCATGATTTGTCGAAATTGTAATCGACATTCTTCATGATGATGATGATGATGGTCATTGGTGGATGGGAATCGAAGAAAAAATAAATTGGAATGGATTATTTCATTTCATTTTCAATCGCGATATATACAATATATGCAAAGGTAACAAAAGCCGATTCGTGGAGAGAATATATAAGAAAAGTATATAAAATGAAAAATCAATACAAACGAAAGGCACCAATGTCGAAATGTGTTTTTTTTTCGGCTATAAAGGGAGAATGTATTTTCATATATGCACACACATTTACAATTAAACATTGAATCATGAACCATCTGAAGATATAAATGAAAGGAACATGATGATAATTTCTCTTTCATGATTTTCGATTTTTCTTTCTAACATCATCGTCCAAATGGCAAGCAAGGATTTCTCTTTTGCTCTTTTTTTTCTTCCAATTCCTTTTGGATCAGTGTTTTGTTGTTTTGAGTCGCTTTTTTCACAATTAAACAGGTTTCATTCATTCAATGCATACATGTATTATACATACACGAGCAGTGCGAATCGTATTAAATAATCAATAAAAAAATAAGTTCAAGAAATTATCGGTTGACAATTATCGGATGATGATGATGATGATAAAAAATATGAGATTAAATAAATTTTAATTTGAATTCATACATTGTCCATTTGGAAAAAATCATTCAATACAATGTTTTTAATATTTGAAAGCGGATCAACTAAACTTGATGGTTGTAATAAAGATTGTCGACATTCACGCAAATTTTTATGCTGAGATTTTTTTTCTCATTCATGATGGTTTTGCGTTTTTTTTTTTTTTTGATCGATCGCGTGCATAGTTAATGAATGATATTCACATCACATCATTCACAGCAAAGTTTATTTTATCTTTTTGTTTAGTGGATCATTGATAATCAAATCAATCAAATCAAAATAAATTTAATCATTAAAAAATCACAAATCAATGTTATGATTTATCGAATATATTTGAAAAATAACCAAAAATTCGAAATGGACATCATTAGACAACGTAACAAATTTTCATTTATTCAATTCAAATGAACAAAAATTTTTTCTGCTATTGTTTCTGTTGATATATTACATCACAATTTTGTATCAACACTTTTTGCCTAATTTTTACGAGCAAAAAATCCTTTTTTTTTCACAAAACTCAATGATGCATGATGTTGAACTGATTTCGTACATAATTATCATTATAAAATTTTATTCAATCTAATAATAAAAAAATATGGCCAAAAATAGCGTTTTTTAATCAGAATCACTACCCGAATAATCACATAGTGATGTGATGACATTAGATTTCGTCGAATTTGATGTATTGTTCTTTGATTGTAGTTGATCATCATCATCATCATCGTCAACTTTCACTTTTTTTTTGACAACTATCATTTTTTGTATTAGCTTTCGTTTATTTTTATTGTTGATTGATTTGATTTGGTCTTCATGGCTTGTTGTTGCTGTTGCCAAAATATCCGTACAAATTGGCCTTTGTTGTTCATTTTGAATCGATGATATTTCATTGCAGGAAGATGAATTCGGTTCTGTTTCATCAATTTCTTCAATGACTTCTTCACTTTCGCCATGCTCATCAGCACAGTCAGTTTCTTTATGGTGAAAGATTAATTTGATAAACATTTCATCTTCGGCTTCTTGTCGTTTTAATTCCTGTTCTAAATCTTCTTTCTTTTTCCGCAATAATTCATCATAATTGATGGCCACTTCACGTTGATTCATTTCTTTTATGTCTTCAAGGGCTTCAAGATTTTCCATTTCTCGACGTGATGCTTTCGTTCGATTCTCCAACATTTTCATTGGATTTAATCGTTCCTCTTCTTCTTTTTCTTTCTGCTCTTCGATCGCTTGTTGTTCGGCCAATTTTAAAGCTTTAAAATTAGGTGTGGCACCATGTTCGACAGTATAGTCATAGCTTTTAGGGTCCGTTTTAAATGTTATTTCTTGCATACATCGTGGACATTTAAAATAAAAACGAAATACTTTTAGGCCAAGATATTCTTCATTATCAACCGTTTCTTTGCGAGCATTAAATTTTTTTCCACGTGCAATATAATCTCCACAGGTGTTACATCGCATATTACATGGTGCCATAATTCGTACGGTGTATTGGCGATTTTTAGGCAGACGTAAACGTGGGATTTTCGATGGGTCAAAATCAGGTGGATAATATTTCTTTTTATAACAAAAATTAAAATGATTAATACAAATTAGATAAAATTAAAAATTTTACTTACATTTAAAACTTTTCTTTCAGACATTTTGCTTTCAAATTAATTTGAAATTCTCTTGAAAATAATCAAAATTAGCGTATTATAATGGATTCTAAAATTCTTCCAAAACCATCAGCTGTTTTACATGACGCAAAAACAAATCGATTGTTCACAATCGATAGTAAACTAATTCGTCAACATGTGAAAGTTTTGATGAATTGAAAATCTTTCAAAATTTTTTTCATTATTATTTCGCGTTAATTACCGTCCTTTAAATTGACAATTAGTATATCGAATAAGATGGCCAATAATATAGTACAATATGTCATTGTAAGAGGTGATTTAAAATGGCCAACCGGTGCTCTAATTGGTTTGTATTCGATTCTTTCACTTTGATTTGATCTGATTTTTTTTTTAATAAATGAATCTTTTTTGTTTTGTTTCCTATATTGGATGATAATAATCTATGATTAAAATCTGTTTATTTTAGGTCAAGGTTGTCATGCATCAGTAGCTGCTGTTTACAAATATTTGAATGAGCCAGAAACTGTAGAATATATGGCTAATTTGGATCGTATGACTAAATTGGTTTTAAAAGCCGAATCCGAAGAACAAATATTAAAAACAAGTGGATTGTTGACGGCCAGCAAAATAAAACACTACGTGTGGCGTGAACAGCCCGAAAATTTTGTTACATCATTGGCAACGGCGCCTTATGACCGGGATATTCTTCGACCATTGCTAAAAGACTATAAACTTTTTCGTTGATTTAGAAAAATGTTTTTTTTTATTAAAATTCAATTATGAAAAAAAGATTATTATATCAGTATAATTATAACATTGATTGATACAATTAAGCTTTATTCATTGATGCTTGTTCAAAATATGGTGGTGGTGGACAATTTGCTGTTCCTTGAGATGATACAGGCATTGGAAAATTCGTTGGGATGAAACCTGGTGGGGCCGGTGGTGCTTGTGTAGGAGGATATGGATTTACTCCCACAGGATTGATCAAAAACGAATTGTTGATCATTTGTGGTTGTGGCTGTTGATTTTGTCTTCGATTTATAACAACTACATTCGCAGCTGCTCGTCGTCTTCGATTCAATTGAGAAATTTTACAACAAAGAATGATGAAAAATATCAAAAATCCGATTGGTATAGCGGTAAATAAGAATGATGCCAGAACTCCAACACCATCATCGTCAAACGCCATGGATGGGTTAAAAGCCATCAACATCATCATCACGATGATTGATGAAAATTTTGCTGAATATCCCATTATATATCTAGGTTGATTTAATTTCAAAACAATTGATATAGAGTAGAAAAATTTTAACTCAAAATAATGTTATTTTGATTGAGTTAAATTGATGATTAATGTTATTGACAAAAATAAATGTAAAAAAAATGTATAAAGATTACGTCTTTGTTGCCAATGGTTACAATAGATAAGTGATTTCTTTTTTATTTTTAGTGAATTTTTGATTACGTAATTCTTGATCAAATCAAAATATTAATGTGGATTGTTCAAAACTCATTGCGTTTGAATTAGAAAAAAAACTTTATACGTTTTTCAAATATCACGTGTTCACAAGTGATAGTTTAAAATGAAAAAGGAACCGAACATTTTTATGATGGCATTCGTATTTACAAGATGACTCAAATGAGCCTTTCATATAGTGTGCTACGAGCTACTACTTTAGGATATAATAAACGTTAATTTTGATTTATTTATTTATTTGATAAGCAAAAACAATGATGAAATTTATAGACTTAATTTGTGAGAAAAATAAAATAAAATTATCAACAAAAAAAATGTCATCATCAAAATCTTGATGATATGGATTGTTGTTTATTGTTGTTATGATATTCATTATTGTTTGATGGATAATTATTTGGAAAAATATAACTATATGGCCGCTCCATAATGTGATTATTGTTGTTACCATCATCATCTGTCATATCATAATCGGGTGTAGCCGTACTAGTTGATCGTATCGATAATTTAATTAATTTTGGTCGTGGTATTTGAAATGGCTGATCCAATCCTCCATACAAACTATAATGATCATCAATTTGATTGTTTAACTGATGAATAGATTTACCCATCACATTTTTCAATGATAATCGCCGCAGATGAAGATTGTTACAATATGATTCTTCATTCGATGTTTGGTGATGTTGTTGTTCACTATTTGGATTATTCGAAATTTTCGTCATTTGTTTTGAACGAACAAAGTGTTTCCATAATGATGATATAAACCAAATTGTTATGGAAATAAACATTAGGCCAATGATTATTATTGTGGCCAAAATGATAAAATCAAATGAGTTCATTTTATCATATGAAACTATGAGAATTTGAATGGTTGTAAAACTATGAAAAAATTCGCAATTGCAACAACAATTTTGATTGCTACAGTTAGTGTCACTGATGAAATCATATCATCATCATCATTATTAATTGTAAGTATAAAAAAATCATCCTTTCAAATAACAAATTTTTTTTATTTAATTTGTAACTATAGCAATTAACAGCTATTTAATCGATAATCACAACAGCAACCAAAAAGATTAATGTATTACCTGGACCACATTTTGATCAATTCCATAAGACTTGTGAAATGATAAATTCATTTCGATTATTGAAAATTTCAAAGTTATCTTGTTTAAATCATTTCTCCATGTGGCTGTATTATTTGAACAGGATATTTTGGTGCTCGTGTTTCACAACAACAATGATAACATCCAATACAAGCAAAACAATAAATAACACAATTTAAGATGCTTCCGAGGATGACGACCAATAAAAATAATGTGCCTTCAAGCACCAATCCATCATGTTTCGATGTATGATTGAATGACTATGAAGCAAAAAAAAAAAATATGAATGAAAACCTATTCAAATTATATTCAATATATCGAGTCATACCACATCTTGACAGATATAATTTTCACATATTTGAAAACCTGGACATTTGGAATCATCATGACAAAAATTTTCTCGGGCTTGTATTGGTGGATTTGATGCTACCAAATGAATAAAGTTTACTAAACAAGTCAAGGAAATTGAAATTAATTTCACTTTCATCATGATAATTTAATAGAGGAAATATCTGCGTAAAGTAAAATATTTAAATGGTTATGATGATGGATTTTAGCTTTAAAATGAATGGATGGATTAAAGTTGATTATTGATATTGCCTTACTCTTTCAAATCAATAATATATACAATTTGATTCTTATCAGAAATTTTACAAAATCTGGAATCAATTTGTTCCTGTTTCCATGGAATTTATTAGAATTTAATAGAAGCCACTTATTATTTACATAAGTTTACTACAACTCACAAGAATGGTAAGTGTTTTGATATTATTCCAATTTTGTTGAAAATAAACATTTAATTAGCAAATTTTTTTTCATCATCATTAATCTTCGACGAAATTGCCTATCAAACAAAAACAACAACAACAACAACAATTCATACCAACTTTATGAGAATTTATGAAGTTTTTTTTTATTATCAATTATATCTAGTAAATGTAAAATGAATTGGTGAAATTTTTCAAAAAAAAATATATGTACATTTATCAAAAAATAGATATGAAAATCAAAATAATTTGACATAGTCAAAAAAAAAAAAAAAAACAAAACATATTCACTGTAACAAAATCATGATTCAAAGATATTCACTTTTGATTTTATAGGTACTTTTCCATATCTCACATAGGCTTACAGTTGAATGAAAACGATAAAATATAGTTAATGGTGTTGTCACGTGTGTAATTATTGTCCAGGCCCAGAAACTTTTGGAAAATTAAATTTAAAAAAAAAATTAATGAAAATATTTGAATATTTTCCATTGAATTATTACCCATAGAATGACATTTGAACCGGATTTGAATCGGCACGTCTTGTTTCCAATGTATTTATGGCCCACATGGAAAAATTACAGACCAATAAAAATGTAACCATTTCACGTCCCGGTTTTCGTCGTACTTGATCGATTGTCGATGCTTTTCTTTTGGATGCATCCAATATAAATATTGATTGCAATAATGCTTGTATAAGACAAGCGAATGCATTTATCAATACTAATCGGGTATTTTGTAATTGATTTATAAATTGTGCACCGATTATCGAAAACATTGTGAATATACAAAGGCCCGATTGTGCAATGATGAGCAAAATATTGTCCAATTCGACTCCACGATTACGATTATAATTTAATTCACGAACCTGAAACAATGCAATCAACGATGCAATGGCCGTTATACAATAAATGATCAATTCGACGATATGTGCCTGTAGAACGGCCAAATTTCTGTATTGATGTTTTTTGATGAAAACAAAAAATAGTATCAACGATATGATACACATAACCATTAAGAAAATCCCGGTGAATAGACCTTTATGAGCTTTTGCACAGTCGACCTGATAATTGTTCAAATATTAATTTGACTCAGTAAAAAGACGTTGCTACTTACCTGATAATGATGACGATGATGCACGAAAGTGGTCGTTTTGTTGAAATTCGAATATTTCGGACTATTCTTATGTTTTTCACTTCTAGAATAAAAACAATTAGATTATTCAAAATGATTTTTGAATTAGCCAAAGTATTACATTTCACTTATATTCTTCCACATGATGTATAGAATAGCAGCACAAATTAAACTGTATTCGATGGTACAAGGAAATAGAAATTGTGATGCGTCAGTCACCAATTCTCCAATGACATTTGATCGTCGACAATGACCAGTGGTGATGACATAATGATCATTCAAACTTCGAACAGTCCGATGTATTTCGAAAGTGGATGTAGCCATCGTTGTCGTTGACGATGTTAATGGCATTGATGTAGTTGTCAATGTTTTTGAAGCACTGAGCAACATTGATGGTAGATTATTATTATTATTGGTCCGATGTAATACCGGATAGGAGCCGACTGAATCAAGATAATCTTCTGATATTTCTTCAACAACATCATCAACATGGTCCCATGCGTTTGTTAGATCAGAACCGATGATTTCATGTGTTCCGTTCACCTGTACCATGACCATAATTTGATGTTTAGTTTCCTGAATGAGTACATGAAGCCATACGCAAATGTTTGTAGCAATCATGTGCATCAATCCAAATCTAGCTAAAATAAAATCCACATCAATCAATGTATCAATTGTTGCAACTTACCAATGAGCTTATGTCTTGCAATCAACACCCGAGAATTCATAAATATAAAATAAAGCTGTATGAATGTGAAAATCATATGTGAACTAGGTGTAAATCCATATATAAATGAATAACAATGTTCTTTTGATTCTAATTCAAAAAATTGCCCAAATTCAAGACCAGAATAAATCATTGATCCAACACCGAATGCAACGGCACCTACACGTAAATAGAATGAACCACATTGTGCTTGTTGTTGTGGATCAAATTCATAATGTTCTTCATCTATTGAATTATCTGTTGCATCGTGTGTATCATTATTGTGACCGATGCCAGTACCACCATCGTTATTTTTTTCACGAATCGTATTACGTACCATAATAGCCGAAATGGAACGACGAAATTTGGCAAATGGTTTACGTTTACGATTCAACAAGAATATGTAGACAAATATGAGAAATAATATGGAACCCATATAAAGATATAGATAAAATCCTTCATACCAACTTATAGGTATTCGATGTGATATTACTTCGGCGATTGGAAAACATAAACCTGTAAAATGAAATAGCAAAACCATAGGCATGACCAGAATTAAAGAATTGAATTTATAAAATAAATGATCATAACTTACCAATCACAACTAGAATTTTACAATAGATAGCGCTCAATAATGATACGATCCCATCGATTGGATCGAGATTTGGATCAGAATTATTAATCGAATTCAATAGATTATTATCATTATGGTGAACAATATTATTTTTAAGAATATTACTACTGCCACTATCGATAAGATCATTATCCACAATGTTGTTTGAATGCAGATGGCTTTGATTGTTTGGTGTGGCCAATGATTTCATCTCGATAAAACTGTTTTGTACACTTGGTGAACAATAAAATTGATTTGTTGATCCAACACCAAACATGTCGGCCATTCGAAGATTCAAACCTTCGATTTTATCGCGGGAAATATTCCTATTCAGATTGATACGTTGATCAATAGGATTTTCCTCTTTTGCGATTTGAATTTTTACGTTTTGAACTTTTAAATCATTTAGAAATGTAGCTTCACGTACACTGTTGGTTGTAGTTGAACCTAAATCATCATAAGAATAAAAAGAATGAAAAGTTTTAGCATTAATTCTAACCGTAAAAGAATGAAAAATTGAAACTTTCTTCCAATTGAATTTACATGAAATAATTAATTTTTTCAATAAATCAATTTTAGAATTTTTTTTTGCAATAAAACGAGAGAAATTGTCGATTAAATTTTTTATGCTCAGAATAAAATTCCATAATTCAACAGGAAAATTGATCGCAGAAACGAGCAGAGTGAAAATGAATAAAAATGGAAAAAAGGGCAAACGACAAAATCCAACATCATCATCACCATCATCATCATCATCAAGAAGAAGACAAAAACAATCCACAAAGATTGTTACCAAATCAGATGATGATTTACCATCATGGAGATCGGAATCATTTTCAGATATACCGAAATCCTATGATTCACCTAGTTTTTCTCATACAGAAAAACCAATGTCAAAAATAAGTCCATTAATAAAAACAAAAAAAGAAAAATCAATAACATCGAAATCATTGTCAATGAAGAATAATCGAAAACCGGTGACTACCAAATTACGACCAATCATATCGAAAACTAAATTAAAACATGGTGATAAGAAACGTGATACGCAGCCATTATCACCATCATCAAAAACAAAACAAATTAAGAAAAAAAACAAAGATACTAATAAAATAAAAGAATTAAAGGTGAAAACAATAACGAAGAAAGAAAAAATTTCCGAAACAAAGATAATCCCAAAATCTGTGTATGAAAAAGCAATCAGTAAACAAGTGAAACGTTTGACGACTCGAAGCGGTAAGTTTTCAAATTTCAATGTAGTGTAGTAATAGCTTTCATAAATTTTATTTATGATATAGAATTAAATGCTATCGCTAATTTATGTTTGAAATTAATGAGATATACGCCCAAATCGAATAATGATTCAATGGAAAAAAGGACAAAATTGTATCAATCTCCTCTGATTAAAGGATATCAGATCGTTGAAGCAACAACAACGACAGAACCAGGAAAGATAACAGAAGCTATTAAACGTGATATTACTACACTGAAAATTCATATAACTGAAACAGTACCTAAACAAATACCTGAAGATGTAACAAAAGTCCAAAATCTTGAACAAACGATGACTGAAGAACTTCCTAAAATCATATGGCAGCTCAAAGATGAGGAAAAACAATTAAAAGTCTTCGATCCATTTGGTGAAAGAACATCTCTATACTATCATCGACTTGAAGATTATGGAAATCTAAAGGAATTAGATACATCATCAGGTGGATTGGCAATTCGTTATAATCCATATCTTGATTGTCGACCTATATATCAACAATATGATCAACAAAACCTAGATTCGATAATTGAAATAATACCGGGATTAATCAATGATGAAATGGAAGAAACTTATATCACACCGATATCGATAGTTGATCTAAGAAAACGATCACCACCATCTTTAGAGCCAGTATCATCTTACATACAACCAACTTTCAAATGGATTGTAGCACCAACAATGGTTGATACAACAAACTCAATAAATGTCATCTATGATGATGATATAGGAAAAAAAGAGGGCACACAAATGTCTGCTTTTGGTGAACGAGATTCATTATTCTATCGAAGTCCATACAGTTATCCTATTTATGATCATTATGATGATATAAAAATTTCGTTCAATCCTTATATAAGAGGCACATCATTCTATAAGTACTACAATCTAGGTGGTAAGTGTGAATAAGACAATAATTATTTAATGTTTCATGGTTAAATATTTTTCTTGGTTTGAATTCAGAATTGGATACAATGATTGAGATTATTCCAGGAACATCTAACAATCATTATGATGATGACATTGATGGTGTTGTTGGCGGTGTATGTGTTGCTGGTCGAAAAATAAATTACTTTCAACAAAGTTTAACAAAATTTCAAAATACAACCACCACTCCTAAAGTTTTTCAACCAATGATGGTTCCTAGAAAACCGCCACCGCTACCACCACCACAACAGCAACAAAAACAACAATACCAATCATTGGGAAAAATTATATTTAAAGATATAGAAAAAAAGTTTACATCACCTATGAAACAATCGCCACCTTTTAAGTCTCCATCGCCTTTATCGACGATGATGAAGAATAAGACTGAAACATCAACCAATGAAGTGATGACAGTGGAAATAATTATTGAACCATTAGAATCAAAACAATTATCTTCAACATCAACAACAAAGGATACATTGAAATCAAAATAATTGTTAACATAACATTAATACTATACAAATGATATCGGAATATGAATTCTATTGATTCATGTTTATAATAATAATAATAATTTTAATGGTCATTCATGTTCTAATTCTAAATTTAATAAAAACTACAACTATAAATAAATGTAATGTAATAAAATTTTTGAATAATAATAATACGATGGGGAACCTATAGGGAATCCAGGAATTTTTTGGTTTTTGTGATATCAGAAAAAAAATCGAAAAGGCAAAAACCACACAAATGAATGAAAATTCTAATAAACATGATGGATTATCTATGGTTGTGAAAAATTCCATGGTCAATGACAGGTCATCGATTGATTCAATGAAAAATAAAGTACAATCCTATTTGAGGGAGATCAATAAAAGGATTCCGTATCAAGGTTTTCTTATCTATCGAAATCCAACATCAAAAATTTCGATCGAACAACCAGAACAAAAATTTAAATCGAAAGAAGAACGCCCAACAATACAATCAATTTCGTTGGGCGAAAAATTTGGTAGTAAAATTTTTTCACGTCCAACAACTTTATCCGTCGCCCAAATGATTCATGACAATGAATACGAAATTAAGCCCAACAACAATATCACGATCGACAATAAGCCCGAAAAGATTCGAAACAATTTGAAAAATTACTTTCACACACCGACAAAACGTCCAGAATGTTCATCAGCACCATCATCATATTCCAATGTTGAAAGTACAACGCCAACGATGGCAACAACAGTTCCAAAAACAAAAATCTCAAACGATTTTGCTGAAAATAGCTACAAATTCGCTGTCAATTATAAAAAATGAATTAAATGAGAAAAAATCAACATCATCATCTTCATCATAAATGATGAGAGGAAATGTCAATCAATTTTAATAATAATGTAAACATCATTATCATCATTATGATAAAACAATTTTAATGTTGAAAAATATATCAATATATCGATGGTATATATTTTATGAAATATCATCATCGTGATGATCATCATCAAATATTGATTATATACGATAATGATTAATAATTATTCTGTGAAAACAAAAAAAAAGGAAATTGAATTCTTTTCTCATATAGAAAGAATCAATCAAACCAAAACGGAATAATAAAACAAATTAGATATATAAAAAAAACTTACTACTACGTCGTCGTTGTTCAAACATAGTTGATGGTGATGGTGGTAATATGGTTGATGGTTGATGTATGATCGCTGATGATACACCAATGATTGTTGATTCTGAAGATCTAATTGGCGTTGATGTCTTAGTTGTCAATTTTTGTCGTTGTTGTTGTTGTTGTTGATGATGATGTATAACAGGCGTTAAAATTTGCATGGAATTTTCTGACATTGACTGCTGATATTGTTGTTGTTGATTGCTATTATTATCGTCTTGTCGTTTAAATGTAACCATCATCATTATGATGATCAAATCGAAAATAGCCAAAAAAAAAATAAAAATAAAAATAGGCTACAAATGAAGTTTTTTTTCTTTAAATATACTCAACACATAAAAAGTGATCAAAGTTGGTAGATCGCTATCGATAAAAGTCAAAAGTTCCATCAAATTTGTTTGTATAGAATGTTTTTTTTTTAATTTCACTCAATTCTATCAACATCATCACATGTCATCATCATCATCATGTATATATGTGGACTATATTGGAAAGAAACACAGTGGACTGATTGACAAAAAAAAAGCAATCCTCAATATATACATAAGGCCTATAGGCATGTAAATAATAATTGTCACTAACCATATGTATATACAAACATAAACATATCATCATCATCATCATCATCATACAATCAATTTCATCATCTTCGCAATGGCATAAACTATTTCAACAACAAAGAAAGTAAAATATTATAAAATTCACGAGTTTGAGCTCTTTTTTTTCTCAAATTGATGGATTTACTCTGAACAAATATGTACACAGCATAAAATCCATTCGACTCTGTTTGCTGAATGTGTGTGTGTGTATGTGGCGATTGTTGGATATAAAATAAAATAATTTTTTTTAACCAAAAAATGTATCGATTAAATTTGCATCTACTTTAAACAATAAATAATAATAAATATATTGTTGACAACAGAAATAAAGTTTATTGAGAACAAATATTGATGATTAAAAATCGAATCAATCAAAAATATTATAATATGATCAATATACATGATGATGATGATTATGATGATGATGATAATAATGATGTTAACACTGATGATGATAATGTTGATAATGATGAAATGATTGATGCCAGGATATTATTATAAACGATCAATATTCATATGGAATGTTGAAAAAAAAAAATTCAAAATAAACACTTTTTTTTGATATAATCAAAAATTTTGGCGAAAGAAATCAATCATTTTTTTTTGTCTTATGAAAGACATAGACAACTCCAATATAAAGAGCTTCATTGAGCTTATTTTCATTTTGTTTTAATATATTGATATATATGAAATGAAATGATTGGTGGGTGGGTGGTTGGTTGGTTGGTTAGATTAATTGTATATGTGAACTTTGATTGACAAATTTCATTTTTTGGTTTTTCAAATCATTCACATGTTATTGATTATTTGATTTTATATTTTTCTTTTGGCTGTTGTTGTTGTTGTTGTTGTTGTTGTTATTGTTATTGCTGACGATATCTAATCCACATATATATCATTATGAATTGATGACAAATAAAAAACGGAAAGATTGTATGTCAAAAATTACTTTCTGTTTTTTTTTAACAAATATTGAATGCTGTCGAAAACATTTCGGAAATGAATTTTTCGGACATCAACAAATAAAAACATGTCGATGTATAGGCTTGTTTTTTCTATTCTGATTTCTTGTTCCATAGTCTAGTTTTTTAGTTTGATAAAAAAAAATCCAACTATTGCTTATATTTGATCAAACAATTAAATGATGATGATGGTTGACATTTTGAATCTATTTCCATTGCCATCGTTTTTCCGTTTATTCTTTCCATTGCTCAATTCACGTATTGATGACTATAACTTGTCTTAATGTTAAATTAAATGGAATTTATCAACGGCAATAAATCCCCATTTTAACAATGTTTTTGTTTTTGGTTCCAAATGTTCATAAAATTTTTCTTATCAATACTTATTTTTCTATTGAATCAAATTTTGCACCGTTAGGATTTTCTGATTTTTTTTGATAGATTTCTTTTCCACCAATTCTAATGTTTAAACTAATGCAAAGAAAAAACGATGAGATTAAATTGTCCTAATTTATGTTAAGATTGACATTTGTAGAAACAAAACAAAACAAAAAAAAACCAAAAAAAAAGTGCGTCAATTTTCAAATTTCAAAACCCTGCTATTATGAAGAAATCTATGAATCCATTGTAATAATTAGAGCATCGATATGTTGATGTTGAAAATCTATAATGATAATCTAAAAAAAGTGATGCGAATAAAATTTCTCAACTGTGGATTTTTCAAAAGCTTTTTTTTCTGTTTGCAGCTACGACATAAAAATCCATTTGGCAAACACAAAAACAAAATGCTCATTAATTGATTTTGCTGTTTGGTTGTTTTGGTCATTTTATATTTTTCAACACAATATATTGACTGGTCATAGATGAAACAAATTGTGTTCCATTTGCAATTATAACAAAGAAAAATATGATGACCATTGAGATTCATTTTGCATCTGTATGGAATAACAAAAAAAAAATCATTTGACATTGATGAAATTTATGATTATTAACAAACATTGCAAATAACAACTAAATAATCTTCACTGTTCACTGATTTTAATGATTATTAGCCCGAATATAGTCGATGATTTTTTTTTTTTGGGAATCATTTTTGATGTTTGAAAAAAACTCCGGTGACAGCAAACTAAAAAAAAAAACGGAAGCGATTTATATGCGAATTGTTTTTTTTTTGCTGTTTTGTTGTTCAATAACAAAATTAATATGATGATGATCAAACGAAAAAACAATCGTTTTCACTTTTTTGTGATCGCCCAAGCATGTTTACATTGGCACACACACACACACACACACATCCACACCCACAGAAGAAAAATATTCTAAATTGAAAACACATAACAAGATGTTATTATCATTCACACTGCCTAGATGAAAAAATAGAATTCCATCAACCAAAAAAAAAAAAAGAAAAAAAAATAATTTTCATGCACACCCATCATAGAATCTGGATATTATATATTACAATAATGGTACCAACATGCGAAACTTACTTTATGACAAGTTTATTTTTATTTTTATTAGATTGCTTTTTTATTATTATTAACAACAACAACAAAATTATATTGTTCACATACAATTGCCTTGCCATAACCTGATGTTGGTCTTTTTAAAGTGATTCTTTCTTTTGTGTGTGTGTATGTGTGTGTTTGTATCTTGTATTCGTCAATGTCTTGACACATATAATAATAATCGACGTTTATCCAAAAATTATTTATGAATTAGTTTGTTGAACAACACGAAAATTGTTCAAATATGTTTGTAATATATTCCCGGTATAAAAAAATTTTCGTTTTATTTTTAATATTCTGATACTTGAATTTCATTGTATTCACCATCATTCATCATAATTATAGTTATTATTTGTTCTGGAAAAAATAACAATTCCATCAAAATGTAACAATTGATTTTTTATTTTCATTCACTGAATCTTGTCAAATTTGGATTATTGTTTCTAACATTGTTATAATAACCGTTGTTGTCATTCAAAACAACAACATTAAAATCTGGGCAATGTATTCCACTATTGATTGAATCATTATTATTCATGATAATTTGTTCATAGCTCCAATAATATCATCAATATGATTGTCATTACTATGGCAAAGAATAGAAAGTTTATTGTTAAAGAAGGGTCTGCCACACATGAACATTATCAAAATTCTGTAGTCATTATGTGATTATTTTATTCGCTATATGTGTATTACACTTGAAATTCAAATGTTCAAAAAAAAAGAAAGCAATTTGAGAATTTTCCTTTTTCATCATTGAAATGTAATTTTGCAAATGCTGCCAATGAAATAAGCTAATTTAATGTGAATAATATGACTCCCCGTGGATTGTGTTCACATCATTTTTTCCCAAAGTTTCATGGCATTTGATAACAACAACAACAACAACAACAAAAAAAAACAAATAGATTATGATGATCAGAATATATGAATTTTAGAAATGTTTATGAATACAAAATTGAAATGAACCCGAAAAAAATTATTAATTTTTTATATCATACATTTGTTATTGTTGAAATTGCTGAAAGACAATCGTTTCTGAATGGAACCCTTCTATCAAATTTTTTGGTTTTTTTTTGAATTCATCCAGTTTTTTTCTTACTGATGTTTAATTTGACTGAATGCAATGACTGAAATATTCGATTTTTTTTGAACAAATGGCAAACGAAAATACGCATCAGCATTTGTTTCTATTTACAGTAGTTTGTTATTTATTCAATTTTACACTATGGCTTAATAATGATGATGATGAGGATGATAATAATCATTATCATCAATGAAAATTTGAATATAATTTCGATTAAATTTAATTATTAAACTGCAATATCAAAAATTGTAAATTGGCCTTTCCACCTGATTCCATATGATTGTTAACATTCTAGATTCTAGATATCGAATAAGAAATGTCCGGTGAAATGTGTGAAGCCATTAATCGTTAAAACAAATAAATTAATTATCCAACTTACTCACCATTCGAGGGTGTTTTTTTTTCGAGCTACCATTACGATAATTATTTTTTGTTTTATTTTATAGTGTAAATAAAGTCCAAAATTTTCCAACATTTTTTATTGTGTCTGTGTGAATGTCTTGGTGGTCATTTTCCATGTTTTTTTTTTTGGTGTTTCCACTGTTACTGTTGCATCGCATCAATTAGATTTGACTATTAGATTCACTTTAGATAGATATTTATCTAAAGAGACATCGACAGTTGAATCTTGCGCATGTAACCACAATTTATTTATTTTTTTTTGGCTTTTAGACATGCGAAACTCTGTGGATCCTGAAACCAGAAGATACAAGACTACAAGACATATATATGATTCGTTGCCGGTGTTTTATATACAGTGTTTGCTATTATTGGACCAACGGGAGTTGTATATACACCAATGACGATGATCAACTGATATATTGAAACGCGCGTTTCTGACAAAATCATATTGACAAATTGAATCAATTTTTAGGGTATTTTTGTTTAATCTACGGAAAAAAGGCAAATCATTAATTTGAGATAAAGAGATGAAAATGTGACAAAAAGCTCGAAACTATCTTGTTCTTCGGATCTTCGAGTTTATTGCCATTGTCTTATTGAAATTATTAATTTTTCTTTTTGTCCAACATGAACACCAACGCTTGACAATGAATTGAATTCTTATTGATACGTAAACAACCAACAACAGAAATTATATTCAACATTCTTGATTTTCGAAAAAAAAACAAAATAAAAACTAGAATATTTTCTAGGGGTAAGTAGAATCGATTTTTTTGTTTTGCTTTTTTTTCTTTGTGTCATCATATTTGATTCGATAGATGGACCACAAAAGGCGGAGAAAAAATGTGAAAATCATAGCAAAAAAAAATATAATCGATTGATGTTTATCATTTTCAGTTTCATTTTCGATTCGAAAACTTATTTTATTTTTTGCCTTTGTATTTTTTTTTTTTATTCTAAAAGAATCGATCGTAGAATCTTTTTGTGACCAAATTTTCTGTTGCCAAACAGAATTGATGTAAATGTGTGGTTTTTTTCCATTTTCATCATCTTATGACAATTTTAATGCTAGTTATTTACAAACGATCTACAATTTATATTCTTTATTCTGTATTTTCAATCCATCAATCATACAATGTTATTGTGTCTGGTAACATGATAAAAAAGCAAAAAAAGTTTTGCAATAATAATGTTTAGGATGATGATGGAATTGAAGCAGTTCATAATGGCGAAATTGTCGCCAACATTGACAATGGAAACGATAATGACGAATTTCGACAAAACAGCCAACACGGAATCATTCTTCTATTCTAATCAACGTCAACGTTTTTATTATTGTTCATCAACAGAAAATTTTGGACAAATTCACTCCATTATCATTCCTAGCTATCGACAATATTGTCATTCGGTTCGGATCACCAACACTGAAAAGCATAAAAAAATTCACAAGAATTTAATCATCAACGGCAATTGTTTGGACAATTCTTCTTCACACTATAACCATTGGTCATTCATCATTATCTTTGTTGCAATTATTTTTATGTTTGCTGAAATCGTTTCATCCATGGCAACTTTATCTACAAAATCAATGACAATGGAAACATCAACTATTCCATTTTCAATGGAAACATCATCTTTGGCTACAATTTCCACATTATCATCGAAATCATCATCAATCAAAGTAAGCATTTCATTTTAATACTTTAATTTGAATGATGATGATTTAATATATAGATTATTTAAGGTGCTATGTATTACAAGCAATTTTTGAAACTTGCTATTTATGAATTAGAACATTTCAATAACAAAACTTTTCATGCCCTAACCTTTGGTGATCTCTATGATAATTTACAATATTTGAAATGAATGAACGAATGAATGAACAGTTGCAATGGACTAATTGTTAATTCATTTTGTGCTCAAGTTTTTTTTTCGTTACGAAAGATTTTTAATAGTGTGAAAATGGATCGAAAAAAAACCATATAGTCCACTTAATTTTGTATCCATTTCGAATTACAAGAGAAAGAAAAAATAATAACAGAAATGGTAAAAAACTCTTGTCGACCGGAAAGTTGAAGAGAAAAAACCGAACAAGCGGAAATAATTTCCTTCATTTCCTACTCTATCTCGTTGAAAATGTGATGATGGTAAAAAAAAATTCAAACATCAATATGGGTAAACAACATTATAATGATCAAGATATCAAAATCAGAATCAAAAAAAATGGATAATGATGGGGTTTCAAAATTAAAATCATGTTAATCATTTTTTCTTTCTTTCTTTTTGATGAACATAATTATCATCATCATCATCATCATCATATATTGCACTCGATATTGTTTATTTGGTTTTTTTTATCTTGCGTACATTCACCATATAAACAAGATACCAACATCAACCTATCGATTTTAATATCAATCAGCCATAATGAAATTTATTATGATTAGCATCCTCAAATCATATCATACGTTAATAAATCATTTTTTTCATCATTATTTTTTGACACTTTGAATTATATTCTATTTTTATTTCTTTCATGTTATTTTCAATAGATGTGTTGATATTATTTATCAAAAAGTAATGATTGAGATTGTCGTTGATTGATAAAAATTTTTTTTTTGTCTACAGTTGATGTCAATATTATTTTTACTTTTTACTCATTACCAATTTTTGGATCATAATTATGATGATGATGTTGTTGTTGTGTGTTTGTTTGATCTAATATCAAACTAATAATGCTAAAAAAAAAATACAACGACTAAGCAATAAGGCCAGCAGCTGCTATTGACATCCGTAATAATAATATTTTTTTTTTCATTTCGAAAGTTCAAGCCATTTTTATTTCTTACCATTCTTCATTCTTACTTGTTGATGATGATGGATTTATATATATATATTAAATATATATTCTAAATTCAGAATTGAACAAAATGTTGTTTGACTCTTGCTGCTAAGATTCTGTAGTATTATATTATGAGAATTCTTATTTCCTCATTCCAGAACATTTTTGTTTTTTGTTTCATAAATGCTTACGTTTGTGTATACATGTCTACGTGTAATGATGATTTATGATGATATATTTGATGGGAGATGTATTAAATTTCATTTCGAAAATATCCACACAAAATAGCCGAACATTTACTTTAATATAAATTGAATTGAGTTTATTATTCTTGATACATCTTAATAACGAACAAACATATAAATATTGGTGCACAAATTTCAATAGGTCAAAATCGCGTGTTTTTATATAAAATTAATGATCATAATTCGTATGGAAATTTGATTGTAAAGTTTCACAAATAATCAATAATTTATGATTACCCAGAACTATTATAAGACGTAACTATCTCAACGCTGATATTTTTTTTCATAAAACAACTATTATGCATAAGTCTATTTTTTCAACTTTTTTTGGTATAAGATTCACCTTATAGCCACGATTTTAAGGTTGTATGATCTAAGATTGAAAAATTCGACAGAACGACGCACGAAACATGTGTTCCGGGGATCAATACTTTTGATAAACAAAATTCTTTCACTCTCATACTGTTTGATGGACAAATAAATTGTATCAGTAATCTGACATTTTCATTTGCTTTTAATTCTTGTTTTATAAGAATTAATTTTTTTATTTTTTTCCGATATTCTTCATGAACAGTTATAACAATCTTATAGAATTCTTATGCATTCAATATATTGACGCAAATAATCGAATATATAAAGACTAAGATTATTCCATAGAACATTGGTAAAAACTTTTGACACAAAGTCATTGTAGTCATCAGTTATTATTAATCTTTTCCACTTTTATGACCTCATGATTCTTTCTTCATTTTCATTGAAATACAAAAACACAAATCTAAGAATATTTAAACAATCGAATAACATTAATTTCAGTGGATGATATTCGGATCGGTAAGTTAAAATGATAATTATTAGAAATTGGATTCTATATTTTTTGTTGTTGTTGTTACTAAGACACAAATCTATAAATTATTCATATAATTAATTTACTCGTATGAAGATTGAAATAAAATTTAATCATCGTTGTGGTCGTAAATGTTAAAAAGAGGTGAACAACGAGAAAAGAAAAATACAATTCCGAACCACCGGTAATTTGATATTATTGTTTTTAAGGCCTGAAATTTTTGCATTGTTGATTTTTTTTGTTGAGCACAAAATTTGATACTCGTTTGGAATTTTAACATTTTGACTAGGATTGCATAGAATTCTGGAACCTACCCACATACGCACACACGCAAACAAACACGCCCA
Organism: Dermatophagoides farinae; assembly: GCF_024713945.1. NCBI lineage: Eukaryota > Metazoa > Arthropoda > Arachnida > Sarcoptiformes > Pyroglyphidae > Dermatophagoides > Dermatophagoides farinae. Next base: position 4,219,419 of record NC_134679.1, on the reverse strand, counting down.
ACACACAATATGAGATTTACATCATTTCTACAATGATTATGATTATACATACTTAATTCTATGAAAAAAAGTTTCATTTGTCATTCATCGTAGAAATAATGTTAAACAAGAATAAATTGGTATTTTGAAAATTGAAAAAAACACATATTCATTCGTTTTGACTTTTTATCGTGAAATTAAATTTTTTTTTCTTATTTGTTTGTCAATGTGGATGCCAGGAACCAAAGATTCCTGCCAAGTTGGCCATCAACAACATATTCATTTTCAATTCAAAATGTTATTATGTTATTCGTTGTTGTTTATACTGTCTACTGTCTGGTTGATTAGCCGAATTTGTTAGATCACTTGAATTTTTTTTTTAGGACCAATGCGATTACAGAATATAACATCAATAAACATGTAAATAGCTTTATTTTTCACAAGAATTGTGACAACAAGTTGTAGACATAAAATTTCAATAATAACATCTTGATATTGGACAAGTATTATATAACGCAAAAAGAAAATGACATGTCGACATGATTGATCATCATCATATTCATTGCCACAACGAATATCATCCTTTCATTCATTTCTCATATGTAACAACAATGATCTATTGATCATACAAATTTTTTTTTCTCATTCAAATTTCATCAATTCTTCGTTCATTTGTTGACAAAAATTGTTGATTATTTTATTTGTTTGGTTTCATTTTCAAATTCAATTCAATAACCGTAGATCCAGTGGAACGAATTTGACATATTAGACATTTTTTTGTTTGTTTATTGTGTCAAAAAATAGCTTTCGGGAATATTGTCTTGGTTGACATGACAAACTCAAACACACACACACATACACACACACCCGATCGAATCAATAAAACAATCAATGGATCTATCAATTTTTTTCCATTCTATTCATCTGATCATTTCGGTTACAATGAATTAATTGAAAAAGCCTTACCGATTATAATCAAGTGTATAAATGAGCCTGAAGCAAATTTCATGTATCGAGTATAATAGAAATTTTAGTAATCATCTAATGATAGCTGAAAATAAAAAAAAAGTGTCTAGGTATATGGATTTTTCGGAACATTTTCAGAAATCACTTCAGTTACTTTAAGTATGAAATGAATATAACTCAATAATGTTGCAACAATCACCATTGAAATAAATAATTGATAATAATCATGAGAGGAAAAAAATAAATCAACTGAAAACAAACAAACAAACGAACGACCGAACGAAAAACATCAAGAATTTTCTCAAAATCAGGTTACATCATTGATGGAATTAATTTTTTCTCTTGTTATCTTTGCATTTAATAACGGAAACAAAACGAGATTCTTTTCAAAATCATATTCTGATGTTGCATTACGCATTTTCAAAATTCCATTTTTCAATTATTTAAAATAAAACTTTTTAAAACCCATTTTTTTTGATTCTATTATGGATTTTGTATGTTTTATGTGAACACGAGTGGAAAAAAAATTAGTTTTACTCCGCAAAAAAAATTGTCGTCAATTTTGAATAAAAAGAATAAATCAAGCAAAAAATAATTAGAATAAAAGCCAAACGCAAAAAAAACTGAACCTGGCAAAAATCTCAAATAACATATTTTTATTCACTGGATTTTATTATAAAAGAACATTTTCAATTCTTTCATTTATTTCATAAAACTTATGAACATGCAAATAAAATGGTAAGAATTTTTCTTCTTCTTCTTCTTCTATAAATCTTATAGCTTTGCCGAAAACAACTGGGAATATCATAATATTTTATCATTTTCACCAATGAAATGATTATTTTAGGAAAAATTTAATAATAATAATAATAATATAATGAACTGAATCCTAAGAATGATTGAATTCTATGATCACATATACATCTATGTCTCTATATGTTCGTCCATAAAAATTATGTAGATCAAAATGAAATTATCGTATGTCAGCGGGTTACCCGAACGACCAAGATGATGAAACTATTGTTTTTTTTTCTTTGTTTTTTTCATTTATTTATCAACATTTGTCAGCTGTTCAATGACAAATTTTCAATTACAGAAAAAAAATTCATCAATCGAAAAGCAATTTTTTTCAATATTTAGTTTTTTTTTTTTTGGTCGAAGCTAATAAATATTAATTTCAACAATAATCAATGTTGACAGATTTGTGAACCACTTAATTTTTTGTTTTGTTTTGTTTGTGATCGGCATATGATCAAGAACTATAGGTGGATTTGTCTTATTCTGAAATTTTTTTTCAGTATCATTTTGTATCAATTAAGAAATTCGGTCATTCATTCATTAAAACGAATCTCATGAGATTTTGTTTTATTACTAATAAAGTTCATTGACAGAATGGATAATTGAGATTTTTCTCCTTATTCTTTGAATTCTAATCCCGATTCTAACTTGCATTATTACTGGATGGTTTCTAATAAAAATGAAATAATTCTATTTTTCATTGATTCAGATGAACAACGATAGTCAAGAGATGAATACGAAAATAACGCAGATAAAAAAATTATCCGATCGTGATGAACAATTATCGGCATTGAACGCCGAAAAGGAACGTTGTGAACAATTGAATTTTGTGAAAAAAATGCCCATCGATTATGTTGATTATGATTCGAATCAAGGTTTGTAAAAAGTTTTCTCATTTTATTTTGTTTGAAATTTTTATTTTTATTTAATTTAATTCATATAAATCATCATAAAGATATTGATATGGGCGATGATAATGAACGAATACGTTGTCCAATCGTATGGGATGGTGCATTATGTTGGCCTGAAAGTCTTGCCAATCGTATTGTACATCAACCATGTCCCAAATATGTTAAAGGTTTCAATCATCAAGGCTGGGCATATAAGAATTGTACAGAAGATGGATCATGGTATTATAATAATGAAACTAAACGATATTGGACCGATTATTCCGAATGTATCATAACACATTCGGTTCATGCAGAAAATAATCATTCTCATCATTATCATCATCCTCATAATCATGCAACCGATGGTTGGCATTCAGGACAAACACATTCGTCAATGAACGGTGTTGTTGAAAATGATTTCTATGATGATGAAGATGAAGTTTCATCAAAAATGACCAGAATACGTCATCATTTACCAAACTTTCAAATTATTTCACATCTTGGCTATTCAATTTCATTCATTTCATTAGTGGTTGCATTTTTCATTCTTGTTTATGTCAAGTAAGCATTATGCAGTATTCCTACCTTTTGACCGTATTATATTTACTTATATATGCAACAATTATTTTGTTATGTTGTTTATGTTTTGGAAAGTCATTCATTTTTGTTTTGTTTTGTCTTGAAATTTCAAGATTCATTTATTAACAGCAATGTTTAGTTGTTTTACTAGTCCTATCCTCATCAGACTAATCATAAATTATTCAATTGTGTGTTGCATGTTAAAATTAGATTTATTTGCAGAAGACTACGGTGTCCACGTAACAGTCTACATATTCAGGTTGGTTGAAATTTTGTCTTTTCAACAGAATCAAAAACGAATTGTTTTCCCTTCGAATTTCTCTCTTTTCTGTTCTTATTCCTATTTCTCTCTCTTTCTCTCTCATTATCATTAGTTATTCATTTCATTCATTATGCGTTCCTCCATGTATCTGATAAAAACAAGTTTAGAACACTTTCCTTTTGATCCCAATCAATTAAATGTCAATTCAAAATTGAAACCAAATACTCCAAATCCATCGATATCATCATTTCATGATAGCCATCATAATTATCATCATCATAATCAACAGCTACAGAATTCCCTAATGAATAGTATGAAACTTGAAGATGAAAATGATTTGTCGAATTTATTGGGCAATTATGATTGGGAAAATTCTTTCCGTACTTCGGTATGATTTTTAATGTTGATTGGGATTTTTTAATTTCCTTTTTTTATTTGTTTAAACTATTAATTGATAACAGTCTATTGCATGCAAAGTATTCACAACTATATGGCAATATTCATTATTGGCTAATTATAATTGGATCTTTATGGAAGGCTTATATTTGCATAATGTTATTTTTCTTAACATATTTAATGATAATTCCAACATCATACCATATGTTATACTTGGATGGTGTAAGTGAAATTGATAATTTTGTTTCCAGTTTCAACATTAAAACATCTATACTTTATCTCTCCGTATATTGATGTTGAATTTTTTTATATACAAGGTCTTCCTATTCCGATTGTTACAACATGGGCATTAATGAGATCATTATATGAAGATACACGGTACGTCAATCAACAATTCAATTCAAAACAAATCGAATCAAATTTAGGTCAATCAAAAATTCAATTAAATATTTTTATTCTTTTATACAGTTGCTGGACAACAAATAGTAATTTGAAAATTTTCTGGATCATGCGGGCACCAATTACAATTGTTATTGTGGTATGTAGCTTTTTTTTAGTGAGATTTCAAATATTTTCAAATATATACCCTATATATATCCATCATCATCTACGATTTCACTATCATCATTAACATTAATTAATGATGCATAATTTAATTAAACTAATAAAACAAAACCAAACCAAAAAAATAATGTTTGAAACTAATCAAATATATTTGTTTTAATTTATATTGCGTTTTTTATTTTCATTTCTGGATACGAATTATTGATCAATTTATGATATATTTAGTTGAATTTTGTATTCTTCGTCAACATTATACGTGTATTATTTTTGAAAATGTTTGCTAAATCGGCGGCAACATATGCAAGAAAATATAAATATCGTACCTGGTTTCGTTCAACATTAGTATTGGTTCCTTTATTCGGTGTTCATTATATGTTCTTTTTGGCATTCACAACAATCACATTCAATTCATATGATATATTCGAAATTATCTGGCTATATACTGATCTAACATTTACAACATTTCAGGTATTTATTAATATATATATTTCATACATAAAATATTGAAATTATGAATCTGATATTTTTTTTGTTGTTGTTCAATATGAATGTTGTGGTTTAACTCATTCATCATATTTCAATCAGGGTTGTTTGGTTGCGTTATTATATTGTTTCTTCAATCATGAAGTACAAATTGAATTAAAAAAACTATGGCTATCATGTAAGCAACATTTCTTAAATAGACATTTTTCATTGGGCTATAATCATTCTACCATGTCTGGTAATGGAAACAACGGCCAACAACCACATACAACCAATCATCAGACAAATAATTTATCTAGCCGGATTACGAAACATTCGTTGATGTCTAATTGTAGCTCCTTCTTTCGTAGAGAGGTCTGTTTTTTATGATAAATTATAATAATAATAATAATCACATCATCGTAATTGAATTTATTTTTTTCTTCATTTTTTCGCCTATATGACTAACTTATGAAGACCGATCAGAATACATCGAGCGAATTGAATCGCTATTCCCTTCAATATCAGCAATCCCCACAACTTAATCAACCACCTAATAATCTACAGGAAAATCAACATGAAAACAACAATGAAAATGATGGTCATTTAAATGAATTAAATTTACCATTATCACCGTCTGGTGGACAAAGACGATTACATCATCAAACTCATCAAGTCGATAAAACGTACAATGTAGATGAAGAGGAAATGCCCACTGATCCAGATATGATCAACAAATTAATATTGATTGGCGAGACGGCCATCTAAGTCAGCCAATAAAATTAATCAATGACGAAAAAGGATTTAAAAAAAACTAAACGACATTTATATTCATCCATTTTCATTGAGCTTGTTTTACTCATTTATTTTCAGGATTCACACATTTTTTTCTGTACAAATAGATGAAAATAATTATTTTCCCATTCTTATTTGATATATATACCATCTTCAACAAAATTTAAAAATCTTTTTTCCCAATCTTTTTTCATTCATTGATGTCGAAAGTTGTCCACACACATTCTATATTTGTTTTAAAATTAAGCTAACAAATACATTGTAAATAACGATACAAAATCAGAACTGGAATCATTTCAAGAGTTTGGTCCTTACAAAAATACATACATATTATTTATTTAAAGAGAAAAAAGAACAAGAAAATATCCGAAAACAAATTAAAAATCACATATTTTCATTATATTTTTTTAGAAAAAAAAGAAAATTCCAAAAAATAAATTTCCAAAGATTTTCTGTCCAATGATTTGAAATGAAAATATATTCGAATTTAATAAAGAGAATTTGAACTATCCGTGCAATGATGATCTGATTTTTTTTTCATCATTGTATGAAATGATCGTTCCAGTCGTCAAAATAAACTTTCAGCGTATAAATTAATTAATTAACACGTGATTTATATTTTTTTTTATTATGAACAAGTTTGAAATTTTGACATTTATAAATCACAATGGATGAATCTGTACAGTTCGAAGATAAAATAATCGAAATTAATGAACATAGAATTAAATTACAATTCATTCGTATCTATCAAACATTCATGGTATGGATTGGTGATCCATCATGTCCTAAACTTGAAAGCTTAGCATTGGCTTTAGGTGTTAATTCAACATCGATCATTGCCAATCGGCAACAATTGGATTCGGTTGCCGATCAAGAAATGGCTAATAAATTAAGCCGTCGATTCAATGATAATCGTCCAGTATATGTTGCTTACAATTACTTACCGGCAATGGCAAATACTGAATTGAAATTGAAAATCGATCAACAATTAATTGAATTTATCCAATCCATTCACCATAAATCTTGATTTTTTTTATTGTAAATAAATTTGATTAATTCTTGTTGAATGAAATCGCTATCGAATAAAATCAGTTTTGTATTAAAATTTTAATATTCGTTTTATTATTTTACGAAAAATAAGCTTTCTTCTCCTATCTAGAATGCAACGAGGTAAAACAAAGTCCAAATCGAAAAAAGCTAAATCGGTCAAAAGTAGCAGCCGTAAATCGAACACGAAATCAAAATCTAAAAAAAATGCAACTTCATCAATCAATCGATCCAGTTTTACTGAAGCGTTGAGTTGCAGTACGATTGGAGCATCACAAAAATGTAAAACTCCACCATTGAAAAAGAAATCTAAAAATTCAAAATCATCAGTCGTCGATACGATGAGTGTATTGATGGAATGTAAAAAAATTCAAGAACAAATCGAAGATCAAACTATAGAAAAATGTTCCTCAATCAAAGAGATGAATCGTAAAGGATATAAAGTCGACATTAATAAAGGAAAGGATAATTTATTCAATGGTAGCGGTCCCGGTAGTCGTACGATGATGGTCAAAATTATAAATCTCAAACTGATGACCGCTCGATATAAACAAAATTTTGAACGACACAGTGTAAAGATTTATAAATTCATTGGAAAGAAACCGTTGTGTAAATCATTTCCAAAAATTTATGAAATATTTAATATTGAAAAAGTATATCTGATTTTCATGGAAACATTGGCAATGAAAACTTTGTACGATATAATTGTAGAAAAGCAAGCAATTCCCATACGGACTATACAACAATGGATACGACAATTGACTGAAGGCGTATGCGTTTTACAACAGTATGGTATTGCTCATCGATTCATTAAGCTAAAACATTTGGTTATCGATTGTGGACATATAAAAATTCTTGGCTGGAGTAAAGCAGTCCTATTCTGGGATAATCATAAGCAGAAAGCACTGCAACAACAAAAGGAAAAACGAATACATAAGAATAATTTCTTACCACCGGAAGCATTTCAAAATGTATATGATCCTTCAAAAGCGGATGTATGGTCATTGGGTACCATTATTGTATCATTACTTACACATCATTATCCATTTCATGTTCGAACGCGAATGACTTTTATCGATCAATGGAATATGTTCACAAAAAAACATCCTATCGATCCAGTCGCAAAAGAATTATGTGATAAAATATTTGTCATGGATCCACGAAAACGAATCAAAGTTGGTGACATTTTACGTGATCGATTTTTTACTACCGAAATTATGATTATAGAGAAGAATTCATCCAAATCATCAAATAAAAGTCGGAAAGAAAAATCCAAAAACGCATCAACAGCCGTCCATTCGGGTAAAAATGAATCAAGCAAAAAAGCAACATCGACAAGCAAATCAACAGAAACAAAAAGTAACAAATCGAAACAAAAGTCAACATCTTCTAAAACATCTAAAAAAGAAAAAAGTAAAGCCGAAAGTAATTATAGTTCCAAACAAAAAACAAAATTTACATCGAAAAAAATGATGAGCAAACCAGCAATCATAGCTACGAATGATTATAAAACAGCCTTATCATCAACATCTGATAAAGAAGTAAGCGAATCAATAGAAATTCAAGCAAATGAACCGACACTAAGACCATCATCAAATGTAAGCAATGGTGATATGGATGGTGGTGAAGAAGTGGAAGCAGATGAAATTGGTGGCGAAGAAGAAGAAGATGACGAAGGAAATATAACTAATGAAGAATTACAAGCAGCCGAAGAACAGGAGACATCTGCACAACCATCGGAAGCTGATGAAGCTACCGGTGAAGAGGTGAATCAAACGATGGTTGAAGCGGCTTCCGCTTTGAATGAACAAATCGTCAAAAGTAACACCAACTATAATAAAGATAGTGAAAGTGGCAGTGAACAAGCCGTTGAAAATGGCAATCCATCAGCCAGAATATCGAATACTATCGAACAACCAATATCGGAAGATAACAGTGGTGAAAGTAAAGAACAATCAGAAACAACATCGCAAACAACGTCATCATCAGCAGAACAAAGTTCAAGTTCCAAACAGGAAGAACAATCGAGTGAAAATTAGTGGAAAAAAATTTAATAAATTTTAGCAATAAATTCTGAACCAACAGATGGCGATCAGATAGAAAATTCTCTTTCAATGCTTTTTTGATCATAAATATAAACAAGCGACACAATATGATTATTTAGAGATAGAGAAGTGAGAGAAAACTTGTTGGCATATTTAGATTCAATGAATTTTTTTGTCATTTGAAGGATTTATTGATTATGATAATTATTGTGTAATGAATGTGTGTAATAAGTGTTTGAGCATTGTGCTAAAAAAATGGAATATGATAATATCAAATAACATTATATAATGTATAAACCATCGAATGTTGAAAATTATTATTCGAAATGAATACATGTTGATTGATCTTGCTTGATAATAATAAGAGAAACTTGAAACGTATCCTGTTTGCATTGATTCATCAATGTCTTTTCCTTTAATATTTGCCATTCGATTGATTTATCGCTGGCCAACGATAACAATATTATGTTTGTATCAATTTTGAATAGATCAATGTTTCGAAATCCAATATGCGCGATATTATTGATCTTTGTTTATCGGATCGAATTTACTTTAACCGAACAACCGTTAAATGATCATGATCATCATCCGATTCTTCATCATTCATCGTGGTTTATCCATTTCATAAAAAATCTTACCGATTATTTCGTTATAATAATACCAGTTGGACTTTTGGTTTTCCTAGCCAAACGAGATCTTTTACCTTCTTATGGTAGGTGCAAAATGATTTTTTTATATCAATATAATAATAATCTAATTCATTATGACGCTTGTCGGAATTTATTTTTGTAAAAGTTAAACACATACGATGGATAAAACTTTTGGTGTACGGTGTTCCTGCAAGCAACGAACTTCCATTGACCATCGAAGATGGATCACTATTGTTATCATCTGAAGCGGATGAAGAAAATCTAAAATCCAACAAACCACAAAAAGTGCGGGAAAAAAATACAAATGTTTTTCATTTATTTTATTGTTTTTTCGGACTACAAATTTCATTCTTAACATGGGGAATCTTGCAAGAAAAAATTATGACACAAAATTATGCTGTCCATAGCTCTTTTATTGATACACATTCAAATCAGATAACAGAGAATCTACTTTCGATAATTTCTGTCGGTAAGATTTATTAGAGCTAATCATTTTCATTTAAATTCTTATTGTTTTTTTTTTGATTTTAGATTCACTGGATCCGAACATGATTAATATAAAATTCCGAAATGCACAATTTTTAGTCCTCATCAATCGAGTATTAGCCTTCATTATTGCTGTGATAGTATTATTGTATCAACAGAATTACCATTCAAGCCACCAACATAAATCATTTTTTCGAACAAAACAACCACCATTCTATATGTACATCTATTGTTCATTATCGAATATTATGAGTAGTTGGTGTCAATATGAAGCACTTAAATATGTTAGTTTTCCGGCACAGGTTCTATCAAAAGGATGTAAAATGATACCGACAATGTTAATGAATCGAATTCTTATGGGTAGAACACAAAAACGTGAAGAATGGCTATTCGCTATTGCTATATCGTTTGGTATGTCCATATTTATGCTTAATGAACAACGAGAATCTCACCATGTGGATGATACAATAAATGATTCATTCACGTTTTCATCATTTATATCGGGCATCATCATTTTGGTTCTCTATCTAACATTTGATTCGTTCACATCGAATTGGCAACAATCACTTTTTGACCAATATCGATCATTGACGAGTTTACATATGATGGCCGCTGTTAATTTCTATTCGATCCTATTTACTTTGGTTTCTTTATTACAACAAAGCGATTTCTTTCCATCGTTAAGCTTATTATTTGCAAATCCTGCTTTGATGCGTGATTGCATAATATTATCAATATGTTCAGCCGGTGGACAATTGTTTATATTTCATACGATCTCAACATATGGTGCAATTATTTTCACTTTAATCATGACCTTACGGCAAGCATTTGCTATTCTTCTTTCCTGTTTTATCTATTCACATTCAATCACTTGGCTCGGTTTACTTGGCATTGTGATTATTTTCGCCTCATTATTTTTCAAATCCTATCGAAAATTTGATGAACGTAGATCAAAGACTAGCATGGTAAACAGTAAACAAAATCATCAAAATGTATAAATCAATGAATTAAAAAAAGTTTATTTAGAAATTGAAATATATGGGAAATATTCATTTCATAATTATCCTTCATGAAATTTAGGTAAATCACCAGATAATGTAACACGACGTTCAACACCTTGTTCAGTAATGATAGCCAATCTTGCTACACCACCACTTGATCCATCACGTGCCATAGCCAATGATAAAGCATTTGTTACGAGTTGACAACATTCTTCCTTATTCATTCCTGGTCGATATTGTGAATCAACATAACCATAGATATAAGTTGAACCAGATCCACCAATCGATACAGGTTGTCGCACGACCATGCCGCCCAACGGTATTGTATAAACTTGTGGACCATACCGACGATCCCATCCAGCACAAATAATTCCAGCAGTTATAGAATCACGATAATTGTAGCACATATCTCGAAATAGATTAGCGGCAATCGGAACTAATGCCGGTTCACCTGTTTCCATTTGATAAAAATCCAAATGATAGGCAACAACATCGGCTATTGCTTGTGTATCAGCCGCACTTCCTGATCGACATACATAAATCTGATCGGTAATTTTTGTCAATTTATCCGTAACACGATTTGCGATAAAAGAACCAGATGTTGTTCGCGAATCAGCTCCAACTACAACACCGCCATCGAATTCTAGGGCCATAATTGTTGTGCCAGTAGATACTGGTTCTTCGAACATACCATTAATGACCATATCTTCAAGATGAGTTTTGCCATTCGGAATGGCCGAAAGATCAGAAGCTATTTTCGGTTCAAAAGCCATCGTTTTTGATGTTCAAATTTTTTTGATTGTTGATTGTAATATCGCTCAAATGGAAAACAAATTGGCAAGTCATGACAATGAACTGAACTGTTTCAACAATGTGAGCAACAACAATGTTAAAATAGGCGATTGGATTTATTTCAATTTTTAAACTTTTTTATAATGAAAGCTATTTTCTTCTTAAATGGCAAACTTTTAATTTAAAAAATGATTAATAAATAAATAATAAAAATGTTTAAAATTGGCAAAATTTTAAGAATGCAATCTATTTATATGATTGAACAAAAGGCAACATTAACATTCGGCAACAATAAACACACCAGACGACCAAATGAAGTCAAATGTACGAAGAAAAAAGCTGGATCATCTTTGAATATGAAAGACAAAATAATGTCCAAAGTAAAATCAAAGACATTTATATCGAGAACTAAACGAACAGACAACAAAAATGAAAACCGATCTGCGAAAAAGAATTCCAGAAAAAGAAAGCATTAATTTATTTCATTTTTCCAAATTTCAAAAAATTTAAATATTTACAGATAAAATTCAAATGAAATGTTCAATGTTAAGCGACAAAATCTAATGGCCGATTAAATCCACCTTTTCGATTCATATATTGACGATATTTACGTTTCTGTAAGACATTAACAGCCGAAACATTATTTCCTTTGACTGGTTTACCTTTTGTCGAATCGAAACCAGCAAACCCCATCAATTTCATCATTTTTTGTTCTTCTTCAGTTTTACCTTCGAGATCTTTGTCAGTAATTTCCGGACGATTCATCAGATATTGAGGAACGGCTCCACTATTTTTTTCCGATTTTGGTGTTTTGGATCGCGATCTAGATCGAGAACGCCGACGAGCACGAGGTGATTGTGATCTACGATGATCATGATATCGATGTTGATGGCCACGATGATGTTTGCGTCCATCCCCTCTATCTTGATGCCGATCCCGATCATCAATTCCACTGCGTTCACGGTCATAGTTGCGATATCGCTGTTCACGAACTATTCGTCTTTCACCACCATCGCGTTCACGTAGAGGACTACGGGGATAATCTCGACCTGTTCGATGTTCGCGATGCGATCGAGAATCTCGACTTGTACCATTATCACGACCTCGTTCATGTTCACGTGGTCTAGGCCTTACATCATGACGGGAACGGCTTCGAGATGATGGTGATCGAGATCTACTACGCATTACGTTTATAATAATAATAATAATCAAATAACAGATAATTCGTGTGAATCCGAATTAATCCAATCAATACCTTGATTAAAAGAGAGAGATATTTCTTTCGAAAAATTCAATGTGATATCAACAAGATTGGAACCATGGATAAATACAATCGAGTAACAATCGAGCTCGCTTAAATTTTTTTCAAGACACCCACTAGATGACGCTACGGAATTTTGTTTTTAATGATCACACGCGTGTTTATTTCATGTTCAAAATATTTTTACTTGTTCTTTTTTGTTAATTTTTTCTTAAGAAATGACACGAAAACGAAAATCAAAGGATGAGCATCATTGGAAACCGGTGGCAATCGAGTGTGATGATGGTCTAACGGCAGAAGATTTCCAAGGTTTAGTTTCCATCGAAGAGCTAGATAATTATCAAATTGTTCGAGCTGAACCGAGTAAACCAGATGATGATAGGAAATCCGAAAAAGAAACAAAACATAAAGTCAAAAATATAAAAAAGAAAAAATTGATCAAGAATGTAAATTCATTTGTCGTGTCCAAGCAAGAAGATGAAGTAGAATTTAAAAGTGATGGCGAAGATGATGTTAAGTTGAAACGTAACAACGTTTAAGAACGGACAATTTGATAAAGCACGTTTTTTCATGTTTTTTTTGTCAGATCAGTTTAATTTTTATTTCTTTCAAATTATGAGCAACCAATAATAATAATAATAATAATAAAATTTAATTCGTTCATTTTCAAAACTGTGTTTATTCTTTTTCTTCGAAAGAAATTATCAATCAACTCAAATAATTTGCAAAATTGTAAAGTTTCGCCACAAAAAGACCTGGATAATGTCTGAGTGGAAAAAATTATCTGTACCAAAACCAATAATTCAATGTCTACGATCACTTCGGATGTTTACACCAACGGCCATTCAATCGGCTGCAATACCAGCTGCAATCAATGATCGTATGAATATTTATGCTGCCGCACCGACTGGTAGCGGTAAAACATTAGCATTTGCCATTCCTATAGTCGATCAAATTATCAAAGAAATGGATGAATCATCAAACAATGATCCTAAACTTAGATCGATCATTCTAACACCAACCAGAGAGTTGGCCGTCCAGATTAAACAACATATTGACAATATATGCAAATTTAGTTCAATGATCAAAGTGGCATTGATTGTTGGCGGTTTAGCCATACAAAAACAAGAACGAATCCTTTCTAGACAAAAACCACAAATCATTGTTGCAACACCTGGAAGATTATGGGAAATGCTTAATTCGAATACGGTTCCATATTTGAATCGCAAATCGCTTATCACCGACCTTCGATCGTTGGTCATCGATGAAGCCGATCGAATGATTGAAAAATCACATTTTCAAGAACTTGGATTTATCATCGATTTTTTCAACAAAGATGATTGTAATCCGTTAAAGTCTGGCAAATGTCAAGTGTTTATATTCTCAGCCACTTTAACAATGAATCGATCTACAAAGAAAAAACATCGATTATCATCAAACAAATCAGATCGAGATTCAATCGATTTAATTAAATCATTAAATCTTGACCGTAATACATTGAAAACATGTGATCTAACAGATGGTGGTCGAAGATCAAAGCCGGATGCCGAACATTTGACCGAATCAATAATACATTGTCTAAAAGACGATAAAGATCTATACCTATACTATTTCGTTCTGAATAATCCAGGTCGAACAATTGTTTTTTGTAACAGTATCGATTGTATACGACGCCTTTTGAACTTGTTTCGATTTCTTCGAATGAATCCCTTATCTATTCACTCATCAATGCCTCAAAAACGTCGCCTTACAAATATTGAACGATTTACCACAAAACGAAATTCATTGATATTCGCAACCGATGTTGCTTCTCGTGGATTGGACATTCCTAATATTGATCATGTCGTTCATTATCAGGTACCACGTTCGGCTGATATCTATATACATCGAAGTGGCCGTACAGCACGAATTAATAACAAAGGTTTTAGTCTAATTCTATGTGATCCTCGGGAGGAGGCTTTTTTTCTACGTAATTTTTCCAAAATTATTCATAAAGAATCCATAGCAGAATATTCGAATATAAATTCAAGAATATTGAAACGTTTAAAAGAACGTATACGATTAGCACAATTATGTGATATGCTGGAACATAAATTACGAAAAAATCGAACGGAAGAAAATTGGTTTCGAACCACTGCTAAAGCTTGTGAAATTGAATATGATTCTGATGAACAGGGTGATGATGATGTTGAAAATCAAAATTCCAGCATACGTGAACGTAAAGATTGTGAACGAAAATTAAAGACCTATGAACATGAATTATCGATTCTATTGAAGAAACCACTTCCGAATAGATCTTTATTAAATTCTAGCTAGTTATTTTTATACATTTTTGTTTCGTTATACGCCCAAAATGTATGTTTTTTTTGTTCAGATATTATCCTTTTTTTTCCTGTTTGAAATCAAATTCATACTATGACACCTACGTTGTTTTGTATTTTTGTGCGTATGCCATTTATCCCTCCTTCGAAAAAATATGGAAGCGTTTTTTCATTCGTATTTTTTTGAATTGATTATTTTTTAATGATTTACTGACCTTGCTATCTGAACAAAATAAAATAGATTTTCGATATTCGAATAGAAAATCGCTTTTTTTACATTATCCAAAATTTAATAACAGTTTCATTTAGATAAATTGATGATCAAGTTCACTTTTTTTCTTGCTATTCAAAGTCAAAGTCATTGGTTAATTTGATGTACTAAACAATTGGAGTTTTTAATCGATCAATTTTATTTGTGATTGAGCGAATTTTTTTTTTTTTGGTTGCAATCAAATGCCCAATTACATGATTGAAGAATAATGGAAAAAAGAAACCTACCTACTGGAAAGGTGAACAACCTAATTTTTGAATAAATAATAATAGCAATGTTCGTCCCAACGAATCGAATGAATCAAGTCGATCAAAAGAAATACTTTGTCCATTATTGCAAATTGTAAATACCATAATGTCCCTGAATTTTCTTATGGACCCTGGATCACCAATGGCAACGATATTCATCGAATTAAATACTGGTAAATACATAATGCTTTGAATTGCAAAACTAAATAGCAATATATGGCTGGAAATATTGTTGCATGTTCATATTTTTTTTACATATTCTTTCTTCGGTAAAGAGTCATCGACATATATGGTTGTCAAGACAACCCTTTTTTTTCTTTTCTTTTTATGAATACGAATCGAAACTACACATATGATGATGCAATATCAGACAATCAATGATATCGTGATGATCATGTTTTAGCGTTTACTTTGTCTATGCTATTATATCGGTTTTTTTATCAATTTTATTTCCGGGTACTCTTATATAACATTAAAAATTTCAAGTAGGAACTGGTATAGTTTTTTTTTCTAGTTATGAATACAACTAGAATGATGACCTCTCATTTGATCATGACAATGAATAATGAAATCTGGATGATATTCCAATGCTTTTGTTATCGGGTTCAATAAACGAATAATTGGAAATAATAGACAAAACAAAAATTCATTTACCGCAACCAAGTAAAGTTTTTTTTTCATTCGCAAAATCCATGAATTTCATAATCCGATCAAAAAAAAAAAAAAAATTAAACGTGCCATTATATAAGTATTTTTATTATTATTATATTATGACGTCTTGACCGTGGCAATATTAAATCCATCCATATGTCAAAAGCGTGCGTAACAAAAAAAAAGTTTGCAAAATCAAATATTGATCCAAAATATTTTTTTTTTTTTTTTGGACAGATGGCTTATGGATAGAAGAACAACAAAACAAAAAAAATTGTTCCATCAATAAGATCAATTAATTAGCTGCTATAGTAAAAGTATTACCCAATAACATTAACAACTGGTTGGTATTTGGATATTTAAATATATCATTGAATTACGATAGCATTAATGCATGACCACCATCATCATGAGCATTATTATTTTAATAATTTGAAGATAATGTTATAATCCAAAAAACAAAAACGCCATAATCACCATAATTATCAATGAATATATTGTAACCATACAAAAATACAGATATTATATTTTCAAATAGGAATGGTTTTTGAAAATATCAGCGTCATTGACAATAAAAAAAAACAACAACAGCATCAGTGATTACAAAGTCTATATAGCTACCATGATGATGATGATGATCATCATCGTTATTTGATGACGATGATCATTTGAATGGAAAGATGATGGAAACCAAGAGAGAGAGAGAGAGAGTCAAAATTTAAAAAAAAAACAAGAAATCCAATGTAGCTGCTATTAAAAAAAAAATCAAATATAAATGCTGCTGCTGCTGCTACAACATCAATGATCTTTGCATGTGTGATATATATAATGTCGAATGTTGATGCTGTCGTCATCATCGTTTTAGATGTAAACGCCTACGACTACGACGACAAATATCCAAAGCAATATTTGTTGTAGCCATAGCAGCAATAGTAGCAACAACAACAACAACAAAAAGTCAGTTAGAATATTGTGTATGTAGGTTTTTGCACGCGTTCTTGGATCAAAATTCAACATTTATTAATACACCAGGCAAAGCAGTCAGAAGAAAAGGAAAGAACGAAAGCCATTTTTTCAAATTTTATTTGTTCGTTTGTGTTACTCGATGATAACAACAACAAATTTTATATTGCTCAAAAAGTTTTCTCATTTCTACATTGTTTTTGCCTTTGTTTGTTTTTATCATCATCATCATCATCATTATATATGTCGTCCATCGCCATAATCCTGGCGTTTCGTCGACAACTCATTCATAATCCATTTGGAACGACACATTCCACATATGTTTTAAAATAATAATAAGATACATTGTTTCTTTCGAATCTATTTATTGTTGATGGTGATATTGAAAATTGTGTATCTATTATTTTGTTTTCGTTTTGGAAATTTACTAAATTTTTCGCAACTTGGTTCACTCATTGATTTATATGACGGTGGTAATGTGGAAAAATAATTATCTCAACTCATCATTATTATCAAAATAATTTCACATCCTTAATCCATATCATCAAAATCAAATCTATCTATTTCTAAATTAATTTCATTGTTTTTCATACAATTACATTGATTGTTATTTTATCTGAAGAGGTAAGTTTTTGCGTTTGAAATCATACATGTATTTTGAATGATAAATTTCGATTGAACAAATGATAAACATTGAATGACTGATTATAATAGCTCCATATCACTATCGTTTGATTGTTAATGAAAATTATCATGTTGAAAACAAAAAAAAAAAAATTTTTTTGTTGCTTGTTGATTGCAATCAAAAATACATTTTTTTATATTATATAAACTAAAAAACAAATAATACGAAATCATATCAAATCTTGTGAATCCAAAGTGAAATCCATATCATATAAACAAAAGAAACACTGTCACGCAAGAATAACGAAATCGTTTCTCGTTTTTCGAAAATAAAATAACTACGAAAAAAAAATTGAAAATCAATCAACCGAATCGTTGAAAATCATAATTCCAGTAATTATAATTAAAAAAAATTACGTTATCTCATCTCAGAAAGGGACCCAAGATTTGGGTCCTTGTCTGCTGCTGTATTTTTTTGTTTGTTTGTTTGTTTGTTTAGATTCAATTGATGAGCTCATGTTTAAATTCAAATTCGTGAATTCGTGATCTTTGAAAAAACGTATCACCATTTTTTTTCTGTGTTCCCATCTTTTCAGTTTATTGTAACAGTATTTGATAATCATTAATTTATTTTTAGTTTTGTTATCCTACCCTTTAAATCGTGTACTAAATATAATATATATTCTGATTTAAGGTAAGATGAAAAATAAATAAAAAAAAACTTGATCAAATTTCATTAATGACGATTATCACAAGAAAATATATAGTTTTTTTTCCTTCTTCATCCATCAGTTTGGTATAGGAAAACTAAAACCTTGTTTGTTATATGATCGTTCTTGGGTCATAAATTTTGTCACATGTTTTTGATATATTATGCAATATTTCGGGTGAAAAGTGAAAAAAAGAATCACTAGTTGGATTTTGTTTTTGATACATTTACCGCTACTCCATGAATATTGTAGCCGCCACCCAAGAATAAATTTTGACCATATATGAATGTGTACATTTACTTTCATTTTTGGGTCTAATAATTCAAACCACAAGTAAAAAGACATTCAACCCTTATGTTTTTTGTGTGTGTGTGTGTGTGATCAGTTCATTTATCTCGCCCATTTTTTTCCCGAATCGCATGCACAAGAATTCATTCATCCATTAAAAAAAAATTGTCTCTGAGTAAGTCAACCCAGAAGAAAAAAAAATGAACAACAAAAAAGTCATTGTCTTGTTAACAACAACAGTATAAAAAAAACATACTTAAACAGAAAAACAACTTTTACAGGATTTCGAATTACAAACTGTGACTGAAAAACGGGGCCAACTACCCCAACAAAATCATCTAATTATCATCATAGCAGTTGCATGATTGTCACAAGTCTAAGCATTTTTCCCGTCATAGTCATCATCATATATCTATACATTTGTTGCGTATAAAAACTGTTAGCTTTAATCAAAAACTTATTTATAAATTTGACAACAACAATAATTATTATTCAATTCAATTATAATTTTTTATTTGCTTTCAATTATTATAGATGCTTTACATAACAATTGAATAAAAAAAAATCCTGATAAAAAATTCTTTCATTGCGGATCAACTTGGAAACAAAACGTTTTTTTGACGAAATCCAACAAATAAAAACGACCAAAAATATTTTGAAACTACTCATATATCTGCCTGCCAACAACATCATCAAACGTGAGAAAGTAAAGCAAAGAACAACTTGAAAATGGCAGTCGATTATTATGAAATTTTACAAGTAACTCGTACGGCATCGCCTGATGAAATTAAAAAAGCGTAAGTTTTTTTTTGAGTGAATGAGAAATGAAAAAACTTGCTTAAGCTCATCTGTTTACTTTTCTATGGATTGTTTAGTTATCGCAAATTGGCACTAAAATGGCATCCCGATAAAAATCCAAATAATAAAGATGAAGCAGAAAAACAATTTAAACAAATTTCACAGGCATATGAAATTTTGTCTGATGGTTAGTCTATTTTTTTCATTCTTGAAACAATAATAACATTTGTTTGTTTGATGAAATAGATAAGAAACGTCGCCAATACGATAAATATGGTTCGGTCGATGATCAACAAGATTTTTTTGGCACAAACAACAATCACAATCCATTCGCATCTATGTTTTCATTTCGTGATCCACACGATATATTCCGAGAATTTTTTCGTGCTGATCCGTTTGCCGATTTCCAGCCATTTGGAGGTGGAGGTTTTCCCCCGTTTGGTCAAAACGGTTTTGGTTTTGGCAATCTACAACCATTTGTTGATCCTTTTGGCGTTGGTAATACCCATAGCTCTTTCACGACATTCACATCGGATGATCCATTTGCTCACATGAATGGGAATGGTATGCGTTCTAATGTCAAACGTACAACAACAACAACGACTAAATATGTGAATGGTAACAAAATTGAAACAAGAAAGTAAGTGATTATCGATTGAATTTAAATGAACTGTTCTAATTAAATTTTTCGTTCATAATAAATAGGGTGTTTGAAAATGGAAAAGAAACTGTCACTGTCCACGAGAATGGTATTCTCAAGTCAAAAGTCATCAAAGATGCACCACAAAATAATCTCAGTAAACAATCTATCAAATTCTAATCAAAACCATTCATCTTAATCCTAAAAATCATACACACACACACACACACACACATACATAATTAGTAATTGCTAACATACATACATAAATACAAATTTTACATTTTCAAAGATCAAACAATTTTAGGTTTAGACATGACCAATTTATTGTTATTTTACTATTATGAACAATTTTATTGCTGAAAAACGATTGATCTTTGTTCGATCAAAAAAAAAAATCCATAATCATTCCGATTTTCTTTCATTGTTAATTGTCAAGTTTTTTTTCCTGAATTTAGACATGATTTTTGCCACATTGCGCGCTCATACATACATAATAAACATCTCTTTTGAACAAGTATTAAAATCATTTTATTATTCATACATGAGAATTTATATGGCAATGGCACAAAACATAATAAATACAAAAACGAATTCTGATACTTTGAATAGCATAGATACATCAAAATAATTCATTATTCCTTGAATTGATTACATATACTTTTTACATGGAAAAAAAGAATCGCTTTATACACCATTGATTCCATAATTTTCAAAACATACACAACATAAAGACACCAACTCGTCCTGTTATTATCCATATTCACTACAGCCAATCATTTTGAAAATCCATATTGATACTCTTTTGTATATTATTTTTTCTTTTTATTTAATTTTATGGAATTTTCTCCAAAAAAAAAAAAAATAAATAATCAATAATTTAAAATGAACATTTATCGAATTCATTAAATCATCTTTACGAGAATCCTTGCCTATCTAAACATGAGTTTTTTTTTCTAAATATGATTCTTGTAATATTATCCCCTTTGTAAAAACTAAAATTGTGGTTGTTGTAAAATTATTCATTTGGTTGGAAAAAAACCTTGAATGGAAAAACGTTTTTTTTTGTGGTGGATTTATTTCAAGTTTGAATGATGATGATGATTTATGCTAAACATAGACATATTTTATTTGTTTGATGTTCATCATCAACATTGACAACGACTCACGCACTAATATGATAATTAATGAAAACTTGTGTGTGTATTGTGTGGTCGTTATTGTCGACAAACAGAAGCAATACACACATTTAAAAAAAAACTGATGATTATTGAAAATTTTATTAAGAAAAAGAGTAACATTGTTTGCCCACTCATGGAGAAATTTTTCGCGACCAATAGATATATAAACAAAATTGAACAAACAAATGATTCAAAATGAATTTTAAACGTGGAAAAAAGTTACATCTTTCATGATAATGGCGGGAATTTTCGATTTAAATCCGTGGATTATAAGAACGTCGTTTATGTATGATTTATATTTACATCCAATAAATGAAATACCATGTGACATGAAATAAACAATTTCATTGATCGGTTAACGTTAATAATGCAATCATTAATTGTCCGTTCCGTTTCGATTCTGAGATTATCATCTCAATTAATTAGCCAAAACTCATTGAAAAGATTTATTGGATCAAAAATTTATGATCAATTATCTTCGAAAGGATTGTTTAGTTCATATTTTCCTCAAAGGTAATTTTTTGTATTTTGGTTATTCTAATTTTTAATTTTTTTCTTCTCTCAGTGCTAATATCAATGAATTTTTATCACGAAAACAGATAATTTATGCCGGTTTTGATCCCACCAACAAAAGCCTTCATGTTGGAAATCTTTTAGTATTGATTTCATTATTTCATTTGCATCATCATGGTCATCGAATCATTCTACTCATTGGTGATGCTACGGCTCATATTGGTGATCCTTCGGGTAAAGTACAGGAACGACCTATTCTTTCTGACAATCTTATCGATTCGAATGCCTGTGGTATTGAACAAGACATTCAACAAGTCTTTGATAATTATCGGAAATATTTTGCTAAACATGTTGCTGATGATCGAGAATTTGTCATTCTTCGTAATAGCGAATGGTTTAACAAAATGAATGTTGTTGATTTTATCAACAAATATGCTCGATATCTTCGTATGGGTGATATGTTAAACAAAAGTGCCATTCGAGAGCGATTAGAATCACCAAGCGGTCTAAGTTTTGCAGAATTTGCCTATCAAACTTTTCAAGCATATGATTGGTATCATCTCTTCAAACAATATGGATGTCGAGTACAGGTTGGTGGTGTTGATCAAACAGTGAACATTCATAATGGTTATGATTTGATCAAGAAAATTGATCAACAACTTCCATGTGGATTATTCATTCCATTAATTACGGACAATAAAGGAAATAAAATTGGCAAATCCGAAGGTAAAGCTGTATTTTTAAATCCAGAAATGACGACACCATTTGGACTTTATCAAGTTAGTTATTATTTTTGTTTTAATTCTTCATGAGCTAAAATTAAGTTCATTTGTACAAAAATAGTATTTTATGCGAATACCCGATCGTGATATCAACCGTTTATTAAAATTATTTTCATTTCGGCCATTGGCCGAAATCGAAACGTTGATACTAAATCAGATGAAAAATCCAAAACCATGGCAATTACAGAAACGCTTAGCCGAAGAGATGACATTACTGGTACATGGACAAAATGGTTTAGATCAGGCAAAACGAATAACATCAGCATTGTTTGACAAAAATCTTGATCAATTAGGCAACCTTAATGAACAAGAAATCAACGATGTATTTGACGGTGTTCCTATCATTCATATGGAATTTATCGAACAACAAACTACCGTACTAAACCTGGCGATGCAAACAAATTTTTTTCATTCCGAAATTGAAGCAATCAATACGATTAAGGATGGTGGTTTTTATATTAATTATAATCGTCATTCTAAAGCGGATGATTTGATTGAAAATAAGCCAGAACATATATTAAAAAATCATATTACGATAGTTAGCTTGGGTAAACGAAATCATTGTTTAATAAAATGGTTATAATGAATAAAATTAAGCTTTCCATAATTTCAATAATCCATCAATACTATATGTAGCCAGAATATTCTGTTTGGGATGATGGCAGAGACCAATAATTTCAGCATCGGAAACTTCCATAGTATGATCGATCTTTCCAGATTGAATATCGAAACAATATAATTGTCGATTTTCAGCCACAGCATAAATGAATTCACCATGTGGTGAAACGGTACAGCAAACAAAATCTCCGCCATCCGCTACAGCATTTGTTAACGTTCGAACAATCTGTCCGGACATATTCATTATACTGATTGTATTGCTACGAGTACAGATTAGAAAATGTTCTGGTGTTTTCGGCATCAATTGTATGGTATTCACTGCAATTTCAATCGTTGCCGATCCAGATATGGCCGTTGATTTATATGAATTAACACATTCAGCATTTTTAAGATTCCAAATTTTTACCGTACCATCCGAACTACCACTTATGACATGATGTTGATCATTGCTAAATATAACGGTATTAATAAAACTTGTATGGCCACGAAATTCTTTAAGCATTTTTCCACTTTTCATTCCATGTACTCGCAATGTTCCATCATAGCTACCAGAAAGGATTTGGGTATAATCGCGATTAAATTGTATACAGGTGACACCTTTGTTATGTGCTTTATCATAACGGCGTATACACTGGCCAGTTTGAATTTTCCAGATTTTTATCTTACCATCTTGACTGCCAGAAACGAGCATTTCGGAATCTTTACTGAACGTTAAACACAGGACAGCATCATCCATCATCATGAATTGTTCCTGCGCTTGATATTTGAGATCTTTGCGGATTTTTCCAGTGATAAAATTCCATACTTCAATTAGGCCGTCAACGGTACCGGTAACCAAAAATTGCCCATCTGGTGAAAATGTTGCACATTCAACATGAATTTTATGGCCAAATTTAATCGTTTTGGATAGCCGTGTTGGATAAGTTTCATCTTCTTCCTCTTTTATTGATGTTTTACCACGGAACAGATCGATGGAGCTACCTTGTGGTAATAGGCCTTGGTGTTGTTGCCATTTTAATGCCTGACCAATGAGTACCATCAATCGTGATGATGGAACGACGGTAACATCTGAACTTAGACTCTGGGAAATCTGTGCACGTCGTTTTTCTTTGCAGCTTCCTTCTGGATAGGCTTCATATGGATCGAAATAACTTTTGGCCAATAAAGTTTCTAAATGAAGATATCGTTCGGCGTGATCATTTTTCAATTTTAACATAGGATCAGTTTGTCGTAGCAGACTTCGAGCTGCACCATATTCACGCATTTCAATCAATTCGATCACAATTTGTTCATATAAATCAATGAGTTTTTTATCCGGAAGATTTAATGGTTGTATAACTTTCAATACGGTTTCCCAATGACCATTTTGAATATCTTGTACGAATGATTCAATAGAATCGACCGTATTCAATTGAATCGATGATTCTTCTTCCAATACTTGCAATGTTCGATGAAGATTATTTTCTTTTAAAAATTGTTCAATCAATCGTATTACATCGGATGATTCGATTTCAATTGACATTTTTGTTTTGACAATAAAAATTTTATAAACAATTTAAAAAAAAAATCCCAAATAAAAAAAAGATATAAAAACACCCAAGTAAATAAATAGGTGTAAATAGCGTGATCAAATGATGAGAAGCTCAAATGAGAAACTCACACGCATCCAGACAACGGAAGGGTTCGTTTATATATAAACAAACACACACACACAAGAGTGTATTATTATTGAGAATTGTAAAAGTTGGAGAGAAAAAAAAAATTAAAAATTCAATATATCTACATTTTTATGGTCACTACTTTTGAGTGATTTGAATTATCATCTTAAAATAATAAAATAAATATAAATAAAAACTATGAGAAAATTAATAAAATCGAATCAATGTTCTAAATGGCCAAGTTGAATATGAATGAACGAAAATAGACAAACATTCGATCGTTCGAATGGAATTTGACTTTGGCCATTAGAATTGTTAATCGATAACCGTTATTTGAATTATCGGTAAACTTAATTTGTATTATTCAACACAATAATGTTGGTGATATGAATTATATTAAAATTATTTCGATTCAAATCATATGGATTCTTATGTCATATTTCTTTAGTTGACATGTTTACTGTATCATCATTGTTATTGATCATCCGTTCTCATCTGTCAAAATTTAGAATCACGTGGTATTTTGATTTTTTTTTTGTCACGTGGATAGCACATGGCTTAATATTGTGTTTCAGATGATAACCGATCGGATGGTCAAAAAATATCAAGAAATTGATTTGAACGCTTTGTTGAACGCAATTTGTAACTTAGCTTCGATTTTCTACATAATATCTTTCCATTTGTTCATTTTTCCTTTAATTGTTAAAAGTTCATGACCCAGGTCACTGTTTCCTATATTTTATTTGTTCATAAAATGGACCCAGGATCGATTATTAGTGTCTTTTTTCATTGAAACAAACATTGAGTCCAAAAAATGGTCTTGCTCTCACCAATATCAGCTAAATTTGTGTCATTGTCAATCTAATCGATCCTTAGGACCCTGTAGAATCAATTATCATCAAAAAAACAGGAAAAATTTAGAGAAAAATCTTCGAAAATAACGATCAAAATTTTTTAATTTCAATCAATGTAAATCAAAAATTTTTGAAATTTCCGAGTCACTTCCGGTTTTCATGGTTTTCACGTTGATCATGATTTCTACTTCCTATCAATGAAACATCGAAGAAGAAAGCTCAAACAAAAAAAAAACAAGACCCAACAAACGTAAAGGGAGGAATATAACAAATCACCTCAAATATCCTCCATCGTCATCATCATCATCATTCAATGAGCATATAACCGACGCTTGCGCCTGCTAAGACAAAAAAGTTTCTGTAAAAACCATTACATATATTTCAATCACAATTTTATTGTTGACCATATTTGATTATAATAACATTAATTAATACCACTACCAAATGTTAATATATGACATTGTTATACGTGCTATTACAGTGTTGTTGAATCGCCCTCTTTGTTTAGCTATGAACCACTACTACTTTACATTGATTTCTCAGTCAGTTGTTGGCCTTTTCTCATTTTCTCATTCGATGATGAGTCGTTGTCGTCATTTTCTTTCGCTCGTTTTACTGGCTTTAGCTAAATGTAATATTTAACCAATAACCAACAAGAATTCCTCATTATCCATTGAAACGAAAACGAATGAATTTTGATATTATTCTTTCGAATTTATAGAGAAACGATAATAGTTTTGTGTTTTGAATTTCGATCTCATTCAATTTTATTATTATTAATCCATCTTTTTAAAAAAAAACTGTGAACCAAGAACCAGATAAGTTATCGTTCAACGCTATGATTTTTAATCAACAACAACAGCAACGATTCGGCAATTTTGTCTCCTGATTCTATTCTTACCATCATTTATTGATATATAAATTTCTTCAATCAGAATTAAAATCAGTAACAATTTTACAAATGGAACAGGATAGCCCTTTACCATCATCATCATCATCAGATCATCCGGATGATCATACATCACATCAACAACAACATCAAGAACAAAATCAACAACAACAAAAATTAAGTGCACATCTAATACCGGCAACCATCGATGATAACATACTTAAACGTGAATTATATTTTTTAATTTATAAATTTTTGGAACGAAGTCCATTACAACAATCATTTCAAGTATTACAACGTGAATTAGAATCCAATGCATGTCTTTTACCACCACAATATGATTGGCGTACCGGTACGGAACGTTCATTGGAAGAATCTGGATTTGGGAAGGAAATACTCGAGCTAGCCATTAGGCAGCATCCACACATCACTGCCGATTATCTATTTCAATCACTAAAACAAGCACATCAGGCCTTAGGTCAAGTTGTGCCACCACCGATTGAAAATTCTATCGTTTCATTCCTATCAGCCGGACGTTTTTCATTGATACGACCTATACCGAAAAAATCATTAATACCGGAACAAGATGAACGTTTATTACCACGAAATCGTAATCCATATTCATTAGCATCTATATCCAATCATCGTAACCATGCACCACCATTGCCGTCACAACGTTTTTCATCGGTTCATTTTCCCGGGCATATTAGTCAAACATTATTCAGTCGGCAATTGGCTGGTCCTAAGCCCATAACGCATCTATTGCCAGTTGGATTCTATGAACAATATCAAAAATATAGTCGTGTACTTGGTCATCTTTCTTCCGTATTCTGTGTTCTTTTCGATCGTACTGGGCGATTTTTGGTGACTGGAGCGGATGATACTATCATTAAAATTTGGTCTGCATCCAATGGCCGTTTATTGGCTACCTTACGTGGACATCAAGGTGAAATAACCGATTTATCTATTTCACTTGAAAATGATATGCTTGCATCGGGCAGTTGTGACAAAAAAATTCGTGTTTGGGACCTACGTACGACTGCTTTGATCAAAACGTTAAAGAATCATGAAGATCAAATATCAGCTGTAAAATTTTGCCCACTTATGACACAGGATACTCGATATCTAGTATCAATCTCTCAGGATGGTAGTGTTTGTTTTTACAAATATGATGCTAAAACTCGCTTGTTTCAGGATGATCCGATTCGTTTTGTCGAACGTAAACGTCGCGATTCTCAACTAGTATCATGTTCGTTCTCGGCAGGTGGCGCCTTTTTTGCTGTTGGTTCAACTGATTGCAGTCTTTATGTTTTTCATGTTTCCGCACCGGCTGGTCCGGCTAAAATTCTTGAAATTGAACAACATACAGATCATGTGGATTCTTTACAATTTAGCAATCGATCAATGTTACGATTTATTTCTAGTGGTCGTGATGGTCTGGCGCACATTTGGAATTATGAAAAACAAAAATGGAATCATCTCAAAATTGATATAAATCAACGATTAGATGGTCGACCACCAGAACGTCGAGTAGAAATTGCTGGAACATCAAAGATTTGTGTTTTACGTGTTTGCATGGTTGCCTGGACAATTGATGATCGTTTTGTTATCACTTCATTAACAGATAGTTCGATTAAGGTTTGGTTTTCACATAATGCTAAATTAAAACATGTTCTTTATGGTCATGAAGATGAAGTATATATTATTGAACCACATCCTACTGATGGTCGAATTATATTGACCGCCGGACATGAAGGTGCTATAATGATCTGGGATGTTGTCACCGGCACAAATATAAAAACATTTTACAATGCATTGGAAAATTCTCAGGTTCCCGCATCATTGTTCGATGCTAAATGGAATCCGGACGGTACAATGTTTGCTGCGACCGATAGCTATGGACATTTAATTCTTTTTGGACTATCACCATCGAATCCATATGCCGAATTACCTGAACATATGTTTTTTCATACCGATTATCGGCCTATCATACGTGATGTCAATGATTTTGTTATAGATGAACAGATGCAGATTGCACCACATCTAATGCCACCACCATTTTTAGTCGATATTGATGGGAATCCCTATCCACCACGACTTCAGCGGCTAGTACCTGGCCGAGAAAATTGTCACGATCCACAACTTATACCGTTCGATGGTGGTGATCAACAAAATGATCAACAAGCTCAACAACAAGGAGCCCTTACTATTGACGATATGATTGAACGTTTACAGCGAGAACAACGAGGGCAACGACTACCAAGTGGTTCAGGAGATAATTCGGCTCCAACTTCAGCTTCTTCACCAGCTGCTGCTTTGCGAAATTCTCATTCGGTTGGTGACGGTGTACGTAATGCTGCCAATTTAGTCGATCCAAATAACCGTGTTAATGATGAAAATGGTAGACCAAATAGATTTCAAATGGGTATATTCATGCGAAAACCATTGATTATGCCGTTGCCTGAACGTGAAATCGAATTCATTCGTGAACGACAATGTTCGCTAAATAGAATGGAAGAAGAATATTATCGGGCAGAACAGAAAAAACGATCAAAAGAGATTGAACCAATTGAACCATTACCAAAATTTAAGCCATTTACACGACGACAACGAAGAATATTGTACCAGTCCAGTGGTGTCATACGTGCATCATCACGATCAAATCGTTCAAATACAAATAATGCCGATAGTAATGAACGTCGATTTGCATTAGTTCCGCTTGATGAAGATGATTCTAATGACGAAGATTTTACTGGTACATCAGAAGAGGAATCGAGTGATTCAGATGATACTACATCAGATTCAGATTGGAATCAACCATCAACATCACGTGATAGAACGCCATTCACAAATTCAGCTGCTGCTGTTGCGACTAGTGCTTCTACCAGTCGTAAACGCAAACGTCGTGGTACCGATGTTGATGATGATGATGAAGAGGAGGAAGAGGATCGTATTCAAAGTGATAATGATGATAACGCTCAGCATGGTCCTTCCAGTGATATAATCCTTTTAAATCAGCCATCAACTTCAAATGGAAACGATGGATCTATACGATCAAGACGGCAAAAAAATATCGAAGATATCCATAATCCATCTGAAAGACGTCAACGTTTTGAACAAATTCCTGTTGATCGTAGTGGGCATACATTTCGACAGCTTAGAGATGACCACCACCTTGATGAACAGTTTCGACCACCTGAATGGTTTACGAATAGTAAACCTAAACGAATGCCTTATTTTCCACAGATTGGTGATCGTGTTGTATATTTCCGTCAAGGTCATCAGAAATATATTGATGCAGTACGTGAAACGAAATGTTATAAAATTAATCTGGCAACAAAACCATTTCGATTACGTGGAAGTGATTCGGATGAAATATTTGCCAAAATTATCGGTATTCAATATCA
Source organism: Dermatophagoides farinae (assembly GCF_024713945.1). Lineage (NCBI taxonomy): Eukaryota > Metazoa > Arthropoda > Arachnida > Sarcoptiformes > Pyroglyphidae > Dermatophagoides > Dermatophagoides farinae. The sequence goes on along the minus strand of NC_134679.1, from coordinate 4,189,030 downwards.
TGTCAAGCCACCACGTTTAGTTACACTGCGTATGGTTGTTGTAGATCCATTAGCTGAAGAAAACGAAGCTGAACAGCAACAAACAGCGAATAATGTTGATCCATCTTCATCCATTCATCATCCCCATAATGCCCAGCAACAATTTTCTATTCGATATCATGATCTAGATCATGTTTGTGATTTCATCATCCTGAAACAATGGTACGATATATCCGTTTCACGTGAATGGCGTATTTCTGACAGATTTCGATCAGCAATCGATGATCAATGGTGGATCGGTCGTATTCATTCGACGCGTTATACTGAAGCAAATTCTTATTTTCAATCAATCCAAGTTATTTGGTGTAATGGTGAAAAAGAATTATTAAGTCCTTGGGATTTGGAACCTCTAGAATCGAATCCAGATGATCCCGATCAACAAACACATGATGGTCAATCAGTAACCGATGAAGAGCGAATATCATTTTCAATGATTGATGATCAAGAATGGCCACTGGAACAACGTAATCGTGATCGTGAACGTATAATAAATGGCCTTTTACGTGTTATGGAATTTTCACATGCAGAAGAATTTGCCGCTCCTGTTGATCTCAATCAACATCCATTATATGCAATAACAATACCGTATCCGATGGACTTATCTACAATCATGTCGAGATTACGATCAAATTTCTATAGGCGTTTAGAAGCGGTTAAATTTGATGTGCGTTTTATTGAATCGAATGCCGCATTATATAATATGCCTGAATCACTTATTGTTAAAAAAGCCAAAATTATTACCGAATGTTGTTTACGTTTTATAGAAGATTCTGAATGTCAAGATCCGACACCAATCATGAATGAATTAAGTAATACTTATGCATCAGAATTAGTCACCGCTTCACCTGTCGATCCTACTCAACAACAGCAACAGCAACTCCATTCATCATCAGCTTCATCATCGTTTGACCAACAAAGGCCACGAAGATCTACACGTCGTATTCGCCCGGTAATGTTTTCTGATAGTGACATGGATGAAACTAATCACCAAGGTCAGTCATCGAGATCTGTCCGTGCCAAACGTAGTCATAATCGACATCCATACGACCATGATGATAATAATAGACCACGCAAAACATGGAAACAATTGTGTCGTGAACTTATTGATCAGATTTTCGAGCTTTCCGATTCTGAACCTTTCCGTGCACCTGTTGATCCGATCATCTATCCCAATTATGCGCACATAATCGATACACCAATGGATTTGACGACAGTAAAAGAACAGCTCCTAGCCGATATCTATGATTCACCGCAGGATTTTGCCAAAGATATGCGTCTAATATTTACCAATTCCAAACAATTCAATACAAACAAAAAATCACGTATTTATTCATTAACCATTCGATTGTCGAATATATTTGAAGAAAAGATGCGCTCAGTAATGAGTGAATTAAAGTCATCAAGAATGCTTAAGAATCGACAATCATCCAATGGTGGTCGCCGATCTGGTCGAAATAGTAGTAATGCAAGAATCAATCGCGGAACTAGTCGATATCCACAAAAATCATCATCATCGCTACCAATGTCACCGTCATTGCCTAGCCCTTATGAACAACAATTAAATGGGCCATCGACAAGTCGAAGACGATGTATGACACAGCAATTAATGATGATTGGTTCAAAACAACAATCATCATTGGCTATTGCATCTAATCATTATAATCAACAACAACGTTCTAGTCATAGAATTTCAAAATATTATTATGGTTCAAATTCGGTTGAAAAATATGGCCTTAGACATCGACGGAAGCGTATTCGAACGTATAAAGAAGATGATAGTAATGAAGATTTTGATGATGATGATGATAATGACGATGATGATGAATCTATGAATATTGATCAAAGTATTAATAATAATGTCAAAGGACATAGCGATAACAATAATAATAATACACAATCAATTGTTAATGAAAAATATCATTTACGGCGTAACAATAGAAAACCTCGACGATTCTATTCGGATGACGATGTAGAGGAAGAATCAGAATTACCTGAAGAAGAAGAAGAAACAAAAGATGAAGAAGATACAGATGAAAAGACAGATGTTGAAGATGATCGTGAAGAGGAGGAAGAGGAAGAAGAAGAAGAAGAAGAACAGCCAAATGATTCAGATGCAACTCAATTTGATGCAGATGATGATGATGATGATGACAATAAAGAAAATTCATCATCTCGTACCGGAACACGGAGGCCGATTCGAGCTGCAGCAAGAAAACGAGTAAATTATGATGAAAATGTCTCTGATTCTGATGATGAAATGACCGGAAATCGAATCCGTGAACTAAATGTTAGGCTACGGTCTCATTAGAACCTTTTCACCGAGCCAGACGACTCAGAACAAATCAAAAATCATCAAGTGTGAAAAGTTGTGCTAAAATTGATCCAGACAGCTTGTAGGTTGGTTTTTTTTTTAAAAAAAGAATGAAATTAATTTTCTTTTTCTTTCAAATAGGTTCAACAGTGGTCAGATTTGGTCATTGAATACAATATTGGTACGTGTTGATGTGATCTTTTCGTGAATGGTAACAACAATCAGAATAAGAATAAAAAAAATAGCTGATAAAGAAAAACAATCTATTAGTCCGTGAATGAAATGATTACGTGTGGATGTAAATAGCATGTGTGTGTGTACAGCTATGTAAACAATGCATTGAATGTCTTTTACAATCATGTTAACGAATATTCAGTATATTATAATAAATTAAGTGTGTATATCAATTTTGTGTTGTTAAAGTGTATGTAGAATGTAAACAAAAAGTGTTAAAGGATGAAGATGAAGATGCTATTCCACAGAGATTTAAAAATTATTTTTTCTTTTATTCTGATAGATGGCACTATTGTAGCTTGTCACTTTTACAATTTCTACGATATATTTTGAGCCAATACGAATCGAATGATAAAATTCTTGATGTAAATTTTTTTCATTTTGTTTCGTCAAATTACCTACACCTAAAACATGGATCTTTGGGGTGAAATAGAAGATTCTCCAATCGATACTAAATCTCAACAATTGTTGCTGAATTCAACTCCAAAAATTGTCAATCCCTCAGAATTTGAACTTCATGATCAACAAAGATTTCAAGCAAATCCATTGTTGGTTAAACATCATAGCACAGATTATATAATTGGATCCTCATCTTCAAACGAAATTACTAGCCCGTTCTTTGAAACACTTAAACTATTGATTGCCAAAGAACAACAAATTAATGATTATAAGAATGTTGAACAACTAAAAACAACGAAAAGCAACCATAATTCTGTTGCACAATCGATGCGTGAATCAATCATCATGATACTGACACACGTTGGCTTTGATCTTTCTCATGACCTCACCATTGATCTATTGGTCGATGTGCTCGAATATTATTTGAAATCATTTGGAAAATTACTACGTTCATTTACCGATTCGATCGATTTGCAATCACCGAATGATTTTTATGATATTATGGACAAAACTTTGCATCATATGAATGTACCAAATTTTGAATCTTTACGTAAATTTCATGAAGAACTTGTCGAAAATTATAATCGAGTAAAAACGGAAAATTCGTTTGAAGAAAATATCCAAAAAATGTCATGCCAAGGAACAAAAACAGCAGAAACAAAATGATGATTAGAAAAGAAACTATTCATGATAAATTTTTATTTTATTCTACTTATTCTTATCTGTGAATGAATTGTTTTGTATATACAAATTTTTGGAAATAAAATTAAAAATAAATGATTGTGAAATTGATAATTAGAATTAATTTTAGATTTTAGATATTTTCAACCGATTAGGTCATACCAACGAGGTAAGAATAGTCGATCTGGTTGAAATTATCATTGAATCACGCTGTTATTTTTATTCTCATATTTGAAAAAAAAATCCAATCATCCATATCAAAATGGACGTCAAACAGCAAATCACCGATGAATTGAATAAATTTCAAGCAATTAGAAATCAATGTAAAAAGATACTTTCACAACGTGGCCAATTGGAAATACAATTGAATGAGAATAAACTTGTCAAAGAGGTATTATTGATCGAAATTTTTTTTTATTATTCAATAAATTAAATTTTAAAATAATTATATGTCATTTCTATCAAATAGGAATTAGACTTACTCGAAGATGAATCGAAAACATTTAAACTAATTGGACCAGCATTAATAAAAATTGAATTGAAAGAAGCTCGAGATAATGTTAACAATCGTATCAAATATATTACCGAAGAATTGTAAGTTGTCATTTTTTTTCCCAATGGCCGGCAATAAGATTTTATACTCATTCAATTCATTTTCTATTTTTCTATAAAATTATAAAAGAAAACGATATGATCAAACATTGGAAACGTTGACTAAACAACAGGATAAACATCGTGATGCCGTTATGAAATTGGAGCAGGCAACACAGCAAGCTATGTCAGCAGTAGCATCGAATCCAAAATAAGAAACTCATTCGAATTATAATTGTATCTCTTTTTTTTGCAATTGTTCAATATTTTTTTTTGTCTAAATGAATAATAGCTTTAAGAAAAATGTCAAACAATGACACAAACAATCGGCAAGAAAATGCCATCAAAAAAAAAAAAAAATTCAATACAACATTGTACAATCAGCATATCTATAGAAAAGGATACATTAGATTTGTTTTAAGCTATTATTACTATTGTATGTTTCAACATGGATATGTATGAAATTCTGAAAAAATAAAAATTTTTATGTACAGTTTCAATGTGTGTCATTTTCTGCAAAAAAAAAGAAACAAAAACTAGAACATCCAACGAGAAGGCATCAACAGGTTATATGGCATGGCAATTTTTTTTTTGTTTTTTGTTTAACGAATGTCAATAATGACATCATCACATGAATGTATCATCAAAATGTCCATTATAATAACTTGAATAGGTACGAGCTTGAAACAATTCACGTATGAGCGAAGATTTTTCCCTTTCCAATTGTGTGATACGTTCACTTTTTCTTGTCACTTCATCGGTCAATAAACGATTTTGTTCTTTCAATTTGTTGACCAAATTTGGATTGACAACCAGTTGTCTTGGCTGATTTGGATCCATACGTCCGTTTGCTATTAATTGAGGTGATAATTGTGTTTCAGCTTGAGATGTTAATAATGATGGTAGGCCATTCAATGGTCTTATGGCAAGATTCATATGAATGGGAAAATTTTGTCCAGCATCACGTAATGCTGTTAAATGTTGATTCAATGTTTGTATACGAACTGCTTGGAAATTTATTCGTTCCTGATAAGCATCGATATTATTATAATCAGATGCAATCAGTGATGAACCACCTGAACGGCCAACAATATTGATTCGATCCTGTATGGATGATATTTGTCTCAAATACCATTTTTTTGTATGTTCGATTTCTTCCAATCCACGTATCAATATGTCTTTTTCCTGTTCAAGTTGTTGAAATTTTTTTACCTAATTTGCATAAAGAGAAAAAAATTCGGACATGATCATTATTCATCTGATTAACATAATTTATTATTTAAAAAATTAATGAAAAAAAATAGACAAAAAATCCAACTACTTACAGCATAAAGGTCGATCCCATTCGCACCCACGGTATGTCGGCGTGGTTCTCGTGGTAGCCTCTGTTGACGAATCGATGATCGTCGATGTAATGATGAGTTATGAAAACCACTCATCATGGCCATTGATTGATCATTATCGATATAATTGTGGTCATTGGTGATTGATATAACGGGAGCAACGAATTCTTGATCATTTAGTTTTTCATCATCATTGTTAGGCGAGGCTTGTAACTGGTTCATATTATTATTTTCACGATTTATATTTGATGTTGATGTTTGAGCTGATTTTATGACCAATGAACGTGGCCAATGAAAATCAGCACCGGTATTTTTTGTTTGTAGAATTAAATCATTGAATGATGGTAACGGGTGTTTACTTAGGATATTATCTCTCCAATTTTGTAATGTTTTCATTATGCAATTTCGAGGAACAGTTTTTGGTGCCGAGTTTCCATCAGTAATCACTTGTTTTGATTATCGGTGTTTGTTCATTGTTATCGTTTATTAAAGAATTTGCTGAACTATTATGATGATTATGTTGTTCCTTTGGATTCTCATTAGTTGCATGATGCTGTTGGTAGGTATGACTATGATTATGATAGATGTGTTTTTGATAATTCATAGGCAGTTGATGATGATAATTAGGTTGATCCGCAGTAACAAACGATAGTGACGAGGACTGAGAATTGTGCGACACATCTATCAAATGTGGCATACTTTTGGCACGACATGCTTGCTGATGTTGTAATGGTTGTGTTTGCTGTTGTTGATTATCATCATTAATCGATGGACGATTTCGTCCTGTTTGGCCATATTGACTTTCCAAATATTGATGATTGACCACACGTTTAATCTCTTCTAATTGATGTTGAGAAAGATGAGGAAATTGTTTGGCCGGTTTCGGTGGTGGTTTTTGTTGTTGTTGTTGTTGTGATTCTACATTCATTAATTCGGAATTTGTCGTCGTGGTAGATGTAGTTGCTGTGGGTGATTGGTCAGAATTTGTATGATGATTCACAATTAGAATGGGCGGCGGTGGAACTTTAGGTTTACTTTTGGCAGCCATAACTTGTTCATATGATGGAAGGGGTAACTTTTTAGCAGTTGGAACTTTCCGTTGTCAATCACTGGCTGTGAATGATGTGAATGCATTTGTTGAGGGCATGTGGCATTGTTTGTCAATTTAAGATTATTACTATAACTGATATTGTTATTATTCACTTCCACCGTTTTATTACTACTTGACGTTGGTGTTGGTGATGATAATGAAGATGGAGGTGGTGGAGCAAATATTTGTGGTTCTGAGGATGGTCGATCAACGGAAGTGGATAATGCTGGAGCAGGTGGTGGTTGTAATAATTGTGAACGACTACTATTACAATCAACACCATTGGGAATAGTGATGGATGAATCGGATGTAGCCATCGAACGACATTCATCATTTATTGTCATCATTCGAACATCATTAATATCAACTTGATTTTTGAGCAAACAAAGTTTAATACCGGCACAGAATCGATCAAATGTTAGCAGACCATTGGGTAGTTTAACTTTAGCTAAACAAGCAATCAAACCTTTAGGGAAAAATGGATCACCATCATCCTCTTCCCATTGATTGGCAAGATCGGCAAAACAAATTGTACCCAATTGTTCGGTATCCATTACATCGAACAATTGTTGTAATGCTGCAACAAATTGTTTGGACATTCCATGTATGAATGGATTATCTTCGGTTGCTTCACACAATTCAATCATTTTTTGTTAATTTAATCAATTTTTCAAAAAAAAAAAATTCTAATTCAAATGAAAAATGAACCAAGAACGTGTGATTGATGAATCAATTCTTTTCACTGTTTTGACAAGGTATCACATAATCATAATCAACTTCGTGGCCATCAATATTTAATATCACACCTGAATCTGATTGATTGATCAATCGATCATCCAAGTTGAACAAAAAAAAAAAAAATAAAAATCTCAATCAAAAGAAAACCATGAAACACTTCTTGATGATGATGATGTTGTCGATCGGTTGGCTAGTGGATTTTTCGATTGATCAATCCATGAAGACGTGGTTGGCTGTTCATCGAGTTTTTTTTCAACATTTCCATTTTCAAAAAAGGAAAAAAATCCACATACACTCACACATCATTGGGCTGGACACACAAATTTCATATATAATAACATTTGAACGAGCACTACAATCAAGTAGCATCCATCAGGTAAAACAAGAGCTTCAAATCGATGATGATACAAACATTGAATTGATTTTTATTAGAAAAAAAAAACACCAAACAGGTTGGCTTCAATTCATGTCAAAGTCCAGTATACTTGTCCTGTGTGTATATACTTTTGGTCGATCGGTTGGTTTTTCTTTTCGGTGGACTGATTATCTCCGTGTTTGTGTGTGTGTGTATGTATGTGTGCGTGTGTGAGTATTGTGCCTGAAGCCGTTCACATTTTAACAACGAACAAATGAACGAAAAAAGAGGTTCGATTGAGAAAAATGGCTTAGAACTTTTTGCTGAACATTGAACAAATGAATATACGAATAGAACGTTCAACGTTATAATGCATAGTAATGTTTAGTATGTCTTTGCAGCAGTGGCCTAACATTTTACGAACTATGACATTTTTTTTTCTCTCATGATTTAACAAAAGGACATATGGCTTGATTTATAACATAACGGTCTATGGAGAAAGATGATGATAAAAAAAAGATGGAAAACAGGCGACTTGTTGCTTAGAAATGTGATCTTAATACGAATCTATTAAACGTTATCATCACATAATGACATTTTAATTTTTACAAAAAAAAATTGTTTTTAAACTTTTAATTTTGAAAATTATAAATGCCCTAAAATCGCGTCTTATACAAAAAAAATGTTGATAGTCTTATTTTTATGGTAAATTATTTTGTTTTTTTTAATGAAAATTTCAATGATAATCATTGGAAATCATGATGAATATCATATGCGAAAAAAGAAGAAAATTTTTTTTTTGCATTAGATTTTGTTTGAATATCAGAAAAAAAATTAACAGCGGCCATTGGACTTTTTTTTTACAAATCCAGTTTGGCGCCAGTTTGTATATATCAATCGAATAAATTCTTGATTGACAAAGTTCATTAATAGGCTCGCAAGGTGGAGCAATATGCATTATCATTTCACAAACACACACAACCTACCGGCAATGATTGGAACCATGTGAAATTTTTCCGAACAATGATTATGGTAACAAAAAGAAGTGGCATCATAATAAATAGTGTGATCAGTTGTGGATTCTATCACACCGATAAACTACTAGATTGGTGGATTGTTGTGGCTAGCAGAACAGCATCGCCATCTTGTCTCGGTTTTTGACACTGTGTGTTGGACGGCTCGGCAATTTTTCTATGTTTGTGTGTGTTTTTTGTTTGTATTTTTTTTTTGCCATAAATTTTTGGTATTTTGTTCTTTGTTTTATATTCTGGTCATTTTGTTTATTATATTTTCAAAACAATCATTCGATTTACTAAAGTATGGCTTATCAACGACCATACGGTAATTATCCTCCACCGCCAAATTATCACCAAGGACCACCACCTGGTATGTCTCAACATCAACAACAACCACCACCTCCAAATCAATTTGGTGGAAATTCCGGTAGTGTAACTCAAACACAACATCAACCACCTCCTCAATATAATCGTAATGTTTGGAATCATCCGCCTGGTATGGCAGGACCTCCTCCTCCTCATCATGGACAACCACATCCACAATCAAACATAAGTCCATGGATCAATCAGAATATGCCACCACATATGAATGGATCACCATTTCGCGGATTCCCACCATCACCGGTACAACAATATCCAATGGATCGAAATCATATAAAACATTCACCAAACATGCGAATGGTAAACTTAAAATTCTAAAAAATTTTTAATCATAATAACATTTGTGTCATTCATTCATAGAGTCAGGGAAATAAACGTCAGGCCGATTGGAATTCAAGTTCACAGCAAAATCATCATCATCAAAATAATAACAAACGTAATCGCCCTAGTAATGTCAACAACAATGCATCAAACAATAAGAATAATAATGTTCAGAATCAGAATAATAACATTAAACAACAGCAAAGTCCAAGCAAACAGAACACTTCAAACAATAACCAAAACAACAAGAATAATCAACAACAAAATCGTAATAAACAATGGGTCAATTATAATAGCCCAAAAAATCGTTATAGTTTTAATAATAAAAAACGTATGAATAATAATGTAAAATCAAATCAGGTAAGAAATTCTTATTGAATGGTTTGATGATATAATCTAAATCAATCTTAAAATTTAATCCTTTTCAGAAGCAGCAAAACAATGCCAACAAAAAGAAAGAGTTATCTATTGTCGATGTCGATGGTAGTGAACAAAAACAACAGAATGAAGATCATAGTGAACAAATTGAAAAGTATTTCCAGAATGTGACCGGATTAATTTGCAGTATGTACAAAATGATTTCTCACTATGAACCAATTAAATTTCAATTATTATAATCTTATCCATATAGATCTTTGCAATGTATTTCTTCGAAATGTTCAAGATGCAAATGTACACTGTAAAAACAATGCCGATCATAAAACAAAAGTAGAATTAGAAATAAAAAAACAACAAGAAGAGGAAAAAAAGAAACTAATGGAAGAAGAGAAGAAAAAGAAGGAAGAAGCTGAAACTAAAACGGAAGCTAATGAATCTGCAAATGAACCGACTAACGCATCTGAAACACCGACAACATCTGATGCTTCAGCTACTGTCGCTAGTGGTAGCGGTGATCAGGAAACTACCGATGTTCAAAATGAATCATCAGTGAATGTCGAATCATCTGCAACGGAACCAGAAAACGCAACAGCTGTTGTAGTAAATACAACGTCTGAAGATAAAACAGCCGAAACGACCACTACATCTACTAATGATGAAGATGAAACGGAATCAGCCGAAGCATCATCGACTACTAATGTCGAATCAAAAGCAGATGAAGGTATAAACAAAAGTTTCACAAACATTATGATTAATTAAATTTCATTTTCATCCAAAATTAGATGCCGTTATGGCAGAACAGCCTGAACCACTGCAGCAACAAATGACCCGTGGTGGACGTGGCGGTGGCCGCGGTTATCGGGCTCGTGGTGGTCGTCGTGGTAGGGGGAGAAGATAAGCAAACTTCTGTCAATGAAAATTTGATCATCGATTCATGTACCTTAGATCATCTGGAACATATATTGACCATATTTAAGTCTTTATTTCAACATGTGAATTGGGTTTAGTATCGACCATCTTTTTCATTATCATTGTCATTAGAAACACTATAATTTTTCAAATTTTAGTTTGATATTGTATTTTCGGCGCTTAGATCGCACACACCTACACACAAACACAGACACACAATACATACATTACTTTATGTGTTAGTAATTTTTTTTTTATTTTAGACAATTACATTTGTCCTTATTGCTTCATCAACATTTTTAATCAAATTAATGATGTATCCATTACCTATCATTAATTATTTGAGAATTTTTCCTTTATAATCTATCAAAAGAATCTTGTATTACAATTTATTATTCGATACTCAAACAGAAACAAGAAAATGGAATAACAATCTCAGAAGCAAAAAAAAAACAGATTTCACATGGAAATATATATCTTCATCAACAATTTTTTTTTGTCACCCATTATATTTGCGGCTCTATAACTAATTTATCTATTAATGTATATCATATTGATGGGAAGATTTTTAATTTTTAATTCAATAAAAAAGTTTTTTTTTCATGAGAAAAAAAATAACTTCTGCAGATGTTTATCCATCGATAATTTTGAATTTTTACAGTAAAGAGTCAAATTTTTTATTTTTCGATTATAAAATTTTTTTGAAAATAAAAATATTTTACTTTATAGAAAATTATGTATTAGCATGTGGATTGATTTAATTTACGTTAGTATTATATACAATACACGTTCATTAATCCATATGTGTGTGTGTGAGTGAGTGAATGTTTTGAAGGATTCTGTCCAAAAAAGATGCGGATTCGATCAATTTTAAATGGATAAATTCTTGTTCTTATTTGTTTGTTTTGATTCGATAATGAAATGATGGCCTAAGATTTATTGTGGTTTTTTCCTCTTCTTATTCCATCTAATTCACTTTAATTCGAATTGGAATTATTCCCACAAATTGTTGATCACCAAGATGAACATCTGGGGATTTTTTTTTTAAATGATTTTTTGGATTTTTCTCGTTCTTCATCAATTCATATGGAATCTTTGAACAAGGATCATTTTTTGTGGTTTTTAATGGAAAATTGTGAATTTTTTTTTTACTATAAGCTTGAATTATTTTCATGAATGTTTTTGATTTTAGTTTTTTCTCCAAATAACTGATCATAAACATTTACACAAATGTGTTTACCATATGAAATGATTTGTCTTTTTTTTTTGAATTGAAAGAATTGTAAATCAAGAATAAGGGCCGAATGTACAAATAGAATTATTTCTGGTTTGATTTTAGAAAAAATTTCCTTGAAAAATAATAAAACAAAGACCCGATTCAGAAATTCGACCTAAATTTCTTTTCACGAATGATTGGGATTATGTGAACTTTAACCAAATGTCTGATTCGTTGTTGTTAATGGAAAAGCAAGTAGTATAGCCATTGGATCAAATCAAATAATAGCTAACGAATCGATAATCAAATGTACTCAACACACATGATTCAATATGAATGGCCAAAGGGATTCGAGTAGTAGTACTATTGAGCAGCACAAGAAAGAAAAATTTTTATACACACACACAGTTGGGGTCTAATGTGGCCAAACTACTTGTTGTTGTTGTCCGTTTGAATTTTGAATTCAAGTATTCAGCATCAAATGTCGACGGCCATCCAAAATGGGCAAAATTGCGCGCTTTAGAAATTGTTGGGAGGGATTTTTTTTTCGAGTAAGACGAAGAGAGAGAAAAAAATTAACTATAGCCACTATGGTCAGGTCGTCAACAAACTAGCTTATGTTCGGGTTTTAGCTTTTTCTTTCTTTCTCTCTTATTTATTTCGTAAAAAAAAATGATCATTCAATTTCATGTGGTCTTCATCGTCATGTCTTGTTTGTGTGTTCGAAGGCGAAAGCCTCGATATATTTCGAATGGTCAATATTTATTGGCCAACACAATGGACAACAACAACAAAAAACAACAGTGATTTTCAAGTCGACGACATCACCGAAATTTTCATCATCATCATCAAAAAATTATGTTGATGATGACGATGAAGAATGCAAATTATGGGAATAAAAAAAAATATTCAAATTATCTTGATATATGAATAAATGTGTGTTGCTGCGTGAACATATTCACTGCAGCAACTAATCATAATCATAATCATCATCATGATGGACATTGAAACTTCCATGACTTTATCATCATCATCAGCATTGTATCGGACATCATCATAGATTCAATTTATGTGTGTGTGTGTGTGTGTGTGTGTGTGTGTGTGTGTGTGTGTGTTTGTCTATGTTCGTTTGTTCTTCTTTCAAATTCATTTTATTCAAGTTTTTTTCGTATAAATGTAGCTCGAATATTTTGTTTTTGCTGCGATTTTTGTCCAATAAAGAAAAAAAACCGCCAATCTCAATAATGTGCATTACCAGAAAAAAATCATATCATTATCAACACAAGTGAATAAAATTTAACATATTCAGTCATTGTCACATTGATCAAATCGATAATCGGCCATTAGTTGACTTTGACACCAGTGAATTTTGTGAATTCGAATCAAACCATGTAAGATAAAGTAAAAATCATTTATTCGTCCGTCTTCAATGACCATCATGATCATAGATGATATGGTTATTGAGCAGCAAACAACAATCTGGCCCAATTTGGTCGATTTTAGAATTGAATAATAATGATTTATGAGTATAAATCTTATTTATTACGGATGATGTTAAAAACCTTCTAAACTTGTTTTCCATTCCAAATTTATTCATTTGATTCTCTTAGTTTGTGATCAATATTATAATTTTATATTTCAAAATTATAGATAATCTAAAATGTACTGTTTTCTTTTTTCCGGCCTATTCGATAACAAGAAGAAAAATACACAAAACAACTCTGATGTTTCTGGAATCTACATCATCAAAATTTTTTCCAAGATTAACTTATATAAAAGATGTTGATCTCTGATTGATTGACTGAATTGTTTATTGTATTGTCTTATTGTCTCTCTCTCTCTCTTTCTTTCTCGCTATGTGTCCATCGTCATTGTCATCGGATATCTTTGTTTTTGATATAATTCAAATAAAAACAACTAGAAAAAATATAGAGTTGTCTGTAAATGCATTATATGCAAATCATTTCATGTTATATCGATGAAAAATCAGTATTTTGATTTGATCGATTGGATTTTTGTTGTTATTGTTGTTGTTGGCCGCCCTTTCCGTTCTCGTGTTGATTGGTAAGTTTTGTTTTCCAATGATTTTAAATTTCCTTTTCGATTTGCCTGTTTGTTTGTTTTTTGATTTGTAACCTATTTCAACTTCGAACTGTGATCAATCAATAATTATCTCGTAATCCAAAAAAAATTACAGCGCTTGGAATGATCCAAAATCATTAGATCAGTGTTTCTTTTGATCAAATTGAATTGATACTCGATGTTTGAATGAAAATAATTTTATTTTTTCTTCAAAAAAAACCGATCAAATAATTATTTGTTAATTTCGGCATCTGATTTAAAAATGATACAGCATACACCTGCAACATTTACCCTTTATAAGACGATGATGATATAACCGAGGATTCATAATGAAAATTTTCTGTCGATTCATGACAAACAAATAGAAAATACTGCTGACGTTTGAATTTTTTTCCTTTGTTCTCTTTCATGATAAAATAATTCAATTGGTTATAGCGATATATCATACATATATCGTTTTGATGATCATTTGTTACCTGAATAGTTTTTGTTGTTGTTGTTGTTGTTGTTATTTATTGTATTTCACATTTCGCATTCCAATACAATTTATTTCATTTTGATGATTCACATCAAATATATTGATTATCGTTTTTTTTGTGTTTCTATTTATAATAAATTGATTCATTGATTCATCCATCAATCAATCAATCATTCATCGGATAAATTGATCGATCATCGATAAAATGGAATCATATTGAAACAACAAAATGATGATGATGACAGGAAAAAAAATTCTATTCAATTTTGTCACGAATTTTTTCTTCTATTCTTATTGCTTTAACATTAGTGTAGTTTGAATTTTTTGATTGAATAAATGTTATTTTCGAATGGATTTTTTTTAGAATTAAATTTTATCATTCATTGATGATGATTATAATGAATCAAATGAATTTGATGCATAAAAATGTGTGGTGTTGTTGGTGGTATAAATTCTTCTCGAAGAATATAATAATAATGATCATCATCATCGTCAATAACAATTAATCGATGATAAATCAATGACCTGTCCTCAATTTTTTTTCTTTTCATAGAAAAAAACCCTTTTTATAACTTAATAGCTTATGAATTAGTAAATGATGACCATTTAATGATCACTAGTAGTGATGGATGTTTCCATATTGTTCATCACAGTATGTATGAATTCATGCATTAATATGTCTTTTTCAAAATTTTTTTTTCTTTTGACAAAACCAAAATAAGTAACCTGAATGTTTATCATAGAGAGAGGTTAGGTCATATCATTTATCAAATCACCAATTGGACATTATTGTTATATTGCCGGTGGTGTATATCTATGATGATGATGATGATGATGATCATTTTCATTCATTTAGTTTTTTTTCCGCCTTGATCTATGAAAAAAGTTACGAATTTTTAAAATTTGTTTTCTCGAAAAAAAGTTGGATTAATTTTTTTTCAATTTATCCAATCATTTCCTATGTGGGTTGTGTTATAAAAATGTTCATAGTGTTAATTATGGTGTTTGAGATTTTGTTTGAATTTCTTTTCATTTCATTTCATTTTTTTTTCAACGAAAAATCTTTAAATATCTTCTTTCTCCAGCTTTTCAAGTTGTTGTTGTTGTTGTTTTTTCTTGTTGTTGATACTTATTATTATTTTTCGAGCATTTTGGATCATCAATTTTATTTTCAAATTTTTTTTTCCGATCCTTTCGTTTTCGTTTTTTGCGTTCCAGACGATGATGATAAAGACCGAAAAAAAAGAAAATAAATAAATGAAATATTTGAGACTCATGCCAGACACATGATTATGATGATGACGATGATGATGATGTTTGTGATAGATAATTGGAAGGAAAAATGAAAACAAAAAAAAAGAATGAAAAGAACGAATGAAATCGATGATCCTATTCGATCCAATCGAATTTCTGCTTTTTATTTTCAAATCATGTGAAAGGCGGTTGTGGTGGTGGTGAAGAAGAAGAAAAAAAGTTTTTTGTTTTTCTCTATTTACTTTGTTTTCAATAAAGATTCAATTTTTGTTTTTTTTTTTTTTTTTGATTGAATTCGACCATTGTTGTGAGATAAAAAGCAGTTTTTTTCATTTCTTTCTTATTATTTATTCTAGATTTGTGTTTATAAGTGTATTTGTTTTATGCTCATCTTTTTTTCTGGTAATTTTTTTTCTGGTGAATCTACAATTATATAGTCCAAGTTTGTTGTTGTTTTGTTTTTGATTCTATTCATCTGTATTATCAGTATTTTGGATTTTTGTTCAAAGTTTTTTTTGTTTGTTTGTCTGTATTACGATAATAAAATGAAAGTTTTGTTACTGAGGATTGCTGCCGTTGCGATCAAATCAAATCAAATCCATGTTTTATATACGAATGAAACTTATTGGAAATGTAGGAAAATAAAAATATTTGACGACAGATTGCATAAAATTTGATTTTCAGGTTAAGCAAATGAATGGATGAGACATTGAGAAAACGGTGAATCAAATAGACAAGGGTTTCACATTTTTTTCTGTTTTTTTTTTATTTGAATTTGACTTTTTTTTCGAGGGGAAAATGAACAAAAAAAACTTGATAAACATTTTTTTTCCTGATTAAAATTCATCTATTTTTAGCATCACATTCATTTATAATGTTCCAACCCGTTTTTTATCTCTCTCTCTCTCATTCATTCTAGTTCCTGTGTTTGATAATCAAAATATTTGTTCACATGTGGTAAATATATTTCCGCCATTCAAACTTATAAGTATTTCCATTTTATCAATCTTTTTTAATCTATGAAAATCGCATAAATATCATCATCATAAGTAGTATGAAATGTTGTTGTTGTTTTTTACTTTACTTTACTTTTTTTTGTTTGTTTGTTTGTTTGATTACCATAGTTGATGAAACTGTTGAGAGATGCAGACCAAAAAAAATGATTCCAATGATAAATTAGTATTTGAAAGAGATGAGAGATGGCCATAATCTAAAATTTTTAATAAGCAAAATAACTATAATAATAATGACGAAATATCTTAACATTTTCCGTTTCTTTTGCCTTTTTTTCAGATTAAATACGTATACATGGAAAAAAAGGATTATGGATCCATTTTTTGTTTGTTTGTCTGTGAAAAAAAATGAAAATTACCAACAAAAGAATCACCCAAATTGTTTTTTTCTATTGAATTGAAAATTTTGTTCTTTTTTATTTCTCCGTTTGAATACATCATTTGTCATTTCGACATCATCATCATTTGTAGTCGAATAAACATGTGGATTATCGTTTTCCTTTTTTTTCATATTCATTATTGTTCCACACACATATTGATCCAACATTGCAAAAACATGATGAACAACAACAAAAAAAAAGTATGAATAATCTTTTGGCCAACATCATTTGTTATTGTTCACGTTTTTCTTTTCCATTTAAACGGCTATTTATTCTTCATTAATTTTTTTTTTCATACATTCATCAAGTTCCAAAATATTTTTTCTCCGAATTTTCACTCCAAACATTGGTGCCCAAAAAAAAAAAAAAAATTCAATGTCATTTTTTTATATGTCAAACCAATTTTTATCTGTTGTTGTTGTTGTCTATCTCCATCCATAAGTAGAACAACAAGGAATTTTTTCTTTTGTTTTTGTGAAAAGTTTTAATGCGAAAAAAAAATTGTCACCACGAATTACTCATTCGAAAAAAAACGTTTACCATTTCATGACAACAGTGTGACGATCATTTTTATACTTACATCATCTTAATGATGATACATAATAATCTACTATCGCCATAATCATATTTGTGGTTTTCTTCATAAATGACCACAAATATCAATTTTTTCTTTTCCCTGTTAATGTCATAATCGTGCCATACACTTGGAGTTGTATTTACGAAAACAAGAAAAAATAATCTGAAAAAAAATTTAAATTATTCAACCCAAAAAAAAACTCATCTTCAATGCAGAAAACAATGTCTAAATCATCCGATTCAAAATCAACAACATCAGTACCGATTAAGATGATGAAATTGATTGAGATTATTCGTTCCAAATATGGTTATGGTTTCACATTGTCCGGTATGTTTTTTTTTGTTGAAAATTTTTCTTTTTTTTTCAATATTTTCTAATAAAAATTCCACTCATATCAGGTCATCGATATCACCTGTTATAGAGTAGGTTGACTGGTTTTTTATTTTTTATTTTATTTAGTATATAAGGAATAATTAGCTCGTTGAAATTCTCACACCTTATCAAAGTAAAAATTACATATACGAAACAGTTTTTTCTGCTTGATCATCCTACCTGAATTTCATTTCAAAATTTCAAAATTTAACAGCCATACAATATGGTAAAGTTTTTATATGTGAAATTCAACTTATTATGACTGATATTTTTTGATCACACACACACACACACATCATTACCAACAAAACAGGTGTTGAGAATGATCTTTCTTCCTCTTTGAATTTTTTTTGCACTTAATCAAGATCAAAATAAGAAATTCATAATTTAGATTTTGATTTTTTTGATATGAAATATTGATTGTGAGAAACAAAATTTTGTCTCCATTTTTTTTTTATTACTGTCGATTCATCAATTTCATGTTGATGATGTTAGAAATTTGTCGTTTTTTCAAAATGAAAAAAAAATCTGATCCATTTTAGATTTGATCCGATATGATCTTATCACAATTGTCAAATGGGGACATGTCGTTTAGTTTTCTCATCATTAAAATATTGGTTCCCAAATATTTGATTGCAAGAACACACACCGACAATGTTCAATTTGATCTTTTTTTCAATTCATTTCGTTTCGAATCAATTCAGCTTCATATAATCATCATTCTTATTGAGAATAGTTATATGAGAATTTGAATATTTTCATATGCATAAGAAACAAGATCCGTTTGACCTTTTTCTGGCATTTGGATTAATTTTTTTTTTGATAAATTTTCTTGGTTGATAATCCTAGACAAATTATTCTTATTGGTTTAAAATTCCTACGTTAATTGGATTAAAACGTATCATCATTCTAGGTTTTGTTTATCTATTCTTCTTCTTCTTCTTCTTTATCTCTCTGTATGTATGTTTGTTTTATCATTTTTTTCCTTCGACAATCTTATCCTGATTGATACAACAGCAATCGATACTTAATCCAATGATATGGTCATTCGTTCATTGAATGATCATATAATAGGATTATATATTGACTTTTTTTTTGCTTTTTTTCCAAAAAAAAATCAATTAATCATTCATTCATTAATCGTCATTTTAATAATAATAAAATAATTTTCAACCATAATGATGCTTAAAAAATTGCAAATAATTCCGCCTGAAAAATTGAACATGAATAAGTCAAACGAAATTTCAAAACATCAACAGGATGTCAGCTAAAGTCAGCAGACGAATTTGCAAACCACAAACAAGATGTTTGTTTTTTCGTTTTTTTTTTGTTCATCGTTTTCTGTCTAGAGATGGCCATTTCCTTTTCTTGATATTTTCCCAAGAGAATTTTCCCTTACCATTCATTTACATTCATGCCTTTGGGCCATCAATCATCATCATTGTATATGCACGAAACATGATGATCTGGTCTATAGACAAATTGTAATCAAATGAACATTGGTGGTGACAAATTCATCGTAAAATTTAGAATGACAACAAATATATAAATATAATTTGTTAATTAATGTGTTGGTGTTTTTTTTTCTAATTCAATTTTCATACGTTGATTTATATAATACATCTTCACCTGTAAATAAATTCCCAATACAATGACAACTGGGTTTCTCTATTCATAATTTCTATTCTTTAATACATCACCATTATTATTATCTTAATAATCAATAATTTAGATTATTCTACCCAAAAAAATTAATTAAAGCGTTTGTTATATATTCGTATTTCAGACATTATCATCCTGATTTCACAATAGGTTTCTACCAAAAAAAAAGTAAATAAATTAGCTTTACTTTCGTGAAAATAAAGTTATTAGCTACAAAGAAGTTTTTTTTCACCATTTTGATTATTAAGCTTATTAAGCTATTAGTGCTCATGTCTTAATATTCTAGCTTTTTTCAAGTAATAAAAAAAAACATTAAAAAATGTCATCATTTATTGTTTCACATTTTATATAGCGAAATCATGTCCAATGACATAACATTTTTGTAAAAATTTGGTCATATTTTGTTTAATTCTTTCATTCTTAATTTTTTTTTGTTTTAATATTAATCAGAATTCATCGATACTGTGCCAATTTCTTTTCACTCTTTCTATTTGAAGCGAATACTGTGCTTTCATTTATATTCTTCTGATTTTTGTCTATTCCACAAAATGGAAACAATGAAAAAAAAGCAAGTTTAGCACACACACACAATAACCATTTAGTAAAAATGTTTTATTGACAACACATTCTGGTTAAAATGGGAACAAATATCATTCTATCATTTACTATTTCGAAATTAAATTACCCGCGTCCTACATGTTTGTAAATGATAGAATAATATTACGGTATATTTACTTAATAATAATAATGTTCATCTTCATGATTCGTGTTCATGTTGGTCCAGAAACACCAATTCATAACATACATTAAAGAGAGGATAATGATAAAGGAATGAAATGAAAAAACAAAAGTTGAAAGTATTGACTTGCTGTCGACCTAAATCACACACACACATATATAACATTTTTTGTGTTTCTTTTTTTTTATTCCACTTGATGGTCACGCGATTCTTTATGTGTTTTTATGACTACTTGGTCTGTCATTTTTCGTTTCTTCTGGTTTAATTCGTGTCCTAGGTACCCAAATGGTAGTAACTCATCATCGTTGTTGGTCATTTTCATTCATTTATTCGTGTTAATCTAATAGGAGAATAAAAAATTTGACCGAAATAAAAATGTTCCTCACTTTTCAATTTATTCGTTACAATATTTTTTTTCTGTTGGTTGTTTAGGTGGTTGATATTATTTGGTCCAGAAAAAAAAAGTTATTTGCTGAAATGGATAAGCCTAGTTACTAAAAAAAAGTAGGAGAATTAAAATTAAAAAATTGTAGAAACTACCACTACACTTCCTATAAAAATTTGAATTGTTTTCCGAATCATCGTTCATTAGTTGTTAGACTCATCTTGTTTTGGCTTTTTATTTTGGAAACTTTTTTTTCATTTGTTGTAACAAGTTGCTAACCCTTTTGAATTTGCATAACTATATAATTTGATTGTTGCTAGGGTATAGACACGAATTCAAAAAAAAAGAAGAAGAAATAAAAGGTAAATGGTAGAGAAAAAAATTCATTCATAAATTGGCCTCATTTTCTATCTACTTTTGAGTATCCATTGGATACTCTAACTAGAAATTTTTTTTTATTTCAATAAATTCTTAGTCTGAAATTTTCTGAATTCTGATGATAAAAATCGCTATTTAATTTCAAATTTACATACAATTTTGGTCAAATTTTTATTGTTTTTTTTTCTTTTTTTTTTGAATTATCCATGAATTTCTCATCAAAAATATTGACAAAAAATGTCATGTCAGTCAATCGAACCAATCATAGATTTTCTAAAACCGTATATTGATTGATCGATATTATCCACTGTTGCTTGTTATTCATAATGATAGTGTTTATATGTCAATGTTCAATCATTGAAACCTGTTCGATTCTGGTTAGATGCCTATTTTTTCATTGAATGAAAAAAATTTCATGAAAATTTTTCTACGATGTCACCGGCACACACACATACATGACGCTGATTTTTGATCAGATTCTTATTTAATCATCACATTGTCATTGTTCGTTTCGCATTGATAGTAAAGATGATCCACACATTTTTTTGGGCGTCGATCATAATTATAATGAATTGTCCGCGAAATACGAATAGTCCGTTTTGTGGTTTTATTTGACAGGTCAAAACGAAAAACAACTACTTGCTTGATTGCTATTTGATAACTAAAAATAACTTGCTTTGGGCAAAAAATGACAAAATGCGTTTATTTTTCGTTTTGTTTTTCTTTCCATTATATTTTAACCATTTTACGTTTTATTGGCAAATTTTGTACAGAGAGAAAATTATTTCTAATGAAACAGGTCTCAGGTCATGGGTTTTCGATTATGTTTTTTGTCCATTCGTTAATTTCACTTATTCAATTAGACAGTAGAGATTTTTTTCTCATTTTTTTGAAAATAAATTTTAATTTAAACTTTTTTTTCTGATAAAATAGGTGAAATGCCATGTCGATTAACACATGTTAAAGGACATGCTCGTTTGGGTGGTCTTAGATCCGGTGATCGTCTTCATGCTGTAAATGGACAAAATGTTGATACATTTACACACGATCAGGTAGTCGAATTGATTACATCGGTTTCAGATGGACGATTATTGCTACAAGTTTCAGCTGCTTCTATCGATGATTCTTTTTCGTCATCATCATCATCATCATCAGCATCTTGTTGTTCATCTAGTGATGAAAATAATGATGACCAAAGGCCTAAAATTCATCGTGATAATCAAATACTAGATCAACGTCAATTTAATTCTACTTCCGCTAAAATTACGACTTCAGAATCAATATCAATGATGATTGATGAGGATAGAAAATCATCGATATCAGCTTTAACTACATCGAAACTTCCTCAACCACAACAACAATCCATTCAGCAATCATCGATACAAAAATATCGTCCACATCGAAATGCTAGAAATCATCATCATTATCATCGAAATAATCATCGTACTATACCTCACAATCATCGTAATTATCATACGAAAAAGCATCGATCAATGAAAAATAATCAATGCAAACGCCAACAGCAACAAGAGCCACAATCCTCAACCACAGCGACGACGATTTTAAGTCCATCGGAAACGTATCAAGATGAGTGTCGAATATCATCATCCAGGTATCATTATCGTAACAAACCTAGATTCAAAGATCATAAACGAAATAACCATCATCATAATCGATATAATAAAAATGGTGATCAATCATGCAATAGCGATGGTGATATTCATACTAATGTAGCCGAACATTTTGATGGCCTATGGAAACGAGCATCGAATCAAAGTGGAACGCCACAGCAAAAACAATCATATCATTCATTCAAATCAATCGATAATTTATTGGATCGATTTCAAAACTATGGCAATCATAAAGATGATGATGAATTATTGTTACATCAACATTATCGAAATCATCAGAAATTAGAGCAAAGAAAA
Organism: Dermatophagoides farinae; assembly: GCF_024713945.1. NCBI lineage: Eukaryota > Metazoa > Arthropoda > Arachnida > Sarcoptiformes > Pyroglyphidae > Dermatophagoides > Dermatophagoides farinae. The sequence continues at coordinate 4,165,780 of NC_134679.1, read as the reverse complement.
ATTCTTCAAAATATTCAACATCAGCAACAACAACAACAACAACAATCAAATAATATTACAGCAGAATTCAATAATAAGAAGCTATATCAAACGAATTCTAATCCACAATTTAATGAGATGAATTCTTTCAAAGTTCACACCGATGTTCATCATCATCATCAATATCAGCGAGGCTACCAGAATACTGATGGTAAATTATTTTCCCTTTCATTACAGAATGTCTCAATAGCAAATGATAAAGATTCGATAGCAAATGAACAACAATCAACATTTATGAATAAAAATAAGAATAAAATATCTAAAACAAAAACAAATTCAACAACATCAGGCTTCTCATCCATATCACAATCCCCATCATCATCTACATCCAATTCGCCAGGATCATCGCCAACATCGACCACTGAACGATTATTGGCCAATGAAAAGAAAATAAAGCCATCCGTAGCCAATATTGGACAGCATTTGGTGAGTTTCATGTTTCAAACTCAATTTTTATTTTTTTTCCATTCTATTCAACAATTTAATACAACAATTCAATTCAACAATTGGCTCCTTTTTGTTGTTATTGTTAAACAAAAAGCGAAAAGAAAAGCAAATTCCATTTCTCAAACTTGACCTAGTTTAGTTTCGCTTTTGTCATGATTTTTTTTTTTTTTTTGGATATCACCTGCGTTTTTTTGTTTGTTTCTTTGTATAAAGTAAATGTTTAAAAATGAAATAAAGAAAAAGTCTAATAGAATATCGGCTGACTATAACATCTCATATTTTTTTCAATACATTTCTCATGTATCATGTATTTGTCAATCGACTAATTGAGTTGACCTTATACTTGACTTTTCTTTAACGTTTTTTTTTATTTCAGTAAAAGAATGAAAACGTGGAATGGAGTGGATTTTTTTTTGTAGTCATTTGTCAACCGTCATAGGTTCAATCGTCATTGAAATCTATTCACACACACATTGAAGAATTCACTTTTCAAGATTGATTGATTGGATTTTATTAATGCCATTGCCATTATGATTGTCGCTTAATTTTTATTTATTTTTCATTTTTTTGATTTTTTTTTAAATTACACAATTTCATTATTTGCTTGTGAATGAAACTTTTTATTTTTTGTTTTTTTTTTTTACTCTGGTTAGTTGATAAAAACCACAACACACACATACACACAGAGCAGCCGGAAATCTCGATTTCTTACAAAAGAAAAGAAAAATACCACACACTTCTATTTGTCAATAACTTTGATTGTGTCTGAAAAAAAAATTTAGGCGAGGATTTCCGTCGTTTTTGTTTCGTGTGAAATAAAAATTCCATTGAAAATTGAAAATATAAACGCTGTTAGCTGATGATATGGTGATGAAGAAGAATATGATCCGGAAATCGGATAGACTATCGATCTCATTGGCATCAAAGAATGAAGGACGTTTTTTTCTGATGAACTTGTTATCATCCCAATCATCCATCTGGGTGTATCAAGCTGTGAATGGTTATAAATGTTTTCATTTTTTTTTTGTATTCGCAATTTGTGTTTATACCATCCATCCATCCATCTATTCAAAGACAGAAAAGAAAAGAATGGAGAAAAATAAATTGCAACAATCAATCACTTAACCAATTAACCTTTTCGATGCATGTGTGTGTATGTCGCTTTGCGTCATTTGAAAGATGTTTTATGTTCTTTCTTTTTTTCGATGTTGTTATTTCAACATCAAACTTGAAATTCTACTTATTCATTTTGGTCGAACTACTTTTTAAATTTGATCTTCTTGAATTCGTTTTTTTTTTCTTCACGCCAACGTCGTTGTTAGTTGAAGATAGTGTCATTTTCTTTTTCGATTTGGTTTTGTCCAAATTTTTTGCTTTCCTTTTTTTTCCTACTTCCAGAATGACGTTAAGAGTAATCAAGTCAAACAATTTTGCTAACTTTTTTTTTCTTCTTCATTGGCTTCTGGTCATTCTGGTATATTTCTATTGTCAAGATGTTGTGGCTTTCATCTTGTCACAGCAGAAGTAAAAGACAAAAAAAAACAAAATTTTCAACGACAAAAACTTGATAGCATTTCCATTCGTACAATTTTCATATTCGAATCAAAAGAAAAACAAACAAATAAATGAATAAATATTGCCGGAAAAAAAAAGAAATCTGAAATCATCATTGTTTTACTAGAACTTTCATAATATGGATAGTTTTTTTATTTTATTCTACAATAATATTTCACCATTTAAAGTAATCTGGTCTTTAACGAATTCTTGGATCAATATCTGGTACACATACGGAAAGAATAAAAAAAATCAAGCAATAAAAAAATCGATTTAATCGATTTTCAATCGATTGATTTTCATTAGAATTATCATTATCATTTGTTCTGGTCGTCAGTCTTGATTATTATTATTTTGGAAACACACAATCACACAATTGTCTCCTTGACCAGAAACAGAAGAGAAAAAACAATTTTGTTTTTTTTTGTTTGATGATTAAATTGTTTTTCTATTTTGTTTTGTTTTTTCTTTTAGTTGCAGCAGCCATCTTCCCAATCATCATCATCATCATCACCCCCGGAACTGTTTGTTTCAAATGCTTCAAGTCAATCAACAACAACAACTACATTAACCGATCGTGATCATCATTCACAAGCAATATTTCGTTCAATCGTTGAATGTATACGAATCATACGTTGTCATTATAATGATGATGATGATGATTATAATCATAATCAACATTGGATCAATATTCAATCAATATTTGATCAACATAATTCAGAAATCATTGATAATGATGATGAATTAAATTCACCATTATTGATTGCCATATATCCATGTGAATTATATTTATATGGTTCTGATATAAATTATCATATACGTGCCAAACAAATTATACAATGTCAACTATTAAGGCCAACCAGTAAAGAACATTTCGTATTAATGATTCGTGATGATAATGATGATGATGTCGATCGGATTCGTGCATTTATAATGAAAGTTTCATCAAACACCTGGCAATCTCATCATAATCATCATCATATAGCTTCACTATTATCAATCAAATGTACTCCGGATCCAATTTCCAATGATCATTGTCTTGAATTTCCTGGTAAGTGAATACAACCAAAAAACAAGGAAAATAAAAGATTTTTTTTTGTGGAATTAAAAAAAAACAGAAAAGAAAATTTACATATGAAAATTATCAACTGTGTTCCTGTCTGCCTTATTATTATTATTATCATCACTATTTTATTTTCTTCTGAATAATAATATCCGGTCTTTATTCAGATGGTGTATTATTCGAACAAAGCAAAAAAAAAACAGAATCTTCATAAGAACTATAATGATTACTATTATGGTTGTATTGATTTTTTTTTCATTAACCTGGAATTAGTTGTCGACTTCTCTATAATGATGATCATAATAATAATGACGATGACTTTATAGAATAATCCAAAGAAAAAAAAACTGGTAATTGTTATGTTGGTGGCACATGCACACACAGAAGCATTTGTATTTCTGTTTTGTTTTTTGGCTCAGTAACCAATTCATATATATGAATAACATGATAATTTTTTCCACTTTGCCAGTATTCCAAAAAAAATGATTTGCTTATTTGAATATATTATGATATAAAAGAAAAAAAAACACCAAACATCTTCATTATAATCATCATCATCATCATCAGTAAAATGGATCAGATAATATGTGTTTGTGCATCTGATTCATTATTTATCAATCATGAAAATGAGATTTTTTTTCTAGTTTTTCATCTTACTACTTTCCGAAAGATGGTGATTTCTCTCTCTCTTTCTCTCTCTCTTTGTGTAAGATCACCTTAACACAAATGATATTGTAATAAATTCAATGATTATAATGATAATGATAGTAGTGATGATGGTAGTAGTGGTTATTATTTTACATTATTTTATCCAGATATCAAATTCTATAATGGTGAATGAACAGTAACAGTACAAAAAAATGATTCTTTTGTGTATTGAATCAATGGAAAGTCACCCACCGGCAAAAATAAAAGTTAGCAAGAATTTCTCTTTCCACCTTCTTCATTCATTCATTAGAAAATGAATGAAAAAAAACATTGACACTCAAGGGAAATGGTATATGTGTGTGTGTGTGTGTGTGTTTACACTAAGTTCAAGAAACGACAAGAGTGAAACGAAAAAAAAGTGACTTAATAATACTGTATGTAAGAGAATAATGAGCCAAGAATGTTTGATGATGACATAGAAGTTTGTTGCAAAAATATGAGACAAAAAAACCTATGAAAAGAATCAATGTGTTCAAGAATCATTCGTATGAATCATGTATATTCTATGATTTTTTTTCTTATTCTTGAATCTTTAAAGATTGGCAGGTGATAATTTTTTTTTTGGTATACTGTACTGGTTTTTACTATTCTTTATACTATCGAACTTTGCGTTATAATAATTCTCACCATTCATTTAATTCACAATACTTTTGGATAATTTTCCTAAATTTTTTTCATTTTCTTATATGTGTAACAATATTGTAATTTATCGTTACTGATTTTATCATTTATTTTTCTTATATGAAAAGAAAATCTGTTTCTTAATTTTCCTATGGATTAGTTATCTATTATGTGTGTGTGTGTGTGTATGTTCTTTTTGAACTGAAAAAAAATAAAAAGAATATATTCATTCTGAAAAAGAACGAATGGGAAATATGGTTATGCAAAAAAAAAAGTATTATCGTTTCAAAATGAAGTCTTTTTATTTTGTTGTTATTGTGTACATAAATGATCGGTTCGGTTGTTTTTTCTATAGCATGTTGGGTTTTGTGTGTGTGTGTGTTTGAGTTTTTTTTTCAATAGAGTTTATTATTTTTTCCCTCACTGATTCTTCTCTCTTAGATGAGAATACCAACTTTCTTTGGTATTCTAGCTTTAGAATTCTTTCTCAAATTACCGGTGGAATGAGTAAGCAAACAATCAACAAAACCGAAACAGTAGCAGCACAGAATTTCTTGTTTATATGTGTGTTTGTTTGCTTGCTTATTGTTGTGTTTATATAATGGTTATTTTCCTGGGAATTGTAAAGATTTTTTTTTCTATTCGCATTTAGTTTTAGTTTTCAAGCATTTTTTTCTCCATTTTTCTCCTTTTTGCTTTTCAAGTGTAGAATGGAAAAAAAATCAATTTTCAATTCTTGAATGTAGTGATTGAACAATGATGATAATGTTGATGATATATGTTAACAGTGTGCATGAATAATTGTTTGAATTAATATCATTTGTATGATGATAATTGAGAATGAAAAATGAGTAAATCGTTCATCATCATCATCATCGTCATTCTGATAAATTCGATCGAATTCATGAAAAAATGAACACATGGATACACAGAGAAACGGTTGCCTAACTAGGTAATTTGTAATATGGAAAGTTTACCTACTATAAATGAGAAATCCCATAGGTCCTAGGATAATCGATATTCAAAGGGAGTGAGAGAGAGAATGGCGGATAAAAAGATTCAATCATATTGATTTTTTTATGTTTATGAAGAATCAGGACTTACTGGTGAAAAAATTCGAGAGTGTGGGAGGATTGCAATTGTGTGTGTGTGTGTGTGTATGTGTGTTTGGCTGGATGGGTGTTTATGTATACATGTATTGTTCTTTTCTCCCAATGTTTTTGTTGCATAAAAAAAACTTTTTTTTGTCCACTTTATTTTATCAATGATTATTTCCTACCCAAATGATTTCATTGTATGAATGAAAAAAAAAACATATATAGAGCGAATATGAAAGTCGTAACAATAACAACTATATATATTGAAATTCAAAAAAGTCATTGACAATGATGATTATGATGATGAAGACGGCGATGAATGGTACTTATTATTATGCAACAAAACAAATACCAATAGTCATCTCATCATCATCATCATCACCATCATGATGATGATTTCAACCATAATGGCTGGTGGTAGTGTTGTTGTTGTTGTTGTTGTGAAGTATTTCTCTTTTTTTTCATTCTTTTTTGTTGCTGTTTATTATGTTTGTTCCATAAGTTTCAAAATCAAACCAAAGAATATTATAAAAATAAGAAATTATGATGTATGAATGTTTATATGTCTGTGTGTGTGTGTGTGTGTGTGCATGTGGGCAAATGACTGTGATCATTTCTTATAGTGTTTATCGTAAAAGAATTGTAAAGTGGCAATTGTATTTCTGATTTTGACTATTTTATACATTTTTTTTATTTTATTTTTTTTTCTTATATTCTGCATTCTGTTTTTCTGTATTTTGTTTGATGAAATTTTTTCTATATTAAAAGTTTGATGATTTCTCTCGTTTAGTCTATATATTCAGGATGATTTTCGTTTCTGGAGCTGGAATATTACTGCAAGTTAAAGTTTCGTTGATTTCTGGATTTTCAATTTCGATTTTTTTTTGTTTTGTTTTGTTTTGTTCCAGATCAGAACCAAATTCAGAGAAAAAAAAGAACTAACATGTAATCTTTACACATTTTTTTCTGGTTCTTTTCGGCTATCATTATTTTAATTTTTTTTCCGATTTGATTTGATTTATTTCAGCGCCTCATTTGATTCCAAGAAAGTACATGTTTGTATATATGTTGAGGCTTTGTATTCGTTCCTTGTGTGTGTGTGTGTGTGTGTGTGTTTACAGATTCTTGGAACGTGTTTACTTTGGACTTTGTTTGAATACTCCAAACACACACATACACACAAACAAATCATGAACCATGAAAATTCTATGTACAATTGTTTCGTTATTATTATTGCCCTAAAATCACGACTATAAAACGTAACTATCGCAACTCTGATATTTTTTTCCATAAAATAACTATTATAAATAAGATATATATTATTTATCAACATTTTTTTTGTATAAGACGCGTCTTGTAGTTTTTAGGGTACTTTTAAATAATTTACATTCATTACTTTTAGTCATGATGATATATAATGATGATGATAATGATGGAAAAGTACTTTTTGGAAAATACAAATTTCAATTTCTTATGATCAGAACAACAACAACAACAGCAGAAAAAAAGGATGAGTTAAAAAAAATTATCTTCGTTAATCTGGTTAATAGATGAGTGAACAATAGAATTTGAATTGTATGTATATCAGGTACAACTGTACAGGGGGGCCCATTTATAGCAGGACACTTTTTGAACACTTCGATTCAAAATACAATAACTTTGCGACTACAAAAGCTAGACAAGTTCTGTTTTTTTTTTAAATAACAGTTATAGATTACATAACATCTCCCGAGTTTATTTGACAGATATTAATTCGTACCGGAAATGATACGACCAGTTTTTTCAGGTAATCAACGGCGATCGAATTCCATTTTTCATTGACTCGAGTCTTTAACTCGGCTATATTGGTTGAACGCGGGGCAATGAAGACAGATTCTTGTAATTCGTTAAATACATGTTCGATAACGTTCAAATCTAATGGGTTTCCGGGCCACACCCCTTTGCTACAAGTCTTCATACTTGCACCTTCGATCAAATTCATCGTTGACTTGGCCGAATGAACTGGGGCCATAACTTGTTAGAACATGATCTTTTTCTCATTCAGAAATAAAGTTTGGTTCTTCATAAACTCAAAAAAAATCGGTAAAATGGATTCTTCATGCATTTCGGCATTGATTCGGAGGCCGCAATTGAACACAGCAGTGGCGCCATACCACGGCTGCATGTCCCGTCGACAACCTTTTTTCTTTTCACTTTTTTGGAAACTGGATTAATCGGAATCGGTTATTAGTCACTTGTATGGATAACTGCATTATTGAAATTTATATGAGGATATAGTTCAATCGCAGATTCGTCAGTAAATAAGATGTGGGACCGGAAATCGTCATCGAGTCAAATATCGAGTTTCTTCAACGATTTTGCAGAAATTTTGCGGTTTTCGATATTTTTTTTTGGACAAAACTGGTTTATATTTTATTTTCCTTATTATTTTATCCCATTCTGCTTGTTTTAGATATCTTTGAATCGTTGATCAGGAGATATTACGTGGAATAGTAGTAGTAGCCAGTGGATTCGAATGTTTTTTAGACATTTGGCAACTGTTCGAGTTCCAACACCAAGTTCGTCCATTCTTTCACTTTCATTCATTTTCTTAATAGAATCTGTGATATTTTTCCTCGTTTTAAGCTTTGGTTTATTAAGAATTGAATTACGTTTTATCAAGCAATAAACCTTTGAACTTGCCATACCAGTTTGACGAGCAATTTTCGAGACAGCGTATTTACTTTTAAATAATTCTTGAACTTTACGCTTTTTACACAAAATATTTTGTTTTTTTATATTTAGAGTTTTCATATTTTGGTTTTTTCACAAAAAAAAGAATAAAAATATTCAAAATAACAAAAAAACAATTGTCGAAAAAGAAAATCATAAAAATCAAACAGCTGATCCGGGGCTGTCCTGATATAAGTGGGCCTCCCTGTACAGTACAAACTTTTTGTCAAACAATCAATAATGAAACAATATTCGTAACACAATGGGAAATATTATTTTTTGACAACTTGTCTATTGATAAATGACAACTTCGATATGGAATTTTTTTTCGCTCATTCATTTCGTTGTTTGTTGCTCTTTGTTTGTTTGGACATGGTATATATTCTATTACGAAGCAAAGTTATCATCATTATATACGAAGAAACTTTTTGCTTTGATTTGTATGTTATTTTTTTGAAATGTGAAGAAAAGAAACAACAACAACAACAACAATGACAAGCATCAATTTGACCAGCATTGAAGTTTCTTTCTAAATTCTGATTTTAACTCTTTCAATTCTATGTGTATTTTTTTCATTAATTTTCAATTCAATTTTCTTTTGAACTTTTATTTATGTTAGTTAGTAACTGTTTGGTTTCAGGGTTCGCCATATATAACAAAACAAAACAAAAAGTGATTTTCCCATTTGTGTTCCCTCATCTTTGCAATCTGGTTTCACTGTTTTTCATTTTTTTTCTTTTTATTTATTCTTCTAGTTCCAAAACACATAGTGATAAAAATGTCACGAACACTTTTTTTCCTCTTATATTCAATGAGTTTGTGTGTTTGTTGAAAGTGTATGATGCAAACTCAAAGAGTTTTCTTTAGGTTTTTTTTTCTTTTCAAGGAGTTTGAAATTTCTGTTTTTTTTCTCATTTCTATATTCTTGGCCATGAACATAATGTATATTATGATGGTAAATAACAACAACAACACAACAACATTAACAATCATGTTGTAACATTCAAACAAATAAAGAAAAAAAAATGTCTATAGAAATGGATGAAGAATAAACAACAAACAGCCAGAAGATTCTGTTCACAAAGTTCTAATTTTTTTTTTTTAGTTTTTTTTTGTAAAACTATTCATGTAAAAATAATTCATTCAATTTGTAACATTTTTTCCAATTTTTTTTTCTATATTAATATTTAAGTATAGCATTTCATTTTGCAGTCCATTTTCACCCACATTCTTTCTTTTTCTTTTATTCACAATTCATTCATAATATGTTAGTTTTTTTTTTGCAAAAGAAAAAGAATCCGCAAAGAAACTAATAATTCAACCATGAATGAAACTAAATACTACCAAAAAAAACACACATGCATAGACGAATCATTTTTCTTTTTTTTTGATAAAACTGAAATGATGATAATGATAGCGTCGGAAATAATAACGATGGCATCCAACAGCGAATGTTTCCATGTTTGATTTTATCTTATCAAATTCATTTATCCCCAATCAATTGATTGATTTGTGATTGAAAGATTGTCAAGAAACTTTTTCTACCCCCCCCCCCCCCCCCAAACACACACACACGATTCAAACCAGTTGTCATTTGATTTGTTTTTTTTTTCTTCTCTCATTGGTTTTATCTGATTTTCATCACTTTATCCCATCATCATCATCAATTTTCCGTTCACACATCCGCCTAGCATGTGATTATATAATTCTTGTTGATCCAAAATAAATAGATTTTTTCAGTTTTTTTTTCAATTTTCAATTTCTTATTATCGTAAATTTGATTATTTATTCTATTCATTTATCATTTCATTTTCTATAGAAAATTGTGAACCAATATTACGCACCATATATACACTATATCGTCGACATTTAGCCAATACTAATAAAAATAATAACAATAATGGAATTGAACTAAATCCTAGATCCAAAACAACAACAGAAACGAAGCCATCAAATGAAGACCAACAGGCGTCATTGACAACAACAACAACAACAACAGCAACATCGACGATGATGGCCAATGACCAGAACTTAATGTTACGACCTAGATTTCTCACAACAGATAAAATCCAAGGTCATTCTTTTATTACTTCAACACCACCACCATCATCATTCTCATCAATTCACACGGGTCATACGACGCAAATAAAAAAGAATTTAGCACAAACAATATCTGGTAGTTGTAGTAGTAGTAGTAATAGTTTTACGCCCATCAGCATTAAACATGGAACAGCAGCAACAATGTTAAAAAATGATTATACCTCTACGACCGAATTGGATTCTTTTTCGTCAAAACAACAACAATTCCATTTACCCGACATGCTCGGCCATGTGAAACAAAAATCATTATCATTGAAAGAACAGCCACCACCTCTTCCTCCGCCTTCATCGTCTTCTTCTACATCATTTTCAACAAAGACGACCACAGAATCTATGTCGAATATAAATGGTAGTAGTAGTATGATGATGGTTGAATCATCATCATCATCCAATTGTCAACTATCACAAAACAATCATCATAATACAGAAAATTCACATTTGAATTCGTTGAATTCATTGAACGTGATAACCGGGAAAAACGAAAACTTTAGTAACAGTGAAAGTAACGAAATTAATTGCAAAACTTCGATCAACGCCCGGTACACAGGTAGTGTCAGTCGTATCGATCCAAATATTACACCTGGCCAATTGCAACAACAACAGTCAATTATTTTACCCCCTAAAAGAAAATTGCCATCAAATCGTGAAACATATGATGAACAAAAATCAAATGAAATTTTGAATCCAAATTCATTATCTTATTCCTCGTCATTCGATGTTTTACCATTGAAAGAAAAAACCGATTCATTAACGAAAAATGATTGTTTTGTCAATGGAAATAATTCAATTCGATTCGAATCTTCATCATTATCATCATCATTATTACCAAGAATCGATGCATCTCAAAAGAATCAAATTACTAATTTTGAACTGAATCATTATGATTTTGAAACATCTAATCCACAACAGCAACAATATTATTTGTTAAATGTGGACAATGTACGACAAGCAGCAGAACGTTATCTTTTCCATCATCTACATAATCAAAATCAACATCAAAAAAATACAAATTATCGTCGTTTAAATAATAATAACCAAAAAATGAGTGATGATACTGATCATCAAATGAATATCAATAATAATAGTAATAATCAAAAACAAAAGGATATCCCATCAGAACAAAAACAGCAGCAGAATATAATAAATGATAAAAGTAGTTTAAATACTGATAAAATATTATCTAGTCAACAAACAAATACTGAAAATTTAACGGATAAAATGTCCATATTAACAATACAGCATCAATTTCATCGGCCACCACCGCAACCATCAACATCATCATCATCATCCACACAGCTACCACAACCATTAATGATTGACAATGATCAATTAAAATTAATTGATCATCAATCATCGACAAATGTTCATTTAACTGGTCATTCATTTGAACAACTTCATCACCATAATAATCATCATCAATGTTCACAACAATCACCACCTAAATCATGGTCATCATCAACAACAAATCCTAAGGTAGGTTATATAGTTTTATTTTATTGTAACTATGGCTCTTTGATTATTATATAAAACATTTCTTTTCCAGCAACAATTCTATTGTCATTTTATGATTCATTTTGGAAAAAATCAAGAATTTTTTCCCAGTTTTTTTTTGAATTCATTGAATTCAGTCAATGATGATGACCATTATCCTTTTCATTTTATTACATTATTATTATTATCATAATTTTTTTTGTAAAAAAATATTCTTGAAATATACTTCCAAATTCATTATGGAATACTAATGAAAAAAAGTTGTTATTTTTTTCATATTAAATTGAATTTTAAAATACACGCCAGGCTTGGAAAAAGTATCGAAATTGTTTTTTCTTTTTGATGTTTTGTGTCCAGGATATTTTGATTGAAATTAATGATGATTATAGCATAGAATAGAATGGAAAAAAAATTCATTCGTCATCATTGTCATTTTATTTTCCATAATAATGATGATGATGATGATGATGACTGAGTTGAATGTGTCCAGATTTATTTTGGACCAATGGACAATGATGATGATGGTAATGATTCTTGAAAATTTTTCAGTTGACCAATTTGGAATTCATTTTCGAATGGGCCGAATTACCAAGAAAAAAAATGTATATGAATGGGAAGAATTTTTTTTTTCTTTTTCTCTCATCGGTGAGTCGAATTTCAATTTCTGTCCATTGATGATGATAGACACCGTCTGCCAGTTTGTTTGTCAATCGAAGCATGTATAATATACTAATATTTTCATGGTTGATAGGAATGGAACCAGTTTTGTTTATTATTTGTTGTTGTAATGTGTGATCAAAGAAAAAATTTTTTTGATGATTGTCGATGATTATCAATAGTAGTAATAATATTGAACAAACGGCCATAGAAACCTTGAACAGTTTGGAAATTTCAAAATTTCAAAAAAACGCGGCTGATAAGATTCATTGTGAAAAATCTATAGAAAATAATAAACAAATAAAAGAGAAAATTTCAGATTCTAGAATTGAATTTTCAATCTATTGTTACTGTGCGGCTGTTTAATGTTGATGAAGAGAAAAATTCTTGTCATCATCATCATCATCATCATCATGATGGCCATCATGTGTTTTTTTACCTCATTAACACTTGTGAATTTTTCATTTATTTGCTTTGTACAAATTGAATTATGCTATATATATGAAAAAAAATACTTCATTATTATCATATGATTTCAACAAAAAAAAAATATTGGGATTCTACTTATCGGCAAAGAATTGGGAATTTTTTTTTGCAAACGAAAACATCGATTGTAATCGTATACGATGAATAAACCATTTTTAATTGAAGATTTTAACTCGTGTTTAAAGATGAATGAATGAAAAAAAAAACTAATAAAAAGTGATAAAAACTTTCGTGTTATATTAGTGTTTGGAATTTTCGAAAAGTTTACATAAACTTTTTCGTTCATTTATATTACCCTAAAATCGCAACTAATATAAGACGCAACTGCCGAAATGCAGATATTTTTTTTCGTTAAAGTAACTATTAAAAATAAGACTATTCTTTTTGTATAATACGCGTCTTATAGTCGCGATTTTAAGGTATTATTGCATTCTATAGAAAAACTTTTTACATTGAATTCAATCACACAGTATTTGTTTGAAAATCAATATATGATTATTATTATCACACCAAGAAAAGTTTTGTACAAACCTCTGTTTTTTTTTTTTTTTTTTTTTTTTGATCATGTGACTTGACCTTCAATTTTTCTGTTTTTTCGTCAACACATTTTTTTCATTTCTAAAGTAATGATAAATCAATGAAAATTATTCATTTAGATTTATTATTATTGATTGAACAAGAACAATGTCTCAACATTTCCGGTAATTGTTATATAAAAAAAATTAAAGAAAAAAAATTGAAATTTGTTTTCATCATCATGGAAATGCCATTTTCAGATCATCATTTTTTTATGTATAATAAAAAAAAATAGAAAATGTTTATTCATGTGTGTATGAGACTATAGTTGTCTGATCGATTCTGAACATTTCTAACATGCAAATCCTAAATAACACGTTTCATTTATATATATATAGCTATAGCTAATATCGACGACAACAACAAATAAAATGTGTATTGATCGATTGTCAATACAAATGACGTTTGTTTTTTTTTTTATTTTTATTTTGTTGCTATTATATCATTTTATATTTGTTCGGTTATCATTTATTTTTTTTTATATATCCCGTTAACGCTACCACTATAAAATGTAGTTGGTGTTGACATTTTGATCTGATCAGCAAAAACGAAAAACGAAAACGAAAACGAAAATAAAGAATTTGTCATTTTCATTGAATTTATGAATGAATTTACGGTTCCACAACAACGACAACATCACTAACGACAACCGAACAAAATTTTTTTGTCAAATTAAATTTTTTTTTTTACTTTACTTTACTTTACTGTTCATAAATTTTTTATATATTCATTCAAATTCTTTTCAATTTATTCATGTTTGTATGATAATTGTGATTGTCATTTTTTTTTCTATCCGTTTCACACGTTCATAACTGATAAGCTTATTTGAATTGAAATGGGAAAAAATTTATTTTTTCCATTATCAGAACACCGGATTTGTTGAGAGAAAGCGGCTTGACCCTAGGGAATTAATTTTTTTTTTTTTTTTGTTACTTCATCGACTTACTTACCTATAGTTGACATTTGATATTATGAATGTATAAAAAAGATATATATATATATATATGGTTGTCAATGATCATCATTATGGATGCAATTTTATTTTATATCATTTTTTTACCATTTTTGTTTTAAAAAATGTTTTGGAACGGGTTGTTTATTTAATCAACTTTTTTTTCACTGATATTCCTCTTGTTAACTAATTAATTTTATTCATTAATTGATTAACAAAACAAAAGCACACTGCTCAATTGAGCATTTGCGCCACAATTAATAATGCAATTCTCATGAATTACCTTCCTCTTGTTGTTGTTGTTTTTTGGTTATTTATTTTTGTTTTCTCAGTTTTTTTCTTGCAAATAATCAAACATTTATCTTTTGTAGAACATGTGATCTAAAAAAACGGTTGAAAAGTTGAAATTATCCTTGTGAAAATGGAAAAGGAAGGAAATGAATATGAAAAATATATTTGAAAAACCTATTCAGGGCTTTTTATTTGACAATAACAAATATTGAACATCGAGAAATCGATGACAATTTTGTTTCCGACAAAAATGAGTGGACAACGAAAAAAAAAATTACAACGATATCCAATAGAGGTGTTTCATTATTCTTTAAAATGTCTTCAGTGTTTATGTTTTTGTTTTTTCATCATCATTGGTTTTATTTTCTTTTATTTTTGTTCTTAATAATAGTTTTTGGTTGTGATCGATATGGATACATTGTATCAGTTGATAGTAAATTGATAATAAGGTATAGATTCTTTTTTTCTCTAGATCAATCGAATACGATGATGATTGATCGTACGATTCATCAATCAATGATGATGATGATGATGAGGAGGAGGAGGAGATGCTTTTCTCATGTATATCATCATCATTTAATGTTTTGGAAAATCTTTTTTTTTCAAAATTGTTGTTTACAATGATTACAATTCTTTTGTTTTATTATTATTATTATCTTTTACTGATTGATTATTTATATTGCTGATGATAAGAAACCGTTGTTTTTGTTATTATTTTGATAGCTTTGTTTTTTTTTCCTGTTTCGATGAAATTTATTTTGTCTACATTCTAGACCATTGATAGATAAATGATTTTTTACCATACCATATCCTTGAAATAATATCTATAGATTGGCCTTTAGTTGATGTGCGTTGTTATCATTATAAATCTTTTCATGGAAAATTTGTTTCCAATTTGTTTGATGTTTCATCTTCTTCAATAGCTCTTTTTTTCCGAATCATGATTGTAGTTATTTGTTCATCACCTTTTCGATTGAAGACACAAGTGCCTTGTTTGATAGTGTGTCTCTTGTATTTAAATAAATAGCCTTATCGACGAAAAAAAAACACCAGCAAATACTTTTTCTTTCTTTCTATCAGAAGAAAAACACAAAAACTTTTCTGTCTTCACATAAATCTTTGTTCAGTATTTTTTTTTCTATGGGTTTCATTTGATCCTAAATTGTCCATTACATTATTACATAGATTGATTTCGTTCTGATTTGATTCAAATATCACCGATTTTTCTCATTCTATCATTCTAGAATTTTTACCTACTTACACAGCACCACCACCCACTATGTTTAAACACAAAACAAACACAAATTTTCATTTGAAATCTATAGAAATCTTTTCTATTCAATGGATTTTTTCTCATGTTTGTTTTTGCATGTTTTTTTTCTGTAATGCTTCAAACTTTATTTCTTGATCAAAATTCAAAATCATAAGGATTCTTAATAGCAATGTTGGTCAATCAATTTTTTTTTTCAATGAAAAATAAAAAGTTTTCTATATCCAGAATTTTCGATTATCATTTTGAAAGTGAATTAAAAACTTTTCGATTTTATGACAAACAACAATTTGTTTGTTAGATAATCAAAATAAAAAAAACAAATTTCCAAGTAAATCGTAAAAAAAAAAATTTTTTTCCATCCATACAAACATTGCTTGAAGCAATCTAATCGATTTTTTTTTTCATTCATAGAGATAAGTTCATCATCATTTCAACAACATGTCGATTTTGAATATTTTAAAGTTTTTTCATTTTTTTTTCATTTCAATTTCAAGTTCAATTTTCAAAAATCGGATTACATCATATATATACAATCCAATAAAAACAAACAAACAAACAAACAAACAACACACAATTCATTCATTCAAATATATATATGGTGAATCACATGATGGTCGAATCATTTTGAATTTTTTTCTTCTCAAATTCTGGATTCTTGGTACGTGGTGTTGTTTGATTTTTATTTTATTTTGTTTAGTGTTTCCACTTTGTTCACTGTGCACGGATCCATTGTTGTCATTGTTCGTGATCAAATTGATTGTCACGTTGACATATACTGTGAATGAATGAAAAATAATGATTGAAAGTTTTTTTTCCTGTATGTGTGTCTGAAAATATTGTGAATTATTGTTATGGTTAGTTTTTTGTTTTTGTTGTTTTCCCGTCTGTATATTTATCGTATAGAATTAGTTTTTTTTTCTTTTTTTTTTGATTGAATATAATGAACATTGAAATGGAATCATTGAATCGACAATGAAAATTAACGAGAACAAAGAAAAATGAAATGAAATCTACATGGAACATGCAATTTCATTTCTGACATTCAATCAGATTTCTATTGGATCGAATGAAAAAAAAATTGGCTGATTTTGTTTTCTACTTTTTTTGATTCTGAATTTTGGATTCAACATTGTCAATTTGATGCTTTTGAATGCTACATGATGTTGATGATGATTATCAAGAATTGATCAGAAAATTGACGTAACGAGTAAAAAAAAATCCGTTGATGAATTCGTATTTTTATGCTTTCATTATTTCGCATAATGTTTTTTTTTGAAATCTAGAATCCTAAATGAGAAATGAACAGAATCCATTAGCATCAAATGAATGAATTCAGCTATATATATTGTTGTTTATTATGTTTTTATTCGGTAGTTTTTTTTCCTGATTCGATTCGATTCACATCCATCTACTATGTTTCAATATAAGAATGTGGCCTGTGGTGTTTCATTTATTTGCCTAATAATGTATGTGTTTGTGTGGAATTTTTTTTCCTTCTTCAATTGTATCGATTCCTATGATTCCTTTTTTTCGTTTCTCTCGAAACAACAATTGCAAATTACCAATCTATGGGTAAAATTTATTTTTTTTGATTTCTCATTTATTCCGTTTTTTTTATTCGATAATGGCATGGCATCAGTTTCTGGGCATCTGTAATTGTTATTACAATTGAGTGAAAAAAATTGAATTGAATTACAATGAATTGAGATGGATAGCTCAATTAACATTATAGGACACATTGATAATTTTGATGATGATGATGCAAAAAAACGATCCGTTTTCAATTCTATGTCTAATATTATTGCATAATTATTTTACTTAATCCGATTGGTGAAGCATTATATTATATATATTTGATTATTATGCTAAAATTTTCTTGTCTATCTCATACCATACAACGAATATTCAAGTAAAATAATAGTAAAAAATAACTCAAGCTGAATTTATGAATTCACATGATGGTGGATCTCATTTGAGTTTTACATGGGCATGATTTTCACTGTTTCAGTTTAATGGAAAAAAATTAAATTATTCGAACTAACGAACTGTTAAAAAAACTGGTTATATTTCATCATTGGTGCGATTCATTCAAATTGATAATATCATCATTTTTAACATTCAAAAAAATCGTATTGTCATTTTGATTTTTTCCCCTTTACATTAAATTCTTGTCCTGCATCTAATTTCACAGAATATTCTGTACATTATTATTATTGTCATCATCATGTTTTTTTTCTAACAAAATTAAATTCTCATATATTTTGAATAAATGTGTAATTACCATTTTGGGGACTGTCAATCTTATTATATAGAAATTGTTTCATAAGTTTGAATAAGTGCCAGAATTTTTAAATTAGGCTTAAATTCATTTATTTTTGTCGTTTTCGTCGTTTTTGTTGTCATGCTCGTTGTGTTGTTGTCATCAACTTTCCAAATGTCCATGTTCAAATTACTTCCTGGATCAAAGTTGTTTGTTTGTTTGTTTGTTTTTTATATTTTCTTAACTTGCCAAATCCATCAATTGCATCATATACGACAAATTAATGTTGATGTTATAGACCTATTTTGCCTTGGCCTTTTAAATGGGCTTTATTTTTTTTGCCATTACCAACCTAATTTAATAGTTTTTCACACACACACACACACAAAAATCGAATCAAACCATTTTTTCCAGAATTTTTTTTTCGTTCATTTCTTTTTTCTTGCCTGGAACTAAATTTTTTATTTTGTTCACTTTCAATTTTACATCATCATTGTCAAATCAACAAAAATGGCTAAATTGTGAATTTTACAATATTGAATCATTCTGTTGAATTACATCATCATCATCAAAGTTGTAATGTAATATAAAATGTCATTAATTGTACAAAAAAAACAGAATTTTTTTGTGTTAATTGTGAAAATGCGCAACCAAAAAAAAACAGATAGAATTTCTGAATTAAAAAATAGATTTCATTATGATGTGATAAGCTGTTTGAAACTAAACCTGAAAAAAACTTCTTCGTTTCTGGGACCCACATTCTTTTACTCTTGCCATTGTTCTATCAAACCAATGTTGACGATGAGCAAGCGCCTTACAAGAGACATGTGATTGTAAATGTCTCTGTGTTTATTTTTCGGGCTAATTTTTCATTTATAGAATCAATCTTACAATAAAGCTTTTAATTTCAGGTCTCCATCATCATTTTCTTGCAAATAATTGTGAAAAGAATGTTTGATTGAAACGAAACAAAACTCTATATACGATATATGATGGCCTTTTTTAATCAATTTTTCTATGTATTTCAATTGTACAACAAAAATATCATTCGAAAATGCCATAGTCAAGATTCTGTAGTTTTTTTTTGAAACAAGAAGAAAACCAATAACAAAGATTCATTATTATACGAATGTTATCATCGATGGATAGATAATGATGATCGTTAATTGATGGTGAAAACTGGAAATAGTAGTCATATTTTTTCATTGCTTGAATAAGTGATCATTATTATGATTGACGATGATGATGAAAATGATAATGATTATGGTAGAAAAATTGTCGAACAAGACTCGATTATTATATTCATCACATCATCGATTCGATATCATGTCTTATGTTGTCCGTTTTTGTTTTGCTTCTATGCTTTTTTCTCTTTTTGGGTTCATATATATTTCAATGAAATTGAAATTCTTACTCACTGATTCTTATTTTATTTCTATTGAACCATTTCGTTTTTTTTCATTCGTTGTCAAATTAATTATTTGCTCAGCATCAATATTAATAAATTACATGAAATCTCATATAATTTATATATAGAGAATATAATATCGTTAATGGTAAATCATTTTTATCGATTCCAGGGTATTTGTTACGCATGGACAACGAACAATTTCATTTTTTTTTAGTGTATCTGATTATACGGCTGCCATCACATATCGATCAGTTGAATGGTTAGAAAATTTTTTCCTTCATTTTATAGATTTTCATTTAACAACATTTCCAACTTCATTGTTATCATTAATTTGCATTTTTTTTTTGTTACCAGTCAAATTGATAATCAATAATGAATATGAAATAACTTTTATGATGATATGAATCCACCCCCACATTCGTTGATTATTATATTTGATTATTTTTATGGTGAAAATTCTCTTTATTGATAAATAATAATTAACGATAAGGTTAAATCAAATATGAATAATATTTTTCTTCCACTAACAAAATAAGAATTATAAAAGAATGCCCCCCCAAAAAAAACACACAATATTAAGACCGTTGCCATCAAGTGAGAGACAAAAGAATAAATTGATTGAATGATTTTTTTGCATCGCTTTTTTTCGATAATGAAAGTATTCAGTTATTAACCGATTTTGATTGATTCCCATAAGGATTGAATAATCATTGTTCATTCTTTTTACTGGTGATATTGTTGTCGTTCCTTTACACACTTCTCTATATATGGATTCGTTATAAAATTCTTCATCTTTATTTTAAATTGTTAGAAAAACACGCCTGATCATTATGTTTGCCAATTCATTTGATATTTGTTTTCCTAACAATCTTTGAGACCAATGATCTTTTGTCCATTTGAAATGTGAATGACATTCTTTTTTAATCACAATATATTGTCATCACTATTACAATTACAATAATAATAACAACAATATAGAATGCAAAACACATTTCTTGACTTACGAATTGATCTCCCAAAGATCAACAATCATCAATTTGATTTTGACTTTCTGTCTCTCTCTCTCTCTCTTTCCATGGATTCTTCCAATTATCGCCACAATTCCCCAATTTTAGCAACCATCCTAAAACACATTCGGTTTTTTCATTTGCTTTTTTTCTCTCTAATATTGTTAAAATATTCCTGGAATTTTCCCCTTTTTTACAAAAGAAAATCGCCTTGAAATTGTGTTGCTAGGCCGAATGATTATTTTCAAACATTTTCAATTAGTAACGGATCACGGATGTGTGTGTGTGTGTGTTCGTTTTGCTTTAACACTAAATTAGCTTGACATTCATTGGATGTAAACACAAACATAAACCGGCGCAAATATTTATTTGTTAGGTGTTGATGCAAGTGAATTGATTGAGAAAAAATATCTCAAATTCCTATGGGCAATGAAGAAAGTAAACACAAAAAATAACATTTTTTCTAGTTTTTCATTGATGGCCTATCATTAAATGGCATGTTAAATTCCATATTCAATGATCCATAAATCCTTAGAAAATCTTTCTTTTGGGACAATTTTTTTTATATTTGTAATTCTCAATGTAAATTGGTTCATCCGAAGAATTTACATATTGTACACAGTGCGAATTTTTATTCTTTATTTAAGAATAAAGAATTCTCTTTTAATTATCATTATTTTCATGGATAGATTATCATTTTGTTACTAAAATTTAAGAAAAGACAAAATTTTTTGTTTCTATTTTCAAAAATGAATTTTTCTTCGCATCATTTAATTAACATCATTATTAGCATTCATTTTCATTATAATCACACACAGAATGAAAAAAAGAATTTCGTTAATGTCAGCATGATGATGGAAAAAAAATAAAAGCCGATTTTTTCAGTCGATTTCATAACAATAGGATACTAGAATATTCTCCCTTTCTCCAGTTTTTTTTTCTAGGATCATCCATTTGTTTTTTGTTGTGAGGTTAAATAACCAGAAAAAAAACAATACAAAACAGTAACAAAATAAATTCATGATTCCCAGTTGAATGTTTTTTTTTTATTATCAATCCGTATCATAGTATTAGGATCATTATGATGTTAAATTGTTTGAACTATTCATTCAGTTTAGTCATTGAAACATTTTACCACTATGGATGTTTGGTTAATAACAATTTTTAATGAAATTTTTATCATCACATGTCCCTAATTTATTTTCCTGTATTTTTAGTTTCTCTCTGTCTTTATAGGATGATTTTCATATATGATAAATGTTTGTCCTTTTAGGACATTTTCAAATATCATATCACAATAAATGATTCACTTAACTGAGATCTGTCTTGATACTACAATCCAAAATGATTGACATGAAATTATTTGACCAAAAAAAAATGTTCGGAATACTTTGATGTTAATATTAATGATATCGGTACAAAATTTTAACTAAATATTTGTTTATCATAAAATAGCTTTGTATGCAAATGATGATACTTTGTTCTTTTGATAATGATAATTTGATATAAATGATTTCAACTTTTACTTGTATTATCTTAGAAGGCCAAATTATCCATATTTCCAATCTATCTTATTTATGATGAAAGTTTTTTGCTTATATAAACGAGAAAATATATCCAAATAAATGTATAAATCATTTTTTTTTTTTTGGATTCTTTCCGTGATTAAAACGCCAAGAATGTCTCCAACAATTAATACCAATAATAAACGATTGAAAATTTTTTTCTGTTCAGTTGATGGTGTTGGCCATATAAATGCATGTATTGGTATGGCACAAGCATTAGCCAAACGTGGTCATCAGATTTATTTTCTCAACAATCGTAATTTTATCTCTTTATTCGAAAAATTTGGTTTCAATGAAATTGTTCTTGGTCTTAAATCTGCTGCTAGTGACAAATCAGCTGAAAATAAAGTTATTGATGAAAATAATCATCCAGTTAAAGATGTTGAACTCAATGACATTTTTGCTGAATCTGGCTTATTGTCAGGTAAATCATCTTACGACCAATTGGATCTTTTTGACCGAAATAAAAATGATCGATTCTTTTGTGAAACCATGTACAATGATTTACGGAATATACATGAAGAAATGGCTAATATTATTGAAAAAGAAAAGCCTGATTTGATCATTATCGATTATCCATTAGTCGCTCCTTGTATTGCTTATGGTAAAATTCCATGGGCATTTTCATGGAGTGGCAATCCGATTCCAATTTATCATTCAGAAAAACTTCCTCCATTCACATCAGGTATGAAAAATTATTTTATTCTTTAAAAATACTCTATTTTTGTTTTTATGACATGAAAATTTTATAAAAAAGGCTATCCAACCTACGATAAAACTGGATGGGCAAAATTTAAAGCAAAATATGATCAAACAATTGAGCTATGCTTTGAATATTATCAAAATTTATTGAACGAGGAATTCGGCGGGCCTAAAATTACATCTCAAGGCTTTTTTATGCTATCACCTTATATGAACCTCTACGGTTATCCTGAAGAATTGGACTATACAGACATTGTGACATTACCTGATAATTACATTCGGGTGGATGCATTCTGTCGTGAATTAACCGAAACATTTAAACTTCCTGAGGAATTCAAAGTACAACCAAGTGATAAATTGATCTATTTATCAATGGGTTCGATCGGAAGTTCTAATGTTCAGCTAATTCGTAAAATTACTGCAACATTGGCCAAAACACCATACAAATATATTGTATCAAAAGGGCAACATCATGAACAAATTGAATTACCAGCGAATATGTGGGGCCGTGCATATCTACCACAGACTAAAATCCTACCATTGGTTGACATGGTCATTACACATGGTGGGAATAATACGGTTACAGAAACATTTTATTTTGGTAAACCAATGTTAGTCATGCCATTGTTTGGTGATCAATTCGATAATGCTCAACGCATCCAGGAAAAAGGTTTTGGTTACCGCATCAATTCACATCATTATGTTGATAATGAATTAATAGAAATGATTCATACGATACTTGATGATAAGAAAATGATTGAAAAATGTTGCCAAGCTGGTGAACGTTTACGAAGATCTGATTCAAAACAGAAAGCATGTGAAAAAATTGAATTACTTTTACAACGAATTTCTTTTTAAATTTATATTCATCAACAAATTTAGAGATATTAAAGTTGTCACAAGCGTCAGATTTTATCTGTATTAGTTCATTTTTCTTTTATATTAAAAAATAAATCCAATAGTTACTGATATGGTTTTTTTCTCGATTTTTATAATGAAACTCAATGATTATTTAGTGATCAATATCATTAACGGTAATAATATTTTCAACATTTGTTATTGAATTTCGTTTGAAAGTTTATTTTCATTTTTTTTCAAAACACTTAAATCTTCATATCTAGTTGATAATAATGGAAAAATTGTTATAAATTTCATTTCAAGTTTGTGATGGTATCGGTTTGCCATTCGGGTCATCGAATCTCCTTTCTAAACAATCGAAATTTTATCGAAACTTATCGAAAATATGGTTTTGTTGAAATTATTTTAGATGATTATGATCATAATAATAATAATAATAATAATGGCGATCTTGTTAAATCACATCCAATCAAATCTGTTCCCGTTACACAATCATTCGGTTTTTCTTTCCATCAAATTGTGCCATACGATCAACTAAATCTTTATTATCGGAATAAAAACGAAAATTGTTTCTGCAAGTTAAGATTTTAAAAGAGTTCATGAACAAATGGTTATTGTTATGTGGAATGAACAGCCGGATTTAATTATCATCGATAATCTATTAATACCTTCTTGTATAGAATTTGGTCATATTCCATATGGATCTATTCTTGGAGTGTCAATCTATTGCATATGTTTCAATCTAATTAATTTCCACCAATGATGCCGTTACTTGGTGATCAACATGATAATGCACAATGTATATAAGAAAAAGACTACGGTTATCGTGTTGATACACATCAATTCACTGACGATGAACTTGTACGATCAGTTCATAAAATTGTCAACGATGATAAAATGTTCGAAAAATGTCGAAAGCTTCGATAGTGAAAGCATGTTTTATAGTTGAACAATTTGTCTGGCAGAAAAAAGCAATGACCAATACATGAATTATTATTATTATAGATTATTATAGATATAGATCCTAAAAACAAATGAGGAGAAAACAATTTTCCAAAGTCAATAAAATTTTACAAGTCATAAATTTAAAGAAAAAAAAAGAATGGACATTCAATCCGAATCATTTTATGTCGTTGTTGTTATAATAATCTTATTGGTGTGGTTATATAAAATTGAAAAATATATTTATCCAAAATAAGATCCAATCTAGACAATCTGTTATGAAATTGTGGCCTGAAAAAAAATTTTTATGGCTTAATTCGAAAGTATAAAATTCGAAGTTATTTGTCACATCGTTACAAAATTTTCTCAATATTCTTTTTTCTTCTCATATGTTTAGGTTTTGCTAAAATTTTCAAGCCTACACTGGGTGTCATTATAATAATGGCTTGAAAAATAACTCGTAAATGAATACTCATACGCCATAGTGTTCTGTATAGAACGGATGTATCTGTCTGTGATGTGAATTGAAGCCAGATGTAGAAACATTCTAATATTGCTTATTTTGTGCTGCTAATGAAGAATTTCATCATTGCTTCTATACTCTAAAGATTACGATTCACTCTCACTTTGATGTTGGAACTCATTTACTGGTGCATTTCCATTTCGATTTGAATGAACAAAAAAAAAACGAATTGATGATGCAAACCTTTTTCCTGACCTTTTTTTTCATTTATTATTTGCTAACTGCTAAATACTCGCACAGTGTATATGTGATTTCCGCGAATTTTGGATTTCCTTGTGATCCATTTCATTCAATTCATTATCATATCATTAGCTTTTATCATTTGTTTGTTTTTCCTTTTCATTTTCATTTGTGCCGAGTTTATTTATTCTTATTTGGATTAGATTCATTTTTTTCTCTGACATTGCGTGAGGATTATCTTTGGAATCGCTTTGTAGCCATCACCACAATTATTGAATGAATGTGTTTTCGATATGTGTCAGTGTTTGTTCATGTGTGTGTGTGTGTGTTTGCGTAGGCGTTTATTTCTCCATTATATAATTATACTGATTTTTGATTCTTTGTCTTCCTTTGTTCAAATGTTTGTTGTTGAGCAAAGGTTCAAACAAAGAAAATTAATTAAATAAATGTGTGTAAAATTTAAAATTAAAATTAAAATTAAACTAGCCTAGCAAACACACAATGTAAACTGAGGTGATGTTTTATATTTTGAAAAAAAAATATTTTTGACAAAATTCAACTTTTGTTTATTTAAACTTGAAATTACAATGAGTGAAAATCAACGAAAAATTTCGAAAACAAATTCTTGTTGATGATTCTTTTTCTTCTAAAAAAAATATGAAAAATATTCAAGGACAATGTATGCATTCTTTTTTTTATCTTTCAATTTCCGCTTATTTAATATATTTGTAAATCTTGTTGCCAAAAAAACGTTTTTATCAATTTTCATTCATATTATTTCTTTTGACATTGCCATTTGTTGTGGCTATAATGGTAGCCAAAATAATGATAATTTCATTATGATCATACACAAACACACAAACACACACACATATGGTAGAAAAAAAAATCTCTGTTTCCTGTTTTGATTTATTAAAGCTTCAGGAAAAAATAAAACTCCCAGTGTTTATCAAGACATACTCCCTGATTTTTTGTTGTTGTTGTTGTTGTTGTAAATAAATGAAACAAGTCAGTCATCATTTCATATATGAGCACATCAAATCTAATCATATGATTCCTGGCATTAAAAAAAAAATAAATTCCAACATGAACCGATTCCATTGAATCCATTCGACTTGATGTTGTTTAGTGACAATAACAAGTAGTCCCGGCCAGTTTTTTCCCACAAAAACATTTATCCCGCTTGTTTCCGATCAATGAAATTTCTGATGATATCATGTAGTTCAATCTTTGTTTTTGTTTGCATGCAACAACAAAAAAAAAATGTTCATTGATCAACCAGAAAAAAATCGATAATTTTCAATACTAAAACAACAATTTTTTAAAACGTTTGCAAACTTCATCATCAATAAATCCGATGTATAATATCAAATAAATACGAATTTATTAAATGCGAAATTAGCATTTAATAAAAAAGAGGCATTAAAAAGTGACCATCATATCATAATACATGGCCAAAAAAAAAAACATTAAAATGGATAGAAATCATCGTGGCAATTTTTTCTTCCGCATTCGTTGTTGTTCTTGTTGTTACTGTTGTTTATGCCCTTTTCATTTCATTAACGACCATGATCATGATCATGATCCTAAATATCATAATAATTTTCAATCAAATTCACATGTTAAAAATTTGGATCGATCAGATGATCCAATAACAAAGAAAATGATTTTTCGTTTTCCATTCACCAATCATGCTCACAACAGCAATAACGACAATACATCATCGAGTATGAATTTATCTCGTCGAATGCATGAACAAAAATCTTCATCATTGAAATTATTTAATAGAAATAAGGATTTAATGATTGATCATCATCATCATCGACAACAACAACAGTGTCGAGCTTATGATGAAATTAAATCACGAACACGTAATTCAATGGTGTTAGATCAAGATAATAGTATTGGTTGTCTACATAATCATCTTGGTGCATTTAATCAAACAAAATCGTCCTGGACAATGGATAATCGAAATTTTCATTTTCAAATAACAATGGTGAATGAATGAATCGATTCAAGAAAAAAAAATTATTAGAAATTCTTTACGGGATATTTTTAGATTCTTATTATTTTTCTTCGAATCGGTCGATCATTTTTTTTATTTTTGTAAGATCTGTGACATATTTAGACAATACAACCGATTCTCATATATTTGTGTCTATTTTAGCACTAACCACAACACAATTATTATTGTTTGTTTATACGATAATCCTACTTAATTTGATGTACTTCAATGCTGTTGTTCTAAGAATCTGACGTAGTTACTATCAGTTTATGACGATTGTGATGATGATTCTTGTTATAGTCATTGTCATTTTTTATTGTTATTACAATTTATATGTTTATTTTCATGTTTTTTTCTACTTACTCATTAATGTGTTTTTTATTCATTTTTTCCTATAGGACAATCGTTATAATTTTGAACAACAACAACAGCAACAATTACGAAAACAAAAACAAACGAAAAAATTATCAAATAAACATGATCAAGATAATGACGGTAATCATATAAAAGAAATCATAGAAGAACATAGTGGTAAAGAGAATCAAGATCCATCCTGTCAGCAGCAGCAGCAGCAACAACAACAACCACAACAACTAATGACTAAATCCAACAAAAATGATGACGAAAATAAATCAAACAATGAAAATATCAATAAGTCACAAAATGTTCAGTGGCCAAGTAAGATTTACCAACAATTACAACATCAACAATCAGTGGCAGTTGATGAATATTGTTGTATGGATGGATCATCGCCACCTCCTTCAACTTCGTTTTTATTACATCATCATCGTCATCATCATCATCATCATCTGGATCAAGAACATGAAGAAAAACATGATGAACGTCCTATTGATGTTGGCTGGGTTGGCGGTTGGGCATCTGATTTTGACATTCTACTTAGTGATTCAATCGGTATCAAAGCTTTTACTGTAAGTATCGTACTTATCATCTTCATTAAGTAATGAATTTTACCTTGTTTTTTATTCACTTTGATTTTTACACATTTAGGATTTTCTTCGTAAAGAATTCAGCTACGAAAATTTGCAATTCTTTTTGGCCATACAAGAGTTTAAAAATCTTACTGATCCAGATGAGGTATGTAATGGATTGAGTAATGATTGAATTTTTTTTGATGATATTAAATTTTCCAGATACGGAAAAAATCTCATGAAATTTATAATAAATTCATTGCACTTTCGGCACCAGAACCTGTAAATGTTGATAGCAGAGCAAGAAAATCTGTCGAATCTGGCCTGAACAATCCGAATAACCGTATATTTTTGCTGGCAGAAGAACAAGTATTTTCAACTCAATATATTATGGTTAATTTTTTAATTAAAATTAATGAATTTATCCTTTCTAGATTTATAATTTAATGAAATTCGATAGCTACGTACGTTTCCTCAAATCAGATATTTATGAAAAATGTTCATTGTTAGATTTGAAAGGCGAATCATTGCCTTATGAAAATGATGATGCCATTATTGATGATACTAGCTGTGATACGTTATTGAATTTGGCATCATCTTCGGCCAATACTGTGATGACAAGTGGACGATCCGGTTATCATAGTGGTAAGAATAATCCGACCGCTGTTAAGAAACGACGATCATTTATACCTTGGGCCCGATTAAAATCATCAATTAATCATAAAGCAGCATCATTATCATCGATGGCTGCACCTTCATCCACTAAAACCGACATGTTTGGCTCAAAAAAACAATATATGATGAGAAAATTAACCAATTCAATTCATAAAATCCGTTCAAAATCATTGGATGAACATTTGACAAATCATGTGAATAATAAAACACAACAATCAATTGGATCTGAACCTCATAGTAATAATTCATCAATTGATAAATCATCCATCATTTCAAATGGACAAAAAAATCAATTTAATTCGGCTAGTCGTAGCTCATTAATGCCTAATAGTTCTGATTCAATCGATTCATCTGATCATAATGTATTTCCACCATCACCAGATAATTTGAAATCAGTGGAAATAGTTGATGCATCGTGTTCGCCACCAACTTCGATACCATCAACAATAGAACATTTGAAACGTCATTCCGAAAGTGATCCGGTTTCACCTGCGAAATTCGTACCTTCAGCAGTTGCTACGTCTTTAACTTCAACATCGACGACAGAAACTGCTGCCAATATTTCGATTTTCCCATCCTCATCTTCTTCTTCATCATTCAATCACAATTGTAATCGTGATAATTGTCATTTCTTGCGTATAGTTTTTCCTGACCGTTCACAAACAGTCGTTCCATCATCACCAAATGAAACGATTAATAATTTATTGAAAAAGTTGTTTGAAAAACGTTCATTAAAATATTTAGCTTGGGATGTTTTCATCACCGGTAATGAAAAGGTTAGTGTTTTTTCATCTTACGATGAAATTTTAATTCGAACGCAGATGTTTTCTCATGATTTTAGTAGATCATCAGCGTTTAAAATCAAATTCTTTTACAAAATTATCTAATAATATTTTCAATTTTATAGCCATTGGATTTATCCACAAATACTACACAACTGGGATGTGTTGAACTTCGTGTTGAACAACGTGTTATATTTCGTATTGAATTCCCAAGCCAGGATATTATTGGCGTCAAGACACGACCAACAAAACTTTGTTCAGAAGTATTTCATCCATTATTGATGCGTTATGGTTATCGACCAGAACATACTGTAATGACTATTGCTGAAACAGAACAAATAGTGCCACAAATGTCACCGGTATCAGTAATTGATGGCCAACATATTGTCGTCAGTTATTTTGATGATCTTGAAGAATGGGGTTGGGATACAACAAGGAATAACATTCCAGTTGCATTAAGTTTAGCTGGTAAATCATTTAGTGAGGATAGCAGTATAAAATCTAAAAAAAAAGATGAAAAATCAATGGGTGGCCATGCATTGATCGATCAACATCAACAGGCATCATCTGTGCCATCAGTGGCCACATATCATAATTTAGGTTCTATTCGTGATCATTTGTTGGCCAGTAGATATATTGCTGCCAAGAATAATCAAAGTAATAATTCAAATCTCGAATGCAGTCCACAACCAGATTCATATGATTCTCCTACAAATACATCTTCATCGACTCCAGGTGATGATACACAATCCGATATATTTTTTCGTGAATTAATGAAAACTGCTCATACGGTACCATCACCACCACGTGGCCCATCATCAACATCAACTTATTCGGCTGCCTATGGTATTATTAACAGCAGTTCTCCACCAAATGAGACTATTAATCGTTCTCAACCACCCCAAACACCGATTTCGAATACAAATCGAACATCATATCGATCATCCAATATAACAAATAATTCATCGCAACAACAGCAACATCATCAACGTAATCAACCTCTTCGGGATCTACAAAATCATCGACATTTTAAATCCTATCAACCCAGTCCATTGTCATATGAACCAGTGACTGTACCTAGAAGTCAAGAAATGGCTCGAAAACAAATGATGCCCGAAACTGAAATGAGTCAATCTGTTTCATCGAATTCGTCACCATCAATTAATACATTACCGATGAGTCATACTAATTATCAACATTCATTAATTAATCAGCCGGTGTCCATGCAGGAATCCGACAAATTAATCTTGTTACAACCAGAAAAACCGCCATTACGTCGTCAAAAATCTGATCCTCCATGTCGACCACCACCATTACCACCAAAATCAAATAACACGACGAATATGATGATCAATACAAATAATAAAGACACAAACACCATTTGTCCTCCACGACCCCCACCACGAACATCAATTTGTAGCCATCAAAATAAATCATTGACAAGTGATAATTGTCAAAAACAGTCCAGTTCATCAACTACATCGACCAATCCTAGTGATTCTAATTTAGCTTGATTATTCTTGAAGTTTATTTTGAATGATTTTTCAAATGTTATCAGTCAATTAAATAATAGAATCCAATATTTGTTTCTTTTTTTTACTGTTCAATCTGATGTTTTTAATCCTTTTAGCAACATACACATACATTTATGTACCGTACCGATATGTGTGTTATATTTTTCAAAAAACAGTCAAAATTCGAGTTATAAGTCTGGTTATCGATATTCATTATGCAAAATTATTGTTTGATTTTTTCAACACACACACACAAACCACTTATAAACCTCAGTTTTTTTCTTTACCCTTTTCTGATAATATATATTGGTTTTTCCTAAAGATTGATAAGATAATTATTTTTATTCTTCAAAAATTATCATTATTAATAAAAAAAAATATATATATTTATGCTTGAATTAGTGATGTAATGATCAATCTCAATAATGAAATGTTTGTTTCCATACCATTTGAGTTATTATACCTATATCTATCTATGTAACTTTTTTATGATAATTCATCATGGTTAAAGCAACTTTTATATACGGTTTTCTGATATTATGAAGTCTTTCATCTTGTCAATTCAAAAAGAAATTTTATGACATAATATAAAAAAAATTCTATAAGTTATCTAATAATCATCAATTATTCAAATATGTTTGAATTTCTAAATCATGCATAGAATTTTTTTTTAATGTTTGTTCCGTTGAACGTCAATCTAAAATGAATTGTTTTTATATTTTCATGATCTTCGATTTCAAGGACAACATTATTGATCGATGTATGGATGTACATGAATTTCTCTCCATTTCTCTTTTTTCGCACATCTCTTTTTTTTAAATTGATTCGTTTTGAATGGTGACATTTTTTTGTTTTTGTTCGATGTTTTTGATCGATGTTGGACTCTATACCGTTATTTGACTTTGTCAATCCATCTTTCACTTGTTTATTTGACTTGTCTATAGAAAAAAAAATCAGTAAACGATACAGGTTTCTTATCAAGATCAATAATGTTAATGATTGATGTTTTTATAGAACTCTCTCTCTCTCAATTTGTATTTTTTTTCATCCAAAGACTTATGTAAAAATTTATTTTGAAAATTATAAAGTAGCACGTATCCTCAATATTCAATCAGTCGATCAACGTTCATCTTAACCGACCCAATTTGTAGATGAAAAAAAATTTTTTATCATCGACAATGATACATTTAAATTTGATTGACAAACATTACGTATCAATGGATCATAAATATCGTTATTATTATCATCATGAAAGTGGTTTTCGCTTTAGATTTCGGTTTTATATTCTACTTTTAATCTCATTGACATTGCCACAATATTGCTCCACCAACGATGCAATTATCATCAATCATTCGGAATTCCTTTGGAGACCATTATTCAATGTTTCAAATGATTTTTTTGCACAAGCGATCCTACCTATAACATTTATTGATAACCAAAAATTTTTCTCCCAAAATAATCTCACTTCAACATGCCAAAATGATTTAAGAAAAGCCATTGAATCTACCTTGCATTTACGTGAAATATGGTCGATAAAATTATTTAATTCGTGGTCAAAATCCGTGATACCAGCTGGTATGTTTATGGGAACCTTGACAGATTATGGTGATTATGATCAATGTATGAGTATCATTGATGATCAAAAATCGAATCAATCATTGATCATTCCACAATATTGTTTGATTGATATGGCAATACCGATGCCTAAACCGCGCCCAACACCACACAATTATCATCATCATACTGAAGGTATTCTTCCTACCAAAGATTTTCTTGATAAAATTATCGAGCTTGACCTCATAGGCCATCATAATTCATCATCATCAACAATAATAAAACAAATGGTATTAGCACCGAATCCAACTATTTATGAATATTTAGCTCAAGTATCATCAAATTTTTACTATTCATTTATACGTCGAGGAATTTGTCTTCCCAGTTCATGTACAACAGAGGATGTACATACAATTATTAAAAAAAATTTTGGTCAAGAATTTGGATGGCGATTGAATACTGTGAGTTGTACAACAAAATCGTTGAAAAAATGGTGGCCCAATTTATTACAAAAATTTGCCATGTAAGTACATTTTATCTGATTTTTTTTTTTTGGTAACATAATGAAGAAATTTTTTTCGATTGATAGATTTATCATTAGTTCATTATTGATCATAACATTCATAGCTGCTATTTATGATCAAATGAGTAGTAAGAAAAATAAAACCATTAGTCGAGTAATTCTTATGTGGTTTTCACCAATTTCGAATACGAAAAAATTACTCTTCTCCAATACAGATGACGAAAATTTTAATTGCATTCATGGATTAAAATTTCTATCAATTTCATGGATTATCGTCGTACATACATTGGCCTGGATAGATTTGAATGGATTTAGTATGTTTGATTTATTCAATTGTCATTGTTATTTATTGAATTGAATTTTGAATTCTAGGAAATTCTTTTAGAATGAAAATTTTTCTCTCAACATTATATTTTCAGCCATTATTTAAAGGATTTTTTGCCGTTGAAACTTTTTTCTATCTCAGGTAGGCTAATTTTATATTGAATACTTATAATCTTATCAATTTATTAACAAAATTCACTATGACAAAAAAAAATTGGATAGCGGATTGTTAACCTCGTATAGTGCAATGAAATATACACGCGGTGATTACAAGAATTTGAACAAAACTACTTACATGTTGCTTCGCTATTTTCGTTTGACTCCACAGCTGATTTTATTTATGCTTTTATTGACATTATTTCCACCAATGTTTGATGGACCAATATGGTCACAATTGATGACTACTATTTCTAATCAATGTTCAAAAACCTGGTGGCATAATCTAATCTATCTACAGAATCTAATCGACATTGATAATATGGTATATTCCCAGTGTTCAAATAAACTAATTAAAAAATAATCATTCTATTTTTTTTTTTGAATATAACAATGATAGTGTGGCCTACATACATGGTATTTGGCTGCTGATATGCAACTACATTGGTTTTCATTATTTCCAATCATTTGGATTATTAAAAATCCTCGCAATGGTTTACTATTGACAAAATTCCTCATCATTATTTTTATATTCATTACGGGATTTCACATTTACTTCAAAAATCTACCACCAGGTGGCATTGTCACGACACAAAGGTATAATAATAAAATTGTAAGAATTTACTATTTTTATTAAATGAATTTCATTTTTGCATAGCGATATGCTTGAAGAAGATCGAACACCGGGAGCGTTTACCGATATATTTTTTAAACCATGGAGTAATGCTTATGTATTTTTCGCTGGTTTTCTTTTCGGTTTCCATTTGTATGATTCAAAACTTGTTCATAGTTTTTTCTGGACAAAGGTAATAATGACAATGGTGATCGATGAAATTTTCATTAATAATTTATATTAAAACTACAAATAGACCAAGATTGTCGCTTGTTGGCTATTGATCATCTATTCATATCTGTTCTGTATATACAGTACAATACCTTGGGTATACGGTCAACCATATAATCGAATTTGGTCATCCATTTTATATCCATTAAATCGTATTGTTTGGTCTATAATGTTAACGTTATTGATTTTTATGTGCATCACTCGACCACAATCAATGATTGCTAGGATTCTTTCATGGAAAGCTTTTCGTCCATTTTCACGTATGACCTTTTCCGTTTATTTGACACATGCACTTGTATTATATGTTGCACTTGGTAGTCGACATAATTTGATTGATTTGTCCATCACATCATTAACATTTTTATGTTTTTCAACATTACTTTCATCATATGCGTTTGGTTTAGTGTTTACCATTTTGTTTGAAAGTCCAATCATAAATTTGTTTGGTTACGTCAAACATGATCTACTTCGGCAACTTCAACGGCAACAATATTTGAATAACAAAAATAATAATGACGATAATGATCAAAAGAAACAAATGCCAATAACAAATAATGGAACGAATACATCGAATGTTTGAGTGAATTTATTACACAAATAAACATTAAATAATGAAAAATTGTTCTATGATTTAATTTCAATGATTATTTTTTCTAATGAAAGAAAAAACCTAAAAAAAAAATTAAAAAGTAACTCATATCCAGAATAATTTAATAATGGAAACGACCAAACATTTGTCAAGTGATATGATTAGTCAAAATGCTAGAAGAAATATCTTGAAAGATTGGAATGTGACATTGAAACTAGTACAGTATACCAAAAATAAATAATGATTGTCATGTTCATGTGTATGTGCGTGTGTGTGTGTTCAAATATTATTACCAGATATTCGACATAAAATTTTACGTTCCATTGTTTTTTTCGTTTAATCGATCTGGTTTCGTTGGAAACGATGACTATCATCAAACACAGATGATCATGATTATTCAAGTTGATGGTTTTTTTTTCTATTTTTATGGTTTCAGTCAATTTTTTTGTGAATTTCAAATTCTAGTTTGAAATGGTTTAAGCGAATGAAACGAAACCGGATCTTAAACTTTGTAAATCAAATGTAGATGAATAAAAAAAAACTAATTACTGATATAGAATGTTGAAACTCAAATGAATGTATAGATTGTCAACATTGTTTGTTTGTTTAACGACATACTTTAGTTCATTCAGTTATTTTTGATGATTTTTTTTTTCGTTTCAATCGAAATTAGTTTGAACCCTTTTTTGAATAGATTAGAAAAAGATTCTGGATGATTGTTAATCACGCTTTGTAACAAACCACCCACATAAGTAACATTAGTAAATAGCCATTCTTTGTAACACGATGGTTTCAAAATAGGAGAATCTTGTTTTTTTGGCCATATTGTTTTATTATATTGAAATGGATGGATACAAAGATGCCAAATGTCCATTAGTCAAATGGATTGTAGAACACAAGGTTAGAAACATTTAACCATTAGAAAAAGATTTTGTTTTTAGTTTTGTTATTTTTTTTCCTGAAACGTTGTTTAGATAATAAAAGAAACCTCAACATAACAAACCAGTGATAGTGAAAAATGAATAAAAAAAACAAGAAACAAGAATAAGAACCTATCATGTGACGTGCAATTAGCTCAACAAATTAGATGTCTGTTTTCTGGTTTGTTGCAATATAATTTCAGAATAACGTTACCCTATTCTTAATCATTGCATCACATTGTGTATTTGATTTCGCAATAATATTAGCAACAAAAAAAATCAGAACAAATTGAATGAACAAAAAAAGAATGAGATTCAGCATGGGAAAAATATTTTTTTTTCAAATTTTCCACCTAAACAAGCCTGTAAGAAAAATTTAAATAATATCTTTCCGAAACGAATAATTCATGACCAAACGAAATTTGAATAGAATTGGGCCAATTTTCAACTTTCTCTTATTATTATTATTTTATTATCATCATTGTTTGTAGTATGCATTATCCGTGCTGTATAGCAACTTTTTATTATGAAGCAGAATAAACTTTTCTGTTCGTTTGTTTCTTTAGAAATTTTCTCTTTCCAAAATCATTATCACCATAATTACGGTAATTGTGAAACAAGGTATTTTTAATGTTTTTTTTTCTTTTCTCTTTCTCTCTTCATTCATGAGATCAATTATTCGCTTCATTTATTCATTTTTATTCTCATTTTTTTTCCTACACTAGTCTGTTTGGTTTAATCAATAGGAACGGCAAAAAAAAAATATTAACAAAAATAACAAGTGAGAGAGAGAGATAGTGACGAAACAAAGAAAAATTCAACAGAATCAACAAGATAAATATGGAGAAAAATAGTAATTAATTTTTTGACGATATTCAAAATATGTTTACGTTGAAAAAAAACACTTTTTTTCTCCACAAACAATTCTAAAAAAAGAAATAAAAACAATCGATTGTTTTTTAGTAATAAATAATCATTCAATTCAAATAAATAAATGAATAAATTCTTTATTCATCGTTATCATTTCAATGATTTTATCATAAACTTATGATAATATTCATTTCGATAAAGATCTGTAGTGAATTTATCATTGTATCGATACTCTTTTTTTTATTGGAAAAATATTCAAAATTTTGTTTTTTTTTTTGTGCTTACGAAGCAAAAACAAAAAAAAATGGAAAAAGAAACAAATATGATGAGAAGCCAAAATATGTGTTCAAGAATATTCTTGTCAATGTGTTTGTATGTGTTTGGAATTTGATTTCGAATTAAAATACCATCAATACGTGACTTGAAAATGATTTGCTATTTGTATAAAAAGAAAAATTGTACATCTATGAATGTTTATTGGTTATACAATTTATACGATGCAAAGAAAAAACAAATATTTTAAAATGACCAACCTGAGAATCACTTCATTGTTAAAAAAAATTTTATTGATTTTTTTACATTGTATTGCTATTTGTCGTTTCAGATCTAAATCGGATTCATGAATTTTTGCTGAGTGAAGGGGTTTTGATGGAGAACAACAGCCGAATACAACACATGTGTCAAAAAGATATTTTACTAGCTGTCTAATTCGAATCCAGTTGTAGGCTGTGGTTATATTTTTGATGTGGATCGAATATTTGTGAACTACATTTTTTTTCATTGCTTTTAGAAAACTTTTTAAAGTATTCTTTGGTTGAAAATAGAAAAAAAAAATTTTTTGTGAAAATCGAATTTTGGATCTCAAATTTTCTTTTTTGTTTAATGGTATAACGATAGAAAAATTTTCGTGATCATCAATCAAACGAGCTATATTTTTTTTTCTCGGATTATTTTTCTCAAATCGACTAGAATCGAATCGAATGAATGATAGATGATAATCATGATGATGAATAAATGAATGATAGAGTTTATCCATCAATTCTAGACTTTTTTCTCGATTTTTTTTTCTGAAAAAATCTTATAAAATATTCGAATATTGCATGGAATGATTGAAATACACAGAAACATGTCAGAATCTAAAAACAGTGG
Source organism: Dermatophagoides farinae (assembly GCF_024713945.1). NCBI lineage: Eukaryota > Metazoa > Arthropoda > Arachnida > Sarcoptiformes > Pyroglyphidae > Dermatophagoides > Dermatophagoides farinae. The sequence goes on along the minus strand of NC_134679.1, from coordinate 4,127,431 downwards.
TCGTCGGTTTATGACATGAACGGAATATGCGTGAGTGAATGATATGAATTTTTTTTCTTATCCGTATGAAATTTGTTGTCTTCAAAAATTTCGATTTCAAATTTTTTTTTACATTCTTTTACCAATAAAATTTTGTACATAATCATTGAACAAAAAAAAATTACCGGGAACAGAATCTTGTATTTTATCGAATGAATTATGATGACGATGATGACATGACAAATGGTTCAAATGAAATTAAATTCATTTATCCTTTTAGTCAAATATGATGCTGGTTGACATGATTGCCGACCAGGATGGATAAGTGAGACTATTCGTATACTCGTGTCTTCATCATCATCATTGTGATCGTGAATTAAGTGAAAATAAAGTCGAAAATAATGATGGATGTGATTGAATGGGCGAACAATAAGAAACTAGTGCTTTTTTAAATTGCTAGTCAAAAAAAAAACACATGATTTTTGATAGATAAAAGTGTAAAGAGGTTTGTCATAATAAAAAGTTCAGCGAAAACCATAGCAATAAAGCCAATAATTCTTGATTCGTTAGATTGTTAGAATAAGTGATGATATGGTGGGTGGCTACATCAACGTTTCTGTGTTTGATATTAAGGAACATAATATATGGCTTCGTTTTTATTTTCATTTTGAATTTTTTTTCATAAAAGTAGAAATTTGATAACTACGACTATTGTTGAATAATAAAATGTTTTTCTTTATATTTTTTTTTCATCAATAATATTGTGAAATGAATGTCGATGAAATGTATAATAGAAAAGATTCTTGTTTATCATTACAAAAAAAAGTATTTGATTTATGGTTATGTGACATCTTTTTTTTTGAAGATCACCATTTTTTTTTGTAATGACAATAACAAACAAGAATCTTACGATCAACGATCGAATATTATTGACCATGAAGTTGGATGAATTGAAATAATGGCCGATAAGAATGAGAGATAGAGCGTCATAAAGCCAGAGAAATGTTTTTTTTTCAACACACAAATTATTACCATCGTTTACAGTACACTATATCGATCTAATCCTCAACGAGAAAAAAATCATTCGAATAAATTTTTGAAATTGCACCGGAAACTACTCAGACATGCCTACAATAACCTAACAACACCGACAACAACAACAACAACAACAATAGTTATAGTTTCAGCAACCAACAAAGAATTTGTATGAAAAAAAAATTGAAAACAAATCCTGAAACAGCGAATTTTGTAAAAAAAAACTTTAGAGAAAAGCTGATTATTTGTCGAATAGTCGAATTGGCAAACAGATGAAAATTAAAAATGACTGTGACCGAGCCAAAACATAACATTAATTTAAAACTTTTCACAAATTCAATTCTATTTAACTTCTAAAAACGATGTTTTTTTTGCCTTTGAATTTGTTTTAATGGATTTATTCAATGTTTGAAATTTATTTTTTTAATCGTTTTTTTTTTCGTTCATTCTGATCATCTTGCCGTAACTAATGAGTTGATTGCGATATTATTTTGTTGAATTTTTTCATTTTATGTATTTGTGTGTATTGAATGAGTGGATATGCTAAAGTAGAACATCATTAGTAGTTTTTTAATGATCTGATAATGAAAATGATGATTAACAACAAAAATTCCATCCGATTTTGAATTCGTTAGCATCTGTACTTTTTCATTTTTATCTAGTTTTAAACGTTGTAGACATTGATGTTTTTTTTTGTTGCAAAAATAAACAACAGGAAGTAAAGTGAAAAAAGTTATCGTATTAATCGATATTTTTTCGGTTCGGTCGGTAGTTTTATTTTGATAAAAACACTTACACAAACAAAGAAGAGAAAGATTAATGTAATGTGTTTGCAGTAAGCTCTCTACTAATGAACAATTGCGTTACAGAAGAATGTTTGTAAGTCGAATTTCTTACCTAACATTTTAATGGTGACAATGCATTAAAAACGCTTCCATTCAAAATTAGGAAATTAATTTGAATATATATATGAATATTGAATATTGAAATGATAGACTTTCGCATATGTGTGTTTAATATAAACTAGTGAGAAAATTTTTTATTTTTCAAATTTTTAATGTCAAATTTCATCATTTATAAATGACGGAATTCATCAGTTTATTTGACAACCAAAAACCAACCATCATTGGTTGATTCTAAAAAAATAATCACATCGAGAATGTTTTTTTTTTTGCTGTTTAGCATCCATATATGCCATTCAGGGTTGTCATCATTAAGAATTTTAGTTATTTCATATTTCAATTTGATTTTTTTATTTTTATTTTTCTTTTACAAAATGTGACATTTTGTTTTTTTCTTTGTTTAGCTTCCATTATTGTCATACAACCGAATAAACCATCTTAAATCATATATAAAAAGTTTTTTCATATTGTATCAACATTCACTAACAATAGCTTTGTATAAACATAAGAAAATTGTAATGGAATTATAATTTCTTCATCGTCGAGTGGTTTTTTGTCTTCTATTCTTTGAGTGAAACATAGTGTAATAGTGAAAAATTGAAAATGTTTAAATTTTAAAACCAAACTAAATAACAAAAATAAAGAAGGTTCTGCTTATTATTGTTGTTGTTGGCGATGCCCTTGTTGTCAACTTGTGTGTATGCGTATGAAGAAAACATAATCCAAAAAAGGACATATTCTGGTAAATATAAATTAGAAATTTTTCTATTTGTTTTTGTTGCCGTTTCGATGATTCGAGATGGTTCGAGAAATCTTGTGAAAAGCTCAAAAATTTTTCTTTTTATCTTTTCTCAATAATATTTCTCATTTTTGATTGTTGAGCAATGGTTCGTTTCTTTACTTTTTTTAAGCCAATTTTGAAGAGAGGAACAAACACATAAAACAAATTGGGCTATCAACAACATTGAAGTGTTTATCTCTCTCTCTCTCGTTCTGCATATTTTATATTTTCTGTACATCATTTTCATCCGTAAAAAAAATAATAATCACTTTTTGATTTTTCACTCATTGATGGCTCTAGTTTTAGTTTTTTTTTTATTACTGAAATTTTTTCCAGAATTATATTTCATGTATTCTTCACGCATTGAAGAAGTACAGAATATAAATCATATTTGATCATAAAGATTTATTTGATTTGTTCAAATTTTTAATTTCTTAATATAAAATTGTTAGATACAAAGATTGCATGCCGATCATAACTATGAGTATAGTATATTATCGATTTGAAAAGTGGTTTCATCACTGAAAATATTCTGGTTGCTAGATAAATAATAAATTTTTCCATTATATCAAATATTTCTGGATTCTTCATTTTGATGAACACAGTTATTTCATCAATTAATTGAATCGAATTTTTTTTTCATCGTTGATTTTTTTTTGTAGAATTTCAATTGGATATTAATTTTCTTTTTCCATTTTTTTTGTTTGTTTGTTTGTTTACTTACTTTTTCAATGTTTGTGGCAAGTTTTTCTAAATTATATGATTAAAAATTTATGATGAAATAAGAATCTTTTTCAATATTTTGTAATTATTTACCACTTAAAATCATGGAAAGATTAGAGGATTCAACTATTAATTTATTTTTGTACTAAGTAAAAAAAAAAAATCTTCATAGCCATGTGCTTGACTTTTGTAATTTTTCTTCCAGTTTGATTCCGTTCTTTTTTTTTGGTTTTTATTTATATGTTTTACCACGTTGATCATTAGTTGGAACCTCGTTGATTTTTGTTTTTGTCAAGAATCATTAAGTTTTTCATTGTTATTTTTTCTACACTAATGTTTATCATTATTTTGATTCCAGTCTATTGTATCATTTGAAAAAAAAGTCACTGATCCATTTCAAAAAAAAATGTTTTTGTGTTTTGGTTTCGATATATTATCATAAATTAGTACGAATAAAAGATAAAAACATTCACCATGTTTTGAATATTCAAAAGATAAATAAATTATCACATAGTATCAACAAACGAAAAAAAAACAAGATGAGTAAGAGTAAAAAAAACATAAAAAGAATAATATAAAATGATGATGATTGCATCATTATTATCTCTGCGTAATTGTGTAATTTATTCATTCATATATACTATTCACAACTAACTAGCAAACAAATTTGTTTTTGAATTTGGATAATTGAATTTTTTTTTTTTGGCTTGTTGTTGTTGTTGTCATTATTACTTCATTTCACTAATTGTATGTGGCATGTATATAAGTGGATAAAAAAAAAGAATGTGAGAAACCGCAAAATTGAAAAAAAAAATTATTCCAGTATTTCTGTATGTGTGTGTTTGTGGTCCCAGAGTGATTTCGTGACGTGAATATATACATAGTGTAATAAGGATAAATGAAACGATATCAACATCATCATCTAAGCTGAAAGGATTTTTCAAATATGCATGCAATAATCATCCACAGAAAATTATAAATTTAATTAAATTATATTTTGATTGATGTTTTTTTTTGTCATACAGAAAATGATGATGATCATGATCATAATAATAATAATAATAATGATGATGATATCGTTGAAAATCATATGAAAAACAATGAAATTGCAATTCAAAATGAATGGATAAAGGACCGAATAACCGGAGACGATGAATAAGAAAAAAATGATGTGATAACAAAACGGAAATTAAATTTAATGAATCTGTGATGCTTGGATAATGGAAATGATTCTGGTCATTTTATACTGTCATTCTATATTCATGTATTGTGATGAATGTTTATAAGGTTCTTTTTTTCTGTTTGTTTGAAACCACTTATCGATAACCAGAAAAAAAAATTTAATTACAAATGAATCATTTTGATGTATGAACTGGTAAATAGATGGTTTTCGGTCAAATTTCAAACGAAACGAGATGAAATATTATTATCGTTGAAATAGGGAAACAACATGAAGTGATGAATCTTGATTTTTTTTCTATTTTTGTTTGTATACAATATTTTGTTCTTAAAACTATAATGTTAAATGATTCTTTCCAATTCTTTTCTTTTTTTAGTCTTTGTCATTTGTGATTCTTTTTTCAACAATATCTTTTTTCTCTTGATTATGTATTATCACTTTTAAATGTAGAAAAATTTGGCGATGTTTTTCCTATGTAGTTGTGTAATAGAACAATGTAAATGTTCCATGATGAAAAAAATAACACTCTCAACTGGAACAACAGTATTTTTGGTAAGTTTTTTCTTTAATTTCTATTCTCCACAGTTGTTGTAGTCTCTCATTCGCTATATAGAATCAAACATAAAAATCCACATATATATGAGTTCTGCTGTATCGTATCACATTATTTGTTTGGCGTTTTTGATTGTCGTTGCACACACATACACACACACACACACACACACACACAAGAACACACGCACTAATAAAGAATTGAAGAAAAAAATATTCATTTATGGTTGCGAACTGAATCTTTTTTCTCAATTCTTGAATGTTTTCATTCGATAGACAGATTTTACTGGAAAAGGATCCTTTTTATGAACCGATTTTTTTTCCACATCTGTTACTTTGTCAACCGACATTTACCATCAATTAAGTTATCGATACAAGAATTCTAAAATATGATGCTTGCCTGTGTGTGTGTTTGAATTTAATGAATGTTGTGTTTTCAAACGAAATTATTCAATAAATAATAAATGATTTTCTATAATCAAATAGCAACAACTAAATTAGATTAAAATTGCAAATTTATTCATTTTGTTGGTTGATTGGTGAATTTTTTTCATGTTCAGTATGCACATTTGAAATCTGGTATGTATGAATATGAATTTTGTATCATCCACAATATATTTAATCACTGTTGATTCATTATTTGATTATTTTAATGATGATAAAATTCATCGTCATTCCGTATTACATTTCATTTGTTCATTTCTGTTCTCAATTTATTCTATTCATTGATTATTAATAATAATCCTTATGGCATAAGAATTATAATGGATTTTCATCCATTATCAAATTGTGAATCTTTTTCTATGAAAATCACTATTTTATTCAGTGTTAAAATTTCTAAATAATTAAATGATGATAAATTTTTCATTTTTAGATTATATTATGATGGCTGAGATTATCATTTATTTTTGTTTTTTAACTTTGTTTGTGTTTGAATTTGAATCCAAATTTTATTTTTGAAACATGTGTTTTTTGTCTTCTTTAATTACTTTTGATAGTTCATTAATAATTTAAAAAATATTCATTCTAATTCACTGGAATTCTGTCATTATTTGTGTTTGTCATTGTAATTTTAATTGTAAGATTTTTTTTCAAAGGTTAGTTTGCCAGATATGGTAATGACATTCGTGTGTGTGTGTGTGTTTGATGGTTTCTGTTTTCAATAATGATTAAATAACAATCGAAAAAAAAATTCAATTTCAACGCGACAATGTATTTTTTCGTTAAATTTTTCTATAATCAAAACAACAAAATATAGACTTATAGACTATTAACTCGATAGTGGATCGTGTTGTTTTTGGTTATGCTATCGAAATGGCAATTTTTGGTCCCAAATGATTAATCCATTGTCAATTAATTAAAAACATTGGAATTCAAGTTTACATGCAAGAAATGATTAATGTAAAAGAATTGAAAAAAATATAAAGAATGTAATTTCATTGGAAAATGATGGTAATTATGATTCTGATGATAATAATAATAACAAATTAGATTAATTTAATGAACTTTACTCAACAATCTTTCATAGTCAATACAATGTGATTGTTTTTTTCTATATTTATATTTTCTAAATCCATCAAATTGTCCACAAAAAAATCGGTATGATCATGAAAATGTCTTTGTGTGTGTGTGTGTGCGTGCGTGCGTTTGGAATATCAAGGCTTTCTCAATTTGGTAAAAGCAAACTATATTGAGAATTAAAACGGTAAACAACTAAAAAAAAATTGAGCAGGTGGCACTTGACTTAGATCATAGATTATTTTTAAATTTTGTACTTTTTAACCTTGAATAAATTTTTTGAATATTTATCTTTAGACTTTGTCTGAAAAATTACTAAGAATTTTAGGTTATTTTTATCCTGAATTATACAAATAATAAAGTTGGTCAAACTAGTTGGATTTGTGAAACCACCACTTTTGTGAATGTGAGACGCATTCTCTTTGATCTATTGGTTGAATTATCATCCACTCAACAGTCATAGCCAATTTTTCAACAATATATGCCAAAGATTCATACTCTCTAAATCCCAATAATCTATAATATTTAATTTATTATTGTGTATTTTGTGACACAAGTGCCTTTTTGGCAGAGTGTCTTTTTTGTATTATTATTATGCATTCATGAATTTGTTTATATGCATGTGTTGGTACCACAAACATTTCTATATAAAATTCAGAATAACTAACTTTTCCCTCCTGAAAACACGGTCATCGAAGAAAAAAAAATCAAATCAAAATGCATTTACACACACACACATACACATCCATTCATACAATGAACCAAAGAAATGAATTTTGAATATATCGTACATATAGAGATTGAGAATATTTGTCATAAAGACTGAAGCTATTATCATCATCATGCTAGATTTAGATTTTAGATTTATGTGCGTTTTTATTTTTACTTATTATTTGAATTTGTCTATTCAAATTAGAAATTATTATTCATCTGATATTTGTTCATCAATCATCAACAATATTCTTTTTCAGTTTGTTTGTTTCTGACCATACATATTTCAAGTGGATATGTCAAAATAAATATAAGTTTTTTTTCCCTTACATTCAGATAGTTGTATAATTTTTTTTTCATGGTAATTTATATTCTGTGAATAATAATAATAATAACTTGTTGTAAACGTTTTTGTTTTCGTTCTTATTCGCTTTTTCATTCTTTAAGCAAATTTTTTTTTTGAGATTAATGCTGCAAAGTCAGCGAAAATCAGATAACAAAAAAAAATCGAAACATATTTGATCTTGTTTAGAATTTAATTTCATGGTAATTTAATTTTATTCTGTGAATAATAATAATAATAAACTTGTGAATGTAATTACACTTTTTTTGTTTTCTTTATTATTCGCTTTTTCATTTCTTTTGAAAATTTCGTATGAATTTCAATTTCATTTTTTTTTTGAGATTAATGCTGCAAAGTCAGCGAAAATCAGATAACAAAAAAAAATCGAAACATATTTGATCTTGTTTAGAATATGATAATCGGTACCGTTGCTTGTTCGAAAGACAAGGAAATTTTCTGATGTAAAATTCATCGATGAACCGATTCTATAGTATTTTAATTTTATTCTAGATTGTTTGAATGTTTTATCCAAACCTCACCTTCGTCTATGATAATTTAAACTAAAAAAAAATAAACATCCTTGAAGACCGTTCATCATCTTTGTTATTGGCAAACTTGATTTATATGAATGAATAAAATTAAACCGATAACCTCATTACACTTTATCGGTTTTCCTTACATATTAAACCATCTAATTGATATTTATCACCGTAAATAAAACTTGTGCTTATTCGTTATGTTTATCAATTTTGAAGTAAATCGAAATTTGAAAATTTCGTATGAATTTCATTTCATTTCATTTTTTTTTTTTTTTTTACTTTTTTACTATCTGTTTCTATCTGTGGTGTAACAATTTTCCTTGCATACTATTTCCATAAACTTTCAATTTTTTTTTGATTAGATTGAAAAAAAAAATCATTAAACTTTTTTTTCCATCACATTTTTTTCCACTTTTATAGTTTTATTCAATTTTACATTTAATTTAAATTTGAAAATATATGTATTCTTCTCTTTCATTTGAAAAAAAACACCAACATAAATGTAGGAAAAAAAAGAAAAATTTACTCTAAGTAAATATTCAGTTTTTTTTGTGTGCATAATTTTGTATTTTATGAAGGAAACTTTATTTGGTTTTTTGTTGTCATTGTTTTATACCAACCGGTATAAACAACAAGAACAAAAATCAGAATAAAATTCGTGTGTGTGTGTGTGTGTGTGTTTGTATGTTGGATTCAATGACGAAAAAACTTTGATTGCTAAATATTAAAAAACAAAAGAGAAGAATATTTACACAACGACACCAACATCAAGTAACCTTTTTTTTCTATATTCCTTTTTTCTCTAATCATATCTGGGTTGATTTCATCATTTATTCATTACACACACACATATTGACACAGAATGATGATTTTTTTTCGCAATAACAACAATGGTGAGATTTAAAAACAAAGAAAATGTGAAATTAAACAAAACTTTTTTCATATAAATAGGGTTATTACCAGACCCATGGAGTACAAAAGGATATGTCCACCTTTCAGAAACTTTCTCATATAACAAAAAAAAAATTTTTTAACAGATGTAAAGCTGTATTATTAAAAGCCCTATCTTGCAACCCTACACATAAGAATTGTAATCATTGATGATCTGTCTCTGTTAATCATCACCATTTTCATGGGTTTGAACATTTTTTTTATTAGCTAGTTAATTCTTGTTTTTTTTGATTCTTAATTCAAATTCTATACAATTGTTATTAATTTTCTTTTCTCTATTGTTTTATGAGATTATGTGTCGAAACAAATAAGATTAGTAGTGAAAAAAAAATAATGAGATCAAGATCAATAGCAAAAAAAAAGAAGAAAAGGAAAATGAATGAAATATCCATAAACAATAGTGCTATTCATCATCATAGTCAGAGAAAAAAAAATTATCAATCAAGAATAGATGCAAAACACACATACAGACTTACTACAAACTTGATGATGATGATGATGATGAAACAAACTCGACAAGATCATCAAGATCTTGATGATTTTTTCAATAGATGTTATTATTTTAGTTTTTTTTGTATTATGTATTATTTCAAGTCATTGCCATCATCCGGTTGTTGTTGTTTTTCTATGGAGTCATTGTGAAAGAATAAATGAATGAACAAAAATAAAGAACAAAATTAAATTTAAATCCTAAATTCCCTTCTGAATTGGTTTTTTCTTTATACTTAAAATTCAATTTTTTTCTATTGTTATTGTTGTTGTCGTTGCTATCTTGATCGTGTTTTTTTTTCATGATTCCAGTATCTGTGGTCATACATTATAGTTTTGTTTCATTTCAGTTCTTTTTTTTGGATAATATTAGAAACATTGTCCGATTTTGTTTGAGCATGCGTATGTTTGTATACCATTTATGAAATTATGAATTTGTCATTTTTTTTTCTTTTTCCTTGAATTCACTACAGATTCATCATCATATTGAATTCATGTGAAAATTCATCATTATCAAAACAACATACAAACAAGAATAACAAGAATAATAATGAGACGTTGTCAGCTTGAAAACAACAACAACAACAAAATAGAATGAAAAACAATAACAATGTCTGTTCTTTGTCATCACATCAACAATATTCTGAATATTCTGATTTTTTTTATATGATAACAAATATTTAATGTGTTTTATATTTGTATTTTCATTGTATACAAAAAACAAACAAACAAATAATGGATAGATGGATGGTGATGGAATGAAAATCTTTTATCGTTTTTATTCACCATTATTCATTTTCTCAATCAAATTACTGCTGAATAATAATGATAATTTGCATACGATTGATACAAAAAAAAGAAAAGAAATAGAATTACAAAAATATCAACAATAACAACAAGCTTAGCAGAGTTAACTAGTGATTTAGTTGTCACATCTAATTTGTTGTTGCTATCATTAATAATTATGATATAAAATCATGACTGAAGTGTCCATATTCAGTACAGGAGATAATCCGATGAATATTTTGACAGACATAGATCATCATCATCGTCATAATCATACTCATCAAGATACACATCATTTTCATCAAAATCATCAACAGGATTATTATCATCCTAATAATCATTATAATGAAAATCATCATCATCATCATTCAACTATACATCCAAATTTTAATAATCCAGAATTGGCCATTCATATTGATGATTATCAATTTTATGCAATCGTGATACAAGTAATACTTGGTATTACAACAAATGCAACAATCTTATGTTCATTAGCCATTAAAATAAGACGTCGTCGACGACAGAATCAACACGTAATTAATCATGGATTTGGTAAACAACAATCACAAATACCAGTGATTGATATAATCATCACATTGTTTTTCATCGAATCATTGCTTAAGATTCTATTTCGTTCAACAATACAGCTAGGATGTTTTTATGGTGAGTAAATCTTTTTTTCATTATTAATTAATTGAATCTTAGTTTCATTTTTTTGTCGTTGATATTTGGTTTGTTTCAATATATGAACACAATAAATTCAGATGAATTTAACAACAGAAAATTGAAACTTTATTCTCTGTATTTCTTGTGATTAAATGGAAAAAAAGAACAAAACATGACAAAACATTCACTAATGATTAATGTGTAATGTGAAATGATTTATATTGATATATTGGAATTGGAAACATTGTTGTTGTTTTGTTTTTCTCATAATAATAATAAATATATTATCATGTGACAAACTAAATAGGTAACAACAGCAACAGAATAATGTTGTTGTTTTTTCATCCATTTCAGGATAATAATTATTATTATTGGGTGTGTGTGATTTTTTGTTTCGGTAACCAATTTACTTTATTTTTGCGATGAACATAGTCACACACACACACACACCTACTTATCAAATACACAAACATTCAGGTGATTATAATGTATCGTCGTTGATGGATTGATTTTTTTTTTTTTTTGTCATCGATGAAGAATTTTTACTCCATATATTTTACAAATAAAATTCAATCGTTCGAATATAAATTGATAGGCATAATTTTTTGGTAAAGTTTATGTTTCCTTTACTGTGTATAAATTATGTTTTTTATTTAGTCTATAAAAATTATGGCCATCATCATTATTATTATCGGAAGTTTGTAGGTTTTTTTTTTTAATGAGAAAATATCATTTTATTGACATATATAATGACTTGTTTTCCTTCAATTTTATAGCAAATGCATCATAGGTAATCGACCAGTTTTTTCATCGTTCAATTGGTTCATTTTGTTATTATTATGTTCACTGTGTCTTGTTTTTACAGTTTTTTTTTGTGGGAGGTGAAACATATATTATTGTAATATAATATAAAACCTGAAAATTTGGTTTTGAAATTGAAATGATCAAAAAAAAAAAATATTTCGCAAATGTAACTCTGATTGTACATTTATTGATTACATGATGATATTTCGATTGAATTTTTTTTATTGTTATTTTTATTATTATTGATGTCGATTTTCAATTTATTATTATTGTGACCGCAAAAAGTGAAATAAAATTGAAATTGAAAATGGAAGAAATTTTTTTGACTATATAATATGGGAACCGGTGAAAATTAAAATATTGATTCGACTGAAATATGATTTTTTTGTATTGCAAAAAAAGAATATTGATCGTAAAAATGAGTATACCTGTAAAGGATGTTTTTATGTGATCAAGTCAATATTGGTTTGGTTTGTTTTGATAGATGTAATTGTGTGTGAAAGAAAGAAACTTTTTCCTTTGATTTTTTTTTTTTGGAAGCAATACGCGAGTATATTGGGAAAGAAAAAAAGAAATCATAAACATATAGAATTCCAAAGAATGCAATGAATAGTAAAAGTTTTATTTTCTACAAAAAAAAATTGAGAAAGAGAAAGATATTTTTGTGTGTATTTTTAGTTTCAATTAGTTTTTTGGTTGTGTCACAAATTGTCGAAAATAAAAATGTCGAATGCAAAATGGTCGAAAATATTTGATCGAAAATAATAAAGTCGAAACGACAAAAACGTCGAACAGACAAAAATGTCGAAAATAAAAAAGTCGAAGATTGAAATGTCGAAAATGGCTTGAGCCCTTATCCCTTAAAATTATCACTAACGAAAAAGACTCAAATATTATTTTTTCATTTCAATTCTGGATAATCACACATTAAGATGATAAAATTTTATTTTTATTCGAACTATTTGGATTCATATTATTATCAATTCACTTTATATTTTCATTCAAATTTGTTTGTGATTATTATTTGATTGTTTATCGATTTACTACAGCATCAAAATTATCTTTAAGTAATTATTGAAGAGTGGGTGATAAAAGGAGCATTCAATGTTATGAACGGTCTTCACAGGGCCAAAAATGTTTATTTTTTTCTAGTTTAGGTTAGGTTAGGTTAGGTGGTCTCGGTTCATTAGATTAATACAAACCTCACCTTCGGTGAGGTTTGGATAAAACTATTGTATTGACAAACAATCTAGAATAGAGATCAAAGTCTAAAATACTATAAATCGGTTCATCGATGTTTTACACTTTTGTCTCAGAAAATTTCCTTGTCTTTGACAATAATAAGTAAAGTCAACACTGACGTTCTCTGCATTAAATAAGGGAAAAGTCGCCACTGTGTATCCAGAATTAAAATGAAAAAATAATATTTGAGTCTTTTTCGTTAGTGATAATTTTAAGGGATAAGGGCTCAAGCCATTTCGACATTTCAATTTTCGACTTTTTTATTTTCGACATTTTTGTCTGTTCGACATTTTTGTCATTTCGACTTTATTATTTTCGATCAAATATTTTCGATCATTTTGTATTCGACATTTTTATTTTCGACAATTTGTGACAGAACCAGTTTTTTTTCACGTTGATTCTGCTTATCTTGGCATAATATTTTTTTTCTATTTTAGGATTCCTATATCAAGATTCTCATTTTATTCTCATCTTCATTAATATCAATGTTGTTTTTATCAAGAATGAAATTGGTAAATTTCTAGCTAGTTTCAAAACTTTTTTATCATCTTAGTGTAGATTTTTATCAAACTTTTATTATATATGTTTGATTCAGATAATAAAAAAGCTTTTTTTTGTTATTGCAAAATCATGTGATTATAAAAAAATAACCTGGTGTGTCTTGTCTACTTCAACCAAATGCAATCACTGTCTATCGTTATCGTATTTTACCATTTTTAAATTATTTTTGAAAAAAAACCTTTTTTGAAGAAAAATTTCCAAAGAATTCATTAGCCAAATGGTTGATTTGAAAAAACAAAAAAAAAAATTGATTTTATCTCTAAACATTTTCTGTTCAACAACCACCAAATTAATTTGGAAATTTTATCTTTCCAATTCTTTTTTGTTTCAATATCGATGTTGATATTGAATTTATTCAATTATATAATTTATTATTAATCAAATAATAAAACAGCGTTTTCTTTTAGAACTAAGAAACAATTGTATTTTTCCATTGCTTATCATCTCAAACTCATGAAATTCGTTTTCGATAATAGAATAAAATCATCAGTTTTGACTTTGTTATTTTTTTTCAACTTTTCATTCATTTTACATGAGATAGTTTCGCAAAACAATATTGATATTGATTAGATTATATCTAATTGAAATATAATCTATTTTCCATTTTGGTTTCATTTCACTATTTACAATAATGATCAATTCTATGATGGTAATGTTATTTAATTTGACCGATGATAATATTCTTGATATGGTCGATAAATCGAATACATTTTTTTGGAATTTAACTTGTTTTCTTTTTGACATATTTTCTTTCATACTTTTTTTTTTATTATGTATACATTAATGTTTTATTCCATCACATCCATTACGACTAGTATTTTTTTATGAGATTAGCACTAATAATGAATTCATCATTGTTTTTTTTTGTCATAATAATCAAATTGTAGGCTATTGCATCATATACAACGAAATACTTTGCTATCTACAAGGATTTGGCATTACATTCATGCATTATATACATCTATGGACGATGGCATTATTCATACATGATCGGTAAGTTTTTTTTTCTAATCAAACAGATCCCCCATAATATATATTCAATGTTTTTTTGACAGTTTAATGAGTGTTGTATTTTGTTTTCTTAGTTAATGGAAGGAAATAGAATTACTACCAAAATAAATCAGAAATGTTGTTGTTGTCGATATTGTCCATTGTTTTGATTTTTAATTAATTTTTTTCCTTTTACAAATACTCTAAATTGCTAATATTTGCTCTGATTGATTTTTTTGTTTGTTTGTTTGAGAATGCTGACAATGATGGTGAATTCGACTCGTAGTTGACTGGTTTCCGGTGCAATTACAGAATAATTTAAGACAAAAAAAATGAAAAAAAAGCTCCCAAGAATTTCACATTAATTCTTAGTCATAATGAATATATATTGAAATGATAGCTAAGAAAATACCAAATTCCACCTTTTCATTCATTCATTATTAATCGTAAACAGATTTTTTTTCTGTGATTATAATTTATCAATTATTCTATTCATCTTCTGTTTTATTTCCATGTTATATATGTACATTATCAATTATATATGAAAATTAATTTTTCATTTTTTTTTCATCCATTCGTTCGTCTTTTTCTCGATTTGTATTAATTAATTAATCATCCATATCATTCCATCAATCGTAATGTTCATTCAATAATCATGTTCAATATATAAAAACATTTCAGTTATATAAAACATTATAAACAACAGAGTGATTATCTTTGTAAATGTACACATATGGTACTATATTTGACAATGTCTTGTATAGTATTTTTAATTACATTACATCTTTGTGCACCAATCTATGGTTTTTCAAATTATCGTTTTCTATATGGTAAGTTTTAGATTTAAATCTAATTTTTTTTTGTTTGTTTGCTGTTGATGATAATGTCATATTTGTGTGTGTAATATATCCATTATAGATGAACTAACATGTGCAATTGATTGGTCCACAAGACATTCATGTCCATTCTATGTATATTCGTTGTTATTAATCACTGGGCCAGCATCTATACCATTAATTTATTGGATGATGAAAATAACTTATAATTCATATCGTAATAATAATATAAGAATCAATTGGAGAATGTTTTGTCAACATTATCGTTGTTGTTGTTTTCGTTCACAAAATAAAAATAATGTTGATGGTTCTATCGGTGATAATGGTGATGAAACAAAAAATTCCATATCCAATGATAATGATAAAGATAATTATTCTCGAACATCATCTTATCATCATCATGTACCTACAATACGTTTTTCTAAACATTCTGAACAAATTGAAATATCTACTCACCGACAACAACAGCCACATGTTCAGCAGCAGCAGCAGCAACAACAACAACAACAGAATCTAGAATCAGTGATTACCATAGCTGAATATAATAAAATAACATTTTCACCGTCTACAACAAAAGATGATAATGATAATTTTATAATTCCCTTATCAATGATGCCCATATCAAAGTCACAATCTAAGCCGCCTACATCATCACCATCGATAGAATCGATTAATCAATATTCAATGCCTATTTCAGTAAAAAAATCATGTGATCATCATCATAAACATTGTGTTTCATCTTCAACTATTGGTGAAACAATGAAATCCGAAACAACAAAAGCGGATATAATTGTTACATCATCCACATCAGCATCGATTACTTCGATAGCATCTAATAGTAAAGTTGCTATTGATATGGATGATAATGATAGTAATGGTAGTGAAAATAAAAAATGTTCACAAATTCATCGAAAACCAATTAAAACAATATTAAAATTGAAACGATCTTCTTTGTTATTAAAACATCGGACAACCACCACTGATCGACGATCATCACCATTTGGTAGTGGTTGTAAAACTCGCTGTTCCGATAATGGTAATGGTGGTAATCTTTCTTGTTCAACATCATCTGGGCTAGACAATCGTAGGACAGCAACAAGAACGAAAACAACAGTAGCAACTAGTTCCACACAATTTTCTCAACAACATCGTCAACAAAGTCGTTCAATTGTATTCAATGAAACAAGAGAATTAATTTCTATAACAATTTGTTCATGGATTTACATCTCAGGTTATTTGCTCAAATTATTCATCGATGGTTGTCATGCTTGTTTACCAACATTATTTCAAACAATGACTACTTCATCATCATCATCATCATCATCATCGCCGGAATCATCATCGAAATTCTTAATGTATCAATTTTTCATTGTATACATTAATGAAATGGCCTCTACCGTTTTATTACCTTTAATCATGTTGTTTACACATCCAAATCTACGTGTTATTCTATACGGATGTTTAGAATTATTATGGTCATCATTGATACGTTTAAGTATTAGATGTTCACGTTGTATAACATCATCATCATCTACAATGAGAACTGGTACCCATACGCCAATGGATACATTCAATCTGTCTAATGCAACAATCATTGATGATAAAGCCAGTCATCGACATCATCATCATCATCATCATTGATAAATTACGATAATTTCAGAATGGTTTTTTTTATTTCACAGATTTATTATTTATATAAACATTGTCAAGAAAAAAAAATTCATTCATTTTGCCATTGTTATCATGTTATTTATGTTGTGAATAAATTGAAAGAATTATTTTTAAAAAATGTTCCATTAAATCGTTTTATTTGTTGCTTGCTTAATTTGAACAGGATTGAGAATTTTATCCATTTATGACGAAATAAACTATTTCGACCATAAACATGACTATGGAAAGGCCCACGCCCAATAGGTAAATATAGATTAAAGACAATGTATTTGTCGTATCCAATGAATGTTCACCAATATTATTATTATGAAGAATTCTATTTTTAAAATTAATTTCTGATATTTCTTTTACATTAGTTTCGATATCGTTTATTGTTAAAATCCATTGATTTTGTAATCTAGACAATTCTGATTGTAACCAATTGAATTTAATCGATCTTCGCCATATCAGATTCCAGATTCCCATTCCATGAATAACTTTTGATAATTGACGTAAATAATGTTTTATTTTGTTGTCAAGATTTTTACGTATGGCTATATTTACTACCGTACCAGGTAAACCTTCGATTGATACATGAAGTTTAAGATTTTCATAAAAATTTTCTAATAATTGTGCACGTCCTCTATCAATGATCAATATATGTTGGCCATCCACTATCTTTTTTATAGTTTCCCATGTGGTTAGTTCAGCATTATTAACGGGTGTTATAAATTGTTCCAATTTCGGAAAATTCTGTCATTGATTTAAAATTGAATATACAAATAAACAATGTTTCTATTAATTGTAGTTTGATATTATTTTCAAATCAATCATTATTGGTTTTTTTCATTTTTGTCTCTTGCACCACTCCATAAAAAGAATCGAAAAAATTCTTGCCTCAAGAAAATTTTTTGCTGTCGTTGAATTTGGATTCAGGATGATCCTATAATCGGGATGTATTTGAAGAAATAATTCTAATTGATCAAAATAATCGATGGTTTGTTCTTTTTCCGATAAAAATAATGCCAATATGTCTAATGAGAATAATAATCGTAAAATCATTGAGCTAAATATCCAGATTATTAATGAATTTTGTAAAGTTTTTATGACCGTTTTTATTTTGAGTTGCCCCCATTGATGATAATGATGATCAGAACGAATAAGAACGGGATTTTTCCATTTGGGCAAATCTATTTGCAGACACACACACACAGACAGGAAAAAAAGAGGATATTAGATAAAGTAAAAAAATTAAATGAGACCTGAATCATTAATGATGATGGTGTTTTGTCATGAAGGTGGAGCAAAACATCGAAAAAAATGTTCCAATAATATACTCAGTTTTTATTCGTATTAATCATTTTACCTTGACCAATGAACAATGTAAACATATCAATCAGATTATTAACAATATGATGAAATCTGAGCCATTGATTCGAACGATTGCTACTATGATGAACAATAAACATTGATGGACAAAACTTTTCTTTCAAATTAATTGCAATTAAACATTCCAATGAATTTGTTAAAAATGTAAAACATAGGAAACTGGTTAATATTAATAACCAGATATCCAATGTATAAGCATGAAATAATCTAAATGGATCATCATTGATTAGATAATGTTTTTGAGTTAGCATTGTTGTGGTATGTTCTTGTGGAAATAATTGTTTATGATCCAATAATTGATGACGATTATATTCCATTGAAAACATATGCGGTATAAAATCAATCTTCTATCGAATGTAGCAACAACAACAACAACAACAACAAAAAAAACGAATCATCATGTTTAAAAAAAAAAAATAAAACATTCGAAATAAACTTTTCTTACATTTTGTTGTACCAATTTTAATATTCCGGTCCAGGAACCGTTAGATGTTAAATAGCCACCATAAGATTCATTGGAAACAACAAAACTTATGCTTTGAACATATAATAAATAAATTTTTCATTTAATTGGATGAAAATTATTGATAAACATTTGATGGGGTGTGATGATCATAAAAAATAACTAACCTACAACGATAATAATGTAACAACATTAAATAGATTTCATAACTTGATGAACAAATATATTGTTCACCATAAATGATGAAAATCTGAAATTGAAAAAAAAATTGAATTTTATCATAAATTGATAATAATATAACAAAAATGTTCATACCTCGTTTGGAAAAAGACCGGCACGTAAATTACAGCTAGTATTACGATCAACTTTTTCACGTTCAATTTGTGCAAAATTTTGAAAACTAGACATACTCCATGATATTGTTGATGAAATTACCGGCATCGAATTATATAACGAAATGTCTAATGGCCAAATAGTTTCATTTAGATCCATTTTAAAACAAAAATCATTGATCAATTTAGGTAAAATTGACATTTTCAAGAAAATTTTGTTACATATGTTTCGTAAATTGAATCAAATCGGTAATTGTTGACTATTATTTCTTCTTCTATAGTCATTATTTTTGATGTTGATGATTGAAAACTTTCAGTATACTCAATTAGTCAACTTCAATCAGATAAACAAGCAAAAAAAAGTGGAGATAGAGACGACAAAATTCTAGGTAGAATAAAAATACGGAACAAATTCAGTTATGAAGGAAAGAATCAGAGAAAAAGAAATTACATTTATGTTTGTTGTTAATGACACACAGTATACAGATGAGAATGCAGAATTTTTCTTGATGAACAAAATTACCAATCAAAACACATACACACGGTCAATTTATCATCATCGTTTATCGACTTTTTTGCTTGTTCTTGAACTCTTGCTGATTCGTTAGTTAAAAAACATACAAATGATTCAATGTTACAAAAAAAAAACAGCAACAACAAACCACACATAAAAGACAAATCAAGGAAAAACTTCAATCATTCTACTTCTAATGAAATGTATGTAAATCAAAGAATTTTTCATTTTCATTTTATGACATTATACATACAAAAATATTTTTAGCTTTTTCATATATTCAAAACAATTTTTTTTCATTTTTCATTATTATTCAATGGAAAATTTTGTTGTTTTGCATACATGTAGTTTTTTTTGGAGAAAAAAAATAAAAATAGAAATTGATTTAAGACAAGATTTCCAAGGAAAAACCTTTGAATATATTAAATCGATAACTAGTAACAATGGAAATACAAAAATGGTGGTTGTTTATGTAAAATTATGATGGGAAAAAAATTCATGTAAAAAACATTACATTTCCAAGCAAACAAAAAAAAGAAGAAAAATTCAAGTTTTTATGATAAGAATACATAATGTTTTTTGATAAGAATAACAATTATTAAATAGATATATCAAGCGAAGCGTTATAAACAACACTGAAATAACAAAAAAAAAACAAATGGTTTATTTCTTTATTTGGATCCAAAATGGATTCGTATACGAATACCATACGGAAATTTTTTTGGTTCGATTTCTTCTTTTTTTTCCTTCTACTCTTCTTTATTTGCACTTTGGCGTTTCAGTTTTTTTTCTGTGTGTATACATATTCTTTTTTTTCGCCAAATGTCATATGAACATTGTGGATAGAAAATAAAACAAAAAATAAAATAAAAAATATCGAAATTATAACATCTAAACATGTCAAAAAATATTTGGACCGTTATTGATTCACATATACGTTACATTCAGTTTTTGCAGTTTTTTTTGGTCATATTGTATACAAATATGTATTTGAAATATAAATCATCGGCAACAACAACATGCATTGTTTATGAAGATAATGTTATCACTTTTTTTCTTCTTATTTTCACAGTTCTAATTTCTTAATTGTTGTTTCGTGGATATGATCCAATTTCGCTATATCGATTCTTCTTCTTCAATTTTTTTTTTCATTTTCGTTCAATATAGCTTATCACTGTTGTCAAGTCAGTGATAATATTATTGTTGTTTTTCTTGTCACCATCGTTATGGGAAAAAAAATTTATTCTTTTTTCGCTAATCTTGTACTATTTTTTTTCTCGATTATGACGTCAACAAAAACGAAAAAAAAGAATAAGATCTCATCATCATCATCATCATGTTATGTTGCAGAAAGATATTTCTTTTATTCACATCTCTCTTCTTATTGTTATTGAGTCCATGTTTTTTCGTATGTGCGATACAATTTTAAATTAAGAAAACATTCGAATTTCTTTCTTTTCATATTCCTCTCTATTATTATCTCATTGCCTAGGATTCTAAATCCTTTTCTTAACTCTTTCGCATGATTGAATGTTCTGAAATGAAAATTGAAAGAAAAAAAAACACTTTTTTCTTGTTTATCATGATAAAAATGTGAATCATTCAATACACAACGAATCGATTGAAATGATCAAAGTTTATGAGAAAGTTTGTATGGTTTTTTTTAAATTTCTTCAATCACCCATTTTCCCAAGTTTTAATTCCTCTTCATTTTTTTTTGTGTAAAATTTTCGAATGATTATGCATTGTAATTTATTATTTACTTTAAAGTTATCATCAAATCCAAGCGATGTAATAATAATTCCAAAATAAAAATGATACAGGCATATATAATGGCAATTAAATAGAAATATACAAATAAAAACATATTTCGAGTGATTGCTGATCGTTTTTTTGTCGATTCATTTGAATGTTCATTATTATGTTCGATTGTCGTTCTTGTTTTTTGAATTCCATTAAATTTTTTTTGTTTCTCTAATCGTGTGTCTAAATTTTGATTCAAATAGGTTTTAAGCAAATTATAATAAATTAATTTCTTCCATATTGGTTGTAATAGACCATTGAAGAAAAGGATTCTGGATAATCGTAACAATATTTTCTTTTCAGGTTCACGTAAATCTTTACGTATAGCCATATTACCCAATGTATATTGAAAACCTTCACTTGATACATGTAAATCATAATTTCTATATGATCTTACTAACAAATTTGCACGTGCACGTCCCATAATAAGAAAATATGGTTCATTAACCACTTTATTAATAGTTTCCCATGTTGTCAATTGATGATTGGTTATTCGTACAATATATTTTTTAAGATGAGGATATTTCTGTTGAAAATTCAATTTGAAAATTAAATAATGTAATTAATTAATTAATTAATTGAATACAATAAAAGACTTACAAGTAAAAAAATCATTCCAGTTCTAGATTCAGAATTCATAAGAATTCGATAGTCATTATTGTTAATTAATAATTGTTCAAGTTTATAGAAACTATCGATAACTTTTTCTTTATCCGAAACCAATACGGCTAATATGTTTGATGAAAATAATAATCGAATAATAAACGAACAAAGGATCCAGAATATTAATGGTTTTTTTAATATTTGAATGGCATCACGCCGTCGTCTTATATTAATTTGATTTTTCCATCTAGGAAAATCTATAGTTTGGTAAACAAAAAAAAAGAAACAACAATTAGCGTTGATAAATTATTTGATTGTTTTTTTTCTGGAGGGGAACAAAAACGAAAAGCCATACGAATAACAAATGAGAAATGAATAACAAACCTTGTCCCATAAACAAAGCAAATATGTCACACACGTTGCGTAATAATCGAAAAAATTCTGATTCTGATTGAATTCGTATTTCACTATTCACGATGGTGGATGAATAAATTTCTTGATTATCAATGCCATTTTTGTATTCATAAATATGGTCATTTGTTCTGATTCTATCGGCTATAATTGTCATCAATAAAAATACTATGAAACTGATCGATATTAATAGCCAAATTTCTAATGAGAATATTGTGAATAATTTGGATAGATCATCATTGTGTAAATGTTGTTTATGGCTTAATATTGTAACGAGATGTTGTTGCGGTGTAATGAAATCCGTATCCAATATTCTATCACGTTTATCATTGCGAGAGAATTGATGTGGTAAAAAATCGATTTCCTAATACAATAGCATCGAATTAGAATTGAGAATCGTACAATTTAGTATTTTGATGAGGGGCAGATAAATGAAAAATCGATTATAATGGATGCAATGCAAAGCAAATTATTTCATCATCATTATTTAATGCAATCAATTCATCATGATTTTCTGTTACGAAAACATCTTAGAAACTTTTTTTTTCATTCGTCTACGGTAAAACCATAATGGAAAAAAGCTTTTAAAGTGTATATAAATGAAACAAACTTTATCCGCAATCATTTTCAGTATGCCATTCCAGGAATCGTTCATAAGCAGATATCCACCAAAATTAGCTTTGGATACGATGAATTTAATACTGTTCATATACGTATAAAAATAATCAATGAATATGAATTAGAATCCAAAAATAATGTGTTTTAAACATTTTTTTTTCGTTTTTGTTTTCATGACTACAGCTGTAACAGTAATATATACAGAGTTTATTTTTAGAATTATTTATTATTACTTGCCTACATCGGTAATAATGCAATAGCATCATATAGATTTCATAATATATTGTACAAATATAAGTTTGATTATTGATTATTTGAAGCTTTTTTTTTACCCATGAATATCCATGTCAAATATCCAAAGTTTTTTTTTCAGAAATCATTACACAATTTGAAATAAAATAAAATAATGAATTAATTTTTTTTCTAAAAAGATTCATACCTCACTTGGAAATAGTCCTACACGAAGATTGCACGTTGTATTACGTTCGATGAATGTTTCTTCAGTTAATATCATTGATTTGAATATAGCTGGACTTATGCTCCACGATAATTGTGGGATTCGATTAGAAAATTCTTGTATAATTCGATCAGATATTGGCCAAATGGTTTCATTTGATTGCCATTTAAAACAAAAATTTTCGATTAATTTTTTCATCATTTTCGATGATGATTGTTGTAACATTGTTTTGGATAATTTCAATCTTGACAAAATTATAATAATTTTCAAATTTCAATTGATATTCATTATTCGTTTGAAATCGTCCGATTTTTTTTTTGGAAACAGCTGCGCAGAAATGTAAATTCTAATTTTTTTGGTGTTATAAATGTTGTAAGTAAAAAATAGTAACATATGTACGAATCAATGTACATTCACTCAATAATAAATCATAGTACTTGTGAACCAGTTGATACAAATATATTGATTTCGAGACTATATTATCGATATGAACAATTTTTTTTCTGGATTTTATAAATTCTGTTACCAAGGTACAATTTCGATCATCATCGATAATGATAACCATTATTCCATTGTAATGCAACAGACAAGGTACATATCCTAATGGTGTTACAAAGATATTAATTGATTGAATATATGCCACAGAAAGGTAATTAAAAAATGAAAATTTTTCTTGATCTATTTTTTATTTTTCCTATTCAATATATAGTGTAATTGTTCTAGAAAAAATATAATCAATGATATTGCGATAGCCAATAGATAAAGATGGATCAATGATGATGCATTCGTTGCATTCGATGTACGAGTTTTCGATTCATTATTAAGTTGATTTCGTTTGAATCGTAATTCAGATTTCTCTTGGCTATAAAGATTTGTATTATTTGAAATTTTAAACTCTTGATATTTTAATCGTTTAATTTCGTTTTTCAGCCAATTATAACGAATAAGTTTACCCATACTTAATTTCCATATACCATAATGGAAAATTTTTTTCGACACTTCAAGCAAATGTGTTTTACCAGGTTCATTCAAATTTTTTCGTATAGCAATATTTGACATGGTTGATAGCAATCCTTCTTTTGATACATGCAGTTTAAGATTCCCATAGAAATCTGCAATTAAATTGGCACGTTCACGATCAACAATAAGGAAATATCGATCGTTAATTAATTTATCAATTGTATGCCATGTGGTTGCGTCTTCATATTCGATCGTAACAAATCGATCATCAAAACGGGCGAATTTCTGATCAAGCAGAAAAAGAAATAATCTTATCATTAATAGAGCCATATATTATGAACTCCTTACTGTGCGGAAATTTCTTCCAGTCGTTGATTGTTGTTCAACAAATATACGATAATCATTATGCTGCCATAGCCAAATACCTAGCTGTTGAAATGTATTAATCATTTGTTCTTTTTGCGATACTAATAAAGCCAATATATCAGTGGCAAATAATAATCGTAATATTAGTGAACAAACAATCCAGAATATTAATGAATTACGTAATATTCTTATTGGATATAAATGTTGGCGTTGATGTTGTGGTCGCCTTCGTCGACAATTATGTTGTTTCAATTTGTTACGTTGATCACAAATTGAATTTTTCCACTTGAAAAATTCTTCCCAATGATGATGATGTATACACATGAAACAAATTGATTAGTTTCAAATCAAATTAATTAGATTAATTATTTATTTTAGATCATCAATATGCATTAGGATAATTTGTATTATAGAATCAACAATACAAACCTTGTCCCATGAACAATGCAAATACATCGACCATATTATGCAATAAAAGGAATTCTGTCATTTGTTGATTAAAATGATGCTTGTTATCAAAGGGATCATTGTATTTTTGTTGAATTTTGTTCATCACATATATCGATAATGTAAAACAAATGAATGAAACAAAAATCAACGACCAAATATCCATGGAAAATGCCCGAAACAATTTCAATGGATCATCATCGGCAAGATATCGCTTCTGGCTTAATATTGCTACTAAATGTTCTTGTGGCATAAGAAATTCGTTATTCAATATTGCATTACGTTCATTGTTTCTGGATAACATATGCGGTATGAAATCGATTTTATTTTCATCAATCAATCGTAATATTCCAGTCCATGATGAACCGTTTGCGGTGAGAAATCCGCCATAATTCTCATCGGATACAATAAAGTTAATACTGTTTTTTTGTTTGTTTGTATGAGAAAAAATAAACAATGAATTTATTCAATTTCAAAATTTAACTTGCCTACAGCCACAATATTGTAGTAACATTGCCAATATTTCATAACTTGATGTACAAACATATTGTTGATTATCGATTATGACAAACTTGGGAAAAATTATTTGTTTTCCATTAAATGAATTTCCATTATGTTCATTCATACCTCATTTGGATATAATCCAGCTCGAAGTTGACAATTAGACTGTGTTGTATTTTTCATGTTATAATTAAAATTCCCAGATAATCGTCCAATTATTGATGAATCATTCATTTTACTCATAGTTGATGGCCATATTGTTCTATTTAAATCAATTTTAAAACAATAATCATCGATTAATTTGGCTACTGGTGACATGATCACAACACTGCTGTCCACTATAATGAATATATATCAAGAAATGTTTGGAAAATTATTTCAATTGAAATCTTCGTCTTTGGTTGATTATTGTAGAGTAAATGATTGAGTAATCATTCGAATGATTACATTCAAATTAAATCATCGATCATTTGACAGGTGTAAAATGACAGATTTTTTCACGCCAACATTATTCAGATTCAAATACATATTTTATTGATATTTCATGCTCTTTATTGAGACAATTGACAATTCCGAAAATTGTACTACGTTTGTCATCATGTAATGTTCAAGTACATTTTCAGACAAATCAAGTATGATTTTGTTTAGATTTTTTTTGTATTATCTGGATGAAAAAGAAGAAATTATCAATCATTCGATGTTTTAAATGAAATATTACTACTAATTTGATCTTTTTCATATAAATGAATGGCTTTTTTCATTTGTAATATTGATCACTACTAGTGATTCACTTGATGATTGACGTATCGATTACGATAAACAACCATATAATTATAAACTTTATCATAAAAAAACCTCCATATGTAGATAGAATATCTTTTTTTTTGACATTCAAAATTTTTGCAAGATGTTAGATTCATTTCATTCATGTATAATCAAATGATTTGACACGTTTTACCTCTTTTTCATTCATTTTATAAGATGTCCTTTTATTTCATTAATTTAAATGCTTAATTAATGATGAATAATGGACAATTATATTGTGTAATTCATCAATATAAAACCATTAATTCTTAATGGCATCAACAGTGATTCCAAGTGTATATAGTGATCCACATTTTATTGGTAATCGTAGAGTTATAACTCATTTAATGGAATGGAAATATGATGATATTGGTAATGAATGTGAACGTTTTCTTGGTCCTTATGGTTATGGTGGTGTACAGGTTTCACCGGTAAATGAACATGCCATTATGGATGGCCGACCTTGGTATGAACGGTATCAACCAGTTAGTTATGTGATTCAAACACGTAGTGGTAATGAACAACAATTTCGTCACATGGTACAACGTTGTAATCGCGCGGGTGTTCGAGTGTATGTGGATGTCGTTCTTAATCATATGACTGGTGGCCAACAAGGTCTCGGAACAGCTGGTAATTATTTTAATGGTCATGAGCAACAATATCCGGGTGTGCCGTTCGGACCTGAGCATTTTAATGGCCCTGAAAGTTGTCCTACCGAAAATTTGGAAATTATAGATTGGGATAATCCCGTTCAATCACGTAATTGCCGTCTATTCGGTCTTCGTGATCTAAAACAATCTTGTGAATATGTTCGCCGAAAACAAATCGAATTTTTGAATAAATTGATTGATTTCGGTGTAGCTGGCTTTCGTTGTGATGCCTCGACACATATGTGGCCTGAAGATCTGCAGAATATTTTTTCGCGCTTGAATAATTTGAATGAGGAATTTTTCCCATCGAATTCACGGCCTTTCATTTATCATGAAATAATCTATTATGGTGGCGGTGGTATTAATCCTAATGAATATATTTCATTGGGACGTATCATTGAATTTCGTTTTTGGAAAGAGATTACTAATGTATTTCGAGGTCATAACCAATTGAAATGGTTACGAAATTTTGGTACTGAATGGGGATTGATAGACAGTTCGGATGCATTCATCATGATTGATAGTCATGATCTACGTGTAGGTCATAATGGTGAACTTGGATTCAATATCAATTGTTTTGAGCCTCAATTACTGAAAGCGGCTACAGCATTTATGTTGGCATGGAATTATGGAATACCACGCATACTAAGCAGTTATCGATGGAAACAGATTGTCAAAGTAATGAAATATACAGATATGAATTTTCTCAACACAAAGAGAAAGTTGTTCATTTATCGATTTCTATTAATCAATCAATCATTTTTCCATTTCACAGGATGGCAAAGATCTAAATGAATGGGTTGGACCGCCTACCGATTTGTTTGGCAATATTATTTCAATAAAAATTAACCCAGATGAATCATGGAATAATCAGTATTGGATGTGCGAACATCGATGGAAACAAATCTACAATATGGTACGATTCAAATCGATCGTCGATGATGAACCAATTATAAACTGGTGGGATAATGGTGATAATCAGATTGCATTCAGTCGTGGCAACCGGGGATTCATTGCATTCAATCTACAAAAAACAAGATTAAATAACGACGATAATGGCAATGCCGACTATGACAAAAATCAACTAGATCTTCGAAAAAGACTACAAACAGGTCTACCGGCTGGAACATATTGCGATATAATCAGTGGTGATCGTGATGGTAACAAATGTACAGGTAAATCGATTATTGTTGATCAAAATGGATGGGCCAACATTTACATTGGTCATAATGAATTGGATGTTTTTTTCGCTACTCATTTGGAAGCTAAATTAACCGAATGATTTTCATTAAACATAGACAAACATTTTTTTTATCATTTTCTATGACTGTATACAGTTAAAATAATATAGAATTTCATAACAAATAAATACAGAATCTTATTGTATGTAGATTTCCTCAGGGAAATCAAAGCGATGTCGGAATGAAAAGAAAAATAATAAATACCGATACAGATATTTTTGATTAAAACTTTGTATTCATTGTACATAACCATTTGAACATTTTTCTTAATCGAAATAACACGACAATCTACTAGTTAGAATTAAAATTGTAACTGGAAACGAAATTCTTTGTAACATTATATGTTTATTTGTTATTTTGTTGTTGTTGATGATGTTAATAAAAATAATGTCCATTATTACAATGAAACTGAATTGAATTGAAATTATTAACTGGTTATTTATGATTCTTATCTAAACAATATTGATGTTTTTTTTTAAATCGATTCATTAATTATATACTTGAATTTGGTTTGCATCCTTGACACATTGCCAAATTCGACTCATTTTTTGGTTAAATTTTTTTTTCTAAAAAACACTTGAACATAAAAACGACAACATAATCATAGTTTTTTCTCAGATCATTATCTGTAGTATATACTTTTTTGTGTTAAATCAAATCCAATCAAAATAAAAATTTTTTTTTCGATTATAATCAACTTTAGGTTTTTGATATTAATTTATAATAATATAATATGATGTACATATCGAGTTTCGTTATACATGAGATTATCTGTTCAATGTTTTTTATAATTGGTTCAATTTGATTTCAAACACGTCGTTTTATTATTTGCTGTCAATCTATATTTAATGCAATCGTTTTTTTTCACTTTTATTCGTACATCCTATCATGTTGCCAAAATTTTTTTTCATATTGATAACTGTATTGACGTTGCTTGTTAGTTTATTTGTCAATGGCGACAGTAAATTCAGTAATCCACATTTTATTGGTAATCGTAGTGTTATAACACATTTAATGGAATGGAAATATGATGATATTGGTGATGAATGTGAACGTTTTCTTGGTCCATATGGTTATGGTGGTGTACAAGTTTCACCGGTAAATGAACATGCCATTATGGATGGCCGACCTTGGTATGAACGGTATCAACCAGTTAGTTATGATATACACACACGTAGTGGTGATGAACAACAATTTCGTCGTATGGTACAACGTTGTAATAAAGCCGGTGTCCGTATATATGTTGATATTGTATTAAATCACATGACCGATGGTCAATCAGGTAAATAAGTTTTTCTTTTGTATTGAAATTATTCGCTTGATTTTTATCAAATCTTCAAACATTATTTTTTTCATTATGAAAAAAGGCCTAGGAACAAATGGACATCATTATGATGGTGTAGCTATGCAATATCCTGGAGTACCGTTTGGACCAAATGATTTTCACGGACACGAAACATGTCCAACAAATGATTTAGAAATTCACAATTATTCCAATCGAATTGAGGCTCGAAATTGCCGTTTGGTGGGTTTGCGAGATTTGAAACAACAATCTGAATATGTTAAACAGAAACAAGTCGATTTTCTCAATCATTTGATTGATATTGGCGTTGCTGGATTTCGTTCGGATGCTTCCACGCATCAATGGCCCGATGATCTCCGATCCATTTATTCTCGACTACATAATTTAAACAATGAATTTTTTACAGAAAATTCTCACCCATTTATTTATCACGAGACTATTTATTATGGTGGCAATGGAATTAATTCAAATGAATACACATCGTTGGGACGCATCATCGAATTTCGTTTCTATAAAGAGATTACTAACGTTTTTCGCAATAACAATCAGTTAAGATGGTTACGAAATTTCGGTACAGAATGGGGATTGGTTCCCAGTGGAGATGCATTGGTTATGATTGATAGCCATGATTTACGTGTTGGTCACACTGGACAATTGGGTTTCAACATAAATTGTTTTGAAGCACGATTGTTGAAAGCGGCTACAGCATTCATGCTTGCATGGAATTATGGCATCCCAAGAGTGATGAGCAGTTATTTCTGGGATCAGATTATAAGAGTATATATAAACTATATTTTTCAACAATACTTTTGCTTTGATAAATGATAACACTTGTATTTTTATGCGAAAACAATAGGACGGAAAAGATGTCAACGATTGGGTTGGTCCTCCTACCGATCAGCATGGTAATATTCTTTCGGTCCATCCAAATCCGGATATGACTTGTAATCATGAATGGATATGTGAACATCGTTGGCGGGAAATATACAATATGGTTAAATTTAAATTGATTGCTGGTCAAGAACCTGTAAATAATTGGTGGGATAATGGTGATAATCAAATAGCATTTAGTCGTGGTAATCGTGCATTTATTGCCATTAATTTACAAAAAAATGGCAATGATCATGATAAAAATCTTCAAAAACGATTACAGACCGGCTTGCCGCCTGGAATCTATTGTGATATAATAAGTGGCAATCTTATCAATAATAGATGTATGGGTAAATCTATTCAAGTTGATAAGAATGGCCTATCCGATATCTATGTTGGCCAC
Source organism: Dermatophagoides farinae (assembly GCF_024713945.1). Classification (NCBI taxonomy): domain Eukaryota; kingdom Metazoa; phylum Arthropoda; class Arachnida; order Sarcoptiformes; family Pyroglyphidae; genus Dermatophagoides; species Dermatophagoides farinae. The sequence continues at coordinate 4,096,058 of NC_134679.1, read as the reverse complement.
GATGAATTTGATGCATTTGTTGCCTATCACATTGGTGCTCGTGTGGAATCTTAATTTCCCAAGATGATTTTTTTCCCCACTTATTCAAGAATTTTGTCATATTCGTCTCACTCATCATCGTCTTTTTTTGGCAAGTTAAATGAATGGAATGACTTATGGTATTTTATGGTATGACAAAATACACATGAGAATTGAAAATTTTTTTTTTATTCTTTTACTCTTGATACAAAATGAAATGAATATAAAAAAAATTCCGTTATCAAATTCATCAATGGAATTCGTGGTTTTTTTATTTATATTTTTATTTTGTTGATTTTATATGTCGTTCTTTGTCTTTTTTTCATAGAATCGTATGAAGAGTTGAATGTAGAATAATCAAGAACTTTTTCCATCGAAACTTGATATAAAAAACGTGATAAAAACAGATACATTGTGTAGTAATGATTGAAACCACATCAATCAGAATATTGAGATAGACAAGAAAATTAAATAGCAAAGTTTTTTTTAGCTAAGAACATGAAAAGACCGATTCATTGGAAAAAAACGATGATGATGATGATGATCAATCTATATAGCAGGCCATTACTGAATCGATTTCACATCTATTCTTAACGAGCATTTGATGATGTTTGATGTTCAAACGGATTTTTTTATGTGGCCTGAAGATCTGCAGAATATTTTTTCGCGCTTGAATAATTTGAATGAGGAATTTTTCCCATCGAATTCACGGCCTTTCATTTATCATGAAATAATCTATTATGGTGGCGGTGGTATTAATCCTAATGAATATATTTCATTGGGACGTATCATTGAATTTCGTTTTTGGAAAGAGATTACTAATGTATTTCGAGGTCATAACCAATTGAAATGGTTACGAAATTTTGGTACTGAATGGGGATTGATAGACAGTTCGGATGCATTCATCATGATTGATAGTCATGATCTACGTGTAGGTCATAATGGTGAACTTGGATTCAATATCAATTGTTTTGAGCCTCAATTACTGAAAGCGGCTACAGCATTTATGTTGGCATGGAATTATGGAATACCACGCATACTAAGCAGTTATCGATGGAAACAGATTGTCAAAGTAATGAAATATACAGATATGAATTTTCTCAACACAAAGAGAAAGTTGTTCATTTATCGATTTCTATTAATCAATCAATCATTTTTCCATTTCACAGGATGGCAAAGATCTAAATGAATGGGTTGGACCGCCTACCGATTTGTTTGGCAATATTATTTCAATAAAAATTAACCCAGATGAATCATGGAATAATCAGTATTGGATGTGCGAACATCGATGGAAACAAATCTACAATATGGTACGATTCAAATCGATCGTCGATGATGAACCAATTATAAACTGGTGGGATAATGGTGATAATCAGATTGCATTCAGTCGTGGCAACCGGGGATTCATTGCATTCAATCTACAAAAAACAAGATTAAATAACGACGATAATGGCAATGCCGACTATGACAAAAATCAACTAGATCTTCGAAAAAGACTACAAACAGGTCTACCGGCTGGAACATATTGCGATATAATCAGTGGTGATCGTGATGGTAACAAATGTACAGGTAAATCGATTATTGTTGATCAAAATGGATGGGCCAACATTTACATTGGTCATAATGAATTGGATGTTTTTTTCGCTACTCATTTGGAAGCTAAATTAACCGAATGATTTTCATTAAACATAGACAAACATTTTTTTTATCATTTTCTATGACTGTATACAGTTAAAATAATATAGAATTTCATAACAAATAAATACAGAATCTTATTGTATGTAGATTTCCTCAGGGAAATCAAAGCGATGTCGGAATGAAAAGAAAAATAATAAATACCGATACAGATATTTTTGATTAAAACTTTGTATTCATTGTACATAACCATTTGAACATTTTTCTTAATCGAAATAACACGACAATCTACTAGTTAGAATTAAAATTGTAACTGGAAACGAAATTCTTTGTAACATTATATGTTTATTTGTTATTTTGTTGTTGTTGATGATGTTAATAAAAATAATGTCCATTATTACAATGAAACTGAATTGAATTGAAATTATTAACTGGTTATTTATGATTCTTATCTAAACAATATTGATGTTTTTTTTTAAATCGATTCATTAATTATATACTTGAATTTGGTTTGCATCCTTGACACATTGCCAAATTCGACTCATTTTTTGGTTAAATTTTTTTTTCTAAAAAACACTTGAACATAAAAACGACAACATAATCATAGTTTTTTCTCAGATCATTATCTGTAGTATATACTTTTTTGTGTTAAATCAAATCCAATCAAAATAAAAATTTTTTTTTCGATTATAATCAACTTTAGGTTTTTGATATTAATTTATAATAATATAATATGATGTACATATCGAGTTTCGTTATACATGAGATTATCTGTTCAATGTTTTTTATAATTGGTTCAATTTGATTTCAAACACGTCGTTTTATTATTTGCTGTCAATCTATATTTAATGCAATCGTTTTTTTTTCACTTTTATTCGTACATCCTATCATGTTGCCAAAATTTTTTTTCATATTGATAACTGTATTGACGTTGCTTGTTAGTTTATTTGTCAATGGCGACAGTAAATTCAGTAATCCACATTTTATTGGTAATCGTAGTGTTATAACACATTTAATGGAATGGAAATATGATGATATTGGTGATGAATGTGAACGTTTTCTTGGTCCATATGGTTATGGTGGTGTACAAGTTTCACCGGTAAATGAACATGCCATTATGGATGGCCGACCTTGGTATGAACGGTATCAACCAGTTAGTTATGATATACACACACGTAGTGGTGATGAACAACAATTTCGTCGTATGGTACAACGTTGTAATAAAGCCGGTGTCCGTATATATGTTGATATTGTATTAAATCACATGACCGATGGTCAATCAGGTAAATAAGTTTTTCTTTTGTATTGAAATTATTCGCTTGATTTTTATCAAATCTTCAAACATTATTTTTTTCATTATGAAAAAAGGCCTAGGAACAAATGGACATCATTATGATGGTGTAGCTATGCAATATCCTGGAGTACCGTTTGGACCAAATGATTTTCACGGACACGAAACATGTCCAACAAATGATTTAGAAATTCACAATTATTCCAATCGAATTGAGGCTCGAAATTGCCGTTTGGTGGGTTTGCGAGATTTGAAACAACAATCTGAATATGTTAAACAGAAACAAGTCGATTTTCTCAATCATTTGATTGATATTGGCGTTGCTGGATTTCGTTCGGATGCTTCCACGCATCAATGGCCCGATGATCTCCGATCCATTTATTCTCGACTACATAATTTAAACAATGAATTTTTTACAGAAAATTCTCACCCATTTATTTATCACGAGACTATTTATTATGGTGGCAATGGAATTAATTCAAATGAATACACATCGTTGGGACGCATCATCGAATTTCGTTTCTATAAAGAGATTACTAACGTTTTTCGCAATAACAATCAGTTAAGATGGTTACGAAATTTCGGTACAGAATGGGGATTGGTTCCCAGTGGAGATGCATTGGTTATGATTGATAGCCATGATTTACGTGTTGGTCACACTGGACAATTGGGTTTCAACATAAATTGTTTTGAAGCACGATTGTTGAAAGCGGCTACAGCATTCATGCTTGCATGGAATTATGGCATCCCAAGAGTGATGAGCAGTTATTTCTGGGATCAGATTATAAGAGTATATATAAACTATATTTTTCAACAATACTTTTGCTTTGATAAATGATAACACTTGTATTTTTATGCGAAAACAATAGGACGGAAAAGATGTCAACGATTGGGTTGGTCCTCCTACCGATCAGCATGGTAATATTCTTTCGGTCCATCCAAATCCGGATATGACTTGTAATCATGAATGGATATGTGAACATCGTTGGCGGGAAATATACAATATGGTTAAATTTAAATTGATTGCTGGTCAAGAACCTGTAAATAATTGGTGGGATAATGGTGATAATCAAATAGCATTTAGTCGTGGTAATCGTGCATTTATTGCCATTAATTTACAAAAAAATGGCAATGATCATGATAAAAATCTTCAAAAACGATTACAGACCGGCTTGCCGCCTGGAATCTATTGTGATATAATAAGTGGCAATCTTATCAATAATAGATGTATGGGTAAATCTATTCAAGTTGATAAGAATGGCCTATCCGATATCTATGTTGGCCACGATGAATTTGATGCATTTGTTGCCTATCACATTGGTGCTCGTGTGGAATCTTAATTTCCCAAGATGATTTTTTTCCCCACTTATTCAAGAATTTTGTCATATTCGTCTCACTCATCATCGTCTTTTTTTGGCAAGTTAAATGAATGGAATGACTTATGGTATTTTATGGTATGACAAAATACACATGAGAATTGAAATTTTTTTTTATTCTTTTACTCTTGATACAAAATGAAATGAATATAAAAAAATTCCGTTATCAAATTCATCAATGGAATTCGTGGTTTTTTTATTTATATTTTTATTTTGTTGATTTTATATGTCGTTCTTTGTCTTTTTTTTCATAGAATCGTATGAAGAGTTGTATGTAGAATAATCAAGAACTTTTTCCATCGAAACTTGATATAAAAAACATGATAAAAACAGAAACATTGTGTAGTAATGATTGAAACCACATCAATCAGAATATTGAGATAGACAAGAAAATTAAATAGCAAAGTTTTTTTTAGCTAAGAACATGAAAAGACCGATTCATTGGAAAAAAACGATGATGATGATAATGATGTTCAATCTATATAGCAGGCCATTACTGAATCGATTTCACATTTATTCTTAACGAGTATTTGATGATGTTTGATGTTCAAACGGATTTTTTTTCACACAATATATTTGTGATGAATGCAATAATAGCAATGATTCCTTCATTCTGTTTATCTCCCACTCTCAATTCCAAATTAAAGTTTACAAGTTTCAACTTCATTTAACTATATAGAAAATAGCATCAAATCACGTGAATAATCACATTGATTCATCCATGGATATATTCAAATTTTTTTTCTCACACATTTTCATTCTTGGATTCAAATTATATTTATTATTAGATTTTTAACTGAATTTGTTTATCTCATAAACATCAACACCCACGTCCATTCACAGACACACACACACACACACACACATACATACAAATGCATGAATTTCTAGAAAAAAAACTAATAGACTAATGGAATTTCTAAGAAGAAAAGAAAACAGTTATGATAAGATGGTTGTTTTTTCTATTCATCATCATCATCATCATCATCATTATTTTCACACTGATTACAGCCATGGTTAAACAGGATTTAATAATTTTATTTTTTTTCGATTAAATATAAATGCCTGAATATTATGAAAAAATAAATGTTATCGACACAACACACAAAAAACCATTAGCCAACCAACCATTTACAAAACCAACCAATACATATATGAATGAATGATAAAAATATCCAAAGCCAATATAATGTTGATATAAATTGAATTTTCAGGCAATAAACCATACAGTCAATTAGACGAACAAATTTTTTTTTTGTTCTCTAGTTTCCATTGAAATCATCTTCATCACCATTGATTCGTTTGTATTTTTTTTTTTTTTTTTTTGTCCAAAAAAATCAAAATACCACACAATATAAAAAAAAGACATTTGTCATTGATAGTATCATTGCACCTCCGAAAGAAAGAATGAAAATGTTTCGTCATTAAATCGGAAATCGAAATCGACAAACGAATATTTGGGTGAGAATTACATATTACGTTCATACATACATGTTTCCGTTGAAAACATTTCCGTTTTAATGAAAAAAATTTTATTAATAATAAAATGAAACTTTTTTTTATCATCTGTAAACATGAACATATTGAATATGAAATATATCATATAGAGTACTATAGAGTTTAATGAATGAAAAGAAAAAAAAATTTATTTAATTATATGAAAAATTATCGTTAATCAGATTTCGTTTTCATCTTCATCATCATCATCGTTTCTACATATTTTTTTCAGCAACATAAAAAGATTCGTATAGAGACAAAAAACGTTGTGAATATTTTTCCATTATAAATTGATTAATTAATTACAGGTCTATCAATGATCATTTTATTTTCATTATTTCTACTTCTATTCATCATCGTTATTATTATTATTATTATTGCCATAATATTCTCAACATCATTCCATAATTATAACGATTGTCAAAAAATTGAAGAACCAATAAATTGCAATAATAATGATAATAATAATATTGATAATGATGAAACTATGTCATCAAAAATAACCAAAAATCATTATCAAAAACAAAAAGAAGAAATGATGATGCCAACATCTTTGACGATAGGCGACCACCACCACCATCAACAACAACAACTAATGAATCAATTCGATCCAAATAATCATGATGATGATGGAATACATCGACCTCATCATAAACGATTTTCAAACAACTTATCAAATGATGAAAATAACGATCATTTTACTCAAAACGTTTTAGCCAATAAACTAGATCAATTTGATGATAAAAATAATAATCATAAAACAAACAAACGGAATGCAATTTATTTTGCCCAAAGGTAAGAATTGTGTATGAAGAAAAAAAAATATTGTTAGGCCTAAAATCATATTCATGGATGAATGAATGAATGAATCTGATTTCAGGTTATTTATTCTAGTCTACTTTAACATCGTCACAAATGATGATTTGATTCTTTTCAATTTTCCGAAATTTTTTCTTTATTTTTCAGTTCAATGAATCTTTTCGGCTACTTTTTTTTGTAATTTCTCATTTTCAGTTACTATTTGATTTTGACATTGGAACATTTTCGTAATATTCGATTATTTTATGGACAATAGAAAAAATTCTTCAGGTTTTTATTTACAATTCGGTTGCCCCATTGCCCCCAAAAAGCCACTTGACCGAATTCTGGTTTTTTAATCTACTTTTTCATAATGATTTTGATGTTATCTATTCGAATTTAAGAATTCTCATCATTCGAACTGCTCGAACCAATCTGATTATTCTTTTTTCTCGTCTTGATTTTTTTTAATTAGATCAATTAATTGTGGACCAGATAAATTTACACAAGCAGATTTATCATCATCAGAATTGAAAATGTTCACCATTTCATTATCATCATCACATGATGATGATACTGATAATGAGAAGGGAGAAAAAAAAGCTGATGATTCACAAGAAAATCTAATTAGCCGAGAAAAATTTGCCAATGACAATGTAATAGATAATGAAGATGCAGAAAAGGTTTGTTTGCATGAAATGCGGAAAAAACTGACAAAATTTAAATTTTAAATTTTCTTTTTCACTCAAATTGAAATGTCAATTTCTGGTTTTCAATCATCAATCTCCGATGCGTTCTTTTTCATTTTTTCAATCATTTTTTGTTCCATTTACTTTCTGGATCGTTCCATTCCATCGAAACAATATTCATTAATGAATATATGAAACTCATACCATGACATGAATACCAGACAATGATGATGATCAATCTTAATGAAGCTCATGGTGATGGTAATATTTATGAATGCAATGAAGAAAAATTCAAAATCACGAATTTAAATTCAAAAAACTTATCGTCATTAGTCGAGTTAGAAAAAATAACTATACAACCTGAGGCTGGAACAGAGAATCATCGACGCATACATTATGGTGATTGTATAAATCAAAACAAAAATTCAACTAAATTCGTCATTGATACAACGAATAATAATAATAGAAATAATGATGATGATGATGATAAAGACAAAAAAGCAATAATTGATGAAAATGACAATAATGATTCTATGTTGAAGATTCTTGAATTAAAATCAACTATAAAATCATTGCCAAATCAAATAATAATGTTGAATTCAAATTCAAACAATTCAATAGAGATGAATGATAATAAGAAAGCAAATAGAGATAACTTTAATCTTGCTAGCATACGACAAAGTATCGACAAATCTTGTTTGTCTGATGATGAATTGAATGAAGATGAAATTAAACAAATAAAATCTAATATTGGATATGGAAACGATGTACAAAAATTGAATAAAGAGATTGTGCGTTTGAGGTTTGTTAAATTAAATACTTATTATGAATGTATTAAGCAATTCTAATCACTGATATTTGCTATAAACCCATTCAATAGAAATATCAATGCTAAACTTCAACAGACAAATGGTTCATTACAGGAACAGATATTTGATATATTGAAAGAGGAATCCATATTAAATTTGATTGCTAACGAACAACAACAATCTACTAAATCATCATTATCGAAGCCATCATTTAATAATGTTGACAATTTTATTTCGAATCAAATGATATTTTCGATGAAATCATCATCAGCTGATTGTGTTGTTGATAAAACTAATAATCATTGTACCAATAGATCCAATAGTTTAGGGCGACAAACGAATGCATCGATCATTGGTAGACTATTTACTGGCGTTGAACCAATCAATATTGCAAAAATTCGTCGCCGATTATTTAGTTTCCATCAACGAGATGCATTTCGTTCGGATTTAATGCAATCATTGCCAACTAAACTTAATGAATCCAGAAATATGATTCCAAATCAAGATTCGAGGATTGCCAAAATTTTACATTTCAACAACATCAATAATCAAGAAAAACGACTTATGATTTCTCGAAATTTTAGTCATCAAAATTGGCATCATCATGATATGTGTAAAAATCAGGATAAATTGAAGACAAACAATTCCCATATGAATCTGCAATCTACACCAACAAATAACAGCGAAAAACTTAGACCACATAAGCACGGTTGCACAATGATTCCGTTCCAAAGACAAATGTCATTCGATGTTGATGATGAAGACAAAGATCAGGATAAAATTAAAAAATGCTTCCATCATCAAAATTCTCATTTCAAACATTCCATGAAGACATCGATAAACGAATCATTAATTCATAATATGCCGAATACTCAAGTTTATCATCATTGTTATTCATTATGTCAACATCAACATCATCATCATAAACAACAACAACAAAAACGTAATAATCCATTTGATGATAGCCATTACGTTGATTATAATAGCAATTGTATCAATTGTTTCAATGACGATAAAACTGTTGATGATAGCTATAGTTTCAATAAATCATTTAATAATGACAAGAAAAATAGCCTTAAGCGTGAAAATAATTGTAATCATTGTCGTGATCGTCATTCACTTTGTGATAAAAATATTCGGAATGATGTCATTGCTCGTAATATTAATGATGATGATGTGGATAACAATAGAAAGCCAAATGATGAAAAAAGTGATGGCAAGTTTATCTAGAAATAAAAAAAAATATTATTTACGATTATTATTATTAATAACAATCAACAAATATTGATTCTTACATTTTTCTATAGTGATAAAAGTGAAACATTCGATTCTTGATCGTTATTGTGATGTCGATGAGCATTTTATTTTTTGTCATAGAAAAATTACGATCGGTGAAAATGACTGCATTGGTAAGATAATGAAAATTATTTTTATGTTTTTTTCTTTTATTTACTTACCATTGCTTGCCATCTAAATTAAATACTTAAAAATAGTTCGTATTCAAACAAGGCCCCAAAGGCAACCGCCATCAAAACAAACACTTAAATTAATAATGATTGGTGATTCGACTGTGGGTAAAACATCGCTTATAAATCGAATTCGTACCGGGACATTCAAATCTGATCCATTTCCGACTATTGGTATTGATTTTCAGGTGAAAATAATAATAATTAATTGTTTCAATGTTGACATTATCATTATGATATTGATTTATTCCAAAGACCGTACAAGTTAAAGTGGATAATGAATTTTATGATCTTCAGCTATGGGATACTGCTGGTCAAGAACGTTATCATTCAATTACCAGAAATTATTACCGTCGTGTTGATGCTATTTGTATGGTATTTGACATTACAAAAGAGCAAACATTCCTTAACGTACGAAACTGGCTTACATCAATCGAAGATACTGTTTTCGAACCGATTCCATTGCTTTTGATTGGAAACAAATGTGATCTTCGTTACATTAACAATAAAGATGATAAATTAAGTTTCATATCTCGACAATCAGGTATACGTTTGGCTAATGAAATTGGACCGAATTGTATATTTATAGAGACTAGTTGCAAAACTGGTTTCGATGTCGATAATACAATAATTATTGCAATCAAAATGATTATTGCGAAACAAAATCAAAAGAATAATTGTAAAGTTAATGGTGGCATAAATGTAACACCGAAATCAAATTATACCAAAAAATGTTGTTGATATTAAATTAAATCCTATTTTTATCTTTGAACATAATAATTCATTCACAAAAACAGAATATTCTTATCAAATCAGATAAAGTTTAAAAAGTTGAATTAATTATCGCAAACATCAGTGGATGATGGTAATAACAAACACATGTTGATAATTCAAAGTTTTTGAGCAGTGGCGCCTTCTAGGTATTATACCTAAGAATTTTTTAACAAAAGATTTTTATTCAACAAAATACAAGAATATCCAAACTATAGAATTGTTAAAAAATTTTTTTAAAATCGTTGCTGTTAAATCAAACCATTGCACCAAAGAATAGAGAGACAGAAGATTTTTTTTCCGGTTATAAAAATGAAATTTTGTCAGTGAATAAAAATAAAAATTTAGCAGATTTATGATTGAATACAAATGTATGGCTCATATGGATATTTGATGTATAGTAAATTCATTATGACAAGACAATCCTGGTATTGTAGCATTTGATGGTGCTAATGTCCCATGATGATATAATATACGATCAGCACGAGTTCGTCGATTTTGATAAGGATTAGATTTGATCCATAATACTAAAAATGCTAGTAAACGATAGACGATGATATTGACAACCAGCATTAGTATAGAAAAAAATAAATCATCTTCTTCATGGGCTAGATGTAATTTATACAATATGACTTGTATTTGTTTTCGACCACATCGACCAAATCCATATTCTAACAAAATTAAAGCTTCAAATACGAAACGAAATGGTGATAAACAAGATAGGAACTGGTAAATATAATGCAAACGATGTACAGGTGATGTTGAATTGCTAAGCATTACGGCAAAAGTACTTAAACCAACAAAATAAGTTATAAGTGTAGTGAAATCACCGGTAGCTAAAATTGATAATAAATATCCAGCACCTTGTAAAGCCATTGCACCCAATATGAATAAGGCGACAATCCAAAAGTAGATACGTGGACGAACGACTTCATAGATATTAATTTCATAAGCAAATAGAAAAGCTATCAAAAACAAGGGCAATATTTCTATGGAAATTTTCATCACATAAAATGCACCAGTGCTATACCATCCTAGATATCGAAAATGAAATAAAATCAAAAAATAGTCATGAAATATCGTGATATTGTCTTACCATTACGATGTTCATTAAGAAAATAAACGAAATCTTTGGAGAACATTAAAGCACTCTGAAGCATAATCAAATTGAGAAACATGTTCAAATGAGTAACAGTATAGGCGAAATTTGTTCGTAAATCCGATTCATCTGTTAGTTGTTGTTCAGTACGAGCACAAGTATTATTAAAATCATCTTCAAGATTGATACAACCTGAAGGCAAAGCAATCTTAGGATCAAATATGAGGCCCATAATTAAACCATCAATCAATAAACATAATGGAAAGATTAATAGATGTATCCATTGGAATCCACGAATAAAATAACAATAACGAATGATTAATATCCAAATCGAATGTATTGAGAATCGTACACGATTATTTGGTATGCCATCCAATACCAATTGTGTTTCTTCATTCAGGTTGTAAGAATTTTTGTCAAGAATTTTTGTCTTAGTTGCTTGTACTAGATTTTTTACCTGAAAATTATTGTGGTCGAGACAAGAATATTTTATTAATTCTTCAATGGGAAACAAATCTTTATGAACATCATTACTGGCTGAATGTTGTGATAAATGTTGCCGTATTTCATTCGGATGTCCGGAATAGACACAAACACCACCTTTGGCTAGAACATAAACATCATCAAACATCATTAAGACATCAGTATTCGGTTGATGAATGGAGGTAATAATGCAAAGATTATGTAAACGTGCCAATTTACGTAAACAAGCCGTGACGACTACAGATGAATTGGAATCCAATCCACTAGTAGGTTCATCAATACAGATCAGATTTGGCATTCGTAAAGATGTTAATTCTATGCCTAAAGCTAGACGTTTTCGTTGACCACCGGAACATCTATCGACCATCGTATCTCTTGCTTCATAAAGATCTAATTCATTTAGGATATTCAATGAAATACTTTCATGATCCACGTGTTTTCCTTCGGAAACATTTTTCAGTCGTGAAGCAAAAATCAATAATTGTTTGGCTGTCATTCCGGGCATCAGATGACCAGAAACATCTTGTGTGATATAACAGGTTTTTGTTGGTGTGAATTTGCTTAGATAAAATTCACTTTCAACATTCAATCGAGTCTTTGATCGACCATTCAACACTTTTAACAGTGACGTTTTCCCAGCACCAGATGGTCCCATTAACGCATTCAATGTACCAAATCGGAATTGTCCGTTTAAATCACGAAGAATTAGTTTCGATTCGTGAATATCCTGAACTGATCGAATTTCATGAATGGATTTCGATGCAAATAATGTAACCGATCGCCATGCAATCATAAGTTTTTCACGTGAAAAATTTTCAAATTCAATTTCATCATCATTTTTAGTACGAGATATTCTATCCATATCAATTTCAAGTTTTTTAGGTGAATCAAAAATCTCCGAATAATATATAGGCAACAAATCGGCATCATGATTAGATTGGATGAATGTTTTTCGATGAATTCGCAAGCTGAAACGAATAATCATTACCAAAAATGTTACAATACGAATATAGGCAATAATGATGAGCGTTCTTTGTAATTCATTATATACGGTCAATGGATTGGTACCGAAATCTTCTAAAACAAATGATGTTTCTGTTTCTTGATCGCATCGATCTATTCCATAAAAGGCATAGATCAATCCATTTGTTATCGGTTTGATTGGTATAATTTCTGACATAATTTCTAGCACCGAGTTACCGTGTTCAAAAAAGAACATATAACCGGTACAGAATGTCATAGCGTTAATAACCGTAAGACCACCAAGAATAGCCACTTCTAAATATCCCAATGATAATAAGCTGAGAATATGTCCACTACTTTGTAGATATATGGCATATATCCAGATAAAATATACAAAATGTCCAAATCGAAACCAATTGATACGATTTTCATCCACATAGCTATGATCGACAAAGAAATAGATTGATGCAGTCATATAAACAGCCATTATGGTTATTTCAACAAGACGAACAATGACGAATGACCAATAGAAAACGCCCATACTATACCATTCTGTGGACAAATTTTTATCAGAATCATGTTTAGGATTCATAAGAAAACTTACGATTACGATGTTCATTATTGAAAACTTTTAAAATTGGTATGAATGAAATGCTCGATATGCATATAATGCCCATGCCAATAATTGCAATCATATACGCTTGATAAATCTTATATTGATCACTAAAAAACTGGGCATTTAAACGATCACGACAAGTAAAATTATGCATTGATTCTTCATCCATATTCAATGTATAACAAGTTTCTGCCTGAACCATTCGTTGATCAAACAATGAAGCCGTAATTAGAAAAATAAACGCATAGAATGCTGCCTGAAAAATTAACGTTCGATATTCGGCAATGAATACAATATTAAACATTCGACATAATTGCAGATAAAAATCAGTGAGGGAAAATATTTGATGATCATTTTTGACACCTTTCTGCATAAATTGTAACGTTGTAAATGAAAATTTCTCATTACCCATTTGCTCTTGTTCTTCAAGCAAAGTTTTATTTGCCAACAGTCGTACATTCTTATCATTAATACCTAGATTTAGATTTTATTTTGGTAAAAAAAATGTATAAATGATCAGTGAACATACCTTGACAAGCAATTTTTAGGTAAACTTCAACAGGTGGCTGTTCCAAATCTTCCAGCATTTGTACAATCTCAGGATCAACGATTGTTTGTTTGAGCTTTGGGCGAAGATTTTCTGGTGAATCGGAATAAATGCATACACCACCTTTAGCCAGAATATATATTTTGTCAAATAAGGCCATTATTTCCGAACTAGGTGCATGAATCGAACATAAAATTGTCATTCGACTTTTGATTATTAATCGTCGAAGACATTGCATAACCAACAATGCTGCATGACTATCCAAACCAGTAGTCGGTTCATCAATAAATAAAAATGTTGGTTTATTAAGTGACATTAATTCTTGTGCAATGGCGATACGACGTTGTTCACCACCGGAACAATTTTCAAATGTATTATCCAATATAGTTTCATCTAGAAGTAATTCTTTCAAGACAGCTTGTGTATGTTGACAGAATCGATTTTTTTGTCCAGGATTTTTGAAACAAAATGCATAGTACAATACTTGGCGAACTGTCATACGACCAATAATTGTTTCATGTACGTGTTGTTGAATGAAACGAATTGAGCGACTTGATGATTCTCCAAAATAAATTTCTGAATCTTCACTTAAACCTGAATATAATGCACCATTCAGACAATTCAATAATGTAGTTTTGCCAGCACCACTTGGGCCAAGAAACCCATTCAAGCTATTAAAATGTAAATGGCCATTCAAACGATTAATAATAATTTGTCGATCACCACAACAATCGAAACCCAACACATTATTTGCAATTTCATAGCGAAGATTTTTCCATACAATCGAAACATCATTTATTGCCGGTAATTTCGGTTTTTCGTTATTATTGATCGATATTGATTCGAAAGTCGGATTCGTATAAGATGATGATATTGGAGTTTGTCGTTGATGTTTTTCCTTCATGGTTGTTTGAATCTGAATGAAATTAATATCTGTTTATTTATTATTTTGTGGTAAAGGTTCAGAAAAAAACTTCACACTTGCGTGTTTAAGAACAAGCAATAAAAAAGAACCCTCACTGAATGATTGATGCAAGAATCTATGATAGTTAGTGTATGCTGATTTTTCATGTAATCGTTTATAAACATCGATGTGAATAAATGTGTCCAACATTTGTTCAGCATTCAAGTTTAAGGAAAAAACATAATAACCATATAGATATATTATATTAAGCTGGTTATATACACAAACACATAATATTATGGATAGATGTCACAAAAAAAAATTTTTTTGACATTTTTTATAATGTTTTTTTTTTTTACTTTCTTGTTAGAAAAAAAATAACAAAAACACATCAATATATAAGCAATCTATCTAAATGTTTATGTCGATTATTTTCATAATTGATTTATGTATATGTAATATGTATTTGAATAAAAGTTTTTTAGTTTTATTTTGTTTTTATAATCATAGTTCTGATGTTTTGAATATCATAAATTGAATGTTTTACCATTCATTTGTATTCAATAATGATTTCATGAATGTTATTATGACCTGATGAATGTTTAGATAAGACGATTCCAATTGATTGGAATGATAGTAGTAAAATCATGAATTTTAAAATTGATCATATCTACTTCTGGAGAAGAAACTATTGAATATATTCTGAATTATCAAACACCGTGTGAAGCATTAAAAATTTTATGATAAAGATATGATAAAGTCAGATTTCACGCTATTTTGATGTTGGAAAAAAAATCCGCCGAATTTCATCTGTATAAAGAAATAATGGTTTCGATAGAAAAAATTCGATATTTTTCGAATTGATTATTGTAATACGTGTAATACACGTGATTTTCATTTTGTGTCCATCTGTGAGTTTGCATTTGATGATGAAATCTTGCCTGAAGACTGCATTCATTCGAATTTATTTTTTCAGTGTTTTTTTGTTTTCATCATCATCATCATCATTAAAATTATACTTTTCCCATTTTGACTAATTACATCCAAAACATCATTATCAAACACAAACTTTCTTTTTTTTAATAACAACATTGTAATGAAACAATTTAACAATAACAATTATTTTTAATAGTTTATTTTCTTACCTGAATGACGTTAAGGAAACTTTCATGTTATTTTACCCTAATGGTTTACCATCTATTTTATCAACCAACAAGTATAATACAATCTTCTTAACAAATCATGGACCATTCAAGAAATTCCTCAATCAAATCAATCCTGCTAAATATCGATGAATGATAAAAAAAATGATGAAATTTTCAAAAGTTGGATTCACATATAAGATGATGATAATGGAGTTTGTAGTTGATGCATGTTCATAATCATAATCTTTCATGGTTGTTGGAATCTGAATGAAATTAATATATTTGTTTATTTTTTGATAAAGATTCAGAGAAAAAGTTCACACTTGTGTGTTCAAGACAAACAATAAAAAAGAACCCTAACTGAATGATTGATGAAAGAATCTATGCTGATTTTTTCCATGTGAACGTTTTCAAACATCGATGTGGAAGAAATTTGCAATATTCGTTCATCATTCAAGTTTAATGAAAAAACATGATAACCAATATAGATATTTTTAAGCTGGTATAAAAACAAATATGATATGGATAGATGTCACAAAGATAAATTTGAACATTTTTTTTTGTTTTTTACTTTCTTTCTTGAATATCATTTATCCACAATCGAACAATATTAAAATAATGAGATTCGATTTATTAACTCTTACAGTTCAATGCCATCATTTAACGCATTGAGTCTAAATTTATAGTGTGAATTTACAAAGAAGGCGAATAAACCAGTTTAAAAACAAAAGTAAAAAAAAAATAATGATAAAATTCTCGTATGGAATTTTTTTTAGTCTTATTCTGGAGTAAAAATTTAAACTTTAATTATTATCTCCATACTAAGAAAATCTGGTTTTTTTCATTTTGTTAATTGACAACTATTCTACATTAATTTAAGGGTTATGA
This sequence comes from Dermatophagoides farinae, assembly GCF_024713945.1. NCBI lineage: Eukaryota > Metazoa > Arthropoda > Arachnida > Sarcoptiformes > Pyroglyphidae > Dermatophagoides > Dermatophagoides farinae. The sequence continues at coordinate 4,079,063 of NC_134679.1, read as the reverse complement.
TAAACGAACTTATACACATATATAAATTGGCTGGCCAATGATGTTTGCTCATCCATCGATATCGGCATAACCATTTTCAATTAAATAATCGCCAACATTAATATCGTCAACGATTAGTGAACATTTTAAGAAATGTTTCTCATGATTAAATTCCATGGTTATAACTTCTGCTTTCTGTTCACAAATTTTTTGTTGCAATTCCATAGTGGTTTCCATATTCCATTCTTCATTATTTTTTGGCACAACACCTATAGTAAAAAAAAGAATTTTTAATTAAATAAAAAAATCTATTATTGACATTAATAATTTATACCGTAAAGGGAGGCACGAACAGATCGTGCTGGAAATGTAGCAAGATCTTCTGGGATTTTATACAAATGTGTTGACTTGTAGAAAGCATCCATTCCTTTATCCATTTCAAAACAATTGTATTCATTTGTCTTATCATCAAATGATAGTATGAATACGCGAATATATTTATTACGATGATGATCAGCGATAGCACCGTATACATGTCCAATTTTAGGAGCGCTAATTCTTTGAATTGAATTACTGGTCATATAAGATTGTAATTTTGCTTTGAATTTTTGATAATCCGGATCGGCAATGAATTTTAAATAGAAATCATTTGGTGATGTCACCTGTTTAACTTTCATAACGAATTGAGCATATGATTCCCAAAGTAAAGGATGAACAATCATTATGGATGATGATGATATAATTGATTCTGAAAGATGGCCATCAATGCCTTTTTCAGATGATTTAACATTTGAATTTGTGGCGCCGTTTTTAGTAACGACCATTTCAGTCTTAGAATTTATCTTTGATTTGATAAATTTTGCCAAATCAATAATTTGATCATGATGTTTACAAAAGACATTAACTTTACATTGGTCCATATTTTTTGAAAATGAAATCCAAAAATCACTACTTGATAGAACAATTTTCTGTACAGCAAGATTGAATTCTGATTTTTCCGGATGATGTTCAATCATCTGATAATCTGCATCATCTAATCGAAGACCAAATTGAAATCCTTGAATTGGTAATTTCAGAAATTCAGGATTATCATTCAAAATTAAATCATTTTTATCGGCAATGTATTCATATCCAAGGTCCAGAAATAATACGCGATACTGAAATATACAAATGCTAACGATAATTAGCATAAATATCATATTACAAACCTTTCGACCTGCAAATAAGTCAAGTATTTTCGCACGTAAATACAAATCATAATGATGATCATGATATATAAAAAGATTTTTTATCAATTGTTCATTGCTTGCTTTTTCAATAAAAACCATTTCATTCCAAGATTTAACACAGTAATATGCATGCATATCACTCGATAATTGAGCAAAGGAATCCTTGAATTAAAAAGATTATATTAATCTGTAATCAGGAATTATTCATATTCATATTTATAATGGTTAAACATACTCGATATTTTTTGAATTGAACAAATATTTCATTATAGTTTAAATATTTAGTGATGACACAAGGGATTTTTTGATCATCAGGATTCGGAGATTCTGGAATAGTTTCTTGAAATAAACAAGATAAATTTAATTCTGATAACATTTTGTAAAATAAAATTTATCTTGAATGTAGAGCAGAGTCAATCTAAATTTTAATAAAGATGAAAGAAAGATGATGTGAGTCAATTAATTAATGAAACATTAATGATGATGATGATGATGATTCGCAAAAACAAATTTTTTTTTATTACGACTCATTAAATTTTGTCCCGTACATGAATAACGTGCAAAAATTCCATGGAAAATTTCTAATGGCAGTAAACATTTTTTTTTGTTTCAAAAGCAATAAAAATAAAAAATTATTCGAAGCTCGGTATGATTGAATTGGAATCAAAATTAAGGTAGGTTAACCTTTTGTATTTTTACTATTTAGTCAATTAAATGGATCATTGCTTTCAACGATGATGTATTGATTTATTTGTTTCATTAAATCAATCGTTATGATCTTTGAGTCGATTTTTGTAAATGTTTATCTGGATCAATTATACAGCTATATTGATATATAGAATTTTTTATTTTATAACAAAAATAAAGACTTCAATCAACCTGAATATCAATCGATATATTTTGAAACCTTAAAATGAAAAAAAAAGAAAAAGATGAGCAAGATGAAAAACAAAGCACCATTCATAAGATTTGAAACGAGAATAGATCTTGTCATGGTAACGGTTTTTTTCTATGTGTTTAACCGCATGATAATCACTATAGAGTCTATGGCATTGACGACCGAGATTCGATCGATTTTGACATTGAAATTTTTTTCATAACAATTTTAGAACTTATTATTATATTCACATTATAGTTGGTTAGAATGAAAACGAAATAATGAGTCGTAGTTCTAAATTATCAAAATCAGTCAATCAATCGATACATTTGTTTGATGAAAAATCTTCCATCATATCATTGCCAAAAATCAAAGTGATACCATTACCAGAACCTATTGGCCATCATGAACCATTTCTAGATGGGATAATTCGAAAAATGTCCGGCGTTTCAAATCTCGAAGATTTTGATTCGATACTTCGAATGAAAATGTTACAGAAACGAAAACAAAATCGATTTTGGCGATTTTTGAAATTAATCATAGAAATCACAATCATTTCTACTATTGTACTGTTAACTTTATATTCTTATTTGTTTTTCGATCCAATGTTCAATAATGGTTTGTTTTTATTTTTTTTCCTTATAATAATTTGTAAATAACCATATAGATTTTTATTCTATATATACTTATAGCTATCGAGTCAGAGTTGAACTTTGATCAAAATTCTCGAATGGCCATCATGTTGCAAAATCCATCATTACCTTATACAATTAAATACTATCTGTTTGGATTAAAAAATGCTCATGATTTTCTTCGTGGCCAACGGCCAGTTTTAGTTGAATATGGACCATTTGTTTACAGGTAAGTTTTCTTAATTTTACTATCTGAATGTATTCATAATATTCGATTTTGATCTTTGATACAAGGGTGAATACAAAACGTACAATTAATAAATGGAAATCCCAAACCGTTGAATTCACGGAACAAGCATTTTTTCATTTTGATCCAGATCATTCATTACCATTGGAAACCGAGTTAACTGTACTCAATTATCCTCTTTTGACAGCTTTATATATGGTGAAATCAATGATGAAAGAGAATTCTATTTTAGGATTCTTAAGTCCAGTTGTTCAAAATGTTGTAGCGAATGTAATCCGATCTAGTGGCGAGAAGATTATTGTACAGCGAAAAGCACTTGATCTACTCGATGGTCATCGAGTAAAGTTCTTAAAAAATGTTCAACGTATTTTGAAACCATTGAAAGCTTTGGGAATTACATTCAATTCAGAATTGGAAAATATGGACCTTGAACATTATTCGTACGGATTCGGGCCACAAAATTCTGGTCAAAAATCAGAATTATATGAACATTTTCGTCATACAAAAAGTGGTCATTTATTTGATGGCATTTACAAAGTGGCTGGTAAAAGAAAACTGAAAGATTTCCGTCCGCCATGTAATGAGATGAATGGTAGTTCTGGTTTATATTTTGGAATGCATTTGACAGCTCCAGAAATTTCATTTTTCAATCATAATGTATGTCGAAAAATTCGTCTGATAAAAAACCAGTAAGCATAGAAACAAATTCAGACCATTATTCGATTAATGAGATTTTTTCATTTCTCTATAGCACACATTATCATCAATCGTTAATCAAAGTTGTACGTTATTCTGTCGATATTCAATTGTTTAATTCTACAAATAAATTGAATCGATGTTATTGTTTACAATCCAAATTATCCAAATGTCAAGGATGGATAGATACATCACCATGTCTTGGACAATTAAAAGTTGGTTCTTCTTTTCCACATTTTTATAATAGTTTAAGACGACAAGAAACCGTAAAAGGTTTACAGCCCGATTATTCTAAACATATTGGATATTTAGATGTAGAGCCAAATATCGGCATGCCAATCAATGGTCGTATTGCCATACAATTCAACATGCATGTTTCATCCATACCAATCATTGGACTAAAATCCATACGTAGTACAATGTTGCCAATGTTTTGGGCCGAACAATCCAATACAATTCAAACACCAATGATTTATTGGCTAATGATTATATCAATATGTTTTGATTGCGGAAAACATTTTATTCTTTTTATTGGAACATTTATTACATTGATTTGGTTTTATCGATTTTTTAAACATTTATGATGATTTATTTTTGTAAAATTTTTATTTGCATAATTTATATATAATTTTTTTATATGTATAATTTGAACCAATTATTTGTGTTAATAAAAACAAAAAGTGTTTTTGCTAATTTGGAAGAAATTTCTTTCATTTTTATGCGAAATAAACTAGATAGGTTTTTATAATCAATTGAAAATAGCCAATTTAGTGATTGTATGTGAATTTGATTTAAAAATGATGATGATGATGAAACGCCAAAAAATTTTAATAAGACAAACTCGATGACTGAAAGGTAAGTTGTTTATGTGATGATGATGATGATGACTGAATGATAATAAACAAACAAACAAAAATTGGAAAAAATTAACGAAATCAATCTAATAAACATCATGTGTATAGCTTTGGCTTTTATCATGATCATCATAGGATTCTTCTTTGACCACAGTCAACGGTAATGGTTCTTTATGTACGGAATGTTCTTTTTTGATCGTAATTCTGTTGTGTGGGTTCAATACATTATTATTTTTATTTATTTATTTTTTTTTTTTTGTTGGCAAGGAAAATGAAAATCAATTATGAGTTTTTTAAAATTAGATCGATAATGAAAAAAAAACAAAAAAAAAACTTACGGTATTGGTAGTGGTAATGGCAAAGGTAATGGTGCAATTATCCTTTTTCGATTCAATAATGATAATAAGAATAATAGAAGCATACGTTTCTTTTGTTTACCAGCTTCAACTTCTTGTAATGATAATAATAATGTGACTATCAATATAGCCATGAATAGAATGTATACGAAACGCATTTTTTTTTGTTAGTGTTTTTCGGGTTTTTGTCTGCGTTTAAAAACACGGATGAACAAACAAACAAACAAAAAAACAAATAAAAAAGACAAAAAATTATTAACAAAACACACAACGTATGGACTAAATGATAAATTGTTAATATAATCAAAATCCATGATTTTTGAAACACTTTTATACTTTCCGAAAAAAACCGGATATTCATAAACATCATTTGCTACTCATTTTTCTGGAATATTTTGTTTTTCTGTTCCACCTGTTGAACATAAACAGTGTTTTCTTTACTCTTTTCGATTCAATTTTCGACTCTTTTACGATTTAACTATAATTATTTTCTAGTGTTTTGTATAAAGGTAACTTTTTTCGTCGCTAAATTTATCCTCGATTTTCTTGGTGAATTTTATCCGAATGCGGAAAGAAAAATCATTATTCGGTAGTTGTTTATTAACATGACATATCGGTATTCACTTATCATCTTCATAATCATAACCATCAATGATGATTTCATTTGTCACAAACGTGAACGATTTTAAATTTCAATTCAACACTTGGATGAATAAAATTTCCAAATCTTGATAATTTTTTTTTGTTCATATTTCCAATTCAAAGAAACACGTACCATCGAGTTAATCAAATATGAACATTATTATGGCCATAAACTAGGTTAAGGTTAAAAATTGCTGTGAAAACCATTTCAGTTATTAACCACACCATATTTTTTTTTGCTATCACAATATTGATCGAAAACGTTTTTTCGTTCATTTCAATTCAAATCATCCCATACCATCGTATTTTTGTCTGAAACATATCCAACATGTTCGGTTCATACATAATTCATTCACAATTTCTAGTTTTTTTTGTGATCATTGATATCAGTCACATCATTGATCATCATCAGCATCATCATTGAAGACCAAAATTAAATCTGCTAGTTTTCCGTATTTTTCATCTAAATATTTTTGTTTATTTACTAAAGATAAAAATTGGAATCACATTGATTTTTCACGTACTACTACTGACTACTGACCACTGCATGGTTTAGTTATATAGATTAATCAATGAATAAACTATTTATAGAATCAAAATCAAGTAAGGAAGAAAAAAAAGAAGATTATCTTCAAGAAAAAAAAATTGAAAGTGTGTTTTTACCACCAAACCAAAACACATTTATCACAATCCACAAATGTTCTACTTATAGAAATTTAAGGAAATACAAATCCTTATGATGATTAGGTGGTTGCAATGAATGGGCAAAACTATAAATGTTTTGTGTGTTTGTTTGTTTGTTTTTTTTTGTATGGCATCAATTAAAATGACGATGTCAGATACGATAAATGATGATGATGATGATGATGATGATAATGTTGATGGGAAAACCAAAATGGCTAGAAAAAAAAATAAAATAAATACTCACCGTCAAACATTTTTTTTATGAATATATTTTGTTTGTTTAAACTGTTGTTGTTGTTGTTGTTGTAAAATTTTTCAATGTTGATTCATTATTATTATTTATCTATTTATCATCGTTGAAAAGAAAAAAATTCAATGCATCATCATTTCACACATTTATAAATGACAATGTCAGATAATTTTTTCTTTTTCTTTTTTTTCTTTTCTTCTGTATGATTTATCAACAACATTAAAAACCATGGATCATATTAAAGTTTCTCATGTAAATGATAATCAACAACAACATAGTATAGTAGTAAAAAAAGAATCACAAACACGTTTGTCATTGTGTGTAATATGCAAACAGTCCATAAAAATTCTTCATAATGAGAATCACCAACAAGTTGTAATCGATGATAATGTTGATGTTGATGGTGACAAAAGAATCGTTTGTCTTCAATGTCAGGTATGAGGAAAAGAAAAATTTTTTTTTTTTATTCCAGTTGTCTTTTGTTTTAAACATGAAATCAATTTATTTTCTTCAATTCAATATGACAGAAATTTTATAATGAATCTATTGAATTATCAATTCATTCTAAATTCAAATGTGTTTGTAATGATTCAAAACCTTTTGATCAATCACCATTGCATTGTGATTATTGTCGATTTAATAGATTAAATCAATTAGCATTTAATCGAAAACTCAAAAATAATTCATTAGAAACAAAAGGAATATCCGAATCACGATGTAAACGAATTGAAACCATAACCGGTGGATATGCAGGAAAACAATTGATGAATGGCCAGCAATCATATAGAATTTATCATGCAATGAATGATGATAATGTCGATACAGATAATGTAAAACAACAACCATCCGAAGAGCAACAACAAACAATGAAGCATAGAATCAATAATAACAATATTAAAACAATTAAAAAATTAATTTTTCTTTCACCAAATTCCTTATCGATGTTTCCATTTATTTCCCAAAAATCTGGTTCTCAGCAATCAAATGCATATGACTCTCACAATCCGATGATTATTGTTCCACAATCTAATCGAAATGAAAATCAACAGCTTCAACAATCATCTGCTAAAAGATTGTTGATACAAGCACCACAAAGTTGTAAAAATGTGAATTTATCACAGAAAAAATTTCAATCAACAACGGTGAACAACAAAAATGGTCCGAACAAAATTTCAAAATCATCCATTCGTTTGAATAAAAAGAATTTTGGACAGCAAAAAAATGCTGTCAAATATCGATTGTTAGCTAACAAGGTAAGTTTCACAAATTTTTATATTGAATGCTGAGAAATAATTTCCAGACATTTCAGACAGAAGAAAACAAACAATTAAATGGTCAGGCTGTTGTTGACGCTTCTATGGATAATGATAAATTTCAATCAAATCGATACACAAATTTTTCACTGGTTCAAAACCCTATTGATATGGATCGAAAATTGTCCGAAGCATTAGCCAGTCTTGATTCAAATCGTATTTCAAAATACCGTTGCCCTTTGGAAGAATTATTTCATAATTGGACATTTTTCATCGATCATATTAGTATGATTTATTGGTCTTGTTTTGGACCGAATGAATTAAGAATTGAATTATTCATCAAGAAATTCTGGTCATTTTTAAATGATTTTCTATGCTTATATCGTAGTGATCAAATTAATGATCATGCCGTGATTTCATTAATCAAATCCATAAACGATGAATCGATAATACATATCAATCAGATTTTGTTATTGCATATTTGTTGGCTTAAATTTGGCCCATTTAACCATCAAGATCTTAAAACTAATTCACATCCTTGGTGGATATCTATCAAACAAGTTGTTACCAATATGGATAATGATCCAAATCAAATATCGAACAAAAAGTCAGTCTTATTGACTGAAGCATTGGATAATATTGGCGCCATTGCTGATCGTTTTCATGTGAACGATATTGAATTGGCATTAGTATCAACAATTCTTCTATTGAAACATTCGAATAATCAATCAGTAAAAATGATGAACAATGATAATGTTGCATGTCATGTATGTCATCGACCAATGTTTCGTTTACAACAATTATTTATGGCCATGTTGGAATTGTTTGTCGATGATCATCAACAATTAACCAATGTGAATGATTCTAATAATATGGCTGGATTATCAACTGCTGTTTATGCTGGTACCAGCAACAGCAACAGCAGCAGCAGCAGCAGTAATGGCGGCCTCACACAATTAATGCTGTTTTTGTCACCAGAATTGGAATATTTTTTTGCTTTATTGAATGCTTGATTTGTTTCTTCGTCTCTATATACTTTGAAATGAAAAATAATAAAAATTTTGCAATTATAATCAATTCCATTTTTACCCTCATACGTAAAAGGTGAATTTCTGGATGATGTGAATTTGTTTACAAATTGATTTTTTATTTTCATTTCTAAATTTTCAGTTTCATCACCATCATCATCATTATGTTTTCGAGGATTTTTTTAATCATTCTAGTTACCTGTTCATCATGTTTGGCGGAATCAAACGTATATCCGGAGATTCGAACACCAACGAACATTATTGTAGGCAAACAAAATCCTGTTCAAATTGGTTCAAACACTGTTTTGGTTGATCAATTCACTGGTATCACATATGGACATGCAAAACGATTTCAACGACCAACACCAGCATGGAAATTGGATACAACAAAAGTGAAAATCGATGCAACAAGACCAGCAAGATTTTGTCCACAGCAATCGGGTTTTATTGAAATGTTTAAATCGGAAATGACAGCAGAACAAAAACAAATGGCACGTATGAGCGAAAATTGTCTTCAATTAAATGTTTGGGTTCGTAATGTCACGAACGAATCATCATTTACATTAAAACCAGTGCTTGTTTGGTTCCATGGTGGATCATTCATATCTGATACAACAGCTCGTTTATTGTATCAAGGGCAGCAACTTGCAGCACGTGAAGATATTGTTGTTGTTACTGTTAATTATCGATTAGATGCATTCGGTTTCATGTATATTGGTCATCAGAATCAAACATTAAAGACACAAACCAATGCTGGTATTTGGGATCAATTATTAGCCCTGGAATGGATACAAGAACATATTGAATATTTTCAAGGTGATTCAAAACACGTTACCATTGCAGGATTCGATTCAGGTGCTACTTCAGTTGGACTTCATCTTATGTCGCCTAAAAGTCGAAGATTGTTTCAACAAGCTATCATGATGTCAGGATCAGTATATACACAATTGATATCGGCTCGTTCTGCTTGTAATATGAATGTAGCTCAAATGTGGGCTCAAATGGCTTCGACGATTTCTTGTGGTCATGAATGGACAGAGAAAACTTTGAAATGCTTGAAGCAAGCTTCAATTGATAAAATTTTACAACTAATCAATCCATTTGGTCCAGTATCCACTGGACCAGAAATTGTCATGGACCAAACAGATGACCTTTTTCCATTCGATACACTATCCGAAGCAATCGATCAGATTGATACATCAAAAATGGTAATCATGATTGGCTCGACTGATGATGAAGGAAGTCAAGTTTTACCGATGATGAATGATAAACTATTTCAGCAATTTATTTCTGATCAACAATTATCATGGAATGAAGCTATTGAACAAATGGTACAATTAACTACAAAGCTAGTGCCACCTCGTGGTTGTAATCATAACAAAGTGAACGGAGATGATATTGCCAAATGTTATCTATCTGATTCCAATGTGCTAAGGAATTTCAAAACAATCGGCCAATCTATTGGAGATTTCTATGTTTCCTGTCCGATGACATTGTTTGCCGAAAAACTAATCGAAAAACGACAAAATCCTGCTCAATTATATCAATATGTCTGGTCACAAAAATCTCGTCCAAATCGTTTTGCACCATGTTTGGAATGGATGGGTGCCTGTCATGGAACTGATGTTCTTATGATGTTTGGCATTCCGTTCATGGCATCCAATGAATTTGATGAAAATGATCAAAAAATCTCGAAAAAATTCATGAAAACTATTGGCCATTTTGTTCATCATGGTCGTCCAAATATTAAAAAATGGTTACCATGGACATGGAATGAAACCAATTCATTGCACATGCCTTATTCACAATTCATAGACGGTGTTTGGAAATTCGAAACAAATTGGAAACAAGATCAATGTCATAAAGTATGGGCAAAATATTTAATGACCAACAATGACGATAATCGGAATTTGACATGCAGGCGAGAATCATTTCAATAGTATATTATAAATAAATAAACTGTATGAATGCTGGTCATGAATTAATCAGAACCGCTTTAAAATTCAAAAAAAAAAAATTTCATTTTATCGAAAAAGTTTGAAATAAATGATAAAAATTTTATTCAATCAAATTTTTTGTTATTTTAGTTGCATCTATACTATGACGAACAACGTTGTCATTTTAGTGGTATTGGTCATTTTTGGCCTTCCAACATTAATCAATGGTGGTTCAACATTTGAACTTTATAGTGATAATCCGGATATTTTTCGTAATACAAGTGAATTAATTGAATCTCGTGGATTTCAATCGGAAACTCATCGAATGATTACCGAAGATGGTTATATATTGACAATGTTTCGTCTGATCAATCCATACATGAAACATAAACGTCCATTACAACCGATATTGATACAACACGGTCTCTGTGGTAATGGTGATTATTTTATTTTCTCTGATCATGAAGCATTGATCGAAGGTGGACAATTTTTGGATCTAAAAACATTACGTTCATTGAATTGTACCGGATTGGATAGAAATTCTGCCGGAACAAGCATAGCTTATATTTTAGCATCCTGTGGATATGATGTTTGGCTAGGTTGGTGATTTTATGTTAGTGTTAATTTTATGTTTTATGTTTTAATTGAATGTTAGGCAATTTTCGTGGCAATCGATATTCAGATGGTCATATTGTATTGAATCAAAAAATTGGTAAGAAAAAAAAACCTGAAAAATGCCAATCAATATGTTTTTATTTGATTTCAATTATTAGATCGTGAATATTGGTCATTTAATATTGATCATTTTTCTCATTATGATACACCAACACAAATAAATTATGTACTCAATTACACTGGAAAATGTAAGTAAATGAACGGAAAATATTTCATAATCAACCAAAATGCTTGTATTATTAGCACATTTGACTTATATAGGACATTCAATGGGTACAACATCAATTTTGCAACTATTAACGGAAAAACCTGAATATTCTAAATATTTAAAACCTATTATTCTGATGGCACCGGTTACTCATGTTTATCATATACGATCACCAGTTTTATTGTTGGGAGCTTATACACCGGCACTTATCAAATTTTTTGAGTGGGTTTCCATTATTTCTTTATATCGAATTCTTTTTAATTAATTGGTTTGAAATCTTTTTATATTAGGAAAGCTAGTTTACCATTTTTTGGTCTACCAAGCCAAATTTGGGCTCTAGTCGATCAATTATTTGCAACATTTATCTGTGGAAATTCATTGTTCAAACCATTATGTGCATTAATTGTGTTCATCATCAATGGATTTGATTATCCTAATCTAGCACCGGTAATTTTCAACACTTTCTTGATATTGAAATTCTAATTGAATATATTTTTTTTTTAGCATATTATACCATTCTCAGCAGGACATTTTCCCGATGAAACATCGATGGCTGCATTTGCACATTGGGCACAACGAGTTGTTTACAATACTTTCAGTTACTATGATTATGGTGTCGAAGAGAATCTCTCACGATACGGAACAGATATTCCACCAATCTATAATTTATCTAAAATTGATTCGGAAAATATTATGCTTATTTCCGGTATAAATGATTGGCTAGCCGATCCGGATGATGTTGATATTTTAAGAAGTCAATTGAGTGGTCAGTTTAATATTATAATATACTATTTATTAATTTTCATTAACAAAAACAATTCTATATACTATATATAGTTCGACCGTTGAAAGATTATGTTATCCCTTATCAGCTATGGAATCATGCAGATTTTCTGGTCGGAACGAATCGTGGTTCTGAACAAAATTCAGTCATATTGCAATGGCTTTATGAATTTTTTGGTGAAGTAGCACATGATCATCATTATAAAACATAGGACGACCAATAATCAGTTGATTCATCAATGAGAAAAAATGAGAAAAAAAATATGTAGTTATGCTATAGATAACCTGATTATTCGATCATCAACAAAAAAAACTGATTAATCAAAAAAAAAAAAAAAATAAAATCATATTATTTATCCACGATTCTTACCCAACCATATGTGCTCCAAGTTATCGAAGAATCATTCAATAAATTAAATCCTGAATTTTTACCAATTAAATTCTGGCTTATCATTTCCAACTAATAAAAAAAAAAGAATTATTCGAAAGTATATTGTGAAAACGAAACAAACCTTGATCAATTTAGCGGAATATTTTCCAGTCATAAAATTTGTTGAAAGAAAACGATTGTTCATACGACCAATCTGTTTATTCATATTTGATAGTTTTGAACACCACCAGATTAATGTAGTTAAATAAAGTGTAATGAACATCGTGCATAAAATAAACGGAATAATAAATACTAATGGTAATTGTGTAAAAAGTAAAACATAGATACTATATGAAATGAATATACAATAACCAGAAATTAATACACTGATAACGGATCGCATCTGTTGATTATAACGACGAATTTCAGCATTTAATAATGAATATTGTCTATTAATTCTTAATAATCTGACATAGTATTGAAGTTTAAATAATCCTCGAATATTATTCCTTAATGTGTTGATTGTTTGCTCTAAATCTTGAACTATTTGATAATATTTTAGAAGAATATAATGAACAATAATGATGACAAGAATTGGTGTTGCAAAAACAGCTAAAACAATGATAAATATTGTAATAATCAAAATAAAATCAAACAATTGTAATCAACTTACATGGATAAACGTATGCCAACCAGAGAATAACAGTGAAAAACCAGAAAATTACCCAAAATATACTACGTTCAAATAAATTTTTATCAAAAATGTCATAGATAATCATAATGACAACAAAAAAAGTTAATGATTGTATCATCGTACTGACTGCTTGATAACATAATGATCGAAATCTTTTGAATTTTTGATATTGCCAATGATTTAGACCGAATTTTTCGAAATGCATGAAATTACGATTATCAGCATGGTCAACACCATTCTCAAATTGTTTGTTTTGATCTTGAATCAAAAATATTGTTAAAAATTCATAATCTTTTTGATGATAATTAAATGTTAAAATGATGATCATCATATGAATGGTACCCAAAATTATTAATGCCTGACTGAAATTCTTGTGAACATCGGTGGGTAAAAAATCCACCATCAAACAGAATGGATAATAATTTAAATAATCATTATGTAGAAGAAAAATTACAAAACATCCAGTCACTAGTATGGATGGAATGAATGAAATCCATAAATGCCAACATTTTCGTCTTATAGTTTGTGATTGAAGATTTTCAAAATTTTTGAGATTTTGATGTTTGATTTGTTTGGAAAAATTTGACCATACTGAAAATCGAGACCAATAATGGAATAATTGAGAAAATTTTGATGTTTCCATTTTTAAATTTTCAATAATTATTCAGTTGAACATAAACATGAAAATTGTTCCTGTCATACATTCGAATCAATTTTCTATGATGAAAAAATATGTTGTTTTCGTTTACAATTTAGCTAGAATTTCAATGATCAACAAAATGAATGCACATGATTTCAATTCATTGGAAAAATCATTATCATGTACTTTGAGAGTTTATTTTAGTTCTAACAATAACTACTACTAAATAACTATATTTAGACCATCTGTTGGGATTTCCCACATCAATGATAGTGAAAAGACAATCAGTTTTGCAAGAAAAATAAAAAAAAAGAATCAATAATTGAAAATTCATTAAAAAATGTCAATTCTGATTGCTTCAAAGATTTTATGAACCATGATTTTAGTACCATATTTCATACAGTAAACGCATGGATAAACGAGATGGAGTCGTTGTTGACTCTCTTAAAACTTGTTTTTTCTGTCCATAGTCATCGGGAAAAAAGAAGTCTTAGTCAGACAAAGATCATCTTAAAATGATCTAACACAAAATCATAATGAACAAAATGGTACCCGAAACAAATACTATTATTCAATGGTTCAAGACGGTTTAGAGTCGATTAAAAATGTTCGATTACGTGCGTCGTTGGTTCAGTGGTAGAATGCTCGCCTGCCAACAGTTGTGGTTCATTTCCGCCGGATCCGGAAGTACGCGGGCGGCCCGGGTTCGATTCCCGGACGACGCAATTGGCCATTAAATTTTTGTCCAAAACAAGCTTTTATTATACTTTAAACTTTTCAAACGAATCGATCATGCCACTCGATCGATAAAAAGGTATTATCTTTTTTTTATTGTTCAGAATATACGCAGAACATTCATATTCAAAATGTGTTGAGAAAAACCGGATATTTTCAATGAACATTGACAGTCTGCGTGGTTTGGCTGCATTGATGGTTATTATGTCTATGATGATTTACTCTTTTCTAAAAAAACCTGTTTTCATTTTCATCATCATGTTTGAGATTTTTGAGATTGCTTGAGATTTTTTCAATGCAATATTCAGAGAGTTGATTCAAAGAAAATGTCATCTAAAGCGGTTGTTATTATCTAATGACCAAAAATGGCTCAGATTGTTTCAGATTGTTTCAGATTGTTCTTCCGAAATTTGAATTTATAAATTCTGAATAATACAGCGTCGTTGGTTCAGTGGTAGAATGCTCGCCTGCCAACAATTCAAGGATCATTTCCGGCGGATACGGAAGTTCGCGGGCGGCCCGGGTTCGATTCCCGGACGACGCAATTGGTCAATTAATCTTTTTGACCAATTTCCAAACGAATTTTGAAAATCTGGTTCAAATGTTAATTCAAAATTTACTAATTGCGTGAACTAATTCTAGATGGCGCAATAGACTGTTTTGTGAAATTATTATCAAACCGCAATTTTGATAGCGCCATTCTTCAAATTATTAATAGGTACATTCATTTGCGATCAATAATCATTGAACAATAAATTTATTGCGATATTATATTAGTCATTCATAAAATTTGACGAAAAACAAAGTTTCAAAATATCAATTCAAAACATTATATTTCTTAATGATTTTTTACTGAGAAAAATGTCTGACATTCCATATGTTTAAAACGAATTGATTATTGGCGGTATACCACGTTTCACTTTATGCGGTCCTAATTTTGGTACCATTTCAATGCAATCAATAATTGGACAAACAGAATAACATAAACTGCAACCAGTACAATCATCCGTTACTTCTGGCAAATGTGTATTTGCATCGAATTTGATAGCCTGATAGCCAGAATCATTACATGTCATATAACATTTCCCACAATTGATGCACATGTCCTAAAAAAATTGTAACGATAGAAAGAAAAAAAAAATATTTTTAGTATAATGAAATTTTAGGCAAAAAAACCAACCTGATTGATTAATGCCACTTTTTGTTCGTTATTATTCAATTGATTAAAAGTTCCCATTTTTGGCAGTGAATAACCGATCAAATCCTGTCGAATGAATAAAATGGATTCGTGAATAAACTTTGTTGAATTTCTCATTCTCAACTGTGACATACTTTTAATTTGATTAAACAGATTGTATTTTCTTTATTTGCATTCAATGTTGATTCAATAAAAGGCTTACCAGGAATCGGTTTCCCTTTTTGATGAATCGGTGTCGGTGGTGATTGGAAATTCCATTTTTTATCATATTCTTCATTATTTAAACTTTTTAAATAAAGTAAGGTTTTCAATCCAGTTATAAAATCCTGTATGACGGTGAAATCTTGATTTTGAACAGCACTGCAAATTTGAAGTGCACTTGCACCAGCATAAATAAATTGTAATCCCGATTCTGCCGAATCGATACCACCAGTGGCTAGAATTGTCAAGTCAGGCACAGCACGGGCGATAGCCGACACGGCACGCAATGCCATTGGTCTAACAGCATTTCCGGACATTCCACCATATGTGGTACGAGCTTCGTTTCCTACTTTGGGCCATGGATTTCCATCGCTTTGTAGCCACATTAAACTTGATACCGTATTTATTACGGTAACACCATCAGCTCTTCCACGTTGAGCTGCACGGGCGATATCAACAATTTCGGTAACATTCGGAGTTAATTTAGCAAACACGGGTACGGTTGATATCGACTTGACCCATTTGCAAATATCTTCGACCATTTGAGGATTTTGTCCACAAGCTAATCCCATTCCTCTTTCACCCATACCATGTGGACAGCTTAGATTTAATTCTAATGCATCAGCACCCGATTCTGTTGCCATTCGCGTCAATTCAACCCAATCATCTTGATTATATTTAGCCATTATACTAGCGATTATAATTTTTTCTGGAAAATCTTTTTTCAATTCAGAAATACATTTACACCAGTAAGCGGCCGTTTTTTCGCTTATTAATTCAATGTTTAAAAATGAGCTTAAATGTGGCCCATAAAGATGATTAGATGTTGAACCACGAATAATTCGGGGGGATACATTTGTAACCAAATCTTTATCCAGACCAAATGTTTTTGTTAAAGCGAATCCCCAGCCTGCTTGAAATGCACGACGAATCATTGCACCAGAGGTGGTCGGTGGGGCACTTGCCAAACCAAATGGATTCGGGAAATGTACCCCACAAATATCGATGCTAATGTCAACCAAATCGATCGGTGTATACATTCGTGGTAATCTTGCTATAGGGCCAACATCATTGTTATGCTTACTTTGAAGATAACGATGAATAGACCATGCAGCCGTTTTACCATCATTAACGGCTTCTACGGTTGTTTCGGAAACTCCGGCCAAATCTCCACCACAAAATACCCATTCAATGCTTGTGGACATTGCATCAACATCGACTAACGGTAATCCAGTTTTTTCATTTATTTTTAATGGATATAATGCTTCGATCACATCCGGATCGGTTAATGCTGAACCAAAAGCTGATATTACAAATTGACATTTGATTTTTATTGATTGTTCCCGATCCTCAATAAAATTGCCATCCTCATCGATTTCTGTTCGATAAAATTCCATTGATACAATGCGACCTGATTCCATTTTGATATGATATGGAGACATGAATGGCATTAGTTCACATTTTTCTTCAATAGCCAGATTAACTTCTTCGGGTACAGCACGAATATTATTAAATCCTCGACGAAATACGAGCGATACTCGTTTGGCTCCACAACGAATAGCTGCCGTTGCACAATCGAATGCCGTATCACCAGCTCCCAATACAATTACATGTCCATAAAGTTTGGGAAGATTTTCCATTGAATCTAATGATTTTGATTCTCGTGAAACGGCTGGTAGAAAATCTTTCGATGTATAAAATCCATTACGAGAACTGAGACCATTGAATATAGAACTTAATTTTGGTTGAGGCAAACCAAGACCCAAAAATATGCAATCATATTTGTCCTGTTTACGAAGAGATTCCAATGTATAGTTGCGTCCTAAAGATTGATTTGGTAAAATTTTCACGCCTAAGTCACACATTAAATCAATTTCAAATTGAACAGCATGATATGGAAGACGATACTGTGGTATTTCAGTGGCACTTAAACCACCAAGAATTTTTTCTTTCTCTAGAATTGTCAGATTTGAATATCCAAGACGAGCTAAAAATGTTGCACAACTTATGCTAGATGGACCACATCCAATTAAGGCAATTTTAGATCGAAATACATCAGGCATCTGATTGATAGTCTTTAAACTTGGATCACGAATTTGTGGAACATTCATCTTTCGGAATACATCCACAGCGAAATGTTGAAGACCAGAAATATTAATTGGACCTTCTTCAGTGGCATACAAATTACAACCACCAACGCAAAGATTTGATGTTGGACATACCTAGGGTCGAGGAGGACAAAAAATTTTTTTTAATTGGAAAACTAGCTTAATAATAACAGTAAATACCATGCCACATGTAAGGCCAAGCGGATTGTCCGATAAAATACATTGAGCTGCTCCGTAATAATTCTGAAAAAAATAAATGATTGATCTATGTAATGATTGATCAAAATATATCAAAATGTTCATTACCCTAGTGGCAATCATGCCGATAAATGCCTTGATATCTAATTGAGTTGGACAACTCTTTTGACACGGACTATCGGCACATTTAAGACAACGAGCAGCTTCACGAAGTGCACCACGTTCACTTAATGTAGTTGGTTTGATATCATCAAAATTTTTGACCAATTTTGACCAATCACAATTACTACGACTACAATTACGTTTCCAATGCAATTTTTCTCGTTTAGTACGATGACTAGGAATAACGGTTGCACATTCTTGTACGCGAGGATTTAGAGAAAGTATGTCCTAGATAAAAAATTAAAAAATTCATTTCAAATAGTTGGATTGCAACATGGAAAAAATTTGATTAATAGAATCTATAGATAAAAGTGCAAATCAAAAATCAAATATTAATTATATGTTCATCATGCATACTTCAATGTCTTGTGAATCTTCGGTCAATTTGTGAATTTTTGCTGTTGTGTAATGGTCCATTTTTTTAAAATTAATTGTTCAATTGTGAATGAAGAAAGACGACTCAAAACTAGATCTTAATAAAAAAAAATATAATAATAATTTGAAGAAAATTAATGAATCATGAAGTTTACTATTATGATTGATGGATTAAATTAAAAATTATATCGAATTGAAGGAAAAAAAGTTTGCCAAACAAATTAGTCCAGACGTCGTTTCTCACGTGATCACATTGTAACTTTCATAATAAAAAAAAAGTTCCATCATTTTTGCCATGTTTTGATTTGCTATTTTCTTCATTGATATGACAAAGATTCACAATCTTAAACTAAATGCGTCATTAAGGATATCAATCAATCATCACCACAACGATCATCATAATCAAAAAATCAACAACAACATAAAACAATCACAGATGTTGTTTTTCAAACTTTTCACAATTCTCAACAAATTCATTTCTTTTCTGCTGATAAATAACAAAGCCAAACATTGACAAAATACTGAACTTTGTCAATTGGAAATTTTTCTTTTTGGAAATTAGACAAAAAAGCTGATCAAAAGAAAAAACATTTGTGGATCAAGGTTTTGTTGTTGTCGTGCTTTTTTTTGTTTTAAATTTCATCAATAAATTTTTTTTTTGATTTTTTTTGCCATTAGATGGCATTTCATATCTGTATACAGAAAAAAATGAGAAAAAACGCTAATTCATCGATCGAATCAATTAAGCAATCGAAAAAAACAAAAATTTTTCATCATCAATGATTGATTGGATTATCATCATCAAAGAAGATTCAGAAACAATTGGCAACATTTCGTCAATCGTCATTGAAATGAATTTTTTACGCTTTGTCTAGTAAATGTTAATCGATTTTTAATTGACAATGTAAATATAAATTCTGAATGAATATAGTGATAATAATAATAATCATTACCTTTTTTCAAATTATTCAGAAAAAAAATTAAATTGAATAAAATGATTATTTAGCCAATTTGGATCATCATCATCATAATCATCTTCGGTAACACACGAATTTCAATAACAAAAGGCCATATATATATTATATTGCAAAAGGAATGACAATGAAAAAGAAACATGAAAACCCAACATCAACATTGCTTTCAACAATTTCAACCATAATGATCATTATCAACACAGACACTGACAAAGACAGTCAGTTCTAATTTATTTTTGGAAATTTTTTTCTTTTCGGATCACGACCCAATCAACTATTATACTGGATTATTATTATTATTATTCATTCTCATCTTCATTATTATTAAAGGATAGAATATTTATCCTTGAAACATTTTTACTATATTGTTATATTAACACTATATGAATATTTGTAAAATTCAATGATAGAGTGAAAGCAAAAAAAAAAAAAAAAACAAAGACAAAAATTTCTCAACACATCATCAAAATATGTCGAGATCAAATCATCGTCATCAACATCGTATTCAAAACGGATGAAAACATTTTTTTTTTTTCATTCTCATTCTACCTGTGTGGACATTGTCCATAGTGCACAGCTATGCTAAATTGAGAGAGAGAGAAAAAAAAATATCCAAAAAAAAAAAAAAAATATTCAAACAAAAAAAAATACGAGGTCGATTTCCTTTTCGTTTGTTGTTTTTTCTACTTAATGCAACGGAATTTTTCCGTATTTTCATCGGTAAAAAAAATGTATATCATCAAAGATTTAAAATTATTAAATAAAGAAAAATATCTTCATAAGAAAATTTCAATATTTTTTCCCAATAAAAAACAAAACGAAAAAAAATGTTTGAAAATATCAGTCCATAAGATTTACGTAAGCGTTGATCCCCATCCTTCTCCTTCTTCACCTTAAATATAATTGCAATCAAACAAATTACATTCACGTATCTATGAAAATGAATAATTTTATCGTCATTTTTATCACATTCTCCCCATTTTAATTCAGACAAGAAAAAAAACAGCACAGAAGCGCCAACAAAAACGTGTTAATCAATCATCAAATAATATAATTATGTTATATATTAATTTCATTTTCGGTCAATCAAAATGACAATGATCATGATCAAACAGATGATCCAGATCAATAGATTGATCCAGGCACAAAAATAATTGGATTATCACTTATGGGGAAATTTAATTTTACAGAAAAAAATTGAAATAAATAATAATTAACTAAAAAAAAAAAAAATCAAATCAAATTACAATCATCATCAACGAAATGATCTAGTTAACAATAAACGACACAGTGACCATCATCATCATTGTCATCATAATGATGATGATGATCCAAAATCGAATAAACTTTATTTGCGAATGGAAAAATGAAAAATCTAGTCATTATGATCGTTATATCTTTTTAACAACAAGTTAACACTAAACACCATCTGCTATTAATTTGAAAATTCCTTCACAATCATCATGGATTGTATAAGCAGAGGTGGTGATAATGATGATGTATGGATGATCTAATCTAATCATCTGAAAAAAAATGATTTAAAAAATTTTTTTTATTTTTTTTTGAACCAATTTGCGTGGTTGAAAATTGTTCCAACATGCAACAGGTGCTAAAAAGAAAATCATTCATTTTTTATGTGCACGGATGATAGAATGAAAATGCAGCTGAAAATTTAAACCAGGCCATAGATTTCGATACAATGTTAAAAAAAATTATAAATTTGACATTTAGATTAAAAAAAAAAATTATTGTCATTTATATTTGTTTTCATAGGATCCTCATAAAAGTGAAACAAAATTATAAAGCTTCATAATAATAAATTGTTATATTAAAATGAATCGTCACTAATGGTGATGATTTGAATTTTAATTCATAATATCGATATGTGTTTTATATGCAATACGTGTGTGTGTGTTTGTGTCATTCAAAATTGATTCATTATATAATATTGGAATGAAAACAAAAAAAAAAAATTCTAAGACATTTACATGTTGAACTTTATCGATAAATCTCAAATGTCTATCATAATAATCAAGAAAATCTGCTATTTCTAATAATAAGATATCAAATCAAATCATCAGATCATTTACATAGTAAATCATTATTAAAGGTCATCATAAGACCCGATTTATTCAATAAAATTGATCATTTCAATATTGGTGAATCTTAATATAATGATGAAAAATATTTGAATTATGATATAATTCGAATGTCCATGGAAGAAGAAAAAAATTCAATGAGGATCTCGGACATTGGATACATTTAAAATCAATATGAAATATGTATCATCATCAGTGGAACGTGCACAAAAAAAAATCATCAATGAAACAATCTTTCAATTATTTCTTCAATTTACGGATGAAGTTAATGAATGAAATGAAATACTAAAATAAACTCATCAAATAGGATTAATGTAAATCAATATGGACATCGATGTTATTTGATTAAAATTGTCAAATGGCACAAATTAATCATCATCATTAAATTAATTAATCAATAGGAAAAAAACATGAAGAAATTTTCAAATGGAAAATTTTTTTAATTTTAGATTTAGCAGAGTATAGATGATAGTAAAGATGATTAGGATTCTGCTCGTGATTCGTCGTATTTATATAGCCCACTCACGAAAAACAGATATTCAATCCTTATCATGGATTCTTAAGCCCTTGTCCGCAAAAATAAACAGCAACGAAATATTTCATACACAAAAAAAAATATCATTCCCTCTAGGGGGGATTTATAAGCATCATCTCACGCATAGACAACAGAAAAATCATCATATTTCATCTTCATTGAAAGATGCTTTTTTGTATTATTATTGAATGGATCAAATTAAAATCGAATTAGAATTAAATCAAAAAAAAAAACAAAAAAACAAATGGTGACTTTGGCCTTGACTATTGCCACATACCATATGTAATATGTCCAAAATATATTCATACGATGATCATCATGTATAACGTGATTTGTCGTTCTATTTGAACAAATGTCGAATCTATATCATGTTTGACCATCGATTATAAATACTTAGATACTTGATGATGATTTTTATTATCATTATATTGTAATCTAGAAATGATTATCAGTATCATATGTAAATTTCAACAACACTACAGATGTTTTGTCGCTTCTTGAAATTTAATGAAGATTGAGGAAATTTAAAAATGTATATGTGATGTATGGCCATTAGAGCCAAACTATTTACGTGTCCATTTTTATATTTTTTTTTGTGATTACGATACATTTACTAATAAACATACATATGCGTGTATGTCTGTTTTTATCCACTAAACAAATGGACATTTATCATAATAGAATTTTTTTTGGTGATTATAAACAAAAAAAATATCTTTTTACCACGTTTTACCGTGGTTTTATTTTGTTCTTTATGACAACGATTAAACACGTTATATTGTATATATGACAATGTAATTTCTGTATTCACTCTGTATGAATGTTGAGTTGATTTCACCATCGTATTACGTATATATAGGATTGACTAACCGATTGAACGACCTCCAATATATATATTTTTTCAAACAACAAAAACAATAACAATTAACAGGTGTCAATGAAGATGAATTTAGAATGAGAATTCTCAAAGAAAAAAAAATATATAAACGACAATCCATTTTTTTTGATAAATGGATGGATGTGCAAAAATGTCGATTTTATAAATTAAAAAATTTTTTTTATATCAATTTAAATAAATGGATAGAAACAAGACAATAATTTCCTATATTCAGATGGACAAAATACAAAAAAAAATTGGCCTAATAATTGTTTATTGAAATTATAATTGGTTTTACATAGAAAAAATAGTTACAGTAGACATCATCATCATTATTGAAATGTAATCAAATTGCATATGAATAGACAATTTTGACGTCTTCGATGAATGACCATTCATCGATGATGATGATGATTATGATTGTTGAGACCATGACACTTATCTTATTTAGATTGAATGAATGAATAAAAACAAATGTTGTACATTGGTTATTGGAACAAAATGATAATAAACACATAATTAAAATGATGATGATGACAATGATGGCCTGCTTGCCTGTCTTAAAGACAAGATGATTATAATGATGGTCATAGTCAATGACCATCATCATCATAACTATACGTCAACATAAATGAGCACGTGTACTTGTCAACACGTGTTATTCTAACGAGAGATATGAAATTTTTTTTTCATATTGTATGTACTTGTCCATAATTCAATAAAATGGGTGCGAATAAATAGAGAAACGAAAATAATGTTATTTTCAATGAAAATTGATGGCCAAATTTTTTTCCCCAAATGATTAGCAACCGAAAATGGATTCAATAAAATAGAAATGTTTTGTATTGTTTTTTTTTCTATACTTTTGTTTTTGAAATTAATCAATTCAATCAATCGAATCTTGTTTCAGCCATTATTGATGAATGAAACAGGAAATATAATTCAATGGATCATCTTTCTTACAGCTGTCTCGATTTATTTGTCTATGTACATGTCGATTTTGGTCTATTTGATTTATGTTAATCAATAGAGCAATCATTGTACAGATTGACATGATGATGTTTTCTTCCTCACTCATCATCCATTTCATTATACACCATTTGCAAATAATTCACATGAAAAATACGATCACGCGTATCATATTTCCGAATCGATTCCTTTTCTCTGTCATTTTTTTTCGCAATATGCAACAAGTATTTCCGAATATTATGGATTCATTTGTAAATGACAGAGAAACAAAAAATGGAATTGGTGAGAAAAATCCAGTATCAATTGTTTGATAATAAGATTTATTTATAACTAATTGATATCTAAATACATCACTATTTTAGTCAGTTTTCTGAATCGGAAATGCGACCGGTAAATAAAACCAATTGAAAAGAAAGAGGCGGTACAGTGCCGCCCGAGTTTTTATAATATCATGAAAGCCATAAACTGAGCCTCTTTTTAATATTGAAAACATATGTTATCACGATTTCCGTATTAGTTCAAAGAAAAAAAATTGTGAATCCCGAGTGTTGATTACCGGGTCTGTTTTGTTGTTTGGCCGGCTTTTCTTTGCTTAAATATGTTGATGGTTTCGAAAAAAAAGAGTGAATACAAAATGAATTCAGTTTGTTCAGGTGGAGGGATAATTTAATTTCCATTCATAACTTTATCGAAAATTGTATGAAAATATATTCAATCTTGAAATTCCGAAATGGCCGCACCAAAAAATTTTTTTTCTATATTCATTTTTCCAATCATCATAATGATGGTATATCCGATTACAATTAACGGCATATTTATGATGATGATGATGAAAAAACAAAACATCAAAACTGGCAACATCGGGGATTATTAAATTACCGGAGACATACACAAATACTTGACTATTACCATGAAATTATGATCATTAAATTTATTATTTGATTTTCATCATCATCATTATGATTGTCGACAAAATAATGACGGAACATGATTTGAAATTCTGATAATTATTATTATTATTAAATTCATAATTATATAATCAATACACAAGTAAAATATCATTATGGTGCAACAAGCTATCGAGATTATTAATTTTATTATATATGATTATGATGTTTGATGATAAAAAACAATTTGTGATTTATGATTGTTGAAGATGGAAAAAAAATTGCTGTATAAAAAGATACCGTGGTTACTTTTTTTTGATTTTATTATTTTTTCCTGCCATAATACTGAATGATGATTTGAATCACTTGTTCATCATGGGCGTCGATAATTGTGTTGTCTAATTGTTTGTTTGTTGTTTTTTTTTAATAAGACACTATACAAAAAAGGAAGTAAGCAATGAAAAAAATCTGAATTTTATATTCAACGTAGATTAATTTTTGATGTTTTAAAATGAAAAAAAACAGTAGTAAGAGAATTGTATGAAAAAAAGCCAATTTCCATATTAATCATTTCCACTAAATGATGATGATGATGATTATCTTCATCATCATTTAATGGATAAATTGGCCATTCTATTGATTCGGTTATCCAACTAATTTACGGATTCATATCACATATTTTCCAATGAAAAGATAAATGTAGCAAATACGAAATTGACTTTTTTGAAAAAGATTTTTTTTTCTCTCTCTCTCTCTCTCTCTCTCTCTCTCTCTCTCTCTCTCTCTCTCTCTCTCTCTCTCTCTTAGTCGTCAATTTATATTTTTTTTTCTCCAACAACATTTCCTCTAAATCATCATGTTGTTGATGAACATCATCAAGTTGAACTTAAACCGTACCGATTTGATACGATTAAATATGTTAATGTATAAATTATTTGAGACAGATTTTCTATGTTTCTTTTTTTCGGATTTTTATTTATTTATCCAATCAAAATAATAATATATTAACTGACAAATCCAAAGATAAATCCTTTTTGAATGGAAATTTCCGCTGTTTAAATCATCATTATCATTATCATGTTGAATAATCTTTTTTTTGTTGTTGTTAATTTTTTTAATGTTTGTTTGAACAAATAAAACAAATAGTTGATTTTTTTCATCGTTCAAATCAGACAAATCTTTAAAACAAAAAGAAAAAAATTTCCATTTATTCCACATTGTATATAATCAATTTAAGTACTAGAAAAAAAAATGAAAATACTAATGATGATCGATTGACGATTCATCCTGTGTTCATAATAATAATGATAATAATAATTGAGTTGTCAAAATTACGAACAAAAAAAAATACAATTGTTTATAAACAGTTGGAACCTTGAGAGAAAAAAAAATGTCACCGACTTATTCTCCAAGACAAAACTCAAGTTTGGTCAAAAGAAAAATCCCAAATAATCGGTCAGCTGTAACTAAATGAATTTTTTGTTTTGTTTTGTTTGTACACAATGAAACACTTTTTTCTTTGGATTTGTGTCAATTCATTTATCGATCGATTTGTTGTTGTTGTTGTTGTTGTTGAATTTTGAACAAACACACACACATGTTTTTATAATATATAACGATAATGATTGTCCAAAATGTAAAATTAATTTAAAAAAATAAAACAACAACAACAAAACCAATCTATCTAGATAAATACACTCACTCATGAACGAGTGAGCGAGGACGTGCAAAAAATTTTTATAAATTGATAAAAAAAAAATTTTGAAATGAAAATTAAAACATAACCGAAAGGTATAATAAACCATAGAAATTGATTCTACATTCAAATTTGCAACAAAAAAAAAATCAATTCGTGAATTAAGCTTACAAGCTACATAGACATCTAACATAAAATCAATCAAGCTAATTATCATTTTAGAACATTATTACCATCAAAAGTCTTTTGAACGTGCACGTACAAGTGTTGATTTATTTAGTATAAAAAATTTGATTTGTATATGAAATGAAAAACAGTTTTTGTTGCGGTACATTGTTTGTGAATATGGCTGAATAGTCGAAAGCACATTTATCGAACTTTTTGATGTGAAAATCATTTTGTGTGTGTTTATGCTTTTCTTGTAATTTTGTGATTTTTGATCCAAGTGAAAATTATTAATGTTAACCCAACACTTTGTATGTTACCAAATTTTCTTTTAACTATTATAAACTAAATTTATTGTTCATTTTTTCAGAAATAAAGATTATAACTTTTTATTGTAACAAGTTTCTTTTATTTAAAGTGATTTGGCCTGGATTTGTATGAATTGAATTGAATTTATTGAATATCTTATTGAATCGAATTGATTTTTGGATTGAATTTTGAATTTATTGAATTGATCGTTTGAATTTGAATCTTGGATTATTGAATCATGGATAAATTGTCCGATCGAGTTTTTAAAGCAAAAATCACGAAATCTTTCAAATCGAAAAAGTTTGATCGAAAACTGGTGTCCGAACTGAACGAAGAATTCGAAAATCGTACGGCTGGACTTGATGAAGATGAATTGGAATTATGGAAAAAATATGACGATATATTGAAGGCAATGATCAATAATGTTAATCTGAATGAATTATTGAATAATGATGATGGTGATGATGACGTGGATCTAAATGAATCTGATGCTGATAATGATGATAGAAGTACTCATGGTAGTCATCTCGATGATGATGATCGTGTTTCGTCTAGTGGATCCAATCCTGATGCGAAAAATGATATACCGATTTACAAAATTGTAAATTCAATCAAATCGTTTAAGGATAATGTTGCTGAATGGCCAGCGTTCAAAAGTCGTGTTGAATCGCTGATTATTGAACGGAAAAATATTTCTGAAAGTTCAAAAAGAATCATCATTTCCGGTATTGTAAGAGGTAAAGCATCTTCGATATGGGATCGATGCGAAACCCAAAAAATGGATATAAAAAAGAGCTGGAAAGCCTTGTCGAAAGAATTCGAAGATCCTGAGCTCATAAATATGTACATCCAGTCGATGATACTGAAAATGACCAATGTGAAGGACAAATACGATACCGATGGTCTTGGAAAGATTGAAACGCAAATTGAAGAATTTGCGAATGCCATGTTTAACTTGGGTCCTCGTTATGTCGATAACACGTCCCAAATAGTTTGGAAAATTGCCAATAAATTTTGGAAAAAAGAATCAGAAAAAATCATTGCTGAATGTCAATCGTTGGACGATCTTGTGGAACGGGTTAAAAAGGCTCATCGCCATGCCCTAACGTGGGCACAACATAATGCTGAGCTTAAGTTGTCGGCAAAATCTGTGAAAAATGTTGAACCAAAGCCCAGAGTATCATCTGTTCGATCTGTGATGGCTAACCCAATGAAGAAATGTTTTTTGTGTGATAAGCCTGGACATATGGCTACCGTTTGTAAAAGTGAATTGTCCAGCTCCGATAAAAAGAAAATTGTATTTGATAAAGGTTTGTGTCATATATGTCTATGGCCTGGACACAAATCAATGGATTGCCGTCGAAAGGACGTAATAAAGTGTACATCATGTAATAGCAATCATCCGACATCATTGCATGGTATAAATTTTGCTGAAACTGAAGTAAAAACTGTGGCTACCGCGGACATGAACGTCGTGCGTGGTTCAACTGGATTTAATATTGGTAAATTCCGTGGCCGTATCGGCAGAAATGAATGTGACATACTAATAGATTCCGGCGCTGACGTATCAGTTGTTGCCAGCAATTTGGCTCCTTTAGAATGCCGGCGTAAAGTCACACCGATAAAGATTTGTGGATTCGAAAAATCCATGTCCCGAATCGTCGAACAGGTTGCTGATATAGTTATAACGCATCCTGATGGCAAATCAAACATAGAGGCCTATGTTTCTGATGGTGTCCCATTAAACAATGTTATTGTTGGTCGAGATTACATGGCCAAATTATTTCGTGATGGTCACCGTGTTTGGCATACCGTGTTTGGCGATATAGATCTTGAATCAATGAAAGTGATCAACGTTATTGAACAACGAAATGAAAAACGTGTTGTAAATTGGAATGAAAATGATTGTCCTGAAGAAGTTGATGATGGAAAAATGAATTTACAAATAGAAAAATTGGATAATGGTAGATTTAAAGTTAAGCTACCGTTTTTCTCAAGCAAAAGACCACCGAATAATTTTAATAAAGCGGTTGAACATCTTGATCGTCTGCAATCTCGTTTGAGCAAAAAAGGTCTTTTGGAACAATATGAATCTGAATTAATGAAATTTGTTGAAAATAATCATGCCGAGATTATTAATGAAACAGATGGGTATTTTATCCCACATCATGAAGTTGAACGACCTGATGCCGCGACTACCAAGTTTCGAATTGTATTGAATGCGTCATTCGGTTGGAATTCATTGAACGATTTGCTTTGGAAAGGTGAATCATTGAATTTGAATACATTGCCTCATCTTGTGAGAATTAGAATGGCTCCGTTTCTTTGTATTGGTGATTTACAAAAGGCGTTTTTACAAATCGTTATCGATGAATCTGATCGCCAATATTTACGATTTTTATGGAAGAATCAAAGTAATCAATTGATGATAATGCAAATGATTGTATTGCCATTTGGTGTTATTAGTGCGCCAGCAATATTGACGCAAGTTGTGTCAACCATTATTAATAACATGTCGTTGAATTCACGAAGTATTTTGGAAAATTCTATGTATATGGACGATTTGCTCGCCGTATCTCATTCAGAATCTTTGTTGTTGAATGTAATGAATGAAGCAAAATCATCGTTTGAATCGTCTGGTTTTGTTCTACATAAAATGGTCTCGAATTCTACATTTATTCGTGATTGTTTTGGAATCGAATCGTCAAGCTGTAAATTGCTTGGTTTGGTTTGGAATTGTATCGATGATTATTTGAATATTAATTGGAAAATCCCTGATAAAATTGATACGAAACGAAAATTATTACGATTTATTGGTCAACTATTTGATCCTTTAGGATTTTGTGAACCTGTGAAATTATTATTTCGTAAAGAATTTGCTACAATCCAGGATAAGGATTGGGATGATGATTTAGACGAAGAAATTGTATCCAAGATCAACGATCTTACGATTGGATTAAATGAATTGAATGAAATTAAATTTGTCCGTTATGTTGAAGATCTAAGGCAAGTGTCATGTTTCGTGGATGCAAGTTTTGATGGTTATGGTTACGCCATATATTTGGGAAAAGATCTGATTTTTGGAAAGTCTAAAATATCTCCACGTGGTCGAACAATCGTCGATTTGGAATTATTGGCATTATATGAAGGCGTTAAAGCCACCTCGCGTATTGTTGATTATTTGAAATATGTTGGCGAAGTTGAAATTTTTACCGATTCGCAAATAAACATTGATCGATTAAAATCGTCACCGAATGAATTTCAGATTTCGATTGCACGTCGATTGCTCTCGATTCTAATGACTGGGTTTGAAATTCATGCTAAGTTTCGGCACATAAGTGGTAAACTTAATCCTGCTGATTTGTTTTCGAGAGGATGTAACGCTGAACGTTATATTACCGTCAAACCATATGAAATCGATATTGATAAAATGATCGCTGATAGCAGTGAACCTGTTGTAACGAAATTGATTTGTACCATTCGAGAAACATGGATTCCTGATCAAACGGTGCGGAATTGGATGGACAAATGCGGTGTGATTTCAAAAATGACAAAATGGATACAACGATGTTTGAATTGGATGGAAAGTGCTACCGACCGAAAACCTCATTTTAGCGCTCTACATACCTTATACCTGATTTACCAACGTAGTGAATTGAAACGCGCAGATAATTTGGTCGATAAGAATGGACTGTTGCATTATTGGTCAAGAGATTTGGAAAATCGCCCTATATGGATTCCAAAAAATACAATTCTGGCTAACGAAATGTTGAAATTGGCACATAAAAAATCGCTTCATCGTGGATGTGAAATGTCATTAGCAATGGTTTTGAATGAAGTTCGAATTGCAAATGCTAATCGTCATATGAGAAAAATAATTAATGATTGTGTCTTATGCCGAATGATCCGAGGTAATGCAATTAAACAACCACTGGGACCATTACATGAAATTCAGAAACGGTTCATGAAGCCATTTGAATGTATAATGATGGATGCGTTTGGACCGTTAACTATTGCAAATGGTAAAAAATGCTATGGAATCGTTATTATGTGTCGAACAACAAAAGCGGTTAAAGTTAGTGTTCTCGAAAATTTGTCCGAAAATTCGTTATATGATACTTTGAGAACCGTGTGGAATCAAGTTGGATATCCGACGGAAGTGTGGTCGGATAACGCAACCAATTTTATGGCTGTTCGTGAAAAATTGAATAAATTGGCCCTATCTGGTCAAACAAATACTGTTAATTGGAAAACGTCAACACCATTGGCGCCTTGGATGAATGGTGCAGCCGAACGAATGATTAGATTGGTGAAGGAATGCTTGAAAATGTTGCCAAAAAAGGCCCGTTCACTTTTTTCTTTGCAACGAAATTTTAATTACGTGGAATTTGTTATTAACCAACGACCGATAATACAAAATGATGGCCGTTTTTTCTCTGCCTTTGAACTATGGATGGGTCGTACCATGAATCTAAATCAAGAAAATAATATGGACAACGTATGGGAAATGAAAAATGAGAGATCAAAATTTGTCAAAGAAGTTGCCAAATTATGGATGTCCCAATACCTGAAGAAATTGGCTCGAATGTCAACCAACAAATCGACTGATGTGCAAATTGGTGATTGGTTAATGTTGCCTGAATATCTGACTAAACGTTCTAATTGGCCTATTGGACAAGTAATGGAAGTCAAGAATGGTTCTGATGGCATATGTCGTACTGTAAAAATTCGAATTAATGGAACAGAATTGTGGAGACCAACGAATCGTTTGGTTTGGATATCACATTCTCGGCGGGAGAATTGTTGCGGTACATTGTTTGTGAATATGGCTGAATAGTCGAAAGCACATTTATCGAACTTTTTGATGTGAAAATCATTTTGTGTGTGTTTATGCTTTTCTTGTAATTTTGTGATTTTTGATCCAAGTGAAAATTATTAATGTTAACCCAACACTTTGTATGTTACCAAATTTTCTTTTAACTATTATAAACTAAATTTATTGTTCATTTTTTCAGAAATAAAGATTATAACTTTTTATTGTAACAAGTTTTTAATCAAAAAAAAATTTTTTTTTCATTTGTTCCGTTTCATAAATGTCATAATCTCAATGTATTTGTTGTTGTTGTTGTTTTTATTTTTTTTTTCTCTTTGATGATCATCAAAAGTATGATGTTGTTGATGATGATGATGATGATAATCTCGAAATGTTTTCTTGATCAATGTGTGTGTGTGTTTGTGTGTATCGGCATCCTTGATCATGTTCTTCAATTATTCTTATAAATGTATGTTGATGTTGTAAAATTATTTGATTAAAAAATTTTTCTTTTTTTTTTGCTTTTTCTATGACCGTATGGATCAAATTTTTTTGTTTCGTTAACATCATGATATATCCAACACGGCATGGAGGACCTTAATATTGAAGAGGTAATAATGAAAGATTGGATTTAGATTTGGATTTTGGAGAAAAAAAAACATTTCGATTTCGAACCTGTATATATGTTGTAAAGGGACCTGTTTAGTTCCATAATAAAAAAAAATCATTATGAAGCAATCATATATTACATACTAACAGATGCAAACACGGCCCAACAAATGATGATGAAGACTCTTCAACAATATTCGCTATTAATGAATCTCGCCCCTTTCTCTTGTTGTTGTTGTTGGGACAACACATTATGTACGACGTACGTACAGTGCCTACAGACAAGAAAAAAAATCCAAACTTTTGCACGTGAAAAGAACATTATGTTAGAGGATTTGATTTGAAGAAATTTTTTTTTTTTGAAGAGATGATGCTACAAAATAAAGAACAAGAAAAAAAAGAAAATTCTAAATGTCAAGTTATGAATGTGCTAAAGTATAAAAAGGCACCATTAAAATCATGGACCGAAAAAAAATTAATCTTTGATCAACAACAACAACAACAACGGTTTTTTAAATCGCCCAAAAAACAATTGTGTAAGTGGAGTGTTAAATTTTTTTTTCATTATCGTAACACTTGAGAAATCGGTTGGGAAAATCCCAAAAAAAAAAATATTCCGTGATAGGTGTTTATTTTATTTTTATTCAAAAACGTATTGTCCACAACACGGTATTTGTATGGTGTGTATGTGGCAAAATGGTCATCATTTGAATATTTTTTTTTGTTGATTGTAAAACATCCAATTTTTTCATAATATTTTAAACATCATCAACAGTGGACAATACCGAATCTGAAGTTTTTTTTTCATCCGTTTAATATACTTTGAATTATTTTTCTTACTACAATCATTAATTGTTTCAATAAGTTTTTTCTCTATTTTTTCCAGAATAATTTTTCAACAATATAAAAAATCCAGAATAATTCTATTATCATGCAGATCAAGGTGAATTTTTTTGATAAAAATATTGAAAAATCTCATTATTTTTTTCCGAATTTCATACCCGATAAAAAATAATCATCTTCATGACTCTTTTATCTGCATACAGTCTATCGTAAAAATTTCATTCATATTTGCCACATTTTTTACCACTTGTTTGGCACAAAAAGGTGGCTCATATGGTAAAACTTTATTGAATGAAAATCGTAGTCCAGCCCGTCAGATTCAACAACAACAACAACAACAAATTCTTCAACAAGCCGCTATTGCACCGAATGTTCAGCCAATTGTACAACAAACTTTTCAACCAGCTCCAGTTCAACAGGTAAGTTTGATTATTGATTAGCAATAAAAATATTTAATTTTAATTAAAAAAATTTTTCTTAGTACGAAGATGATCAAGCAGCCATTGCAGGTCCAATTCGTCAACGACCAAGTGATCAAGCAGCTATAGCTGCACCAATACCTGATGGTGATGATGATAATCAACATCCAGCACCTGAACCATATACATTTTCCTATGCAGTGAATGATGAACAAAGTGGTTCCGAAATGTCTCGTGAAGAATCACAAGATGCTAACGGAAATATTGTCGGTATGTTTATAAAATTAAAAGAAAACAAAACAAAAACTGAATGTGTCATACAAACGTAGAAAAACAAATACAAATTTATGATGATTCAGAAATCAGATTCGCCATATAAAGCAATTAATAGACAAGTAGGATTGAATCAAAATTTCAAATAAACAAAATAGGGGAGGTAACGCCTTATTTAATACAGTACATAATAGGTCATATCAAAATAAAATGAGAAAAAAATATTTACTCACGAATCATTTTCACTTTTAGGATTCTATCTTATTCGTGATTCTGAAAATCGTATGAGACGTGTGGATTATACCGCCGGCCCTGAAGGTTTTCGGGTAAGTTGACTTGTGTAATCCATTTTTGGAAATGTTACAAAATTTTCTTTTGAATTTCTATATTTGGATTTCGAAATGGTTTTTTTGGGTGTGGGGAAATAGGCCATAATCCGTTCTAATGAAGAAGGTCTAGCAAATAAAGATTCTGCTGATGCAAAATATGAGGTGGATGAAGTCCCAGCCGATCGACAAAATGCTGCTGCACTTGCAGCACAATCACGTTCACAAGCTGCCGGTTACGGACAACAACAACAACAAACAGGACCATCCGGTTCATTGAGTGGTTCATCGTATACGAGTGGTGCTGTTACGCCACAACAACCACAACAACAACAATCAAGCTATGCATTAGCCGGTAATGAACGTCAACGTATACAACCACAAACAATTAAAGGATCACCAAAAACGCCAAGTTCATTTGTTTCACCTGCACAACAACAAAGACCTGTTGCACCATTAATTAAACAAACATTTCAACCGGCTCCAATTGTTCAACAGCAACCAGCTCAATCCGATTCTTATTTTCCATCAAGATCATCTTCCGCCACTTTAGCTGCTTCTTCACAAGATTTTGAACATCAACAACAACAGCAACAAAGTGAAGAGGGTAATTATTATTTAATTTCTGAACCCATAATCCCTTAAGATTAATTTTATTCCTTGCTTCCAACCTTTTATTTCTCCTGGTTACCTCTATTATTCCGTAAAGCTTTCATTTGAAATCCAACATAAAAATATTAGCTCTCATCTAATCCATCCATTTACACCATCACCCACCAAAAATCATCATTTTTTAATATTATAATTCTTGTATTTGAGTGCCAAATTAAAATTTTTTCGTTGCTATGAATGCAAACAAAAAAAAAATAAAAAATCCAGAAACAGCTGCCATTCAACCAATCATAAATAATCATCATGCATCATCATCATCACATTCATCATCATTTCCATCACGAATAACACCAATAAGCCGGCCAGCTAGCCGATTACAGCCACAACAATTTGAACTAACACAACCATTTATTCAACAAGATTATGAAGAAGATCAACAACGAATGCAATCGACTAAATCAAAACGATGGGCATTACCATTAAATTTTTTCTTACCACAAGAATATCGTTCATGATCAAAACGATAATAAATACGATAACACATCAAAGAAAAAAAAACATAGTCATCCAGTAATAATAAATAAAAACAAATAACGAAAAATACACACACACACACACACACACACACACACACAGATAAATTTAATTCATTTACAAATTTTTCTTCAAATCAAATTAAGTGGTTTGTGGTGGTGGTGGTGGTAGTAATGGGGCTAGCAATTTTGGGAAATTAGGATTCATTCGTACCAAACAGATAAACAAACAAGCGTCCATATGGAATCAATTCATTTTTTTTTTTTTTTGCTTTAATTTAATACCAATGTGTGTGTGTGTGTGTATGAAGATTTTAAATTGTTTCATCATTCAAAGATTTGATACATTTGCATATATAATAATAATATATTGTTCCTTGTATAAAAATTAAAAATCAAATTTTTTTTTTAAATTTTTGTCAATATCATACACACATTGTTGATTATTTCGAATGAATGAATTAAATCAAATTTCATCAAGAAAAACAAAATTCGAAAAGTTTTTGTTTTGTTTATGATTATAAAAAGTAAACAGAAAATATAATCAACATTTGGAATGATTGAATCAATCGATTATGATGAATCAATTATGGTTCATAATGATGATAGTAATGATGAAATTGGAAACACTAGTAGCATTGAAATTGTCAACCAGCACTATTACCAGTACTACGACAACTAGTAGTAATAATTTTATTATTCCAGTAGTTGAAACATCAAATACATTGGTGGTGGTAACGACAAATAATCCAGAAAGTTTAAATGTAACCATTGTATTGATCATAAGTTTTATGGTTGGCTTTTTCATTGGTTTAATCATCTTTCTATACTATATTCTTTATTATGATGGTAATGGACGTTTATTATTTTCCGATCAATCAGAAGCTCAAACAGAGGATTTTTATCAATATTCATCTGAAACATTGATACCACATCCTACGATAAAATCAACAACGACGACGACAACAACAACAACAACAACACAAACACCAACACCAACTTCATTAACTACTTTATCCACTACACCTAAAATAGTTAAAGCAAAAACAAAAACTGAAAAAACAGCTAAAATTACGAAAAAAGTGAAAAAAATTAAACACCATATACCATTGTTAGAATCATCAAAATCAACAACAAAATCTAAAAATAAAAAATCAAAATTCAAGTTATGGATATCATGGATAATAGGATTTCTAACGAAACACATGACAAAACGTCGATATTCATCATCATCATCATCATCATCATCATCATCGCCAATTACAAACAAATTTTCAATGAAACCTTTAACAACAATCACATCAAAAGTGTCATTTAAAATAGAAAAATCAGCAACAAAAACAACATCGACAGCAACGTCGTCTTTATCGAAAACTATGACAATAATCACACCAAAAAACGGAAACAATGTATAATGTATAAATCACAATGTATCCATCAATATAAACAATCGAATTGAATAGGAAAAAAAACATTTGTTATCATGACCGAACGATGGCGGATCATATACGCTTATACACATGATCGTCAATTCTTTTCAATACAAACAAATATGTGTAGGTAATGTCATGATTATTTAGGAAAAGAATAAAATAAAAAATTGTAACCACAAAAACAACATTGACGGCCGAAAGTTTTTATTTTTTTTTCATATAGAATCAGGCTAGGTGAATTTTTATGCAATTTGAATGTTTCTTTTTCCGGGAAAGTAGAGGAGAGAGAAGTAGTGGGTAGAAATAGGGGGAAGTATACAAAATCATCATCATCATTTATTTGAATATTATTTTGGTTAAAGAGGCAAAAAGAAAAAATTGGGCCCATTGAAAATAATCAACCTAATTTTTTTCAATTTACAAAAAAATGACAATATTCTGAGTTGAGAATTTTTTTTTTTCAAAAAACAGGGCAATTTGAAATCAAATGATCAAAAAAAAAGCAATAGAAAAAATGATGCAACGGCAATGATCCGACAATCTCTCATCATCATCATCATAATATGGACCATTAAATTCGCCAATTTTTTCGGGTGATGTAAAAAAAATAACTGGACTGTATTGTCTATATATATCCAATGGTCCATCATCTGCCCATTAAGATGCATGTGTGAGTAGTTCTGGAACATCAAAACTCTCTCTTTCTTTTTTCTTTCTAATAGTTTACTGTCACACCGTACAGAACTAATTTCTTCAACCAAGTTTTTTTTGGTAAAATAACCTAAAATAACTACAGAAAATACATTTAACAATCAGAAGATAAACTCTTGACAAAACTCAGAAAACTTACAAATAAATAATACCGGGCATGAATTTGCCGACAAATGATTTGATAGAAAAAATTATGAAGTTTTGTCCTCACTTGTCCACATTTATGATGATGATACATTTGGAATAATTATTGTTCAAGTGAAAGTTCCAAAACAGCTAAAGAAGTAGAACTGAAAATTTACTCTTTGTGTGTGTGTGTTTGTCATCATCATCATCATCATCATCATTGCCTTCAATTGCAATAAAACTTTTTTCTTTTATTTTCACATCAAACATGAAACTCTTAATGGATGACGAATAATAAAAATGATGATGATCACATAACGTTTTGATGGACAACAAAATGGACGAAAAATGAGCTAATAATGGCGTGGCTACCAAGTATAGTAGAATTTATTATTCCCAATACGTGTATTTTTCAAACAAATTGAAAATGATACATTTTCATAAATTTTTATTGTTTTTATTTGTGTTTTTTGTTTGAATTTTTTTTCTATTTTTGTATAAAATTCCTATTTATTGGTATATAGGAATTGTTATTTGTCCTGAATAAAATGAATGAAATAAATTATTCTTTTTACTTGTTCTGTATTGGTCGATAATATGGCAAAAAAAGTTTACCATGACCATTATCATTGCGTCGCTCGGGAATCGAACGCAGTATATAATATCGCAATAAATTTATTGTTCAATGATTATTGATCGCAAATGAATGTACCTATTAATAATTTGAAGAATAGCGCTATCAATATTGCGGTTTGATAATAATTTCACAAAACAGTCTATTAGCGCCATCTAGAATTAGTTCACGCAATTAGTATATTTTGAATTAACATTTGAACCAGATTTTCAAAATTCGTTTGGAAATTGGTCAAAAAGATTAATTGACCAATTGCGTCGTCCGGGAATCGAACCCGGGCCGCCCGCGAACTTCCGGATCCGGCGGAAATGATCCTTGAATTGTTGGCAGGCGAGCATTCTACCACTGAACCAACGACGCTGTTTTATTCAGAATTTATAAATTCAAATTTCGGACGAACAATCTGAAACAATCTGAGCCATTTTTGGTCATTAGATAATAACAACCGCTTTAGATAACATTTTCTTTGACTCAACTCTCTGAATATTGCATTGAAAAAATCTCAAGCAATCTCAAACACGATGATGAAGATGATAATGAAAACAGGTTTTTTAAGAAAAGAGTAAATCATCATAGAAATAATAACCATCAATGCAGCCAAACCAAGCAGACTGTTAGTTTTCCGGTTTTTCTCAACACATTTTGAATATGAATGTTCTGCGTATATTCTGAACAATAAAAAAAATATATATTACCTTTTGATCGATCGAGTGGCATGATCGATTCCTTTGAAAAGTTTAAAGTATAATAAAAGCTTGTTTTGGACAAAAATTTAATGGCCAATTGCGTCGTCCGGGAATCGAACCCGGGCCGCCCGCGAACTTCCGGATCCGGAGGAAATGATCCACAACTGTTGGCAGGCGAGCATTCTACCACTGAACCAACGACGCACGTAATCGAGATTTTTTTAATCGACTCTGAACCGTCTTGAACCATTGAATAATAGCAAACCTTTCGGATACCATTTTGTTCATTATGATTTGATTTTGTGTTAGATCATTTTAAGATGATCTTTTTCGGACTAAGACTTCTTTTTTTTCCGATGACTATGGACGGAAAAAAAGTTTTAAGAGAGTCAACAACGACTCCATCTCGTTTATCCATGCGTTTACTGTATGAAATATGGTACTAAAATCATGGTTCATAAAATCTTTGAAACAATCAGAATTGACATTTTTGATTGAATTTTCAATTATTGATTTTTTATTTCATTTTTCTTGCAAAACTGATTCTCTTTTCACTATTGTCATTTGATATAAGAACAAAATTTGGTATCCATTTCAAATCAGTGAAAACCTTGTGCAATAATATTGAGAAAAAAAAATGAAGAGATCATATAAAATACGAAAATCTGATTCTATCATCATTAGGCAACGTTGTAGTATCCATACAATGAAAACCTGTTTGACTAATGTGTATGTATGTATGAGCGTGAGCCAAATCATCACCATAATCATCATGTTTAGATCAAAGATGATCATCGAAGTTTGTGCATAACATATGGGCAGAATTTCGTTTACAATTCCTAGAACTATTTGGAAACTAAAAATAATGAGAATAAAATCGAAGAACAAAGTTTTTGCTTTGCAAGTGAAAAATAGATATAGAGAAGCTAGCAATTCTCGCAATTCAGAAATTTTCTTGTGTTTTTTTTTTTTGGCTCAAAATGATGATCATCATCATCAACGTCAACCATAAGAAATGAATATTAATGGATCATCGAAATTTTCGTTTCAGAAAAAAATTGTAATCGTTTCGTCAGAGAATATATTATTTGCACATATTTGATAGTGAAAAAGTTTCAAAAAGGGAAAAAATTTCTTGAAAAAAGACCAAAGTTTCATTATTCCTAGATTTTCTTCTTTTTTTTGTCAATTCTACACACACACACATACGCCCTAAAAAGTGTTACTCAATGAAAAAATTCTTTTACATTTAATTTTATCATAATAAAATTAAATATATGATTGAAAATCATGAATGGTTAAAATTTGATGAAAACATGTTTCAGACACTAATGTGTTACCATCCAAATAATGGGTCATGGTTTTTCTTCAGAAAAAAGCCATCATCATCATCATCATCATCAGCTTGATCTTGGATTTTTCGATCGACGATTTCTTTTTTTTCTGGAATAGTTTTCCCATTTAAAATTAGTGTTCATCAATCAGGAATATTTTTGAAAAAATTTTTTTCAACATTCACTTTTTTTTGTAGGTGGTTGATGGTGTGTTTATTCTGTTCTAAATCCATTTGTTTCAATATTTTTTCCTTTCTTTTCATTCCAAGTTGATTTGCCATTTTTTGTTTAATATGTGTGTATCGCCAATTTTTTCCAGTATCATTATTTAATTTTTTCTCCATGAAAAAATTTTTTTTTTTTCATAATCGTTTACAGTTTTTTTTAGGCTGAAATAAAGAATTTTTCATTCAACAATAGAAGAAAAAAATCGATAAACCTAATGTATGTTTTTTTTGGTAAAAGAAAAAGAAGAAGGTGAAGAAATACGGTATACCATGATCGAAACAAAAATTTATTTTGAAAATATGATTAGTATGCATATGTGAATAAAATGTGTTTTATTTTCATGAATTTTTTTTCTATATGAATATTCGCATTCTCGCTTTGTATATATAGAATAAATAATGTTATGAATTCATTTTTCACTTTACAATACTGTTTTATTTTTGGATCGCGGGCATGTGCCACCCACACACACACACACACATACGTCATACATTCCAAAATGTCTTTTTATTTCTTCCAAAAAAATTCAATTTAACTCTCAATTTGATTTTTTTTTTCATTATATAACGGTTTTTTCTTATAAATTTTAATTTACGATGCTATTTACTTTGGTCGTGATCAATGGGAAAGGAAAAATGGTTAAAAAATGTGACAAACTATTAGAATAGAATCTGTTTTCGATCCATATGTGGCCATGAAATTATAACGAATTAGAAAAAAAAATTGGCAGATTGATGGTATTGAGAAAAAAAAGGATATCAACAACAGCATCTGATCATATATGAATCGACTTTGAAAAGACTAAAAAAAACTTTGAAATAAACTTGGTCCTTTTTTTTGCAGGAAGATTCACAAAACAGAAATTATCTATCCTAATACAATTA
This sequence comes from Dermatophagoides farinae, assembly GCF_024713945.1. Lineage (NCBI taxonomy): Eukaryota > Metazoa > Arthropoda > Arachnida > Sarcoptiformes > Pyroglyphidae > Dermatophagoides > Dermatophagoides farinae. The sequence goes on along the minus strand of NC_134679.1, from coordinate 4,037,077 downwards.
AATGAGTACATAAATATTGTGGTTTTTAAATCCAAAAAAATTACTAAAAATACAGATGCATTAAATGGTGGAATAATTTCCTATAGGAACCATTATAAAATTCTTTATCTTTATTTATATTGAACTAATCTTAATTCTTTCTGAAAAAATAAATTTATTAACAATGACGGAAACAAAACAATAATAATAATAATTGCAGTTCATATATGTTGTAGTGAGAATATATGACTAAACATAGATCACACCATTGGGGAACAATTTCAATAAATTTTGTGTCTGTCTGTCATCCAATGAGCTTTAAAAATTTTGAAAGAGTGTAAAGTGAAAAGAACATTTCCGGTGATACAGATTTGCAAATATTTGAATCACCATTAGGCATTACATAATTTATAAATATAGAGAATATTGAATATTCATATAAAAATAGATGAAAGATCATGAAAGTAAATAAGATTGAAATGTACATTCATTTTTTTTGTCATAAAAATTCCAATTCCATGATTTTTTCATCGGCACACACACACACACACACACACACTAGACATTGTGAATATTTTCTTTTTAGCCATAAACATACAATTGAGGACCTAGATTACTCATTTGACAATTGACCATTGATTTCATTCAACACACACACACACACACACACACATATTTATCTATCAGATCATTTCTGAAAAAAACGATGGATCGGTTTTTCCTAACGAAACATGAATTCAACATTAACAATGGCTAGTATAACAACAATGACAACAACAAAAACAACAACAACAAAAATTGTCCGTTTTCCCAGGAGATATAAATGACAAAGAAGAAAAAGACAACCAAAAGTAAGTGAAATGGATCAAACATGGAACTTCGTAGGGACATAATAAGACCTCTTCAAAAAAAGGAATCTTTACTTCATGATCTATGTATATGAGTGTGTGTTTGTGTATTGTCGTTTTGATCTTATTCTTCATTGAATTTTTTCTATTCAATCAATCAGTTCATGTACAGCTTTAAGGAAGGAATAAAATTGAATGTCAGGTTTGTTTGTGCTGCCCATAACACTGATGCTTGTGTCGAATTATTCAATTCATTCATGCTGAAATGGCAAGTCAAAAAGTTAAAAAAAATGGTCTTTTACAGTATCTGTATGATTCTTTGAAGGAACCTAATATGGGGAGAGAGAAAAAAATTAAATAAACGAATAAAAAGGATCAGCAAGGACAAGTCTATTCATTCAAAAAAGCAAATCAACGAGCCATGATGGGCTTCAAAATTCTCATTGGAATTTGATAAAGACGTTATTTTTTCTGGTGTAAATACTTTGTGTATACATATAATTAGAAATAAAACTATTATCTATGGCCTACCAATATTAAGCTCAAAGATGCAAACAAGATGATAATGTTGAAAAGAAATTGAGTATAGTAGGCGAGAAATTATTTCAATTATAACCCTGACACATACATACAATACTTTAGCATATCTCTTTTTGGAATCTCTGGTCATCAGATCTCATCGGGCTTGATTTGAATTTCTATTCAACAGTCCATTAGAAAAAAAATACAGTGATTTCAAGTAAACTAGAGAGAAAAAAAAAATGTCAAGTGCCTGTCAACTAGGCAATTCTATGCATATAAATCAATGATGGAATTCATGGAATGTTTTGTTATGATGTCATATTGCAAACAAGAAAAAAACCCAATTTATGTAAATGGACTTATGATGGTCAATCAAGATCACTAAAGATTGAAATGTGAACCTAATAATAATGATGATGACCATTATCATGATAATAATCAATAACAATTGTTAAGAAAATTTTTATGGCTGATAATCATCATCATCATCATCAATGGCATACATTATACACGTGGTCATATTACATATATTACATAACATGGATCGTTTTCGAGTAAGAAAAATGATAGAAACAAAGATTCCAAGCTCAAGAGAGAGAAAGAAAAAAATCCAGATGACGAATGATTCGGAAAATAGAAAAACAAGTATGGTGTATGGTTCTCACTTGTATATTTTTTTTTTTTGCTATACTTGTGTTTTTATTCTGTTTTCATTTTGATAATAATGGATATATTTATGTGTGGCTGTTGGGATGCAAATGATGACCAAGAGAAAAAAAATGATACAAGATAAGAATAAGAATGATGAACGATCATCGTCAACGAAAATGGCATCGAGATTATGACGTCGAAAATTGGTTGACATGGTCGCCGCCATCATCAACATCATCATCATCATCATCATCATCGGCTACGACCACAAATGCCAAATGATTGAATATATATGGTAAAAAGGCCCGGCTCAACATTACCGATAGCCTTGATCATCGTCGGATTTTGTTAGTGTGTTCCAAGAATATTTGCAAAACAATTTTGAAACTTTATTATAAACAATTAATACCACTACCACACGAATCAAGAATACACTACCATTACTGTCAAGATATAACTATTACAAGTGTTGTATATTGTTGGGTTGAACTTGTGCACGCATTTGCGATTCGGATTTTTTTCCTGTTCACAAGTTTCTTGTTTGCCAAATAGAAAAAAAACAATTCAGTTATAATTTAGCCGTGAAACGGATTCAGGCGCGAAAAAAATTGAAAATTTCACCAAAAAAAAAAAAAATCAACTCTGGTCAGCCAATAATGAATGAAAAAAAAAATTTCAATCGGCAAATATTCATTCTATGATCATCATCATCAATTCTTTTTGTTAAATTCTTTTGAACATAATCCAACTTTTTACTCTCTTTCCGTTAAACATCTTTGTGTTTTTATTATTAATGTTGGAAAACATTTTGGGTGCATAATTCGTTGATTGTCATTTTTCACTTTTACGGGAACGGAAAATCATATTCCTAACTTTTTTTCTTATTTAAATGTTTGTGTGTGTGTGTGTGTGTGCGATTCAATCAAGAATCGATTTATGAACAAAAAAAAAATATAGCAGTCATATAGACAGCCGCATTCATCATGTTTGAATTGATAATTGTGATTATTGTAGACTGCAACAAAAAAAAACTGAAATCACTATCATCATGTCAATAAATATTTATTGAATTTCCTCGAATTTTCTTTCATCTTCAATAATATACGAAAAACAAACTTTCTTTTTTTTCCTTCTATCTTTAATGTTTCATTGATTCAAATGAAGTTTATGTGTTGTGATGTTTTTTTTTTGTTTTGTTTTCATCCATATTCACAATTTGAATGATTGACAATCGATAAAAGTTTTTGTTTTCCGTTTCTTGTGTTTGTGAATAATCCAGGAAATCAAATAAAGATGAAACAAAAAAGTTTAATTTCTCATTTTGATGATTATGATGATGATGACCAATTATCTAGTTTCCGATTATGATTAACAAAAAAATATATTAAGAATATAAAATGTTGTCAAACATTTCATTAATAAATGAACAAGTTATTTCGTGGTCATTGATAATATTCATAATTACGACCATGATTTATGAATATGATAATCAGCATGTACAACAACAACAACAACAACAACTGCAAACCAACAAACAAATCAACAACGACAATTAATAAAAGTGGAAAATTTTTCAATTTTCTACAATACATTATTACTTTATGTTTTTACAGTTTAATGTGTGTGAAAAAATTAATGTTTTTGTGCCTTCTAGAATCGAAATTGATTAAATTATTAAAATTTCAACATCATAATAATCGATATAATCGAAAATTTTCAATTGTCATTATTGTTTTTATTTTGAATTTTCTTATTTTTTGTGCCTTATTAACCACAACGATGCCTTCTTCATCGATATCACCAATATTATTTGCCAATGCATTTATATTGTCTGATTCGGATAAATCAACATCATCAAAACAAACATCATTCTATAATGATGGATTACAATATGGCCATACATCACAATCAAGATTTAATAATTACAATGATGATAATGATGATGATGATTATTATGATTTTGAACGAAAATTATCATCAACAGTTGTGAAAATTAAATATGGTCTATTACAAGGATTACTTGTACGAATGGATAAAATGTTTAGCAATTCAACAAAAACAACAAAAAATCATCATCATCATCATCATCATCCAATACGATTACAACCAGTAAAAGCTTATCTAGGCATACCATATGCATCGCCACCAACCGGTGCCTTACGTTTTATGCCGCCCGTAACACCTGCACATTGGCGTGGTATTCGTTTAGCAACAGAGTTACAACCACTTTGTCCACAACGAATACCATATGCTGATCTAGTACTAAATCAAACAACATCAACTGAAGCGTTGAAATTAATGCCATTAGCACGATTCGAATGGTTAAGGCGAATCGTTCCAAGAATGTTGAATCAAAGTGAAGATTGTCTTTATCTTAATATTTATACACCGGATCTAGGATCTGAATGGCCAGAAATAAAAAAATCTTCAGTGAAAAAAACTGATTCAATTATTGTTGCCGATGATGGTAATCAACGTCAAGGTAAATTAATAAGTCATTTATCTTTTTTTTTTATTTTGAGAGAGAATTTTGTTGATTCACTATTCGTCCGGAAATACTTTATGTTATCAAAAAAGAAAATAATTTACAAATTTAGTGACAAAGAAAAAAATAATTAATCATTCAGAAAACAAGAGTAACAAACGCCCGACATTGGCAACAAAAAATATTAGTGAATATTCACAGTATAATAATACCGATATATCTAAACTAATGGAATCATTGAATCAATTTTTTTGATCTTCGATCATCATCATCATCATTATTATGATAATCATAAACGATATTTGTTCAAGTAGAGAACAGAAAATAACTAATATGCCCCAACCACAACAAGCCTATTATATATATTTTTTGATGATGATGATTATCATGTGTTTGTTATGGAAAAAAAGGAGCTGAAAATTAATGAAAAAATGGTTTTCGGCTTTTTTTTCTTGCTTCACGTCTTTTTAGCGTCACTCCAATTAATTGATTAATCAGGACTCGTAAAGTTTGTAACGTTTTTTTTTGGCTCCAGATTTATTCTTATCGGCTTTATTTGGATATGAAATTTTTTTTTCTTCTACGAAATAGAGAGAGAGAGAGAGAGAGAGAGAGAGAGAGAGAGAGAAAATCATACGATTAGGTTCGAAAATATAATCATTATAATCATGAAAATAACTTCAATTTGAATACACAATGTGTATACACAAGAATTGATCCGTTTTTTTTGCATAAAAGAATCTTCCTTGCACGCAAAGGTCGCATACAGTTATGTTATTATCACGTATTTCTTTTCTGTTTTTTTTCTGGTTGTATTTCACGCTTTGTTACCTCGTTTCATATTTACAATTCTGATAATTTTTTTCTCTCGTTTCTAGTTTACTATCTAGTTAGTAAAACAGAAAAAATTGACATCAAAAAAAAAAAAAATCTTCAGAAAAAAAATGTCAAGAAAAAAATGTCAGATTATTAGGACAACATACGGTAGGCCGCCAAAAATGATGTCAAATGAGAATACAACTTAGCTATGTTATATTCTATTACTGATAGTAACAGCAACCAGTAAGCGAATAATTTTGTAAAGTAGAAAAAACATTACATTATGGCTTGAAACTTGGTTGCATGCAACATTTCGATCCATAATATGAATATACTGGCCAGAATTGAAAAATGAATGACAAAATCGATTCAAACATTTAGCACATTGGTCTGATATAATGGTGATGATCTTTTCCCGAAAGGCAATGGATGGTTTTTTTTTTGGATCGACAATTTTTTTTTTATTTCTTTCTTTCTATTCGCTCAAGACTGTTGCTTATGATAATAGTAAATGTTTTCACTTTTTTTTCTATTGTGCAATTATTAAAACAAATGAGGATTATAGTGTATTTCAATGGTTGGCGCTTATGTTTGTGTGCGTTTGGCATGATCATCAACGACAGAATGACATTGAGTCCTATTGGTTAACGAAAAAAAAGGCCCGAAGATCCGAAAACCAGAATAAAAAGAAAAAAAAGAAATTTTCTTCTTATGATTCTTCGTGAATGATGATGGATAAAACTTATTGTTGTTTGAGATCCATATATATCCAATTGCGAATTGATTTACTGTATGGAATATTTTTTTTTCTAAATACAAATTCTGTGTTTGGGTCGATTTTCTTCCTAAATGTGTGTGTGTGTGTTTGTATTCCATTTAATTGAAAGTGAGATGTCTCCCTTTTTCTCTTTCTCTCATCGATTGAATTCTATTCTTTCTTTCTATGTTGATGAAGATGATGACTTAGGATCAGAATCAATAGGAATCGTTATCAACATCATCAAGACCACTTAGTCCATGTGTGTGTGTGTGTGTGATCATCGTTTATTCATACATTCATGTATTTTTTTTCTATTTCATTTTCAATTTTCACTATGTGAAAAATAAGTATATTTTGTCTGTATGTTTTCATATTGAAACGTATAACATCAACGAATGTCATGTTCCTTTCATATACACACACACACATACACAAAACTAAACATGTTTATCTGATTCTTGTTGATTATTCGAATTATTCGACCACACATTTAATGGTTATGATAAAATTCAATAATCGATCTTTGATTGATCTTTGATCTAGCATTTTTCTTCCCAAATAAAAAAAATACTTGAATCTGTTATAGAATTGGTTTGAGTTCATAGTTGTTTTTGTAATGTCATGTGAAAAAAATTTGTTCAATAACATTACAGTGGTATATATCATTACATTATACAACCGCTACCAATAATAAATCATTATTATATCATTGTTAAATCCATATATGGTTGACTAAATATATACAACATATATGAACAGAAAAAAGTGATTATGATGATCGGCAAAATTGTTTTTGACAATAATAATTCTTATTAATTCAAATGAATTGCGATTTGAAAAAAATTGACAAATTTTTTTTTCACTCATTCTCACAAGCTTTATTCTCTCTAGCTCTCAATAGCTATCATTAAAAATGAAGTGACAAATTCAAAAATTCATTCTTCATAAACCAACCTCTATGTGGATTTACCATATATATACTTTTGTAGCGTATTCCTTATTTTATGATTATTTTTTTTGTTTCAAGTTTTGTCAATAATGCTAGGTTATTATTATACTTTGCTTTATTGAATTGGAGTTTGTAGAAATTTGGCTATTATCGATACACCATTGATTATCATCATCATTATCATCGTCATCATCATCGTCATCGTTAACGAGAGCGACTGCTGACAATAACAATAATTTAGAATCCATTTATCATTGAAAGTTTCTATTTTTTTATATATTTTTTTTCACAATCAACATTTACAGTTTGAAAATTCTTTTTTTTCTATCATTGAAGTGAAGTGAGAAAAAAAAGGACAAAATAAGCTGGAAATAAGTAGAAATTTAATTTAATTTAAAACTTATAATTTTCTATTCTATTTTCGTTTTTTTTTCTCACTCTCACTCTTTTTTTCTCCATAGTTAATGACAATGATGACGGCCAAGACAACGATAACTATCATCATTACTATCATTATCACCAGCAACACCAAAAAAATAAGAAGCTTGAACATCAGGCCGATTCGTCATTGTCGTTCGGGAACAACAACAACGATGATGATCCAGATACGGAAACAATTTTGAATGAAAATGATGATGATGTTGATGACGATGATAATGAATCCAATGACGGTGATAATGATGATATGAATGATGATGATGATGATGTTGATGATGATGGAGTTAAAATAACCGAAGAGAATCTAGATTCAACTAGGTTTACTGATGAAGATGATGTAAATAATAATATACATCTAAACAATCGTGAATCTATACATCCTGATAATGATTATGATAATGGTCAAATACGAAAACAACGTCGGCAAACATCATCATCATCATCGTCATCAAAAAAATTTCCTGTAATTGTATTTCTAACTGGTGAATCATATGAATGGAATCCTGGATCATTATATGATGGATCAATATTGGCTAGCTATGGACAAACGGTTGTTGTTACATTAAATTTTCGTCTTGGAATTTTAGGTATGTTGATATTTTTCTTGCACAATTTTATTTATCGATTTTCAATCAAATTTGTAACAAAAAAAAAAAGAAAAAAGTCATAAAAATCAAAACAAAAAAAAAGAAAAGAAAAACCATTGATCGCTGTGGTCAAATAATAAACGATCTGAAGCTATAAAACAGGCAATCATTTCGCCGTTTGATTTTATCCCATATAAGAACGAGAACATAAAAGAGTTTGTGTGATGGAAAATGATGATGGACATAAATCTTTCAGCGGAAATACCAGAATCCATGAAATAATGACATTGTTCTTAAAATGTTTCATGTTTTGTATGAATGGCTAGAATTTATTCTTATGAAAGAATATGGTGGCATTTTCCCATTTAGTTGTTATGATGAATTTTCCCCTTAAAAATTATTTAATGTGTGGTGGTTTATTTATGTGATAAGAAATTTTTTTTTCAAATGGTAAAAGCGTGTGAATGAACGATAGTAAGTAAAAACAAGCAGGTGATAGCGAAAAAAAAAAAACAAAACAAAATTTGTTCTTTTCTCCCACTTAAACTATATCCGATTAGTTGCAGCCATATGTCAAATGTCATGAACATATATGACAAACAAAAACAATGTAGCCGGCTCAGAAACAATATTATGTCATACTAATAATCTATGATCACAATGTTTTTTTTGGTTGGTTGAAATCGATTTTAGTTTAGAACGCATTAAAAAAAACCATTCACCATCATATAACAATAACATCTAGAGAGTCCAGCATAAAAACCGCACATGGACACATTCTGACTTATCATAATATGGCATATATACTGTGTAAATAATGTGTATTTTACCCATAGGATTCATTGTCACATTGAAGTATAGGACTGAAAAATAGGGAAAAAACGAATACAAACAAACACTTGAATCTATAGAAACTTAGAAAAAAAAATAAAAATTATTGCGTCCATCACTGAGATAAAAATGTTGGCCACAGTGATATGTAGTCCCAATGCGATATATATCTAGTGTTTGTGTGTATGACATCAACAAAAATGTGGGAGAACTTTTACTCGAATGAATGCATTTCAATCGTTGTCGTCAAAATTTCTCTTGTTAGAAAATATAGAAAGAAAAAAAATTGCCGATTCGAGAATAATTTATTTCAAGTTATCACTTTTTTTTACAAAACAAAACTATGATGATTCTGATTCTTTGTAATATATATGATCAGTTGTGTTTTGTTATTGAATTAAATTTTTTTTTGTGTTCTTTGCTTTGCTGGTTATTCTCTTGTTGTAATTTTCAATGATCGTCCATTTAATTTGCCTTTCATTTCTTGGTTTGTTTGCCATATTTTTTTTTGGTTTTGTTCATTTCAAGGATTTTTGCCGGCAAACATCGATGGAACTATGCGTGGAAATTATGGCTTAATGGATCAAGTAGCAGCATTACATTGGATACAGGAAAATATTGAACACTTTGGTGGTGCATCCAATAACATAACGATTGTTGGCCATGGTTATGGGGCTGCATGTGCACATCTATTAATGTTATCACCAATGGCTAAAGGTCTATTCAATCGTGTAATTCTTATGAGTGGTTCAGCATTATCGCCATGGGCCATAGCTCGTGATGCTAATGTATATGCAGAACAAATTGGAAATCAATTAAATTGTCCAATCAAGGTATATTCATATATTTTCAATATCCGATTGCGTAAGAAAAATTTAATTTTAAATTATTAATTAAATTTCATAGAAAACTTCACTAATCATTGATTGTCTTCGAACACGAACGATTGATCAATTACAATCGGTCAATTATCAAGTGCCTGATCATTTGACTGGATTTGGTCCAATTATTGATGGTATTGTTGTACCACAAGAGCCAAGAATTCTTATGTATCAAATGCGTCAATCAATATGGCTAAGACAAAATTATCAACAACAACAACAACAACAGAATCAATCAGAAACAGCAATTCCATCTTGGTCAACTTTATCAGCACATTTACACAGAATTCATTCTAATAATGGTGCTCGATCATCATCATCATCATCATCGAATTCTAGAAATCATCATATCATTAACATTTCAAATAAAATGTCTGCATCCTCATTACCAGTAACAGCAGCATTCCAACAACCACAACAACAACAACAACAACAACAACAACAACCACAACAGTCATCAACATCATCATCATCATCGTGGTTTTATTGGACAACATCCATACCAGATTTAATGGTCGGTGTAACCCGAGTAGAATCACCAACAGCCATATTTAGCTCACATGAAGAACGTAATGGAATTTCAGTGGCACGTCGTGATCGATTATTACGAACATTAGTACGTAACCTTTATGATTATCATCAGCAGGTATGTGTGTGTGTGTGTATAACAAAGAAAAAAATCTAGGATCAAAAATTTGATTTAATAAAACATTTCATTTATAGGCCATTTTTTATACATTAATCAATGAATATACGGATTGGACAAAATCATCAATTGAACATCCATTAAATTTAATGGATTCATTGATGGAATTATATGCCGATGCATTGGTCGTTGCACCATTGATTGAATCATTGGATCATCATTATGCCCAATCGTCATTATCAACGACAACTACAACAACAAATTCACCAACAGCATCGGTAACACCTGGTGGTAGTTCATCATTTACTACAGACACACCAAACACCTATTTTTATGTTTTTCAATATCAAAATGATCATTTTTCTAAACAAAGTTATCATGAACGTATTGGTGCAGCCTATGGTGATGATATTGCCTTTATATTTGGTGTTCCATTCATACTTTATTATCATGGTGATAATTATTTTTTCCATAATCATAACCATCATCATTATTATCATCAACATATGGCAAAAATGAAAAATAAATTTCGTTATCCAATATTGGACATATCATCTAATTGGTATCCATCATCATCATCATCATCATCATCAAGTACATCATCATCGAATAAAACTATAAATGAATTAGAATTATGTCAACGATTCATATCCTCGTGGATTAATTTTGCTATACGTGGGTGAGTTAAAAATTCTAAATTACATAGAAAATAATAATAGAGTAATGATCAATTAGAGCATTAGAAAAAAAAGTGATGAAAACTTTTTAAAACACAATAAACATGTATATACAGAAAATAAAGTGCTAAAAAATAATCATCACATTCTACAATAGCATTTTGTTAACAATTATTTGATCAGTTCTTGTTAATTTTTATGTTGAAAGCAAACAAGCAATTCGTTCGACCATCATGGATGACAGAGAAAAATAAATAAATGACCTATGTTTTTGAAAAAAAAAATTTCATCTTTTCATTCAAAATTTCAGACAGAATTCTGGATCAAATTCAAATTCCTATTGTTATATGGAAAAATTTTTTTCCCCCTTTAGTTTGCACATAATTACATGGTTATTTGAAAAAACAAAACAAAACAAAGAGGAAAACATTTTTATTGTAAAAAAATGTGTTTGTCATTTATGTCTATAAATTGTATATATATATGAGCCAAACAATTAAAAGAAAAGTTCTGTGAAAGCTAAAAAAAAGCCTTTTGCAAATTTTTTTTTGTTTTGTTTAGAAAATAATTCACATACATATACTAAATTATCTTGGTTTTGACTTTCCACCATAAATGCCAGAAAAATGCGCGCCACTGTAATGTTGGTTTTTTATTCATTGCATTTTTTCGAATGATTGATTTGATATTCAGTGTTTTCTATTTTTTCTCTGTATGCATGCATGTATGTATGTATGTATGGTGAAATTTTAAAATTAATTAAAAATTTATTGATCATTCGAGACATGAAATAATGAAAAAGAAAAATAACCGCGTTCATACAAAATTAATCAAAAAAAAAATCGATTCGATTCAATTCTAACAACAAATAAAAAAAAATAATTAACAATTAATGATTTATCTTTGTCGTTCTCATTAGGAATCCAAATGATGATGATGATGATGATGATAATAACAATAATAACGAAAATAACAATGATTCACAGATTCGATCATCATTGTCAAATCATCCACGTCATCATCGTCCACATCATTCTCATCATCATCATCAACATCAACAACAACAACAGCAACAATATTTCTTGTCTTCATCAACGTTACAATCAAATGAAAAAAGAATAACAAAAACTCATGATCAATGGATTTTATTCTATGGTTATCAAACAATACATACATCATGGCCATGGCAATTGAAAACAAAATTATCCAACAATAACAACAACAACAACAACCAACATCAACAACAATGGCCACAATATGATACGACCAAAAGAAGATATTTACAATTTGGTGAGCAAAATAGAATTTTCAAACACACACACACACACACACAAACGTTAATAATGGCTAGGCTAGAATAATCTTTCATGGGCCATTAGATTACACCAAAATAAAATTTCTCACAATAGAAATAGGTTTTTTTTTATTTTCATTTTTTTTCATAAACACATTTATTGTGTGTATATGTGATTTTTGATAAAAAGTTCAAACAATGAAGCAGAGAAATGAAAAAAAAAATCACAGATAAATCTTCAAATAAATATATTGTAAGAATATTTCTCACATTTTATTTGAATTATCATTATCAATGAATGGTGATTGATTTGATTTGATTGAGAGAATATATAAAACTATATTCTCTCAATGTTTTGATTTTTGATAGCAATACGAATATGTCATTTCTAGGGTACTGCTATATCAATGAAAAAAAAACAAGAAAAATTGTTGAGAAAAAAAAATGATTCAGAATTCGTGCGTTTTTTTTGCAATCAATCGGAACCAAAAAAAAAAAAAAAAAAAAAAAACACGATAAAAAACCAAGAATAAATACGCTAGTACAAATATGAATGTTTGTGAAAAGATAACAAGGAATAAAATTATTTATTTTTTTTCATAACGCACAGTTAAATCGAGAATAAAAACGAAACGAAACTATTGCTTGTTGTAGTCAGAAACACGCAAAAATACACACACCAATTTGGAATTTTCAGAACCAGTGAAAATAATTCCGTAATATGATTGACACATGTGTATGTGTGTGTGTGTAAGTAAAAGCCGGCTATCATTATCATATCATTGATATGAAATTTTTTTTTCAACAACAATATAAATAATTGAAATTGAATTGAATTGGATATTGTGAAATCTTTGCCATCAACTTTTCAGAAAAAAAAAATGAAAAAAATTGGTTTCAAAAGAATTTTTTTCTTTTGTACTTTGTGTTCAATTTGTACAAGTAAATTGAGTGGGAAAAATATATATTTTTTTGTCCTTTCTCACTTTAGTTATCAATTCAATAGTGATGGAAATATATATAATAATATAATCAAATAAAATTGTCAATAAATGCATCAGAATTTTGACAAGAAAAAAATATAGTTTGAACTTTCAGAACAACAACAACAACAGCAACCAGAATAAAATCGGGATTTGTAATTCCATTTAATTCTTTAAGCATGAAAATCGTTTCTACTATGGATAAAAAAACCATCAAATGCAGCCAACCGAAATCGAAACGGATTGACAATAAATCAATTCATAATAAATGAAAAAAAAAGATTTCAGATCAGGTGTTGTTGTTGTTGTTTTTTTGCTGTTATTTCGCTTCGTTTTCAATAATCTTTACATTATAGAAAAAGTGAAAAAATTGCTCAATTTTTTTTATTAACGGCTGTGTGTGTGTGTGCGTGTGTGTTTATCAAAACAACAATCACATTGAACATGTGCATTTGTTGCAGCAAAAAAAGGCAAATTCTCGATTTTCAATGAAACAAACAAACAAAAAAAAAATTGAAATCAACAAAAATAAGTTGTCGATACAGATTTGTTTTTTCTTTTTCGCCTCATTCTATTTTTTTTTTTTTGAAGGGAAAAAATTTTTTATTGCTCAATTTCTACCGATATTACTGTTTTTTTTGCACTTGCATCCAACAACACGAATACACATACACACACAATTCTACTGACGTGAATGTGATCTAGTTCAAGTGAAAAAAAACACTGATTCTGTATGGAATCAGAGGGAATAAGAAGCAAAAAAAAAGTTAACATTTTTTTTTCTTCCTCTCACATTACTATTGGATTTGATGCATGAAAACCTACGGGGTGTACTACGAATAAGGGGGGAAGAAGAGAAGAGAAAAAAGTAATGACATAGAATTGAAAAAAAACTTGAGGAGAAAAAATTGCTTCGAATAGAGCTTTGACTTTGGGTTTGGCTTCGGTTCTTGTCATTCATTCATATGTATTCAGATATATCGTATAACGATGAATAAGAAATGAAAAAAAAAGAAAACGATCCAAACGACCAAATGTTTGAAGCAGATTTGCTTGCTGATCAAAAAAAAAAAAAAAAACGGCGACGACGACAACAAACACGATGATGACAACAAAAAAAAGCAGAAAAATAAAATAGAATAAAATAAAATAAAATAAAATAAAATAAGAAGCAAACGCTATTCTGGACCGGAATAGTAAATTGTTGTCTTCGTTTCGTTCTGTTTTTTTTTCTCTCTCTCTCTCTCTCTCTCTCTCTCGAATTTTTCCATTTTGTTGTTGTTGTTATTATTATTATTGTTGACTGGATAAATTTCAACTACAACCAAAAAAAAGGAAAAAAAACTACGAGAATATCTTACTTTTACTCGCTAGGCTTAATTCGACACAAAATAAAAAAAAACTTTGCCCCATGATAAAGCCGTTTTTTGTGTTATCGCGGGAAATTTCATTTATTCTGGCTTTTATGAAGGCGAAAAAAAGAGAAAAAAATTTTATCATCATCATTGTTGAAAAGATGAATCTTAGAATATGGAAGAATGATAAAGTAATACTATGATGATATGAAATCTAGAATTTTTGGAACCGAAGAAAAAAAATGAAAATTTCACACTTAAGGAATTTTCGTTTTTTCTATCATCGTTGAAGTATTCAAATAAATAATATTGATTCACAAACAAAAAAAAAGTTTCGTGAGAATCGTTGAAAAAGTTTTCTATATTCTCTGATGATTCTCTGGTCATATTATTTTTTTTTTGGTTGAATTCAATCAATCGAATTTTGTGTGTGTGTGTGAGCTTGTCGATCCAATCAATTTCAATGAAATCCATGACAAGAGACGAAGATGTTTCAAACAACTAGAAATTTAAAAAAAAAATTCGAACCAGTATCTCCGCTACTAAAACAGGATCGAAAATGTTTCAAGTGTGTGTGTGTGTCTATCGATGAATGAAAATTTGAAATTTTTAAATAAAATTCGGCAAAAACAACAACAATGAAGACGATAAAACAAGTTAACATTAGATAGAGAGAAAGAGAGAGAAAAAAAAAGAAATAAAACGAAACAAAAACTCCAAATATTCGACTACGAACTATACAATTTTAGTTGCTTCATTAGTCATTAGTGTTTGTTGTGTGTATTTGTTTGATTTCAAGAATCATTCGTATTGATCCCCCCCCCAATGTTATACCACACCATAAACACATAGTTAGCTCTCTATTTAGATTTGATTTGCTTTTACGAATTTATAAATCAAAAAAAAAAAAAAACAAAACAAAACAAAAAGAAAAGAAAAGCGAAAATAAGAAAACTTTTCATCATTTGTCGAATACAATACAATAGAATATGATCAGATCAAACGAAACGAAAGCAAAAAAAAAGAATAGAAAATTGAAGCTATACAACACAAAATGTAAGGAATCATTTTGAAAATGAAATCAACAACAATTCTCGCTCGTTTTCAATTTTCTTTACTTTATTTTACATCACTGCTGCTAATAATAATAATAATAATGTTATTCCCACAAAAGAAAAAAAAAGATGCCGAAAATGTCGAATGTTATGAAAATAACATCAAATCGAAAAGAATCAATGAATGAATGAATTGAATAAATGAATGAAAGTTATAACACAACAGGAGAACGAGAAAATTAATGAACAAAATCAGACCACCACCTCTTTCTACTATCATCTTCATTCATTGTAGTCACAATCAGTATTCTTAACGATATTTTTCTCCTTTACTTTCAGACAATTCTTCATGATGATGATGATGATGTTGATGAAAACCAAAATAATTGAATGAAATGAAAAAATGTGTGATGTGAATGACACCTAGATATGATTCGTCAACTTGATAAGGTCTTTTTTTTAAAGTTTTAAAGTTGATTTCAATTTCAATACATCTATATTTGAATGTGAATTAATTTTTTTTCTGTTATTAGAATTGGAAATCTGTTTGTCATACGTCGATAAAGACGTAGAGATAATACGGTCTGAATACATAAAAGAAATGATTCAAAGCATAAATCACCGATAGGATTATACTAGTTACTATGTGATAGTGATAAATATAAATTGAAAACTTTTGTATACAAATAAAAATACATACACGCCTCAAACAAAACAAAACAAAAAAAAAATAGGATGACCACACAAAAAAGTTTGAATTCGAATTGTCCACTTGTGCATCTACCAAATGCTTGTACAATTTGAATACATAGAAAGTTGTTATAAAGCAAGTATCCATCATATAGATAGATCAGATTGATGGATAGAAAAAAAGAATATTCTTGTCGATTTATAAAATGAATAAATTGAATTCATTCATTCAATTCCGGTTATATTTATATAAATAGAAATAAAGAAAGAGAGAATATATAACTATTTTGTATTTGATATACAGTATCAAGAAAGACGAAAAAAATATTTGTTAAGACAAATATTTGTTTTTCGGCATCAACATCTACATTTACAATACACACACACACAGTGAGAGAGAGAGAGATAGATCAAACAAATATGATGAATAAATGAATGAATGAATGAATAAATTGTGATCCTAGTTTTTGATTATTTAGTGACGAATACTAAATACACACCCACACAATGCTATTGGTCCAAAGGATAAATGAAAATAAAAATTCATTAACAAATTCATGAATTTTTATGCTTCAATATTATTTATGCATTCATTTTTATTTATATTCATCGTTTTTTTTATCATTTATTTTATCGTTTTTTTTCTTTTATCGATAAAATTTTCAAATTCAATATTGAAATTCTAATTCCATTATCTGAAATTCTTTTTCTTTTCACATACTTACGCACACACACACACACATACCGATGCATAAATAAAGGACAATCATCAATCGAATCGCGTGATCATTATCATAGTCATCGATTGTCGATTTGGTTATCGTTAATACCACGATTACATGTACCAATCGAGCTTAAAGATTCATCAATAATGCCTCTTTATGGATCAATCGATTCAATGATGGAAAAATCAATAGATAATGTTATCAATAATGATAATGATAATGATTTGCCCGGTGGTTTTGAACTAGATCAAGATCAATATTTTTATCTAAAACATCATTTATTGCCTGATCATGAAAATATAGATACATATGATGGTAATGTTAAAGAACTACCGATAAAAATACCCGAATCAAAACAATGGCAACAGAAACATTTACGACGAAATATGACAAGTTTATATGAACAACAACAACAAATGCTATATGGTCGTATTTATGATACAATGACCAATGTAATCATTAATGATGGTTCATCATCATCATCATCTTCAGCCGTATTATTGACAGGAATTCGTCCACAAATGTCTACATCACAGCAACAATATGCACGACGACAGATTGAATCGAATAAAAATAAAATTCTCATACCGGAACTAGTGGAACAATCTGGTTCGAAAACATATCCATCGAATCAAAATAATAACATTGAAATTGATGATGATAATAATTTAGCCAACAATATGATTCGAAAAAATTCTGATTCAAAAAGCAATAATTCACAATCACATTTGGTAAGTTTTCATTTTTTGTTTTGTTTTGTTTTTGAATGAAAGTCACAAAGAATCCTATTTAATCACAATTCTGTCAATTTGTTTGCATCCTGTTCATTTTTTTCAAGTTGTCAGATCTAATTTTGAATTACAAATGAATAACAAAATTATGTATAAATATTGGAAACATCGGTATAGTGATGATGATGACGACGATGACAATAGTTTTGAGTTTGTTCATGTATTCACATTCAGTTGTCAGTGGAATAATATAATTTCACATCTGAAAAATACTACAAGAAAATGAAAAAAAAGTGGGTGAAAGTACAACAAATGAACTATACTAACTAACGAGTAACCAAGTATGAACAAGACAACAACAACAAAAAAACCGGGAACCGACATAAGAGTAACCGTGTGAAATCATCATTTAACATGAACATCATCTTCATCATCAAAATAAAATGGATGAAATGAATAAAAATGCAGTGGGAAAACAAAACAGCAAAAACAACTTTAGAATTAGCATTATTAAATAGTAATAAGAACATTAGGAATTCTAGTTGTTTTTTGTTGTTGTTGTTGTTGTAAAATCCTAATGGGGATGATGGGTGTAAGTGTGTGTGTGTGTTTTACACGTATCAGAGAAAATTCATTTCATACATGATGATGAGTGAGAAATAAGTTCGGACCAAAGGAAAAAAAGGGTAGAATCTAATTAGGAAAAACAATCAGAATGAAAAGTCAAGAATCAGAAAGACTAAGAGATCTACAATAGAATTATGGTGGTTGAAAAAAAAGTTGAATAAAAAGGAGTGATAGGATAAATTCCAAGAACAAGACTTTTTCTAGTTTATTTTTGAAAGAAACAAAACAAAACAAAAAAATTTTCCTGGCGTATTTAATGCCATTGTTATTGTTCTCATGCGGTTGTTATGATGACATAGCAAAGGGCATTTTTGGTGATCAAAATTCTCTTTGCTATGTTTGTTTGTTTGTTTGTTTGTGTATGTCTTTTGAGACTTTGTAATATTTTTCGGTTTCCGTTTTGTTGTTGTTGTTGTTGTTCAACTGTCTATTCTTATTGGGATGGTTCTCAGAGTTTTTTTTTTGTTTTTTTCTGTTATTGAGATACAAAAACGAAAAACTCCAACAAAAAAGAAACAAAAGAACAATTGAATAGAAATCAAACAAAACAAATAGAAAAATAACCAAAAATAATGAACAAAAGATACTAGGAGAGGCCATTTTTTTCTGCCTTAAACGCATACAAAACGCAAGTGAGAATACATGGCTGTATAAAAGAATCAACATGAACTTGATCATCTTTGTAAACAAGTTCAAAATGTTTAATGTTAGTGAAACGTGATAAAAAAAACAATCCAGAATACATGGATCATGATCATCATCTTCATTAACATACAAAGTTCTATGTAATTCAAGTTTTTTTCTCTGGAATAGTAACAAACAAACAAACGAAAAACAACGACAAACAAACAAATATTGAGAAAATATGGTCCGAACAAAAAAAAACTATAGAAAAAATAGATTTTTTTTTACAAAAGCTGTTGTTAGAATCATGATGGTGTTGGCATAGAAAAGTTTAAAGAGGCAACATTGATTAAATGCAAAATAAGCCAAAGAATCTCATACAATCTGTCTAAACGAATGAACGAATCATTTTCACCTCACTTTCTTTTTTTTCCTACTTTTTCTGATATATTCCTTTCGTTCTTATTATTCTTCATCTTAGCTATTATCATTATTATATGCGAAAAAAAAATTTTGGCATCTGTATTATGCAAGTATATATTATACGTGTTTCTGAAATGTTTTCCTAGAATTGATCATCATCATTGAGTGTTGTTTTTGTCTTTCTTGTTGTTGTTGTCTTCGTCGTAAGATGCATTTAGTGATCAACTTTTTCATCATTTTCTTGCATTAATATTTACATTACTGGATAACAACAACAAACATCTTAAACAATTTATAGAAAGGAAAATGAATGAATGAATGAGTGAGAGAAAATTATGGAAAAATCTATTCGTATAGTGACGAAGAATAATCGAAACTAGTGAAGCATATTCTTTCACTGATTAATAGCTATTAACTAAATTAAAAAAAAAAATTATAATAAATTCACTGTATAAAAGACAATTGCGACATGACGACGGAAAAGTGAAAAATATACAGAAATGATTGAACAAATGAATATCATCATCATCATCATCATAATCAATAGCTGAACATGAGAAAAAACACCAAAATTCCATCATTGATATATTCATCATTGAGATTATTTTTTGAAATTTTATAATAATCAATTGAATGATGTATGCATCTGCATACAACAATAATGGTAATATATATATGAAAGTATAGAAAAATCCTAATAATTGGCTACAAAAAAAAAGAGAATTTGAATTTCAATTATCCAATAACATAAAATATATATTCAACAACTACGAAAACAAATAGCTAGATGTATGTAATTTACAATATAAGAGGTTTTTGTTATTATTATTATTACTGTAATGATGTAGATAGAATCATAATATTCTGTTTACTATTTACTGCGATTGGTCTTGTCGAATGTCCAATGTTATTGTTATTTGTTATTCAATACTTTAATCGACAATTGTTTTTTTGTCGATTGTTGTTTTCGTCGTCTCCGTCTTCGTTCGTTCTGTTCGTAGTCGTTTTTGGGTCATTAGTTATTATTATTGTTTTCATTTATTTCCATCGACCAAACGACATTTGATTGAAATATCTAGAATTCTGAAACGATTGCCTAGATATTTGTCGTAAAAAAATATTTGTTATTGTCGATGAAACTGACATTTACAGAATCTTTTTTATTTCTTTCATTCCATTATTAAAACCATCAATACTAAAAGTAATATCAATGAAATTGTTTGCAATGGAATGATGGAATATATGATGGAACAAATTCATAGAAAAGAATTTTCGAACCATCTTAGCTTTGTTGTACATTTTTGATGCAATTAATCAATAATTAATAATCTGGATTTTTTTTTGCTTTTATTTTCAATTCATTTCATAATACAAATTGTTATGATCTTGATTACATATTTTGGTCATGACATCCCCATGGATCATCATCATCATCATCATCATCATCATAATGATATATATCAGGAATCAACATCAGCTGTATCGGCACATCAAATTCCATCATCATCATCATTTGTATCCGAAACATATAGCACCTTAGTTTATATTTCATTCATAATTGGTGGCTTACTATTTTTACTCAATTTGATTATCGTTATTGGTGTATATCTGCAGATGAAAAATGGCCGCCAACGACAACAACAACAGCAACAAAGACGAAGAAGACGAGGACAACAAGAACAAAAATTTGGTACAACATTAGAAGATCAAATAACTATCACTGATCAAAATCAACAACAACTACTACAAACATCACAAGAACATTTAAATTGTGGTAGTAGTGGCGGTGGTGATGGTATTAATGGTGGCGTTGACTATGATGATGATGAATTCCTGGAAATGGCTACCACCACTATGGCCATAACTACAAATGGTCAGTTTATTTGTACACCAAGTAAATCCATTAACCAAAATCTACAACAACAAATAGAACACTGTCATAATAATCAAAAATCATTGAATAAAAATCATCATAGAAATGTAAATAATAACAATGAATCGACCATAGTGAAACAAAATGATATCAACAGTGGATACAACATGATTAAAAAATCTACATTACCACGGTCAACATTAAAAGTTGATCATCATAGAATAACTGGCTATAAAGATAAGGTAAAAAAAAAGAATAAACCCTCGAATCAAATCCCAAAATAAAAACCTAAGCAAATGAAATCAACAATCAGAATAGGCCAATAATGGGTGGAAGAAAAGCGGTCATATTTTTACTTTTATTTTTTATTTTTTTTTGTATGCCCAATATTATGATTAGAATTATTATTCTTATTGGTAACATAGTAGTCATTTGTGCATTTTATGAAAACCATGAAATGAATGCAATTTGATTGAATTCAATGGCCAGAATAAAACATGAAATTATTATTATGTTATTACGATAATAATAATAATAATAAATAGATATATGAAAGAACCGAATGTTTGACCCAGATTGCCAAAAAAAAAGAAAGAAAAATAAACAAATAAAACCGAGAGAAAGAGAGAAACAAATAATTAAAAGTCCCAAACACCAGGTACATTGTTTCATATTACCATATTTCAGCTAGATGAAATAAAAAATGAATGAAAAGATTATAAGCAACCCACAAAACAAAATCCTTTATTTTCCATCATTTTTTCTTTTTTTTCTATTATAATTGTTAATTAGAGAACATTTCTTAGAAGAGTAGTGGATTGTGATTGAGGATTGTGTAGTTTATCATTATTCTGATATTTGAATAAAAAATCTTTCATTCATTCATTCATTCATTCATTCATTCTATTTATAGTTATCAACAATATCAACGACAACAAGAACAACCACAAAAGATGAAACACGAAACCATCAACACCATCTTCATCATCATCATCATCATGTACATCAAAATAATTTCGATGGCGATAATGATGTAGAATTGTTACATTTAGCAGAGAATTCAAATGTTGTTGTTAGTAAAAGCGGTGAGCAGCAACAACCATATACAAATCATAATTTGAATAAGATTATTTCTGCTAATGCAAATAAGTTTCAAACATTGCCTTCAAAATATGGTAAACAACAACATGAAACATCCAACGAATTTTATACCGATTCTGAACCAATGATTACAACAGCGGCAACAATTTCCGAACAATCAACACCATTGAAATCAATATTAAAAAATTCATTGAAAAATCATCATCACCATCATCATACTCAACAACATTTAGAACCGGAAACAACAACAACTTATTTGGTGGCAACCGATTCTTATCATGTAATCGATCCAAACGCTAGCAATACAAATTCATTGATATTTTCATCATCAGATTCACAATTTACGAATCAATTACAAGATGGACATACATATTTGGATGGAAATGATTTTGTTGGTTGTTTTCTGACAGCTTCATCAACAACGATTGCACCTAGTGGTTCTCATACTAATGAATATCATCATCATCATCATCAACAACAACAACATCATAATGATGCACAAACATCAACAAATACGAATGATACAACGATCAATGTACATCATCAAGATTTAAGTCAACTACCATATATTACATTAACCGAAATGTATCAGCAACAACATCAACAACAACAACAACAGCCAAACAATAACCAAGATACGGATGGATCATAGATATACAACACACACACACACACACGCAAACACAAACGGCCATTCGACTAAAATTAAATCTAGTTGGTAAACATAGAATGAAAGAAAAAATATAAACTATGAACAGCAGGATATTTTTATCCAAAACCTTTTGTGTGATGAAATATTTCACATGAAAAAAAGGAAATCAGAATCGAAAAAGAAAAAAAATAGTTTGCTTCTTTCAAAAAAAAATGTAGGCGGTTACATTATCAATGTTGTTGTTGTCAACACTTATTTATTCCAGGATGATTCCATAACTTGCACACACACACACACACACGCACACACACATCTGACCAAAAAAAAAAAATTCAATGACAAAGTTCCAGCAAACAGCAACTGGAATTTTTTTTTCAAATTTTGTACATCATGCGAATATTTCGAAATAGCCATAAGCTAAAGAAAATAAAAATTCATTCATAGTATCTATGTTGTGTGTGTCTGTGTGAATTAATTCAATAAAGCCCTAGAATACAATTGGATGTGAATGAATGGATTCGTTCGAGACAAAGACATACACAATGTGAATGAAAAATAACGAAAAATCCTCTTAAATATTTATACATTATTATCATTATAATAATATAATCTAATGAACTGAATTTATAAACAAACAAACCGAAATAAACAACAACAACAACAACAACAATACACATCTATAACAACAAATATTGTCCAAACAAAACACCAAAAAAAAATCGACAGATCATATGGACTGAATTTTTTTTATATGTATTTAAATTATAATAAAGAATTTTTTTTTCGCTAACAATAAAACAAAAGAATGAAAAAAATTGCTTGAAAGAAATTATCGAAAAAAGAAAACTAAAACTTTTCCATTCATCATCATCATAATCATTCAAAGAATTGGTAAGATTGCAAAAGAATAAACTTCACTTTTAAATTTTACAACAAAATCTGTCTCCACTATATCGCATCGTATAGAACAGTGTTTCCCAACCTTTTTTTCTTCGCGTACCCCCGGGGGTTTTTTCTTTACAAAATTCTAGTACATACAAAGTTATCATTTTGCATATCCCACGAACCCCCAGGGGTTCGCGAACCACCGGTTGGGAATCACTGGTATAGAATATAAACGCGGAAAAAAAATTATTCTTTAGCTGAACGTGTAGGCCAATTGATGATGATGAGGAATTTAAATGAAAAAAAATATAGATTTTCAACGATTGCAAATACACACATTCGTTTGTTCACACACACACACACACACACACACTCAGCTTAAAAAAACTTTCATTTTGCTTTTTGCTACTTTGATCGAAAAAAAAAATTTTTGATTGAATCAAGCATTTCATAATTATAATTCTTTTTATTTTAAACAATTTTGGAATTCAATTATATAGCAATGATGATGATGATGATGATGATGATGATGAATATAATTAAATTTGCTCAACATTTATTTGTCAATCCGGAATTTTATTTTAAAGCAAAGAAAAAAAAGGGAAAAAAATAAAACTAAATATATGATTATGTTGTTTTATTAGTGGAATAATAATAACGATTCATAACAATTCTATTCATGCGAGCGCCCACATTCTGTCTGTGTACAAAAATGAAAAACCATTTCCATATGAAATTTTATAATCAATTTTTTTTCAATGAAAATTATCATCTGAATATATTCCTATCAACAAACAGAATGCAAACATACACACACACACTCACACCCAAGGCAAATGTAAATGATAAAATTGAAATAATAAATTTTTTTTCCAACTATTAGAACTGGCAATGTTGTCAAACATTAAAACTAGTGACAAAACAATGATGAATTTGTTTTTTATTTATTTGCTTCAATTCCACTAAAGGGAAATTCATCGAATTTATCCACAAAAAAATATCGTCTGATCAAACAAACATATGAATATCATCACTATCGATAATATGGCCAAAAGCATTTGATTCGTATCAATACAAATTTTAATAACAATTGATTCATTCATTCATAGTTTGTCTATTTTTTTGTTCTTTTTCTTATTCTTTCAAAATGCACCATATTTATTGCTTTAGGTTATTTCATTATCATCATCGTCAACATCGTTGCGTAGTTAAATTACCTTTTTGTCTAGCGAAACTACAATTCCATATTAATGCGGGCAATTCATTGGAAATTAGACACTATTATCGATATAAAATATAACAGAAATCTTTGCAAAAAAAAATATCCTAAAACACAACGAACCAGTCACGTTTTAATCGATTTTGCACAATGCAACAATCTCCGAACAATGAATTTTGAGCCAAAAAAAACCAGAGACCAAAATCGATAATATTAAAATAGGAAAAAAAATGCAATGCATTTTAGTTGGTTTAATTCGACGCTGCTGATGATGATGATAATGATGATGAAAGTAGCAAGCAAAATTGGGAAATAATCGGAAGTAATAATGATGGGGTAATGCCAAAATGGTAGTGTGATTGTGATTACAATTGGTGATGATGATGTGCAAATGTAGGCTGAGAAAAAAAGATTCGTAAAAGGGGATTGAAATCAAATCAAAAGTATCTATACAAACCAACACGTTCGGTATAAACTAATTTATATATTCAATGGAAGGGAAAAAAGAAACTTCTCTCTCTCGACCTCACAACACACACATAAATGCAAAGGAAGCAGAAAAAAATCCGTGTATTTTCAAGCAGAAAAATATACGGTTCCAATATGGGAAATGGAAAAAACGGGGCAACAGAAAAAAAAATTCGTGTCGGGTTCAACAAGCTTTGATGTTAAAGGAACTGTTACACATACACACACATTCAATTACATAGGCACACACACACACACAGATCATTGTGATCAGCATATCAGATTTCCTTCTTCAGAATGTTTTTTTTTTTTTTTTTTTTGGATACAAATAATGAAAAAAAGAAAAAAAAATTTCTACCCCAAAAATAGCTGTACAGATTGAATCGATCAAGTTTCAATTCTCACTCTCTGGTTGAACCGGAATATAAATTCTATGTGTCTTCTGTTTCCTTATAGGAAAGAAAGAGAAACGAAATGAAACCGGAAACGGAAATTAGGTTCTTCTTCGTTTTATTATTATTATTTTATATGATGATATAGCCAATGTGAATATGGTGGAGAGAAAAAAAAAATCAAAACTCCATTGAATATGGTGAACCGAAAGGGTGAAAAAAAACTAGATAAAATAATTGATAATGATAAATGTGACAAAAAACGTTCGAAAAAGCCAAATATCATGTGATGATGGAACGATGAATGAACCAAATGATGAATTGAAATGGGTTGTTCTCAATTCAATATTTGATGTGCTTGGTTGAATGAAATTTTGAAAAAAAAGAATTTCATTTGAATCTGGTATTTTTTTATACCAAGAAAACCCAATTACATTCAATCATAGTGGAATTTATTTTATGACTAACGATGTTATAATCCATATCAATCAGTTTCATTATCTTAACACATACATTTGAATAATGTAAAAGATTAAACGACAAAGGCAAAAAAAATTCAATCTTATTACGATAACGAGAAGAAACAATCATAAAACAATTTTGAAATGAACAGAATATTCGGTTCTTTATAATTTTTTTTATCTTTCGAAAAAAATGATGTGTCAATGACAAATGATGAGATTGATAAAGAAAAAGAGAGAGAGACACTCATCCGATCCATATGAATGGACCATAAAAAGCAGCGTGAAACAAAAAAAAAATAAAATAAAAAACGGAATATTCTTGGCATCATCATCATAAGCGGTGAATATTTGTGTGTAAGTGTAAAAAATTAATAAGACACAACTAGAATTTGAACAAAAAAAATTGCCGAACCACGAATGAGAAAACTCTAGTGAAAGATACGATGATTGTGATGATGACAATGATGAAGAATTGAAATAAAATTCTGTGAATGGAAATTTCTCTCTTGTATGCAGCTTCTCATTTAGTTGTTCATTTCAAAATTTTTTTCTTCTTCATTTTCATTTTTGTAGCTTTTTTGTTTGGCAAAGTGAAACCTGCCAAGTAAAATTTTTATTCATATCTATTCAGTTAGTATTCAATGAAATGAAGAAAAAAAAAATTCAATTCAATGAATAGCCTGGCATATTTTTCCATTTTGGTTTTTTTTCCTATTAAAGTTGTCGGCAAATATTCTATATGGATATAACAAAGAGAATAAAATCGTCCCAAGTGCCGTGTAAATATGTTGAATTGGCCATAAAATAGAATTGCATTCCCCATTTCCCTTTCCCACGTAAAATGATGATCAAAACCATAATAATAATAATTTCAAAGACAAAAATGGAATGAATGTAATGAAAGCACCAATGTAATCTGTAAGATCTAGTTGTCCATCTGTATGAAATGAAAATCAAGACTGAGTTGATGAAATTTTGCTAGGATTTATTATTGCTGAATTTGAATTATATATAGTATATATGTATGAAACAGAAATCAAATTCATTAATTGTTGTTGACATTCTTGTTTATCATATATAAACAATTGCTATGAAAATACATTTAAACAAATTCTAGGCACATGATAATTCGATGTGGCAATAAGGGGAAAGGAAAAGAAATTTTGAATTCTCCCGAAAGAATTGCAATAACATTAAGGTCAAGGAATGAATTCTCTGTATTTGTTTCATTTTTTTCCTTTTTATTTTCATTTTTTGCTCATCTAAGCAAAAAAAAATGAAAATATAAAGGACAATCGAAAACAAATTGGCAAATCAATGGATCAAGACAATTGAAATTGAATCCGTAACTTTGAGAAAAACAACATGAAAATACCAAAATGTAATGTTGTTGATATTGTTGTGTGTTTCGATGTCGATAGGCACAAAAAAAATTCCCCAGGAATAAGAATCCCATTTTTAGCTGAAATAATATAATATATATGGCAAAGTAATAATAAAATTAATCGAAAGAAAGAATGTTAGAATTCAGAATCTTTATTTTTCTACGGATCAATGTTGTTGTTATTATTTTCGATCATTCAAGTCCGAGGTGATTTAAACAGAATCCAGATGAGAATAAAAAAAAACATCTCTAAAGCTTTTAATATATTTTCTAACTTAGAAAAAAATATTTTTTGTTTTTGTTTGGCGTAAATATAAAACAATATAAAAAAGGAAAAAACAACAGAAACATCCTGAAGAATATTCTAAAACACAATTTTTTTTCATCTGGCTACAATATGTTCATTTTTTCAATCATTCACTGAAAATATTAGATTTTGCCGTTTGGTAGACCTTACAAGTTTGTTATTTAATTTCCGCAAAAGTGAAAAGTGAAAAAGCCTCATAGGAAAATGAATTTGTTCATATTTAAGTTTATCTATGAAACCACCACCGACAAAAAAAACAATAATTCAATCGAAATATTTATCATTATTAGAAAGCAAATTAACGCAATAAGAAAGAAAGAAAAATTTCATTTTTCAATAATTTTTTCCGAAAAAAAGTTTGAAAAAGAAACCAAAATGGTTGTTATAAAAAAAACGAATATCTATATGGAAATGCTGAACCAACAATCAAAATAAAAAGCAAAGAAAAAAAAATTCCGTTTTTGTGGGTGAATGATAAATCCCAGTTGGAAAATCGTCATCAACATCAAAGAAGCAGCAATCATAAAAAAATCCCATTATCAAATTTTATTATGGAATAAATTCATAAAACAATTTGAATTGCTTGGTGGAAGAGAAACACAACAACAACAACAACAAAAAAATCTGACTGTCAATCATTTTCACACACACACACACACACACACACACACACATTTACATTGGACCGTCATGATGATCATCAACATCATTTAGAATATGGATATTCATTGGAGGATTTCAAAACTAAAAAAAAAAATGAACAACTTGTGACAACTTGACACACACCTATTTAATATCATCGCTTGTAAAAATTTTTAAAAATCGTTTTTGAATTTTTTTTTTATTCCATAATCAAATGACTGTCGCCGTTCAAGGCATCACTCATTCATTGAAACCAATTTTTTTTTTTTGCTGGAACAACCGAAATACTTGAACGAAAATCTATTCTTTTTCATTTAAAAGAATTGCAAATTCTAATTAGAAATCCATTTCATTGATAAGGAAAAAAAGAAAAATTCGAATTCTCATCCAAAAAGACAGTAAAAACAAAAAAAAATTGAGATGAAATTGTACGAATTATCGAACGAATAGAATAACACACATACATAAGGAAATTTCGTTTTTTTTTCATTTTATTTTCAAACAAAAAAAAACGATGTAAAAAAATAAATGAGCATGATGACTGACTCCTGACAATGATCTTTTCTTCAATTCTATCGAAAAGTCAGAGAATCAGTCATTCGGTTAGTTAGTTAGTTGTTAAGTTACTTATAGCTTATTAGAAAGAGAAAAGACAATCAAACGAGAAATGAGAATCTAATTAGAACTTTAACAACCACGACATGATGACACGATGATGATGATGATGATGGTGGTGGTGGTGGTGGTGGTGATGCTGGCAACGGCTAAAATGATGCAAAAAAGCAATTAATTTATCCCAAAAAATTGTACGAAAAAAAACTATTGAAACAAATTATAATAAGAGTGTGTGAGGGATCAATTCAAATGAAAACTCGTCGTATAATAAATGAGGATTCAGGCAAAAAAAGTGTCGAGAGCGTTTTTTTTTTGGTGGATAATTTCGAATATTCTATTGTATACATCATGATTGTCTTTATGTATAAGACCAGAAGTCAACAGAAATCCGTAAAAGCCACTCAACAATAATAAAACTATGTCAAAAAAAAAATCGACAATGAAAACTCAAATGTGAAAGATATCCACAGGGGCCATATATATCGTTGTCATTGTAATTGATAGCTATGACAATTTGAATCTTTTTTTTACTTGAAAAAAAATTAAAAAATTGAGATGAATGTAATGAAATGATAAAAAATAAAATTTTGTTTCAATTTTAAATTTCACCAGAAGTGAATTATTGAGCAAATTTTTCAAATATAAAAAAAATATTTCAACAATTCAGTTGATTGTCAAAGTCAATTGAAAATGAGTATTTAATAATGAATAATAATCGTGGTTATATCTTTATTTCATCGGATTCTGAATAATATTCAAACATCAACAAAAAAAAGCCTAAATTGATTTATATCAAACACAGAAAGTGTGTAAGAACAAATTTCACCATAAAACAAAAGATAAAAATGAAGATTGTAATGAATAAATGAATGTATTTCATTTAGAATAAAATGACAGATTATAGTCATCTTTCATTTTCATTTTCAATTCTCATATTTTTTTTGAAATGCCATTTTACGCTCAACTTCAGTTGTCCAATTATTATTGTGAAAACAAAGAGCAAAAAAAAAAAATGCTAAAAATGCTGGACAGTATTTAGAGTCAAATTATTTATTAGCACAAATCGTGAGGAGTATGATAGCGGAAAAAAATAAAAAAATATTTCTCCGTCTTTTCTGATGTTGTTCTGATGTTTGTCGATTAGTTGTTTTCTATTGATTTTGGAACATTTCACCATAGATGATAATAATAATAATAATATACATACAGGAATTCCAGAATTTAACCGAAACAAGCAAGAAATCGAAATTGGCGTTGGAATTTCTTGTTTTTTCTTTTTTTTTTTTTTTTTGTTTGTTCATTTTCAAATTTCTTTGATATTCTAGAAAAGATGTTCTTCGAATAAAAAAACAAAAATTATTCGACCGAGAAATGAGCAAAAATAAAGGAATCGCCTACAGATCAGATAGATAATATGAGGCGTGTCATGAACAAGACGAAAAAAAATAACAGAAAAAACCGAACATGAATTGATGATCGTCAAACATTTCATCAAACAAAAAAAAGTTTTTCATTTGTTAACAAATAAAATTTTCATTGGATTCTGAATTTTTTTTTTACTGAGTAATTTAATATTTCAAACTCATACAATGTATTTTATTAATAGTAAATCTTGTTGATTAAATTTTAACTCTAAAAAAAACTTCAATCGAATCAAATCATAAACATGGAGAAAATTTCATAGAAAAAGTTCAATCAAAGCGGCAAATAATGAAAGAAAATTTTTTGGATCGAAAAAAAACGAAACCAAATCAATAAATATAGATCAGTTTTGTCTAATAATTTTTGTCAGGTAAGTGAATCATAACGGTGTGAGTGATTTATAAAAATTTACCAATTTATCTTTACAATATAAACTGATTCTTACTGGATCAAAATCAGGAATAGAAAGCAAAATTTCATATTGATGTAGTGTAATAGTTCACCAAGATTTTTCGTGTGAAATAGAAATCCTTGATCAGAAACAAAACAAAACATAAAAAAAAGAACAATTCATTTCAATTGAACTCATCTCTCTTTCCATCTCTCTCTCTCTCTCTCTCTCGTTTTTTTTTTTTTTTTTTGTTAAAATTTTTTAGAAACACACAAAAAAAAGACAAAATATTCTAGCATAAGAGAGATTATGTAATCAAAATAAATTGATGATGATACTCGAGCATGGACCTTTTATCATAATCTTGAACACAAACTATGATGATGATGATGATGAGTTCTTGTTGTACAACTAGAAAACAAACCAAAATTGAACCAAAAAAAATAAAAAACAGAATAGATCCCAAAACTATGAAGAATGATAAAAATGAAAAGAAAAAGAGTGAAAAGAAAAAGAACAAGAAAAATGAAAAATTATATTTTGTTTAACAATGTCAGTTTTTTTTTGTTATAACTCGAACAAGTTTGTTTGTTTGTCTCTAGAATCTCTCTCACTCTTTCTCATTAATCATTGGGTGTAAAACAAGAATGAATGAATGTGAAAAAAAACGATGAGAAAAAGCGTTAATTTATATAAACAAGGTTCACAATATCTTGTCAACCGATGGCCATTTATATATCATTGTTGCTATCTCATCATCATCATCATAATTATCATTGTTATTATTATTAACTGAAACAATTTTTGATAAACATTATGGTGTCTATGATGATGATGATACGAATTCATTTATATTCGAATTTTTTTTTTTGTTGACCAGCATTGAATTCTGGACACTTTTTTTTTGTCAACCAAATTTTATTTATTTTTGAATGAAAATCTTCAATGAAAAAAAACGGCACTTGTGTTACACACGGTATAAGAATGTCGAAAAAAATTCTACATAATAAAAGAGGAAGTGTGGGAATGAAAAAAAAACCACAGAAAAATAAACAAAATAAATGTGATTCACATAGGAAAAGGAAATGAACAAAATACAAACATACACACACACACACACATAAATAAACAACAAACACAATTACAGAAATACAATACACAAGAAATGTTGAAAAAAAACATAAAAAAAATTTCCTGTTTCACCATTTGATTTTGATTCGATAATGATGATGATGATGATCAAGACGATTTTTCAGTGAAGTGAAAAAAAAATTGATGAGCCAAAAACAGCAACAACAACGATAGAAAGAATTAATCCAAACGGCGTCAAGGGATGTAATGATCCATCAAAAAAAAGAAAAAAAAAAGAAAAACATTTTACAATGATCATATATAAACTGGACAAAAATATACAAAAAAAAAGTTTTCTTCATCATGATGATATACTCAAAAATAAAAATCTAGAAAACACGATGGAAAAAATTCCGGTTCAAACATTATGGGCTTTTAGTTTGTTTTGTTTTTTTTTTTTGGTCACATTTATAACCTCATTTCAAGTCGATTTTTTTTCAGTAGCAATCGAAAAATTTTTTTTGATGGCGAACAATTATTGTTATTTTATGACAAATTCTGGACCAAGAGCAGAAAAAAATACGACAGATACAATCCATCATCGGCGTAGAAAAGACAGAGACAGAAACGATTCCAGAATATGATCATTAATTTGTAATTCGCGTAAAATAAAAAGTAAAAAAAATGTAAGTGTAAAAATTATATTTTTTTCTTAAAAAAAATCACCAACAATTCTTGTAGAATCTAAATAATAAAAAAAAAAACAAAAATAACAATCAATTCTGTGAGCAATTTAAAATTCAAACTATACTTGTTCAAAAAAAAAATAATAATTGATAATCTTCTTATTCAAGTATCGATAAACAAATTGATGAAAATTAATCTCACAATTTTTTTTCAATCTAACAGACGAAAATTGTTGATAATGATAATAATAAAATTGGTTATTATGAGTAAACAAAGATTAGTTTACATTGACAACAAACAAACTTTCCTTATTGATTCCATATAATAGATTATTATTCTTGGATAGTGTTTGCGGGAAAGAAAAATTGGGTAATTGCAATTGGTTGAGAAAAAAATCTTTTTTTTGTAATTCAATTAAACAAATCCGATAGATTTATCAATATTGACCCATATGTATCGAGAACAATTACCGAAATGAAAATGACAATTTCAACATTTCAATCCAAATGTAGGAGGAGTGATGGAGAATTCCTAACAAAGGCGTAACAACAAAAAAAAACATGAAGTAAAAAAAATGTGATCAATTAATGGGATTAATACAGATTTAATGAAAATAAAGTAAAGAGATTTGATTAAATCAATCAAAATCAAAAAGGTTCATTCCATTAGGTGATGAAATATGAACCACATATATTCAATCCACATAGATCAGAACAAAAACAAAAAAAAAATTCCATCGATCAAATGATAATGTCATTTGATGGCCAAGAAAAAAAAATGAATCGATTGAAGAATCAATCAATCAAATCACATTTTGTCCAAAAAAAAAACGGGCAATCAAACAACAACAACAACAGCAAAAGTTCAATAGATCAAAAAGAAAGTAAAAAGTGTAACTGGTAATGGATAAGATCACCAAATCAAATGGACACACACACATCAGAACCATAGATCAGATTAATGAGAAAGCATTTGACCATTTCATTTGATTTTTTTTCTTCTTCTTTTCAATTTATGTCGTGTGTATCGATACGACGACATTTTGCAGATGATGATGATGATGATAATGATGAGATGACTTATTGCCATCGAAGCAAAGAATCAGGCAAAAAAATACTGAAAAAAAGAAACGAACCAAGCGAAACGAAAATGACCAAATATGTCATCCACAATGATCAATCGATCAAATTGAGTTGTCCACAAACATGCCACTGGGTGTCTGTGCGTATATGTGTTTCAAAAACCAACCAAAAAAATCAGATGTCTGTTTTGAGAATTTTTTTTTTCTTTTCCGCTTGACCAGAACTCATATTTCTTATTCAATAAACAACATATGACCAGCCAAAAAAAAAATAAACGAATTCAACCAGAAACCAAAACTGTCCAATAAATAGAAAGAGAGAGAGAGAGAGAGAAAGCGAAAGCCAGGGAAAAGTTTCAATAACGAAAAAATAGAAAATCTTTAAATTTTACAGCACTTTTCATAAAATGATTATAATCAACCAGAGGGTTTGGTTAGGAAAACAAAAACAGACGACAGTTAGGTCCGAAAAAAACCTACATAAAAAGGATTTCGTATTAACTACATTCAATTTGCAGTGAATCTCGTGAAAATATGTGCATCGAAAATGCAATTAATCTATATATGAATGCAATGAGAATGGTGAAGAAAATATGATTCATGCTTTGATTCCTTTGAGAATCATATTCCATTAGATTCAAATGGAGAATAAAGATAAAAATCCAAATGAAATAAATACCATCAGTTTTTTTTGCTGGAATTTTTCTTTTTCTCAGTAAAAACATCATCATCATCATCATCATCATCACAATGAAATGAAAAAAAAATCTTATGTAAGAAATAAATTAAAAAACTATAGCATTTCTCATTTTTTTTTCCAATTATCAATATATAATAGTAATATTCAATTAAAAAAAAGGTAACGGACCACCAATCTATCCTGTTTAGTTGGTTAGATAGGCTATATGATGATATTCGGGTATTATTACCGACAACTATTATTATTACTCTATCATCATTGGGTTTTCATACTATCATCGTGTTTCTTGAAATTGATTTTTTTTCTCTATCAACGAATTATACTTTATTCGAAAATAACGGTTGCTAAGTATAAATGATCTATTTATATAGAAAGTAGTTGGATAATACGAATATCGTCAAACTATACTATAGAAATGAGAAAAGATAAAAACATTGGTACATGGAAATATCGATGTCAAATTATTATTATTTCTTCTACTTCTATGCTTCTATTATTATTATTATTATTATCATACGATTCAGAACAGAAAAAAATTGTGATTTTTTCATCTTTACTAACGGATCTCTTTTTTTTGGTGAAAAAAAAAAGATTTTATGCCAATCATTCAATTACAAACACACACACACACACACGTATTACCGATTATGCTTGGATATCAAATAATTTTTAACGATAGCCTTCTTTCATTCAATCACTCAAATGATTCCGAAAACGTTATAGACGCTAATATCGTCAAATAAGTATTTTTTTTTTATTTGGAATTGGAAAAAAAGTTGGAATTTCTTCGATTAGTAGACAATAAATGAAATAATTTAATATTTATCATTATCGGATATTATTTGTATGTATTGATTGCCTAAAAACATACATGGACGAAAACAACAACAGAAACAGAAACAAAAACCAAGGAACCAAAAGTCACAAATATATAGAACAATAAATGACGACGAAAACAGGTTTGGAATATTAAAGACAATATACAAACGAACAACAACAATCATCATGATTAGATGTGTGATCCAGAAGAAAACGAAAAAAAAACTATCAAAATAAATGAAAATGGAATAGATCACAGTACACAAACAACACACACACACACACACACAATATGTGTGGGCTAGAAAAAAAAACGAAAATTCTACTTTCATCAAATGAATGTAATCAATTTATGATAAGATAGAAGATCTTGAAATTAATGAGAATAATAACAATAAACAAAAACCAATGATGATGATGATGATGATCATCATCATCATCATCAAAAATCAATTTCATTTTTTTTCTGCAACGAAAAGGTGAAATAAAAACCGATATATTAAAGTTGTCGATCATATAATGGCTTTTATTTTCATTTTTTTTTTTTTTTGGTTTTCCATACTTATTGTTTGTTTGTAATCAGAAAATGACGGAATCTTCTTCCATACATATTCTATATATATATATGTACAAGTGCGTGTGTTAATTGAATGCATGATCAAAGATGGATACTGAACAATAAGATGATAGCAAAAAAAAAAGAAAGAAAGAAGAAATAATTTCGAATGCCAACCACGAATACTTTTCAAAAAGAGAGAGAGAGAGAAAATGAGGTAAAAAACGAAATCCTAAGAATAAGACCAATATCAACGATTTTTTTGTTGAATTTCAAAATTATTATCATTACTAACTATACTATCATCATCATCATCATGTTTAAAGTATGTGAAGACAAACAACTTGAAATTTCATTCTTACACGTCCACGACCTGTGCGTGTGATGGGTCTGATGACTTGATGTTGATGTTACACATTTTCATCGTTTCACAGACAGAATTTCAGATTTTTATTTTTGGTGAAGAAAAAAAAAACTTCCTAAAACGAACGAAAATAAAAATAAAAAGCAAAGTTGGTGGTCCTTGATGATGAAGATGGAGATCATCAAGTTGAATGTTCCAATAGAGAATAGTTTCAGCGATAAGAGTGAAAACATTCCAATTGGTAATTGGAAAAAACTATGGAAACCCAACAAACAAATGTAATTAGTTCTAGTAGTAATGTATTATATTTGGAAATTAGTTTCATATATATATATGGTTTTCTAAATTATCGGACAATCGATTTCATTCATTGGATTGGTCATCATCATCAAGATCAATATGAATGAGCTTAAACGTCAATAGTATTGTTCTATTTAATAAATATGATAGAATCCGTAATAATTTTTCTTTGTTTTACTGTTTAATCAATCAATTTATATCAGTAAAAATGAGGAAAAAGTTTTCAGATCAAAATGTTTGAATCACAGACATAGACAAACACAAACACACACACACACACACACACACTTGAAACTTATCAATTATCATAAAAGTCTAAACGATTTTCAAAGTTTTCCAAAAAAAAAAAAACGTTTATTAACGTCGCTGTACTAATCTTTTTCTTTGGAACAAATGGAATTTTTCTCTTTTTTTTTTGTTTCTTCATAGGAATTCAGTCTCAATATCATGTATTATTAGAAAAAAACGACGACGATGACGACATTGACATTAGTCAATTTGTTTAATGTTTGAATTTAACAATGTTCTGAATTGATAAAACTAAAACATGATGATGATATATAGAATCAAATGAAATGTGGTTGTGCATTAAAAAAAACTAAAACAAAATCCTTGACCGGCCAAACCAAAAGAGCTATATGAATCAATGATGATGCGAATGAATGTCATCATCATTGTTATAATTTAGTTAATTATGCGAACAAAACAATAAATTTTGTCATATAGCATTCTGGAATGGTCACTTTGGTTTGTGTGTGTGTCGGAAAAGAAGCAGAATTTTCATTTTCATTCACACCATGGACAGTAACGAATAATTATCAACAATAGAAGAGTGGATTTTTTTTTCGTTCGAAAATTCAAAAATCTGTTGACATGAAATTTTTTTTTATATTAATATTTATGATAATTAGATTTGAAAATTTCCGGGATTACAAATATGTTACTTGGAAACTTGAAATTTCACATAACACAAGTTAATCATGATGGAACAAAACAACAACAATGATGATGACAAAATTTAAAATTTTAGTGAGTAGAAAAAAATAAAATGAAAACCACTTGGAACACTTTTTTTTTGACAATGTTTTGATCTCGAAAATTCTGCAACAGAACAGCATGGCCATCTAGTGTACAATATTTCAATTCCATTGTTTTCATTAAAAAAAATTCCTGTAAATTCAATTAAATATATTATATTCGATTAAAACACAAGGATTTAAATTTCAACTGTACCAAAGAATCAAAAATGTTGGATCATCGATTATGGTTTTTAAATCTTTTCATAATCTGATCCGATTTCTTGATCTGATTATAGCAATCGTAATTTGTGATAAAAATGTTATGGCCAATAATTTCAACGATAGTCATCATCATCATCATCATAATGTAAATGATACAATCATCAATGAAAATGATGATAATCAATTAGAACCATATGTAACATGTGAATATCATACACCGATGCCAATCATATCCGAGGTAACTAATATCAACGATTTAGCTATTTCTTCAAATTATCATTTCTGGATCAATATCTTTCCAATAATTATGGCCATAATTGGTGTATTATTTGCATTTACGTTACTCGCACATTTCATGATTAATAGTTTACCAATGGAAGATCAACAAAATCATAGAAATACAATCAATCTGGATAATCGATCATCAACATTGAATTCAGTAACAACAACAACAACAACAACGACCAATAATTGTCAAAAATCATCATCATCATCATCCTCATCGGATAATTCATATCCACCTTTATCATCGCAAACTTTGTCATCAACAATATCATCATCAAATCGATCATCGATTATCATGAAATAATCGATTATAAAAAAAAGGTTTTTGTTAAAAAAAAGTGTTGTTTTTATCTAACCATCACGAGATGGCGAGGTTTTCGTTTTGTTTTGAAACGAATGAGTTGAATTTTTTTATTCTTCGGAAAAATGTGGCTGAAAATTCTGTCGGCGTTTTTTTCTCTTAATTAATAAATGTAACTATTTTTCATTTCATTTTTTCTTGTTCTGATTTTTTTTATTGTCCATATATTCTTTATTAATCGAAGGCGAAGATCAACTTAAAAAAATTCTACACAATGAATCCAAATCTTCCACAATTTCATTTAGAATCTTCATTTTTCGATCAACCATAACACAAATGAATGAATAGAAGTCATGAATTGAATTATCTTTGTCAAAAAAAAACGAAACGATAATGATGATGAAGAGATGGAAAGAAGCATCCATTGAAATATATGGGCCAAAAACATTTGTTCATCTTAGATCAAGTAATTGTCGCCCAAATAGACAAATAGCATCATCATTTGATCTTGTCATCAATTCACTATAGCAGTTCTATGATAATTTGATTATTTTCATATACAAAAAAAGTGAAAACTCAATGCTCGATGATGATGATGATGATGATGACATATATTTTTATTATTATTTTTGAGTTCAAATCCTAACGATGAATTGGATGGTTGTGATTCTGACTTTTGATTGGGATTGCTGTGATTTTCTTCTTTTCTCAATTCGCGAATTCCCTTTTTTTTCTGTCTTGGCCAATTTGTAGTCGATGATTTTTTTTTTCGTTGGATTCTTTTAAGAATTTCTAATACAATCTCCTGTGTTGTCCTTTTTTTTGTTTCTATTGAATTTCCAGAATCAAATGTTGATAATAACAATTTTTTTCTAATGGCCATTCTTTACACATGGCATGAAGAATTTCCGTCTCATCCACAAATTTTTTTTTGTTGCTCTCAATTGAACCCACCCATGGACTTTCAATAATTCACGCAAAGAGATATTAATGATATTTTACTTTAATTAATCCATTGAAATGAAATGAATTGAAATGCACAAAGTCAACAATATTGGAATGAAATGATGTGTGTGTGTGTGTTTTTTTTGTGTTCAATGGCGGTGGGTTGCCATGCAAAAACAAGAAAAAATTTTTTCAAAAAAAATGAAGAATAAAAAACTATATATAACAAAACTCTATTGATTGTCCAGATGTGGCCCTTTTTTTGCTCATATTTTAAAAAACCGACAGAATCATATATTGTGACTTGGCATCGTTTAAGATGAAAATTCACAATTCAATTCATTCAACCAGATCAGTGATGTTGGGGGCAGATGGTTGACTAATTGAATACTATAGTTTTTTTTTGGATTCATTTTTTTCTGCTTAACTATGATGATGATGATGATAATGGAATCAAATATCGTTTGGTTGGCTTGATTCATTGTCAACCAAACGATATAATCAAAAATAAAAAAGAAGAAACGCTACCGTTGATAATAATGAACATTTAAAGATTTTATGGATTAGATGAATGAAATGAAATGGATGGTTGAATGTTTTCAAAAAAAAGGCGAACCCATAAGAACATTTTGCACACACACACACACACACATTGTCGTTGGCAATCATATATAAAGAGAATCTCATTGCCATCGACAATATGATGGATCGTTTCAAGAAAAATTTATCCTTCTGCTGCCCATCATTATTATCATCATCATTTTGTGTGATATTTTTTTTTGAAGACTATAGATTCATGTGTTTACATTCTTCGACTCCCCCCCATCCCAACATCACATTAATATCAACGATATGATCGGTAATTGAACTGTTAAGTCACAATACAGTACTGAACAGAATAATGGTCCTTCAAGAAAATAAAAAGAATTAGGCAAAAATTTTTTCTCCTCTTCTTTATTTCAATGTTCTTGTCTTGATGATGATCTTTAAATTTAAAGTTTTTTTTCATTTTTTTTTCAAAAAAGTTTCTTCATGTCTTTTCTTTTTGCGAATTTTTTCTCTTTTATTTGTTCATCGAGTGATATTTTTAACAGCTCCTAGTTAATTGTTAGCAATTCCAAAATATGTCACCCAAACAATGCTATGCAATGTCATCGTAAGAGATGGTGTAAGGTTCTGCTAAATTTTTTTTTTTTTTTTTGCTTCTGACAGATGACAAATTTCATTTTGATTGGTTTTTTTTTTCTTTGCTTATCGATTAATATACGAACAATATATGTAGCAAGGCAATTGCTAACGCAAATCACAGAAAAAAAAAGAATATAAATTGTTATGAATATACACACACACACACACACACCGATAGCCGTCATCCGTTGTTCCATTGTTTCAATGAAAAGATTTTTTCTTGTCTCAATTTTTTAAATCCAAGCTTTCAATTCAAAAGCTCATTCAATTTATAAAAAAAAATTTCCTTCATCATCCATTTATCAGTGTCAAATTCTAAGCTTTTTTGGTCAACGACAATGATGATGATTATGATGATGATGATGATGGTGACAAACAAAGAATAATAAAAAAAAATAAAAGAATAGAGAACTTTTCAATTTTCTTCCGACCAATGATAAAAAAAATAAAATTAAAATGATGAAATGATTATGAGATGAAAATGAAATGAAAAACATACAGATGATGAGAAAAAAATTAAATTTAGCATTATCATCATCAAAAAACAACAATGATAGAAAAAAAAGTGAGAGATTCTACTCTTGGGAGTTTGTCGTACGTATTTATAGTGTATGTGTTTTTTAAACTTGTCCTGTTTTTGAAACTTTTCAGCCGTTTGACTTTAATAAAAAAAAAAAAATAAAAATAAAAAACAGAAATACACATAACAACGGCAATACAATACAAAATATGAATACAAACGACTGTCGTCGTGTCGTGTACTAGACAAATTATGAAAACGAGTCAGGTTTCATAATTTCATTCAATTTTTTTATATTCATGAAATCTTGAAGAATTTTCTGTTCTTTGTTTCCATAATTTTTTTTTTTTTTTTTTGGTGAACAATCAAGTCATAAATCAAAATTCTCTTTTTCACTTCACTCACTGTTTCCTATTTTTCATTTCATAAAGATTCATTGAGTTTTCTTTCTTTTTTTTTATAGTGAAAATTTTGGCTTGTATACCCCCTCTATTTCGAATGTATATAGATTTTAAAATAATTGAATATAGCCTAGTGTTGAGAATATCTGTGTGTGTGTGTGTGCATGTAATACCGGATACATTACGGACACGTATACGATCGAGAGAGAATAAAAAATTTTGTGCCAAAATGGCAAAAACAACAACAACAACAATTTGACAATGATCGCTTAAAATAAGTGTAATAGCATGCTACGAAATTATATGAAAAGTGAAAGTCAATCTTACTAACAGCCAAATAATTGTCAAGAGATCCATGATTCTGATGTACATGTGTGTGTCTGTGTGTGTGTATGTTTAGTATCTTCGAAGTTGTGTCTTGTTCATAATTTTATGTGATGTGAATGTGGATCTTTAGCAAAAAAAAAAAAATTTTCTATGAAAGAAAATTTAAAGTGAAGCGAATAAAAATGAAATTTTTCGGAAAATTTAATTTTGGTTTTCAAAGTTTTGTTGTTGTTGTTGAGAACACACACACACACAACTTACCGCTCATTTTTTTTTTATTTGGTTGTTTTTTTGTGTTGCCTTTTCCTTCATTTAGATTGGATGAAGACAAGTTTGGAAATCTGGACGGTGTGTGTGTCAACACATTCAAGAATCTCGTACAAATAAACAAACAAAACAAAATTAAACAAGACAGGACAGAATTGAATGGAAAAAAATTGCTCTTTTCTTGTCTATCTGATTACTTGTAGAATCTGACATAAGAATTCATTTTTCATTTCTGTTTTTGTTCATGTAATGAGAAAAATTTAATTTTTTTAAATCCATACTCACACACACACGCACATTTTTTCGTGGCATTATGATTGCATGAGTACATTATTACATCATGGCTACAACTTCATTATCGTTTCATTATCATAATCATTTTTTTGTTCTTTCCTAAATTTGATGAAAAAAAGGATAAGAGATTTTTTTCACAAAACCAAAAAAAAAAAAAGTTTATTGTCCGGATACTGTGACTTAATGTAAATTAAATGGT
The DNA here is from genome assembly GCF_024713945.1 of Dermatophagoides farinae. Lineage (NCBI taxonomy): Eukaryota > Metazoa > Arthropoda > Arachnida > Sarcoptiformes > Pyroglyphidae > Dermatophagoides > Dermatophagoides farinae. The sequence continues at coordinate 3,994,136 of NC_134679.1, read as the reverse complement.
GGAGAAAAATATTTTGCAATTTCTTCAAATCATCATCATCATCAATAATCAATTGATATCCGGTATTGATATCGATATATTTGATATTTCTGTATAAATTGAATTGAGGGAAAAAACACCATTAAACCCAATGGTCATGGTTTTGTTAGGTTTGTATTTGGAATTTTGTTTTGCTTCAAAAAAAAAAAATATGAAATACGGAAATTCAACTCAATTTACAGACAAACACACACACACAAACGTAACAATGGTAAAAAGAAAAACATTTCTCACAAATAATTCCAGGAATTTCTTTGGTTATCAAATCGAATCAAAAAATCAACCGGAAAAAAGAGATGTTTTATTCTATACATTTCTCAAAAAAATTTTCAATTGTAAAAAAAAATTCTTTCAATGATATAAAAATGATGGTTATTCGAAATTGCATTCATTTTGTGTTGTCCTTTTTTATGCTTATTCGTTTTGCGAATATTACAATTGGTTAAAAATGCATCGGAAACTGTCGGTTATCAAATCAATAGATATATCACACAGCCAGACACATTCATAGACATGTTAACGTTTTATTAAAGGTTAAACAAAATGAAAAAAAATCGATTCCTATATCATTGTTTCGAAATCAAGTGAAAAAAAATCAATATTTTGCACTTACAAAATAGAAAGAGATGTTTGTATTCCAAATGTTCATTCTTGTTCATGATCAAAACATTATTTGACTTTATAGAATTCAATCATATTTAAAATATATATTCATAAACAGTGACAAAATTCTTTGAGTTTGAGTGAATGAACAGAATTTAACATTTATTTTGCATTGTTTTTTCATTCTGTCATTAACTCTTTTTTTTCTGTGGACTTTTATTTTCATTTGAAGAAAGTTGTTTATTGTTTTATCATTGTTTTCTCATATAATATAACCATTTTACATTTTGTTTAATTTTATTTCTGTAAATGAACTACAAAAAGTTTTACATGTTCTTTGATTATATAATTTGGCTATATGTAGGTAAAAATAAAATAGATGATGATAATAGTGTATGATCACGAAACACGTAATTTCAATGTCTGAAAGTGGTTTTTTATGTATATATCACTAATGGAAAATTCGCAGACTTTTTTTTTTTTTTTTTTCGATTTTGTATGTGTGTGTGTGTGTGCATCTACCGGATTATTTTTTAGGGAGTAAAAAACGATCAATGAATCTTAGATGATTATTCTATTCTATGTTTGTATGATTGTAGATGACAAAAGTTAAACATAATAAAAATGATGATGATGACTACACAAACTACACACACACACTATTTCCTTTTTCAATTTTTGTTTCCATTTTTTTTTTTGATTAAATATACAGATGTTTACTATGATTATTGTCGGAAGAATTTTTTTTTGTTTCTTTAAAATTTTTTTTTTAAATTGGTCCCCGCCATGATCATAGACATCATTGTTATTGTTTTGGCGCTCATTTTTTTTATCCGGAAGCAAAAATTCTTCAATTGTGCGCAGTTGTCAGTAACAATAATAATGATCATCTTTGATCAATGCTGCCAGTTCTTTTGGAATTTTCACCACCTCTTCAATATTCATTCTTTTACATATGTGTATATATAGGTTGAGAGTATCAGTATTCACTATTTTTGCTTGGTCCAAAACCATTTTACAAAAAAAAAACTGCTTTTTTGTTGGTTCTTAATAGCTGTGGTACACAGTTGACCGTACGACAGCTTTCAGTCATGATCGGTTGTTTCATTATCATCATTTTTGAAATCGAAAATGATTGATTCATTTTTCATCTTTATGACAGTGAAAATTATGAAAATAATTAACAAATTTTGATTCATTGTTTGTGTAATTTTTGTATTTGAACATCTATGACATTTGACATTATCGTTTTTTTTTCTCTATGACAATGACATGAAGTGAACAAATTTGATTTCAAATTTTCAAATCAATTCACCTGATATATTGTGACATTACTACAACAACTTATATTACATTGATTAGTTTGTCTTTATTTGGTGGTTAAATTTATTCTGATTGAAATTAAATTATTATTATTATTATGATCAAATGCATTGATCATACCAAAATTCTCAAATATAATCATTTTCTTTGTAATTATTATCAACATTATTATCGTTTGTGGCTAAATGTTTATGTTTCATGGATATATAATAGTTTTTTATATCCATATCTCCGTATATATAGCGGTACGTTATTTGCGAATTAACCGACATACATTTAATCGGATTATTTATAATGATGATGATAGATTTTCAAGATGGAAACATCAGAATTTTTCTCCTGTCTTCTGTCCAGTTTTGTTTCGTTATTATTTTTTTTTGCGTTAATTTCATTTTATTTTTGTTCTTTCTGCTTCTCAATTATCTAGTCCCAATTTTTTTTCCATTGGTTCGTTTTTTTTTAGGAAGTATACAGATATCATTTCTTTTACTGTTTATGATTATGATTGTAGATTTCAAGAATGCCGACAAGTGAATTTGTTTATGTGTATTTATTATATTGATATTATGGCAACAATTTTTTATTTCATTTATAAATAAATTTTTCTTTTTTTCATAGAATTGGATTACTATCCATCGAAATTCTTCGAATAATGGATGAAAAAAAATAAGAAGCAGCTGTATAGAGAATAAAAAATAATTTTTGTTTTTTTTTATCTAGAATACAGAAACATTGAACAGAATTCGTCATTTTTGTTTTATTTCAAGAATTATGGTTTGTGTGTGTGTGTGTGTCTGCCCTGAAACAAACATTTCTTTCAGTATTTTTTTTTATAATGAATTTTCCAAATTTTTTTTTCTTTAGAAATTGTCTATTCTGTTGTCTAGAATGATTCTATGTTTGAATTTATTTTCCCATTTCCAATTTCCTTATTCGGATCAAAATGTATGTTGGTTATTTCTTTTTTTTTTCAATCATAAATGATGTTATATTATGGTTTATTCTATGTTTTCTACTAAGGACTAAAAAATTTAAATCAGAAAAAAGATCTACTTTTGTTCACAGAAAGGGTATAAACTCAATACTATGAAAAATTCTGAAGCCGATTCATTTTATAATGGATTGTAAAAAAAAATAAAAAAAAATCCCTTCGAATTTTTTTTCTACAGAATTAACCATTACTTATTGGAAATTTTTTTTTATTTTCTGGTCAATGTCAAAGGCAATCGACTTGGTTGTGTGTGTGTGTGTGTGTGTGTAAAGCCTAATAATCGGATTTTTTCTACTTGTGGAAATTCTACTGAAAAATGAATTTTTTTAAATATTTTTTTTCCACTTCAAATATCAAATATAAACAACCATTTATTGTGTATATCCTTTTGTCGTTGCTGTTCAGTTTATTTCAATTAAAAATCGGTGAACAGAATCCAAAAGCATAAACGTTTGGATATTTTTCCGGCCTCATTTTGATTTTAAATAACCTTTTTTTGGAAGATATCTATTGGATAAAGTTTTGATTACTTTTGTGCCCGTGATAATGTCTATATCTGGTATTTGATTCAATTTTTTTCTCTTCTAATTTAATTATAATAACAATGTGACAATCAATCATTCAATCGGTTGATAAATTGAAATCATTTTTTTTCAGCTATTCCAGCATATTCTCTTTAATAATTATCAAATTCTTTCAATCAAAATGAATTTATGAATGAATAGAAAAATACATATTTGAAATATCAGAACGGTTATTGAAAGTCAAACGATATATTAGCATTTACATAATTATTATCTTAATGCAATCAAAATCAATAGCAAAATTACTTGTGCCAAATGCTTGTATTTTAATTGAATTAGTCTGCATTTCAATTAATAATTGTATGTGATTTTTTTCCATCTTTTCAACCGATATACTTTGTATAGAAAAATGTAGAATCTGTATGTGACTAGTGTTTGTTTCACACACATATGATGATAAAAAAGCCAGATTGCTATTTGTTTATGTTATTCTTTCTTTATTCTTCTTTTTCATTAAATTGCTGATTATGATAAAAATTTTTTTTTGTTTATCGATATTTGTCATTCAAATTATGATAAAGAAGAAATTTTCCATTTTGAAAACAGCATAAAACCACCGTTTGTTTTGAGTATCAAAAAATTCATTCATCCACATAGAATAACAAGAAAAAATTCTCTCTTTTTTGTCTCCTCTCACTGTTTACTACCACCATGGTCCCATTGGAATTTTATTTTTATTTTCATTGTCAATTGGTAGTCATTGATATCAATATGTGCTAGAATAATAATTGAAAAACATCCCAAAAAAATATTGTCGCTCTGTGCAATAAAAAAAACCAACCAACACAGAAAAAATATGTGAATAATCAAACTCTTTTTTTCACTTGGTGAATATAATGATCACAAATCAATTTTACTATTGAATTGTATCAGTAAATTATCAGCACAATGATGTCTCGGTTTACGAGACCATACTGATGTGTATGGTTGGACAATAAGTCAATTTTCTTTCCTTGATACTATCCTGGCATTTGTTTATATAATTGCTAATGTACTGTGTAGTTTAGTTTGTTCATATCGATGAACTTATAACCCATTATTTTCTATTCACATTTATTCTCAAAAATTATTTCCATTCTTTTCAATGATATTTATTTCGAATATCTATTATTCGTTTTTTTCCCAAGTGTTTTCTCATACTCAGTTATTTTTGTTTGGATATCCAAACGATCAATATTGGTTCTTTTCTAGCTGGTTTTGTTTTTTTTTGTTTCCTTTTTTATTCTTTGAATTTATTCATATTATCATCATCATCATCAACAACATTGAAAAAAAAACAAAAATTCATGATCAATACGAAATGCATAGTCATTTTATCATCATTCCAGGAATTGAATTTGTCCTTAAGGTCAATTTTTTGCATTTGTAAATTAGAAATTTTTTTTCGCAATTTTCTTTTGTGAAAAAAATTCCTTCACTTTGAAAAAATCACACAGACGGAATCTTCTGGATTTAGATTTGGAATTTATTTCTGAAATTGTCAATTTTTATTTTGTCGTTATTATTGCTGGTTTTGTACATTCTTCAGACTATTTTGTTTGTTTGTTTGTTTATTCGTTTTATGTGGGTTTTTTTTGTCAAAGAATTTGATTTGAATAATTAAATTTTTTTTCAAATGACTTTTTAAAGTGAATTTATGAACAAAAACAACAATGATGACATTGACAAATGTTTTTGCATAATAGATGAAATGGAATGGAATTGGAATGAAAATGCCAATGGGTTTTTTGTCATTTGGTTTTGTGTTTATCTTCACCATCCATTATTATTATTATTATGTATATGAAGCATGCATATACAGGTTACGATCGAAATACGATCCTTAGATTTAATTTCCGTTTGGAATTTAGTCATACTCCCATCACCACACACACACACACCCACACACACAATAGATAATAATGTAATTTTGGTTGAAATAAAAATATTTATTGATTCAACTGATCATTGTTTTTTTTTGCCTCTATGCATGTTGTTGAGAGTATATAAAGGGAACAAATTGAAAAAAATAGATCCAGAATAATATGGAAATTGAATTATTAACAAAAAAAAAAAATTTTCTCTCAACAAAAATCTTGCTGATCCACTATCATTCATTGTTTCGTAAACATCCAGAATATTGAAATGAACAATGACAACGACAAATTCTTTTTGAAAAATAAGATTCGCTTTAATTTTTTATGATAAAAATTTAATTTTACTTTCGTCTATTTGCCTTTTGTGTGTTCATTGTTTTGTTCATTCATTCATTCATCAATAAACAATAATGTTAAATATATCTTTTATGGTTAACCATGGTTGTTTGGTTTTCATTCATTTCAATCAATTCTTTGTTATATATTCTCTTTTTTTTATTTATTTTATTTGAATTCATCATCAGAGAAAAAAAAAACTACACTGTTCACTTTGAATTTTGCAAAATTTTTTTTTTGTTGTTGTTATTCTGATTCTCAAGTTTTATAGTTTTTTGTTGCATTTTTTTTCATCGATCCACTGTTTCCTCCGATAACGAATTGGCCAATATTTTCATTTTTTTTGTTTGTTTTCTGCCTCGAGTCACACACACATAAAATGAAATAGAATATATTAAATTTCTATAATTTTTAATTTTCATTTTCACCCCATGATAAAAAAAATTGTTGTTGTTGGTGGTGTTGTTTTTTTTTTTGCAGAATTTCAATGTTGGTGATGAAACAAAACGGAAAAAAATGCTACACTCAATTGTTCTGCCTATAGCTATATCGGATATAGAAATTCTATCAAGAGGAATCTACCAACAACAAGGGAATCATAACCATCATCAATATTATTTTTTTCGGAACTGTTTGTTCGATGTTCACAAGAATATCAAAAAAAAAAATCATCAATTTCGATTCTAAAATTTTGTATTGAAAAAAAACGATACAATATTGTTTCCCAATAAAATTGGACCGGATTTTGACAATTATTGGGAACAGTGAAAAGAAAAATTCTGATTTTCATTTGGTCATTGGTTTTTTGTACACTAGAATTTTTTTTCCTGTAGTAAAATATTTGACAACAACAGATGATTCTATTGGTTTTGTTTCCTTGTAATATTATGACCACATATGTGTGTGTGTGCTACCCAGAAAAAAATAATCGATACATGAAAAGTTATTATAATATTTGTCGTTGTTGTATTAATCCTCAATTTCCTTTGAAATGAACAGAATAAAATCATTTTTTGAACTTTGATTTCTGTGTATGTGTATCGATTTTGCAAAAGCAACAACTAAATGTCATTTACGGACAAAAAAAATAATGCTAAAAATCATAATCATCATTACTGATGATTTCTTTTTTTTCTCATTGTATTTAGATCATTAAAATAAATTCATTGATCAGTATCAAATAAATTTGATGTGTAAGTTTATATCTAAATCATCATCATCATGTATGATCGAAAAATAACTATGGTCAAACAAATAGAAAAAAAATTGATGGAAATCTATCCGAATGAGCTAACAACAGAAAAAAAATAAATGAAAATAAAATAAAAAATCGAATTTCCTATAATAATGATAATTATAAAACAAGATAGAAATATTGTTGGAATTTTTTTTTCTCATTCTTTTTTTTCCAGCCATTTTGATTCGATCATCGATTAAAATGAACGCCTACATTCCAAAACACAAAACAAACCCAGTAACATCACTGGGAAAAAAAAGGATAAAGTCATCACACACAGAATTCCACTGGCCATATATTGCCCAATGGTCAATTTGTGAAAACGACACATCATGTTTTTTTTCATGTTGGTTAGACCAGACGAAAGTTTAAAATTTTTTATTTTTTGAAATATTAGTGCAAATAACAAAAAAGGCGTTGTGATTTTTTTTCGGAATCTTTATGTTATTGTTGCTTGTAATTTTTGTCGCCATTGTTGTCATTGATTTTCGATTAAATCGAAAATCAACTCAACCAACTGGCTAATAGGGCTGTATGTTTGGTATTTTTTTTTTTGCTTTAAAATAGTTTTTCTTTTGTCCGATCCAAAATAATTATTGATGAAATAGTTGTGTTTATTTATGGAATTTTTTTCCTGTTATTATAAAACTTTATATTTTTAACTTTGTTTAGAATTTTTTTTCTATGAAAATCAGAAAAAATTCAGAATTTACATTTACCACTTTTCTTTTGTTATAAAATGTACCATTTTTTTACATGAAATTTGTCGGAAAAAGTTTCCACTCAAAACAAAGAGAAAAAGTCTTCTTTTCATTTATTCAGAAGACAAAATTTTCATCATTGTTCCTTTTGGATTCTATTACAAAATGCCAAAAACAAAAATCATCATCTAAAGGACCAAGATGATTCAAATACGATTCTATTGGTCTGTTTGAAAGCCAACAAAATTAAAGTCATGATAACTTTGGAACAAAATTTCAGAAAGGATTTTTCTCTATCTACAGAATAGAGAATCCATTGAAGAGTATGAAGAAAATAAGGAAGAAATTCTTTCCTTTTCTAGCAAAGAATAAAAAAAAATTCTTCAATTATTCATCTGAAAGAAGAAAATGAAGTGTTTTCATCATAAGATTTTTTTTTGTTATTATCAATCTTCACAATAGTAGCCGTTGGTCATTTTTATAATTTTTTCATATCTTGTTTATCATGAAGATGGTTAAAAATAGATTCTGTGTAATTCTGTCAATTCGTGTGAACCAATCGCAAACGATGATGATGATGATTATAATCTGCGGTATTACATGTACATACAATTTTTTTCTGTCACTTTTTTTATGTGTTGGTGTCATTATTCTTGTTTTTTTAACACTATAATTTTCAAATGTTTTCTTTTTTTTCTGCCTTAAATCATCATTATTTATGATGATGATGATGATGATGATGACGATAGCCATGATCATCATCAGCATAACGATGAAACACTCATATGCAATGTGTGATATGTAATGTTACAAAATAACGAAAATATAACAGTGAACGAGAGAGAGAGAGAGAGAGAGAGAGAGCAAAAGCATCTTTCATTTTTATACTTGTCATCGGGTGAGCAAAAAAAAAAAAAAAATGATGATGAAAAAAAAGAAGACAGAATATTTCTCACTAAAGCTCTATTCATTTTTTGTTCAGCTTGATTCTAAGTGTTTTCTTTTTTTTCGGTGAATGAATGATGAAAAATCCGAAAGCAAGGCAAATTTTTGTTACAAAAAAAAAAATGTTTAGAAGAGAATTTTTTTTCATAGCTAAAAAACATCTTTTTTTTCTTTCTTCATGTCCTTCATCATCATCAACATCAATGATGATTATGATCATCATCATTATCATCAGCACTGATTGAATGATGACAAGAAATAAATTGAGAATAACGGTCATTTTTTTCCTGCGTATGTAATGTGGATTTTTGTCCCCTACAGATATGGCTGAGAACCTTTGGATTTTATTTTATTTTTTTTTTTGTCATCATCATCGCCATCATCCGACAGAGATCAAGAATTACTGAAAGCTGTTAGTTGAACGAGAATAAAAAAAACCAAAAGAATCTGAGTAACTTTTTTTTCACGATCAAAATTAAATTTGATTTTTTTTTCTATGACAAAAATTTCAAATATAGAATTGCTAAGAAAAAATTCTAATCACGGCTAAAAATTATATCCGAAAACACTTGGCTTGCTATTCGCCGCATTCATTCATCCATTCAACATACAATTTATACACAAAGCTTTTTAGACATAAAAAACGAGTGATGTATTTGATCAGCACATCATCATGATGATGATGATGATGATGATGATGATCGTGTCGTGATCAGTGGTTATTCGTAGTATGACCCATCCATACAATCAATCTATGCATTAAATTCTTTTTAGCCATTTGTTAAGCCGTATCAAAAAAAAAGAAAAAGAAAAAAAACGAAGACCAAAGAATAATGATCTGAACATGCAGTTTTTTTGAATCACATTGGCTAGTGGTTTTGAATTCATTCTTTATCAGAGTATTGTTTGTTTGTTCGTTTTGATTTTAGTAGTTTTTTTCACATATATTCAATCCAATGATCCAATGTTCAATGATGAAAAAAAAACGAGAGAGAAGTGTTTTATTTTATTTTGCTTGCTAAAAAAAATAGAGATTATTTTTATCCTGATTCTATTCTGATGTTATAATAATAATGTTGTTATTATCAGTTACGATTTTTTTCTTCTTACACACAAAAGAATTGCGATCAAAATCAAATTTTTTTTTCAAACATAAAATTCTGTTGGTCGGTGAATTTTTTTTTTCTCTCTCATATAAAGTTCTTTTACCAGTTGTAATGGGTGACACATATGCATTGTCCATTTCTTTTATTTTCTCCCGATCGAATGCTTAGAAGAAGAAGAAGAATGATTGCAAGATGTCAAAAAACACAAAGATTTTTTTTTCGTAGTTTGAGATTAATTGACCGTTACGCTTTTTTTTCACTGAAATGACAAGAAAAAATCAACTTGGATATTTATATTTGTATTGTTCGGGATGAATCATCTGCGATCGAACAGAAAATTAAACATTGTTCAATTTGAATGTCCAAAACTTTTTCTTTTCAATTGAATTTTTATTCTTATTTTTTTTTGTCTGAAAAACTGAACAATAATTTCAAAGTTTTTTGAATCTAATTTTGAATTCTCAAATTATATTGTCACATTTTGATCTACAATGCAAGTTTAAAACTTATTTTGAAGTTTGAATTTCATGAGGAATCCAATTCTCGGAATTTTCACATACGAATTATGTGAAATGCATTGAAAAGCATTTAGGATTGTTTGTTTGAGGAAAAATTTTCTTTAAATTATAATACAATTTCTTTGTTGATTTGCATATTCTGTTAAGGGAAAAAATTTTTTTTCTGTTTCATCATCACAAAAGAAGAATAATTCCAAAAAGATTATCTACCATTATCATTTATCGAAATGAAAATAGCCAAACGATGGATCCCATTTTCACTATTCAACCGTTTTAATTACTGCATTTTGATTATTTTTTTCCACTTTCAATGTCCGTTTAGTTTCACTATATCCGAATGCCCCTTTGTTGATGTTTTTTTTTCTATTACGATATCCCCATTTCACCCTCCTTGTGGTTTGTATTCTAGTTGTTGTTATTAGCATCTGATGTTACATTTGGGATCTAAAACCATCATATTCATTCATCTGTTTTATATATTTGTTTTGATGATTCGCTGGTGAATATTATAAATAAACATCTGCTGCAATAGAAAAGTTTGTTCGTGTGTCTGTATGTGTGTTGTGTGTGTGTGTGTGTGCCTGGCCAATTGGAATTGAGATTTTTGCCTCAGCCACAAATCTATTGCATTCGAATTGAATGAAAATATATTATACCTCAATATATGAGCAACTCATTATAAATAATTTGGATTCAGATATGGCCATGGGATTTCTAACTACAAAAGTTTTCACATGTTTTTTTTTCTTCTTGATCTTTCAGTCTTGATTTTTTTTCGTCTACAAAAAAACTTGTTTTTTTTCAGTTAATTATCCAAAATGATGATGATGATGACAATGTTTATTGAGTTTCACAAATAATTTGTTGGAAATGTTTACTGAGAATGTTTTATTTTTTTTTAAAGTTAACCACGTGATGACAACAACAACAATTTCATCAGAATTTTTACAGATCCTTTTTTTAAAAAGAAGTAAAAAAGTTTTTAAAAAATTTTCATCCATACACAATTAATGATTCTTTTAATCATGATCATAATGCTGATCAGATTCTATAAATTATACAGTAAAAAAAAGAGACATCTTGTAACTTTTTTCTTTACTTTTTGTTTTAATTTGTTTGCACCATCAAATTCAATGTTCCTGATCCATGAAAATTATCATCAATTGCAAATGTTTTGTGTATATTTTTTTTCTAGTTGGTTACATTCATGTTTATATGTAACTTTCGTTTAATTTGAATAATGATAATCTCGATTTGTCATTCTATTTTTATTTTCATGCTATACTCAATATATCACATACACATACACATACACACACACACAGATATATAGATTGGACCATGTGTTTATGAGTGAAAAAAAAATCTATCCACATTACAGAGATAGGGCAGACAATTCCTGCGAAAAAAAAATCATCATCCATCAATCCATGATCGTATACAAAATTCATTCCGACCACGAAGAAGAAAAAGAATTGTTCGTACAAAAAGGGAAAAAAATTTATACTTTTTTTCAGAATCGATTTTTTTTTATAAATATATCAGAAAAGTACATATTATAGACTTTTTTTCTACGTTGTTTGTTTGTAATTTACTGTTTTTGACAACTTACTTGAATCAAACAAATTAGAATATTGTGGAAAAAAAACTTTAACAAAAAACAACATCAATATCATCTATTCAAGAAGAGAAGGATATAGACCTTTATTTTGCAACCATACTTGACATCAGCTGAAAGCAAAAAATTTCACATACAATCAGAATAATGTTTGGCCTCAATTTTTCATTTATTTATTTATTTAAATTTTCTTTAAAATTCGATTGTTGTTGTTGTTGTTTGTTATTTAAGTGATTGATAGATTCTTGTTGTAAGTCAATAACAAACACACAAAAAATTTTATCGATCACATTATTTTGATAGATCCTTCAGGATAAAAAAAAACTATTATTATTAACATCGAAATGATCTGTAGAAAAAAATGGTTGCCTAGTTTATTGAAAATGTGCTTCATTTTTATTATTTTTATTATTATTATTATTTGATTATCATAATAATAATGATGATAACGATAACGATAATAAAATGAATGAATATTGAGTTTTGGTCCAATTGAATCTTTTGAGCTGGTTGTTATTGGTATCTGTGGACACACATAATAATGTCTGACATATTTGATGCTTTCATTTTTTTTATAGAGATATTATCATCAAATTTCGGATATTAATCCAAAGATATTATGATCATTTGCTTTTTATTGATCTTCATTTTCAATTATTATTGCGTTAATCCATTCTAAAAAAATGTCCATAATTTTATATTATTTCTGAGTTTTATGAATTCTACATTCTAAAGACATAATCATGGTAATAATATTGCCATGATCATTATTGTAGCAATTAACCACTAGTCGTTTGTTTTTTTTCTTTGCTTATGCCCAACAAAAAATTCCATCAACATATTCAAACAATGAATCAGTATGATTGGTTGGAAAAAATACAAATGAAATGTCGATAATGTGCTATTAATATGTTTGTCCAGTTTTTCATGCTGCTGCTAGTTCTTATTGCGAATTTCAATAATTTCTAAAATGTAATTTATTCTTTATTTTCACACTATTATCAGAATAATTTATAAATCACTTTCTATTCCAACACAATCAATAAGTTATTGGTTTTTGAGCTGATTTAATTGGATTTATTTGTCCCAACTTTAATTTGTGTGTTTTTGGTGTTTAAATCAACATTTTTTTCCGAATTTTAATCATCCAACATTGATTCAGCTAAAGAATCAGAAGAATCAAACACACACACACACACACACACACACACGCAAAGCCTATCAAATCATTAAAAGAATTGTAGTTCATGAAGAAAGTTTTCTGATATTCATTCCAATTTTGTTATGCAAAAAAAACAAATTCTTCTTTTTTTGCACTTTTTTTTTCGCATGAATTATGCCAATTGCTGATATATTGATTATTTTGATTGTATGCATCTGCAATCATTCTGAATAAATATCATCAACTTGAATGAATGAGGAAATTTTTTCCCCTACATTTGATTTTTTTTTTCGCCATAGTTCAGAATCATTTAGGCAAATATGATGAAAAACTTTTTCTTTTCTTTCTTTCCACAAGTTTTTAATTTCAAATTCCTAAGATTTTCTAGTAGAAGAGTTTCTAAAAAATTTTTGTTTGTAATTTTAGCAAACACAACAAGTTTTATATAAACAAATCGGAGTGTATTTTTTTTGTCGCAAATGTTGGCCAACATTTTTTTCAAATTGAAATTTTTAGATAATTATGTCCTATTCTATTATCGCATCATTGACTTTTTTTTGATCACGTGGCAGTTTTCTTGTATTGTTTTTTTTCTTTGGTAAGATTCTTTCAAATTCTTGATCTTTTTTCAATGATGATGATGATGGCATCATTGAGAATATAGAATTTTTGATTTAATATTTGTTTTTTTTTTGGAGAAAAATCCAAAAGAATGCACTAACACGACTTTAAAAATCCATTAAACATTGCGACCAATCCTCCTCTAACTTACTTACGGAAGATCATCATTATATAATAAGTCTATATAAAATCGTTACACAGTTGCAAGTATTTTTGAACAAACGAAAAAAAACATGCAGATGTTTTTTGATTTTTTTAAAAAAATTCTCTCTCTCTCTCTCTTAGCATCTTTAATGATCTATCAAAATGTTCAAAATAATGCACCGACAAAATATTGTTGAATAAAACAAAACAAAAAAAGAGAAAGAAAAAACCTAGTTCAAAAATTCAGTCGTGTGTGTGTATGTTTTAAGAATCACAAGATTTGTGTTTCATTCATGTTCACTTTCCAAGAATGGTGATACAACGGAAGAGAATCCCGGCTATAATCAACAATAACTTACTTATTCATGATTTCATTTCATTTTATTTCATTTTTTTGTTGTTGTTTTTGATTTTATATTCCACAAGCCGAGAATAAAATATGCTTGCTTTTCATTTAATTTCAAGATTCAAAAAAAAATGAAGTTTAAATCTTCAAGATTCTGGTGCTGTTTTCTTTCTAATTTTAATTTTTTTTCTTGTTTCTCATTTTCTTTATTTCATTTCTTTGTTCCTAGAAAAAGGTAACAACAACAAAAAAAAATTCCGTGATTCACTCCTTTTTTCACGTGAATGAAGATTAAAAGTTTAAAATTTTTTTCTCTTGTGTGTCTACTGTTAATTCATCTATCACCGTCTTAGGATTTTATTTTTTTTTCTCCTGAATGTGTCTGTGTTTTTTTTTTCATTTCCATTTTTTTCTCATTTCATCCATTCATACTGATTTCATTTTCAGTTCAGTGCTATTTCTTTGCACAGAGAATTTTAAAATTGACTTTTACTTCTTTACTCACTATTATTTTTATTCACTTCACAAATGTAATTTTACAATTTTAAAATGAGAGAAAACAATTTCAACACCAAATTTATTGTCAGATTACATTTAGATTACATAGGTACAAATTTTTTTTTCATTTTTTTCCTCATATGCAACATAGGTAATAATAATAGTCATTATCTTGCCTCAATAATCATTTTGTTCATATTTTAATCAACAATAGGAATCCAAAACTCCATGGCAATCCAATTCATTATAACAATCTAACGAATAAAAAAAAATTTATAAAATTAGACATTTTTAAATGAAAGACAAGTATACTTAGGAAAAGATATGCATTGTCCTGATTTATATAAATTGTGTTGTAAAACATTTCATTTTCTTGGAAATCAAACAATAGATTTTCTGTAACATTTTTCTTTGATTCCAAGCCTTTCTTTTTTTTTATTACTTTGATATAACCAAAAAACACATAACTTAATTAGTTTTTCTTTTATGTGAAAATGCGATATATCTCTAACTTATTCAGTTTTTTTTTGTTTTGTTTCGACACTTGACTTTGGCTATTCATTTCCATTGGTAATTCTTTTTTTTTCTTGTCGCTAATTTTGTTCTGCCAGTTATGCTTCTTCAAATGGATCTGTTCGATTTATTCGCTTGGAAAAAAATCGTATATGAACAAAGAAAAAAGTAAAGCGCTCAGATTTCACTTGGAAACGATTTACGACAGTGAAAACAACTTTTTCTCTTTTTGTTTTTTTTTGCTGTTGCTTTCGTTTGTTGTTTACGATCGAATTGGAATGGAAATTTCATTTCAAATGATGAAGAATTTAGAAACAGAATATGAATCAAACAGTTTTTTTTCGTCTAATTTTTCTTGTATATATGAATTATTATCTTTGATGTAAAGAATATGATTCTCATCAGAGTATCAATGATTACATTATACATATAGACTAACATAAAATATCTGGACACTTTTGATTGTTTTCTGCATTGATATTGTCCATATAAATGTTCAACTATGAATTCTCTGAAAGGAACAGAGAAAACACACAAAATAAATCTAATTTATTCATGTGGTTTTAGGATCAGAAAAAAAGATTCAACATTGATGACCAATTATATTAATGAAAATTAAAATTTTCAAATCCGATTGAATTTATATGATTGCAACCAAATATTTGTAATAATAATGTAGATGAAATTTGTTTTTTTTTTTCATTATCAATAATCGATTACAATCTCATTTGATTTCTTCATATTTCCAATACGTTACCTTATCATCATTTCAATATTTTTAATAGCATGGAATTTTTTTTATTCCATTTGCAATCATTTTTCCATCGATAATGATAAAAAAAAGAAACAATTTCTTGTCATTAACTCTAAATTATTCTTTTATTCTTCGTATTTTTATTCTATAGAATAAAAATTTTCTTATTATTCAACCAATCATTGCATATTTTTTTCCATCATTGTCATTTGTCGTTCATTAATTCAATTAAACTAATTATTATTTCTGTTCTAATTAATTAATATAATGTGTTTTTTCTTTTCTGCATTTTTATTCTCGATTTTTTTTTCTTATTTGCAACAAATTAAGGGGTGTAAAATTCCTGTATTTCCATTCCAAGTTCTTACTATCGTATAGTCTATTTTTTTTTGTACGTTACGTAGCATGAGTCTGCATGTAGTATTTTCTTTCGTTTTTTTTCCACATTTGAAATTCTTCTGCCTCGTCAATATTCCAAAGACGTGCACTATAGATATGAAAAGAAATCATGTTGCTCACAATAACAAGCCGCCGATGCTAGAACTAGCTAGAAATGAAATACATTTTATTCCATTCCAGAATTGTTGATTATAATTCTTTCATCATTCATTTTAACTATTTTAGATTCTCATCTTTGAACTTTTTTTTTCGTTGTTGGCCGTTTGTCCATTGCCATACCAATATTCTGATGACGATGATTTTTCTCAATGAGTACATAGAATTTGGAATTTAAAGTAAGTAAAAATAAATCTGTAAAAATTCAACTGAAAAAAAACAGCCAACACCCAGCTGGAATTCTTACTTGGCGAGAAAAAAAAATTCATTATTCTTTTCATACTTTGTTTTTGCTTGTTTAATCTAAATTTTTGTAGTGAAAATCATTTTAAAAAAAATTGTTTTTAAAGGTAACTTGTACGCTTCAAAAACTATCGTTTAAATATTTTTTTTTTAATTACAAGAAAAAAAATTAACATAGATCAGATACTAAAGAATTCCGATTCCGGCCAAAAAAAAAAAAAATTCTTTTCATTCACACACAAACACACGCACACGCACATCAAAAAAAGTTTTCCAGAACCAAATAAAAAGATTTTACCGATATTTTTCTTATCTTTTTCATCCATCCGCTCTAGCTTTTTTTTCATGGACCTTTTATTTGTTGACATAAGATGATGATGATGATGCGACATGTTTTTCAATTGGAATCACGTAATGTTTTCGTGTTGATATCGACCAAATCATTATCATTATCATTATCATCCTCATCATCAATGTGATCATCATCATCATCATCCGATTTATGTGATGTGATGTGCTTGTGACATAATGAAACAATAAAAAAAAGCCACCGTCTTTTTCATCCTAATGATTAACAACCAAATGGTACAACCACATCAGACATTTATTTCTGCTTGACAAAGACAAAGGAAAAAAATTTGCTTACGATTAAATTTTTTTTTTTGAAATGTGATTTCATATTTTTTTCGTCAAATAAAAAAAAAGAAAAAAGAAAAAGATAAACAACCGAAAAATTTTTTTTTCTCAGAAATTACATCTTATGAAAATCCAATTCAATCAATGATTGCACACACACATTATCATTTTGAATCACAAATCTTTATGCTGACCGAAACAATAACAAAAGAAAAAAGATTGTCTTCAGCCTACTGCAACAACAAAAATAAAATACGCCACCATGTTTATTATGATAATAATCAGATTAATGATGGCCAACATTGTTGCTGTTGTTTGTGAAAACTTGCGGGCAATATGATTTTATCATTCATTCATTATCAGATATGTTTTTTTTGTGTGTGTGTGTTGGCCAGCCTTCTGTTATCATAAAACGATCCTAATGTTTTTCTGAAAGTTTTTCTTTTGATTGCCCGTATCAAAACTTGAATTTCAAAAATTTATCTTTTTTTTTATTTATGATTTAAAATTTTCAAAACTAACGTCTTAAAACCTCCATTATTTATTTTTTTTTTTTGGTTCAATGTTTGTGTTCATTCGTAATTGGTTGTGTTTATTCATTCTGTTATCTTTTGTTGTTTTTTTTGTTGAAAATATACTTTAAAATCATTAGTTAAAATATTCATTTACAAATTATCATTTATAACCACAATTATGTCAACATTTCATCATCATCATCATCATCACCATAATAATCGTCATAGTATAGAATCGTTTTGTATATATGACCATAAATCATCATCATCATCCATTAGAGTCTATCAATTTTTACAATTCTCATCCTTGTTATTTTTATTGATGCCCTATTCTGCCAAAGCATTTAGTTCATCATCATCATCATCCCAACAACAATCAATTCTAATCGAAACGATTGCTCATCAATATGCAAATAGTAATCTTAAGCTATCATCATCGCAAAATATTGCTACCGAATCGGTTACATTATCACCACGAACCATACAAACAAAATATGGTTCAATACGTGGTCATTTAGTTAAATTATCACGAAACAATAATAATCAACAACGTTCCTTATCTTCAACTTCCTCATCGTCATCATCATCATCATCATATCCACAAGTGTCTTCCTCATCACATACATCATCATCCATAGTTCTATCGGATGTTGAAACATATTTAGGTGTACCATATGCAACACCACCAACCGGCGGTTTACGTTTTATGCCACCGGTTACACCAACACATTGGCGTGGTGTACGTCTTGTAACACGTTTACGTCCAGTCTGTCCACAGCATATACCGGCTCGTGATTATCATGCTATTCGTTCAAGAAATGAAACTGAAGCCTTACGTTGGATGCCACGTGCTCGTTATGAATATTTACGTCGTCTTATACCGATGCTTGGCAATCAATCGGAAGATTGTTTATATCTAAATATTTATGTTCCCACACCTTCCACTAATCGACCATCATCAGGTAGTTATGTTGTACTTTTTATTTCATTTAATTAGGGTTACCATACGTCTGGATTTAGTCCGGACTTTTGTTTGAAAAAATATGGTAGCCCTACCTTTAATCAATCACATAAATAAAGCTAGATACCTAACATTTGATGATCATAAATCATTATTCAAGTCGATTCAAATCACGTTTCTCTATTTCTTTGAGAATTTAATGATCCTTGCCTTTTTTTTGTTTTTGTTGTTGTTTTATAAGTCATATTGACTGATGCCATTTACATAATGTATCATAATGTCTTTCAGTATTCATATAGATTGTTTATTTTGGTGTTGCGAAAAAAAAACAAATTGTCAAAAAATATCCATTTTCATATTTTTCACCAGTATTCTCAAAAATTCTAAAACAATAAACCAAATATATATGATGGTAACAAAATCAAAACATGGATGGCTACCAAAAAAAAAAAAAAAACAAAACAAAACAAAACAAAACAAAAAAACATTAATCACCGCTACATTCAATGAACTTTTTTTTCAAAATATCTAGGCTTAGCAAATGAGATGATCAATGATTTTTTGTTTTGCATTTATTTTATTTCCTTTTCTCGCGCATAAAAGTATAGGAATAGTGTGGCCATTGATTTTGATTGACCTATAGAGATTTATATATGCAAAATACAGAACACTTCTAACAATTTATTCAATTTGGGTTTGTTTTATTCTGATTACAAAAATGAACCGTACCAAACACTCATTTTTGGATTCGAGCCACGCTAATTTTCAATTATCGATTCTCACATTTTTTTCGACTTTTTTTTTATCTAAAGTTATTATTTTTTTTTTTTGATATTCCAATTCTACTATATATTCCGTTTCTTTTTTCTCTTTTTTTTTTGCTATTCATCATCATGATGATCATAACTATTTTGTTGGAAATTTCAGAATATTTTATTTCTGGTTTGTTAGTTGTTGTTGTTGTTGTTATTTTTTTTCATATATGCACCAAATCAAATCATCGAACCAATAAACATGAGTCTATGTTCTATTATTATTAATAATATGGATCTAACAGACCAGAATCTCAACAAATCATTATTTTTTTTCTTTTTATTTTGTTATTTGAATGTTACAATAGACGCACAGACATTGGCACACCATATTCCAATTTCACAATCATTATTATGATTGCCATGTTCATAATATTGTCATAGTCATGTCATATATGAAAAAGAATCTATCCATTATGCATGAAAAACTAATAGGCCTTGGATTCAAGAGTTGAAAAGAGACAAGAAAAATATTTATTGCTTTTCTTGCAATCATGATTGTTGATGATGATATAAAACTTGGAATAGTTTTTGTTTCTATCCACCATAAAGGTGATTTTGATTATAATCAAATTGATTATGATTATCTGATTGTTGTTGTTAGTCAGAATAGACAATAAACTTGAAAACAAACAATTATATACTTATGGTCAGCTCGTATTTGAAAATCTTTGTAATTTAGATGATTTAATTTTGTATGATATTCTGGTGAAATCAACAACAACAACAACAATTGCTATAATAAACAGCCGGAAGTTATAAATAATTTTGATATCAAATAAAAATGAAAAAAATTATTATTATCATTGTTATTGCAATGACTACAACATTGAATTTTCTTTGCATTCGATGCGTTAAGATGAATGAATATATATAAAAACATTCCATTCAGATTCATACACAAAGAAAAATTGGTTGAAATAAAATTAAAATCTGATAAACTGAATACACAAAGTTAGTATTCAGTATATCTGAGATTGGATTTTAGTGACAAAAAAATTTGACAACATTGGTCAATGTATGGTTGGAAAATTGAAATGAAAATTTTCATATACAATCCAGTATATTCGATTTATCGATTTATAAACAACTCTTTTTTTGATTCTTTTTTGAATGAATGAGAAAAAAATAAAAAAAATTTTTCCATTATTTCTCAGAAAATGTTTTTTTTCCTTAACTCATTTTGTTTTGGTTAGCCACAATTTGTTGTTTTGTATGTTGTTGATGATGATGATGATATCCATTACTATGATGATGGATACTAAAGATTTGCATGTATGTGTGTGTGTGTGTGTGTATGTTCAAATGAAAATTTTATCAAAATAATATTATCGATTCAATATAATTTTATTTTTCAACCATCATTATCAACATCTGTTTGTTTCGTATTCTGTATCCGAATTTTTTTTGTGCTGTTTTCTTTGTTCTGACCATTCAATTTTGTGTATATTGAAAATGATCATGATGATGATGATGTAACAATTGTAAATAAAGGAAACAAAACCAAAAAAAAAAATCATTGAATACATGCATCATTTTTATTTTGGCTCCGGAAAAAAAAACGTTTCAAGTGTGTTATGTTGTATCATCATCAAAAACATCAGTAAACGTTTCATAAAATCAGTGAATAAAAAAAAAGATTGAAAAATTCAGATTCTTTGTCGATCAAAAATTTTCGATTATTTGTTTGTTTGTTTGGCGTTCAGCTGAAAGGTGTTGATGTACTGTCGATAACGACAGCTAAAAAAAATGAAATGAAATTCGTTTTCATTTTTTTGTTACATGAATTTCAAGTTATTGAACGTGATATTCTTATTTTTTTTTCTTCAGTTTTCAATAGATAGACCAATGTTTTTTTTTTGGTCATTTGGCATTTATGTAAGGCCAGAAAACAAAAAATTGTTAGCATCCATTCATTGAAATCTAGCCGCGTAATGTTCTCGTATGTATTCGTATCATGAATTGAAACAAACCAAACGTTTCTTTTTTTTTTGTCTAGCAAGTTTTTTGTTGTTGTTGTTATTATTATGATAAAAAAGGAGTTTTTTTTCATAGAAAAAATGAATGAATGAATGAATGAATGAATGGATGAAGTACATGAAAATGAACTAAGTTTTATTATGGCACAAAGAATTGATTTATCCATTTTTCAATGGTATTTATCATTGAATTCTGATCTAGGCTGATGATGATGATGATGATGATGATCCACTGGCTGTATTTTTTCTTCTTTTTCTTCTTCTTTTTTTGCTTCACCACCCGTATTCAAATGGAATATAAATGATGAAAAGCAACAACAGCAACAGTAATAGCAAAAAAAAAAAAAAAAAGAAAAGAAAAAAAATAGAAAAATTCAATAAAGTGTAAAGTGTACGCGTGGAAAAAAAATAGAAATGAAAAAAAAAATTTTCAACAATATCAAAATGGCAAAATCTAACCGAATATATTTCGGCTTCATCATCATAATATAAAATAGGAACCAACAACAACGGTAGTATAGATATTATTATAGATTTTACATTCAAGATATGGCCATTGTGTGTGTGTATGTGTGTGTCTGTGTGCCTTTGTCGTTTCAGATTGATTCTGCTTTCATATTTTTTCATTCGTTGTTTTTTAACCCATGTTATATTTCATCATCATCACTTTTTTTTAGCGAAAAAAAACTAGCTCTTATCAATATAACAGTATGATGACGATGATGATGATAATCGTTGAATAAAAAAAAGTTGAATAAAAATTGTTCAATATATTAATATATTGTAATTCTGTATATAACCGGTATCATGTTTTAGTGAAAAAGAGCCATTTTTTCCCGGAATAACGAGAAGTGGTTTATTCTTTACTTTTTTTTGCATTTCTCATTTGTATGTACCAATCTCAAATTCTAAAATTTAAAATTATTCTCCATTATCATCATCATCTTTGATCATTCAATCGAGAATATATTAATGTAAAAAAAACGTTCACTGAAAAAAAATGTAATAAACTGCTATAAATGATGATGATAATGAACACTCGATTTTTTGATCATTGTCAAAATCTATATTTATAAATGTGTGTGTGTGTGTGTGCGTGTGGTTTTAAATGATTGTCGATATAATAGAAAAAAAAATCTTGTCACTGTGGTTCTAGCCCCAAACATTTTCACATGAATGACAATTTTTTTCAATAATATGAATTTCAATAGAAAAATGTTATTCGGATTCGATCAATAGGTTAATCTATTGTTTTTTGTTTGTTTGTTTTTTTTGTTCAATTGATGAAAAAAATTTTACAATCCAAAAACCAGAATAAAAAGACCAGCAACATTTTCTCTTCATTTATTTTTTTTTTTTTTTGGTCGTCAGATGTTTGGTTTGTATATCTATTTTTGCCCCATTGAAAAAAATGCTCTAGACTATGGATGATTATGGTGGTGGAAAAAAAATCGCAAGATGACATTATTTTTTTTTCTCACCAAAAAAAAGATGGGCACTTAATTTTACTTTGTTGTCATTTTCATAGTTTGTCTTTGTTCATGAAAAAGTGCAACCGATTTTTTTGTTCATACTGTTCCATATAGGTTTCTGAAAATTTTTTTTTTTTTTTTTTTGGAAAAATAAATAAATAAATCTCGATCCCAACATTAACCAATAGACTTGAGAACTAAATAATAATGATGTTGAAACGAGTTAGAAAAAAAAGAAATGAATACCCGGGAAAGAGAATAAGAAGGCAAAGGAAGTCTATAGGCCAGATGTAGCAGATGTGAACGACACACACACACACACACGAAGTATCCAAATGATATTTTAAGAATCCCACTATTCCTGCTATATTTAAATGTTCAACTCATGGTCGGTTTTTTTCCAACCGTGTTTGTGTATGAGTAAGTAAAGGGGTTTTTTCTTATACACATACATATTAAAGCAATTGTTCATTCTATCAGTAAATCATTAAGAAAAAAAAGAAGAAAGGCCCAAGAACACGACGAAGTAAAAAAAAAACAAAAACAAAACGAAAAGAAACATTTTTCTTCCCGGAGTTGTTCATTGAATCTCAATCGAAAAACGATTTTCGTTTTCTTACTATTCTTACTTTTTTGCCCCTAAAACTGAAACGACAAACTTGCTTTACTGCGATTTACTAGGTTATGCTATTCAAAGATAAGCTCCAACATAGATGATAATGATAGTGGTCGTTTAATTCCTCCATAAGTAATCGAATCTTACTCTCCTCTTTATCTTTTCTTTTATCGATTCGGTTCATTCGTTTCTGGTTAAACGCTGATTTTATTTTTTTGTATATTCATTTCTATTAATTGCCTCCCCCCCGCCAACACACAAATACACAATCATCATCTTTTCCTAAATGGTCTTATAATTAAATTAATTACAATCTATTTTCTATATACCAGTAATCTGTGTCAGATAATTTTGAATTCTTTAATCTCATACATATAGCTTTCAAATCAATAACCATTAGAATAATGAATTAGAATAGTTAGTATTAAAAAAAAATGGAAAAAAATTGCTTTGCAGAATTAGTGAATGCATTTTTCTGTCTGGATACTGAATGTGGCTTTGTGATCAATATTTAAAATTGGCTAAATTTTCTTGTTAAACAAAGGAAGGAAAAAATTATCATCACTTTATCATCATATTAAGAGATTTTTTGTTTCGTGGTTTTCAAACCAAACACTATCCATTAAAAAATACCCCACCCCAAAAAAAACAAGACAACCAAATATCGAGAAACCAGAAAAAAATGATGCAGCAAATGATGCTTAACAAATGATTTTTTTTCTCTTGTTTCATTTACTCACACAAGTTGATCTTGTTTCTTTCGTGTTGTTTGTAGATATTTAGCAATGAAAATAAATTTTTTTTTTATTATCATTTTTCATAACACTTTGTATCGTTCGTCTTTATTTTGACCGATTTGTTTTCAGGTCTAGCAGAAAAATGTTCATCCATTGTCGTCGTATGATGATTTGTTTTTTTGTTTTTTTTATTTTTTTTCAAATTTTTCTCATCTTATTTTGGTTTTTCTTAATGTTTTTTTCCATAGAAATCCTGTATGATACAAAATCTATGGATGAAAAATGTCTCAAAATGAAAATTTTTTATTTTCGTTCAAAGTCAGTTTATTCACAGTACAGTATATGTACGATGGAATTTACTACAAAGTAGTCGCAGAATATCATGAAAAAAAATTCTTACAAACATCAAAATGATATTTTGAATTTTTTTTTCTGTATTCAATTCATGGAATCATATCCTTCGTGGTCCATGTATTTATTTATTTTTTATTTTATTTTTTTTTGTACGTTTGGTTCCATTCGAATAGTTATATTGATATTCTGTTTTTCTCCCTTATTCATTCAATCCAATTGTTTTATCATTTATTCTTTGCTGCTGGGATTTTTTTTTTGTTTTTTTAGTTCCGCTTGGCATTTGTATCTTTTTTTTCGGTATACACAGCTTAGTTTATAAAGAAAAAAAGAAAAATTTATTTCCATGGTTGCTTGAATTCTTTTTTTTTTGGAAATCATTGATTCAAGTTTTTTTTTGGCCCAGTCGGTTTGTATTTGTACGTTTCAAAAAAAAAAAAAAAAAAAAAAAATAGAAAGAGAGACTGACAACAACAACAACAACAAAAAAATTCAACGGTATAGATTTGACTTTGGATGAAAAATTATGGCGATTTTTTTTTCAATTTTTATTTTCAATTCTATTCAAAAAAAAAAAAAAAAAAAACAAAACAAATTCTTTGGTTTTTATTTTTGTGTTGGTTGATTTGCAACCAAAGAATCTATTACTAATCAATTGGAAATAATCGACAACATTTGATGAATATTGTTGATTTTTTTTGTTAAAGTTTTTCCATTCTGTTATTCTATTGTTCATTCACAATGGGCTTTAATTTGTTTCAAAGTTTTTTTTTGTAAAGTTAATGTCCATGAACAACAGTAGTTTTAGTATAAAATAATGAACAGGATTCAATCTTTTTTTCTTTGTCTGTTTGTGAAGTGAAACTCATAATTCTTTTTATTTTTTTCTGTTTGAAAATTGTAAAAACAAAGTAGAAAAGAAACTTTCATCTTAATTCGTTATTACGCTAGACAAATTGAAATACAAATCTTAATTTTGAGGAAAAACCAGATTTTCAGTCTATTCGTTTTTTTTCCTTTTCAAAGACCTTGTTACTTGAAAGAAAATGAAAAAAAAAGTTCGACAATGCCTACGGGTCATCGGATTTTTTTTTTAAATCATTCAGTTCAGTAAAGAAAATTGTTGCAATTTAAATGGCACACATTCACACACACACATAGGGCAATACCATTTACCCTAATGGTAATAATAATATTGTATAAAAAGTTAAAATCACAACTAAATCGAAAATGGTTGAAAATTATTTTTTTCCCATTCTCTCTCTCTCTCTCTCTCTCTAATTTCGATTAAGTTTCATTTCCTTCATTTTTTTTATTTTATTTAATAATTTGAACAAAACAATACAGCGATACCACGGTTAACAATTCGATACATGGTCATCGTTTTACCAGTTCACAAGTTAATCGATGTATCAATGTATATAGGCTGAAACTTGGGTACAATTTTTCAAGTGTATGGAATTAATTTTTTAAAATTGAGTAATAGGAAAAAAACAGTAACACGATGTCGTATAGAGTGAAACTTTTTTTCTACAAAGTTTTTTCTTCAAAAAAAAAACACTAAAATCAATCTCAAAATTAGTGTTTACATTTGATTTAAAGTTTTTTTTTGTCAAAAAAAATGCTATTGATAATAATAGTTTTATTGAAAATAAGAGGTTTTTTTTAGTTCAGATTGATCAAAAGTTTCAAGATTTGTTTATTGCTTGTTCCCCCCAAAAAAAAAAAACATTAATTAAAACTATTTCACCTGTTCGATTTTGGCAGCTGGTTTTTCTTTTGCTCTTAATTCTACCAAATTCTTAACGATGAATTTGATTCTATTACCAGATACAAATCATTTTATTTTGTTATTTTCCTATCTTCATGACAATCTGGTCATTTTATTTGAATACTTTCAACTATAGTGTCGGTTAATTTTAAATTTTTTTTATTTTCTTTTTTTTATTATTATGTGATGAGAAGAAGAAGAAGAAGAAGAATGATCCAATAAATCATTCTACTCATCTCACATCATTATAGTAGCCGGTAGCCACATTGTATCATAAAGATAGGAATACATAATTATGCATGCATATATATAAAAAACAAAAAAACAAAATTCCGGCATAATAAATGAATTTTCACTTCATTTTGATTCATTTTCTTTTTCTTGATAATGAATATATTGGCTTTTATTATTATTATTATAAAGTAAAAATCTTATACAAAATACTGTAAAAATTATACGTACTATAAATCATTCGTTTACATAATGGTTTGTCCCAAATAATAATAGTTTCTTGTATCCATTGTTGTCATAGATTTTTTTTTCATGAGTACAAAATATGACAAATGTTTTTTTCTTTCCGTCCTTTTGGTTGTTTTTTGTTTCTATTATTCTAACTTTCTATTAATATTCACTTGTTTTTTTTATCATAAATTTTCATACGACAAGATTAAAATTTTTACATACACAAACACACACACACACACACACGAATAGACTTGTGTTCATTGATTCTTGAACTTTATGATTATTATCATCATTTGACTATGATAATCATTTATGATTATATAAATGTACAATACTTCTCTTGTTTTTGTTTGTTTGTGTTTGTGTGCATATTTCTATGAAAAAAAAACAATCATTTGACCAACACACTGGTACAGGAAGAAACATTGAACTTGTGATTTAATAAAAATTTACATTCACACATGAATTATATTTATTGAACTGAATTCTGTGTATTTTTTTTTGTTGTTTTATTTATTTAGAGCAAAATTTTGAAAAAAAATTCCACCAAATTCTTGTCTATAAGATCTGATGGGAAAAGAACAAATTGTTGTATGATTTGAGACAAAAATAACATTTTACAATGGTATTTCAAAGTTTGTTTCAGTAACCCCACATATATCGAATGAGTATTTCGACAGTCACACAAAAACCACTGATATTCTTCATTTTGCTTGTCTTTGTTTTTTTTTCATTTTGGTTTTCGGCTATTTGTCGTATTGTTTTTTTTCACTGGAACGTGCCATCTAAAACGTATTTACCATTCGTGTTGTGGATGTGCATTTCGGTTCGGATGTGTGTGTGTGTGTGTGTCTGTGTTTAAAGCATTAAATAAAACAACTAACAAATTATTTGCTTTTATTTTTCCATACTTTCATCAGTATAATACTAATAAAATGTAAAGAATAAAGAAAATAAAAACGATGCAAAAAGATCCTCTGTATGTGTCTGCGTTTGTGAAGATGTTTCTTTGTTGGTGGCCAAAGATTTTGTTTTTTTTTTGGCCGCTCTATCCCTATGTTTGTGTATAAATATTTTCAATGGACAATTGGTTAACATCAGCAAAAAAAAAAAAAAAAATAGAATTTTGATGGCTTTAGCCTCTATAGATTCGTACAGGTCCCAAGAATAAAGGAAAAAATAAACGTGATTCATTGATGGCCTTAGAAAATTGAAAAAATGGCAATATGATTCTGAAGAAAAAAAAAGTCAAATACCATCATATGAGTAGCAAGTAAAGAATAAATTGAAAATTTTCTTCACGAAATCATTATAATGATGATTATGATGATAATGATGGCCGCTAATATCTATCGGCATTTCCTTTTGTGGAAATGAAAAAAAAACACATACATACATACATACATACAACTACTTGTATTTCAACTTGGAAAAACTTTTCCTGGACCAAAAAATTCATTCATTCATTTCTTTTTTCTCCTTTATCATCGAGTATTTAAAATGAATTTTTATACCATCTCTTTTTAGACTGACAAAAAATCTCTTTGAAAACAAAAAATAAGACGAATGACATTTACGACGACTACGACAATGATGATGATGATGGTTAACATTCATTTTTCTTCACAATTCATTCATTCATACTTTTGTCTTGTACCAAACAGTGATATGACTATAGTGTTTCCGAAAAAGATATGAATGTTTAAAAAACAAAAATTTTCACTTTCTTTCGTTTTTACTCATAAATATACTGATTCATTCATTCATTCATTCATTATAGGAAATGTAAAAAAAAAGATTCCTTATTCACAACTTCTTGTTGTACGTTAATGATAATGATTATGATGATCATAACCGTTTCAAGAATCATCAACGAATTCGATGATGATGATGATGATCGGTTGGTTGGTTGGTTAGTTGGTTGGTTGGTTGATTTAATGACCGGCCAGATTTTTGTTTCCTTTTTTTTGGAATATCTAGTAGAAATGTTTTCGGAAAAAAAGTTTTTAAAAAATTGCTACTCATAAAACAAAAACGTATAAATGCCGCAAAAAATAAGAAAAATGAAAAAAACTGGATTATTATGAAATCTTGTTTCCTTTTTTTGTTCTTCTGTTGTTGTTGTTGTTGATTATTTCTTTCACGCCTTGTTTGTTTGTTGTATCAGTTTCATTCTTCTTATTCTTATTATTATTATTATTAATATCATCATAATCGTTGTCACGATTGTTCTGTATTATTATTATTTATTGTCAACATTGTTGTTGTTGTTTCGTTTTCGTTATAATCGTTTTTTGGTAAAAGAGTTAGTGTTGTTGATATTATACTGTACATGTGTGTGATTCTGTGTTTGACATGCAAATTACTTCATCATCATCATCATCATCAACATAATGGCTATCATTTTCTTCATATTCTTATCATTATTATTACGGTATATCACATATTCTTTATGAAACAATTTTCTCTTTCATTGAGAATAGCTTTTGAATAAATGAATGAAATGTTACTGAATATTTGTTATTATACAATATTGGATCATCATCATCACTAAGAAAATCGGTTAGAATAATAAGAAAAAATTACACAAGAATCATTGTTATGAAGAAAAAGTGGTTTGTAATATACGAAACAAACAAACAAAAAAAAACAAAACAAAATGTATGCATTCACTTGAATATGGATTTTTTATGTTGAATTTTTTTCTCTTTTTTTTTGTTTGATTTAGAAATATTTTTTCGATATGTGAAGCAATTGTATATTGTAGAATTTTGTTTATAATAATGATAATGGTAACCATACACGCAATTTTATAATAATAAATCGAAATATCATACACACTGGATACACAACAATATGACAATCTGACATCATACATACTGGATTTTTTTTTGTTGTCTGATGATCACTGTTTCGAATACTGTCTGTATTTTTTTTACGCAGTAATTTTCGAGAGAAAAAAAAATTTTTTTGTTTCTTATTTTGCCACGTTTTTTTTCGTCTTTCTTTTCCATACTGCTTCGAATAGAATATTTTTTACTTCTACATAGAATGATCATAGTATTTGATGTAAACTGAGAATATCAAAGAATGTAGGTTTCATTTTCGTTTTAGTCTACTCAATTGACAACGTTACGTAACAATAAGAAAAAAAATAGATTCTAGTGTAAATATACGAAGAAATAAAGAAAAAAGTTATTTTTGCAATATAGATTAATGGGTTCTAAAGATAGATAATGTGTCCCCATCGTATCCAATGATAATAATAATGCTAAAAGAATAAGCTCGAAATGGATAGTGAGAAAGAAAGATCGAAAGTGAAATTTGTTTTTTGTTTTCATCTTCATCGTCTTTTCGTTGTGATACTGAATATTTGTATGATGGATATGATACAGATACAGATACGAATCACCATGCCACCACTATGAAACATTAAAAGTTTTTTTTTATTTCTCTTTCCAGCTTGTTTGGTTCGATTTTACTCAGTAATATTATTTTTTTTTTCGTTTATTTTTGTTATTTGAACATTGTCATCACTCTAAATACGATGATAATCTTCTTGGTTCTTATTGTTGAACATGAACAATTTTTCCGGTTTAATATTCAAATATCAAATTTTGACCAAAAAAAAAAAAAAAAAAATGAAATGAAATTGGATATTTGAATGCTGAAATACTTGATGTGAGAAAATTTTTCTTTCTCTTTTCTAAATGAAATTAGCACACATACACACAAGTAAGTTTATGAAAATCGAAATTCTAGACTGACAAATATTGATATAATATAATTTCATGATCAAGATTCGTTAATGTCCAATATTTGATGATGTCCAGCTGTAGAAAATTATCATTGGAAAAAAATGAAAATTCTTCATTTTTTTCTATTTTTATTTTTATTTCAAAGAGTTTTTCGCTCCAATTCATTCATTCACATTATTCATTGATTCACAATGTGGCCAGTTTTATTCATATTTTTGTTGATGATGACGACTGTCAAATGGCGAATTTTCTTCAGAAATTTTCATGCTATAAAACCCATCATCATCATCATTATTTTCATTTTTATTCACTTTTTCAAGTTTTTTTTATACATTTTCGTTTTGCGAAAAAAAAATCAAAAGTAAAATGAAAAAAAAACTTTAAATTATCCACAAATTTTCTATTCAAAGAATAAGACATCAGTACATTTTTGCCTTAGCGGCAAAATGAATATAAAACAAAATAAAAAAAAACTTTGCAGAATGCGAACTTTTTTTTGTTGTTTATTAAAAATAAAAAAAAGAATTCTTTCTTTGCTTTGCATTCTGTTGATTATGGATTTGAATTTTTTTCGCTTCTATTTTTTTTGTTGGTTGTTGGTTGTGAACAGAAAAAAAATGAATTTAACAGAAGACAGAATTTAGTGAGAATTTTCTTTTTCACACTATCTGTCTATGGCATGATTGTTTTGGATCGTTTCGTAAACTTGTTTCCACCATCATCAGTGATTATATTACAACAATGATGACGATAATGAAGTCCATTGAAAAAATCGATACTTTAAATGACAGTTTTCGTCATCATCATCATCATCATTTTGACAACGAATTGTTTCTAGTGAAAATAACCAACGAAAAAAAAGTTCTACATTCTAAAATACCGATAGTATCGATAGTACCTTATCGATTTTTTTTGAATCAAAAAAAAAAAAAAATCGCCATTATCCTTTGTGTGATAATCATAACCATCATCATGCATATATGATGATCATCGTGTTGTCATTTTAGTTCTAATTTCCGTATTTCAATAACTGAATTTTTGACTGTCATATTAAAAAAAAGGAACACACTTTCGATTGGAAACGTATGGCTTACCCATTCCATTTTATTGATGTTCAACGACGACCAACTGAATAACTTTAAATATCAGATTTGATAACTGATTTTTTTTTGTTCCAAATGACTGAATCCACAATGATCTCGTGATAAAGAAGAAGCATGCATGGAACAAAGAAAACTTTGGACATTAAATTCTAAATACATGGACAATCTGTGTACGTTATGATGATTATACGTTTTATCTTACATTATCGAAAGTTGATTTCACACACACATAGTCGTTATAGTGATTATTATTATTATGATGACGTGATGAACAAAAGAAAAATACACAACTATCGAGCCGGTATTCGGTCCCATCGGGATTTTGGATCCAGGCTGATATTTCTTTTTTTGGTTTTTTTTATTGAGCATTTTTTTCTCTCTTTTTTTCTGGTTATCGGATGCTTTACTACTTTTTACCACAAATAATACACACTCACACAAATAAAGTAGTTCAATCACTTTACCCCCTTTGTAGAAGATTATTGTCTTTTGATGATTGTATTGTATTCGAATACAATAATGGGTGGTGGTGGTGGTGTTGGTGGTGATAAAGAAAATGAATTACAATAGCAATGATCGCTGGTGATTTTATTGATTATCAATTAGTATCTACTATTGTTTGGACCACTGTTGTGCACTACTCTTTTTATCTCCTCTTTTTCTATTTTCTCAAATCAAAATCGAATGACGTCCAATGGACAAAGTCAACGACAAACAAAAAAAAAGTAAATTGTCCATCTATTGAATTGTATTTTTTTTTCTGTTCAGATTACTTTCAATTTTTTTTCTATTTTGTCGCTGAGTTTGATATTTTTTTTTTTTTTTTGGTTTTTATTGAATGGACAAAACTTTTTTTTGTTTTGTTTTGTTTTGTTTTCCAAGTCGATATTGCGATTAATTGATTAATCTGGGCTAATTTTTTGTTTCTTTTGGTTGTATTCGAATAAATAAATAAATGAATGAAAGACACGCACACACACACACAATCGGAACAAATCTTTTTTTTCGCCTCTTTTATTTTCTAGTTGTTGTTGTTGTTGTTGTTTTTTTATTGAACAACAAATTTCATTGGCTGTCCATTCCGGGTTAGTTGTTTTTTTTCCATTTCTGGATCGAATTGTTTCAACAGACATTCAGATACCAGTGTGTGCTATCATCATCATCAGCATTATCGTCATGATCATCACCACTATACAACCCGAAAACAAAACAAAAAAAAATTCGTGATGTTATTAAGAATGTTTAGAATCGTGATCGCTGATGGCTAGTTGTTTTTTCAGCAATGCTAGCATACATACACACACACTTATTTTGTTTAGATTTCGATTCGAGTTTCTTTAATCAAGTTATTTGTATCTCATCGTACTCGTGATGGATTCCATACTATTCTGTTTGTTGTTTTGTTTGTACATATATATTGTATATGTGTGTTTGTTTGTGTATTTATTTTTCGTCTAATCTTGCATACTTTTGGGACCGAAAATGCATTTATAGTCAGAGTTTTTTTTTCTGTCTCTCTTTTGTCATCATTGTTTTGGACAAAAGAGATCTCATGGCAAAAAAAAACATGAAAGTTGAAGCGGAATAATAATGATGGAAAAAAAAGTTTTCATAGTTCCCATGAGTTTTTTTTCCATAGTTTTTTTTGTTTTGTATACTTAGCTTCCGATTATTCGTAGTTTTTCTTTTACATTCTTGTTTTTTTTTGAATCACTAAATTGTTGAAAATGTCGACAATTTAGTGATTAATTTTTTTTTTTTGGTATCGGAAAAAGCTATTTCTATTTTTTTCCCATTTGAATTGTCGATTATTATTATGCTGATAATGAATCAGAATGTAGAATTTGTCACATGGCAGTATACATGATGATGATGATGATGATGATGATTCGACATAACCATGTGTAAATGTCACAATTTTTTTGTTGCATCACTCTTTCGGGTAACATTGGTTATCATAACATGAAATTGTTATTTACATTTTCATGTTTCAATCTTATCATCATCATCATCATCATTCGAATTCCATTGTCGTTTTTATTGTCTCAAAAACAAAACAACTAATTCAACGTCGTTCAAACGAAAATAAAATGTAGCATCGAATGTTGTTTTTTTTATCGCTGACGTTTGCAAAACATTGTGTGATGAATTGTGTGAACATGATATATTGGACCAGTTTGAAAATGAAAATGTCATCAATGTTGTTTGTGGTTTTTTTTTGTTTCTAGTCATTTCATTAATTCTCATCATTGATGTTGTTCAATCGAGATTTTTTTTTTAATCACATTCATCATGATTTCAATTTTTTTTCCATCCATATCTGATATTTATACAGATATTCATTCATTTTTTTGTCTCATATAAACATTATTTTTAATTAATTTCTTTTTTTCTTTCACAAAATAGTTCATTTGATCCTGATTTTTATCCAAAAAAAAAAAAAAAAAAAAAAAATTGGCCCAAATCAATACGGCTGCCAATGAGAAAAAAAAATTTGTCATTAAAGGCTTAATTTAATGAAGATGAATTCAGATTGAATTTCCTTTCATATATCAGTTCTATATATTTATTGATATTTTTTTCCCACAATTCATTATTCATAGAGACATGATTTTTTTCGTTGCCATTTATGCTTTTAATTTCAAGTTTTCTTCTTGAATAAATATTTGATATAATTTTTCCATCATGATGATGATGTTCGATTTCATCATCAACATTTTTATCGATTTTTAGATATAAATTTCCTGTATAATGCGATTTTCATTATCACACACACACACATACACATACACACTTGTAGACATTATTTCCTATCTATGGCTATGAAATAAATAACCCTGAAGCATAAATGTCCTTTCCAATCCATATGGTTTGAATCGAATCGAATCGAATCGAAATAGAAATAGAAATAGAAAAGAAAAAATGCAATAACAATAGCCATGAATGAGCATGATGTTTATTATGAGAATCCAAAATGATACTATTATATAAATATTTCTTTTGAATCGAAAATTTTCATTCATTTCAGAATTTTTTTTATGGTAAATGTCATGAATGTTGTTGTTCGATGGTTGTCCGTACCGTATTTCATTGTGATTGTATTATTCCATAGTAATTCTTATAAAACAAATTAAACTTTTTACATGTTTCAATGCCAACATTTTTCATCTAATAATACGAATTTCTTATTTTTTTTTACATAATTCATTATTAATAACCATATATATGATGAAATGAATGAATGAACAAAAATTTTGTTCATCATCTTAGAACGTTTGTGCATTATTACTGGTGATATTTTCATTTTCATTCCACGTTTTCATTTTCTTATATGATGATGGTGGTTCCACATGAATATTGGATCTCATGAAAACGGAACCAAGAAAAAAAAGTAAATCGATTTTTCTCTTCTTTTTTTCCGCTACTGTGCCTTTGTCATTCTATCAACGAATATCAGCGCATCCAATTCTATACATTCTTTTGCCAATATAAAAAATACACACACACACATATAGTTGACTTTTCACTTTTATTATTATTATTATTCGCGTTGGTCTCGCTTTTTTTTATTCGATTCTCAAGATTCTTTGAGCCAAATATATCTTTGTCTGTGTGAGTGTTTGGGTATAAAATCACTACTAAAAAAAAGATCCAGTCAAATGGAATATGGAATTTTGTTTTGCCCCTTTTTAATTGGGTGCTATATTTTTTTTTTGCTTTCACATATTCTTTTTCTACTTTTATATTTTCTATACACTAAAAAGGTTCCATGGAAAATGATTCTTTCTTTTTTCTTTTGTTGTTTTTTATTTTTTTTCTCCATTTATATATCGGTTCAATATACGAATTTTGCCTTTTTTTGACATTTTATCACACTTTTAATAATGATGATTATGATGATGGCAATGAATTTTTTTTTCGTTCGAAAATTTAAAGTATCGATTTCCATTCTTCAGTTTCTTAGTTATTTTTATCGCACACCCACCCACACACACACACACAAAGATTACACAAATGATTCATTGAATTTGTTTTGTTTGATTTGTCTATTTTTTCTTGTTGCTAAAAAAAAAAAAAAATTCTTAATGATTGTCATAATGACTGACCTATCGAGTGAATGATGATTAAGATGTTGTTAAGGTTACGGCAAATTTTATTCTTCATTTTCATTTTTTTTGTTTGCCACTAATGTAGATTCCCAATGGTACACTTGATGTTTTTATTATTTTCTTCAAATAAATGGCATAATATTGTGAATTCTGTATCAAGTAAGTATACATAGATGTCGATGTAACGGTTATTAGTTCATAGGAAAAAAAGAGGGGGAAAAAAATAAAAATCGAATTCCATTCTTCCGTTTTTTCAATTTTTAAAAAAAACTAAAACTGAAACTAAAAAAAAATTCCTTTTACCATCATCATCGTTTATGACAGCAAACAAAACGGATGTCATTTGACATTTTCAAAACATTTTCTTGGTTTTACCCTTTTTTTTCTTTATTTTTTTTTCAATGAACACAATCATTGTTGGAAATGAAACTATTCGACAAAAAAGTTTTTTTTTCTATTTTGCATTATCTATATATATATATTCAGCAATTCCTTCATTACCAGAATTTAAAAGCCCACCAATGTGTCTGTGTGGCTATGTGAAACATTGTTCCTAATTAGTTCCAGTCCACTTAAGATACCAAATTTTATGTCCCCCGTTGAATATATTCTCGCATATCAAGTTCAATTCAAGTAAGTGAGTGGTGTATTGTTGCGATACAATCAAATTTTTTTTTGCAATAGTATACCACCTGACAAACATTTACAATTAAACTAGCTCCCGTTTACAATGATAACCGGATTTCATCTCATTTTTTTTGGGTCTTATCTTTTTTGAAATTTTTTTAATGGAACAAAAAAAAATATAATCTTGAACCATGAAAAAATTCTTTAAATGAATCCACCGACGAGCCCTTTTCTACTTTCATTGACTTGATCATTCACTCTCTCTCTCTCTCTCTCTCTTTTTAAAGAAAAAATGCTCATTTTCCAAAGCACACTTTGTAGTGAATGTTCACAGAATAGAATAAAAACCTATAATTTTCGGTGAATAATCTAAATGGGCAAATTCTCTGTGTAGAATTGATGATGATGATGATGATGATGATGAAGAATTGAATTGTTTTAATTTGAAGTAGTACTCAAAGGATGTGTAGTAATTTTTCTTGTTGTTATTCTTAATGGGCTATTTTGAATATGGAGAATAAACACAAACAATACCATAAATGCATAAACAAAACAAAAAAAACAAACTTGAAATAGCCAAAGAATCGAAACATAATAATATGAGTCAATTAAGATATTGAATGTGTGAAAATGGAAATTTGTATTTTGTGATAATAATCACATTGAATGTGATGTGTCATAACAATAATAATAATTTTTCTTTTACTATTGTTTTGTATTGTGTTGTAAATGGGTGTGTGTAGGTATAAAATATTTGATCAATAATTGATCATTGAAACAAAAAAAAACAAACAAACAAGAATTACATCATCAGCATCAAAAGTTGTTGTTTTTCATATTACATAAAGTTATTCTTGCTCTTACCACATTGGAAATAAAAGTTTCGTTTTCTATATATAAATAACACAAGTAATAATAATAACATTTGTTTTTTTTCCATTGATATGTTTTGTTATTGAAAAAAAATGGAAAAGAAAATATATGAAAAAAAACACACACACACACACAAAACACCCATTTACACACATATTTTGTTGTTGTTTACAGAATCCTTGACATTTTCTACTTTTTATTATTATTATCGTTTTTTTTACATTCGGATCAAAAGATCTGTCTGTCTGACACCAAATATATAACTGATGTTCGTTCAATGAATAAAGATGGATAAATTTTGTTAGGTCGTCAGAATTTTTTTTTTCTCGATCATCATTGTTATATGTTTGTTTGTCTGTGTGTGGTTGTGTGTGTGTGTGTGTGGTGAATTCAATAAGTTTTTGGTGTTTTTTTTTTGCTATAGCTAAGCAAAAAATGAAAAATAAAGAATTGACCCATTCCCATCATTGAAAAAAATGGCCAATTGCAATTGTGTTTGTAATGCTGTTGTTGTTGTTGTTTGATTTCAATTCAATTTTTCATTTGATGGTTTTTTTCTATTTGTTGTTTATTCGATCTTTTCCTTTCTGAATTATTCGATTGTTGAATGGATGATTTAGCCATCATGATGATGATGATGATATCTGACTGTCAGGCCTGGATGGCTGATATTTGAATGTATTGGTAGCCATATAAAGATTTTTAGGCTCAAAATGAGTTTTTTTATTACTTTTTTTTATCCTTACGTAATATCACCGATAAGAAAATGAGTAGTGGGAAAAAAACGAAAGAAAGTGATGGAACAAGAAAACGATGATTTTCACAAACAACTTTTTGTTTTCTTTTGTCTCATAATAAAGTTTGTTGATGTCCATACTTACACACACACACACACACAGTGGAACTTAAGCTCCGCTCCAATTCTTTTTTTTCGTTCTTCTTCTTCTCTATTGCCATTCTTCATTTCATAGAAAAGGAATTGCATAGCAGACATTAAAAATAACACAGATCATGACGATGGCTTTATGATGATGATGATGATGATTGTCAAATGTCGTTATATTCATCGTACTCATGATGATGATGATTTTATTCTACAGAAAGTATCGCTCTCTTTCTCTTGGTTCTTCAGGCAAACATGATACAGCAGAAAAAAAACATCTTGTGGAATTTGCCTGCGTAATAATATCTTTATGTTTATGCATGTTTATGTTTTTGTATGTGCTTAATGATACGAGATGGCCATAGGAAAATCAGCTGCAGCAAAAAAAAAATTATCTTCTGTTTCCTGTCCGTTATTTTCTCACTATATATCTGTAGGTGTGTGGATCATATTTTTAGGATTTTTGTTGTTTTTTGGGTAATCATTTTATTATGTGAAAAAAACAACATTCATTTATACAATTCTGGTTTGAACGTTCTACGTTTGTTTTTCTCTGTTTGGTTTACTAAATTCTTCAGTCATCATCATCATTCCTTTTAATCCTTATTGTTGTTGTATTTGTTGTTTTATTCTTATGGCTCAATTGCTCATCATCATCATCAAAATTATTGTTTTCTTAGTTTGGTTGTTATTGTTCGTATTTTTATATTCTTGATTTGAATTTATACATTCAGAAGCCAATTTAATAATTTAATACCAGAAACCGAAATTCATTGTCTTATTACTGGTCTTTGGATTTTTTTTCGCTCTATTAGTTTGTTTCTACTATTTTTTTTTGGCCATATTGTACAAATACATTGTTTTGATATGATGATAATCATCATAAAGAATATTTGTCTACATACAGTGATTATAATGATGATGATGATGATGATTAGTCCAAATAGACCGAATCACTGGGCTATAAAAATGAAATTTCATTCCGTTTCATGCATTCTATGGTGGCTTATATTCAGGAATCTTATATATCATCATCATCAGAATCAATTCACATTTCAACCATCCATCCATCTAGCGGTCTATCCATATTTTTTTCAGTCAGTCATCATCATCATCAATCATCAATGGATGTCTATTCTATTCCACCAAAACACATTTTGAATTGATGATTCTCTTATTATTTAGCTTTAGTATAAAGCAGAATACATCCACCACTTTTAGCGTATAGAGAAAACCTGGTTCTTTACCGTTATTAGTTGTTGATGAATTTGGCCTCAATCATACAGTGTGCGTTTGTTTGTATTTGTATCATTTCGTTTTTTTTTTTGATATTCGTTTCATTCGTTTGTTTTATTTTTTTTTTTTTCGTTCTACATATATTTATGTGTTGAATTCTTTTTTTTTATTATTTCTATAGAAATTTTTTCCAAGTTTTTATTCGTTTGTGTGTGTGTATGTGTGTGTTCCAATTGGATCCATTATCTTAATAACCCTGTGGATTTTTTTTCCGTTTTTTTCTTTGGTGAACACAAATATTCTTTGCATGAGGCACAACAAAATGGTATGAAAAACAAGAAATAAGAAAAAAAACAAAAACAAAAAACAATATCATTTGGATGATGATAGTAGTGGTTGGATAGAAAATTGAAAAAGAAAGAAAAAGTTTTTTTTGTAACAAGAAATGCAATTGATTTCAATTTCATTCGTCATCATCATTTGTATGTGAAGATTTTGACGTGTTTTTCGTTGAATTTTTTCTTCTCTTTTTGTTATTGTTTCTGTTTTGCCATGTGTTTTTTTTTCTTCTTCATTTCTTTTTTGTTACTTATAGTTGAATTCTGTAATCAAAGAGAAAAAAAATTTGCAATCCAATTGGATGGTTATTGAATATGATGCCACTGGAATCAGATTCTTTAAAAAAAATTTGTTTTTTTCAATAATTTTTTTCTGTTTTTTTTGAATATTATAATCGAACAATTTTTTTGTTGTTGTTGTTGTTGTTGAATAAATCCTCCATCATTAACTGGTTTTTGTCTTCATTTTTTTTTACTGTCTCTCTCATGCTTATCGTTTTCACCCTTTTTTTTTGTTTATGCTTTATTCTGCATGTTTTTTTGAAAAAGAAAATTTATTTTTTTTCCACCATCTTTTCTCGTTTCATTAATGTTGGGGTGTTTATATGAAAGAGAGATTTTTATGCATTCAAGATAGTTTTCTA
The DNA here is from genome assembly GCF_024713945.1 of Dermatophagoides farinae. NCBI lineage: Eukaryota > Metazoa > Arthropoda > Arachnida > Sarcoptiformes > Pyroglyphidae > Dermatophagoides > Dermatophagoides farinae. The sequence goes on along the minus strand of NC_134679.1, from coordinate 3,953,557 downwards.
ATACAAAGCAGACAATGTTTTAATAGACCGAATGACTGAATGATTCTTAATTCGTCTGGGTCATTTGCCCATTAATGAGTGATCGTTAAACATTTTTTCTTAATTCCAATTTTGTTCTTGATGATTCTATCAACATTTTATGTAGAAATATTTTTTTTTTTTGTTATTTCTTCAAACGAATTTCATTCATTGATGAAACACATAGGACTATTGCCAAAAAAAAAGACAACAATCGATGTCCATAATGATGATGATGATTATCATTATGGTTGGCACCATAATGATGATGATGATACGCATGATGGTGGTTGTATTTCCATAGCATGGAACCATAATTCTTTGGGGATCAATTCTTTAAAATGATCGACCATCATGAACAAGGAATGTTTGATGAGCAAGGAACGGTCATTTTTTTTTTTGATGACTTAACATTTGTTATTCTTGTACAATGAATATTTGTGGATTCCTGCAAATTCAAGGTTAAAATCTTTTCATTTGTAAAGAGTGAAAAAAAAATCAAAAAAAGTTTCACACATTCTGGTCTATGCCATTTATTTCAATAATATTTTTTCATTTCTATGAAAAAATGTCTCGACAACCGAATTTTTTTTTCTTATTGTCTACCACATTCGTTCATACATTATTATGATCTGTCAATGTTTAATTCAATAAGAAATTTTAAATGATTGGAATTTACATTTGAAAAATATTTGACAATATTTCCGTTTATTTGAATGGATTCTATTAATAAAAAATTGGTTTTTTTTTCACCGAAACAATCATAAGAATCCTCATAAATTTGTATAGATTTTTTCATCACAACATAATTATGGTTGTGTGTGTGTGTGTGTGTTCAATACGCCCATCATCATCATCATCATCAATATTGGTACCCGGAAAATCTTAACAAAGAAAAAACTTGTATTAACATCCTCATTGTTGCAACATTATGTTCATTGGCATTATATTTATTTCTATTTATATTACTGAATAATGGTAACAAAACAAAAACCAAAAAAAAAAAAAAAAAAAAAAAATATCAATGATTATTTTTCGTGTTTTTCTTACATAAATCGTAATTTGTGACCTTCCATGGCAAACACACATACACACACACATACATATGGATTCATCATCATCATCATTTACATATATGTGCCAACTGATTTGTTTCATCTTCTTTCGTTCTTATCATTCTTGTTTTGTTTGGAACATTTTTTTCCTCAATAGTAATCATCAATGTGGATCGTTTAAATGCATTTCTGTTTCTAGAGAGGGGAAACTAAATTGTCTTTTTTTTTCATATAATAATCATCATCAATATTTGTTGTTTGGATGTTTTGTTCTGTTTATATGTTTGGATTGTATCCATTTTTGTCGTATAATATCGTATTTAGTCAAAATTAGTTTTTTTTTTGTTACAAATGAATTGTATATCGATATTTCCTATCAATAATAATAATAATGATGATGATGATGATGATAATAACAATAAAATTTCTCTTTCACCTCTTTCAAGTACACCCACTTATTATTATTTGCTATTATCATGAATAATGTTTGTTCGTGTGTGTGTGTGTGTGTGTGTATGTTTGTGAATGTTTTGATTGTAATGATTGTCATATTTACATGAGAAATATATAGAAAAAAAACGTATAGTCATTTTTTTTGGGTTAAAAGATATAACATCATTATTATAATAATATGATGACGAAATCTCTTCAAATGATTCTTAATTTAAATCACATTGATTTTATTGCATAAAGAATGCGATTTATTCTTCAACAAGATGTGCTTAAGATTTTTTTTTCTTGCTTCAGGATAGTTAATTTTTTTCAATTGCCATGTTTGCAATGTGTTGATATTTGACATTTACAGTAACTTGTTCATTCTCGATCTCTGTCTTGTTCATTTGATTCGTGTATTGACAATTTATTCAAATAATAAAAAAAAATGAAGATAAATCGATCTGTTTTCCTACCGATGATGATTATTATTGTCGCTTGATGTTTTGATCAGAAAAATATAAACATAATTAGAATCGGGAAGAGAATTTCAATTCGAATGCCAAAAAAAACAAGGGAGAGAGTGGCAAATGAAAACTAATTTATGTATTCCATATCTAATATCTAGATCGATTTAATATTTCCACCTACATAAATCTAAAACCACAACCCCAAAAAAAAACTACGGCGAATGGTGTGTTTGAATAACTTGTCTTTATGAGCTACCAATGTATTTCCATCTATTAAATCGAATTATGAAATATGGAATTCTCCAATTGAATTACAATGTAGCTCAGGATCGAAAGTATTCGCCATATTGATGATGCTGATGATGGCTTTTTTTTTTTTTTTTTGGTTGCTTTGTTGGTTTGCAAAAAAAACTTAAAATTCAAGTGAAGTTGGCTTTATTTTTCTTTTTTAATATAGTCTAAAAATACTGAGATGACAAATAATCATGCTTTTGCTATGGATTCCATATTTTTTTCTTTCTGATGAAATTATAAAATTTTTCTTGTTTTTTTTTTTTTTTGGTTCATGGATAAAACAAAAGTCATTTTTTTTTCATTGTCCTGCAGGCCATCATTGGAATTCATCGTTTGATGAATTCATAATATTTGTCTTATGTGCGTGCGTGCTGTTTAACAATTTTTATTTGGTCGCTACATCACTATCATTAGAATTTTCAACACAAAAAAAATCTTCTACTTTGTAAAAGCTTCATGATCCAATATGATTTTTTTGCCTTTAAGTCACAAAAACAACAAGAAAAAAAATATGTTCAAACAACAATAAAAAAAAATGGGAACTGCTCAACCAAACATCAAGCTGATTTAGCCGAATTTTTTTCCAAAGAATTTTCCTGTAATTCGTGATCATCTTGTATCGATTATTATTATCGGTCATAATGTTATCATCGATCAATGATGATGATGATGATGATGATGCCTTGGAAAATTAATCAAACACATATACAAAACGCATCAAAATGCATTGAACAGCAGAAAATATATGGTCAAATGGATATCGAACATACATACAAAAAATAAACATCGATCGAAACAAATAACGAGAGGGAAAAAGAAAAAAAATTAATTCGATTCAATTTGATGAGATTGGCTCTTTTTGTTGTTTGGTTTAATTTGACTTGTTCATTTTTTCTTTTATTTCTCCATTTGAATCTTCTCCATTCCATCCAATAAACACTGAATGAATCGATCGATGTTTTTTCTCTTGGTTTTCATCTGGTTATTTCAAGAACAAAAGAAAAATAAAAATTCTACGAGCCTTTTAATGGTTGGGTTATTGATGATCATCAATAACTTAATGAATTGACAATCGTTCAATATGGCCATATAGAGCATGATTAGTTAGTGATATTTTTTTTTTTTTACATTTGTGGTTATAATCTTTTTTCAATCAGCCAAATAATACATGTTGACAACGGCTCTATGAATTTTGTTTTTGTTTTAAAAAACTATCATCTATTTCAATTGATTTCAGTTATTCATCATCATTATCTTTCAAAAAAAAATCATTGAATAAATATAAATTTTATCGATTTCTTAATATTTTTGTCATCAAAATCAAATCAAATCAAATCAAATCGAATTGAATTAAAACCCAATTCGTTGTAGTTTACATACAATACACAACACAACACTAGCATGAAAGAAATTCTGATTCTAAAAAACAAACGGAAATTTTCTTTTCCATGTTCACACACACACACACACACACATACACATGGTAAGAAAATCGATTTCGAAAATCGGAATAAATTATTTTGTTTGTCGACGTGTATCTTCTTTTTTTTATCACAGACACACGCGAAGCTTAGATTTACTCAAGAATGGCAATCTTGAAATTATTTTAGAATTAACATGATAGCTGCTATACAAACAAACACATTCGTAATAGATTCTAATCTTGTATAGACAAAAATCCAGTTACACGAATAACGGTAACATTTGTAACGAATGAATTCAAATTGTATATTTTATTTTATCATCATATTCACAAAATTTTTACAATTCAAATTAAGAAATAATTTTTTCATCTGTATCAGGATTCTGGTTCATTTTATTTTCATCCTGATTCTTGTGTTCACCATTATCATCTTCATTGATTTTGTTGTTGGTGTTGTTGTTGTTGTTGATGACGCATCGTAATCCATGTTTCGAAGCCCATTTTTTAGCCAATTGCCATTCTCGAAAACGTCGTGCACGCCATAATGGTAATTGTTCAATATAAAATTTAAGCCAAAATTTTTGTTCCATCATTATCAAGTTGTTTTCACCATTCATTAGTATTGGCGATTTTTTCCAATCGAATGCTGTTTGTTCGTAACAAGGTTTTTCTCTTTGAAACAATAACGGTTCCAACGATCTATTTTGACAATATTGTTCAAATAATGACCGATCTCCATACAATTCATAATAACAATTTCTGGTTAGATTCCATTCAAGTAACCATCGATGTATTTCTGTATTCAATACGGCTAATCGATGATTGAATTCATTCTTCGTGAATAATGATGATGATGGTGATGATGATGATAGTTTTTCACTAAAATAATAATAATCTTTTTTGATTGACAAAATAAACAGAATAAATGATACTAAAACCAATATGGCTAGTATCAGAATGATGATATTTTTTCTTTTGTTACTATTCATTTTTTTTTTGATGAATGATGTCAATTTATTCACGTGTATGTATGAAAGCCCACTACATATGATTTTTTTTTAATTTAATTTTATATTTTTGAAACAAAAACGTTTAATGATTTACATTATTTATGAATGATGCATTATCATCCGAGCCATCATTAATTTTTACCACTCGCTCTTATATATAAAAAAAAATTCATTCATGTTTATGTTTTTGTTGGTGTTGGATCTATTATCAAGCAAGCAAAAAAATTTCCTCATAATATAATAGAAGATAAATGAATAATATATGGAACATGGAATTATTCGAGAATGTTTTCTATTTTGTTTTAATTTAAATTATTAACAAAAGAGAAAAAAAAATTAAAGCAAATAACTAAATTTTGAAAATGAATAAATTCATTTGAACTTGGCTTTTGTGTCTGTGTGTGTGTGTGTGTGTGTGTGTGTGTGTGTGTGTAAAATATTTGATCCACAATGTTTGAAAATGATGAATGTGGTGAAAACGAATTCAAAGGATTAAAAAATAAACCCGGGTATGCGACAGATTTTTTTTTCTTCGTTGGCATGTCAACAACCAACTATTCATTAATTCTAACTAAGAAAAACAAACATGATAAATTCACTTTTTTTTGTGCAACATTCAATTCAATAATTCTGTCTGTGTTGGTGTATATATAGAAATGAAATTCATAATTATGATGAAGATGAAGATGATGGTAAAGTTAATTATAATTTAGCATTTTAGCTGAATCGACAATGTGTGTGTGTTTTTGTTATCCAAAAATCCTTTAGGTTAAAATTTTATTTATGTTGAAGATAATAGTTGTAGTTTTTTTTTGTATTAATAAATCATATTTTCTTTTCTCTCTCTTTCTCTATTTTTTTTTCATCATAGATTTACAACCATTTCCGGTTCTAGTCATACTACATGGTGAATCATATGATTGGCATTCCGGAAATGTTTTCGATGGATCCATATTGGCTTCATATGGACAAGTGGTAGTCGTTACTGTCAATTTTCGTCTTGGAATTTTAGGTCAGTATACAGTTTTTTTTCTTCATGCAAAAGATTTAATCCAACCAATAAACAAGACATTAATGTTTAGTCAATGGACCACCATGAACTATAAACCAACTAGTCACCACGGCCATAGACGTTGATCCATTTAATTTGCCTGACTACATTGGCCTTCATCATTTTGTTTTGCCTGATTTGACCAGAGCTTTTAAGAAAATTATCTTTTTCTTGACTTTCAATCATCAAGATTCGATGCTGGCCATTGCCATTTTTAAATCCGCACCAATAGTTTCTGACTACATTGTGTATGCACACATATTGCAATTGCTGCTTATGGATCTCTGGTATAAGGAGGAATTTTTTTTTCAAACTATCTACACAATAGAAAACAAAAACAACAATCAAAACAATAATGGCCGATTCTCATCTTCTCATTGTTGACTTTAACAATTCCGAATAAATGATTATTATCCTAATTCATCATCATCATCATCATCAGAATTTGAAAAACAATTCTTTCTGAAAAATATACAGAATAGGCAATAATTTCAACCATAACGATCATAGCAATAATCATTATCATTATTCGTTTGGAAAAAACAAATATGATGGCCAAAAAAAGTTACAAAATTTGACCAAAGATTAGTGAATTAAGAGTTATTATTTCGATTGAACATTCTCGCTCATTCGCTTTAGAATCTATGATTGCCAAAATTCTAAATTTGATCATTGAAGAATACAGACGAATCCGATCTTCAATTCCTATCGAATTTCTTTTTCTGTTCATATATTTATTCTTTTCATACTGACATACAATCAGACACAAATGCAGAAACAATTCAGAAGATAAATTCAAAGTTTTTTTCGATTCCGAAACAGAGAAAAAAAGTTTCAAATTTCAATTTTCTATTTCACTTTTGTTTTTTTTTCTCTCTTCAATATTATTAAAGGATCGGTCACATTAAATGTGTAATGATCTTGTTCTAGTCGAATGAATCACGTCAAAACTCGATTTATTCATTTCAATCCTATAGTATGCTTCTAGTAGTCTATATATTCGTGATTGTGTATTGAAAAAATCAACAATGCTAGAGGGAAACAAAACCTAAAGGGTAAAATATTTAGGCTATCCTGAAAAAAATGAACATGAAAAAAAAGTTTCCTGTTCATGTTGAATTCAATTGATAAGTCATTTTTAGTAATTTTTAGGTATTGGTTACATTGCAAATTTTATACTGTGTTTATTCTCCTATAGGCAAACATGGATCATGATAGATATCATTCGATGAATGACGAAACGAATTTCTATTTGTTTTTTATAATTGTTGAATTTTGTGATTGATCCAATACCGTATATACACACTAACGGGTAATGATCACTTCTCTGTTGATGTTGCAAACGATTTTCATATACATTTTATCATAAAATTGTTAAAAGAACCGATGCAATTAGTACTTTTGAGTGTCGAGAACAAAAAAAATCATTCGGTTTTTTCTTCTGAATGCACATGTATTAACCAAACAAAAAGTGAAAAATTTCTATGTTTCATGCTTGAATAATGATGATGAGTTTTTTTTCTGATGGTCAAGATGGCAAAAATAATAATTAGAAGGAATTGATTGTAAAAATCCCGAAAACAAACATGCACACATTCATACAGAAAGATAGACAAATAGTATTGTATAACATAAAATCCTTTCGTGGTTGGTGGCTGATTCCATAGTTCTAGTTTTTCAATTTTCTCTAATTAGTTTGTTTTATGGATTAAAAGTACATTTTATCAATTTTTAGTATCTGTTTATGATGGTACAATTCTCATCAACTTTTGTTTTTAATCGTTTCGTTTTGTTTATTATTTTTTCTCCATATGTGCTTATACAGGATTCCTCCCTGCTTTTGCCGATGGTACTATTCGTGGAAATTATGGCCTAATGGATCAAGTAGCAGCATTACATTGGATACAAGAAAATATTGGTGAATTTGGTGGCCAACCATCTAATGTAACATTGATTGGACATGGGCACGGTGCTGCATTTGTTCATCTATTGATGCTATCACCAATGGCTAAAGGTGGGTCCAAATTACAAATTGTTTTTTCCATTTGCATTCGATCTAATTAGTAACACTGAGAATATAAATGTATTTTCCACTTTAAATATGAAAATAATGATGTCCAATGAAAAATTCTTTGTAGAGCCAGTCATATATTAACGACAAATGATGAAGCGTTGAGAAAATGAATGAGAAAAAATGTATTTTTATGTGTATAAATCAAATAAATTCTGATACATTGAATCGTGATTCGTAATTCAATTCAATTCAATTTGAAATCATTTACAATTTTCGAATTCCTGGTAGATTTGAGCTAAAGCTTACATAAATACAGTAGTTCATCATAAATAGAATTTCAAGAAAGAATTTCTTTTTAAAAAAAAAAGTCTTGAAGACTGATTTTTTTCGATGTATGTTTCTTGTAGTTTTCGGCGCCTCTTTTTTTTCACACAATCTAAAATGCCATAGTGAATATGAAATTCGTCCGTAGTGTTTTATCTTACTTTTTACGCTTTGATAAGTTTTTTTTTCTCTTCACTACATCAAGTTGTTTTGTCAAGATGATTGCAATTTTGTTTGCAAGTTTTTTTTTCTTCTTACACTACTACCAACACATCCGCAAAATTATCAATCCCGTTACAATAACCATCGTACAACAATGTTTCAATGGAATCAAAAAAAAAAAAAAAAAATAAAAAAAAAAATTTTCTTTTGAAAATTCGATCTTCAGTTTTCAAACTACTACTATGATTTTCATCTGGACTGTAAAGAATTTAATGAATTGAAATATTTTCATTGAAAAAAAATCAATGTATTCATTTAGAAAACTGTTGTAGTTTGTTTTCGATTCATATCAAATCGATTCAAATTCTATTCATTCAAAGTTGTATGTTGAAAATAAAATAAAAAATAAAAAAATTTTTATCCAAAATTCATAACCGAATTCATTCGGAAAAAAATAAATGATTCTTTAATATATGATTGGAAAAATTTTTTTTTTCGTTTTTTTTTTTACTTTTTTCTGCTTTATTCAATGCGGGAAAAAAATCACAGGTTTATTCAACCGAGTGATATTGATGAGCGGTTCAGCATTGAGTCCATGGGCAATCGCACGCGATCCAGAACATTATGCTCGTGAATTGGGCAACAAACTAAACTGTACTAATTTGGTAAGTCAAATATTTTTTTTTTCTGTGATGATTTTAAATGACATGATATTTTTCTTTGATTCGATGATTGAAGTAAAATTTTTTTTTTAAACGAGTAATTTTTCTGTAACACAATGCAACAGCATGATGCCAAAGCCTATGATATAATTGATTCATCTTAGTTTCTTGTTTAATTCTTTTCAATAACTATGACCAACAAAAAAAAACAAGAGCAAAATCGAATTATAATCGAACCTAACTATGTCCAAACAAATCAGGATAGAAAAAACTCAATCGATACTCATTTAGATATTTTGTTTCTGACATTGAAGGCTTTGTTATTTTTTCTATGTTCATGTCTTGTAATTATCTTTATCATCAATTTTATAATCAGTTTTTTTTCTTATTGTTTTGGTCTGGTCATTTTTTTTTTTGATTCTATTCATTGCTGTCCAATTGTGTACCAGTTGGCATGGCATTAAGCAATCAATCGTAAGAAAGCCACTTCTGTTTGTGATGGCTGATTATGATGATGATGATGATCATAATAAAATAAAACAGAAAGTTTGTTGAGGATAATTTGAAAAAAAATTCCAATGTTTTTTCTTGTCCATCAATTGTTTTTAATAACTGTATTAATTGTCTGTATTGGCTATTCCTTTTGATTCAAAGAAAGAAATAGAAAATTCATTTCATATTAATCGAATCGAATAGTCATAAATTGGGTGATCAATCAAATGCACACATACCAATAAAAAAAAAAGTTTATTCGTTTTCAATGTGTGTTTTTTTTTCTTTCCATGGTTAGCGGTTTTTTCACTCTGTTCCTTTGTGATTATTAATCAAAATCGAATATTAATAGTGAATTGACTGATGAGAATTGAATTTAGTCCATCTTTGTATGTGTGTTGAATCGGTATTTAAGTTATTTTCCATTTGTCGAATCATAACATTTTCTTTATCATTTCTTTTTATTTGATCATTTACAATAATAATAATAATTTTTTTTCTTGTTATGTTCAATAAATGTAGGATGCAATGATCGATTGTCTACGTACAAAAAAAATTAGTCAATTAATTGCTCAATATGAAAACATTGCACCCGAACATTTGACCGCATTCGGTCCAATAATCGATTCGATTGTTGTGCCTTTTGATCCGGTTCATATCTATCATTATCATCAACATCATAATGATGAACTTTATCATTCATCATCGCCCTCATCATCATCATCATCATCATCGGAACGAGCTACAAATCATAATAAAGAACGTTCACATTTTGATCCATTAACACTGGCCCGATCATATGATCTGATGGTTGGCGTTACTGATGTTGATTCACCTTGTTTATTCTCCGATCAAGAATCTATTTATGGTGTTGAACCAGATCGTCGTGATCGTATACTTCGTACTCTAGTACGTAATCTCTATGATTATCATCAACAAGTAAGTTGATTCACTCAATAATGAAAAAAAATTGATGACAATTTTCTTTATTTACATGAAAATTTAGGCTATTTTTTTAATTTTATACAATGAATATTCATCATGGAATGCTGCCACTACTAATCCGGTTTCATATTCATCATCTTCATCGTATTTGAAAACGAATAAACGATCATTCGATATACTTGATTCGGCTAAATCCATACTGAGCGATGCATTAGTATTCGCTCCATTGGTCCGTATGGCTGATTTACATTCGAATGGACCATGGTCTTCATCATCATCTCAACAATCATCATTTGGTGGCCGTTTATTTTTTTATTATTTCGATACAAATGTAACGAAACGGAAAAATTTTGAATATTTTTTCAATTTACTAATAATAGATTTACCTTTTTGTTTTTTTTCGTTTTCGGGTCTCTGAACAAATCAAATCATGACGGGTATAAAAAAAAAATAACAACAGCAAGTGAGCCAAGAATCATTGTACAGTGAAAGCCGTATGTCTTTGGCATCATTATCATCGTCATCTTCTTTTTCTCAGTCAACCGATCAATTGCATTTGTCACCATCCAAGCGAATCGTCTGTTCTATTGAACATGATTTAGCCTTTCTATTTGGCGATCCAATTGCTCATCTCCAATTTGGTCTCAATAGTCAGGTTGGTCCATTCTATTATCCGGTCAATTTGACACAGACACACCAGATTGTATCAGAATTATTCATACAATATATTGTTAATTTTGCTCGTCATGGGTTCGTATTTTTTTTTGTTGAATTTGGATGCTAATTATTTTGATTATGTGTTTAGGGAACCAAATACTCGATCATCACATTTTACAACGACATCTTCATCGTCATCCTCGTTGACAAGTCGACAACAATCAAAAATCAAAAACACACTTACTCAACGACATTTTTGGCCTCGATATGATCTGGAACAAAAAAACTATCTATTATTGGGATCGACAAGTCCAAAACAAATGGATCATCGTCAAAATCATCGCCTTTCTCTATGGCTTAATCTTATACCACGATTGTTGATTGATGATCATGATTTTTATCAGACGAATTTTGGTGCCAATCTCACTACTGAAAATGAATCAAATGATCCAAACAATCCTCGTAATAACATCATAAAATCATCATACAAATTGCCATCTAGATTTTCGTATTACTCACGAAATTTTCCCAATTATTATTATGGTTCCACTAATTTTTCAACAACAGGAAATTATGGCGGAAACGATCGTGTGATTGGTGAAACTTCTAAACATGTAGCTGGATCAATGGCTATGGCATCTGAACCATATTCTAGCCAACAACAGCAACACGAAAAACAATTGTATAGACAACACCATCTTCTTGTTGATTACGATAATCCCAAATCCTATGATGGTATTGTTCGAACATTCTCAAATAATACAAATACCTTGAATAACACTAATAATAATAATAATAATACCGATTCCCTTGGATCAAACAATTCTCACAATGCATCAATCTTGGAAAATCATTCAGCTGCAACAGCGAATCTTTCATCTTCATTGTCATCATCGATCAATCATAATTGGTATAATGTTACACATCTTCCAATAAATTTATCAGATATTCATGGCGATGGAAATCGATTGTTACATACACGATATGATAATTCCGGTATGAGCATCGGTCATCCAATGTTTTATGGACCAGTTCCCGATGGTTCGGCATCATGGTGGTTGATTATGATTGGTGCCGCTTGTGCCATATTATTCTTTATCAATGTCATATTTTTTATTGCTCTTTTCTATCAATTAAAAAAGAATCGCAAAGTACAGAAAAATCAAAAATCTAATAACGACGACAAAAACGTTGAGGTAATTGACTCATCGATTCCATCATTTATTCGAATAATTTATTAATTTCTTATTATTGTTTATAGATAAATAGTATACAATCAAAATATCCTATATCTGGTGATCAATCTCCAAGCGCATCGGCAATGTTTAACAATAAATGTGGAAATAAATATCGTGAATCAACTCTAACCGATCAAAATGTGGATGATAATCTAATGATACTACATACGACAAGCAATAATACCAACACCTTTAACCGTAAAAAATCAAGTAATATAGATGGTCCTTCTTATAGCATGTATCCGGCACCTAGTGATCACAGACAGCCAATAAGTTTTGAATTAACACCATCGGATATAACGACAACTACTACATCAACATCAACAAATACATTGGGTAAACGCACAAAGACATTATCGTTTGCACATCAAGGACCCGCTACATCTGGTTTAAATGATCATCATACAACAATCCTATTGAATCATAATCCAGACGATATAGGTGGAACTACGGTTGCTACAGGAAATTATGTGCCTTTTTTAACCGCAACTAATTCGAATCCTACAACATTATCATCGTCGCATCAACAACAAGCAACATATTATTGCCTTCAAGTTAATGCAACAAATCATACAAATCCTAGCAATGATGCAGGTGATTATGGTGATCAAATGATTGATGATGGTACAACAAATACAATTCAATTGCAAACTCAACAGCAGCCATCATCAAATACTGGATATCATGAAATGTCCGTGTGAAAAAATTATCTATATTTAGCTGTACAAAGTTTTGTTTTTTGTAATTGTTAAAGTTTTATTCTGAATTGAAAAATGAATAAAAATCGATTTTTAATTGTTCGAAAACCTAGTCTAAATTTTTGTAATAAAATTTTGAAAATTTTGTGTCACGTCATTGATGAAGGGCATGTGAAATTGAGTTTCATATGTCCATGCAAAATGCTATGGCACAATCAAACTGCTGTGCTTACGTGTTCGTTTACAAATATTTTTTCTTTTAATTTTTTAATAGATTTGATGATCGATCGATGTGGTTTAGGATCGGTACAATAGTGAACTTTGAAAAGATCAAGGATATTCGCCAAAAAACCAACATTTAAAATTGAAATAATAATATTTCATACCATTCATATAGAAAAATTTATTCTTGTGATTCAACATTCAGTTTTTTTTGTTTCTCTTTTCCATTTTGAAAAAATAAATTTTGCAATAATTGATTGGTGATAATTTATCGTTTCTTTACTTGTTTATAAATAATGAACAATTTCATACAACAAAATCGTAAACAAGAATTCTTTTCCAAAGCCGAAGATTTTGCAGATGAGGTAATAATGATTCATTATAAGCGACAAATATTCATTATTCTTTTTCATTATACTTTCAGTTTCTTCGGCGTTCCAAAACGATATTACCGACCGTTGCTCGTGCATGTCTTGTATCAACATTCATTGAAGATGGTTTTCGTATGTGGGTACAATGGTCAGAACAACGTGATTATATGAATGCACAATGGCATTGTGGTTATTTTATTGCCACATTATTTGTCATAATCAATATGTTTGGTCAACTAGCTGGATCAAGCTTAGTGTTGACACGATTTTATGTTCAAGCAGCTTGTTCCACATTGTTTGGCATTGTAGTTTTACAAACATTTGCCTATTCAATACTATGGGATCTGAAATTTTTGATGCGTAATATGTCATTATGTGGTGCTTTACTTTTATTATTGGCCGAATCACGTGCCGAAGGACGATCAATGTTTGCCGGTGTACCAACTTTGGGTGAAAATAAACCCAAAACTTATATGCAATTATTGGGAAGAATTTTGGTGATTTTCATGTTTGTCACCGTTTTACATTTCGATATACATCCGTTGATTGTTTTACAGAATATCGTTGCTATTGTATTGATGGGAGCAGTAACTGTTGGATTTAAAACAAAACTCAGTTCACTCATACTTGTATTGTGGCTAACGGTTTTAAATTTCTATTCAAATGCATTTTGGACTATTGAATCTTATAGACCAATGCATGATTTTCTTAAATATGATTTCTTTCAAACATTATCGGTGATTGGTGGCCTATTGATGATTGTATTGCTTGGTCCTGGCGGCATTTCTATCGATAATCATAAAAAAGATTGGTAATGTTCAATGTTAATCAGAATGTCAATCTCAATCAAGTTTTATTCAGACAAATATAATTCGATTGAATTGAACCAAATATCATATGCCGCCAATGACAATCATAATCACCATTATAATTAAAATCGATGAGTTTATCATCAAACAAACTCAAAAAAAAACAACATGGATTTTCGTTTCTGTTCAAGTTAATAAAGATGTTTGTGTATTTGTCCATGTACAAGCATCTTTTATTTTTGTAATTTATTTCATTTTTTTTAATATTGATTGAAAAATAAAAAATAAAATGCATTTTAAGATTAGATATAGATGGCGCTTGATTGATTTACGAATTTTCTATCTTGCAAAATTGTTTATTTAAATGTATGGCTGTTTTCGATATAAGACGTTCTTTTTTCGCCATAAATTAACACAATTGGAATGTTTATTTTGTTTTTTTTCTGTATCTCAATACGGAACCCAAAGTAACCAAAAGTAACCCAAAGTAATCAGTAAACTCAGTAATCAGTAATTGATATAAAGAGAAATGTATGTATGCGGCTAAAAATCTATTGTACAGTTCTTTGGATGACGATAATCATGATAGAATCATCGGATGTAAAAGAGCAAAGCAAATTTATCAAGCATTGAAAGCAGGTAGCATCAAGGATCATCATCAGCCGAATGGCAACATTTAGACAAGATATTGATAATATCGAAAGATTGGTCACTACATTTTCTACATATCCAATTATTGTTTCTGGTGATTTTAATGCACATCATCGTGCTTGGGGTGGTGAGCTTATTGTGGATCTTTTGTGCCGTCTAAATTTGGTGATTTTAAATGATGGAACCATGACTTTTGATAATGGTCGGTGTCAGTGTGCTATTGATCTAACTTTGGTTAATCAACGTGCGATTGGTCATGTTTCCGAATGGAATGTTGAAGATATCATCATTATTAAAAATTATTATTGAAAACATCATTATTTTGTCGCCTTTTTCTGATACTGTTGCTGATCTTATGTCTGCTGATGATGTTGAAATGTTTACTAACAATTTGATGGTGTCTATCAAACAAGTATGATTCGAATCGTATCGTTGGTGATTGCTAATACTGTTCCGATTGACTTGAAGATTCAGTATTGGTCAGAAGTTTTTGATGCCAAAAATCTTTCTGCATCGGTATTTGGTTCTTTTCAATTACCATTAAAGTATGCTGATACAGTTCATCCGGCTTTGATCACCTCTTTTGATGTCCATGGAATTTTGTTCTGCTTTGCATAATTATCTTATATTCACGGATGGTTCGAAAATTGATGGTTTAATTGGCGCTTCTTTTGTGGTATTTTACCGGGATGATTGTAGTCCGGTGGCGATTCAATCTTTTCGTTTAGCTGGTCAATGTACTGTCTTTCAAGCCGAAGTTTTTGCCATCAAAAAAGCTTCGGAATGGATTGTTGCTAATAATATTATTGATGTTCAGATTATTTCAGATTTGAAATCTGCAATTCAATCAATATGTAAAATTTATTCATATAATCGTATTATACAGGAGATATTTCGAACTTTCACTGGTTATTGTGGTCATCTATGTTTTGCCTGGACGAAATCGCATGGAATGGAATAATCTATTCATTATTATAGCATCGAAGCTATCCGTTTGGCAAACGTATGACTTTTAATCAGCTGGAACCATTTGTCATGGGGTCGATGACGGCAAAAGCTGTTGAGAAGAAAGAGATCGAAATCAAAAAAAGGAGCCTGAGACCAAAAATATGCTGGCTATGGCAAGACGAAAGAAAAGTTTCAAATGTCACCAAGAAGGTCATATTCGACTCTATGGAGTCAGAGTACGATGATGATTTGTGGAACAATTATGCTCCGGTGGTAAACACCGACACCACTCGACTAGTCTTTTCAATAATCGCCACTTATGACATGGATATATAATCCAATTTGATCATGATGTGTATATCGAACAACCAACCGAATCGTCGAATCTATTTATCGCAACCAAAACACGACCCGATTTTCGCTTTATTGTATCTCGTTTTGTGGTCAAACCATTGGACGCGTACATGTGTGAAAGCTGTAAAACGAATTTTCAATCATCTTGCTGGCACACATAGTTTTGGTATACAGTTGGGCGCCGAAAATCCTATCGTGTTGAGTGTGCATTCTCTGATGCTTACTTGGCTGGTCGTAAAATTGATCCGCGGATATGTGGTGATGATGGCAAATGGACCGATATTGTGGCGTACTAAAACACAAAAAAAATGGTGGTGGACAACACGTCCGAGGCTGAATTTATCGCATGCAGTATGCAATCAATCAGCTATCGTACAATTGAATCAGTTGGCTTCCCCTTCTAAATTCAAACATATTGACATTAATGTTTGGGGTTCGGGAAACATTAAAATTACTTGAACAAGTTCGGAATCGAAAAAAAATAAAAAATTTGGAACGCTTCACGATTTTGCGCGTCATCCTTAATGCAGGGGCCATGCTAATCTTCTCTGTATCGTTCCAATTTTAGTATATGTCCAGCCGACACCGGACAATACAAAATGGATACACGGAACCCATTTAAAGTTTCCCAAATCAGACCACGGTTCTATTACAGTATTAATGATGCTAATTAAATACTTTGATGCAAGAAATATTGTTATATAGTATCCGGCGCAGCGTTTCCCAAAGTGTGGGTCGCGAGCCGGCACTGGGTCGCAGAAAAATTCAGCTGGGTCGCGGCGAAAATTGTAAAAACACAAAAAAATGTTGTTTCATATTATTACTAGTTGGTTATTCACTAGGAATAGTGCCAAAGTATATATTTGTGCTCTTTCATAGCGACGTTAGCGCGTTGTGCAATCTACGCAATTAAAAGTATCCGCTATCGCCGTGTGAAAGCTGGCTTACTATTGTCAATTCAATGAATTGAATTTAAATTTGCAAGGCTTTGGTTTAAATATCTTCAAAGTATCAGAAAAGGTCGCTGCAATAATTAAGTAACGACTTTTAAAAGGAAATTTTAAATCTTTTGAAACACTACATAAATTTATTGAAATCCATTCAAACTACGATGAAGAAGATTGAAACATCTTGAAACATTATCAGTTTCAATTCAAGAACATCTTTCGATGCTAATAAATAGTTTTAAAGACTACTTTCCGGGTATTGCCTCAAATAATATGAGCAATAAAGATCCTTTTTCTGTCGAAATTGAAAAGGAAGAAATGCTTAATCTTAGTGAACAAGAAGTTGATAATTTAATTGAAATTTCATCGATGATAATTTAATTAATCTTAAAAAAGTGTTTGAAACTGCACCACTAATTAATTTTTGGTTGCGCTGTCAAAAGGAATATCCAAAATTTGTTTTGTAAATAAATGTTTTTTTTTCATAAGGTGGGTCGCAAAAAATTTTAAAATCTCGTACCGGACCGTGGATTATGGTGAATTCTATCGAATATCAACTAGCTATAGATGGATGGACCAGATACCGAGACCGAGAAGCCCGATATCACCACGAACAGTGATGATGATAAAAAGACTGAAACAACAACAATGATCATAAAGATGGCAACAAAAACTCTTATGACGAAGGTTTCTGGTTTTTGGGATTGTTCTTTCGGTTGTGGCCATGATCACATTCTGGGCATATTTCAAGATGGCTAATGTTAAGAAGAGTCCTGGAAGTATTGATTCAATATGTATATAATATTCAATAGATAGGCTTTTAGAATGGTATAAATGATTTTTAATAATAATGAATAACTGGTAAACATGCTTAATTTATAGAACTATTACACCATTGATCGTAATCGTATAAGACTTGATTTTTTCACATCAGTGGAAAAAAATGTAGCAAACATATCATCACCGTTCATAATTGAAAACAAACATTCCAATGTTAGCTTAGCGTACGAAATTTGAGATGATGAGGACCCAAAACGACCGAACCACAAAAACAAAATCCTCTGTAAAATGATAAAATTTTTAAACAATTTTTTTTTATAAACTAATGATGAACAATTACACTAACCAATAAACTAAAAATGCACAGAGACAGAACCGCAAAACGTTTAGAAAAGATTTCTTCAATGTTACAATAAGAGAATGTTGTATGATTGAAAATAGGCAAAATAACGTAATATAATGGAAACCAAACCAAAAGATTACCAATGCCTAAAAATAGCGAACAGCTAACAGAAAAAAAATTATAACCAATTTAATTTGAAACATAAATATTTAACAAACCTATTCATCTTTTTTACTGATACAATTGGACTATCACCTTTATGGTTTCTACAAATTGATAATAATGATGAACCATTGTTGTAGTGA
This sequence comes from Dermatophagoides farinae, assembly GCF_024713945.1. Classification (NCBI taxonomy): domain Eukaryota; kingdom Metazoa; phylum Arthropoda; class Arachnida; order Sarcoptiformes; family Pyroglyphidae; genus Dermatophagoides; species Dermatophagoides farinae. The sequence continues at coordinate 3,934,882 of NC_134679.1, read as the reverse complement.
GAATCAATTGAATGCAAAACGAACAATATTTAATAATAAATATGTCGTGGGATCGTTTGTGAAAATCGGATTTTTATTTGTTGTCGAGTTGTGTGTGTTAGTGTTCCAGACTCGGAATTTTCGGCTGAAAAACGTGCTCGTTCTCTCTCACCGACATTCTCGGTCGAAATAGGGGAAAGTAGAAATAGGCAGGAGCATGCGCAGCCAGTAATGCTACATATATACAGTGATATAATACAAATATACAGTAATACCCCGCTTAACGCGGGGTTACGTTCCAAAAATATTGAGCGTAAAGCGAAACAACAGCGCAAAGCGGGGTTATTTTTGCATAATTTACATAATGCATTTTTACTCTTCATATACAATGTAACAATGTATTGCAATGTAATGTAATTGCAAAGCGTTATATCGAAACAGCGCTAATCGGGGCAGCGTTAAGCGAAGTATTTCTGTAATGTCGTAAAATATGATTGTTATATACGACCATAATTACGTTCTATATTATGGGGGAGGATAATGGTCTGGGGGAAAATTACCCCATCATTTATAAATTTGCCTCCCCCATTTACACACATTAACACATATACACGCATATACACATTCGACGTCGGTTCAAATCCCATCGCGGCCGCCTGGGTTAATATAAAAAATAGTCAGTGCTGGGGGTGGATAGTGGTTTGCGCATAATCACTTATAAATTTGCCTCCCCCTCGCTTATAAAACCTATTTGTTGGGGAGGATAGTGGACAATCACTTATAAATTTGCCCCCCAATTATTTATATACACATACACACTTGCGCATAAAGTAATTTAAAAAATAGTCAGTGTTGGGGGTGGATAGTGGTTTGCGCAATCACTTATAAATTTGCCTCTCCCTCGCTTATAAAACCTATTTGTTGGGGAGGATAGTGGACAATCACTTATAAATTTGCCCCCCAATTATTTATATACACATTTACACATTACATATAAATTAATTTAAAAAATAGTCAGTGTTGGGGGTGGATAGTGGACAATCACTTATAAATTTGCCTCCCCCTCGCTTATAAAACCTATTTGTTGGGGAGGATAGTGGCATGGACCATAATTGTCCAATCACTTATAAATTTGCCCCCCAATTATTTATTAAACAAATTAATCTCGAGTATCAAAATATGACTTTATTGATGGAACGACAAAAACGAATTAATAATTACAACTATCATTTAAATCACACAACACTTTATGTGTTGACTTTTTGTACTCGCTGTCTTTGTGCAAAAATGCTCGTTTTTTCTCAAGTTTCGTCTTGTTCATTTTTGATGAAATGATCATGAAATTCTCAACCATATCGAGTTATGATGATTATTTGGTACTGACAAATGTTAACCAATATTTCGGGTATGTCTCATGTTATGATAAATTTCACCTTGCAGTGTACACCGCAGACTTTCGTCTCTGTGTCTCTGTGCAGAAGTTAATCAAATTGAAAACGAGGTTTATGAATATTTCCTACGTGACCTATCACATGGAACAAAATATGAAATCTTTGTTAAAACTTAAATTTTGGCCGGAAGTGGACCACAATCACAAGTAGTGCTGAAACGTACACTTGATGGAGATATACCACCTGCACAACTTCTAATTGCAAAAGGAAACCACGTCAAATTCTATTTCATTACGATGGCATCAAGGAGATAATCGTAATTCGATTACAAAAAAACAAGACAAGGTTTGCTTTTAATTTAATTGTGGTATCGAATTTGAGGTTTAGATTAAATTCTAAATTTTTCATCATAATTTTCACCAAAACGCGGCGCTAATTATCTTATTGAAAACTTGATTTTGAATTTTCTGTCCAAAATACTTTTTTCGATTGTGTTACTCACATTCAATGTTTGGTTACAAGAAATTTGCCTGTGAAAATGCTGAATTTTATTTCCAAGTTTTTCGCTTTGATCATTTTTATTTCATCTGTTCACAGCGATGGTAAGTCTGTTTGTCAATTATTCATTGCTTCAATTAATTCAATTTTTTATCTTTTTAAATATAGAATCTCCAGTACTCGTTAAACTTTATTCAAAAAATGAACAAACCAAAGGTTCAGATCTTGTGTTGACTTGTAATGTAGCCAAAGGCAGTAAACCATTACGGTTTCAATGGTTCAAAAATGGTGTTGAATTATCCAATACTGGACGATCGACAATTGAAAATAAAGATATTTTCTCTTTTTTTACATTGAGAAATATCGATTCCAATGATGTGGGAAATTATTCCTGTGTTGTTACCAATAAATTCGGATTCGATAAACTTTGGATTCAACTAACGGTTACAGGTTTGAACAATTTATTCAATGTTTTTTATTGGCCAATATATGGCGCTAATTTTACCATTTTGTGGGTTATAATTTTTTTTTTGTTTTGCATAAAATAATTTTACCCATGAAATGTATACTTAAGTTTAAGAGTATGAACACACATTGTTTCTGACATAATAATAATTTTATTAACGGTGATTTTTTCAACTTTTTACTTTCATTCAATTGATGCTGGTAATTCATTTGAATTTTTGTTTTCGATGTTTCTGAATAAATTTCCTGCATCTGAAATTAATCTTTCCATTAATTCATCATACATATTACCATGTTCCATTTCATCAGGATCGACATCAATATTTTTTGAATGGTACAAAGATGATCATAAGAAATTATCTTCGACTGAATATAAAATTGTTATTTATGATACAATGTCATCGATTGTATTCAAACGTCTTAATTCAAATGATGATACCGGAACCTATACATGTAATGCCAGGAATGTTCATGGTACTGATTCGATTACAACAAAACTTGTCATACAAGGTTTGATTGCTATTTATTATAATCGTGATTTGCTTGACCAATAGGTGGCCCTTTTAATGCATAATTTGTTTTACCAAAAATTAATTTTTTCTGGTCATCTTCATTTTTTTCTACTTGAATTGATTATCATTTTGTTGTTGTTGTGTTGTGTTGTGAAATGTTTAAAAACATTCACAATGTTTAAATTGTTGCTGTTTTTCTGTATTTCATTCACGGTTATTTATGCTTCAAAAGGTTGGAGAATTTTTTTTTCTAATTTTACGTTTCTAATGTCAATCCCTTGTTTTTCCTTCAGATGCACCTCGAATTTCTAAATTGTTTTCAACAGAATTGAATCAATCTGAAGGATCAGTATTGAATATTCCATGTTCGGTTATCAGTGGTTCAACACCACTATCGTTCAAATGGTTTAAAAATGAACAAGAATTACTTAGACATAGAAATCCGGAATTATCATATCAGATTAAAACAGATAATTTTCTATCATTTTTAACCATTTCAAAATTGAAAGCTGCTGATTCGGGAAATTATTCTTGTATCGTAGGCAATCAGTTTGGAATCGATATTCAATGGACATTGCTTCAAGTGCAAGGTAGTTGTTTGTTTTTCCGTTTGTTTGTTTGTTTTTGATCATGTTTTCGGCCAAAACGCGGCGCTATCGATTCAGTTTTAAATCATTAATTTTTTTTATCTAAATTTACCATTGTTTGAGTGTTTTCACATAATGCTGTCTCTTTCTGTTCATCATAATAATCATAAAGCATTTTTCAAAATGTTTTGTCGGTTTAGTGGTCGTATCATTTTAAAATGGTGTATTCAAATCATCATTTTGTTAATATTCCACACGTTAATTATTAACGGAAATGGTAAGTTAAAATTAATTGAATTTACTTGACTTGAATTGATTTGTTTTCTCTGTTTTTTTTCTACCAGAATCACCATTACTTTTGAAACAATTTGCTCATTTAAGTTCGCTAAAAGGATCAGATATAGTGTTCACTTGTAATGTGGCCAAAAAGTCAACACATAAAGTGTTGTGTGATTTAAATGATAGTTGTAATTATTAATTCGTTTTTTTCGTTCGATCAATAAAGTCATATTTTGATACTCGAGATTAATTTGTTTAATAAATAATTGGGGGGCAAATTTATAAGTGATTGGACAATTATGGTCCATGCCACTATCCTCCCCAACAAATAGGTTTTATAAGCGAGGGGGAGGCCAATTTATAAGTGATTGTCCACTATCCACCCCCAGCACTGACTATTTTTTAAATTACTTTATGCGCAAGTGTAAATGTGTATATGAATAATTGGGGGGCAAATTTATAAGTGATCGGACAATTATGGTCCATACCACTATCCTCCCCAACAAATAGGTTTTATAAGCGAGGGGGAGGCAAATTTATAAGTGATTATGCGCAAACCACTATCCACCCCCAACACTGACTATTTTTTAAATTACTTTAAGCGCAAGTGTAAATGTGTATATAAATAATTGGGGGGCAAATTTATAAGTGATCGGACAATTATGGTCCATACCACTATCCTCCCCAACAAATAGGTTTTATAAGCGAGGGGGAGGCAAATTTATAAGTGATTATGCGCAAACCACTATCCACCCCCAACACTGACTATTTTTTATATTAACCCAGGCGGCCGCGATGGGATTTGAACCGACGTCGAATGTGTATATGCGTGTATATGTGTTAATGTGTGTAAATGGGGGAGGCAAATTTATAAATGATGGGGTAATTTTCCCCCAGACCATTATCCTCCCCCATAATATAGAACGTAATTATGGTCGTATATAACAATCATATTTTACGACATTACAGAAATACTTCGCTTAACGCTGCCCCGATTAGCGCTGTTTCGATATAACGCTGTGCAATTACATTACATTGCAATACATTGTTACATTGTATATGAAGAGTAAAAATGCATTATGTAAATTATGCAAAAATAACCCCGCTTTGCGCTGTTGTTTCGCTTTACGCTCAATATTTTTGGAACGTAACCCCGCGTTAAGCGGGGTATTACTGTATATTTGTATTATATCACTGTATATATGTAGCATTACTGGCTGCGCATGCTCCTGCCTATTTCTACTTTCCCCTATTTCGACCGAGAATGTCGGTGAGAGAGAACGAGCACGTTTTTCAGCCGAAAATTCCGAGTCAGGAACACTAACACACACAACTCGACAACAAATAAAAATCCGATTTTCACAAACGATCCCACGACATATTTATTATTAAATATTGTTCGTTTTGCATTCAATTGATTCTCACTACAACAATGGTTCATCATTATTATCAATTTGTAGAAACCATAAAGGTGATAGTCCAATTGTATCAGTAAAAAAGATGAATAGGTTTGTTAAATATTTATGTTTCAAATTAAATTGGTTATAATTTTTTTTCTGTTAGCTGTTCGCTATTTTTAGGCATTGGTAATCTTTTGGTTTGGTTTCCATTATTACGTTATTTTGCCTATTTTCAATCATACAACATTCTCTTATTGTAACATTGAAGAAATCTTTTCTAAACGTTTTGCGGTTCTGTCTCTGTGCATTTTTAGTTTATTGGTTAGTGTAATTGTTCATCATTAGTTTATAAAAAAAATTGTTTAAAAATTTTATCATTTTACAGAGGATTTTGTTTTTGTGGTTCGGTCGTTTTGGGTCCTCATCATCTCAAATTTCGTACGCTAAGCTAACATTCTAATGTTTGTTTTCAATTATGAACGGTGATGATATGTTTGCTACATTTTTTTCCACTGATGTGAAAAAATCAAGTCTTATATGGTGGTTTAGTCGCATTTATCTTTTCATTTCATTGTCCATAATACTCGATGCATACGAATCGGTTCGTATAAAGAAATCAATGACTTATCACAGTCAAATTCAACTCTAAAAAAATTTATAGAAGAATATCCAATGGAGAATTTTGATTCTGGATTCCATAATAACTCATTTGTTGACCAAATTCAAAACTATTTTCGAATCTGTTTTCGCTCATCGTCGAATGCTTCTTGACATATAAGAATTTAAATTTTACGACTAAAATAGTTATGATTTTATAACTCAACTTTTAATTAATATATTTAAATGAATAAAATATAAAATAGTGATTTAATTTACGAAAAATTATTTGATTCAATTATTATCATTTTTTGTCACATGTACAATATTCCATTGTTGTTGTTGGTGGTGTTGAAAATTATGATGCTGTAATTGTGGTGACATTATCATCATTGTGAATTCAATTTTTTCCAAACATCTTCCATTTTAGTTCGTTGATTAAAATTCATTGATTTATCACCGATAGAAACAAAACAAGCTGTAACTAATCGTACAAATGTCACAAATACTGGACGTTGACTAAATTGAAAAACATTAAAATCGATTCAGGAATCAACTATATAAGATTCAATATAATCGAATGCATCTTCCAATGAAAAATTTAACAATGTTTGCGATTCATCACGTGATAATGAAGGTGTTGTTGTTGTTGTTGTTGTCCGGTTAAATTCCACAAACGAACGTAATGGATTCGGTGTTGCATTTCTCATTATTGTACAATTTATTGTAGGTGGTGTTCGATTGATGTCCAATGAGATACTTTCGGTATTTGTGGTTCCATTTGGTTAATTGATAATGATATTATTATTGAATCGTTACTCGAATGAAAAAAAATATTGAAATTAAATAAAGGACAAGTTGTGGTGAATTGAAATGATATGAAAATCAAACTTACGTTTTTTATACTTCATTCATATATCATACCGAGAGAAAGAGAGAGAGAGAGAGAAAAAAAAACAACCGACCACAGACAGAGTATTAGTTTCAAGTTCAAATCATTCTTTCTCATATTCATCATTGCATCAATTTTTAAAATTATTATGATAGGTTTATACATGAAAAGTACTTGTATGGTGTGTATGAAAAAAACTAACCCAAAATGGTTAGTGCTAACCTTTGTGGGTTAGCATTGCAGGTTAGTACTAACCATTTTGGGTTAGTACTAACCCTACTTTTTTTTCTGTGATCATCATTGTTTGAATCAATTCATATTCATATTTGATGAAGAATGAGATTGAAAATTTTTATCAGACAAACATCTTGATGTTTTAAACCAATCATAATACATTCTATCTTCATTGAATTTTACATCATTTGTAATGATGATTTCTTCAGTTTTTGGATTATGTAATCCATAATTTGTAACTGAATTCGTATAACCAATAAACATTAATTTCTTTTTTTGATGTTTTGTCAAATTTCGAACGTTTTGATCTAGGTGATCTAAGTTGATGATGGTATGCTTCACACCCAAAGGTTTTTAAATGATTATAACATTTTTTTTACCATACAATTTTTAATATGGTGATTTACTATCATCTTTTATCCATGTATTGAATACATAAATAGATGTACACATAGCTTTAGCCCACAATTTATGAGAAGCAGATCCAAAGATTCGTGAATCTTTATTCGATCGAATTGTTGTATAATCTGAAATCACAATTTCATACTATTAGAATGGAGTATAAATTTAATATGAAAATCAAATAAAAACTTGATTTAGTTATAAACATAAACAAATTTCGCATGTTTAAAATTTTTTTTTCAATCCTAACCATTCATATATTACGTAACATTGAGTGCTCCAATTTACAGTAAAAGCTCCTTATTCGCGCTTCCTTCATTCGCGGTTTCACTATTCGCGGACTAAAAAAATGCGACCCAATTCCTATATTCGCGGCTAAAAATTTCTTTATTCGCGGATTTAATAAGTAAAATAAAAAATTGTGAGCGAGAAAACATTTCAAATCTAGTTTTAGACAATGCACCAGGTCATCCTCGCGAACTTGAAACTGCTCTGACTGCGGAAAATGACGAAGAATCTGTGCAAGTTCAATTTTTGACTGCAAACATAGCCGAAATCGATGAATTTGAAGCTTTGCGATTTCTTTATGAACATTGATCCGTCTATGGAACGAAGTCTTATTTTTAAGAGGCAAATTGATAATGCGACTGCTGCGTATCAGTCTGAATTGAAGGAGCTTTTAAAAACTGCCAAGCAAGAGAAAATTACAAAATTTTTCAAACCATTGCCTAAGCCTTAAGATAATTAATAAAAATGTTCAAAAACTTCAATTAAATTGATTTTTTATACACTTGTTTTTTTTATTTTGTCACCTAAGAACGTATCCCCTATAATCCCATATAAATTTCCATTCCTTATTCACGGTTTCTGTATTCGCGGCATATTTATGGAACATATACCCCGCGAATAAGGAGCTTTTACTGTATACAATTTTTAACAGCTTGTATAATATATTCTTGCAATTGAAAGTTTGTGTAAATTCATGACAATAGATGACACTAGAATAGATTGACTATTTCAACATTTTACGAAATGATTTTAAATTGAATGGCGTTGTTTGTGTGTTTACATTGGAAAGGTGTTGATGTATATATAAAAATTAAAAATCTTATCAATCTTTATATAAATATAAATAAATATATTGAAATGGTGATCGGATCATCATTCTCAATAGCTTTCATCTTTTGCCTTTGTTTACCGTTTTTTGTGCATAGTCAGAATAGTAATAAATTATCTATATATTCATTTAATTGATCAAAAAAATGTTTTCCTCTTATCAACCCAATAACAACAACAAACAAAACGAACAACAAGACGACAAAGAATCGACCATCAGCAATGCCGATTTACATGATGATCAAAAAACTGAACAAAAAATTCAACCATTAAAACTTGATGCTCAAGAATTCTACGATATCCATGAAGATGATCTTGTTGATTTTGAAACTTCTGAAGAATTCCTTCTACATTTTTCTCGTATCGGACAAGTGCAATTAGTGAAAAAATTATTAAGTCTTCGTAATGCTCATGAGATTGCTCTGAATATTGATTGTAAAGGTACAGTTAAAGCCAATTTTGGCTGGTCACCATTACATTTGGCCACATATTTCGGTCATTATGAAGTGGTAGAAATTCTATTGAAAAATGGTGCCGATGTTAACATACAAAATGAAGAAGGTGATACACCTTTGCATAAAGCAGCCTATACTGGCCGTGAAAATATTGTCATATTATTGCTTGCACATCAGGCAAACGTTTTCATTTCTAATGGTGATTCTCTTCGAGCATTCGAATTAGCTAAAACCGATTCAATACAGAAATTATTATCGGCAGCCGAAAAATTTGACATAAAACGTCGTGAAGAACGTTACCTTAGTGCAGCACGATCTGGACAAATTTCCGTCATAAAAGAATTGCTTGAAGATACAAACAATGGTATCAATATTAATTGTACTGATTCATCGGGCAATACTGCCCTACATTGTGCTGCTTATCGTGGACAGACCGAAGTAGTCATTTTTCTACTCAAAAATGGTATCGACACTGCGATCAAAAATAAACGCGGACAATTGGCTTCTAATGTGGCAGCGACAATTTCGCTAAAACAATTAATACAGGAAGCACATTTGTCAGTGATGACACCAAGAGTGGTTGCATCATTGAAAAATAAATCTGTTGCTCGTTTCGAAGGATGCCTTTTACGTAAAGCACGATTTTTTGGTTGGCGACCAGTATGGGTCATTCTCGAAAGGGGTGTGTTTTCGTATTTTCAAAATCGAGCTGATGCAGCTACCGGAGTCAGAAGAAAAGGTTATAAATATCTAGATAACGCCATTACCGAAGTCGTACATGATAATGTTGGCAATAATAATAGCAATAGTCCATCCATTTCGAGCTCAATATCCAGTAATCTTGATCATAAACATCAACAACAATCACCATCTCCACAGCCATTGTGTTTCATTATCATATTCGGTGATCGATCTCGAGCAATGTTAGGACTGCCGAAAAATCAGTCCGAACTTAATTTGCAAAAATGGATTAACGCCATCAATGATCATATTTATTTCAGCACGAATTTTATCAAACAAGTATGTTTTTTATATTTTATTTTTTTTGACTCAAATATTATTTTTTCTGAATAAATAACCACAGGGCACTCATATGGGCGATGATTCGGATGATGAAGAGGAGGCTGCCAAACAATTATTATCACCAATGGCCATACAGGATATGATAGTGACAGCGAATGCACATCAAAAAATTCTTGAACGACATATCAATGCATTACAGCAATTATTGAATGATGAGACCCTATTCTTTTCTCGTATGTTTTGAATGTATTTTTTTATTATTATTTTTATATTTAAATGATAAATATTGATGACAAAATATTGATTTTTTTCCTATTCATTTTCGAAAATATAGCTGAAAGAAATCGTGATGACCAATTTTCCAATGATAGTTTTCATTCAGTGCAATCAATAGATTCAATTTCTCGTTCTACAATACCTTCAATTAAATTTCATTTAAATTTGATTTTGGAATCATCAAAAAATGCCAACTCATCATTGACACAATGTTTAGTATTGATATCTCATCAGAATCAGGTTCGTAATTTATTATTTTTTTCTATCTAAAATTAATAAATTTTATGCTTACAAAATACTGATGTAGTCACGACAAACATTGATACAACAAGAACAGGAAAAGGTTCGTGCATTGGAAGAAGCTTTACAATTATTAGCCCATGAACATCATGATCTAGAACGATCAGTTACACGTTCCATTCTTAATTCTACTGCCAGACAGCAACATTCTATCTCAACATCAATGCCGACCGATGTTGCTCAAAATAATTCGATTATAGCTGATCAATCTATACATAATTCTAATCTAATATCATTGAATCAGAGTCTTGTACGATCATTTGCATGTCTATCGCAAACATCAATGGCGACCGATATGGATGAATTTTATGATGCTTTCGATGATGCGTTTGATGATGAAGATGATCATCATCAACATTCCAATTCAAATCCACAACATCCAGATCAAATTGTTCATTGTGATTCGTCATCAACTAATAACAATAACAAAAATAGTGATGATCGAATAATCATAATGGATAGTATTGATAATAAAAATGAACCATTAAATCAATTGAAAACATTGACAACATTTCATACTGCAAATGATAATAGTGAACAACTGAATGATCTTACAATCAACGATTCGATATCGACATTATCACCCGATGATGATGATGGTGACGCAGACAAAACTATTGCTTCGGATGATTTACCATTAAATTCAATGAGGTGGGCATAATTTTTTTTTACTATGAAAATCAAATTGTTCACGGAAAATTTAACGAATTATATTTTAGTGAATTCATAGTTACAAAAAAAATGTTTTTCCTCCTTTTTTTACGACAATGTTATCGTGCGTCTGCAACCATGATAAACATAAATGATGAAAAAAGTGGGTTGTAATACATTTTTTCTAGTTAGTCGAACACGAGGAAAAATTATCAAATACTTGCTGGCTGGCTGGTTTTTTCATCTGTTTATACTATTTGAAATTCTAGAGCCTATTATTATCACCGTTATCACGGTTATTAGTATTTTTTTTATTCGGTAAATTTATGATGAGACAAATTCAATTCTTTGTCATGTTTTGTTATTGCTGTTCGATTCTGTATTGAATGCCAATAAGTAATGATATTGGAATACAATGCTAATAATATATGCATGCATGCAGCAACCGATGATTTTATTTTCATTCAAAATTCAATTCGTGTCCGTGTTTGTGAATTTATAGAATCTAGCTTGTGAAAGAAAAGGAATAAAAAATAATTGCAATACATTCACATGGAGAGATTTTGTGATGGAAATTCAAACGTTGGAACGAAATCATACATTTTTGCTTTCCTGTTTCTCTCTGCTTTTTTTCGTTCGGGCGTTCTAGAAATTGAAATCTAATTTACTTATTTATTACAAAGATGGTTAGGAGGGATTCACAGGCTGTCTCAATCGAGCAAAGAATTGTACAATTGCAAATAAAAAAAAACGAGAATATGAAAAAAAATTCAATTTCAAATTTACCATTCAATCAGCCCCATCAACCATCCATTCATTTATTCATGTAGTAAATCGAATAATAATCTATGCCAGTGTTCTCCAAACATTTTTGTTTGCTTGTGTGGACCAATCGATAGGTACTGTAACATTTTTTAACGGACAGTTTCTTCCATTTTCTATTGATGCTTAAACTAATCCCAAGTTAGATGGCTGGACCGAAAAAGATAACTAGAGACAATTGGACTTTTTTTTAATTTGCCATTTACTCCTTTTTTTCTTATTCGTTTTTATAGTGTTATATATGATAATGGAAACAATCAATTGGTCTTGACGTTGTTTTGTTCGATAATAATTGCCAACACAAACTATGGAGTGTATTAAAAAAAAAAGACAATCCGAAAAATTTCGTTATTTTTTTATTATTATTATTTTTGTTTCTAATTTAAAAATCACATGAATGTAATGTTTTCTTTTTTTTGTTCTTTTTTATCCTTATCCAAAATTGAATGAATGAATGAATGAATGATGACAGAAAAAACAATCGAATCGAATTTCAATTTTGTTTGTTTCAATATTGATTAAACCATATGTGTGTATGCTTTACTATGTCAAATGTATATATAAATTGATTGAATTTGATTCTCAATGTCAAAGGAAAAGAAGAAAATTGTGTTTGTTATTCAAATTTTCAATTGGAATGAAATTTGTTTTAGAATATTTGTCAGATAATATAATTGCCGGTAAACAAACATTAAATAATAATAATAATTTATTATCACATAGTTAAATATTAATGTTGACATTTTCACAATTGTTTTTTCGAAAATTGGCATTTTTTATTTTGAATTCGTTTGGTTTTGCTCATATGATTTGTTCCATACATGTCATGTTTGTCAATGCACATTCTATGCTCTTCATTAACATTATAATATCAGATAAATAAACTATCTCTAGGAGTTCCAGTTCACTGGACCTCAATCTATTTTTTTTTTATTCAAATCCTATGATTTGTAACCCTGGAGATTTTTTTTCTACTTTATTATCCCGATTCATTCCATCTAATGATGATAATAATAACAATAATAAAAGTCTGGTATGGAATCTCTACCCTATGATCTGATTCTAAAAGATCATTTCTATCGAATTCTATGATTCTCATTTGGTTTTCCAATAATCTTCGGATATGGTTCAGTTGTCATAATTTTATTCTGTTTTTATTTTCTTGTTTGTTCTTTTCATCATCTTAAATGATTGCAAAAACTAATGGTATAAGTCTATTTTATTTTATGCTTAACGTTTGATTTTACTGTCCGGCACCGTATATATACGACAGATTTTTGTAATTCTTATTTTTTTTTTCGCCGTTGATCATAACACATTTATTCCATGAATGTGTGTCTTGTCGTGTTTGTATGTGAATGGTGGTGAATGTTAATGAGCCAAATAAACGTGAACCATTTTATTGTTATATATGTAGAAAAGCCCAAAAAAAAGAAGAAGATTCGATTTTTTATGGTTGAAAGAATATTCTATTTCGATCATAGCATCAGAATAATGATGATAAGCAATGTATTAATAGTTGTTTGCCTTTATATATATTCGAAACAGAAATTTGGACAGAGGATTTAATGCTTTCCATTCACTATAGTGACGTATTGACTGTGTGTGACTATGTTTATGTATAAACGGAAATGTTTTTTTTTTTATTTCAAGTAATATAATGAATATAAGAGTCTTATCATCATTATAATAATAATGATAATGACTGTAGTGAGATGATCAGAATGTTGTTGCTTTCATCACTTTTTTTACGAGATTTTTATTTATACGGATGGCTGTTTATGTTTGTTTGTTTGTTTTTTTTTTATTATCATATAAAACTGAAAAGAAAAATTTTTGGTGGTTCTTACTTGTTTTTCATAATCTATTCTTCTGGTTAATTTTGTTTCATTTTGTTGTTTTGTTTTTTCTTATTTCTGTGTTTATTTATTTATTTTTTTTTTTGAGAATTATTTTCATTGTTTCTTTTTATTTCCGTCTGTAGATCCATTTGTCAAATTGTTGATGTATGTTCCATATTCAATGTTGTCGTCGTTGATGTTTTTTTTTCTATTTTCATGTTGAATGATTCACTGTAATTCATCATTCAATCTTGTTTTGTTGCTTATTTTTTTACTTATTTTTTTACAACGACCAAAGAAAACGAAGAAAACATTTGTTTTTCAGTTTTCTTGTTGTTTATTTGACCGAATTTTTCTTCTGTTTGCTTCCGGAATTTGTTGTTTGAAAATTTATGCTCAATTTTTTTTTGTTGCCATAGAATGGTTCCTGTGATTAACATTTGTTTTTTATGTATTAGTTAATGATGATCATTATTATGATTACTGAAATTTTGTATATCTACCATGATGTTTTTTCTTTGTTTCGGGTATCAAATCTGATTGATTTTTTTTCCTTCACTCTTTTATGGAAAATTTTTTTTGCCTTTTTTTACCAGAGAGACCTTTTTTTAGTCTTGTCTGATTAGCAGATCTATTTATTTGTTTTTTTTTTGTGTTTTGTTTTCGTTTTCATTGTTATCGCAACAAACATATAAATAACAAAGAAAATAAATAAAGAAAACGGATCCAATTTAGAAGCCACATTAAACTATAGTTTTTTTGTCCTCTTTTTCTTTATTTATTTGTTTGATGGAAAAAAATTAGGCACCCACAAATATAAACATATAACCCGATAAAATTAGTGCGAAAAAAATCGAATTCATTTTGATGTCTGTATTTGTATATATATATATATATATGTGTGTGTGTATGCTTGTATGGGCATGAAGGATTCATTTTTTTCCAACTATAACTATGGCGCCATTATTTGGCCAACTTGATTCTATGGTTTTTTATTCATTTCGTATCTAATATTTAACGCGCACGCGGCAATAGGTCATCACCAAAGAAAGAAAGAGAGAGAGAGAGAGCTAAATGTTGTCCGCTGTTGTTTTGGAACTTCAATTTCGATTCAATGTTTTTATTCTCCTCATTGAACATAGCCACATGTGTTGGTTATATATTGTAATCTTGTACGTCGTTCCAAAAGGCCACTACCAACTAGCAACTGTTTTGGATATAGAATATTCTTTATGGGCCTATGCTTACTTGTTTATATATGTGTGTGTGTTTGTGACAATACCACACGTTGCCAACACAAACATTCATTTATCCATTTTCCTACAAAGCAGTTGCATTTGGTTTTCTTGTCATTTTTTTCTGTTGTTCTTCTTCGTTACTTTGTTGTTGTGTTTCAGGAACTACACGCGATGAAATGAAAAAAAAATCCTTGGACTAGAATATATCTATGTTTCAGTCTGCCAAATTGAATCGAATCACGCGGCTCCATAAACGCTATAAAATACACATTCTAGATCAGTAGTGTGTCTGTATGACAACAGAATTCATCTACACAGCGATACAGCAGCAGCAAAATAAAAAGTATAGAACGCAAAGGGAAAAAAGAGCAGTAACTGAATTTGGTTCCAGTTTTTTTCACATTTATTTATATTCTATGTATGTGTGTTATTATTTTGCGCTGGATTTTAGCGTCTGTGTCGGTATTATTCAATGCAAAACATAGTTATATTGAGAATATTATTGTTGTCATCATCAGATTTTTGTTTTCATTCATTCAATATTTGGTCATTCATGATATTCATCATTCGTCGAACATTTTTAACCATCGTTTTTTTTCTGACAAAACAAAATACTTTCAGCAAGTTTATTATCTAAATATCATTGTCATATAGTATATTATTTTGATCAAGGATAAAATAGCCATCAATTGAAAACCTACAATTTCTTCAATCTGATCAATTTGAATCATCATTTTTAGTGGATTTATTTTTTTCCTCGTTTCATCTTCATTCGATCACGACGACCTCACCAAAGTCTATTGCCGAGCCATTTTTTCTTTTATTATTTTTTTTTGCTGTCGTATATAAATATATTCGAGCTTCAACGTTTAAGTTTACTTTTGATTCTCTCTTCATTTGGTTTTTTTTTATTTCATTGGATCATTCCCGTGTGTATAGTTTTGTCAGAAATTGAAGTCATCATTTTATTTTATATGTGTGTATGTGACATTTATGATCGATTTCTTGGATAGCCATATATTTACGACCTGTCTTTAGAAAAAGGCGTATAAACTCTTTTATCGATTTTGACCAAAATTATCATCAGTCCAATACTTTGAAAATGATGAATTTTTTTTTTGCTTTGTAATTTTTGATCTTTGAACTTGACATTTTACATGAAGATTTTTTTCCTAGATCTCTTGTGGTAATATCGATTATTTAATGTTTGTCGATGGACTTGTAAATTTATCCCTTGTTTATATATTTGAATTGATGATACAAAGAAAGATATATAATTATCATCAAATAAGCTAAAAATAATCGATGAAGAAACAATTTGACATCAACAACAACAACAACAGCATTGACGAATGTAAAGATTTCATTTTCATGTGGATGATCCTGTTGTTGTGAAGAATGTGTTCACAATTCGGCCATTTACAATTCGTATAAAAAAACAAAATGATTGATTGAATTGAAACTATAAAACTTTGAACTTTTTTTTTTATCGTTTGTTTCAATATTTTTTGTTGCTTCACTAAGTGTGTGATAAATTATATCGAACGAAACGACTTACATCTGAAATACATATTGTATTCACCAAATGTGCCATTCTTTAAAACATAATTTTTCATATATTCGGGAAGCAAAAAAAAAATAAATTATCGGAGAAAAACGCTAATTAATATACATCAGCGTTTGTGTGTGTTTTTATAGATTGTTGCTCGGATTTTTTTTTTAGAATCCAAATCCATCGTTATTCTTTCTCCATTCAAGTAAATAATATCATATCATAATCAATTCATTGACGACGACTAAAAACGAACCAAAAAAAAACCATCCCGGGCACGATTATAGTACCCGGCCATCCATAAAAAATCATTCAAAACGACGCATACGTTGATACATTTGACCGCCACCCTATTAACACCATCATTGATCATCATATTTATTCTATTCATCGTACTAGTGTTGATTGCGATCGAAACGACAAATTCGATTGCAGCGAAAAAAGCTGCAGCTGCCGCCGCAAGGCGACGGCGACAAAATCGTCACAATAGTTATAGTAGTAGTGACGGACCAGATCCGGTCTGATTATTATCATTATTATTATTCATTCTTCTAATAATAGCGTCAGACCACAAATATAAAATATCAGACAGTTACTCAAGTAATCACAGCAACACGCTTACGATTGATTACGAATAATATCGATTCTATTTTCAACAAGTCTGACACTCAATCTAAATCGTAAAAGAAGAAGAACTTTAAGTCTTAAATGTTATTGAACGAACCATATCACATTGTACATGACAATAATATCAAATTATTATCGAACAAAAAAAGAAAAAGAGATGAAATATATATATTAATACATTAAAAAAAATCAAATTTCTTCATAATTTTTTTGTGTTTTACAATTGGAAACATTATCAACAATTGTCGTTGTTAACGAATCCAATCTTCTTCTGATTCAATCAATCAAAATCATTATCATCATTTCATGTTCTGATGACTATCAAATCTATAACAACAAAATTATGGAGAAATCTAGCCTTATTTTACACACCCTTAATAATAATAATAATAATAATAATACACCCAAAATGGATAGCAACAATGTTGAACAACACAGTGATTTATTGTTCTCAATGGAAAATTGTAACAAAAATCACCATGATAATGGTCATCATCATCAAGATGGTGACCATGTTGGTGCTTTAGCTAAATTTAACCACAATAGGTTTGTCATTTATCGTCTAATGTTATGAATTTTTTCTTCAATTCACTTTCAAAAATATTGATTAATTTTTCTAAATTATTATTATTATTTTTAATAACTATATTTTTGCTGATTTGTTTCTTTTTTTTTCGAAATAGCCAACATAGAGATCGTTTACCAGCACCGATGGTGCCTAGAGATGAAATTGGCCTTTGGAGTATTCTAAAGCATTGTATTGGAAAAGAATTGTCGAAAATAACATTCCCAGTGATATTCAATGAGCCTCTTAGTTTCTTACAACGTATGACAGAATTATTCCATTATACACATTATCTTAACATAGCCGATCAATGTGATGATATTGTCGAACGTATGGAGGTATGTTATGTTTTTGTTGTTGTTGTTGTTGTTGTTGCTCTAATGAATTGAATTGAATTGAATGATGCGATCTTAATCTTCAAAAAGAATAATTAATTATTATTATTCTGTCTTATTATGTTTTTTTAATTTGCTTTTTTCTTCTCATCATTTTCATTATATATTGTCATTCAATTAATTATCTTATTTATTTATTTGTATATATACATCTTTAGAACATCTGTGCATATATCGTTTCAGCTTATTCATCAAATTGGCTTCGACTAAATAAGCCTTTCAATCCATTATTGGGTGAAACGTTTGAATATGAAATAAAAACATCACAAACAAAAATTGTTTGTGAACAAGTTTCACATCATCCTCCAATCAGTGCCTGGCATGCTGAATCACCACATTTTATTCTTCGTGGAACTAGTGCACCAAAATTACGATTCTGGGGCAAATCGATTGAAGTGAAACCCGAAGGAACGGCAACACTGGAACTCAAATCCTGTGGTGAAATTTACACCTGGAAATCGGTCAATTGTTGTGTACATAATATTATTGTCGGAAAAATTTGGTTCGAACAGGTGCGTTTGATAGAATTCATGTTTATATTTATGATGATGATGAATCAAATTGTGGAACGGCAATGATTTTAGATTTCATCGTAAATTGATTTTTTTTGTTAATGTAATCCACATGAACAAATTCTTGTACGATTTTAATAATTCAATTCCAAAATCTTTGGGAATACTTTTTTTTTCTTTTCTTTTATTATATAATAGTATGGTACAGTAGAAGTTGCGAATCACATGAATCAATTCAAATTGCTCATCAATTTCAAACCGGCCGGTTGGTTTGGTTATGATCTAAATCGTTTGGATGGCTATATACAGAATGTAAAAAAAGAGAAGCTACGTTTTGTATATGGAAAATGGAATGATTATCTTAAATCTGCCAGCATTGAAGATTATGACGAATATCTGAAAGCTAATAATAATAAATTTCGTGCACCCGATAAGCCGATTGATATCGGTGCGAGTGATGGTAGCGGTCAAAATGATCATCATTCATTTAATCGTAGTAAAATGATGTCAAAATTGAATTCATTGACCAAACAGTTGACAGGATCGTTAGATCTTGGTGTAGCGATCGGTGGCAGTAGCAATGATCAACAGCAACAACAAACGGATGATAATAATCTTCCACCAGAAGCTATCGAAGGTGATATGCCTAAAAGTGATTCATCACATTCATTAGATATAAATAATTCTCGAATATTATGGAAAGCTGAACCAAGACCTGAACATTCGTCGCAATATTACAATTTCAATTGGTTTACATTCGGTCTAAATGAATTGCCTGGAGATAATAATGAACGGCAAGAATTATTAAAACGATTACCGCCCACTGATTCTCGTTTAAGACCTGATATAAGAAAATTAGAAGAAGGAGATCTTGGTAATGTATTTTTCTTGAATCAATATTATAGATAAAAATATATATAGATTTGGACATAAATTTTTACACAAAATTTGGTTGTTTTTGTTACTCCATTGCTTGGAGCCAACAAAAACAAAAAAAAGAAATATAAATGGATTCATCATCAACAACATTAATGATAAACTAAATGATGGCTAAACAATGATACATTCATGTAGCTAATAGATTCCACATGATACAAATGTAAAAAAAAATTTTGCTGTCGAAAATGATATTCGAAAAAAAAGAAGAATGAAAGAATTCTGAAAACTATACTTTCTATCATCAACATTATCATTAATAATAATAATATTTCTCTTTTTTTTTTGTTCGTCAAAAATTAAATCATGACATAACAGATGCAGCAGCTGCAGAAAAGAATCGATTGGAGGAAAAACAACGTGAAGCACGGCGATTACGGAAAAAGGGCAAAATGAAAGAATTTCAGCCTTTGTAAGTTTTTTTTGTTGTTGTTGTTGTTTGATTGCTATTTGTTCTTTTTTTTTCTTTACTATTCGTTTGTATATTTGTTTTTTGTTCTGTGTGTGTATTTTTCTGGTTGGTGAAATTCGAGATTTGAAAACATAACTACTGCTGCTGCTGTAGAGAGAATTGAAACAACATTTCACTCACGCAATTGTTCAGAATTTTTTTTTCGTTAATTTCTTTTTTACGTTTTGTTTTTGATAACTTTACTTTTCGAAATTTTTTTTGTTTCCACTTTTTTCATTTCATTTTGTTTGTTTATTCATGTTACTACCGTATTCAATTATACTAATTGCTTTTTTTCTCCATTTACAACTACTCAACTCAACTGAAAAATAATCAAAAAATAAAAATAACTGCCCATATAACTGACGAACTGTTGACAATCGAACAAACCAAACTTTATTTCATCGTTGGCATGTTATTCTATCATGATAATGATGGTACCCGTATTCAAACTTGATAATTGTTATGAAAATTATGTCAATGTCATAAAGGTGGTTTCGGCCTGAATTTAACCAATATACTGGACAAGAGGATTGGGTGTTTAAACAGGAATATTGGACCAAACGTGATTGGTCTAGATGTCCCGATATATTCTAAATATACAAAAAATGATTCTGATTTCGTTTTGTTTTTTTTTATCAAATAGAAAAAGGCTATAAAGGTATGTTCATGAAAAAGAGTATTTTATTCTATCTGTTTGAAATGAAGCCTTTTTGCTAAATTAAATACTGTTTTATAGGGAAAGCAATTTGAATATGTTTCATTCATTCAATTCATTAATCATGCTAAATGAATAAAAGGTTCACCAAAGAAAAAACAACAAAAAATATGGTTAGGGCGAATATATATTACATTAATCATTATCATGAATAGTAATTGAAAATTTGATTCTTGATCTCAAATTACCAAAAAAAAAAAAAATTATATGAATGTAGGTTTTCGAGCGTCACACCCTTTGATTTTATTTTAATTTTTCCACTACTCTATCTTTATATTTATGTTTTTTTTTGGTTCACTTATTGATTAAATCTCTTGGATACATTTTTTTTATCAAAATACTATAGAATTTCTAATTATAAAATAACTAATAATTATATATTATTCTTTTTTTTTATACCTAACAGCGTCTTTGTTCCAGCTCCTGGCCATATCTATATAATAATTAAGAAGGAATTTGTTTTACCATCTGTCCGCACTACCACATTATCAGAAAATGTGATGGCATTCAAAAATAAAAATTCCTTGAATTGTTGAAAAATATTATCAATCGGAACAAGAAGATTGCAGCCACAAAAAATTCAAATTCATCTTGACAAATGCTCAACTATTTTTCATTCAGTCTTAAACATTCTTATTATTATTCAATATAATAAATGAAATAAATTTTTATTATATACCATATAAATCAACAAAATAAATAGAAAAAGAAGAGGTGTTTTGAGATGATGATGATGATGATGATAGTGTGATTACAACACATGACATATAAACACATTTCGGATATGTGCAAGTGTACGAGTGTGGAAAATGTATCAAGTTGTAATGCAAAAAAGAAATACCCGATGAACATGAAGAATCTCAATTCAAATCTATTGGAATTTGGGCTTTTCGCTTGGCTGAATTCAAGTATATGTGATGTTGTTGTTGTTGTTGAACACTTCAACCAAATATACGACCTGCGAAAAAAACTTTTTCTTACAAGCCGTTTCAAAATAATATACAAGACAAGAAACTGACGTCCGATCGAAAAGAATAAAAAAAGACCGTATAAATCGAATCATTCTATCAATCAATAAAATCGATACATACAACGAAATCGAGCAGCTTTTCTATAACATCCTATTGTATATACATGAATCTAGAAGTTGATGATGATAACATAGCCACTTCTGTTTCATGAAAAAAAAAAGAAATTCGACTTTTACCATGTAAATGTGAAGGATAAGAAATAATCGAATTCTACTCAAGTGGCAAGATCGAAAAATAAAATTATTCATGTCGAATTGCAGAGAAAAAAAAACTTTTCCAAATGATGATGTAGTATTTGATCGTGGCATTGATGGCCCACTTACGATTCTTCATGATGATGATTTTTTATGATAACTGGGTGTGAACATATAGAAATTGTGGAAGAATCGTTGACCAATTATCATCATGATGTTGATTTGGTCTTGATCATCATTTATTATTGAATTTTCTTATTCTTGACTATATTCGATTGATCGGTTTGTCTATTATGGTTGTGGATGAAAAAAGAATAACAATTAGAAAATCGATTCAAGCTTTTTCTGGATTTTTCCGATTATACATTCTACAAAGCAAAACATCAGCCTATTGAGAATAATAAAAACAAAATTCTGATATTATTTTCAATGTTTTCATTGTTTTTTTTTGGTCATTATAAATCATTAAAATATCAGAGTTGGTCCAAATGTTTTTCGCCACTAACATTTATGTTGTTAGAAATGATGATGAGTTTGCACTTTATTTTACATAATGTTGTTCTTCGGCTTATCAATATTGTTATCATTATCATCATCATTATTGACACCATTTTCGATTTCTATTGACATTCATTTTACATTGGAATTTACATCA
Organism: Dermatophagoides farinae; assembly: GCF_024713945.1. Lineage (NCBI taxonomy): Eukaryota > Metazoa > Arthropoda > Arachnida > Sarcoptiformes > Pyroglyphidae > Dermatophagoides > Dermatophagoides farinae. The sequence goes on along the minus strand of NC_134679.1, from coordinate 3,912,288 downwards.
TTATTATCATTTCTAAATCAATGATTGTTCATCGAGTATTGTTATACGATGACAACAAATACAACGACGTTTTGAATTTTTTTTTTTTTATTATAAATTTCAATCATAAATCAGGATTTGCGCAAATGTCGATCATATTTCGTTTTTTTTTCTTGATCTTGTCTTCTATCTGTAATAATTGTACACACACAAACAAACGATCAGAAGATTATTCATTCATATATTATTGTTGTTATTATTCTTATTCTATTGCTATCGTTACTTGTAATCCGTTTTTTTCTGTTGTTTCTGTTATTGTTGTTGCTGTCGTTGTTGTTGTTGTTGTCATATAAAATTGAATACGAAATTAATTCTTGATGATGATGACAACGATGACGATGATGATGAAAATAAAATTAAAGTTTTCAACAGAAAAAAAAACGAAATTATAAATGAAAAAAATAAAATAAAATAAAATGCCAAATTCAAAAAAAAACAAAATCATCATGACCATTATTTGATACACACATCAATTCCAGTTCTTATTTTTCGTTTTTGTTCTTTGTTTCCGTTTTTTGTTGTTGTTGTCGTTGTTGTCAACGACGACAATGTTGGAATAATAAAAATGGTGAAATACACAAAGAAAACGAATTGTTCAACAACAATCGATTCAATTCGATTAGATTCATTCATCTTAATTTTCTTTTCGTTTTTTTTTCGGGGCACTTTCGACATTTGTGTTTGATCAGAGTACGTTATATATTTTTTTTCACTTTTCTCTCCAATAATTAAAATTTCGTTTTTTTTTACTGAATGTCGCTTGTTTTTTCGTCAGCATATAATGAATTGTCTTTTTGTATTGTAAAATGAAAATACACGAGGGCCATATTGTTTTGTTTTGTTTTTTGTTTTGTTCATGGACAACACGACGATGTTGTCAAAAACACATTCTTCACATACACACCGATACTCGATATATGAGATGACAATACTACAAATCAAAAAATGGAACAGCAGTTTTTTTCATTGTTGTTCTTTTTTTTTGTTTTTCGATATGAAAAAAAAATTCTGGACGGAATTTTTTTTTGTTGTTCACAATAGAATTCATGATGACAAATAATAATAAATACCACTCCACATCACCAACAAAAACAAAATGGTTGAATTCAAATTATTTTTGTTTTTGTCCCAACAATTTGGAATGAACAAGTCGATTGATCATTGGGAATGACCTTTGTACAGAATTTTTTTTTTGGACCAACAGATTCACATATGGATTTTATCATCATCATCATCATTATAATCAATGATTCTTTTATTTCTAAATGAAACGAAAAACTTTCAAACAAATAAATAGTGTTGAATAATGTGTTGGTCGATGTTTGTATCCTAGCAATAATCAATCAATTTTCGACATTTTTTTCTTGTCGAATTTTAAATCCATCATTATTAGTTTATAATAAAATATCACTTTACAGAATCCATCAGTATACATTTATTATGTAACAATTGATTGATTTGGGCAAACATGTCAAATTTTTTTTTTGTTGGCTACACTTGGCTGACTTGATCTTCATTTTTTCCATGCGTGTATATTCTGTAATTGCCATAAAAAGGATCTTTTACTTTCATGTTAATCCATTGACAACACTTTGGAATAATGTGTTGCTGTGGATTCAGATTTTAATTTAAATGTTGTGTAATATATGATGTTTTTGGAGACAGTTAGAATAGGAAAAAAATGACAAATTTGTTTGACATACAAAAATTGTAAAAGTTTTCTTAACAATCTTTAATGTCTTTTTTTTGTATGATATAGAATCGACCACGAATTACCAAGTTTTTCTTATTATTCAATCAATCACAAAAAAATTATTTACTTTAAATAAATGGATGGATGGAAAAAAGTTTAAATCTGTTTAGAAATCGTTTCATTTCGATTCTAGCATTCTATTCTATAATCAGTATAAGAAGTTTGTTATCAATAATGTTTGTATATATATGTTTATTTGTCATTTGTTTTTATATATTCCCATTTTTATAAGTATCTCTAATGAGCTTTTTTTGTTGTTGATGTTGGAATTCATTTTTTCCCTCATCCACTTTCGTTACGACCTTCAACAGATTTATTATCGTTTGCTTTTCCATGAATTTTTCTTTTCGTTTTTGGCCTAGGAAATTTGATAATAATAGCTTAACGTTAACCGTACAAACACACATTGCAATTAGATTACTTGACGATCGACAAACTAATAAGGACCTGTGTAGTTTTCGAAAATTTCCTGAACTTGATGTTTTTATTACTATATATATTTGTATAAGAGGCCAATCATTTTCATCATCAAGAATTGAATTTCATTTTCAATCACATTTTTTTGGGATTTTCATTTTTCTTTCCTTCATAGTTCTGATTATATATAATCTACAATACAGTAATGCAAAAGAGAGGAAAAAATTTTTACAAACTTTGATTCTACATTCCCAAAATTCGTTTATTCGTTTTTTTTCATTTCAAATTCTGTTCTGGATTTACAGAAGTCTATTCCGAGCAAAAGAAGAAATTCATAACCAAAAAAAAAAAAAAAAAAAAATAACGGCAATTACCGTCATTATAGACCGAAATACACAATTTATTTAGCTTTTATAATCATAATAATAATAAAATCCATATACGAATATGTAATAACTGAATGTGGTCCAAAAATGAAATCATTTTTTATTCTTTCGCTGAATTCCCATCATCATTCCAAGATCTATATATATGGATAGAGAGAAAAAAATGTGATTATTATGTACATTACAGTTTTCATTATAAGGTTTGATAATTATCATTTTCATCAACGTCATCATCATCATTTGGGTGACGATAATCGTTTTTTTTCTATTTGCTTCTCTTTTTTTTCCAACCAGAATGGAAAAATAACCGAATAATCGTTTGGTTTTTTTTTGGAACATTTATTTGTTCATGTACCGTATATGATGATAATTATCATTTGCAATGATCATTTGCTACCACCACTGCTACTGATGTTATAAGCTATTTTCATAATTTTTATTTTCATCAACTTTTGTATATGTTTGCTTGCCGGCTGAATCTATATATATTTATTATTTATTATGTTGGTTGTTTTTTTTGCTGCATGAACATTCGACGGATGTGAATAAATATGATTTTATTTTTTAAATTTTTCTCATAACGATTGATTGAATCAAACGGAAATTTCAATCTACTTTTTTTGTATCGACCTTATTTCTATAAAGTCATTCACAATGATAATGATGATGTTGATGAGAATCGGATTGGGCGAACCCAAAAAAGCCAATCGATCTTTCTATTGCCTTATCTATCTATAGTTTTATTATTATTGTTATTATCATTATTTTTTCATCAAAGCTTCTGTTGTTTTGTTGTGTTTAGATCAAATCGACCAAATCGAATACAAGATCTTTCCTTTTTCTTTTCATTTTTTTTGTGGTTTCGTTGCTAGGCCACATTTTTTTTGAATCTTTTGTATGTGCGTGTATAGGTTTTGTCCATTTTTTCCGGGAGATTTCAACACATAAGGGAATAAAAAAAAAAGAATGAATAATGATAATCATATATATGGTCGAAATATCTCGATCCTCCTTTTGCTTCTAGAAAATGTCTTTGATCCGCCTTTGATTCTGGTTTGGTGGTTTTATTTAGTTCGATTTTCACTGATGGCTGTTGAAATTTTTTATTTCCTATTGAACGTTTTTTTTCGTTTTAAGATAATTTTCTTTATATTCCAATATCCATATACATTTCTTTATCTTTTATTCTTCCTATACACTGAATGTGTGGATGCTGATAATATGGGGTGAAAAATGATTTATCGTTTTGTATAAATCACATCTATCAATATATGTGGAATGTTCTTGATTCCATATTTTTTTTGGTTCATTTTCAAATCCAGTTTCCCTAAGTCTTTCTAACATCAATGGAAGGAATAGTGTAACTATAGTACACAAAAAAAAATTTTTTTTTTAAATTTACGACCTACCGGTGATTTACATTTATTTCTGTCGATTTCGTTGTTGATGGTTAGAATTCATTGGAAAGAATCGAAAAAAAATTATAATTCCTTGTTTGCATACACACAAAGTCATTGAGTGACTGTTATTGAGGTCATTCTTTTCTTCCATTGTTAAACGATATACATTTTTCTGTGAGAATATCGTTGACTGAGATACCATCACATTCTGGTATTGTTTTTGTTTTTATTTTTAAAAATATCGTTGATCGTTATTTCAATGCAAAATTTATTTTCATTTTTTTTTCATCTCATTCGATATAGTTTAAAATTGTCCACATTGACTATGAATTTTTTTTTTCTTGTTGTTGTTGTACATTTTATTGAAAAAAACTAGCCTTTATAATAATGTCATGATGTGCCCTATAGGGAAATCCATTAAATACCCGTATTATAATGATAGCAATGTTAAAAAAAATCGATAGATCGTTTGCCAAAAAAAAAATTCTTTCTCTTGTTGGTTTTCAGGATATTCGATTTTTAAGCTTGATTCTCATGTATATATGATTAAAAAAAAACAAGATTCATGATGCTCGTTTTAACCGAATCAATTTTTTTCGTCATTCATCTTTTTCTTTCCTTTTCACTACTCTTTCTCATCATCATCATTGTTGCTCTGGTTTTGGCTTCATACGAAATCAATAATAATACGATTCTTTCATTCATTCAACATTAGATAGGCATTTAACTTCAAGGAGAAATTTACTAGTGAAAGAGAAACGAAATTCTTTTTTTTTCGCACTGAATCCATAATATGGATTTGTTTAAGGTTTTGTTCATCTGTTCTATTTGACTTCAATGGCAAAATATGATGTGCGTATGTTTAGGAAGGGTGAAAAATTTCAACATTAAAAAAAATTGAAAAAGATAGGATTTTTTTTATAATGCAATTTTTAATCACACCCATCTAAAAATTGCCTGTTTTCGACACATGCACACGATTTTCAATTCACGTCTAATATTTTCCATTTTGAATTTTTTTTTCCACTGTCTCTCTTTCTCGTTCATGTTTGATGTCATAATACTTTTTTTTCATTGAATTTTTTTTTCTTTCTATCATTTCTCTTTATTAGGTTGGATTTACAAAAGAGATTAATCTCACCCGTGTGTGTGTGTGTGTGTCACTCGTATGTTGAATGAAATGAATCTATAGATATTCTTGTTTGAATTTCAAAAGTCTACACAGAATATTCTAGATCTTTGTTTGTTCTTGTCTTGTCTTGTCTTTTCTTAAGCTCTTTTGAAGAAACTGAAGTCCCTTGACGAATTATGGTGTTCTTTGTTGAAATTTTTTTTTGTTTTGTTTTCGTTCTTAATCTTGAACCAGCCATGACGAGAAAATAAGCCTGAAAAATGGTTTTGAAAAAATTTCAATATATGCCAAGAGAAAAATTGTCTGAAATTTTAAATGAAATTTTTTTCTCCATTGCAAGTGTTACTGTCGATTCTTTTGTCCTTGAATCGGTCGTTTGTCGAAATAATATCCTATCGATCCGATTAATTCACATTAAAGTAGATTCAATAGCTCCATATTCGTGGCTTAACATGATGATGATGGTGGTGGTGGTGGTGGTGGTGATGGGAATGAGGGTCATCATCATTATCAAAACTGATGATACCGACATGTTATTTTATAACAATGCCAGTCTAAGCTCGAAATAAACGAAATATTTTATTACATAATGATGACTCCAGAAACATTTTACAAAAAGTTCAATGCAAAAACGAACTGAACAGAAATTATGGTCGCTCTAACGACGATTCTATTTTATAAAATAAGCTTAAAGTTATTTTTCTATATGAAAAAGAATGAAATAAAGTTTATTGCCATTTCTAGTGGTTGATGATTTCAAATCTAGGTTTTTTTCATTTAAATTGTTTTTCTTATTACTATTCTTTTCAGGCATTGTTTTCTCGTTCTACGTTCGGAGATTTTTGATAAATGTAGAAAGAGCAAGTAATAAAGAATTTGTACTTAACAAAAAAATCCAAGAAATTGATCATGATGGCCAATTTGTTCGGTAGGGTTCAGCATTTTTATTGAAAACAAAAAGAATTTTAAAGAAAAATATGAAAAAAGTTTCAATTCTCAAATAATCTCTTTACTACAGCAGGATTTGTAACTTTTTTTCTCATTAATTCAAAAATATTTTCCTAAATTTCTCTCTCTCTCGCTCTCTGGTTTATAATTGATAGATGCGGTTTGATGCAAATCCTTCTTAGAATTTCAATGTCTAAACTGTTGTATCTTTTATAAAAGTTTTATTCATTTTGATCTCCAAAGATCTGTAGATTGTAGATAATATTTCATTTTTTTTCATGAAAAATCTAATTATTGATAATGGCAACAACTATTTATCTGAAATCAGTGGCATTGATATGATATTATTAAAAAAAATTGGCAACAAATCATTTCATTCTCTGGGGCTGCAAACCAAACCAAAAAAAAAAGTTTCTGACAACAAACAGCGACAGGACAAACTTTTTTCCTACAAACACGCGCCTTTTAACGACAATGATCAAACACAAACATCTCTTGTTATCGTTCATTTTTGTTGTCAATTTATTATTATAATAAAAATGTTTCAAATTTTCTTTCTATTTTCATGAAACATCTGCTACAACGAGAAAAAAAAAATATTATTTTTTTTCTATTATAAAAACCAACATTATTATTGGATTCAGAAATTTTGTCATAACGATTTTTAGTGACAATGTGTATGTTGTGTTTGTATTTTCATTCGTAAATAATTTATATATTTGTTCAACATTAGAAAATGAATTTGATAATATATAAAACAAAAAATTCAAAAAAATAAAAAAAATATCGCCATCTATTGTTAATGTTTGTAAATGATTCCTTGTGAACATTTTCGAAATAATTTACCAATTTTATTTGCCAATTCAAGATTACCGGTGGCCAGAATATTACCACCATTTGGATCAAATTTATCACCATGAATATTGAAAACATAACCACCGGCTTCTTTGATTATAATATAACCGGCAACCATATCCCAGATTTTTATTTTAATCATAAACGATGCATCAATACTTCCATCGGCAACCATACACAATGCCATACAACAGGAACCAACACAACGAAACGCTTTGCTTGGCCATATGATTGTATTAAACAGATCTGATGAAAAATTGACTGGAAATTCAGCTGGTGTATAACCGATTGGAATTCCCGTTTGAATCATAGCTTCGGATAATTTCTCGACATTTGATGATACACGAATCGGATAGCCATTACAAAATGCTCCACCGTTTTTGATGGCATGATAAAGTCGTTCTTGTCCAGTACAATAGGTAACTCCCAAAACAATTTCTTGATCAATTGCCAAAGAAATTGAAACACAAGACCAAGGAAATAAATGCGTAAAATTTGTTGTACCATCAATAGGATCGACAATCCAAGTTGGTCTATTGGATTCTAAACAATTCATTTGATTGCCATCTGATTCTTCACCAAGAAAATCATGATCAGGAAAACGATGACGTAATTGAGTGAAAATAAAATTTTCAATTCCAGCATCAGCATCGGTAACCAAATCTTTCATCGATCCAAAATGAATGCCTTTTTCCATCACATCGAATCCATTTGTTTGCCATTGAATTAATTTTTGACCAGCTTGTCTGGCTAAATTAATAGCAAAATCTAAATATTCTTTCAATAAGGATGATGATGATGACATTTCACAATAAAAGCAAACTGAACGAAAAAAAAACGCAAATAAAACTCATATTTCATTGACTTACAATTTTTTATTAAATTATATCTGAAATTAAAATATTTTCTATCATCACATGATATCGAACAACAAAAAAAATTGCGATAAAAATCTACAGCTATTATCGCTACGTTATCGTTGATGATTGTGATTCAATTTTTTTTTATGAATGTAAATCAAATCATTATGAATACCTTTATCATCATTAATACCGTATTTCCTTTTATTGTCGCCTATATAGATAGTTTATTTTAATAGTAATAGATAAATCAACTAGTAGTCCTTGCATTTTGAAATTCATAAACTCATTTCCATCTAGTTACTTTAACTGAATTTCTGGGTTTCAAATTCAAACAATTCAAATGATTTTCAGCGACTAACGCATTTACATAGGAAATCTATAATTCCCCTTAAAAGATGGTAACTATTTTACCGTTAATTAATACCTGATTAGATTAGAATTAGTTCAAACAAATGAACCTTGTTTTCAACTGGTGGTTCTTTCAATATTCGTAATTTGATTGTTTCGGATTTTGAATTTGATTTGGATCATCAACGTTTGGTGGCGCAACATAAAACATCCTTATACCGATAGGATGGACAGACGGACAGCCACACAGAAACAAGCATATATATGTGGCCGTGTACCCCGGTTGTAATAGCTCTCCCGGTTATTCTGTCTGTAATTAGAATGAATGTCCAGCCCCATTGAGTTTCGATCGCAAAGAAATCTCAAATCAAGCCCCTTTATCTCCGCATGGTGGCGTTAGCAGCTTTGGGGTGGTTAAATTCATGGTGGCTGGCTTGTTGGCTGTCTTTATATGCAGTTGCCATTCGCGGTGTGATCGTTGTCCTCCACTGGCTCACCACATTCGCTCCGTGTGTGTGTGTGTGTGTGTGTACGAGTGCATTGTGAGCAGTAATTCTCCCACGTTAACCAGTGGCGGCCATATTGGTGTTTTGTTTATCTAATATTTGGCTCCTCAATAATTGTTCCTTTCGTTTGATGTCCAACATTCACCTGTCCATCTTTACTATCGGATAAGCGTTCCAGAAACTCAGCATCCTTTTAAGTGATGAGTGATAGCGACAACAATAGTGTTGGTGATGATGATCAACAGTACACGGTCATTGATCAATCTTCATATGGCCAAGACAATGATGATCGCGATGGCGATTCCAGACATCACCGAAGAAGTAAGTGTCACTAGATTCCATTGTTCTGATTCTAATTACATGATTCTTTTAAAACAGGCCGACGACGAGAATCTTCGAAAATGAAAAAACATGAACCTATTGATTTGGGTGATGATTCTGATGATGATGACGATAGCTCTATTGCTGGAAATACAGCAGCCGGTCGTTATGAAGAGGACGAAGATTACCACGAACCTGGATCATCTTCAACGAAAAAGAAACGTACGAGTAGTAGTTCAACTCGCACTATGGCCTCCAACAGTAGCACTGGTCATAGTGACAATCGTAAAAAATCAAAAAAATCCAAATCATCCTCATCATCATCTTCATCGTCATCAAAACATCAGCTACAAGATTCAGATAATGAACAATCGATGGCTGCCGAAGATGGTGGCTCAACAACAGCGACTAGCCATGATGATCAACATTCGAACGGGCAAAGATTGCCTCCGTTAAAAATAAAATTATTGCCACCACGAGAAAAATCTAAACGATCCTCGAAGCGAAATAACAGAGATAACGAGGATTCAATTCACTCAGCCAATGATGATGATGATTTTCAAATGGATAGTCACCATTCTACTGGTATCACAAGAAAAAGTTCTAAAAGTTCTGCTCCTGATCTTGAATCATCGACAACATCTAATATACCAACACGCCGTTCAGAACGAATATTTGTTTCTAATGCCAAGAAAGTGGATACCGTTCAAGAATCAACGGGTGATGCAACCGAAGGTGTTGATAGTGGCGCAGGTGATGAATTAGAACCAGATTTCAAAATCGTTCATAAAGATGTCTGCAATTCTTGTAGACAAAGTGGCGAGCTAATTCTTTGCGATTATTGTCCACGAGCATATCATAAAGTTTGTCTCGACGACGATCTAGGTGCAAACGATGAGCTGCCTGATGACTGGTGTTGTCCTCACTGCCAAACTCACGGCAAACCAACTCCTAAAGAATTAAAGCAGCAAGTAGCCGCTATTGTTGCCAAAAAAAAGAAAAAACAAATGTCAGCTGCCGCAAAAAATCAGCAATCAACTTCTCAACAATCATCGACATATCCAAAAGCAACCGGATCCAGTTCCAAAGGAAAAGAAATTGAAAATCGTGACTATTGTGAAATTTGTAATCAATGTGGTGAGCTATTGCTATGTGATACATGTCCACGGGCCTATCATCTCGTTTGTATGGACGAAGATATGAAAAACATACCGGAAGGTCAATGGTCATGTCCATATTGTCAGGAACATGGTGTAGATGCTAGTAATGCCGAGCTTGATGCTTCCACTATCGAAAAGAGTGAAAAGGTTGAAAAGATTGTTTGTAAATCATGTCGGCAAAGTGGTGGTGACATTGTATTCTGTGCTTCTTGTAACACTCGTATCCATATTCAATGTTTGAATCCACCGCTCGACGAAATGCCCGAAGTTTGGCATTGTCTTGCTTGTTCAGTCGAACCATTAAAAGGAAAAGTTCAACGAGTCATCACTTGGCGTTGGAAAAAAATGAATACTGCTAAAGAAGATGAAGTTAATGGCGACCAGAAGACACAAATGTCGGCCGAAGATACAACGAAAAATTTGCTCAAAAATCTTAAAAATCGCAAACCTCGTGAGCGAGAATTTTTTGTCAAATGGAAAGACATGTCCTATTGGCATTGTTCATGGATCGATGAAGCCCAGCTTCAGGTATTTCATTCAAACATGTATCGTTTCTATGCACAGAAAAACGATATGACCAATCCTCCCATGTTCGATGAAGCTGGAATGCTAACGACAAATCTTGCTGAACCGAAATCAATAGACGATCTTGGTAGATCTTCGGCTGAAGAGCAACAACAGAATAAATTGTGCGAAGATAATCCAGCTGCACTTGCTGCTTCTATAGCAAGTAAACATCGTCGCCGTAAACGATGTAGTAATCTACCATCAGAAATAGAAGAGACATACGTTCGATATGGTGTGCGCCCAGAATGGTTACTCATACATCGAATCGTTAATCATCGAAAGAACAGAGGCAAAATTTACTACGTCATCAAATGGCGCGATCTTTCTTACGAAGAAGTTACCGCCGAACCTGAACCAGAAAATTGTGATTTTGAGATACCAGATTATCAGAAAAAAATTGACGAATATTGGAATCTTCGTCGATTGATCGAAGAAGAAACTTCTGTCGATGAAGAGAAGCTACGTAAATCTAAAGATCGCGATGGTGGTGAGAAACACCGAAAAAGAGATAAGCATCATGGCAGTAGTAAAAAATCAAAACTGTTTGGTGCACATCCAAAAACCGATCCTAAAAAGAAATGGGAACAACAACCAGAGTACATTCCTGAGCCGCTTAAATTACATGATTATCAGATGGAAGGCATCAGCTGGCTTAGATATTCATGGTCATCTGGTATTGACACTATATTGGCCGATGAAATGGGTCTAGGTAAAACCATTCAGACCGTTAGCTTCTTATACTCGTTGTACAAAGAGGGCCATTCCCGTGGCCCATTTCTTATCGCTGCTCCATTGTCTACGATAATTAATTGGGAGCGAGAACTCGAAGATTGGGCTCCCGATTTCTATGTGGTAAATTATACTGGTAACAAAGACTCACGTATCATCATACGAGAAAACGAATTAAGTTTCGATGCCGATGTCATACGTTCAGCAACTAAAGCCACTCGTATTCGTAAGCATGTACCTGTCAAATTCCATGTACTGCTCACCTCGTACGAATTGATTAATCTGGATTCTGCTTTACTGGGCTCGATCGATTGGAAAGTGTTGGTTGTTGATGAAGCTCATCGATTAAAGAGTAACCAATCGTTATTCTTTCGTACGCTCAATCAATACAGCGTTGGACATAAGCTTTTGCTTACTGGTACCCCGTTGCAGAATAATCTCGAAGAATTATTTAACCTGTTGAATTTTCTTAGCCCTGATCGATTTAAGTGAGTTTGACAATTTAATATTTAATAATAATGTGATTAATGGACAATTTATTCTTTTCAGTGATATGGATGGCTTTCTCAACGAATTTGCTGACATAGCCAAAGAAGAACAGGTAAAAAAATTACATGAACTACTTGGACCACATTTATTGCGACGATTGAAAGCCGATGTGCTCACCGGTATGCCTTCTAAATCGGAATTTATCGTTCGCGTTGATTTGGCTCCCTTACAAAAGTGAGTGCATATTAATTACTCTCATTTACTACAATCTAATCAATTTTTAACAATTCATTTAGAAAATACTACAAATACATATTAACCAGAAATTTCGATGCATTGAATTCAAAATTTGGTGGTAAACAAGTGTCTCTGCTTAACATTGTTATGGATCTAAAAAAATGTTGCAACCATCCTTATTTGTTTCCTGTCGCGGCTGAAGTAAGTAATGAATATTGTTACTTTTCCTAGTGGCTAATGTTTATTTATTTTAGGAAGCACCGAAAACAAAATTAGGATATTTTGAAGGCAGTGCGTTGGTCAAAGCAAGTGGCAAACTGATTGTTATGCAAAAAATGCTTCGTAAACTAAAAGAGGATGGCCATCGAGTCCTTATATTCTCGCAAATGACTCAAATGTTGGACGTACTTGAAGATTTTCTTGAAGCCGAAGGCTACAAATACGAACGTATCGATGGTGGTGTGACTGGTTCCGTTCGACAGGAAGCCATCGATCGTTTCAACGCTCCAGGTGCTAAGCAATTTGTGTTCCTGTTGTCTACACGTGCCGGTGGCCTCGGTATTAATCTTGCAACTGCAGATACGGTCGTCATCTATGATTCTGATTGGAATCCTCATAACGATATCCAGGCGTTGAGCCGTGCTCATCGTATTGGCCAAACGAACAAAGTAATGATTTATCGATTTGTGACAAGAAATTCGGTCGAAGAACGGATCACACAGGTGGCCAAAAAGAAGATGATGCTTACACATTTGGTTGTACGTCCCGGTCTTGGATCGAACAAATCCAATGCTACCATGTCCAAACAAGAATTGGATGATATACTCAAGTTCGGCACTGAAGAATTGTTTAAAGAAGAAGAGACAAAAGAATCTGAAATGATCCATTACGATGACAAAGCAATCGATGGTCTACTCGATCGGACGCAAGAAGGTATCGAACAAAAAGAAATGTGGGCCAACGAATATCTATCGTCTTTCAAGGTGGCAAACTACGTAACCAAAGAAGCCGAAGAAGTGGAAGAAGAACTAGAAGAAGTGGCTTCATCAAAACAATCCAAAGATGAAGCACAAAATGATCCTCATTACTGGGAAAAGCTATTAGGAGCCCATTATCTTCAGTATCAAGAAAACATTTCGCGTTCATTGGGCAAAGGCAAACGAGTTCGAAAACAAGTCAATTACTTGGATTCTGCTTCCGGACAAAATGATTTCCAGAATCAAGAATCCAGCGAAAGTTCGGACTTTTCAGTTCCTTCTGGTCAGTATTCTTTATTCACACATTTTTTCGATAGATTAATCTTCGTTTTAATTCCATACACTAGCAGATGCAAGTGAGAATGATGAAGATTTTGATGAACGAACAGAAGGTCGAAATCAAAAATTTACTCGATCAAACAAGAATGCACCGGCTAAAGAGAAGATGCCCCCACTATTATCATCGATTGGTCAAAACACTGAAGTATGTTTTGCGCTCTTTTTTCCACCCTTTATTCATTATTACTTTTAAATTTTCTCTAGGTACTCGGTTTCACGCCCAAACATAGAAAAATATTTCTTGATTTGGTCATGCGATTTGGTTTACCCAATCTGGATTACAATCTCACCGATTCACAATTTTTTATCCGTGATTTGAAAAATAAACCCGAAAAGCATTTAAGGGCCTATACATCTCTTTTTATTAACCATCTTTGCGAACCGGGTGACGATCCTACCGCATTGACATTCGAAGATGGTGTGCCCAAAGAAGGCCTGAACGTTAGCCAAGTATTATCACGTATCGGTATTATTTCATTGATTAAACGTAAAGTATACGAATATGAAACAAAAAATGGCTGCATATCGCTGCCAAATCGGCAATCCAAAACAAAGCCCAAACAAGAATCATCACAAACCACAGGCATGGACAGCAATGAACAGAATGCTGATGGCCAGAACCAAGCGAATGGTCAGTCAGCTGACAATCCAACTGATAACGACACGAAATCAGATTTTGATAATAAAATGAATGTAGACGAAACTGCAGTCAAAACTGAGCCAATACCTGATCAAAGCGAAAATAATGCAGTCGAATCAAGGGAAGATGACAAGAATGCACTGGTAAAACAAGAGGAAGATGTTGGTGAAAAAATGGATATTGATCCACAGCCATCAACTGCCGATCAACAATCGAATGCTAATAATAATGATAAGGAAGACGACAATCAAGTAAAAGAAGATAATAGTCAAAATGATGAAGATGATCAGGTTGGACCATTTGAATTCAACATCCAAGATGGCGGTTTCACTGAATTGCATACTTTGTGGTATTTTGAAGAAAAAGAACTGCAAAAACGACGTGAACATGAAATATGGAACCGACGTCATGACTATTGGCTTTTAGCCGGCATTGTCAAACATGGTTATGAACGTTGGCATGATATTACCAATGATGAAGATTTTTCCATCCTCAATGAACCTTTTAAGAATAGCGGTAATATTCGCGATAAATTCATGGAACGTCGTTTGCGACTACTTGAACAGGCATTAGTATTCGAGGAACAGCTCCGTCGTTTTACTCATCTATCTAATCTGGATGTATACATTGCCGCTGTTGAGGAAAAGAAGTTGGAAAAAACCGAAGCTAACGGTCATGATGGAGTAGACAAAAACTCGGTGGATGAACAGAAAGAAACAAAAGAAGATCAGAGATCGGATGATAAAGAAAAAGAAAAGAATGAAGAATCCAGTACCGAAAATGGTGGTCAAAACAAAGAGAATGAACCTTCATTGGAAGCTAAAAACCTTAATCCAATTCTACAACGGGCCAGTAATCAATTGGAAGACCTGTTGATCGATATGAAAAGTGATTGTGCACGAATACCGCAAACAGTTCAACGGATACCATCAATAGCCAATAGGTTACAAATACCTCCTCGTGCAGTACCTAGTAATAGTAGTGGCCAACATCATTCACATCAACCGCAACATACGACAATGTTGGCATCGAATTCATTGCTTTCGTCCAATCATCATCACCATCATCGAATTTGAATGCAAGCCAGATTCTTTATATCTTTATATTCTGATTAGTTTCATTGTAATTTGTACTCTTGTTTCTATCACTTTCGTCTATTTGCTTTAATAAATTGAACCAATTAAATTATTAACCCTTGAATTCAAGATTGTTTAATGAACTAAATGCGATCAATGAAATTGTTAATTAACGTTAAAATTCACTAGAATTTATCAAGTTGCGATATTTTTAAGTTTCTGCATGGCAACTTATTTGACAAATAATAAAGCACATTTATAGATGAATTTATCGGAAATGTTTTCAAACTGGTTTTACAATTACATCATGGTCCCAATTCCTCAGTAAAACTATTCGTCAGCGTAAAATTCTGTGAATACATAGATTTTTTACACATTTCAACCATGGTAACCAGTATCAAGAATGTCGTTTGTCAAATTTGGCCACAATCTATGAAAGAATTATTGTAAACCTATATATGATAGATTAGTTGACATTTCATTTTCAATAGTCATCAACAATTGGTGATTAACTATGCAGTACAGATTCTTTAGATTCTTATATACGGACTTGAAAGATATTGTCCACCTTTATCATGATCGGAATTATCGTCTTCGCCATAAATGGGAAATGATTCTGTTGTTCATATTGATTGTTCGATTGTCTTTCGTACCGCTCACTCGATTGAAATTTCAAAAATGGTGTTCTGTCTGGAACTATGATCCGATAAGCGTATTCATGATTAACGAATATGACCAACTTTATTATTATCTGTTTGTAATATGTTTAATGTTATTCATCTTGGGAATAATTGCTACAAATATCTTTCATTTTACTACACCGGTTGATACATGCACCATGCTCTATCCTTACGATTTGATTGTTCGTAATTTTGATCAATTTCAACAATGTATTTTGGATGATGACCAGAAAAAGAGAATCTGGCAAACAAGATTCGATCATAATATGAAATGGTTCATCGGTCGAGGACACTTGCCTCGAATGATCACAGAGTTTGCTTGCCGAATTTGGACCGATTGTCAATATCGATTATATTTCGATCATATTGATAAACAACTAATGAATGGCAAATTTCGATTGGTTTATTTTCCCTACATTGAATTTCGAGCTCGTCGATATTTGATTATATTGCAGATCTTATTGAACAGCTCCTTTTTCGTGTTGCATGTCATAGCTTTTCCGATTATGTGTCTACTATTCGCTCAATATTATCGAGGTCTGGCTGAACAATTCCATATGAATCGATGGTACAATAAAATATGGTTCGCTATCGAAGTGATTACACTCACTGATGCTGTTTATACATCAGTAGAATGTGGATTGCTGGGAGCAGGTATGGAATTGATAATTGGAGCATTTCATTATTTCCTAATAAACAAGTGGAATCCATCGCTAAAATCCATACGAATTCAAATGAATGCTATCAACACCAGTCAACGACGCCGTTGTCAAATGAATCGTGAGCTAAGTAAAATTCATAGAGATCATGGCCGCTTGTCTAAAATTTATCGAAAGGCATTTAGTGAAGCTTGGGGTTCTATTCTGCTAGTCTATCTCATGATCAGTATACCGATGAATGTGAGCATCATTTTACTATTGCGATCTGGAATTCTTGAAACCTTTGAATATATGTCTGGTTTTGTTGGTATCGTGGTACATACGATCATCACCATGGTGTTGATTGTTCCGATGTGTTTTGAAGTCGAAACATTACATCAAACTAAAAAAGACCTACCAGCCATTGTGCCCAACATAAGACACATAAGATTGAAGCTCAAATACGATGATTGGTATGGACGTCTAATTCATGGACCAAAATATGGCCCTGTAATTGCTACATTAGGATCGATAACATACAAAATGGCCTTAGAGGTAAAATACATATACTGATTATTAGAATCGTTTTTTAAAACAACTATATCTTCTAGCTATTAGGAATGTATATCGCTTTCTGGCTATTCACTTTAAGTCGATTGAAGAATCTCTAAAAGAACTACATTTTCGATGGTATCGATTCTATCGAAATATAAACGTGTTTTCTCGTGTTAGATTTCAATGAGCCTGATTTTTATGTGAATTTTTTAGTATTATAGTCATTTTTATCTTAATAAATCATAATTTATAAATCATAAACATATCTATACCATTAACTATAAAATAATGTCTCGGATGGAAAAGTCCAAAACTTTGATCCAAGTTTCCTCTGAAGATTGGCTACCAAATTCATGTTTATTTGCCAATTGTCATTCACGTGGTTTCATATCTGAATCTGGTGTTGTTTTTAATTTTGTGCAACGTTTATCCAAATGTCAAGAACCGTTGAGCCATTCGGAAATGATCAAAGCTAGCCGGAAATATCGTTCGGTCATACATTCATGGTACCTCAAAATTGTTGACGATTTAACTGCTCAGGATGGACAAATGACAGCAAACGATGATTTGATCCGACAATCGAATGTGTTACATCAGATGGAAATTGCCTGGCATTTGTGCGAAATTCTCTACATAAACGTTTCAAGTACTGGAACCTTGCTAGCACAATTATTGAATTGGATCAAATGGCATTTCACCTACTATGTAAAATTGGCTGACGAAATGATTGTGAGCAGTCTACCACAGATGCATGAAAACTATTGGGATATTATCATGTTTTTTGCCTTACGCGGTGATATGGAAAATGCGGCCCTATTGCTTGAATTGCATTCCGAATCCAAAAGTGATCCTATTTTTATGGTCGTTCAAGATTTATTGAAAAAATTTCCCATTATAAACAGTAGTAATTCATTTGTCATACATGAATATTATCTTCGATGGGGATTCTGGCATGAAAGCGTCGAACAAGCGATCGAGAATCATTCGACTAATACAAGCCAGAAACGTTCTCATCAACAGTTACTGTTGCTTTTGAAATTATTGGTTGGTGATTTAGAATCATTCAAATCAGTGAACCATCTTTTTCATTCATGGTATCAGTTGATGGTTTCATATGCCCTATTCACCGACCCTTGTCTTAAAAGTGATGTCGATATTCTCATAGAAAAAACAATGAACACCTATTATGAATCGTCCAACGATAGTGGAAAATCATTGTTCGATAAACTTATCCTTTCTTCATTGAACTACGATCTTATCGATGTTATTAAACAAAGTTCTCTATGCTTCGATGATAATTGGTGGTTCGTCACACATTTTGTCGACCTCATCTATAATTCGGCTCGTTATGCTGATTATCAGATTACCGATATTAGTTTGATAAGAGATTCGTTTGTAGTCAATTATGCCAATGCTTTGTTTGCTCACCGTAGAAGATTCTGGCAGTTGAGCATTGAATATCTGATTCATGTAGGTGAACAAGCAGCCGATCGACAACATTTTATCTTGGCTTCTTTGGAACGAGTTTCATTCGATTCAGAAAGTGAATTACAACGTTTGCTCACCACTTGTCGTCGTTTCGAATTTGGTCTATTGGAATTGTCTCTGTGCCGGCAACAAGCTCGAAAATGGTTACGTGGTTCACATCCAAAACTTGGTTCAGCTCTATTTTGGGCTATCCGTGCTAAAGATAAGTTGCTGATAAATCACATTGTCGATCAAATCTTGCGTCAATACCTTGAATCTAATCAGGATAATGATGTGGATGCAGACACTATCACTAACATTGGAGGATCAATTGTTCTATCTGAGCGGCTGATATTTCTCTGTAAATACCATGAATTCAGACAGCTATGTCAACGTGGCCAGTATGAATTGGCAGCCAAAATTCTCGTCGACGACATGATCACATCGAATGCCATACCAGATTTTTTTCAAACCAAAGTTATCGAAGATTGCCTTCCATTAATTCAGCCACAGAAATCACCCATTTCGATGTCCATGCCAGGGCCGTTACAACTAAATAGTAAACAGATTTCTAAACTTATCTCATCTCTGGAACAGGTCTTATATCGTGCTCGATCTCATTTTAGTCATGATGGCGACCAACTTACAATGACCATGTGGTCAGACCATTTCGGCAACCATGATCAACAGCAACGACAGGATAAGGAGGGTGATGAATCCTATCGACGTCGTATACAACGTATTGAAAATCAACTTCGCGTGGCTGCTGCCTGTCATCTAGCCAATCATTTTGTACTCTAATCTCTGTATTCATTATTTTCATTAAATATCCCTCACAATCATTGAAATAAACAATTCAGCCGGATACAAACCAAAACATTGGTCCTTGGCCAAAGCTTATGCGACTTGTGCACAGATGTCCGTTAAACAATAGTCATAGTCGGACCTAGCCCCTTAAAATCTCAGTTTTACAGAGCTCTATGGGCCATATGTCAATACATTTCCGGCCAGAAGTGTGTCAGATTGCCTTCGATTGTTGGCATAATGCTAAAGGAAAAGGGGCTGCACGGGCAATCATGTGGAAGAAGCATTTCTGCTAACAGCATAATTGTAAGGCATATATCCAGACGAATTTTTTTTTTTAATGTTTACATGCATTAAACTATGTCACATTTAAACATTTCAGTCTTTAATGTGACTTGATGCTGGTTAGTTGTGTGTAAATCATCAGCAGTGAGAAGAGAGCGTTTATATCCTCGTTTTGGCGCCAGTCATCGATTCTTCCTCGGTCATAACCTTTAACCGGTATCTTTTACTGAAAAAATTGATACTGTTTATTATTATTATCGTCAAGTCTATTCGTAGAAAAGACCGTCAAACTACATGTAGTATTATGGTGGTGCAGTAACAACGCCCAATACACTCGAATCACACATATGGATGGTAATCGTGTTTACTGGAACCAAGAATCGTATCAACACCTCTATTGTTTGATGAATTGTGCCACTACTATGTAATAATGCACCAGGATCCCGACTGATATCGGCATTTGTGAATATATGTTTGCTAGTGGTCACAACATAATACCGTTGGATGTGTGCCCAATATATCTTCTGGTATCGGCAGTGAACCACTTAAAACATACAAATACATACACTTGTCCCGTTTCTATTAAACGAATTCAGAATATGGTTTTTATTCTAGCGACCAAAATGTGTAGCCGCAATATTTTATTGAATCGATCAACACTACACATGTATGCAATAATAATATAAAGATGCTCTTACGATATTCGGGTCGAATATAAGTGAAAAAAGAATATTTAGAACAGTGCCAAATTCTATGGAATTGATGGCTGTATTTTGAGTATATAAAATGTTGACAAATATACATTGCTGTGTCTATGTGTGTGTGTTGATTTTAAAAAAGCAAAAGTTCATCCAAAAACAACATAATTGGTTTGTATAAAAATCAAACTTTTCAATGTGGTTTCTTATTTCGACCTTTCAATAATGGATCAATGATAGTCTTGCATTTGTGTGATTATTATTGTCTTATTATTATTGTATGATTGATTATTTGAGATATTTGATCACAAATGAGATTGCCTACCATCATCATCATCATCATCATCCATGCATTAAATCAAGTAAGTTTTCAATAAACCATTTTATCAACTCACTCATCAATGATATGAGTGTTTGTTTTATTTTCACTATTATATCAACTAAAATTTTTGATTTCAAACTGTCATCAATTACATTGTCCATGATATAACTGTCGTCACATCAAACAAACATATATAGATTTATTATAATGATTATCGATCATAAAATAAACGGAAATGACGATGTTTCCTTTTGATAGATCGATTTTGTTGATTGATTTGATGTTTTTGTCTATAATGAAAGTATGTGTGTGTAGTTTTTATTATTATTATTATAGCTTCGATATAACTATTGTAAAGGAAAAAAACAGCTTAACCGGAACTTGAAAGATCCGGTTAAACGTTAGTTGTAAACAATGATGTTTGCTTTGTAACACAATACTATTTACAATTGAATTTTTTTTTAATCAATAGATAGGCCTAGAGGCCATAAGTGATCAAAAAAAAAAAATTCATTCAGTTAGATTTTATAGTTCTAGTTCTTGTGAATTGAGATTGTTATGCCCACACATAGATTATTGTGACATACATATTAAATTTTGGTTGCCATAGCTTTACAATTCAATATAATTGGTTTGGCCGTATGGATGTTAATGAAATATTTATGAAAATATTCTACATCATTAAAGGAATTTGATGATGAATTTTGATATTCACATTCGAAAAATGGTGAGAGGCTGCTTCTAAGTTTTGAATTGAGTTACAAATGGACAAGTTTCTAGACTTGAATTATTAATTTTTTTTTTTTTGACATTTAAACATCATCTGAAAATTGGTTGTCTGGTTGGTTGACATTATTTTCATACAATTCATCATATAATTATAATAATCATTATAAAAACATCATCATCATATAACATGGAACAAATGATAACTGTGACTATTTGTGGGTCAATTGTGTTGTTTAAGCATTGTTGAATACCGCTCACCATTTGTGTTTATGTGTGTGTGTGTAAAGAAAAAAATGACAAAAACAAAATCTTTTTTTTGTCTTTCTCTTTTTCAAAATTCAGTTCAAACAAACATGTCGCCAAAATAATTTTCATCACTTTGTAATTATCATGAGTCAACTCTTTTCTTTCGTCGCAGTTTGAAGTATTTAGTCAATATGATGATTACTTGAATAAAAAGAACACATGAATCGTCAATTGTTTGTGCACAACCCACATAATGATTGAAACCAGAAGTATTTGTGTACACAAATATTTGAGCTTAAATTGTTTCTGAATATTAATTTTGTAAAAAAAAATGTTTACATTTTCATTTCCGGTTAAATATGGAGAGCCAAATTGACCGAGAATTAGAATAGATTCATAAATTGAAATAATCTATTTTTGGAATAACGACATTATCAAACAAACAGTAAAACCAAAACCAAAGAAAAAAAATTCACTTTCTGAATTGATAGAATTGTACAAAAACAGTACAAAAAATATATATAGATGACCAATGGCCATTCAAAATGACGCATTCAGATTATTTTTTTTTCTTGTTTGTTTAAAAATCATGTAAATGTAGACGTCATTTCTAAAAATAAAAATAAAAAATTTACCCACATCATTTTTTTTCTGTTCATTATGTATGTTTGATCAGCGTGTTTCTATATGAATGTATCAAATAATGGTGAAAAAAAATGAACCCGGTAGCTGATGTGACATTTCATTTTATTTTCTTTTGTTCCTGGTTCTATGCTATAAATGCATATCCGTTTCTTTTTTTTTGTTTATTTATTGATTTTCGAATCCTTTGTTTTTCCAAGTAACCACTTTTTCATTCTCATCATAATCATACACATTATGTGAACCATTTGAATCAATGAACTTTATATATGCTGTATATTTGAATAAAAAAAATTTGAATTTTTTTTTCATAATTGATAGTGTTGTCATGTGTGTGTGTGTGTGTGTGTGTGTGATGGTGTATAAGTGTTGCAAAAATTTTTCATTGATTGTCATCATTTTGTTTACTTCCTTAATCCGATTCACTTGAATTGTTTGTTTGAACTGTTTTTGGCTTTCTTTTATGCTATGAATCATTTCATTGTTTCCGGTGTAATTATTAAATCTGGCAATAATAATGTTGGACATGGTAACATTTGTTCATTCATTAAAAAAATTATTATACGAAAATACTACCATTGCCAATTCGTAAATGTGTGTGTGTGTGTGTGAGACAGGTATTTAGAATAAACTAATAATTTTTTTTTCTGTTTGTGAGAATTCATCTTGACATGTCGACATAAATGACGTTATGCATAATGGATATGCAACATCCATACAAAATTGATATAATTTGGTTAACATGAACAAACATTGCCTAATATTCCTATTGACTGTTGAAGTATGACGTCAAATGCAACCAACATTCATTCATTCAGTGTTTATGGTTCATACGCCTTTGGTTCCCTTTCCTGACAATTTGAATTGAAATTATAAATTGATAAATGCCATTGTCAATACTGATTCAGTTTCAATTTTTATATATATCAGCAGCCATCAACCATCCAGTTAGCTTGTTCCGTGTGAATATTCTATAGTTGCCAATCAATGGTGTAACGAAAAAATAAAAAAAAATCTCCCACAGTGGATCGGTAGACAATATCAGTGTTTGTGGATCCTATGAAGCGTCACACACACACACACACACACACACAAACACATTTTTTTAGGTTTCATTTTGATTCATTAAAAACATGTAAAATGATGTTAGGACAATTAGGATATTTTTTCTTTCGTTACATTCAGGCATGACAGATTTACTTTATTGAAAACTGAAAGGTCAACGTTATGTTTGAATTGAAAAAAACCTGCTATCCATTATATTTTTTTATTGTCTTTTTTTTAAAAAAAAAGTAGTACACACAAAAAAACGAAATTCTTATTCTTATGACACTATTTTTTCATTTCTAACTTAATTTATGATTTGTCAATTTTTTTTGTTTTGTTTCGTTTTTTTGGTTGTGATATGAGATGTCACCGATAGGCATACATAACTGACAGGATGTTGTTATGTTGTTATAATAAGAAAAAAGGCTTGGCCTTTGTTTTTTGTCACCCACACTTCCATATCATTTTGAATGTGATGAAATTATCACCCCCCACTATCTATCTAAGAATAGAATGAATCAAACACGTGATGGACATGGATATGGCCTATGGGTGTATATTTGTTTATTTGTATGTTGTAGGTACAGTAAAACGGTAGCATTGATGCTATACATTGTATAGTATACAATTTCTCTAAAAGACCTGTTTTTGAACAAGTTTTTTTTTGTCTGTTGGATAATAATAATAATAATAATGCTGGCCATATACTGGGAATGATAATTATATCCAATTACTGAAACACTGGCTGTCTTGTCGTGATTGTTACGCACACACACACACACACACACACATACACGATGATAATTACTTTACCATTGTGATTGTCGTTGATAACGTGAACAATCCATCCATTGAATAAATGTACATCATCTAAGAGAAAGAAAAAGAGAGGGGACAATTTTTTTTTCTATGACCAACCAACGTTTTCCGGTCATTAAATATAGTAAGACTGAAATAATTTACTATTCAAGCAACCAACCTGTCTTAACTATGATGAGCTACCTATGATTTGATTGTTGTTGTTGTTTAGTTTGAATAGACCATGATGATTGTCATACTGTCATTATTTTCTGTCGCATTGATGGTAATATCTTGAATATATTTGTCTGAATGGATGACAGGATGCCTTTATAATAATAGCAGGTTTCATTCATTCATTCTATTGTCCTAGAGTTTTCGCTTTTTTTTGTTGTTGTTGTTGTTGTTATTGTTTTGTTTTGTATCTTATTCTTTATGCTATGATTATTTTGGGCAAGAATTAGTTGCCAATAATCAGTAAATATATAACAGTTAATAGTGTTATTATTTTGTCAAAATCAATTTATTCAATCAATGATATCAAATCATTTATAGGATATTAAACAACCATTAGTGCAATAATATATCACACCATTTAATCATCAATGATAATGATAACGGTAAAATTTTCACATGCCATTTAGAAAAATCAATATTCAATATTTTCAATGAGTCTCTGTTTATAACATCAATTCATCATCATCATCATCATTCCAATTGACTTTTCATTCATTTGATTTCAATTATCTTCCATTATAATGATCTAATTGAGTTTTTTTTATTTCTTTTTGATTCTCACTCTTCCTATTATTTAGGTTTCCTATTTTTTTTTATTGTCTACTGTTATTTGCGTCCGTAAGGCATTATTTTCAATGATCTATTCGAATTTTTAAATGAACATACAATGAACAGAATTTCCTCCGGAACTAGAAGTTCGACCAACCTGCTGTCTTTTTTCTTTCTTGTTTCATAAAATCAGTTTGATTGTAAACTACTGACAAACGTTCTCTCGTGGCTATCTTTTTTTCTTCTCTTGTTGTTGTTGTTGTTCTGGAATCAAACCAAGCGTATCGTGGTAGATCAACTCAAACGACCTGACTATACGCGTGACGACGACCACAATACGACGTTCATTTCTCTTCATTTGATCTACACACGAGCAACATCAAGTTTGATTTTATCCATTCATTCATTTAGATTACCTTTTATTTTTTTTCATTCAATTCACCGCTTGATTGATCAGATCTGCCAATCGATTACCTTTCCACTCCATTAGTGTTGTGTTTGTTTGTTAGTGTGGGTGTGTGTGTGTGTTTGTGTAAAAAGAAACTATGTAAACGGCAATTTGAAACCTTTAAAGATGGCAAAGACGCCTAAAAACGAATCATCATTGGCGTCATCATCATCTTCAGCATCATCAGCGGTAGCCATGTCTACTATGGCTACAGCTAGTTTAGCATTTGTAGCTAATGGCAATCCTGCCTCTGTAGCCATTCCACCAGCCAAAAATCGTAAAGTTCCATTCAAAAAAGTTTTTTCCTCGAGTCAATTGACCACCAACAGCATCAACAATCAGCCACAACAACAACAAAGTCGGTCTTCAATATGTTCGATGAATTCGTTTCAGCTATTGAATCATGAGAAAAGCCATCTTAGCTCTAGTCTTCCGGGCATGTATGAACAGATTGCCGATGATGAGCAACGACAATCGTTGAGAACCACTAGTCAGAGACATGATGGCCATAGTAGTCGCCATCATGAAAAAGAATTCAATTTCAATGGTCATACAGTATTGACAAGACCTAAAGCTGTGATATCGACGTCAACTAGTAATAAATCTGAAAGTGGTCACCTGTTAAACACGATACCAATAGCAGCAATAGAACCATCATTGATAGGATCATTAGCATCATATTTGGCAGATCTAAAGCATTTTAATGCAGATAAATATTGCAAAGAAATTGAATTGATGCTAAAATATTTTGAAGATGCTGTCAGAAAGGATAAACTTGAATTACTCAATGGTTCCTGTAATATATTGATTGAAACAATTGCATTGAATTGTGCCCGATTACGTGATACCTATCTACATCTACAACAAGTTCAGCTTAGATTGCAGATTCTTTGTACGATTCATATGGAAGACAATGGCGATACGAATGTTTCTAACAAAAGGTTTGCCCAATTCGATAATTTTAAATCTGAATCAACTAACATTTTGTAATGCTCAGGACATCTCCCATCATTGAGGCTACAAATGAGCTCTACAAAAATCTTTCCGATCTTGTCAAATGGTCTGATGAGATCTATTTGCGTCAACAGGTTCGACATTTGTATAGCTCTGATATGGATCCAAGTCAATGGAACATGATGGATCATGCTAATGAACACAATGAACCGATTCCTCGCCAATTGATCGATGATGGTAGTCGAATTTCACGTTTAGTTTTCATTTCATTCAAGGTAAGTTCTAAAAACTATTTGGCCATAAAACTAATGAATTTTGTTGTCAATGCATAGAATCTGGTCAAAGCATATCGTAATCTGGAATGTGAATTACGAAAATGTTACCAAGACTATCTGTATAACAATTCCAAATTGGCTGATTACATAATGGCTGATGCAGCCAGTCAACGACTACAGGATAATGAAACATCCTTAGCTATGCAGGAATCAATTCAGCAAGCTATACGACGACGATCAATAACTCCACCACCCAAATATGATCGAATAGATTTAACGTTGGAAAACAGCCATCAATCAATTCGAAAAATGGCCAATGGATCGACATCGACCATCGCTTCTTTGTTATCATCAAATTCTTCACATTCAGCTACAACCAATAGTTCTACATCATCCACATCGCCATCCGCAATTTTCAGAACCCATAGATTCATTCCTAACATCATTTCGCATCAGGCTCAAAAGATGGCACAACATTTTGAATTGAAGAAGTTCCGTTCTAATGCTCAGCATGGGGGAAAAAAAGATTCATTATCCAGGCAGCAGGAAAAGGGCAGTCAGCAACATTTATCTGAAAATCAGACCATGCTCTCGTTTTTGTTCAGTCTTTCTAATTCATCTTCTTCATTGAAGCGTTCGGAATCTGCGAGTAATATTCATCGAATTAATACAAATATTTTATTACCTAAACACTTGTTGCAAATGTCAACGGAACCAAATTCTCCATCATCGAATCGATCACCTACATCTGACCGCCATCTTATTCCCCAACATCAACCCCGAAAACATTCGATCAATGAGGGTGTGCCGACAGACACTAGTCATCAAACTTATCAACCATTACCAACATTAAAACAAACTGTCGATTCCAAATCATTCGATGATCATCATTCATCAGATACGGGAACTTTGCGGCTACACCAAAGCCAACAATCGTCGAATTCACCAAAGAAGCAAACTTTAAAGACAAACTCTTCTTCTTCTCCTCCTCCATTGCCTCCCAAAACTTATAATCGTGGTTCAAATAGTACTACAACATCATCATCTTCATCTTTGAATAATTCCGGTCGCTCTTCGATTGCATCGAACACAAGTACCATGTCATCATCTTCATTGAATATGAGCAAAGATACAAACCTCAGAAATTGCCATAGTCGAATGAAAGATTGCGATTCAGGTTTCGGTTCATCGACATCAGGAATGCCATCGAATAGTAATCATTACCAACAACCGATCGAGAAACAAAATTCTATTGATTTTGCATGTCGAAATTTTGGAAAAGATCCAAAGACAGTTAAAGCTGAAGTGACGGCTATAGTCAGCAATACGCAAGACTCTGGTTATTCTCAAGTAACTTTGCGATCGAAAAAAAATGATCGCCGAAATCGTACAAGAACAATCCACGACAGTGTAGCTGATGATGAGAACAACAATTGTACAACGGCATCATCATCTCATACTATTGTGGAGTTGGATGGAAACAATGAAACTGAACGATGCTCATCATCGTCGCCACCACCATTACCAGCACCAGATTCTTTCCTATGTTCGGCCATAGAAACGCATGATTCTCTAACAAATAAGAATATAATGGAAGAGAAGGAAAATAGTGAAGAAAATATAATGCATAGCTACCCAAATCAGAATGCTGGCTCATCACCAACGTCTGAATGTTGTTGTTGTTGTTGTTCAAATCGATCGATGATTCGAACTTATCGAAAACCGGGAACAAATCGTAGACCATTATCAATGCATCAGCCATTGATAAAGAGCCGTTCATTGGCTGTGAATACCAATAATTCTATGCTGAATCGTCAACCAAGTAGTTGTTGTTGCTGTTCAACACAAATCGATGAATCTCATAGGCAACAATTACCACGAAGACCATCATTGTCAATGCATGAGACACCATCGTTATCTCCACCACCATTACCACCAAAACGTAACCTTCATGCTTACATGGGAATGGTAGGTAATTATTGTTCTCCTACCGTTGATCATTCTGGACATACAACACTTCGTGCAACCAAATCCATGTTCTGTGAAAAACCATCGCCTCTGCATATCAAAAATCATCACAATAGTCAAGCATCATCATCCAACAGTTCCATATCAACAGCAACCACATGTTCCAGTTTCTCATCGATTACTGATAGATTATCACAACCACACGATACATCCATTGTCGATCCAACCGATCAATATGAACATCTACCCATGGCTCCATCACCTCCTCCAGAATCTCCACTTCCGAATCTTCCACCCAGGCGCGGTCAAGTTATCGATCTATTACCACCTCCAATTCGATCACGTTCAACGGCTACAAATACTCAGGCAACCGAATGGCCAATTGCAATTTCATCAAGCGATCATGTTCAACCTCATTGTCAACACCACCATCCTCATCATGATCACAACCATCATCATCATCATCATAAGATATTATCTATTAATCCTATAGAATCAAATAACCAGCATGACCATTCTACAATCATAGATCAACAACGGTCTACGATAGAAGAACTAGATGAATCATCCAGTGATAATGATGAAGAAAGTATTGTAGATGAAACGAATCGAATTTGTTCATATTGTTCACTTGGAACTAATCATTCGGAAGATGAATGCATACTGGCTCAAGTAGATATATCATCCGAAATGTTTACGCTTGAAACGACAACTGATTCTGAAGGATCATCAGCAGATACACAAGCTGCACTTACTACGAATAGTAGTGAATTAATAACGACCGATATGATTCGTGGTGGTCAAATTGATGCTCTGATTATCAAAGCTACTCAAGCCAGCATGGATTCAGGTTAGTAAAAGTAAAATCTGATCATCTGTTTCAGGTTTAACCTACCCAACAAGCAAAAAATTACATCAAAAGGGCAATGTTATTATCATTCAGATGAAGACAATAAGGCCATATAATCAGAAAGCTCTCAAGGACAATTGCGATTAGACCATCTGTTCTCTCCTTTGCTTATGGTTTTATGTTAAAGTTTTCTCTCTCAACTCCTCCATCATTACAACAAATCCAATCCTAAGAGCAAATAATTGGTGAGAAAGCCATATGGATTCACAGCCATGAAAAACTTTTCTTCATTTGTACAAACACATATGCAACAAGCTTTTGCTTGGCAACAAGTGCATTTTATTTTCATACAAACGAAAAGTGAATATTTATGGCCATTGTGCGAATATTCCATTCATAACATTCCTGACATGACAACGGCCATTGATAGCACATATCGGGTTAGTCGATTCGGCACACTCGACACTTTTATTTAGCCAGCCAAGTACAACAAATCTTCAATGCAAAGCAGATTGAATCTACAAAAAATGCGACGATTCAACCCAATTATTATTTGTGCCATTAAATTTTTATGTTAATCCTCATCGTTGTTTGATACAGAATCCTAATAGATCAAATTTCATTCTTAATTATAACGGTTTGTTTGTCTTTAGATGATGAAACATTTGTCGATTGTTTCCTGAGCACATATCGTTCATTCATCTCGGCCAATGATCTCCTTACAAAGCTGACATTTCGTTATCGTTATTTTAGTGGTGGCCAAACATCATCATCATCATCATCATCGACTAATAATAATAATAATACAACAACCGATATTATAAGGCAATCCGTTGCCCGTAAAGTGGTTAACTTTATCACCCTTTTCATCGCCAAAATTTAGTAAGTCCTTCCAACATGTTTGTTACATTGCAATAATTTCATTTGATTTGAGTGGTGCTCATTCATTCATGATCGTGTGCATGAATTTCAATTTGATGATACACGATCATGTTCGATATACACCTTTGAATACTCCTAACTTCAACTGATACACTAAACATTCTTTTGTCCTTTATCTATTTTTTTTCTGTATAAGTATCTACGATTTCGATAAACAACTGTTGAATACAATGATGGAATTCATTTATCAACTTGTGAACAAAGGAGATCTGGTAAATGCAAAATTTTTGCGTGAAAAATGTTATGAAAAATTACGACTCAAAGAGCGTGAATTCCGTCGACAGCAACAACAACAACAACGACAATATCAATTACAATCTAATGATAGTTTTGATGGCCAACAACAAAATGATAACAACAATAATGTTGGACATGTTACATCATTCAAACCAATGACGGCTCCTAATGTGAATACTGTCGATATTGTTCACCTGAAAACGTGGAATTTGCTTGATTTTAAAGCTGAACATTTGGCCGAACAAATGACGTTACTTGATTCGCGGCTTTTTTATAAAATCGAGGTTTGTTTAATAATGCCATCTTATACGCCCTGATCTACCACCCACACACACACACACATATACAAACATATGTGTGAAGATAAAATTAGAAAAACGGCACATCTGTTGACGACCAACATTGACGAGTGAACAATCAATCAATGTCTTCATCGTTGATGTTCGATGTATGCCAAACATCCCACTCAATTAATATTGCCAGTGTCATTATATGAAACCAATAGTGTTTTCTGTTTAAACTTGTTTGGCTTTGTTTAGCCATCCTGATATATCGAAACCAATGGCTTCCTGGCCAATACCAGCCTTATAACAATCCTATAGTTGAGATATATCGATTAAATAAATACCAATAATCATTCCATGGCCCATGCTGTTGGCCTTTATTGAATGTGTGGCCCTACCAAGTTTGGATAAGAATTCAAAATATTTTTGCATGCCCAAATGATTATTATGCCTACTATGGCTTAATGATGATGATGCTGCCATTGTTTTTCAATGTTTGTTTGTGAACTCATCTCTATGTATTAGTTCCAGTTTTCAGTTTCATTTGTTCATTGAATTTATCGAGGGATCGAATATGTTGACTTTTAACTACATTAGCGTAGGCAGCATATTTTTCTTTGTTTAACATTTGATAGTGAAAGAGAAAAATACCCGAGTCTATATTATTAATCTAACAAATATTTTCATTCTTATTTAGCCTCCAGAGATCTTGATTTGGGCGAAAGAACAAAAAGAAGAATGTATCCCGAACCTTAGCACGTTCACCGAACATTTCAACAACATGTCCTATTGGACACGTAGCCAGATACTCAAATGCCAAGAACAAAAGGAACGAGAAAAATTTATGCTCAAGTTTCTAAAAATTATGAAATATTTGCGTAAATTGAATAATTTCAATTCTTATCTGGCTATTCTATCGGCAATTGATTGTGCTCCAATCAGCCGATTGGATTGGCCTAAAAATGTGACTGATATGATTAGAGAATATGGGTCATTGATTGATTCATCATCATCGTTCCGTACATATCGTAACATTCTGGCCAATTCGAAACCTCCTTGTATACCATACATGTAAGTTATACTTTGTCAATTTTTGACATCCCATTCACAATTTTTTATGTTGATTCCTTGACAGTGGCCTAATATTACAAGATTTGACATTCGTTCATATTGGCAATAGCGATATCTTACCCGATGGTAAGATTAACTGGTGCAAACATTACAAACAATACAAGATACTCTGCCAAATGGCGCAATTTAAACAATGGTAAGTAGACTATTGTTTATCCTCCCACATTAACAATTTTCTTTTACAATTACAGTCAATACTCAATCAACGAGAATGAAAATATAGTTGCCTTTTTTGGCAATTTCCAGGATTTCCTACCTGAAAATGTCATGTGGCAGATATCGGATTCGCTGAAACCTCGTTCGATAAACAGTTCAACTAGTCTGTCGGTGATGAATACCAATGCCAAAAAGAATTTGGTTCATAATGATTAATGGATCGTTTGAACAAACCTTTAGCAACCCTAGTCGCGGAAAACTGCCGCTGGTGACCAATTTTTAAAAAGCTAAAGAATATTACTATCTATTGTTGTTAATTATGATCCGCCGACAATTGTGTACATAATTATCTACCTGTTTGATTATTCATCATTCACTCTAATGGCATAAATACTACATTCAAAAACATACATTATGACTAAATTAATGTCAACGTTATTCATTTCAATCTGTTTGTTGTTAAAATTTTTATCCACAATATCTATCACAATGTTCTAGTTGTTTGCAAACGTTTTATATAAAAATTAATAATGGCCATTTCTGAATACTGGTCAGATTTTGTGTGTTGGCCGCCTCAAATAATAAAAATTTTGAACTCTGATGTATTCGAAAATTTTTTCACTCAGGTAAAAAAGAGCTTCTAGCTATTAAATTAGAACAAGTGAAAGTTTTGTTACAATAAAAAATTTTCAATTAATTAATAACCAGTGATTTTAAAATGAATGGAACCATATCTTGTAAGCAAAAAAAAAAAATAAATAATTTTTTGATCTTTAATTCGCGCGATATGCTTTTTTTCAATAAAGAAATCAAACGATACAATCGATAGTATGGAAATTGCGCCGTTTTTTCACCATCAACAACAGCATTGAACGGCGGCTTGCATGTTGTTTTAGTATTCAATAATTGTTATTCGAATTTCGTGAATTGAGCAAACTGATTTAACGTATCATCATGGAAAGCATTGAAGATTGTTTTGTCAAATTTTTTCTCCGACAAGCCCAAGAAATTGAACCTGATACCATTCAAACATTGATTGATCATGACTATCGAACAAAGTTGTCATTGACTGCTATGGATTTAGAACGAGATTTACCTTTGATCAAGGAAATTTCTTTGGCTCAACGATCCTTGTTACGCCGATATTTGGCTGCCTTACAAGAAAGTCAACCGTTTCAAGTAACATTGACCAAAGATCCACCTGTGGGCACGGTTTGTTACGACTATCAAATGGGCATCCCAATCAAGAAACGCAAATACGATGTCTACATTGCCGATCAAAGCTTTTCTTATTCTCAAGACAATGACAGAGATAATCCGGAAAATATGAACCGTTATGGAACGAACTTATCGGAAACACCATCAAAGAAAGTCTTTGATTCGATCGTACAGAGAATCAACAAACGAAAATCCCAAATCGGCAGTCATGCCAGTCCAGAAATGCAAACTAATACAGAACAAGACCAACAGATTGGCACTTCTGCTTCAACACTTAGAGTCCATTCGCCAGATATGATTGAATCGTCAACACGAATGGCTCATGATTTCGACAATATGCGTCCCTCGATCAACAATCATCGTAATGCACAGGAACAAAAACTATCGCAATTAACTGCTATGGAAGCATCGACAGTCCAGGATAGTGAGATGATTGAAGAACAAAATGTTAGTATTCGATCAAAACGAGGTAGAAAATCGCTTGTATCTCGAACTCCTTCACAGTTACGCTACGAAAAAATTCGACAATCGATTGCAGCTATCAATAACAATAGCGATGCTAGTGTCTCGCCTGAAGCTGTGGGAAAAACACGCCGATCAAAGTATACAGCACAATCAAAATCAGATTCTGAGAATGATGAGAAAAAACAAACTGTGATGACACCAGCAGAACGTGAGATACTGGCTCGAATTGAAGCAAAAAAACAACAAGTTAAAGTAAACACCAAATCACGACGAAGAAGGAAATAATGATACAGATGTTTTGATTAATTTTTCTGATTAATTGAATGATTTTACTTTACATATACAATTTAATTAAATCTTTTTCTTTAATGTGTAACAATTTTGTGATTATCCAATCAGTTTTTTTCATATCATCAACGCCGTGTACACCTTCGATATATTCACGTTGAAATTCATAATTACAAATGAATTTATGGTCATTGAATTCACGAAATAGTTCTCGTGCATTGATCTTTTGATTTGAACGAGCTTTCTCTTCTAATGTTTCCTGTAGATTTTTAATGCAATCGAATACGATAAATAAGTTGACCACATGTTTACGAGTGCCAGTAAATTCTTCTTTCATCGTGGTCACATTGATATGATGAGCGAAACATAGTACAATATCGTTGGCTTGTAGTTGAAATTCTTGACGTTGAGCCATGCTAAGCTTTTCATAATTTCGACGTATTTCTGTCAAGGCATTCGGTTCAATGAATCCTTCCAAATCATCCAGCTGGTTGTTGGCCAAATGCGAGGACACATGAATCAATGCCTGTAAACGACAATGAAAGAATGTAGATTTTTAATTTGATTCATAATCAACATACTTGCTTTGCACCTTCGACAAAATCTTTGAATGTAAAATTCCTATCAATCTGATTTCGTATGACCATATTGATAATGTAAAAATTCTTTAATGACATGAATAAATTCGGCATTCCTCTTGGTATAAAGTTCATCAGTAAAGGAATCGAACCTTGCTCATCATCATCTTCGTCACCTTTTTGGTTGTTCGAATCATCATCTAATTTCTCCGAAGTACCAGATGATGAAGAACTTAATGGTCGGATCGTTGTTCGTGATTTAATCAAAATTTTTTCCTTTATTTTATGGTTGACGCCTTTTGTCATTGAAACAATGGGATCAAGTGCTTGGATTATAGTTCGTTGTGATGAGAATTGTCTATTGATGCATTTAAACCATCGACTAGCGAGTGGTAATGGCCTGTATAAAAAGGGTTTGATGATAACCATTGCCTGATCAAAATAAACAAAATCAACTTCGAACAAATACGACCACAACATATGGGAAAAATGTCAGGGAAACACGATTGTTGAGAAGTTTTTCGTAAACAATTATTCGATATTTTGAATTCAATCGAACTTTATTCTGGGCTTATATATAAAGTCTCGTTAGTTACATTAATAAATGGCGATTACAATTCCTTGTTCCGTGATACTTGGTTCATGTTTTTCGAAAGTGATTTTCGACCAAGTGCTCCGTTTATAACGGTCGTGGCTACCTTTATCATATTTATTGTATTGATATGTTTAGTTCGTCTGTTCATTTCGCCATACATCCTGATGACAGTTTATGATGATTGTAACTTTCTTAATTATCAACATCAATACGTTCTTCGTTTGCTATTTGCCGGTATTTCATCTACATATGAACCCGAAACGACAACAGTTACCGTACGGATCGATCATTCAATTCGACGTTGTCGAGACATTCCATTCATGCCAGAAATAATGGATCGTGCCACTTTGTACAAAGGTCTACATTGTGCCAAAATATTCATCCGTACTTGTGAACGATATCAGGATATCAAATGTGTCACCCTGTATCATAATGGCCGTGGTTCAATATTGGTCGATTCTGTTGAGCTACAAGATGTGGACCAAGCTAATTCAATAATTGCTACTGTCCAATTTCCAATTGGCGAAGAGCATTTCATGCAAAAAGTTCGAGCCTTTCCATTTGGTCGTGAAAAATTGACCGAAATAGAAGATGACATACGACCCACAAGCAATGTAACCTGTTTGGAGACCTATTATTTCATTTATGCATCCTTGAACATTATATATGCATTGAATGCATTTACTTTCATGTCTAAATGTTCTCAACCTGGCGCTGAATGCCGTTTGCAGATGATATTCGTGCTTGGTTTGATTTCCTGTGGACTAAGTTGTGCTGCGTTTATTCTTCTCATCCTGCCTTTTCGTTATGTCATCAAAGTCTATTATCATAACAATATGGGTCGAGGATTCTGCAAGTTGGCACGATTCGTCTACCTACTGATTGTGCTTCTAAGTAATCATTTTTATTTCATATTCTTACCTATACTTACATTCATTTATACAATAATCGTTTTAGTTGGTTTCATGACTGCTGGATTCGCGTGCGAACTATCGACCAAGAATCAATTCCACAGAGTGAACGAAGCGAATCATTTGTTCCGCGCTGATACATTTTGGTTGGTGACCACCGGATTCAGTGTTTTCCTTTATTTCTGTGTCGTTTGCATGGCCATACCATTAGCCATTTGTATCAATTACATTCAATTACCATCCGACCAACATTGGCGTCAACAGCTACAAGATACATGGGCTCGTGCACAACGACATGGCCATGGACACAAACAACGACGACGTCCTGTGGCCAACAATCGGAATCGATGGCATAGTTATCGTAGTGATGAAGCACAATCGCTTGTAACTAGCCGCAATCAACCAGACAACAAAGGATATGAGGATGATCGTCGAATCACCACAACAACTGATACATCTACCGATATGGATAGTTATTATAATATGCTTATCAAACGTAAAAATGAAATTAAATCCATTTCAACATTCGTCAAACCAGGTTTGTTAGCCGGTGGAATACGAAGACATTTCAAACGACAACAACGCCAAACACCAGTCGGAGCCACTATCGCGTATGGACATGATAACTTGACATTAGGAAAATATCATAAGCCAACAAACGATAAGCCGCGACCGATTGAAAATAAGAAACAACCGGCAAGAAACGATTCACTACATCAATTTAGTTCTGCTGGTGAAGATTATTATCAATTAATGTTGAAACACCAAAAAGTTCGATCCGTATCACAATATAAAGCTTTGGCGAATAAATGATGATGATGTTCTAATTTGCGAACAGTTTATTACTTATTTTTTTTTATTTATTCAAAACATTCTAAAAATCGATCCATATATACAGCCCAAGTAATTTTATGCATTAATCATTGCTGCTATTTGCGCTTTATGCACGCGATTAATTGTTTATAATTGGTGTGTTATTCATTCATTCATTCATTCATCAATTGGCGAAGGAAAGTTTTTAAGTAGAACAATCAAAGTATAAGAATTGTGTGACCCTACTCTGTTTTTGGATCTCCTATTGACGACCTACTGATATTATTGAACACACAAAAATATTTACAAATCTGCAATTAGTTGGAAAATATTCTGTCGATGGTGTTCAGTATAATTCTTGAAAATTCATCGAGATCAGGTTTCCAGTGGCAATTGATGATGATGATGATGATGACGAAGAATTTAGATGATGATGATGATGGTGATGATGATGTTCATTCGTGTTCGTCCCCGATCCTCTTCCGCCACTTACGAAAGCTGCTGCTTCCTGTAAATTGGATTTTGATGATGGAATCGACTGTGGTGATGGTCCTCCTGCTGTAGCTACTGCATTCGATACAGAAATTATTGCCGCTTGATGACTTAACGATGAGGTATCGGCCGTCACTGATGATGGTGGTGATAGAGCAGCCGGTGATGGTGATGAATAAGGTCTGGTCGATCCACTAGGACTACTAATAATGGTTGAAGGCGTGGATGGATTATGTGAGCCGATTGCAGTGTTCAACATTGTCTGACCATTCAGGCCCAATTCATGTTGAGTATCGGGCATCATTTTCAGATTATTACGCCGCCATTTGGCACGAGCATTCTGGAACCATACCTACAAATTGACAGCCATTATCATCATTATATAATCTGTATACAATCACAGCATCCATTGTGAACACGCAAACACACACGTACCTGCAAGACTCGTTTAGACAATCCAGTTTTCTGGGCCAATGCTTTTAGGTCTTTAGCATCTGGATTTTGATTGATACCAAAATAGCTTTTCATCGTTCTTAATTGATGATGTTTGAATGATGTTCGCATTCGTTTTGTACGTTGATTCGAACTATTACCACCGTTACCGCTGCTACCTAATGATTGATGTGAAGAAAGACTATTCAATGCTGATGAGGCCAATTGTGAATTGCATGAATTTTCAATCGATGCAGCTAGACCTGACAATGGACCACCACCACCATCCAATGAATCTATCGAATATAGATTACACAATGGAATTCATAATCAAAAGATAAACATGCGATTATCATTTATACAATTCGACTTACTTGTCAAAACTGGACTATGAGCATTACGCGACGATGGTGCTGGTGGTGATGATAGAGATTCGTGTGATAACGAATTAATTGCACCGCTTTCCGGATCGGATTGTGAATGAGAATTGGAATGATGTTGCTGCTGGTGGCCATGTGAATGAGGAGAATTACTTAGCTGTGACTGTTGTTGATGATGATGATGATTGTGTTGATGATGTTGATGATTACTGGTCGTAACATTTTTACGTTTTCGTGGTCGACCTTTTCGAATACTTTGTCCAGTATTGGTCGTAGTGGTCGTCACTGATGTAGTTGATGGCGATTGACCATTCATAGAATTCTGCATTGATGATCCTCCTCCTCCTCCTACAGGTGTAGCTGGACTACCGCTGCCACCACCCCCACCGCTAGATAAATTTGTTATGGACAATGGTGAATAAGGTAAATGATGTTGACCCGTTGATGGATAAGGTGTGGCAGCCATAGTACTACAAATATCGCCCATTAGATGTGAATCATTAAGATGTATCGATGCCGATGGTGGTGAAGATGATGATAATGGTCCAGAGGAATGATGATGTTGTCCTAAATGAACTTGATGATGAAATGATTGATTCATGTTATGATAATGATGAAGAGCATTTGGTGACGATGATGATGATGAATGAGAATGGTGATGATGATAATGATGTACTGGGTGGGAGGTCTGCATATGATGATGACGATTCAGTAAATCAGATGGTGTCGATGATATTGAACCTAATGATGATGAATACAGTGTTGAATTCAATTGTGGTGGGGGTGTAGAAGTTGATTCATAGCAACGAATCGGTGATAAGGGAGGATTTCCTATCTGACCATTGTTGGTGGACAACATTTCATAATGGTTTCGACAATAGACAAGATTATCGCGGACACCAAACAGGTCACCTTGTGCAAGTGTTACATTACACCAGGCGCAAGTGAAACATTGAAGATGATAGACATTATGATCTCGGACACGCATAACCAATTCTGATGCATATATTCCTTCACCACAGCGGTTACAACGACGCATAGTGAATAGCCTGAATAGAAAACATGATTAATATTCTCCATTGTTCTATAAGACCTTGTCAATATTACCTGTAATAATCAGATTTACAAAATATGAGACCATCTCTTGAGAAGCAGCTTGGTTCAGCCTGAAGATTCACTTTGCACTGGGAACATTTGAGGCAAGATACATGCCAGTGTTGGTCAACAGCCGATAAATAATAACGATCAAAAATATGAGAACCACAGCCTGCACATTCAACCATTGAGTCACATTTGATCATTTGCATATTGCCGTTTTCGGGAATTGTTGATGCCTGTACAACAGTCGTTGATGATGAATTTGGCGATAATGATGAACCGATTGGAACCGAATCTGCTGCTGGATTCGTCATTATATCGCTCATCATGACCACTGATGATGTTGATGAGGTCGATGTTTTTATCGATAATGATGATGCTTCCTCCTTGATCATCATAGAAGAGGATGAAGAAGATAATGAATACGATGGTGATGATGAAGACGATGATATTGACAAAGACGATACAGGTAGAATCATGGCTTGATTGCACACCACCTTATTTCGTGATTTATAATGACTGTTGGTGATACTTTCAATAACATGTGGTCAATTGCTTTTGATGGTTGATAATGATTACAATGGCGAATCATCATCCGTATGCATCAATCAGATGTAAGGCTATGGTTCGATCGATTGCTCTATTGCATCAACACACACACACACACACTACAATTTTCTGTTCAACTTGAATCGTAGTTCATTTTTAGATCTATCCGTGTTCAACCCAGATCGAATTTACCGTTATACTATGGTTGTTGGGTGATTGTCGCGCCCATCATCCACTATTGTCATTTATTTTGCGAAAATAATTTGATCGTAATACCGAAACGAAAGAATTGATGCACACAAACACACACATATGACAAGTAAAAAACTATTCTGTTAGCCATAATGTTGAATAATATGAATCAAGAACTGTCTATAGACGATGCGTTGCACCAGAGTTCATCTGGACAAATAATCACTGCCAGAAAGTAAAGCGCCCGATTTTAAAAACATAAAAAACTCTGTCATTTTCGTATGTGAAACATTCATTCAATAACAAATGTTTTGAAATACATTTGCCAACCTTATTTGTTGTATTAATGCTCATATACAAGAACCGCCTTATGGACGGCCTTATGATGCCGCCCATCATAACAAAAGCATGTTACTGATAGTGATTCATTCAATTGAAGACGACTACGAACTACGAATACAGAAAAACCAAAACGATAAAATAAAGAAAGAATGAGAGTCAAATAGCAAACGCGCTTGAACAATATCGAGTTACGTCTTATAAGATTCATCATTTTTCTTGTTTTTTTTTTTTTTTTTGATTATAACGGATACGTTTTTTTGTGGGGATATATATAGCCATTCTATTGGTCGATATTATTAGATGCTTTATTCTTTTACATTGTGCCAATATGCTGGCGGCGATATTCGATTTGAAACACAACAACAACAACAACGACAACAACAACAACAACGACAACAACAACAACAACAACAACAGATACATGCATAACATTGAAGGTAACATAGCTGATGACAGTCAAAAACATCATTGATGATGATGAGCTACTAAATTATTAACATGCAACAATTCCTTGAATTCTATAAATTTGACAAAAAACTTGGTACTAGTGAAAAAAATAATGTTTAATTCGCAAAACTAGATTATGTTTCTTTGGCGGCAAATTTTTATTTTTTTTTTTTTTTGCATCGATGGTGACAATTGCTCGGCTATTGAAATAGATAAAAACGATAAGAATTATTTCAAAGTCATTTTTCGCTCAAATCATCAAGGTGTTGATCATCATTTTCATCATAGTAGTTGATTTTTTTTCTAATTCAGACTGATGATAGTATGGCTTCAAATCGATTCGACTTGGTCAAAATTGCGGCCGATTTATTTTTCTTTTAAAATGTGGCTTCACTTGTCACAACTAACAAAGTTGAGGGTTCATTATCATCATTATATGATGATGAACAAGTTTTCTTCGAAACATGTTCTCTATGTCCAAAGATTTTGGTTTCGATTTCGTTTGCTCTCATCATCAACATGTACATATCAATGGTGACATGGAAGCATGTAGATGCCGACCCTATGATATACGCTCAATGATCCCTGACAACAAAGAAAAAAAATATGATGACAATCTCAACATTGTCTATGATCCTGGATCGAGTTGCATGGATTGCATGACAATTGCAGCGATTCTGAATAGTGATCAGATTTGTTATACAAGCTTGTCTAGGATGATGATGATGATGATGATAGTGGTGTTTGATAATGATCAATGCCACACATATTTGAAGATGCATCTGTCGTTCTCGATGTCATCAACGATTATTTTTCAGAGGAAGAAAAAGAGAGAGAGAGGCGACAGTTACTATAGATATACTTTTTGAACCCAAGTTGATGACAAAATCTACATATCTCATCAACGCCAGTCAATCTTTGCTATGATATTGAGCTACATTCTTAGCATCAATTCTCTCTCTCCCTCTCTCTCTCTCTCTCTCTCTTAATGATGTTTGAATATTCGTCAGTTGGACAGATGATGATTTCTAGTTGCTTTAAGATATCTTGAAATGACACTTGTCACTTGTTGGCCTACTGATTTGCGGTAATGTTTGTCAGGGAAAAAACTAATCAGATTTTCACGAGGATGATAGAATCTGAATAAATAAGCACGATCTGATCAAAAAGGACAAAAAATTGATTGAGCATATTTGTAAGAATGAACATCATGAAAATGCTGAAAAAGGAATCAAGTTTCGAGAATTCATTCAAAGCATTTTTTGATCATACAACAGAAGGGTTCGCCATCACCAATTAGTCCATAAAGATCTCAACAACATCATGGAAGTCTATTACTTTAATAATCTGATCATATTTCATGTAACCTATCTAAAAACCGAATATTAATTTGAATG
This sequence comes from Dermatophagoides farinae, assembly GCF_024713945.1. Classification (NCBI taxonomy): domain Eukaryota; kingdom Metazoa; phylum Arthropoda; class Arachnida; order Sarcoptiformes; family Pyroglyphidae; genus Dermatophagoides; species Dermatophagoides farinae. Next base: position 3,869,967 of record NC_134679.1, on the reverse strand, counting down.
AACAAGATTTTGGTGGCAAATTTTTTTTTTGGCTATATGCACGTGTCCAACTGCTATGTTCCGACGGCGAATCTGAGAACAATCCTTGTCATCATCATTAACAACAACAGCACCATACAATGAAGCATACGATTTATGATATTTGGCTAATATATGGGCGCATACACACGACCCAAAACATTCATTCTTATTTTGCGGGAAAGACCATGGACCATAACCAAAAAAAAAACATCTCTGTTTTGTAAATCATTTAAATAAAAACACTTTTTTCTCCCTTTATTTTTGTTCCAAAATAAAGATAAAACACTCATACGATGTGTGCACCATAGTTTCTATGTTGATGCATGAGCAACTCCAAACTCCATAATGAGCAAGCAATCATTTCCATCTATCAGTGTGTATTGGTGTCGATACAATGTATATTCCGATTCAAGCAAAACATATTCTCCATGAGATTCGTTTTTTTTTCTCTTTTCATTTTTGCCCATGACATCTAGAGCAATTGTCGATCAATTGGTCGGAAGTTTCCGATTTTATTTTATTTTTTTTCGACTTTGATTTGATTGTCATCACGATCATGATCATCATCATCAATTGATGATGATGATCATGAGGATGGCACGCGACTTGGCATGTATGCCTTGTGAACACATATACACAATGATAGCACAATTTTCACCTTGATACTGGCGATGAAACTGTTTTGAACCACACACACGAACATGAACCAAAGAGGATGGACTAATCATTCAGGATTCTATTTGTTCGTCCTGTTCGGTGTGTGTATGTTGTATTTCAACTATCTTTTTGTCTCTTTTGCTCAATGTTCCAGTTGGTTTGAAAATAATTGGGATCCAGCGGTCTAGCCATACGCCATATTCACGGATGTACAGATATAATGATGACACTCGCACACACATAAACACAATGGCAATTGTCTGTCTTATGTCGTAGTATGACAATAACAAGCACTCATGCTGTGTATGATGATTTTTTTTTCTCTGGAACAGATAGAAACAATTTGCTATGGTACAAAATGGAACAAATAAACAAGGCAAGGTGCTTGTCAGCAGCTTTTTTTCGGCTTTAAGTCACGTACACTCAGGAATAACCGTACGATTGCAATGAATGTAGAATTTATCCCGAATGACTTATATTGGTATGTCAAATACAGAAAAAAAAACAAGAGTATTGACTTTGACATCTTTACAAACCAATCTTGGATGTTTTCATAGTGATGGAATCCTAAAATGTAGCATATTGAAACATAGATGGATGAGATATGATTATAGTCAGATTGAATAGATGAGGTCAAAATTTGTTGATAATTATCTGCTGCTGTCTTTTTTTTTATTTGATTTGATTCAATGTTGATGATTTATATGCCATCAACATGGCGAATAAACAAACAAAAATGAGAAAAATTTCATCTGTATAGCAATATCGACTTAATTGAAAAATTTTCAATCACAGATAGTAATCTGAAAATTTAATCCATTTATTCATCGCCGTTTTTCTGTTCAGTTCAGATAGCCCTACGATCAACATGATCGTCATCACACACACACACACTAGCCGAATAAAATTCAATTCAATCAGTATTTAACCAATAGGTAGGATTTCGCTATCACCGTCATTGGGTTGTGAAATTCAATTTGTCTCGCTTTTCTTATCTATTTTTCGTCATCTAGTTTTCTTTTTGATAAAAATATTATGATCTAAGTAAATAAGAACATATATTCTAGTTTTATCATCATGGATAAGGTTGAGTAATTTTACAGTTATTAAAAATTTTATTATTTTTTTTTTTGTTTATTTATTCATTGGTGAAGATTTATTTGTCGATATAATATAATCAGCCGGGCTTTGTTATGTTGTTTGTCGAGAAATTGTCATCATATTTAAATACTATGATGATGATAATATCGAGCTGAAAACAATCATTGATCTAGTTGGTTGAACACCGACACAAACAAATATTCCTATTGATGATCATTATATGTCAAACACTACTAGAAGTACATGAAAACAAAACTAGTTCTATATCCGTTTATCTTGACGACTACACATGATGATGATGATGATGATGATAATGATAATGATAATGATGGGATGAATGCCTCTAATGGATTGACTACCTTCGACTAACTAAGTTTTTCAACATTGGTGGTAGGTCTTTATTAAATTAGACCTGATTATCATAATTGATTACAATAAACAGGAGTCTAATTGCTATACATCTGTTCAACTAACTTTGGATTATCAGTGAAGCGGTGACAATAACATATATCCAATATATGAAGTATGAATAAATGAATACCCGAATTCCTAATAAATGGCTGTCAAAAAATGCCGACTGTGATTTATTCGTTCGCAATGTACAATGTACATATATGAAAAAAAACCGGAACGATAACCAATTATTGATAATAATCAAGCTGTTGATTCTGTCACCACCGGTGTTGTTTAGACCACCATACAAGCCAATTTTTTGTCTTTAGAATTCTATACACAGTTAGTCTAAAAAAATTACAATACATATTCCTTGTTCATCTGCATATTATTTCATATGAAAATAAAAAATCTTCATCTTCGTTATTCCCATCGCTATCATCTTCATCGTGATGATTCGGACAAAACAATCGAGACAATGAAAATGATATTCATATTCGATGCTTGTCGCTTCATTCCCATCGAAAATGAAAAGCAGCAGCTCATCAATCAAATTCATCTGTCTTTGATATTTTTGTTTTTGTTTTCTACCACCGATGCCTCGATGACGACAAATATACAAATCATCTTGACATAGCTTGATTCTCTCATTATTGGGTCATCACACAACTATACATTGTCAGAATCTTCTTCAACCTTCTTTTATATTGTCGTACGCGATTAACGAATTGATATTGAAAAAATATGGAAATAAAAAAAAATGTCTACAATAGAGAATATTCCTCTTTGTTGTCATAATCTTTGTGATCAAATGAATGACAGTCTAAATGAATGAATGAATGAATGAATACATAATTCTTTCATTTGTTTCCTTTTCAAATTTAATCACAAAATGAACATCAAAGATTTTAGTTCTTGTTAAATATAACTTTATACAGACATTTTATGTTATGCAGATGGTTCGACGTTCATATGATGATGATGATGACTATGAATATATAACTATTTACAGACATTAGCCTCAATGAATGCCAAGTTTCCGGACCATTTGCTAGCTAAACGCCCGTGTTTTTTGTGCTATGTGTGTGTATGTGTGTGTGTGTGTATTCAACATTATTTCGACAATGTCATTTTAGCATTGCAATAACAAACATTCACATTGTTAAAGCCAATGAGTATATGAACTCATCATCAGCATAATCGATATATATATTTTGTTATAATAACCAACTAGTGTATACGAGAATATAAATCAAATATCTAATTGACAAACAGACAGTGACTACGATTGTCTTGTAGTTGTCTGTATATAAAGTATTGTAATATTAACAATGTTACAATCAAATCAACCATTCAACAATTTTTAAGAACAAAAACAATAAATTGAGAATGGTAAACATTTTACTAAACATCGAAGCAATAGAATTTTCAAAAACTATAGTTTGATCCTCTCTCTTTATTATGATCAATATAAAAAAAAACTACTACTGCTGCTGCTGTTCAATGATCGCTATGGTTTGTGCAAATGATTCGGCTGCAACTGTACAGGCCATAACTTTGATTGGACCGACAATGGGCGGTCGTGACATCATCAATCTCGACCATTTGGATCGTTGATTTTGAAACCAAATCTATCATAGGATTTTGATAAAAGGTATTGAAAATTTTTTTATTTTTTTTTTTTTTTGGACAAGACTTATCATACACTTACTTGAAGAACACGTTTAGAAAGCTGAGTATGTTGTACTAATCGATACATTTCATCAGCATTCGGCTTATGTGTTCGTTTGAAACATCGGTGCAGTAAATCAAGCTGACATTTCTGAAAACTGGTCCTCATACGTTTTGTACTACCATTGGTCCATATACGACTGCATGAAGACGATTCTTCGAAATTTCGACCACGAAAATAACTATTACTTTCACCGGAATTCATTTCATTTGTTGTTCTAGCTATTCGATCAATAGCTATGAAAATGTAAAAAAAAACCATTATGCAAGAAACGACATAGATTTTCAACGAAATCGGTCAAAATAGAAATTCGACTAAAGATGGAATGATTTAATCTTAAACTACGTGTTAATATGTCACTGTACAATTGACACTATTGTACAAATCGAAAAACTACATCATATATTCAAATTTTCTTTAGTCCTTGACCATGATCACTTGCTGACATTTTAGCCAAAGGTCAACCATAGGCCATGAACACAGCAGGTTTCCAAAAATATATGCATATGAATGAACAAACAAATAAACAAATAGACACACAAGGTCCTTTTGTTCAAAAGCATTCGTTCTTGATCCATGATGATGGGTAACAATTGTCTCGATGGTCCAATATATTTATCAATAAGTGGTCCTATCAATCATGTTCATGATGAATTGACTATATGACAAAGTTCAAACAAATCGATGATGAATAAGAGAAATACGTATTACTTTTCAATAGAAATTTGAGGGATTCAAAAACAAAACGGGTTTCAAATACACAAAAACATGTTCAAGCTCAATGGGAAACAATGTCCAAACACAGTATATACAGTAAGCACGTGTTTTATTACCTATTTGAATTTTTTTTGAATATATATGCACACACACACACTCTATTAATCCAGAGGGTAAGAAACATAGAACCCTTAGTAAACACGTGACCAACTGATCTGGTCCGGATTTCGGTACTCCTCACTATGTAACTACTACCGATATACTCACATCCTTTTGACTTCGATCAAATGGTCTATTGATTTCTGGGGCCTGACTTGACTACATACTGTTTTTCTAGATATTATTTGGTACATAACATGACAGAGACCGCATTCATGTTTCATAAAGAATAAAACAAACGACAAAGCTAAACAATTGACTCTACGGGAACAAATATTGAGCTATAGCCAACAACCAGTAGCAAAGTCGAACGTCGGCCGTTGTTATCCTGGGTACAAAAGAAACTGGATTTTCAGTCGATAAACAAAAGATACTCTCTTTCCATGACAAATATTCGGTTAAAGGACAAAAGCATAGTTGTCTAAACATATTCAAATCGAATGGGATTTTCCCACCAAGCCTAGAATGTTTTTTCTGTCTCTAAGCAATAACATCGATCCACTGTGGAATATTGTGGAACATCAACTATTACTATCGAGATAAACATGTCAATCTATCGTGGTTGAGATCATCTTTCATTTCTTATTCGTCTTGCCTGCGATCATAATTAGCCGAGAATGTAGACACACATACACATTCATTTTACCGTTTGTCAAGTGTCGAATCGGTGGACATTTTTTTTTTTTTGTTGAATTGATTATACGTGCCAGAAAAAAAGAACCTTCGAATAAAACTATCTGTGAAAAAATAGACAATCGGCTCTGTTTGTTTCGTTTATGTTCAATTCGGTTGGCTTGTTGCTGGTAATATAATCGGATTTTCTTTCGTTCGGAAACACGAGAACCAAGTTATTAGAATCCAAAAGAATCAATAAGCCAGAAGAAAAAGAAAAATAAAAAGATGCACACGAGAACATCACGGCGATAGGCAAAAAGTTGCCAGATTAGTGTACACTACAACCTCGATGATGATGATGATGATGACGATGACTACGACCGTTCCAAATTCCGTTTTTCATTTGTATTTACGCTCATGTGTGTATGTTCGTCATTCAGGCGGCCTTGGAACTAATTTATATGCATTCAATGATGATGACTATAGGACCAGAAATCTTTTGCCTCCTCCTCTATATATATATACAAACACACATAACCATAACCAATAATAATCTGGCTTTTGAAGAATAGTAACTTTTTTTTATAAATTCAAGAATCGTATCGGGTTTTTTTTCTCTGAAGCCGATCTAGTTCTTTACTAATATTGGGTCGCGCGTGTGTGTGTGTGTGCGTCGTTTAAGCTGTTTTAGTTGTTTGTTTGTAGGATTATTTGAATCAAACGACAAGATACTGCATTGTTAGCTATGAATGGATAGATACTATGATCAATATCTAGCTAGAGCCATAGCTAAATATTGACAGTTTTAGACACAAATAGTCAGTTTCTCTCATTCAACACCATCATTTGACAGTTGACATTTTCGTTATGGATCGGGTCAAACGATTGTCATAAAATCGGATTTTGGTGATTGCAACAATCCGATTCTATTATGATCCGTTGAATTCTACAGCTGGAGCCAATTAGCTCGACAGAATTGAATTTCGTAAAGATTGAAAGGATAAAATTTGCTACTTTACATCAGACATTATACCTTGATTCGAACATTTCGATGACTGTAAAGAAGAGAAGCAACAAAACTGATTGAATGTTTGTTGTTCATCACATGTCTTACGTACTTGTCTTTGTCGTTGACAATAATGTTGTTCGCAATATATATTTAGTCCAGTATGGGTATTGGTTGTCAGGCCATAAAGTTCGCCTTTATGCAATTGACGTGAACATTCAGAACAGGTAAAACAACGTACATGGTAATGTATTAGTTGCTTATGACCATATGGTATTCGAAACGCTAATAAAATCATGGAGCCATGACATTAAATTTGTCCATGATCGACCGACAGGAAATAATTTACCCAATTCCAATGGTTCAATCAATTGTCCACATTGATAACAATCGATTTGAGCAGCCATAAGCCAAATTCCTCGTGAATTTCGAATCCCATTGATATCGATTGCCGCCTGTTGTTCATCCTGTAGCACGGGATATAGAATGACCAAGAAAACAAAAAAACAAAGAATAAAACTATTCAAAGTCAATAACAAAAGTTTCGGATATTTTTTCACTGACTCATTCATTCATGTAGACATGCATGCGTAGCTATCGTAAACGTTTTTGTTTGAGAAATTGGTTCTTTTGTAGCCGATCATGCATTCATGCAGGTATAATTTGCATTCATCTTTGAGTCCGGTACAACATCGAATGAAATTGATGATCCACACAAACACATAGGAACGTGTCTTGCTAATTTGCATAGTTGCATAAATTAGCATAACTTTGTTACGGATGTTTCGTCAATAATAACAACTTTTTCTGTTCTTGTTTTTGATTGTAATACGGGCTTGTTGATGAATATCGATAAATATATTCTCAAGCAAACATATTATTGTCATATATTTTGTCAGCCCTTTTCCTGTTTATTTGTTAGGGGTCAAAGTGTTCGATCGATATTGATCATGATGATTCAGCATCCGGATGTAGAAACAAATATTAGTGATGCATAGATTTAAATCTCTTATGTCCAATTTCCGGAGTTTGATTTCAACAATTTCTTCCGATAATGTTGACAATCGTCATGGCCACTACAATCAGGTGTTAGGAATCAGTAAATCGAATCAGAAACAAAAGTCTTAATATAGCAACAGCAATAGGATATCCTACTAAATCCTAATTATTAAATGAACTTTGAACTTTGCTCGACAAGCTTGCTACCGGACTATCGAACATTACATTTTCTATACCGTCTGTGAATTGTGAATGGTATTCGATTCGAAGCGTGGGAATTCACGATCATCATCATCAGCAGCATCGACATCGTCATCACTGTATCGAGTTTTGCAATTTGATTCGGCGTCGATTGCTCAAGTGATGACAATCTAGCCATCAGCAATAACCATTGAATCGAATTGGTCGGCATTGAAGATAGAAAAAAAATAAGATCACATTTGTTATGTATATGTGCGACAGTTTTTTTTGGCAACTAAACAACTATCACTAGTTGAACATCTAAAAATCGGACCGACAGTCCGACACAGAAGATGGTCAATCAAAGAATCAATTGACTTCAGACCAATCAAATAATCTGATAAGTGATTGAATATAACATTATCAACTTGATTGCACAGTTGATACCAATGCTACTGAACAATGTTTGATGACCAAGTGCAAAAATGACGAATGTTTCTGGTCTACGACAATGATGATGATGATGATGATGATGATAATGACCAACAAGAAAAAAGGGGAGAGTTTTTCTTCTTTTTTTTACGGATTCGTCGATGCGTGAATTATGTATTTCACGGCTGTCGTCAGTGGCAGATCAACCAATTCATTCAATTTATTTAATCCGTGGGCCCAATGGTAGATCCGCCACTGGCTGTAGTTGTTATAATAACCATACTTTTGGGTTGACATTTTCATTTAGAGAGACAAAAATTGCCGTATAAATTTTTCGGTGATGATGACTTTATTATGCTAATGAAAATCCATTTGCTTTTTCAAATAATATACGTGTCTGACATTTTTTTGTTTTGTTTTGTTTGACCTCTTTGATTTACCATTTCCCTATGGATGATATACAGACACAAACACACAAACACACGCACATATATAAACTCTCTAATACACGTGGCTGTAATTGATAAATGATCGTGATGCAGCAAACGGTCAGTCAATGGAATATCACATTGAATACACGCCCATATTAATATATTGATGAAAAATAAACTTACCATAAGATGATTGTTGATTTCTGTTTCGATTTTTGGTTACTGAAATATTAATTTCATCAATTTCAGGTCTTTATATACGGGAGCTATACAAATTGAAACAGATGAAAGTGTTGTGTGATAACAAAAAAAAAAAATTTTCTAAGAATATAGATAATAGCAAAACTAATTCATTTGCAATATAGCAACAATATATGACAATATCATTATCATTGAATTTCATTATTAAATATAATGAATGAAACGAAACTGGTGCTAGGTATTTGTCTGAATTAAATGAAAAAAAAGAAAAAGAAAAAAAAGAAGTCAAAACAATAAAGTGAACCGAATCGGAAAATCATAAAATAAATGCAACTAAAGTGAGAAAAAGAGAGAGAAGAAGCCTCATTCATCGATTTTCAAGTGAATTGGATCGATAGTTGTGATTTTATTGCGATCGCAAAAAAAAAACTTTTGATGATTTGCCCCGAACTACTAAGTTAAGCAAATCAATTTGAATGTAATACAATTGAATACAAAGCTCGATGAATGAATAATGTTTTTTTTTTTTTTGATTTTATGATTTTTTTTTTACTACAACGTTATGGTTGTATAGAGTCATTCGATGCTATTGTCACGTCGTAAAATGAAGGCCGATAAACTGGGCGAATAGACAGACAATTTTTTTTGTTGTTTTTGTTTTTGTTTCGATATTTCGACATTTGTATTCGTCTTATTTTCTGACCTGACTTGAAACTATGTGTCTAGTGTCATAGAATCGAATATCGATTCGTTTGAATTTAAACAATTTTTCAATCGGAATCTGGCTATCTGAATATTCAGCCATGTTAAATTTGTTGTTGGCGCTTGGCAAGCCTACATTATGAGTTACATCATTGCATTGCCTCGCCTTTATGTTCAATGATGATGTGTTTTAAGTAAACATTGTTGTTGAAAGAACTGTCAGCCTAAGCTTGTAAAATTTTTCACGACACATACCTCAATGTTGTTGTTGGTTCCGGTCTAATATCCAATCAATAGATACACGAACTTGGTACAAGACCTTGCGGTCTCGTAAGCAACACAAATACTGTCTAAACAGGTAGTTTGAACGAAACCCAATAGCCATATGATAAACTCATGAATTTGATTATAATCAAGATGAATCTTGATAGAGAACCGTGATGTGTACATCTGACAAGTAAATCGAATATATATGTGTGTTTCATGTGACAAGTCAAAATGATTGATACATTCATGCATCGTAATAAAACTTATCTGATGATGAAAAAATCGAGCATCAGATCAATCTATCATGAACCCAAATAGAACCTTCATAATCAAATCGTCTTGTTTCACTCAATTTATTTGGAAATTCGTTCATCACCTTAGATATAAGCATACCTCATGAATGGTTCAATAATGATGACCGTTCTATATAATTATCGTTCATCTCTAAGATGAATGATTGACACGGTCAACAAAACGAAAAAACCAAACAAACAAACAAACAAACAAATTTAGTCAAAATCAACCAAACATTCCATTCGGATGGTATCTGATTTTATGTATTTAACACCGTAGGGTGCCCAATTGTCGTTTTCCATGTTAAGGTGGATTTGGTAATCGAAAGTTTCGTTGCCTAAGCTTAAAATATCCATCAGCTACCGTGTTTATCATGTTCACCTAGTGACGATCATATCAATTGAATAAGACCCATTGAACATATAATCAAATGTGAAATGATTTATTCAACTGTGTATAATGTTTATAAGGTGGTGATGTTTAGATATAATCTATCATCATTGAAGCTGTATTATCAGCCTTATTGATGAATCAAGGAATAAACATTTCAATTGAAACAAATCGATGAGGACAACCAAAACGCGATTCATTGAACAAAGAATCATTCGTCGATTTAATTCATTCGGACAATTCGCTACATTTTCAATTTAATGTTATGCATATTCTGTTCTAATGACTACTGGATTTATTCATCATTCGATCGTATCGAATTCTCATCATTTGTAAGGCAAAAACTCATCGAACGAATAAATCAGACTTTAGGTTCGAAATTCACATCCCTCTCAATACAATCATCAAACATCAGAGAGATGATGCCGCCGTTCACCTGCTTCTCTAACAACTTTCATAAAATATTTCGTTCACTCATCTTCAACTGGCGGAAGCCATGGCCAAATAGAAAAAAAACGTCAGACCAAATGTATTGCATTGGCGACAAAAGAAAAATAGTGGAAAAGAATTTCATTTTTCAATAATGAACAAAAAAAAAGAGAAAAAAATTGATTAGATTGCACTAACGCTTTATGAACTATGGCAATTATGTCCGTTTATGATCATCATCGACATAAACATAGACTCAAAAATATATTATAAGCCAGTCAAGCAAGCAATGAACGCCTTTATATAATGATGATTATGATTATTATTTATTTTCAGATTTTCACTTATCAGTTTTCAGCGATGGGCGCTCTACTCATCATCAATTGTTGACACTATTTTGTTCATCGATTAGATTGAATTGTATACCTAAAGCAATGAAGTAATTGCAATTCAACTCAATTGTTGATTATTATGATAACCACCTCAAAACATTGAGAATCGATGATGATCACTATTATCAGTCAATCGATCGACATGGATATTATATGTTGGTCATGTACTTGTGCATAATTTAATCATCAACATCAAAATATTGGGCACCGTGTGATTAAGATGTTTGTTTGTTTGGTTTGGTTTTTTATTTATTTTGATAGAGACAAAGAGAAAAAAAAATAAAATTCGATACGATTTTGATGCGCCTCCACCTTGTGATCAATGATGGTCAAGTGATGGCAATACTTACAATCATGGCCGCCATTTTTTTTACATGTAAATTATTCAAAAATTTTGTTGTTATGACGTTACCAATCAATCAATCAATCAACATTTTTTTTATCCAATTGATTTGTATATCCTGCTCTCATCATCATAGACTCTCTCTCTCTCTCTCTCTCTATCTATCAGCAACTCATCTCGATTCTCATCATAACGAGTGTGGGCCAGTTAGTTTGTTCGTGGTCGCCACATTCATTCCTCATTTGATGAACAAACAAAAACAACAAAACATCAAGTTCTTGTTTGCGATTGCTCCTGTCCAAAACAAATACGGATTTTTCTTCGTTTGCATGGGCCGCCATAGCTAAAGAAAAATGAAGATAAAAAATCTTTGTGAATGAAGGAGAAATTCTCGAATCATGAATGAAAAACTTAACATGCAACATGCCGGATAAAACAAAAGAACCACAGTCATTCGACATGCATAATATAATGGCAGTTGTTTGCTAATGGTGAAAAAGGATCGTCGTAGGTGGATTGGATCGCCGTCATCATCGATTGTCATGCCATTCGGTCATGATTTGATCCATCATCGTGTCAAGTCAAGTAACTATAGATGATGATGACAACAAATAATGGCTTGCAAAGCATGTGATTTTTGTTTTGACAAAAACTTTGGATATTCTTTGTTCTGTTTCTAATGTTGTCTGACTGACATGACACGACACACATTCATTGGATGTTTGTTTTTGCTGTCCATCTCTTTTTTTTCAATCATCTACTCATTCATCAAGGCAGGCTAACACCATGTCAAGAATCGCATTTTGCTAGTATTAATAATGAGATCAACAACAATCAACCATTGAATCAATCATAATCAAGCGTCAAGTGTTTGAATTGTATTAAAATTAATGATGCTAGTTCATTGGAAATTGCATAAATAAACAAAAAAAAACTGAAAAATTCTCAAAACATGCAAACATTCTTTAAAGAATATATCTATTGACTGCCGGGCCCATATTTGGTCGTACAAAGCGATAAATACTGATATGGCAAATGATATATTTCATGTTCCTGTTGCCAACCATCTGACATTGAATGATCATAAACATTGTCGAAAAATTTGCTAAAAAATCTCAAACGTTTTGATTCCGGTACGAATGGAGTTAATGGATAAATGAAACGGATACAATCCTGTATTCGTTTCAACGTATCGAATTCCATCCGTTGTTCGACCATTTCGATTACTGTTGAGTTGTTGTCCATACGAAATCTGTATTTGTCAAGTAATTGTTTTAATTTTTCCATTTCTTTATTCCAATCTGGTTTTGTTAATTTGTACATTGAATCATCCGATATTCGCAATGACATCTCATCGGACATGAAGACTTCATTGCCAATTCGAAATAGATCACTCCAGAATGAAAATGTAACGCATAATATGCCATCTAGTAATCACAGATGAAATTATTTTTAGATTTTTTTTTCATTGTTTCCTAAGCTCACCTGGTTTTAAAATGGAATTCAAATTAGCCAATATGGTTTCTATATTTGGATCCATCATTCGAAATGAATGGATGGCAATAATCAAATCGGCAAAAGGTTCGCCATCAGAAAGACCATGTTTAATTAGATGTTGGCCAAAATCAGACTTACTAACATCTGCTTGAATGAAATGACCGCTTTGTTTATAATGACTTTGGGCATAATGAATCATGTTTCCATCGGATCCAATTCCCATCACATTACTGGATGGGAATGCCGTCGATAATGAAGCAGTGGTACATCCTGTCTGGCAGTCAATATCCACAATTTTACATGGCACTTGATCACACTGTTTTCGTATCACCTTTTCAATTATTCGATTTAAATCAAGCAAGCGAATTTTGGATGCCGATTTATCCAGGCATTCAAATTGTTTCACTGTCGTAAGCTTACACAATTGTTGATCCATTGCACTTGAATTGAATTGTCAGAAGTAATACGCAACACGAGTTCATTTGAAAATTAAAAAAATCCAAATCAATTTATTCGGAATTTCATAATTGTTGAAATAAAATATAAAAAAAAATTAATTTTCGAATCGAATTATTCAATTTAATCGTCGCCAGCATAGCATTGATCGCCTCCATATCTGTGGTCTTCTTTTTCTTTTTGAAGTTTTATCAAATCATCAATTCGTAGGATAGTAATTGCAGCTTCGGTTGCGAATTTTAAGCTTTTAATTTTCGAAATAGCAGGTTCGAGAACGCCCATCTTTACACAATCTTTGACCGAACCTTCAACCAAGTCGAGGCCAACATTTTTCAATGCAACATGTTCAGATTTTTGTTGAGAACTATTATGGTAGGCACGAAGTTTAGCCACCAAATCGGTTGCATCTTTAGCCGCATTCACGGCTAATGTTTTTGGTATAACCAACAAAGATTTAGCGAATTCAGCGATAGCCAACTGTTCTCTTGATCCAATAGTGGTGGCAAAGTTTTCCAAATAGACGGACAAAGCTGCTTCAACAGCACCTCCACCTGGTACTACTTTTTTTGATTCAAGCACACGTTTTACGGCACACAACGAATCATGTAATGACCGTTCCATTTCATCAAGAAAGAATTCATTTGCCCCACGAAGAATGATTGACGCTGAATTGTGATTTTTTGTTCTATGAAGAATTTCAAATCAATCAGGTAAATTATCCTATCATTCAAATTGTTACTTACCCTTTTACCAATATAAGTTCATCATCGGAAACTCTTTCTTGGACAACTTCTTCAGCTTCACCTAACATGGAAGCTTCGAATGTTTCTTCACCTTCCATGTTGGCCAAACTGGAGATTAATTGACCACCGGTAGCTTTTGCAATACGTTTCAAATCAATCTTTCGACAACGACGTACAGCCATTACACCACCTTCGAGACAATATTTTTGGCAAAGTTCATCGATGCCTCCGGTCGTTAGGATAACATTGGCACCGGCATTGATTATCTTCAATATTCGTTCTTTGGTTATGTCACTTTCTCGTTTACGCATGTCTTCCAATTTGTCTGGATCTGTGATCAGCATCTGGACACCCATTTTCATTTTTGCTTTTTGGAGCGAAAAATCCAACAGGGCAATCTTTGCATTCTTTATATATTTGGGCATTCCTGTTATTGTGATGGGATGAAAAAAAATCAAACATTAGTAACTAATTATCAATGAATCTATTATGTCTATATCGATCCATTGTTTCTCATATACATGGATAACAGAATTACAATCATTTGCATGTTGCATCAGTTGACCATTATTTTTAATCATCTGCTCAAATTTTGTATAGAAAAGGCATGTCAGAAGCATACTTTACCTTGCATAGCGATCACACAGTTCAAAGCAAATCCATTGATAAGCATTGATTCACGCATCGATTTACCATTCGCTTTAAGAACACGAATAGCTTTGACTGGATATTTAAATCCACCGCGGCCATCAGATTGTTTAATGATGGTAACAGCATCGACGACCATATTGGCAAAAAAATCTGAATCACTAAAAAAAATAATGTACGATTAGATCAAGTTATTGAAATGATCGGTGATAATCAAATTCCTTCCATTATTCTATCTGTCCGCATTTAATTTGTTCCCAGCGTATAATCCATTTCGCAAATTATAAATGCATGGCGAAATGGATAAAGTTCATGGGACAAGAAAACTGTCAGAATAACTTACGATCCAATCAATTTTGATGATAAAGACGTTTTAGCCGCGTTAATTATTGAGTCTTTTCCGAGATCATCCACTGAAAGGCAAAGATTCTCCTGAATATATTTCACAGCTTCTTTGCAGGCTAAACGATAACCAGAAATGATCGATGTCGGGTGAATTTTGTTTTGAACCAATTCATCTGCATTTTTAAGTAGTTCGGCCGCAATAATGACAACCGATGTTGTTCCATCGCCAACCTCTTTGTCTTGCAATTGAGCCAAATCAACAAGAACTTTAGCAGCTGGATGTTCCACTTCTAATAAGCTAAGTATAGTGGCACCATCATTCGTAATCGTCACATCACCAATATCATCAACAAGCATTTTATCTAATCCGATAGGTCCCAATGAAGATTTGACGACATTGGCGATTGCAGATGCTGCCATGACTATGAAAATTGATTAAATAAGTAAATTACAAAATGTAAATAAACAATAGCAAACCATTCTGTGTTCGGACATTCTGTCCAGAAATCCGTTGACCAGCAACTGAAAGTAAATTTTGTACAGCTGACATTTTCACCAATTGAACAATTAATATATCTAAAAAATGTTATAAATGGCTAAGAAATAAATCTGATCAGATGAATTGGTCATACAAGGCGTGTGTTTCAATCAGCTTCACAATGGAAATCAATATCAGCATGGCAATGATTTGATGATTCCCGAAAAGTTTATTAGTATGGAACCAAGCAAACAATGCCGAAAACTTTTCGGTAGACTCAGTCATGCGCTAAAGCTTTTACCTGCATTTTAATTTAAATATATACAAAGTTTATAGACATGATTTGAATGTGGCCATTTTATTTTTTCACAATGAACATATTTGTAACAATGATATATTGACATGATGATGACTGTAAAAGTAATTGAAAAACATGAAATGTTTTTTCAATCATTTTTTTTTTGTTCTCCTGTATAGTTTATTCGAACGAAAAAAATCCATGATAATCAAAAAAAAAACATGATGGACAATTGTCAACAATGGATGTTGTCACGGCCAAAACGGAATGACAGATTGAATCAATCCTCAATCGTATAACGGACCAAAATTTCAATTTCAAATGAAATTGATCGTTCTTTTTTGAAGGCTATACAATAATCATTTATTGAATGAATCGTATATATTGTACATAAAAAGCAAAATGATGGAAATCTGTTGTTTGGAAACGATCATCCATTGGGCCATACTTTTTTTTAAACATAAGCCCATTGAGTTAAGTTCACCATGGTTGCAGTTAATTCGAATTTATGGATTCCATGTTCGACAATTACATATTCGAATATTTGCACTCGTGTAGATTATTCGAAACTATTGTTGAGTAACATGAATGAAGATCGTCGAAGATCAAATTCATTTCTAGATTTTTCTCGCACAAGAAATTCCACATAATCTTTTTCTGGTGTATTATAATAAGCATGAGCGATCATTTGTGCCACTTGAGCATGGTTCATCAATTGAGTTGAATGACCATCCACCTCTAGGATAATATGACCAACATGTAGGTTTTCCGCTGCTGCACCACCTTCCTTTGGTATGAAAAACGGCTCATTGATTTGGTTGATCCCTGTTATTATGATAATCAAACCTGAATATTGATAATCCTTGGTTGTGATTGAGCCGATACATTTGATCCACCTTCAATAGCAATACCAAGAAATGGTTTGCTCTTTTTCACTTTGATTCTCCAACGGCCGTTTGGTTCCTGATGAATCAGGCGATTGTTACTCTGTTTCGAATGAACAACATGACAGATCAATAGTTGAACGGATTTTTCTATTCAATTTGCAATCATTATAACTTACCCTAACACGAAAAGAAGAACTCCGCTGTTGATTAGCTCGTACTGATATTCCAAACGATGGAGTGGATGTACAAGATGTTGCAGGCAATGATCTATGTCGACGAACAGGTAAATGATGATGACCCTGTGAAAGCCAGGTTTCATCAGGCCAGTATTCGGATAATTGATCAGGACTTTCGTTCGGATCAACAGATTCATGACCAATGCTCGGTATCTGTAACAAATTATGTCGATCGATGTTAATACTCGTTGCTGGCAGATTCGCATCATTTAGATCAATTTCATCATTATTCTGTTCGCCTAGTTGTTGATGTTCATTAATCACTTGTTCTACTTTTATTGATTCCGGATTAAAGGTTTCGTTCGTTATCCGATTTATCATAGTTTCTGAAGGTGATAATAGTGGCAGTGCATCATGTGACATCAACAATTGCATATGGTTATGACTTTTCTGTCTTGAACCAACGGGTGGTGATAAACATGGCGAGGATAACGTAGTGGTTGTGATTGCCGAACAACCTGTTGTCGTAGTGATCAAATTGTTCGAATGTTGATGTGATTGCCGTCCTCTTCCATCATTTACCTGAAGATTTTAAACGATAAAAAAATCAAACAAACAATGATAAAGGATTCATCATTATATAAGGGAGAGGGATATATGGCAACCAGAAAAAATGGCATTTATAAATTAAAGTTGAACCATGGACAAAAATTAAAAAATAAATAAAATGAAAAAGAAACATGTACAATGGCCATTCATCATTGTCATCATGTTGACAAGCAGCACACTATATTTATGTTTTTTTTTGTGAAGAATTCGATCCGATTGGATAATGTTTATGTAACAGTAAGCCATAATTATACCGATTATCTTTCTGTATAAATGTCATCATCATTAAATATGACAACATACAACAGGACACTAGGTCACGTACGTCGAAATAACTTTTGCTTGTTCTCGTTTTCTTTCTTTTTTTCTTTTTTTGACTATTTGATGAATGATAATGACATCGATTCACTGGTCCAACTAAATTGTCCACCTTTCACTCTCTTAAGCTCTCATTCGACAGTGATTACCATGGATTTGTTCAAAATGGTTCTGTTTGCATATCTCATGTGACAAAATTTAATTTCAATACCAAAAAATTCAAAATTATAATAAAATTTTTAGACAAATTTTTTTTTTATTTTACAGTTTGATAAAACCTGAAAATTGTTGATACAACAAAAACAATAATCAGAATGAAAATGATTTGAAATGTTTAATTTATATTTGTTCATCATTCTCAAGAAGGTTCCATTGGATATGATCCATTGTCGATCGAACCGTTGTTTATATTGGATCCGATCATATCAGCACTATTATTGTTTCCATTACTGTTATGACCGATATTATTGTTTAATGTTCCGGATGTAATAGATGGAGCCATATGTCGATGATCATCACCATCAAATAAATCCATAGCAATAACCGTTCTGCTAGACATCAATTTTGGACGAGGTATTCGTATGGGTTGTATAGTATCAAACCAAGTTTCCATTGTGGATCGATTATTGGGCATCGAAAAAAATCCAAAGTAATCAATAACATCCAATATCAAGTAATGAATGGAAATACAGCACTCTATGACCACCAAATGGCAAACACTCACTTCTGTCGATCAATTCAATTGAATACAAGTGGATTTTACAAAAAAAAATTAACTGTTTATGAATGTCGTTGTCATTAACTTGTATAATGATGGCCAAACATACAAATTGACATTGTTGAGAGTTCCATTTGTCGATCAAAATAGTTGATTTGTTCAATTTGCTTCAAAACATGTAACCAGCATACATGAAACCGTTGACACAAAGAAGCTGTATGTTTTTGTAAATTTTAAGAAATAAAAATGCACTTTGTAAAAAAGAAGAAAAAATACAACGACAACAATCAATCGATTTCGAACAAGATGGCAGAAAAAATGACAACTCTCAGAAGGCAAATGACAAAATTGACTCGACAAAATATAATAATTGATCAACCAAGCAAACAAAAAAAACGAAAGAGAAAGAGAAAGAAAGAGAATTCAAACTAGTCTCATCATTATCGAAAGTAAGAAATGAAAAAAAAGAGAGAAATAAAAAACGAGTCGAGTCTATTCGAATTGACTATGACTAGATGCAATGTTGAGAGAAAAATTGACGCCATGATGGCAATGATGATGATGGCTCCGTAATTACCTGTGCATAGTTATGACAAATATTAGACCAAATTCAGTATTTATACGCTTTGCTGGATCAGAGGACAACAATTGTGATATTTAATCACCCTTTACAATCAACATTGGTTTGACAGGAAATAAACCATTACACAAACAAAAACATTGGATCAATAAAACAATCAAAATACCAGTGTAAGCAAAATAAAAATCCAGTTAGCCAAATTGGTTATATGAATTAATATTATTATTAATAATTATTAATTATTAATGTTATTGAATCAAGAAGCAATTTTTATCACTTGGCTTATCTTTCATTGATTTATGACGATAAAAAAAATTAGATTACTGATCTGGCTCCATATAAAATGATGTAATAATCATAAATGATAATCAGAATCATATGTCAAGGCCGACATTGAAGGTACATGGAAAAATATCCATAGAATCCATATTTGAAATATTTTATTTGGAAAATTCTATGCTGTTTTTTTTTTTGTTTTAAATGTCAACACAAACCAAATGCCAACATTTTTTTGAAAATAGTTTACACATTTATAAAACAAAGCACGTCTATTGATGAATTGACAAGCAAATAGAATAAAATTTTGAATTTTTTTTTCATTGTAAAAATGTTTCAATTGAATCAAAAAAAAATAAATTGAATTTTGTTCAGAGAAAAACGTTTTAAGGGAAACTTACCGGGAGGATATGAAACGTTGATGGCATACTTGGTCGACGATGGATACCAACATCATTCAGAGAAAGACTATGTTTATTATTATTATTATTATTGGTCTTTGATCGTGGTGATAGATCTCTGGTACAATGTATACGATTAGATATACGAAACGGTGATGTTGAAACAGTTGTCATTGCACTACTATGTCGTCGTGGAACAACGATTAATTCATCTGATCCATCGGGTGAAACATTCCGTTGATCGAAAGGTATCATCATTAGACATTGATCACTATTGAATGATGCCCTGTGAATTACGATGCTTTGAAAATTGATTCACAAACAGTCAAATTTATCTTAGGACCTACCTTTGGCGAAAATATGAAAGACCAAGTTTTTGTTCATAACATTGATAATAGTTGTCATTATCATTCAAATAAGGATCCATATCTTGAGAATCGACTGCAATTGTAGGCCTCTCAGTCATCATTGCCATTGATGATGTGACACCGCAAAGATTGTCGACCATACATCCACTATTGGTTACCATCAATGTCGGTGGCGACGGAGTTGGTGTTGATCGTTGATGATGATGATAGTGATGAGGTAATGATGGTAATTGTCGATGACACGACGTTGATGGCCTTCTAATCTGTTTAATAATAGGCAATATCCGATGTTCATTGTCTTGAATTGATACATCGGAAAGATCTTGAAGATGTTGGCCAATATTTGATTCTGGAATCAATGAAGAATGTATGTATGGATTCATAGATAAAATTGATTGTATTGTTCGAATCATAGAGTAAAATAAGTTTGAATTTGATATTCACAAAATGACGATGAAACTATCACAATCGATTTTGAAAATGCAATAATCATTCTATGATTAAGTGTATGACTGTTGTGCATGAATTCTGGATTGTCACTGGTTTAGATACACTATTATTTGTTTGGTAGTTCCTCGATTGTTTTTTTGTTTGAACATTGTCATCGAATCGGAAAGGTTCGTTCATAATAGTAGAGGTCCAAACAGAAAGGAATGTGGTTAGCAGGCTAGTTTGTCTATATAAGACTTGCAAAAATGAAAGTTTCGCTTGCGCTATTCATGAATAAAACAAAACAAAAAAAAAACAGGCACAAGAATAATGGATATACATGACATGCTATTCTCGACATACATACGACATACTCGAATCTAAAATTAATCTCAATGTTGATGTATTTATTTACAATCATTTGTTCAACATTCAGTCCATCATAATCAATAAACATTTGAGCTTGAAACGAAAATTAATTATCACTATATGCATGTGTACAGCTGTAATTATGCAATGTACAAGCTTGATACAATTGAACGTTTTTTTTTAATTTTATTGGATACAAAAGGATTGATTCATTCATTAACTAACAAGTTATCTGACCATTATGATCAAATTGGAATGCATTGATGTTCAATTGACAATCGTATTCATAGCTTGAGTATATAATTGGACACCTATGCACAATATGGCTGCCTGCTCTTTGTTTTTTTTATCGATTCGTGCGTTCTATAGAGTAATGATTCTGCTATTTATCATGTGCATCAGAGCCAATGAGCAGAAACATTGGAAAGTACATACAATATAAAAAAAAATTTTGGATGCAAGTTGTATGAATGAATTCCCAATAAAACATCTATCATTCCAATCGATGCAATAACCTTGATAATTTGATCATATTGAACTATTGTCAATAAATAAAATGAATAAAATGAAATATTTGATTATAACTACAGATTCATTTTTATTAGATAAAGAATTAACAATGCTAATTCAATTGGCCACAATTTTTTTTTTTTTCAATGAATAATTTACATTACAATAAATCGAGATAAATAATAATTACATTTTTGGCACTAATTCTCACATCGATCACACATGGTTAGATGATTTAAGCTTATCTTGTATAGATGAATGTACGAGCTCATAATTCCCGGAATATAATCGGATCATGATATTTTCTGTACATTGTTCAACTGTTAGAATTTGACAACTCTTTTGGTTGCAGTTGACGTTCATGGATCTGTTTTGTACACTTTCATTTGATTCATGTACATGCATCTCTCAGGAAACCCGTTCGAAAAATGATAGATCTGTTCTAAAAAAAAATCCTGTATTCATTGAAACATGGTTAAAATCGTGATACTTGAGGCACAAACAAATCTGGAGTGAAAAAATACTATGTTGATAAGCACAATTCATTCGAGTCATCGTCCAATGGGAACAACAAAAATCAGCCAACAAAATGTCAAACTCATTATAATTCACAAAGATCATACTCTCACAAATTCAGCTGATGGATTGTTTTCAACTTTTAAATCGCCAAAGTTTGGGCAAAATTGTGTTTAGTTACATTGAAAATTGAATTTCTCGGTAAATATAACAATAAACAGCTTATGTAATCCTCTTTAAATATTCTAGCTCAAGACCAGAAAATCGACAGGAACCAAATCGAATCAAGCAATCAGTCACTGACGGTTCGGAAATCAGGAGTAGACAACTTGGTATGTTTACTTGAATAAAATTTCTTGTCTGTCAAGCCATGTATATCGTTAATGAAAAAAAGTTTCATCTTGACAACCAAATAGAATAAGTTGGGACAAGATTCTAAATGGCAAAACCGCACAATGGCACACAGTGTATATTTGGAACGTGTAAAATCAAAAATAACAACGGAATCAATCAATTAGTTTGCTAACAGCTGAAATTGTTGGATTATAATTTAATTTTGTTATAGATTAGCCGAACAATCATGGCCTTTATAAGAAACAAGTAAAATGTGTGAGCCATTTGTTAATGCGTGCGTGTGTGCTTTAATTCTATCGTGTCCTTTTATAGAATTTTAAAATAAATCGACAAATGTCCTCTTCATCGGAAAAACAATCGATCAACGACGATAGTAGTACAGAAGGTAATGGCGACAGCAACAAAAGCATTCAAAATTCCTTAAATGATAGCAAATCATCAATGTCGACGGCACTGACGGTTAACGAAGAAAATAGTGTGCTAATGGATATTGTTAAAGAACAAGTACAACGGACTTATGTACGCATCGAACGCAACCGTAACAACCCTAATCAATTGCTATATGTAACAAAACAAAGCCAAGAAAACTGGATTAAAGGAACAATTGATCCACCGGCTTCGCGAAAATCGGCTACTGTAATGTCAGCTAAAGCTAGAGAATGTTTGCTGCGATCGTCATTGACCAAAGCATTGATACCAGATGAGATTGGAGCAATTAATTTGGAAAGTCGAGGTACCAGTAATAGGAAAAAACAAAGAAAAAGGCGAAAAAATCGACGAGCAAAAACAGACTTGAAAAGTTATGATGAAATTCGGGATCGATATGAAACACAGGAACTTGTAAAAACAATCGAATTGGAATCAAAATCATTGGATAGTAGTAACAAAGGACGAGATAAATCTGAAGACAAGATTGACAGCCAAACAATCTTTATTACACCGAGTGAAAATTTGATTTGTACAGCCATTATTGAAAACGAGAAAATTGATGCAACAGAAAATGCTCAAGAAGACGCCATCACGGATAATTTTCAAAGTTTCAAAACATATCCGATTGATCAATTCAAAACAACTGCAGTAGCAGGTATGTAGATGTTGATATATTATTCTCATTTATTTATTATGATTATACAGCATCAGAATCATCCGATAAAGAAGGCGACAATGACAGCTATGAATCGTCCATGTTACTTGCCGTGCCTGATGATCTGGTTCAATGTCTTCAAGATTATCTTGAACAATTAGAATCAGAAAGTTGTTTGAATCGAAAACAACAACTAGAACCATCATCAAAGCCATATAGTTTGTATGTCACTCCAACCGATTATATTGTTCAAGATTTACCAAAACAATCGGAAGCTTTATCATCAGTCCCAATGCGAAAGACTGAATATGATGAACAATCTAGCCTTCATTCATCAGGATACATACCAGCACCGTCATCACTGAATGATGATTCAATCACAAGCGATCAATTCGAATCGGTCGATGATTCATGCAAAGTTGAAAATTTTAGATTTGAAAAATTGAATAAAAGCGTAAGCTTTTCACCTAGAACGCCAGCTGATTCAATGATTATTAAAACAAGATCTTCATCATATAAGTCAGACATTCCATATTCAGAAAATGCTTCTGTGAGCATATCAAAGGAGTCGGTCAAGCAAGAAAAATCTGATTTGAAAGTCCATTCATCACCTCTAGCTCGACAACCGGAATCAGCCCGTGAGCTCACAAGTGAAAGTTTACGCAATGATGAACAACAGCATGAATTAAAATCAAGTGAAGATTCTTACAAATCTATTCAGTCATCTTTTATTCCTAATGTTTTACAGGAACAACGAAAATCGGAATCTGATAAGATACGATCGTCTTATGAGCAAAGTTTCAAAACACCTTCATCATATGTTGCGGATGATGATGAGAGTTCGATGTTACTTCAAGTCGATCCTACTCTTTCCCGTATGATATTAGATTATATGTCGGAAACACCACCATCTCGATTAACAGAATCGGCAGATCAGCAATATCAATCGCCAAAATCTTTGGATAATGTGGAAAAATTTGATAGTAATGTGAAAAAAGGTCAGGAAAAAATTATAACATTGAAGAATCGTAAATCGCAACGACAGAAACAAGGTCAAAAGATGAATTTTATCAATGCCGTCACGGATAAAGATGATGAACAACTTGGAAATCTTCAATCACCATTGCCTACACCAAAATCTTCATTGAATCTATCAAGCAAAAGCATGTCTATGAAAAGTACTGTGTTGCCTAAACCGAAATCATTGTTAATCAAAGCTCAAACAACAATTAATGAAGATGAGTTTAGTGTCAACCACCGTTCGAGTCTTTTGGATCAGGATGAGCAAGAAATCGAATTTACCTCGAAAAAACCTGCCACATTAAAATTTACAGTAACTCCACCAATATCGAGACAGAAAGATAATGACCAATGGCGAACAGTAAAAAGTCCACCATCTAAAGCTATCGATATAGAACTAAAGCCGACAGCCACTGAAGTCACAGATCGATCAAAAGAATCTCTTTACACGAAAGAATTAATATTGGAATCAAATAAAAAACGAATTGCCAGTGGCAGTGCCAGTATGACACCTACAGCTTCATTCAAATCACAAATCACATCAATTATTAATCCAACGATATTGAAACAATCACAGGATGACAAAACGATTGTTGCGGTTGAAGATATCAATCGATCAATCCAGGTGGAAATTGAACCACTCGAAACGAAAACGGTTATTCTAACATCGTCAGCTTTAGCATCGGGTAAAGAAGAAGTGATGGTTGAAGCTGAATTGCTTAGCCCAGTTTCTCATAAAGAAACCTCCTCCACTCAATATTATTTGATTCGAACGACCGAAAAAAATGTGATGCCAATCGAAATAATATCGTCAACCCCAAATGATAAGCAACAAGAAACAGAGGCCAAAACAATCCAATTATCTCCTTCATTGCCGAAAAGCAGCAGCAGTGGTAGATCAGTGGAACATAAATCTTTGTCAAAGTCATTAAACATGAAAATTGATTTGAGCCCGTCAATCATTATTGCCAGACCAAAGACCACGCAATTTGAAACAAAATCTTTGGATGAATATAGGTCTAGCCCAATGCAACCCATCGTTGATTTGCATGATTCCACAAAATACGATATGATCGAAAAGTTGAATCAAATTTGTGAAGACGACAGTAGTAAATTGAATAAATTGCCATCACCAACTTCAAGCAAACGAAGATTGTATCGAAAAAAATTGGTATCTAATGTTACAACTGGACCAGCATCGAGAATTGTGACATCAGCTCGATTAGATCCTTTGCATCAATTATTATTGCAAGCCAAAATCAAACAAACGACAAAAGTTGATAAACAATCATCTGAACCGAAATCATTCATTATATCCACCAAACAGCAACAACTGCAACCGGATGAGCAGATCAATGATGATACTTTTAGACAAAAAATGGTCGATTTTTATATTAATGAAGAAGAATTTGCCAGTTCAAGCGAAGATTTAGCTAATTTGGAATTAGAGTTTGAAAAATTGCCGCCACCACCTTCTGTTGTTAATCCATTGATAATAGAAAGCGAAGTGGATCGAGAACGAAAGCAATGGCAAGAAGAATTAATAGTCAATAGTAAACGATTATTTGAACAAATCGAACAACTAAAGCATAGACAAAAATTACATTTGGCCAATCTACATCATATGCGTCGTATTTTGGAATCAAGCAATGCTAGAAAATTGAAACAGCAGAAACCGAAAGAAAATGACAATGATTCGACAGTTACAGATAGACAACAACCAATCATGAACAATGGTAATTTCTTAACCATTGTCACAGCAGCTGGAGCAGTAACCATAGCAGCCATTGGTGCCACATTTTTAGCTATTAAATATATGTTCTGAGTTCTGATTATATAAAAATCTAATTTTGTTTTTAGTGACTTGGTGGTGAGAAAAAGAGATGAATAGTTGGGGGGAGTGTATCTATGTTAAAATTATTGAAAAGTGTAGCGTAGCTTGTTTTTTCTTGTCTAATATGCGGCCGATAAAAAAAAATGAAAGAAAAATCAATCAACTGACCACATCTGACCAATTCAATTATTATAAATCATTAATCGATTTGGTTTGATAAATGTTTCTCGTTCATTTCAATTCAGACTGATATATTATATTGATCCCATCGAATTCTCGTTTTTTATTTGAACTAGAAAACCCGATACAATGTGAAATACAAATGAATTTGTATTGTAAATGGGTGTATGTGTGTATGTGTGTAGATATTATAAAAGAAATGACAAAACATTGATGTTGATAATGGAGAAAGTATAATCTCCCATCGCCATTGTTGATGCGGAATAGGTTTGGTCGGGCTGATATGGTTAGCATTTTTTTTCATCATTTTGTATCAATCTACTTTAGGTGATTATATGGTACAATATGGTCATCATCATTGTATATTCTCTGTTATTCAAAATGAAAAACAACGCCTTTACGACTATTTATAAGGCTTTCTCTACACAATCTATTATAAAAAATAATTTGAAATGTTATTATTATTATGATGTTCGTATCGGGCGATCGAAATCGTGCCGGTACAATACCAAGTTTCTATCTATAGTCATAACTCGTGGTACATGCGTGTTTTCATTCCTTTTTTTCTTGATATTTCGTAGGCCATTTTCGTTTTATTCATTATATTCTTATTCGGTATAGATTTTTTTCATACTGGATATCGAATACAAATGTAAGAGAAAATAAAATCAATGAACCCGTATCATATAGAAAACAAAGGATGACAATATGGATTTTGAAAAAATAATGATAAATACTGTGAAATTAAGAATGAATAACATGAAGATAAGCAATACTGTGGGCAAGAAAACGGATGGATAGGATGACAACCATTCTTCTATTGATATAGAAATATTTGACATCACGAAAAGAGCAAGAAAAAGATGATGACGAATGATGATGATGATGACAAGATTCGGATATTTCGGTCAGATAATATGCGCGCGTGTGTATGTAATATTGTATGTGATTTGTTGTCAATCGTCAATCGTTGCCTGTCAAACGACATATCTATTACATTCTTTTTTTTTTGGCCATAAACGACATCCATATTCATCACATCTGATTTTCACTCTAACAGATAATGTTGTTGTCATGATGACAACAAAGACCAAGTGGTGTTTGCCGCGATAAATGTTCGACGATCACGACATTCATTCGTTCCACGAAGGATCGGAAACATATCCGGACGGAAAGAACTTTTGTCAACATTATTCTGAATCGGATCTGTTCAAGTGAATTTTAATTATGATCGCCATTCATAGAATTCATCATCGAATTGTTGGAATGTTTGAATTACATTTAATGCTGTTATTCTTGATTGATACCGGGCCTATTGATCGAACAATGGCATTGCACGGTCTGGATGATTCAACAATATCTTTATCATGGCCTTCACCATTTTTTTCAAAGACTGCGCCCAAATTATTGACTGATAACCGTCGTTACTTAAGATATCACAATCTTTATAGTGGTCGTGGTCATCATTATTTACATCGACAACAGATAATTGGTAGATCAGCATCATCCATCACGAATGATTCAACCGTTATAATAACATCGCCTCCAAGATCAAATCAAATGTTTGCTGATGCCAGTAATTCGAATATTATCAACAGGACGATTATAACTGATCATTTTTTGTCATTGGCAGACTCGTTCAATGTTCATCCGCAACAACATGTTGATTGTCCACCTACAGAACTTGTTCGTCCTTGCAAATGTATTGAACATCGTAATGATTTATTTTTTCGAACATTGTTACGATGTAATGGGTCAGATTTCAAATATGAACGTAGATTCGAAAATATATTACTACGTCTAAGTAAACGTTTAGGCAATCGTCATTCGAAATATTTTGATTGGCTACATCTGACAAATATGGATACGGTACGTAAGATAACCAAGCATTTTTTTGCCGGAATTCGTTTTCGACATCTGATCATTGAAGATGCTCCACATTTAAAACACCTTCATCCGGCTTCCTTTAAATTGGTCACCAATTCATTACGATTTTTTTATGCATACAATACCGGGCTTGAACCATATCGAACACAACCAATGAAAGCTCCACTTGGATTGATGCGAAATCTGACCGAAGTACATATTGCATCTCGTAAGAATATCTGTCCACCTAAAGGTGAGTAATCATACAAAGAGGAGATAACATTTAATAGCCATTGATTGTTACAATAGAAATTATTTTCCCATGTGAATGTAATGTACGAAAAGATCAATTAATGCCATTCGGGATTGATCGACAAATATTACAAATTCGTTGTATCAATCAACGTGGAATTGTTTACAATGTGACCAATATATTCAATCGTTTACAAAAGTTAGTTGCCATGAATGCTATGAATGAAAGTAGTTCATTAAGAAAACATCATCCGCAATGGTATTTCGATGAGGTCATCTTACGAAACGTGACTGAATTGGCACTTAATTCATTCGGTGATGTGGCCATATCTGAGTTGCATATTGAACATGCAACCCGACTTCGTTTTATTGCTCGTCATGCATTTCCCGAAAATTCTACAATGCAAAAGCTGCGAATATCTGGCGCTAATTTCTCAAATGAACGATTGCCCGAAACTTTCGAGGCCATTAATAGCCTTAAATATCTTCGAAGTCTTTTTGTTTGGTCTTGTACCGTCGAATATATTCCTGAAATGGCTTTCTCTCAAAATCAATTCTACTTGAAAGAGATCGTCCTTTATGGCAACAACATCAAAGCGATTGGGTCTTATGCATTCGCTAATTTGCCGAATTTGGAAGAATTACGAATCGATGGCAACAACATTATTTTGGTGGACAAATATGCATTCGCTACCAACTATACAAGCTTTCATCCATTACGTTTAACTATGGTGGCCAACAATTTGAATGAGAATAGTTTTGCATTTATGGCCATGAATGGAGCACAACGTCCCGTTCATTTATCATTCGCAGAAATCGGTGGTTGCTATTGGAATATGAAATATCTAGATGAACAAATATTTGCACCATTTTTGGATAAATCGACTAATCGTGTATACATTGAACCAGAATGTGAACTTCAATGCAATGATTGCCGTATGAAATGGTTGATCGAAATTCCGAAACATGCACAGAAAAGAATAACATTGTTGACCGACTCTAATTATCGTAGCATTTACAATGTAACCAATGAAGGTTATGTACCATGCGAGAATGGCGTCAATCTATATGATAATCTAAATCAATGGATCATTGAATGGAATAATTGTCCATAATAAGCATCAAATTGTTATGGCACACCAATGCAATTGATGTTGTTGATTATCATCATCTCAAATATTTTTCATAATGTTAACGATTTTGTCATAATGTTTAATGTTTAATTTTTATTGAATAAATTCAATTTTGCCCACATTTAAAATTATTGAATAGCAAGCAGTAAATTTCATGTGAAATAAAAAAAAATCAACCAACATGGACAAAGAAAAACGCGACCAGAAGTAAACAGTATCTACAAACAAAATTTATTTTTAGTAACAAATGTCAGGGTTTGAATAAAATTGAATTGAGCTATGAAAAATGTAATGAGAAAAAAATCATAGGTCATGCAATGCTCCAGGATCAATAAATCTGGCAGATACGTAATCAAACATGGTATTGTATTTGTTCATGTTTATTCATTGAGTAAATATTGATTCAATCCATAATCGTCAGCAACCAATGATCAATGTTGATACACTGGAACAGTCCAAATTTGTGAAGATGGATCCATTAATGTTGCAACATGATTTTCATATTCTCAATATCCAGTTATCCTGGTATTGCAGTGTCATCTATAGGTGATACACGGTCATGAATGGGAAAAAAACTTGCAAAACTGGATTGGCTAGCTGTTTAATTATGATGACCGTCCAGTCAGATTAACCTTGGTCGATGTACAGACAAAACCGGAATCATTTTTCCATTAGCAACAGATCAATGTACGGATTTCAGGAAGCATCAACATTCTCATTAACTCAATGACCGAAGAAATGAATGCTTGGCATAGTGATTAAAGATTTCAATGTGAAAATTTACCATCAACAATTTTTCAGAAAATCAAACTTTAAATATCTTTTAATTTTTCTTATTTTAATGAATAAAAGAATCTTCAAGACAAGTGACATAACTCATTACCATTGCACTGTGCCGAGACGATGGATCGGACTAATAATACTGAATCATTGATCACGATGACAACAAATAATGGATCCAATGCTACTAATGCCATGAAGATGATGATAACGATCCAAGAATTGAATAATATTGGCTATTTGGATTTCATACAAGATTCCATAAATTATTTTCATAGAAATCTATATTCATTTCTATATAAAGAGTTCTTCACCGTTGTTGAAACGCGCGTACAACAACAAGAAAAACAAAAAAATTATTTCAGCCAAGAATTCCATATCGATTTAGCTGAAATGTTGCGACAAATAAATCGATTCGACGTTATTTTTGTCATCGGCTTGAGCATCGCATTGACAGTTGGACGTTATTTAATGACCAGATATGTATTCATGCCAGTCACCAGAATATATGGAATTGGATCAACGGATGCATCAAAAATACCGGAGAGTTCGTGGAAATTATTGTTTTATCTTTTCACTTGGATTACCAGTAGTTATTATATATTTGTTAAGAATGGTGGACAATTATTTTACAATCCGACCAATTTTTGGGATGGTATGTTGCATTTTTTTCATAACTATCTAAGCTGATTGATTAAATTCTTTACCGAAAAAGATTACTCAATCAACAATCCGGTCGATTCAATCACTTATACATTATATATGGTTGAATTCAGTTTTTATCTCCATTCACTTTACACGACATTGATGGTGGATGAACGACGAAAAGATACGAATACCTTGATGTTACATCATATAATCTGTGTTGCTCTAATATTCATCTCATATTGTAACAAGTAAGTCGTTTGCCATGTCATTCTTTTTTTTAGTGATTGCATTTATTCCTTTTTATAGAAGTCATAAAGCTGGCTTGGTCACTCTGTTTTTGCATGATGGTTGCGATATATTATTAGAGGCAACCAAATTAATCCGATATTTTAAAGTTCAACATGGCCGAACATATCAAACGGCTGAGATATTTGTCAACATTGGCTTTATTGCTTTTCTGATCACTTGGTAATCTTTGTTTTTATTGTGATGTCGTAATTCTTATTATTTAATGTCTACCAGGATTACTAACCGATTGTATTGGTTTCCAATTAAAGTCATTTATATGGCTTCCATTCAATTGGAAAGACTACGGATACGTGTACCGTTCATGACATTATTGGTCATCATGCTTTGGATCATATTATTTATGAATTTCTATTGGTTTTCGGTCGGTACATTTCTATGTTCATTGAAAGTTGATTAATTTTTTTTTATATACACACAGTTTGCCATCCGTCTTCTGTATAAAGTTGCTACGGGACAAATTGACGAACTGGAAGATAGCCGAGAATTTCATCCTCATCATAATCATCAGCAAAAGAAATCTAACGAAAAAGACAAAAAAGAGGAATGCAGAAAATTGAATTTTGATAGTGGTGTTTCTTTTCAAAATGATTTTTGCGATTCTTTGACGCCTGAGAAAGCAATCAATGAGAATGTACGAATAAATCAAAAAAAACCTGACCGACAGCATAATGATTCGAATGAATCTCACATCAGCAACAATATACAGCCAAGCTACAATTTACGGCAACGAAATCGTCAACGATAAAAAACGATCTACTATTAATTACAATTTTATTTGCTAGTAAATCGAAATTATCAGTGCAATAGAACTGATTTTTGTTCTTAGAAACCATCTTGAACAAGATTAATTTAGTTTTACAATGAAGATCTGTCTGTCTCTGTTTTTATTTGTATGTTTTGTAAATGATATTCATGTGTCATGTAAAAAAATTCACTAATTGCCATGATTCTTCGAATTGTCAGGAACATATAAGAATCATATGAACAACAATTACGCAACGGAATTAACTAACTTGGTTTCAACATTTGAGCATAGCAACACATTTATCAAGAATGTCTTTCTTAATTTTTGGATAGTCCGGATAACGGGACAGTATTTTTTGACAGATATCGATTGCTTCAGGCCAACGTTTTGCTTTCATATAATTGAATGCCAATTTATAGCCAATGGTCGGATTATTCTGGTTACAAAAATGCCATGCTTGTTCATAGTTATAAGCAGCGTCTCGATAGCATTGTTCTTTTTCCATTATGTAACCACTATATTCGTATGCTTTCGAACACGACTATAAAAACAAAAACGTAATTATATTTTAAAGTAAATTCTCAAAAAACAACTTACTCGATTATAGCGAAGAATTCGTTTCAAGAGTTCGTTGGCATTATCGAACTTGTTTGATTGTATGTGAATATCGGCTAGTAATAGCCAAGCTTTTTCCAGGTAATCACCTTCTGAATATTTCCAATTATTTTTAGCAATTCGTTTCAATTGGTTTCGAGCTTTTGGAGTTTGCTTAAGTGCCATATAGGCCATTGCCATGCTATAGATAAGGGCCGAATGTTCACACTTGACAATATAAAAAATATGAATACTTATAAGATTTTGCCATAAGAGCTTTTTGCATCTAACATACGTAACGTTCGTTGCTCAAATATTTCATTAAATCTGAAAGGACAAATTCAGCGTCGTTTTTCTGCTTTTTTGCTAACAATACCAAATTGTTTAGCAAATGTACGTGAAAGTCTTCCGGATTCTGTAATCTCAATACCTGACGAATAACAAACAATTGAAAAGAGAATAATCGATCAGTATGATATAAAGACATACCTCGACTAAGGTTTCTGCCGTTTTCAATGTCGAGTTCGATGATATTGAATTTGACCTGAACATATTAATAAGCTTAGCTAGTAATTTTGAGAGAAGTAAAATCAAACCTTTGAACATCTTGGTTAGAATCTACAGTAGAATAAGTATTATTGTTTGTCGTGATTGAATCAGGATGGATGCAAATTTCGATTATTAAAATGGTTGCTTCTTTTCCAAAGCGGGCATCATTACGAATCGTGTACAAATATTTGATTGCTTCATTACCGTCGCCTATAGTGGGAAAAGGATATTATGAGTGTAATCATAAGCAGCTCTCACCTGTATACCTGTATACCAGTGATATAGAGCTTTACAGAGATAGAATCCAGCTTCAAGTGAACCAGATTTTGCCATCGTAGATTCATCGTTGATACGTTCTTCAATGCCTGTGCATTTTTTACCCGCTTCATCTAATAGACTGACTATTGTTTGCAATTGACCACATCGTCGAGCAGCATCGATGAAACGCATCAACGCAATAAAATTAGCTTTAAAATCGAAACAAACCGTGAATGAAATGACTAAATTTTGTAAAAATTAAAGCTTACTTTTGTTCTTGTTCAACAATTCTCGATAGAGACTAAGAGCGCCTTCAAAATCTGCTTGACGAAATGTAATATCGGCCATCAACTGGGTGTTGAACATGTTTAGATAGAAAATTGAATAAATCAAATAAAAAAAGGCAAAACAATAATCTACCCACCAATAATGCTTCATCCATGTTGGCATTATTTTTCAATACATTCGTACAATAGGTGTGAGCTTGATCAAAATGATCGTTTCTCATTTCAATTTTAGCCATTTTCAAATATATTTCATCATTGTGACTATCAAATGATAATGACTCTTTGTATATCTGTAATGCCGATTGTTGATTATTATCATGATCGACTGACAACAACAGATCGGCCAAATGGTCACATAAACTAATTGAATTAATTGACAATAATTTTAATGGTATTAAAAAAGTGATCAATGAAGCATTGCATACTTGATTGAAAATTTTCGATGTTCTTCCAGTCGATCAGGATGTTCGACGGACAAACGACGCATCAGTCTGTGTATGAGATCGACAAACATCAAATACGGTCAGAAAACAATGGCATAATTAATTACTTTTGATTTTCATCATGAGCATTGCGTAATATTTGAATGGATTTTTCTCTATCACCTGATTGTCGATGAATTTGAGCTAATAGATTGAATATTCTTATTTTGATTATATGAGTATCGAGATCAATTTCATCTTTAAAAAAAAAATTTCATATTATTATTTTAACAGAAATTCATGATAAATTAAAATGACTGACTTTTGTTTGTATCCAATAATTTAATAGTTTGGGCAATAATATCCTTACATTGGTCATCACGGCCAAGACGATGAAGCAATTCGGCTAGATCGTAACAATAAGAAGGCATCTGGCCACTGGATTTGATGGCTGCTTTATAATAGGTAACAGCTCGTTCAAAGAAATGAGCCTTGATCAATGCCTGACCAACTTTACGTACAAGTGTCGAATCTTTTGGATTTTTCTTTACCGCTTGTTCATAGATTTCGATGGCTTTTTCAGGCTGTTACGGTGATCTCGATTAATATAACAAGTGTATAATTATGTTCTACACTCACCTGTAGGATATGCATATATGCATCGCCAAGCATCAACTGTGACTGTTGTGACGGAAAATTCTCCGCTATTTCGCTAGAAAAAAAATAAAGTGTGTGAATAAGCCTTGAGTGGATAGAATTAAGAATTACTGATAACATTCGGTAAAACGTTTCCGATCTTTATATTTGCTAAGATAGATGGCTGCCATCATTTTTTTGGATCTAATATAATGGTCTGCACCCATTGTTGCTGTTACATTACGCAATGTTTGCAACGTCGCTTCATAATCACCAGAATAGCAATCAATTCGTGCCTGTGATAGATAAATTCGTGCTCGCTGTTCCTGTTTTCCATCATAATCCGATGAAAATTGTTCACTTAATTTTTCTATAATTTTTCTTGCTTCAATCTAGAATGAAAAATTTTTTTAGAATGAATGATTAAGTAGATTAATGTATTGATAAATACAGTATTATTGTTTAATAAATGAATGTCGACCATTTCAAACATAAGGAATAGCTCAACATTCGTTGATTCCAAACGATCACATAACGTTGACTTGTGTGATGATTGCAATGCATCCTTCATTAATTGCAATGCTTCATTATATTTTCTTTCAAATTTCAATATCGATGATTTAGCCAATATGTAGGAAATTTCGTTACGTATCTGTATTTATAAATGAATAACATTAAAATTAAATTAAGCCACCTTTAGAAAAAAAAACAAACCTTAAAATCAAGAACGAGTGCATTTTCTAAACATTGATTAGCTGTCTTGAAGTTACGATCATATATTGATATCTTTGCCATTAATATGAATAAATCAATAAATTTGCCATCATATTGTAGACAACGATTCACTAGATTAGCTGCTGATCGTATCTCTCCAGACAAATATTTGATCATAGCCATTCGATATAGAATTTGTTTATGATTTGGCATAACTGCAGCCAATACATTTATGAATTGTTGTGCATAATGCAAGAACATAGGCACTTGCTGCCCCCTTACTAATGGTTCCGGTGCACATAGAGACAGACAGATTTGCACGATATCCATAACTTGATGGATTTGTAGATTAGAATAGAAATGTACTGAAAGTGGTTTCGCCTGATTTGTTGATCATTAAATGGAATCAGTTTTGGAAATAGATGCAACATTTTTTTTACCTTGAGTTGGTTGTAATGATTTAACAATTGCGTAAGATAGTTTTCGATCAATTTGCTATGATTCTTTTGTTTTCGACCCACGTGAGATTTTAGGCAAAGATAAAGCAAATCTTGCTGTTGTGGGAGAAGATCAATCGAATTCAAAGATTTGGTTTCATTTTTCGATCCTACATTGACCGTTGTCAATCCAGTTGTAGTTCTATTGAATTCTTCCAATTGATCAATCTCTTCGTATACTTTTGTCAAATTAAGCTTGTTATCTTCTCCAACATCTCCAGTCATTGAATCATGATCATGCTGCATCAATTTTGTCATCAATAAGCCCGATATCGGCTTCGAATCGGCAGGATTCAGTTTCATTGCATTTTTATAATGTCGTTCGGATTCTTGAAAACGCTCTGTTTATATACAAAACAAAATGATTATCCATTGAACATTGGGAAGTAAACTACTACTAACTTAATAAAGCCCATTGGAAAGCATTTTCACAAATATAATCAATATTTGTTGGATCCAAGAAAATTGCCCTTTCAATCAAAGACGATGAATGCATCAGAATGTTTTGGTTATTAAGTGCCTACCAAATAGATCAAAATAGTCATAGAAATTGAGAATCTACATGTAGATTTCTATATGCATATTGGGTTAAATTTACCAGACGAGCTATTAGTCGAGAACTCTCAAAGTAAATGTAGGCATTTTTCGGTTCACGTAATTCTAACGATGATATAAGATCTCGAATTTTGGACAAAGCCTAATTATATTAATTAATAAAACTAGACAATTAATAATGATATATTTCTTAAACTTACTGATTCTTCATTGAAATCCCAAGCAAGATAATATATGATGGAATATCGATGGGGTTCAATACAGTGTTTATCCAAAACTAATGATCGAAATGCCGAATCCATCATTAATTCAAATTCTTTCAACATTGCATGGACTTTTATCTTTTCAATTAAAGCGGGTAAAAATCTTGGATACATAGCAATTGCGTGATTGAGTTTTTCAATGGATCCTGAATAGTTATGTAATTTTTCCTCCACTTTGGATAAAATGATAAGCACATCTGGTTCATTTCTAATATAAAGTAAAAGTCAGTCCATACTGTGAGATTATCAATGGAAAATCAAATACGTACACATTGGCAAATAAATGCAAATAGCTTTTCAGTGATTTTTCATCCATAGAATCGTCGTTACAATGATTTACAATTAACCAGCCATAAAGAACTTTACCCTAAAACAAAAATATATGCAAATAAATGATTCTCGAAATCATATTCAAGTCACTTACATCTAGAAATGTACGATAATTTTGATTCAATTGTTCAATGTATTGACTAGCTTGTAAAAAGTTTTTTGATAGTAACAAGAATAAGCTCGCATAATATAATGTCTATTTATTTATTAAGTAAAAAATTTCACTTAATCTTTCAATCAGTTTAACAAAAACACACACACACCGTTTCGTTTGATTGTTCTTTCAATTGTTTCAGTCGTTTTTCCAATGAATCGATTGCATCCTTATCTATTAATCGTTATTTTGTGGTTATTATAAGCATAATACAATAAAAATATTACAAACCAATAATTTGACATTTGGAATGTGAATAAATGAGAGCCAATGTGGCTGCCATTGTCAAATCACGATCATTAACACAATTCTCAAATTCTCGTATCGCTTCCTGTATACGATTTTCAAATGCCAATGCACATCCGGAATAGAAACGATATGCTTGATCTCCTGGATACATTCTTTGGCCTTCAGATGCTAATGATGCCATCGTATGATACAAACCATTGAGACAATAATAATGTAAGGAGGACTTTTTTTGGAAAAATTTAAAAAATGTCGCTATCATTGAACATCTTGAACTTACCTTAACAATCTTGTCATTATTCGTATTTTCCATGTTGATAATATTAGTGAGAAATTCTTTCTAATAAATGGATTATGCATTTCAATTACAGAAAAAAAAACAAAAACAATATTACCATGGTAACCGTGTGACAACAATTTCAGAAAAAAACAAAAGAAAAATTTGTCGCTTCAATAATGATAATAATAATAAATTTATTTATTTCACATTGTTTTTTCAAAGTTACATATTAAAATCAATAAAAAGTCAAAATTCAATTGTTTGTTTTAAATATCATTATCATCGAGAATCATTTGAGCTCCGCGCTCAGCTATCATGGCAGTAGCGATCCAGGAATTGGCATTTATGATTTGCGGCATGATCGATGCATCAACGATGCGTAACTTACTAACGTTTAGAACATTTAGTCTTTCATCAACCACAGCATTTGGATCGGAACCGGAACCACATCGGCATGTACCAGCTATATGAACAAAATGAAAAATAAATACAATGGCCAAATTAATTTTGATAATTATGAACTAACCATGTCTAAACACTGCCACAGACGTTTTCCGGACAAAGCATTCAATATATCGTTCACATAATGCACCATTCAAAGGGCAAAGGTTTTCACATCCCGGAACCGGATTACCAATAAATTTTGCTAAATGGGCAAATGGTCCTTGATTTGTGATCCTAGTCAATACTTGTTTTATCCCATTGATCATGGCAGCCATATCTCTAGGGTCGCCCAAGTAATTGGGATCAATTAACGGATTGTCAAAAGGATCAGTTGAATTTAACCGCAGTGTTCCACGTGCACGCGGTCTAACCAATTGTACATCTAATGATAAAAGTCTACGCCCCACATATGGTCCCCAATACTCAGTCCAGGCTTGTTGATGTTCCGGTGGATATTGTGATAAAATAGTTGTCAGATTATCCCAACGATTATTGCTTCTAACCATTTCGGTCATAATATCTGGCCATTCTGTATCGTTATTCTGATCGCTGACTAAATAAGTAGCAGCGTTTGGAAACATTGTCAATGGTCCACGACTATTGACATAATAGTTATACAAATTCTGCACAGTCAATGAGACTGGTTCATATGATTGTCGTTGATCAGGAACGTCAAAATATAAAATGGTATTGCTGTGATCATGGAGATTTTTTCCCACCGGAAGATCCGTTACAACTCTTAAACCCAACTGTTGCAAATGCTCTCTAGGTCCTATTCCGCTTAACATTAGTAATTGAGCAGACGCAATCGTACCAGCAGACACCACAATTTCCTTGTTGGCCATGACTGTATAATTACGTCCGGCACGTTGGAAACGCACGGCTGTAGCTGTTGTCCCATCAAACAAAATTCGAGTTACATGTGCTTTGGTTACGATATGCAAATTGCTTCGATTACGATTAGAATTTAGGTATGCGGCCGAACTTGTTACTTTAATGCCTTGATTGATTGTGTGTTCAAACAATGTGACACCATTTTGAGTAAGACCATTGTTGACATCGATTAACGGATAGCCGGCCTGTTGAGCGGTTTTTATGTAAGCTATATGAGAAGGTAAATTATTAGATTCTGCCCAATCCGATGAAACGGAAATTGGCCCAAAAAAATTGTGGTTGAGTCGATAATTTCGGTCAGTTTGGTTTTCCATACGTAAAAAATAAGGCAAAATGTTTTTATAGTTCCATCCTCTACATCCAAAACGATAATCCCATTCATCGAAATGACGTGGATTTCCACGATTGTAAACCATTCCACTAATTGTCGTAGAACCGCCAAGCACTTTACCTAAACCGGAAGTAAGTTAGGTTAGGTTAGGTTGGTTAGGTTAGGTTGGGTTGGTTAGGTTTACCTACGGACATATGGGCTGGCATTTGATATGCCTGGCCTAAATTCGGTTGATACAGCATCGGATAATTCCAATCAATATCCGGATTTCCTACCCATTCATAATACAGGGCTGGGATATCAGAAGCAGCGGTTTCCGATCCTCCAGCTTCTAATAATAAAACATTTCCGGATAAATTTTCAGATAAACGTCTGGCTACTATGGCTCCAGCACCTCCCCCACCAATAATAATAAAATCATATTCAGAATTCCATGTAGATCGGGATGCAATTTCATAATGCAATAGCTGTCGTTGTAATGATAGAATCGAAACGGTCAGTAATTGTGTTGTTAGGCTAGCCATTACCATTACAAAAAAAGTCAACGAAGACTATATCAATATTAACATGGATTTTATCTCTTTTATATAATGCTGAAAAAACGACTGATACCAGCATCAAAAACACTTAATGGTAGACAAATTACCTTTAATTAACATTGTCATTTTCATGGTTTTTTGTTATGTCAATCATTATTATTACCATTCCAAATAATCTGCATCATCAAGTATTCGGGCAGTATTTACAAATATGCAAAAAAAAACTGAAACGAAAAATTATACAGGCTTCAAATTCGATCGAAACCCGAAAACACACACACACATACATTGATCAAATACAATTTACAACCAGAGAAAAAAAATAAAAGCGAAAAAAAATAAAATAGAAAAATGTCATAGATAGAGAGAGGTATGTTGTGTCAATTATGAGGGATGAATGTACCGTGATTTAATTTTTTTTTCACTTCTTCATGTAATTAGGGAATTGCATTGTGTAAATTTTTTTTTATACAAGTGATAATGATGATGATGATAATGAAGATGATGATGACCAGACTAAAATTGAGGTGATGGCAATGAAATGAAGATCATATCGTAATAATATAATTATATAATCTATAATAAGATCTGGTCCGTATCTGATCGGTCCATGTTGAATTAATAAAAAAGTTCTGTATATGTTGATGATTTGGCACTGCATCCACATTTTCTTATGATTTCAATTTGTTTCGTATATTTGGAACCATCATTACAAGCTAATTTGATACTACGTTTTTTAGTTTTTTGTGCCCGACATTGTGCTTCACCACAAGAACCAACACAGATGGCCATTTTTAATTTCTTAGTCGAACGACATGAATTTTCGTAATAGAAATCTCTTTTGATTTCCTTCTGACATGTTGGTGCTAAAAATGAAAACGATGATTAGTTAAATCATTTACTACAATGATATTAACAAATACCTTGATCGCAGAATGGTCCGCTATAACCTAATTTACATCTACAATGATAACTTTGTCCATCATCAGATGGAACACATTTACCATGTTGACAAAGATTAGCATGACAAGCATCCACTGGTTTGGGCTGTTCGTAATCCTCACAAGAACCATCGCCACCAATGATAATATCCTGTTTCTGCCGTGCTTGATTCAAATCGGGTGGATTCGAATTAATATACAATTCTTTCATGCAGCCTATGAAAACAAATGAATTATGTTAGAATGTATAAATATTAAATTAAACAACGAACCTTCAAAGCTAGTATCATTCCAAATATGCCATTTCTCTCGAACTTTGTTTCCAACAGTTTTAGGCATGCCTCCAATGTAGAATGGCTGATTCTCCACGTCCAGATATTCATTTTTACCTTCATTGATAATTGTACGCGTTGAACCATCATCGACAATCATTGTAAAGTTCTTCTTGATCAATTCGAAATTCACTTGATGAAAGCGACCATCGTTAACTTTTTCATATGAGAACATTGTTGACACAGGATAATTGCCTACATTCAAGCTGATACGGATACGACCTCTGAATAATTCTGCAGATAAATGATGACCTTGTTCACTTCCTAGATAGAATAAAATTCCGTTCTCTTTTTTGGTGATAAATTTAAACTTGATCGATAGTGTTGGTTTAGATTGCAAATTCATGTCTTGCACTAATTCAATGTAGGATCCAGATCGAAAAGAAACGGAAGAAATAACGTCACATCGTTTACCCGTATATCCAGGCGAACATTTGCATTGATAATCTGAAGATCCGGGTGGTAAAAAACATACGCCATGTTTACAATCATGGTGCTGGCATGGACTTGTTTGCTGATACAGCAGGTCTACGTTAGGTGCATATTCGCAAAATTGTCCCGAATAACCAACTGGACATTGGCATTCATAGCCAGAAATTTTGTCTAGACAGGTGGCACCGTTTTGACATTCATTAACAAGACAATCGTCTTGATTATCCGTACAATTCTGACCTGTCCATCCAGGTGCACATTCACAGTTATAATAATCATTAACTTCATCTCTTATACATTTGGCTTTGTTTTGGCATGGATTCCATTCTCTGGTCATACAGTATTCAATTTTCTTCTCGCAAAAGAATCCTGAATAACCGGACAAGCATTCACAACGGTATGAGCCAATATCATCGATACAAGTTGAATTGTTTTGGCATTTGTTATCTTCAGCACATTCGTCTACATCGATTTCACATCGATGGCCTTTATAACCTGTTGGACAGTGACAGCTGAAACGACCAGTCTCAAGAACCTTACAAGTACCACCATTATCGCATGGATTTCCAAAACATGCGTCGATCTTGTATTCACAATTCGTTCCATGGAATCCTGGTGCACACATACATTCGTAAGTGTGCATTGGTTGTGAAATACATGTGGCACCATTTTTACAAGGAAAAGTATAACAGGCATCA
Source organism: Dermatophagoides farinae (assembly GCF_024713945.1). Classification (NCBI taxonomy): domain Eukaryota; kingdom Metazoa; phylum Arthropoda; class Arachnida; order Sarcoptiformes; family Pyroglyphidae; genus Dermatophagoides; species Dermatophagoides farinae. The sequence continues at coordinate 3,827,283 of NC_134679.1, read as the reverse complement.
CATTTCGCTAGTATGTGAGGTTCGGTTTTGCTCGCACAAATGAAATGATTAGGCAGTGCTGACATTAAAAGTTTGCCACGCATTGGACTTGGTTCGATACAACGTGCTATACCGTCTTTAAAAAAAATTCGTTATGATGATATCCGTGATAAGAATATTATCTACTTACTCTCTGTATTAGTTTTTTGTATCCATTCAGCAAGCCATCGCATATTGCAATCGCAATAAAATGGATTTTCACCAATGGCTAAATGTGTTATGACATTCAAGCTATCGAATGAACCGGTTGGAATCAATGAAATGTCGTTGCCATGAAGCGTTAGTTTACGAAGCGACATTAAACCTTTGAATGCATCCGGTTGAATGCATTGGAGCTTATTGTAACTGATGATCAACGTATGCAGTTTTGTCATATTTTCAAATATCTTTGTGGGTAGAATATTAACTTGATTGTTGCTTAAATCCAAAAGGTTGAGTTCGGATAAACGATTTAGATCCGTTGGAATTAGAGAAATCTCGTTCATATCAAGATAAAGTTCGGTTGTTGTGGTTGGTATATATTTCGGCACACGTTTCAATTTTTGTCGTGAACATCGAACAACTGTTCCTGAACATGTGCAACGTGAAGGGCATAGACCGTCAGGCCCACATTCAGCTTCTTCTTCGTCCTCATCACATCGAAAATCTCCTGGTTCAACATCTTCTATCGGTACATTAGCAACGTTTGCTGGCGAATAACATCGGATATTGCCTATGATTATTACAATGAATAAAAATCAAATTACTAAAAACATTTGAAATAAATTTACCAATCAGAATTTTATTATTATTGCTTTTCTTTCGTATCCAAGACGACATCCAACGTAAATGACAATTACAATTAAATGGATTATTCTGTAAATTTACTTGTAATAATGATCGTAGTTTGTCGAATGCACCAGATGTAATACAACGTATTTTGTTATCATTCAATGAGCTGTTATACATACGGACAGATAGACATCCGATGTTAAATGAACGAACAAAAAAGAATCGATATAATTGGTAATCGATATTGAAGAGTGAAAACATTCACTTACAGATAACGTAGATTTTCAAGATCGGCAAACGTATCGTTAGTGATGCAGGTAATTTGGTTGTCATGTAGGACTCTGTTGTAAGAGTAGAAAATGTGAAAGAAACCAACAAAGAATTTTCGTACTTACAATGTAGTCAGATTACGGAGATTAGCAAACATTTTTGGGCTGATTTGTCGTAATTGATTATTGCTCAATAGCAAATCTTGTAACATATCGGCACCATGTAATGAACCATCTTGAATCTCATTTAATTTGTTGTTTCGAAGATCACTACGAAGGGGAGGAATATGTAATGAATTCGATTCTAGTGAGTCGTTGTCCGGTCGGAAATTCAAATAGACTTACAGTTTTAAAAGATTGGGTAATCGTTTAAAGTAATTACTATTGGTCAAACGACGAATGCGGTTATCAGTAAGACGTCTAAGATTTTTATAGAAAAAATAAATTATTTCAATTTATTATTTCAAATTATTCAAATTCTCTGAGGACTTACAATTCGGTAGCAAATGTGGGTACATCTTCCGGTAGATGATGTAGATCCAGTCGTGAACAATCGACAATTGTACCTTCGCAAACACAATTTTTCGGACATTTATTATCCATACATTGTGCTGAATATTTTGTTCGCAATTCTTCAGTTCCTTTGCAACGAAATCTTTCTGGATTCAATTGTGTTAATCGTTTTCGGCTATTACGTTTAGGTTCTTCACAACGTGCATCCGATGTTTCCAGGTTGGGGCGTTCGCGTAGATAATTGGATAGCCATCGAAGATTACAATCGCATATGAAAGGATTTCTTCCTAAATGTCTATCAATCATAATGAATGGAGTGGTTATCATCTCTTAATGGTCTTAGTGATCAATCATAATACTTACAATGTTTGTATATTAATTAATGGATCGAAAATTCCTTCGGCCAATGATTGAATATTGTTATCGTACAATGATCTGCATGATACCGGAAAACAGAAAACATACATCAAAAAAAAAAAAAAAAAACAATGAAATACAATCGCTAGGATTAATTGACACAAACATTTGCAATTCAACTAATCAACTAACTTTCTTTTTCTATCTCATACACATTCGGATAGCTGTTATGTAATGTATGCTGGATTATCATTTTATTCAGCCATTCAGATAACAAGAAAAAAGTTTGTATTCAATATGATGAAAAATTGATAATAAACCAGATAAATGTAACATATGTACGATATTCATCATCTTAATGGACTATTCGAACTTACAAGATATATGATAAAACAATAAAGCTTATGGATTAAAAATACAGAAAAAACTCAAAAGGCTGATTATTAATTAATTGAATAACTAACAATAAGAGTAAAATATTTTTTTTCAACAACCAAGAATTGGTTATTATTTGATCAAATTCGATATATAACATACTGGTTTGTTCAAAAGTATTGAAATATGAAAATGAAAAGAAGGTAAACTCATAAATCATTCGATAAGCGATTGAATTGTATGTGAAATAGTTATGGCCAGTCTCATTATATTTGAAAAGAAATTTTCCTCATAATTTTATTTCTATTGGTCAGAGAGTATAGGATTAATCAATTTGGTTCAAACAATCGATTGGGGCCATTGATCATGACAATCCATAACGATAAACATTTGCTAAACACCATTAACTATTAGTCTTTGGTCTGTTTGGGCTATTTTCAATTTCTGATAGTGGTGTTCAGTGTGTCCAGACAATTTTGGAATAAAGTTTATGTATAGATAGGCAAATATATTCAAGTATGAAAAACACGGTAAAGTACGCCATGGCGTACAGAAACAAAAAAATAAACATGAATGATCAGTCGGTTAAAGCTCTTTTGCAGGGAGATACATCTATAATTTGCATGCAATTCCATGCCCGAATGTACTTTTTATGCTTTATTTGGCCATATATACCGGATGCAAATGGTATACCTGTGTACTGTAATGTGCTATCATTATTGAAGCTAGAAAATATAATCGTTTTTTTCTATTTTTATTATTATTCATACATTATCACTCGATCAAACAAGAATCCTGAATTCCAGAATCTTCATTATATATTGTTTCTGTGTGAGTAAGAGAATACTATAAAAAAAATGAGCCATACATATGGATAGTAACAAGAGAAACAGGTTATTTATCTAAAGATGAAGCCGCATCAATAATAATGTGGTCACCAACAAACAAACAAGCAAGCAAGCAATTTGTATGAATTGTATTGTAAATTATGTTGTGAATGCATATCAGTATAATGTGTTCGCGAACCAATCCTCCGTATTTGTGTGGTGTGAAATTAATTTATTCACCATGCATAGTTTTCATTGCAATAACTGTACATTTGTTTCCAAAAGATTTCGTAATTTTATTTCATTCTTCCGGTCGAATAAACAAAACAAAAATAAACTAGAAAAAGAATCATATGCCATTTGTTTTGTGGGTTTTTTTTTCTCTCAAATCTCACCACCTTACACATCACTATCATATTTATAGCGAATAATAGCCTCAACGGATATTTGGTTAGCAGGCCGAATAAGAATCCATATAACTTATGAGCTTGAGCAATCAAATACTAAAATCATGTGAGTATAACGGTTTTATTCTCAGATATTTTATAGAAGCAGATACCTTAAAAAAGTTTATTTTCGTCCAACTTCATTGCTGTGTTGAATTGCATTATGTGGAAAAATAATTTACGACCCTCATAGTTTTGTACGATTCTAGGATTTTTCAAAAAAAATAACAGTAAACAAATCTATTGAAGATATTTCAATGTTTATGTGGTATACAAATCAAAGAATCAATTCGTGTGAATCACCATCAGCATCGGTAGATTTGTGTTTGACAGATTTACAGTAAATGAAATACTGCAACTAAATATGCATGTTTGAAGCAAACAAAAATCTGAAGAATTTTCATCAACAAATGTACCAATCGAAATTAGCTATAGTAATCGGATTTTCAATGTTTTGACAATCATGTCTAATGTATGGAAAAAAAATTTTGATCAAAGCTTGATCAAAGTTCTTTTCAAAAAATCATCTTAAAGAAATAAGAATCCTTAAGTAAACTTAGATGTGTAGTATGATTTTACATTTTGTAAAAAAATTCAATTTACAAATATTTTCATTGGATTAAAGTACCTGAAGCAATGTTATTGAGTATGAAAAATAAAGAAATGTGTGTTGAAAGAAGACAAAAAAAAACTTACAAAAGATTCAAATGTTTGAGGTCAGCAAAAATTCCACGACGTAAACATTTGATCCTGTTCTTGTTGAGCAAACTGGTTGAAAATCAAATTGGCGTGAACATCGACATATTTTTGTTCCGTTTCGTTCAATTTTTCGATTTTGTTTTATTTACATTTAAAACGATTATCATCCAAAGGTCCGTTCAAAGCCCATCCAAAAGCATTCATCATCGAATCAAATCAAAAATAGCCGTCGGTTCATTCAACCACGAATAGAATCAGAACCGTATGGTCGTTTGTTTGAAGAATTGCATTTATTTATTTATTTGTTCGTTCATTCGTTTGTTCAAGTATTCAGGAATTGGTTTTGACATCGGCAATGATCATATCATTTATTTGAAATAACAGAAAAGCAAAACAAAGAGAAAGAGGGTTTTTTGTGTTAAAATGAAAATTCCGGAATTAATCCGCTATAATAGGAATGAAAAAAGAAAAGTTGCTGAATGACACTTACAGTAGCTGTATGTTGGCTAGACCTTTAAATAGGGCTTCCGGTAGATCAGTGATTTCATTTCCAAATAAAAATCTACAAATGAAATGAGAATAAAATAAATGGCAATGACAAACAAAAAGAATACCTACAGTGCATTCAATGATTTCAGTCCATGGAAAGCATCTTCGGCAATTCTTGAAATGTTATTCTTGCTTAAATCGCTGTCAATATTGAAAATAATTACAACAACTCAGACATTAGTTTTTATTTAAAGAATCAAGGAATAAATTGTCATTTATAATAATTACACAAGACATCATTTAAATGAGGGGTTTAATTATTATAAAAAAAATAGCAGAAAAGTGAGAAAATTCGCTAACCAGATTGTCAAAGAACTGCTCACCAACTCTTTCACTTATTCTCGATCATATCGAGCAGTTGATTCTACGTTTTTAGAAAAATTAATTTAACTTTTTTTTTCAAAGCAGGCTACAACGATAAAAATTTGCAAAATCAAAAGAAGTTTTTTTTGCCATATCGAACACAACGCGAACAATAGCCTATTATCTAGACTTCATTTGTTTTTTTCATTCATTATTTTTGTTTAGAACTTTGAAAGCGATTGAGTGAATCATGCCAGAGTGGCAAGGATGAAAAAAAATAAAATCATAATAGACAGAACAAGAAAGGACAACTGATTGAAGGATGGAGAATCTGGGTATTAAAATTAGCAAATGAAAAAAAAATGGAAACTTTCATTCTTTTTTTATGGTTGGTGCAACTTACATTCGGCCCAACTGACGATACGATGAGAATGCACGCGAAGGCACTTCAGTAATCGAATTCTGTTCCAATCGACTGCATTTGTATTTGCATCATAATCATTTGAAATGATTATTATCGAAATGTATTTTTTTTATTGTAAATATTCATTAAATTAAATTTCAATATAGATAAATGGTCACTCACATTTCGATGGCATTGTCTGGTATAAAATTCGGTATACGGGTTAAATTTCGATTGCGGCAATCGATGACGCCATCCTGACAGGAACATTGATATGGACATTGTGGCTCTATTCGACAAGATCTCATTATAGCCATGCCAGCATCATCATTCTGAAGGAATTCGTCATAATATGGTTGATCGCCTATTGATTGAGTAAATGTAAATGTGAAAACAATGCTTTACAAAACCTTTCGTATATATAAAAAAAAATATTCTTACAATGAAAATCTTTTGCCGATAATGACGAGATTTTCATTCCAAACAAATGAAATGGAGCCACACATTTGGCACTATCAATATCGAATCGTTGCTGTGATGATTGTTTATGTTGCATGATAAACAATTTTCGAAACCATTGAACTAGCCAGGCCATTGAACAATCACAACGGAATGGATTGTCGGCAATATGTCTATAACAATTAGATCCAAAATGAATCATTATATAAAGAAAGAAAAAGGTGAATAAGAAAAAATATACTTACAAAGTTTTTAGTTTCGTAGCCAATCCATCAAACACCGAATAGGCCAATGTTGTAAGATTATTTTTGTTCAATGTTCTACAAATGATTACAATGTATATAACAAATAATAATGGTGAATGGGGATTCGTTTATCATTACTTACAGGAATTCTAATTCTTTCACTTTACTAAAGGTTCCATCTTCGATACAGGACAATCGATTATTGTCCAAATGTCTGTCCAAATATATTTAATGACGTAATTGAATCAATCAATCGAAATCAAAATGTCTATTCGAAAACAACTTACAAGCTTTTCAACGATTTAAGACCATAAAAGACATTGGATGTCAAGCCCATGAGCCTGTTATGACTAAGATCGCTATTTTTGGAGAAAGAAAGAAAAAAAAATCAAAATTTATTACAATCCAAATTAATTTATTGAACCCATTTGATTTTGTCCACTTTCGGTCATTGTCTCTTTTATGCTGTAAAATCGAGTTTTTCATAATAAAAAAAAGTATGAAAAAAAACTAAATCGACAGTCCAGAATCAAATTGACACTGGACCCATCTTTCTTCTATTTTCGAAAAGCAGGAATCTCAGTTTAAAAAATCAGAAAAACTGTCTGTCTAGATTGTCAAAATGAAACAAAACAAAAAAATGAAATTTTATTCTCGATGTATTCTAGTTGGAAAAATCACATTGGATGGATACCATCGTGAAATTGGTTCAAGATGTTATTGTTTCATTTCATTTCCTACACACACACTATTACAATTTTGTCAACTGGTTTGTTATCATCATATGATGATGGTTGTTTAGAATTTTAATTCCATTTCAAATAATAACAATTCAATTTCAACACTCAATCAGATGTCAAAAAAAATGAACAATGACTGAATCAAAAATTTTTGCCAAACAATAATCGATTTGTCATCTTTTTTTTTCTTTTGATTTCAAAAAAATAAGTGCTTCACTTGAGTGAATTTTTTTTTTGTTCTCTCGTAAAACTTGAATATTCTGTCTATCTATTCTAGTGAATATATATTTTGTTTTGTTTTTTACAACACAACTAGTACGGTCAATGTACTTACATTAGGTGTAGGCCAAAATTTTTGATGAATACATTATCCGGTATATAGCGAAGATGATTACGACTTAGCCACCTGTTTTTTTTATAGAAAAAAAATATATATAAAAAAAACAAGAAATCATTCAACTCATGCATGGAACAATATCTCTGTAATATTAATTTCATTGTCACTGTTTGAACGGCAATGTTTGAATGCCATAAACATATGTAATATAACCAAACAACAGAATAAGAGAAATGAGAGAGAGAGAGAGTTGTCGAAGTTTTCAAGAATTGTAATTTTTTTTATTGAACTTTTTTTCCTAATAAAAATTGGATAGTCATAAAATCAGTTTCAATCAATTATCACTCGACTGATGATGGTTCATTGTTTGGTTCATTGAATTGTCGAAATCTATCACCAACGAATGGTACTTTTTGCATTAATTCACCAAAAGCATTTTTGTGTATAAGGGTGATCAATGCTATCAACGTTGGTAATGCAGCAATGAATGTTTCGGCAAAACCCGGAAGTTCAAGTGCTAATTCTTGTTTCAATTTTGGTGATGATAATGTTACTGTAGTAGTGGTGGTGGAATTGGCCATCGATTCATTCGTTTTTTGATCAACTAGCAGAGTTTTTGATTTTGTTTCGGATTCTAAATTTGATGATTGCTGTGAATGTAACTGGGTATTGACCTGTTTTTTTACATTATAACTTTTGACAATTTGTACCAATGATGTCAATGTCGGTAACGATGTGATCAATGTTTGTCGAAAGCTTTGATTCTGTTCGGTTGATGACGAAGATTTTTCCGATCTCTCAACATCATCGCTTTCTTGTTGCTGTTTCAATGTTTCAATGGAATAGACCAATGATTCGAGAGGTGCTATAGAATTAGCAATAGTTTCTTCATTTGCGATTTCCTCTGTTTTAACATCTTCACTTTGTTTTTCACTGTTGTTAGCATCAGATGTGGATCGAGCCAATTGATAGGCTACTGTACATAACGATAACAAGGTAGGCATTGCTTCGATCAAGGAATCGGCAAATGCGGGTAGCTGAATTTCATCACCAATAATCCGTCGTAACATAGCCGTTCCATTATTAACCGTTTTACGAACGATTGCCGTTTTTAGTGAAGATAATTTCGATAAGGATTGTCTATCGGTTTTCGATACATCATCATCCATACATACAGCAGCCATCTCGGATTCATTTATCGAACAATTAGTTATCACATCACCATTCGTATCTGGATTTATTGGCTGAAAAATTTCGGACACCTGTTCCATGATCGAAATAACTTCGGGCCATTTAGCCAATGCATTCATTGACATATTCCACAAATAACTAGTGGTCATTTGATCTTGAAACGAAGACATTTCAGAATAGAAATTTTTCTTTAATAAATAAAAAAATATGTCGAAATTAAGTGAGATTTAGCAAGCTAATGGCAAAATAAAAATCATGTACATAAGTTTTTAACAATGTTCAAATAGATTGATTATCATCACTATCAATATCAACTACTGAATCTTGTCTTGTCATTTAACGCCCAAACCCAATAATCATACGAGTTTATTTGTGTTGATGCCAAGTTTCACATGAACCCATTTTATGTATACAGTTCATCCGAAATGAATTATCACTGCATTTTAGATTTGCTATGATAATAATGGCAACCGAATTTATTCACAAACGTTTTTATTCAAATATATTATATTATTATTATATTTTAGCAGAAAAAAATAACAAGGTAAAGCCAATAGAAATGACTCATAACCTGATGATTTATTCTAAAACATTATTGATATGGTCTCCTGATGATAAAAAGAAATTGATTATTCGAACCCATGAAAATGAAGATTAAATCAAATCATCACATTTTTCAAAAAATCGCTTGCCTGATTGTTGAGCTATCTACTTGCATTTGTGAATATTGTTTTCAAATGTAAAGTTGTCACTTTTTGTGAAAGGTATTGAAACTTGGGAAAAAATTTCCCTTATTTTCATGACTTGTTTTCAAATACAACAATATGTTAACAAAAAATTATTACACCTTTATTAAAAACTCATCATTAAAATTGCCAGTTAATTTTACTAATTAAATGGGGAAAACAAATCGAATTGATGATGCAAATTATTATCACGATGACAGCCATGATGACGACGATGTCCATGGTGGCCATGATGATGGCCAAAGTGACCAAAATGGTGATGGCCATGGTGATGACCATGGTGATGACCATGGTGATGTCCATGATGGCCATGATGATGGCCAAAGTGACCTAAATGGTGATGACCATGGTGATGACCTTGTTGTCCATGATACAAATGATCTAGATGACGCCAATGATGTCCATGATGATGATGATGATGTTGATGACCATCATACCCATGGCGGCCCATTTGTTCTTCATGGGCTAAAGCGGCAGCTACTTGACGATCAATTTCTTCTTGTTGTGTTCGTTGTTCAGCCATTATTCTTGATGTCCACTTTGTTTTTGTCAATGTGTTGATTTGTTATAACTTTAAAATGCACAATTCTATCATCTATCATCAATCAACTTGTTTATATTGCTTTAAAAATTACAATGAGTAGAAAAATTTTCTCCTTTCTCTCTCTCTTTTCTGATTAATTTTTGATTGATAATTTCTCGGACATGCGTATATCAATCGAAAAATGTGAAAAATTGCATAATCAAAGTGCAATAATTACAGTCATGTGACAAGATTTTGTGTTTTATACGTATAGATTACGTTATTTAATCTCAAAAGTCATATGATGATAACCATAGTGCACGATAGTCATTTGCAATATCATAGTAATCAATTGTTTTACAATATTATATTACAATATATAATAATTAATATAAGAAACAATTAGTCACTTACAGTCTTTCCAAACTTTTGAGATCATCAAAAACGCCCGGTTCCAATGTCTGTACCTGGTTGTCCATGATTTGCCTGTGAAGCAAAAAAAAAAAAAATAATTCATTTGAAGTATTAAAAAGGTTGAATCATGATCATCATGATATATTGATGATATTTAGTCCTATGTGAGTCATTTAATAGCTAGGAGTTGTAATCGATTCTTGGCATCTATACAATTATTATTTTTGATCCCCTATGCGTAAACACGTGGTAATATGTGAACATAGCAATACTCCATAGAGGGTAACAGAGTTCCAACATACGCATGGAACAAACACGTGCAAGCAACTATGAAATATAAATTCGGGTATGATTCACCTATTGGATCGAGCGAACACGAGTGATGGAAAAAAGGGCCAATGACTCACAGATTATTCTGACATTCAATTTTCCGGGACATATAACCAAAATGTCTATAGACTGATGATGATGAAATTTGCTCAATGGTCCGATCTAGTTGAATTGAGGGAGTGAGGAAAGTTGAGTCATCATCCATACACTCTATAATGATAAGTACGATGAATCGATTTTGGATTCTATTCTGATTCTGAAGCCATAGGAATAGAATTTTGGGCAATGTACATTTTATCATTGTTATAATGAAAGATAGATAAAGACTGTGTAAAAATCAAAAGAATCTAAATGTAGAAGAATCAATTTTTGCATTGATTGGTAGTGCTAGAGAGATTGGAGCAAAGAAGCAATTCTGTAGGTCACGTCTATTATTAATTATAGCAAAGATTCGATGCTAATAGATTTTTCTTTTTTTTTCTCGAGCTCCAATCATACAAATGATTTATTGCCTGCCTTGTAGCAGCAACATCCAGGAAATTTAACGAATCAATGAAGAGAAACATTTTTGTTTCTCGGCAAACTAATCGCAATTATTCCAGAGATCCGAAGAAAATATTATTTCATTCGTTGAATTGCATCGTTTTTTTTCTTTGGTTCTGCCAACGTGTGATAACTGATAATGATTACAATTAATATTAATATAGCTGGAAAATGTTTGCTATACAAATCAGAGATACGGCAAAAAAAAATCAATTTGTGGTTTGACAGTTTTTCTTTTGCTTGTTTATTGCATCACAACAATTCAAGCAAAATCAGGCGTCATGAAATTTATAAAAGTAATGAATAAGAATTGAATTTTTTTTAAAATTCATTACGACAAGATATAGATTTTCAATGATAAATATGTGCATCTTTTTTAATTCGTTTGAAAACAACAACAAAAAAACTTAATTAAAATGCTATTAGGATTATTATGATGATTTTTTGTTTCACTGAAAACCATCCTTGGACAAAATGATTAAATTTATCGATAATTTTGTGTACAAATCAATATGGTTATACTGCAAGTGAAATAATGTAGTGCGTGTGTGTGTGTGCATTTCATTATAGACTGTCAAATGATCAGGTATCTGAAACATTTACAAACGATTTAAAAAGATGCTAATTTCATTTCGTTTTTGTTGTTGTTGTTTTTTTGTTCTCATAAATCATTTGGGGTTAACGAGAAAAAAAAATTGCAGCATCACTGATACTTTTACGAATGAAATAACAAAGAAAAAATGCTGAAATTTGGAAAAAAAAATTGAAAACGTTTTCTTCTGATTGCCGTCTCTTGTCATAAATCACAGACACATAAACATACGAGGCAATTAGTTATTAGCATGCAAATCAAATCAAAAAAAAAAAAAATTTAACAAATGCTTCACTAGCCATATGGATAATCCGTATGGAAAAAAGTATTATTAGTATTATTATACTTACAGAACTTTCAAATAAGGTAGACGTTGAAAATCATTCTGACGTAATACGGTTAGATTGTTGCCATCAAGGTATCTGGATAAAAAAAAGGAGAATAAGGAGGAGAAAATGAAAAAAAAAGTTATCATCATTATTTTCAATTTTTTTCAAAAACAATTATAATGACTATAGAAATCAGTATGATTCGATATTTGAGATAAAAAAGAGAGGAACTTTTTTTTAAGGAAAAAAATTTGGGCGCCTATCAAGGTGATGATGTGACTTTTTTTTTGGTTTGTGTGTGTGTATGTGATTTTGATTGTTATTTATGATCGAAATGTCAAAATTGCGAAGACCCATCAATACCCATTAGTGATGGTGTTCAAATACAAAGAAATGAATGTGTGTGTGTGTGTGTGTGTGTGGTGTGTGTACAACACGCAGCTATAAACGCTTATATGTTGTATGTCGATTATTCTCATTTAGATCCAGATTTGGAGATATTTTTTTCTGGATGATATATTTTTCTGAATTAAGTAACCGTTTTTTTTCCCTTCTTGTTTGATAAATATAAAATATATAAAAAAACGTCCTTGTTTTTCAATGATTTTTATTCGGTAGAAAAAAAATGAGCCAAAGAGTAACCGAATCGGTATCTAAGACAATGATGATGATGATGATTGAATTGAAGCAATGAAGCCAGTATATTCATAATGGCTTGGTTTCATGTCTTTCTATATGCACATCTATACATCATTGGAATTATTGAACCGTTCCCTACATATAACTATTGAACTACATTCGAAGAAGAAGAAGAAGAAGACTCAAAGATTTCCAAGCTTAAAGAAAAAAAAGCTGTTTCAAAATTCTAGCTACGGTACATTTAATCTTTATTTTTTCTGGGGCAAACAAAAAAAAACATTTATTCATTTCAAATTTCAACCCACAACCAACCAACTAACATTCATTTGGTATAAAGACTTAACTAACCAAGCGAATGAATGATGGAATAAAATGAGTTCCAAAAATATGGGCATACTATACCATATCGATCCAACAACAAACGGCAGGCACCTATTGACAATGAATATAGAGATGCTTGGATTGCATCTCATTTTTTTTAAAGTGTCGACCGTCCGACCAACTTAGAATAAAGAGTAATTCATTGAATTTATTCAAAGTAAAAAAAAAACGAAAAATTTCTTGAAAGAATGAAATGCACAAGAATAAAACAAATTAAAATTGAATTAAAACACTTTTGTCGCAAAACACTTAGCATTCACATTTTTGTTCTCTTGAAAAAAAAACCCGAAAAAATAAAAATCATTAGTTTTTGGTAACAAAAAAAAAAAAAAAAAAAATTTCTCAACACTAATGATTATGTCATTCGCTTATACAAAATACTCCTCTTTGACAAAATAAAGATGCATTAAAAATCCAAATGACAGAAAATGTCTGCAAATTATTATCATCATTCGATTTAAACCGAGGTGATAGACATAAAACAGACAATTTTTTTTTATCGTTCTCAAATATAATAATGATGAATTTCATACAAATCGGATTCACTGAATTCAAATTTCTAACTAGAAAATAATTAGATGTTTCAAATGGACAAAAAAAAGGTAGTCATTATTATTGAAAACAAGGTGAGAATGTGATTTAAACCAAAAAAAAAGAGAAAAAATTCAGAATTCTGAGGTTAATATTAGCTACTTTCGCTTTTTTTAAGATGAAAAATTCACATCACCGCCATCATCATCAAATTAAATAAAGAAAAAATCACGAACAAATGTCGTTTGTTTTCTCTTTTTTTTTACTAGGGGTCTATAAGGTCATTAAAATACAAACAAAAATGATAATCCATGTTCAAACAAATGTTCATACATAGTCTCTACAATCCAACATTAAAAAGCAGAATGACATCTCACATTGGTCAGGTGATCATCATCATAATGATTATATATGTAAGTTTGGCTGATGCATAATCTTCTTGGTTGGCAAATAAACAAATACCTAGATTTGTTGAACCTGAACTTTTTTGTATAAATAAAAAAAACGATAATGATTTCGGTGATGATGATGATAATAGGCTTCTTATAAATTTGACCTAATGATCAGCAAATGAGCGAAAAAAATATAATACAAAAATTTTTGAATTTAATCAATCTTCATTGGCGATTCACGTCTAATCACGATCGTCTGGTAGTCATTCTTAATAAAAGCTAAATTTTTTTTTATATTGGACATGTTTGATCGCTATCGTTTTCGGATTAGCAATAAATGATTATATGGCTAACCAAGTAAGAAAACAAAAACAAAAAAAAGAAATCAACGATCAAAAAAAAATTGTAAAGTAGAACAGCAACAACAACAACGACCAAAAGACATAAAAGACCATCAAGATGATCTGTTTCTGATTTGATCGGACATGTCCATATCAACATCAACATCAATCAACCACAACAAACTTGAAATATTTAGCCCAATTAGATTTGATACTATCATCAATGATGATGATGATGATGATGATGGCCATCATGACAACTCTTGTATTTGTTTGTCCGTTATCTTTGAATTTTCAACGAAATCATTACAATTTGAAAATATTAAATGTAAAATAAAAATGAGGAGGAAAGATGAAAAAAGGATGAAAAGCTCAGACAGTGGCTGTTGACGATGATTACCCATTCATTTGTGATGTAACGAAGGGAAAAAATGTTCTTCATGATGGTTTTTTAAAAAAAATTCAAACGTCATTCAAAACTTAATATTGTGAATGGAATTGAAAATTTTACGGCTGCCAGTATTAATTATATTACGATCATCAATTATTGAGGGTTAAATCATAAAAAAATGATAGTGGGTATCCGAAAACTTTTTGACAAGTCATCGATGAAAGACAAACATTTACTTTGAATTGATTTCTCTTAATGATAATTCAAAGAATGAAAGAATACATTGAAATGAATTGTTTGTGTCAATGTTGATTGGTCGTTGTCATCATAATTGCAAATAACAACTTATTAATATTTATAATCAATGAATGATAATGATGAACATTTCAAGTTTCTTGTATACAAAATAAAATCTAGCATGCATTGATTTCTGGTAATTCAATGTGTATTGAAAACATGGAAAAACTTGAAAATAATGACAATCAAATCTTAAATAGAATTATTGATTTATAGGGAACGTCCCCAATACAAGAATTGATACTGTGTATAAATAAAAAGATTAAACCTGTTGTCATTTGCAGATGATTAAATCGAAGAAATACCAATTATTAAGCAAAGCCATTATGATAGAATTGGAGTTTGCGCTTGATCAAAATGAATCCGCCTTATTCTGATGATATAAATGCAACAAACTATACGGGAAAAAAATATACCACCCACATAACAAAATATCCGGCCATCCCCCTTTTTTTCTGTAGAATAAACGCCCAGATGTTATTGAAACTAGACAATAATAACAACAATAACAAATGAATTAAGCATGTGAAATAAGAATCCGACACACAGTGGTAAGATGAATGGTAAATTGAAATAATTGCTTTTTTTCTTTTCACTTTTACACTTCGTCTATATTAATGATAATGAATATGAAGATGAAATTCATCAAACCATGTCATCAAAAAGAAAATTTTTGCTAAAAATTCATGATGAAGAATAGCATTCATCATTTATGTTCACAATGTTAACCAAAAAAAAAACACATCTGAATTGTGTATGTTTCGCGAAAACGATGTATTCGAAGCTTAAAATAGTCTCGAGAATATGGTAAGATTCTGTCGGGTGCAAGAAAAAAAAATTCATTCTTACGATTCTTCTTGTTAAAAGAAAAAAGTATAAATGTATTTTATGGTAATTGACAAACAAGTTTACAACAGTGAGAAAAGAAAAAGCAATTAGCAGTAAAAAAAACGATTATTCTGATTAAGTGTGATGAGCTCGTTTACATCGTTAACAATAATAATGTTAATATGTACACACAGTCAGTCGGATATTCCTCATTATCATCATCATCGTCATCATCATCATAATCCAAAAAAAACCAGTCGGCCACATTTATGGTGACCAAGATAAATGAATGCAAATAAAGATGGATGAAAATCTAATAATCTTGGTTGAAAAAGAAAAAGTTTTATTCACATTTTTTTGTCTCTTTCGTTCCTAATAATGGCAATAATAATAAATAGAAACTGAAACATTCATTTTGTATACCTTCAAGATCAATACAAGTTCAAGAACCGAAACATTGAAACATTGGTTGGATGATTGTTTCTCTTTACTAAATTGCTATGTAATCGAACCCATTATGACCAAACAACGATCATTTTATATCATTTTAGAATGTGATAACTTTTTTTTCTCAAATTATCAAATACATTGATGTTATGAGATGAGCATTTTTGTTGTCTATTGAACATAATATAAAAAGTTTAGTAGGGGACAAATAGATTCGTTGAATTGGTTAGTGGATTGTTTGTAATTGGATCGTAAAAATTCCAGAATGGCCTCTCTTTCAATAAACTTGGTTGGAACGATAATGTCTTCTGATTGTAAACAAATAGAACGCACCCTGGTTCAAGATGATGATATTCGGTCATAAATTAGTAACATACACACACTCAGAGAAAGAGATAGACATTTACAATCAACCAAACTGAAAATGTGTTTGAAAAAAAAATTGGTTATCCATCATGATCAACAACGAACAATAACAACACCCATTATGATGATCATGACACTCCTATTTTTGTTTTTTTTGTCGTAAAAAAATTTTGGGTTTGTTTCGCTCATCGTAAACAAAACGAACATAAACATACACTGCATATCAATAGCAACAACTGGTCATGTATATTTATTAAAAAAAGGCCAAACATAAACGAAACAAACAATGAAAAACAAATGACAAATATTTGGCTTTTGATTCTATAATATTCAAAGAGATAACTAGGCATTTTACACCTGCAAATTGGAACCTATGGTTTATTATTGTTCATGTATTGTATATATAACAAAATTGTAGCGAAATTGGACAATGCAAATAGAATTTTTTTTTAATCTAATGCTAAACTAGATTATAAAGAAAGCCAGCGATTCCACACATACACACATATACACACATTTATATCAATAATGATCCGCATCTACTGTAAATGGCAAACTATTGTGACTACTTAAAGAAACAAAAGGCAAACAATTGTGATGACAAATTGCCTAAAATTGATCGCCATTGGTTCCCGACAACTACGACAACATCAGCCAATGACATTGTTGATGACAGAACGGAAATTCAATTTGCCTATGATGAAAAGCTTTTCGCATATTGGACATATTGTTCATTCATTCATTTTGTTCTAATTTTCTTCTTTCCTCTTTTTTTATTGGTTATATTATAAATGGACAAAAGATTAATGGATGATGTCAAATGAAATAAAATAAAATAGACGCCCTAAATAGCTTGGTAAATGGCAAAATATAGACGACAAAAAAAAACCAAAACCTGTATACAAGCAAAACAAAATTGATATTGGCTAATACTTACAATCGTCGTACTTCCAATGGAAATGTTCGTGGAACATAGGATAATCCACGATGTGAACAATCGACAGTCAGACCTTGACAATCGCATTCAAGTGGACATGATGATAATTGAACACCATAACTATTCGAATCAAATGATGGTGATTGACCGATATCAAACAAGGCATCACTATAATGTGCGCCAAGTAATATGAACAAACATAGTAGAGCCAATGTGAAAAAATGCATGGCTGTTATTGTTGTCATCATTATTGTTGATCTTCGATTTTTATTAGTATGAATGAATGATTCACCAGTTACCAATGATGATGATGATGATGATGAGGTTAATCCTAATAACGACAAAACGGATGAAACCCAAACGGAGAAAATGGGCAATTGTATCCAGTTGATTGATCGTGAAACGGTAATGTTGTCGTTTAGGTTCCAAAATCCAAATCGTACCGTATTCTTATTTATGGTTGATGTTGAAGATGATGAAGACGATGATGATGAGGATCTGGATGACGATTCGCCTAAACTAATCGATTGTGATCGAGTATCAAAATTGGATACTGGATACACTTGCCCTTGTCGTTGTTTGGGTATCGATAGTCGGCAACCGCCGAATATAAACGATTGGATTTTGGCGAATATGATTGTAGCTTTTATAGTTGAAACTAACTACAGAATTCTTAATTTATACGCATGTATGAACACACACACATACAGAGCCAGGTTTTCATCAAACCATTCGCCAAGTAAATCAGTACTATTGAAAAAGAGTGAATAGCAATTACATGATGATTGAGAATCGAAACTGTTGTTGTTGTTGTTGTTGTGTTTCCTTCCGGTGCCGATGATAAGCAAGTCCTGTAAATATAATATAAACAAACATATTAGATAATTCTGTTAGACAAGACAATCAAATAAAGCTCTTGGGCATTTAACAACAATTTAGGAATGTGACCAACTCAAAAAAACAAACAAAAGAAATAATGCCATGGATAACCCAATTAGCACCACAGTGTGTGTGTAGGACCATTGTTACTCCTACGATCAGAAAAATATTTTCTATATGAAATGTGTGTAGGTGTGTGTGTGTGAATGTTTGACCAAACATAATGCAAAGTCAACATCGAAAAAAAATGTTATCCGGTATCAGTGATAAAATTTTTTAGTCGAAAAAAAATGATTGAACAGATTTTTTGTTTGTTTGTTTGGATCGCGGCAAATATGGAATGGATGCCATTGAATCATGATGATTCAATGAGTTGATGTTTTACATTAAATATGATAACGTTTTGAATGAAAAATTGTTCAATTTCGAAATGACAAATCGTGAAAAATGAGAAAGAATCAATTTATTCACAGTAAAAAAAATCGGTTATCCTAGAATGATAACAGATTTCAATTTAATTCAGATTCGGTCAGATAATCAAAGTAATCAATCTTTTGTAGCCATTTTTCAGTCAGACATGTAGGTAGATAGGTAGCAAGACCGGTACCGACAATATCAGGTATAATGTTGGTTAGCTTTAATTTAGATTTATATTCCCACAAAAAAGATGTCATACCACGAAGATCAAACAACAACAACAACAAAAAAACATTACTTACACAGCAAGATACTTGGAAAAACAAAAAATTCCTTGGTTTTTTAGTATATCGGAAAAAAAGGTCAACGGTCCTAAACACAAGGTTCTTGGGTCTTGTGAATAGAAAACATAGTTAATGATGGTTTTAATAATCATTGATCAGTTGATGGTAGCTACCGTCGGATGGCGGTTTACTGTGATTGATCACAATCGACCACCAGTGTGATGATGTGTGGCTTTGCCATAATGATAAATACGAAATGTGGCCATATGGTCAAAATTGATGGCCATGATCATTAAGATAAGATGCACATTTATGAATGTATGGCAATCATTCGACATGGTAAATGTTGATGGTCGTGTTGACATCATGTCGACATGACATTAACTACCACAAAATCATTGTTCAATGTGACCGAAGTGAAGAGATTTTAATCATCAAAATTGATCGACAGATTGATAGACAACGATAAGCTAGGGCTTAACCAGATTTTATTCCCATCAATAAATCCTGTCAGAACAAATGTTTGTTCTCGGGGCCAAGGGCCAGCCAAAACAAACGACATGGCATATTCTAATGACATCTTTTTTTTTGTTTCAATATTGCATATCTTTCTCCAAGATGAAAAACAAGAAAAGCCCTTGAAGATAGGAATCGTATTTGAATCCAATCCAATGCAGTCGTACATCAGCTAAACAACTGAAAGTAGCTATGAACAAGCAATATTTAGTTAAGAGAAGATATAAAAACAAGTTTCCAACATCAGGTAAACAAGTTCATGAAATGTACTTGCTTGTTTGATGGCCAGATTTTCATATTTGTTTTTCATCCAAAGTTTTCTTGTTTGCATAGAAGATGAAAAAACAAGAACCAAGCTTGAAATCAGAAAAAAAACGTAGTCAATATGGTGAAATAATCGAATAGATCACCATTTGGTAACAATGTTCATCAGTTTATATTCAGTAGGACCCATTCTATAGTATTAAATTTGGAGATTCGGGTGGGCCATTTTTATCATCATCATCATCATTAGTTCTGATTTTATTTCATTCGATTTTATTGATTACCCATCAAACAGCTGCAGGGGTCAAAGCAAAGCAAAGAAAAAAAAATCCGACAAATCAATCATCAATAAAGAATCTATGACCTGAAACTAGTGAGTTGTCAAGTGATGATGAAGACATCAAAACGAATGGAAAATTGCTTTACGAACATTTTTTTTATAATTTTTATAATGTGAAAAATGAAAATAAATTCAGCATTCAGGTGCCAATTCTCTCCTCAAAATGGTAAAAAAAAAACATTTTTTTATTTGTTGAGAAAGAGAGATATAAGGAGACAAATAAATGCCAATATGCGTGTATGTACAATAAGGCAATAAATTATCTGCATTCAGCTAGACAGTATGCTATTTGAAATTATGGATTTATATATTAATTATGTGCGTGTGTGTTCAAATGGTTTGTGATTCAAGTGAGAGAAGAAAAAACGATCTGAAAGACCATAATAAGATTTGAAAGTTTATTACATTGCACATGATCATTCGGATGGTAATAGGAGGGGAAGGAAAACTAATAACAGATGTCTTATTTCGGATGTTTTACTGAAATAAACATTTGGTGAACCATTAACTTTATCCGGTTTCCTATATTGAATATAACCTAACATAAATGGATGATAAGAAGGAAAAAAAACTCATCCGTTTCATTTGTGTTTTTTTTTCTATTCCAGTAGCAGCCAAAAGATTCATTATAATCAATTGTACATCCTTTTCACAAATGATACAAAATGATAGAAAAATGCATCAAAACGATCAGGTAACCAATCATTCGTATCTTGCCGTCACAAAAAAAGTGTCAATTTCGGCATATCATTGTCGGGCAATGTCCAAACACACTTTTGTATGTATGATGAATGACAATAGAATCGATATGCATGAATGCATACAATTTGTATGTGAATATTCGGCTTGTTTCACACATACATTCTTTATTTAGGGTGAAAGTGACAATTGATTGACTAATTGTCGAAAAAAAAGAATATTATGATTGTATGATATGGTTGTATAGAAAACAGTAGCTACAACAACAGTGAAACACAATCAACCAGCCAACCAACCAACCATCCAACCAACCAACCAACCAACCAACCAATCAGACAAAACAAGACTAAGACAAAGTGTCATAAAACCGTCAGACAAAAATGATTAAAAAAAAAATACAAAGCAAAAACCGCCAGGCCATCAATAAAATATGGCAATCTTCATCTTTCTTCCTGTTTCTTTTTTTTCTCAGAATTTTCGATTTTTATAAAAAAACAAAATCAAATTCCACTATAGTATTGATAGAAAATTCCAAGTTTGTCGCTATCAAAATTTTATATTTTTTCTAGTCATTCTCAATTATTCGCTGCTGAAATCATATTTGAATTTGAGCGTATCAGCCTGGTTTATGTGCTTGGAAAATTAATTTTATTTTTATTTTTTTCTTTTAAAAAAAAGTCAATAAGCCGATGGATCAATGATATTGGATGGTGGTCAGCATTAATGTAATTTGTGGTAGCAACAAAAAAATTATTTAAAGATATCCATATTGCTTACAAACGTGACAACCACTATCAATACAGGAGAACGATTGTGTCGAATCAAGAATAATAAGAAACATTATGGAGAATTATTCTATTCGGACTATTTCTCAATTTTAAATGAACTGTCCTGTTTGTTTTTGTTTTCAATTGAATCCAACGATGTTGGAATTCAATCTAAAAAGCCATCATAATCATCAAAACATTCTATTCTTAACTTTGGACATGGATATGCTAATTCAAAAAAAAAGATTGCTATGATGAACAATGGCTACACGATTTACCTCTTGTTTCATCCATAAATCAAGGAGAAGAAATGGATGCATGGAAAAGGTCAAAAGTCAAATTTCATTAACCTCATCATAATCATCATTGAATATGGACAATGACAATGATAAAAAGTAAATGATTGACTAGACAATATAAATACAAACATACACACACACAGGTAATACACAGATATTGGTTGTTATAGTCACTGCATCAACTCTCTCTTTCTCTCTTCCTTTTCCCGCCTATCTATGGTTTAAATGAAGAAAAAAACCAAATGTTTATGTAAACAAACTTAAGGGGAATAAGTCAACAGTCAATCAATCTACCACCGACGGGCAATGAAAAAACCAGCCAAAATCTTTCCGATTCTAGTCACATATACATACATATGTAGTACAGTAATAACCCGCTTAACGAGGGGGTTGAGTTCCAAAAATTTTGAAAGCGAAACAGCAAATTATTCTACGGTGGTTTAGCAAGAATTCTTTCACATCGTTAAACTAAAAACGACAGCGTTAAGCGGAGTATTACTGTAATTGTTCTTGTCATTGTGTTTGTGCAATGTTCTGACTGATTGATTAGGAGGCTACCAGATCTAACACATTCGGTAGAATATACAATCAGCATTCTTAAAGTTAAGATCGTGATCGATTCGAAAATTAAAAATTTTTCTATAGTTGATCCATTGATATTCCAATCTTTTTTTTGTTATTTTTTCTTCCATGAAAAGATGAAATTTTGAAGCCAAATTTACCAATAGAATCATATAGCAAAAGCAAACAAGGTGGTCTTTTTTTTTGATTATTACCTACATGTATATATTGGTCTTCGGAGACCAATCAACTTATTTTATCATGACGTAATTTTATCATTACGATTCATTTATCATCGAAACTTATCATATAGTATACTTATAGATTTTTGAAGCATTGAATCGTCATGGTCTCAATTTATACTGAGAAACTGGAAACGGTTATTTTTTTTCTATTCGTTTCAATCGAGTTTGACACTCAATTCAATCAAAATTGAATCGTTATTAATTCTCATTCACACACACACACACACAACCATATCCTAGATGGCTAGATTTATAAATCATTAAAATCTTTTTTTTATGGAAAAAAAATAAATAAATTCCCCCTCTCTGAAATGTAATGCAACAATTTGTTCTTCGAATAGCCTGTATAAGGATGGAAGAAAAAATCGCTGACAAATTTTCTATTTTAAATCCAATAAATCAATAGAACAGCGAAATAACAAATACACACGCATACAATGATTGCATGGAAATCAACAGTTTTTTCTTTTCACAATTGAAGAAAAAAGCAAATAGGCCATAACAATTGTGTTAACGAATAAGCTAATTTATCCAATACTGATGATGATGGTTATGATCGGATTATCGATTATTTTTGGGACCGGCAACAATTTTTGAACAAAGCTGGGAGGGGGATAGTGGTTTGGGTTGTTTGTTTCATTTGTTATTATTATGTCAACAAATGGCCTTGATTCACAATCAAAGCATGATTTTCAGAAACAGATTTAATAAGGACAAGCAATAATAATAATTTTTGATATTCTACAAATTGTAATTCGAATTTTTTTCTGTTTGTTTGTTTGTTGTTCAAATATATCGAATATATTTCCCATGTGCACACACACACACACAAACACTCAATCTCTATTGGCCCAGGTGAAAACACAAAGATTGATTGATGACTTTTGTATATATGGGAAAAAGCTAGATGATGATGATGATGATGGTCAACATAGCATCTAGCATGGTCATCAGCAACATCTCACGAATACATTTCAAAGACGTAAATCTTCAATTTCTCTTCATGCCATCATCATCATCATGTTGTTTGCTCAGGCAAGCAAAAAATGAACAAGAAAAAATCCAACTGATCAATGTTGATGACCATTTTTGAATTCTGGTAAACATGAAGAAAAAAAAATCCATACACTGTGATTGTATCTATGATACACTATGAACACTTCTTGAAATGTGCATATTTCGAATTCTTGTGATAATATACACATACCAAAGGAACTAAAACAAGAATGGAATGAGAATCATCATTCAGTCAATGTTGATTTGGTTTATTACGAATCAGAAAGCTAGAATAAAGTGCATAAAAATTCCCATAATAGCCAATGAATACACACTATCACACACATGAATCGATTTATCTATGGAATGCTTTAGAAGGGGAGTGCATTCTTTTGCCATTTTCATTGGAATTGAAAGAAAATGGAAAAAAATTGTACGCAATCATTTGTATACGAAACAAAAAAAACCAAAGAAGATTATTTTTGGGTGTGTGTGTGTGTATGTGTATTATATATTTGGTATGAATGAATGGTCGAATAAGTTGACAAGTGACCAGAAGCTTAAAAATGAGTGACAGATTGATTGACTAACTTAGATCGGTTTGTGTTGTTTAGGCTACTGGTTGTATAAATACATATGACCATAGCCAAAATGTTTGTGCCTGGTGTTCATTCGAGTGACTGTAATCAATTTCATTTCATTTGGTACAAACAGACAAGCAAAGGCAAATTTCCCCTTTGCCCAAAAAAAAAGAATATTGTGCATGACCAACAGAACCTCAACACATTCCGGCCGCAATGAAAAAGCAACAACTCGAAAATAGTAAATTTGACTTGAATTAAGTCAAGTGTAACACGACGAATGGCCACATAGTACTCATGTTTTTTCTTTGGTCATTCTTTTTGTTGTTGTTGTTGTTTTGTTTTTCTGTTTCAAGCAAACTGAGAAAACTAGTCTCATCTTCCAGTCCAAAGAAAATAAGAGACAAGATTAATTTGACAACGACAAAAAAAAACTCGAATGAACAAAACACGAAAGAAAAAACCGAAATCTAATCGAACGGGGCAGCAACAAGATGAACAATAACCAATGAATGGAAAATGAAACCCGAGCAATAGCGGTCGAAACCGGAAAGCTGGTCATTTATACCATATAAATAGTGATCATCATCATATACAACAGAAACATTATGAAATGAATTTCAGAAAAAAAACCGAACAAAACTAGAAAAAAAATTCTGCTTATGATGAACGACGATGATCAAAAAAAGACGACCACCACATATAACAAAAAAATAGATATGGGAAAATTAGAGGATGGAAAACCAAAAAAAAACGAAAAAAAATTTCTTTACTCTCAAAAATAAAGCCCGGGGACCGAGTTGCTTCCAAGCAAAAAAAAAAACTTAAGGATGTTCTCTAACAAAAATATAAAATGCAGCAAACGAATGAAACGGAGCAAATTAGTAGATGACACAGCGAGCCAATATGTGTGTATATCATTGTGTATATGGCGATGGGATTCTTTCTTTCTGCTCCTAATGATGGCGACGAAGCGATGAGAATGCAATTCGTCCATTCGAATGTATACATCACCTCATCATCATCATCATCAATGGCATTCGGGTCTCTATTGATATTGTGTATGTGTGTGTGTGTTTGATTATGATCCATTCAAGGCAGGCACATTTTATTACCAACCAAGAAAAAAAAATCGAAATGGAATGGAATTCACGAATTGATAAACGGCTGACAATAATGGACATTTGGCAGAAATCAGGATAGTTTGTTTTGACTGGAAAAAATTTTTTTTGTCTTGCAAATAAGGCTACTGTGTATATAAAACATACATACGGTAAAAGAAAATAATAACGAAATTCAATAAGAATGAATGAAGCTCTGAATTCTAGAAATCTGTGCGTGTGTGTGTGTGTGTGTGTGTGTTGATTACAGGCACACATTTACAATGGGTGTTTGATATTGTTGAATGATATTTTGGTTATCCAATTTTATCATTGTTATTGTTGTGTTTATTGACCTTAGATAAGGAATGAATCTGTTTGGTTTGTTCACATACCTTTTTTTCAGTTGTTCTTTTTTTTGTCAGTTATACCAATTGCGATTAGTTTCTTGCAATGATTGATTGATTGATTGTTTGGTATGATTCAATAAAGAACCGATTATCAACTTGGATCAATTTTTAATCATAGATCAAATTGCTTGACAGACACACACACACGCACACACATATTTATATAAACACATGTAAATAGCCTTGACACAAGAGGACACTTGATGAATAGAAAAGTAATAAATGGGGTTTATATTGATTACATTAATTCAATCAAACATATCAATATAAACTGTCATTTTGTATGATTTGAATAATAATAATAATAATAATTTTTTTTTAATAATCAAATTTTTCTTAAATAGAAAAAAAAATTTATTTTATTTCAAATTTATTTTGAATACGCGCCAATTGAAAAAAAAAACAAAACATTCACACAGAACACAGAATACACACACACACAAACACAAGAATAATCAATTGGAAAATCAACCTTTTTATAACGACATCATAGTAACAACTGATTTTCATTTGAGAAACAAAATGTGAATGTGTCTTTGAAAAATGAGAACAGGATCCAGTTTGAAATTGAATGCGCGCTGTCTATATTTTTTTCATTTCTTTTTCTTCTTTCAAGAACCGCCTCTTATGAAACATTCTACATTGTACTGTCAATTGTGCATTTGTATGTTTTATTGTAGTAGTAGCATATTATGATGATAGTTACAAACCATCCTACAGTACCATCTCTTTATATACATATACATAAATAGTTCATGTTGTGTTGTTAGAATTTGAAATAACCGCGCAAACATAGGCTTGACTGTAACAAAACAAAAACAAAAAAAAAAAACGTTCGACGATCTGGAACGAATACAAGCATCCAGGAACGATTCGTATTTTTTTTTTTTTTTTGAATATTTCTGGTTGATCCTGGTATTTTGGCGGTTGATGATGATGACCGCCTAGCTAATAAGTATCAATTTTTTTTTGTTGTTACTTGTATAGGATTGTTTGTGATGACTCACACTAAAATATGATGTAGAAAAAAAAACAGTGACGATGATCCCGCAAATGAATCATTCCTTTTAGGTCCCTATGGCCTCATCTAATGGTACCAAATATGTCATCAACCAACAAATATACAAATTCTTTTCTAAATGAATGAATCACTGTTAGTGATGAAATATGAATGAGTTGAAATTTTGATGATAAGAGGGAAGAGTAAGGTGGGCAAAACAAAACAAAACAACGGTGGCACGCGACCATAATTTTGTTCTTCATTCCAATGGACATCATCACCATCATGTTCACTAGAGATGATAATCAAGTATCAAATAATGTACAAATTGTCTTGATTAGTCCAGTTAGTCGTGGCAGCCACTTGAGCTAAAATTCCGAGCATCATTACTCAATATAGTAATTGATCGACATTTGACAATTTACACACGAAAAATACTCGACCAACCACTTGAGCATCCTATATATATATATTTTTTTTAATTAGATAGCTCAAAATAATGATGCTATCAATCAAATAATCGCTAGACACAAGAATGTGTCAATTTATACAGTGGCAATATAAAACTATGGATACTTAAACTAGAAAAAAAGTTGTTGAAAATTCAACAATTCCAACTTTGCAATTCCAAACATACATTCGAAATAAATATAAACTTTTAGAATCTAATTTGACACTTGATATATCTGATTTTTTTTTCGTTTGTCACTATCTATTAGAGCCCGTTTGTCGTTCAGTTTTGGCCATTTTGTCTACAATGAAAAAGAAGATTCGAATTCCCCATTTTCGTGAAAAAAATTACCAATTCAAAGAGATTACTGAGCTTTAATCGACAACATATCAACCGAACCAGAAGAAAAAATAAAAACAACGCTGATAGAAATAGTGGCCAAATGAATTTCATATATGAAATTCAATGAACTTTCAATGATCCAAAATTGATTCCATTAAAAATTACAATGATATTTTATTTAAATTTATTTTATTTTTGAAATCACGTCTACAAAAAATGAATATGACGATCATCTTTGTGCTGGTCAAAGTGTGTGTGTGTATAGGTGTGTGCATGTGTATATTATTTTGGGCGTCCATTTCCAATTGTGTGAGTAATATTTTTATTTTGGTTTTTATTAAAAGAAAAAACAAACAAGACAATCCATTTGGCTATATGAATCAATGAATGAATTTGTAATGCAAATGCCGATATGTAGTCCATCGTTTATTTCATTTGCTTATTTGATTGCTGTTGTTGTTGATCATGTTCCAGGCGACGTTTTTTCGACATTCCACTTAAGTATGCATCACTGAATGGAGGTTGATGATCATTTTCAATGTTTTTCTGTTTTTGAATATCCTCTTTAATGATTGGTACCTATTTAATATCAAAGATACATCAAATTAGATTCAAGACATTCGAAAAAAACTACAAACCCATTCGTTCGGGACGACTGATTGCCAATCAGCAGATTCTTGTTCATTGTTTGTGATTCGATTCGTTGTGGGCGGATGCAGTCGTTGAGGTTCAGATGATGTTGCATGCATTGAATGAGTACTAGTCGAAGGTGGCATATCACTGTAGGCATCGGAGAATTCCATATCTTCCAAGGAATCCATCGAATTTGAAGGGCCATCGCTGTTTGGCTGGGGTTGTTGTTCTTGTTGTCTGCATGATCGTCTTACAATGTACGACTGAATTTCAGCATCCAATTGATTATCCTTAACAAAATCAGTGGTTATCCAGTTATTGATTCGCTGAGTGATGATCTGAGTAAGAAAATCTCTGAATCGTTGGTCAGCAATATCGGCATATTCGGTCATGAAACGCATAATCAGCGTAGATCGGGCATTTGAAGGGTCAGCAAAACAAGCTAAAATTGGAAAGAGTCATAATTGAATAATGATTAACAATAAATCTTACCGTCACAGAAATGAATATAAGCATTCATAAGGTATTTAACAGCATCAGTCAGCTCATCCCCGAAGGTTTCATCATTATTCGATTGCATAATTTTATTAAAAAATTTAATCAAAGTCTCTTGAACAAAATTCCTGAATGATTCAACGTGATCAACACCGGTTGCAGGTCTCATTTTGGCCTAAAAAATTTGAAAAAATGGTATCAAAAGTCAATCTTAAAAGTGCCATATTAAACTTACGACAATGTCGGTCAATAGTGTAGGGTGATTGGCAATCATCGTTTCAATGTCTGTACGAACATCAGTTCCATCATGATTATTCATTAGGAAAACTCGAATCGCACGCTGTAAATGTTGTCTAAGACGGGCAAAATCTCGGAAATTTGAGTTTATCATCTGATACAGATCCTGGAAATTCAGGCTTTGAAACAAATATGACAACATATTCGACAACATTGATTCGTCATTCGAATTCAAGAGATTTAAATTACGTATATAGTCTTGGATTCGAGGCGATTGCTGATGATCACCCGATTGGAATTGTAAACCAGCCTGTGAAGGCAATTGATTGATTCTTCGAAGCAAGTAGTCGATAAAATCAAAAAATTCCCGACTTTCGTCCGAGGTTGGAGAATCACCTTGATCCAATTGAGTGAGATTAAGCAAACTTTCTCTCATTGAATTCAAAATTCCCAGGTCATTATCTTCACCATTAAGAGCGGAAGATCTAAAGTTATTAGGGATGTCACCCATGATATTATTTTGACCAAACATTTGCATCAGTGGTTGTGAAAAAGGCATTGTACCAAAATTTGTGGCTGAACGAATCTCGGGCATCGTATAGGTTGAATTACTAAGAATCAATTGAATGCAACAAATTAATAAAATA
The DNA here is from genome assembly GCF_024713945.1 of Dermatophagoides farinae. NCBI lineage: Eukaryota > Metazoa > Arthropoda > Arachnida > Sarcoptiformes > Pyroglyphidae > Dermatophagoides > Dermatophagoides farinae. The sequence goes on along the minus strand of NC_134679.1, from coordinate 3,797,570 downwards.
GATAAGTAAAAATAAATTCTTACCAATTTAAGAATGGATCAAAACGAGCCGAAAACAATTGCAATGGATTGACCATTGGATTATTTGAATTGTTTTGATTCGAACTACCGTTATTATTTATTGTGCCGGTAGTAGCGGCAGCCGAAGAGTTTGGATTCGATTCACCTGTAGGAGCTTCATCTGAATCCACAGGAGGATTTGAAAACTGTGCTGTTGTGTTGATGCCATTGGCACTATCTTGCTGTGATTGTGGCTCGATTGGATTGGTATTTGGGTTTTGGTTCATTGCATTGAACGCAACATTACTTGCATTATTAATTAAATCATTGAAACTGACATTTAAATCTGAAATCGAAAAATTACGAATCGCACGAGTTCCGAGGTTTGTACTATGTCCATCAATTGTTGCATCGACTTCCATTAGCAATATGGGTGATTGTGCTACAAAAACACTTCCGGGAATCGATCCTAATGATCTGAACATTGAATTATTGTTACTTGGAGCTGCATTAGTCGGCAGACGATTATCACCACTTGGTACAGGAGGAGAAACAAATTCATTAGATGGACTTGAAGAATTTGAGTTTCTTTGCTGAACGTTTTCCGAATCTGTTTCTGTAGTAGAATTATTTTGATTCTGATTCGTATTAGTGGTAGCGGTAGCAGATGCATTAGGATCGTCATTAACGTTTGAAGCGCTGGCAGTTATGGTAAAATGTGTATCGACGTTAGAAGCTTGTTGTTGTTGATGTGGTGATCCTAAAACATTCAAGGTGATTGGCGAATTAGCATCGTTCGGATTGATAGATAAATCAGTCAACGAATGAAATACGTGTGATAAATGGTGAACGATTCGCATAATGATAGAAAAATTATTCTGAGATTGTCTATCAATATTATTGGTGCTTGAATCGTTCTGTTCTTCTGGAGTTAATGATCGAATCCATGTTTCGAGGTAAGGTTTCAGACGATCCATATAAGAAATAACATCAGAAAAGCAGCGTGCATAATCCGCCAATGTGATTGATTGATTATCGCCAAACGCATTCATCTGATTCCCTCTTGGGAGATGTGAGGGATCTTGCAAGATCTGAAAATTGGTTTCAACATAACCAAGCAGCTGACGAATATGATTGAATCGAGCTCGGATATTTGACGATGCGGCATTTCTTCCACCTGCTCCACTTGGCGAAGATGTTGCTCCGACCGCTGAATCAGATGCGTTCGATTCATTAGAACTATCTGAGCCTGGACGTTGGGAGAACAATTGTCGCATGACTTGATTGATAATATTGGATGGTTCCGTTGGAAAGGAGCCCATGAAAACCGATGAACCATCATCGGAACGAAAACTTTGAAATCTAGAACGATTTCGTTCGTTTTGTTGCTGATTATTATTTTGGCCATTTGAACTATTATTGGCTGTATCGTTTTTGGGTGGTGGAGCACGTTTGACCAGATGAATCACTTTACCGTTGTCAATCTCTGTAAAGAATGTAACAAGAGTCAATTTAATATATTGGACAATAAGAATGGATGATAGGACATACTATAATCTTTGAAAGTTTTATCATCGGCTAATACACGGCCACAAAAAATCATTCTCTGGCTTTCTGGTTCAATATTGAGAGTGGATGAAATTTTTTCCTTGAATGCCCGAATTTTAATCTAGGTGAACAATAATCATCGAAATGAAAGTAAAAATCAATATCGAAAACATAAATGATGATATGTATAAAATTATTAATTACGAAAGAATTAAAAAAACACTTACATCATTTTCAACTTGAAATTGATAATTTTTTGAATCAATTGTTTTGATTGTTACTGTAATAAGATCCGATATAATTGCATCAGATGGTGATGAAGGTGCTTTTTCATCTCCTCCGGATGTTGTAGAATGATCCATTATGATCTGAATCTATGATTTAAAATGAAATGAAAATCTTGACAATGATGATGATGATGATGTAAATAAAAATCGAAAATCGATATATATTGTCAACCAATCTGATGAAACGTAGCGAAATTCTAAAAATCAATAATGACTAAAGGTCCCAACCACACACACACACACACACATATACACACACAGTGGCAGCAACGGCAGCTGTTATAAACACGAAAAAAAAAATAAAAAAAAAAGATGAACAAGGGAGAGAAAAAAAGAATTTAACAAGAAAAATATAACTATGCGCATGCGAAAAACATTCTTTATGCATATAAATGGCCCGTCATAATAAACGTTTGGTAGAAAATATTTCGATAATAGATGGCACCACGTGCATAAAAAAAATGAAATATGATTTCATACAAAAAAAAAAAATCAAAAAAGAATAAAAAATTCAAAACTCATCATTTTCAAATATGGCAATGAAAAAATACATTTATTTATTTATTATTTATTTCGAATCAATCAAGAATGATTTGAATGATATTTACACCCACCCACACACACACACACACACAGACACACATGTACAAACACGCCCACACATAAATACAATAAGATTCATATCTTTGTTTGTGTTAGTTTAGCAAAAAAAAAAAAAAAAAAAAAAAAAAAAAGACAAATACTTATGAATACTTATTTTGTGCAAATATTATCAATAAAGATAGTTACAAATATAAAATGGTTTCGATCATTTATATGAACAAAAAGATCAGAATAAAATGTATCTAAATAGCTCGACGAATTTCGTTTTTTTTTTGCATATATGATGTGAATGGAAGCAAAGAGAAAAATGATCAGTAAAAAAACAAAATAAAAAGATGTTGAATGTTTAAATAGATATATGTACAAATGAATAGGAAAATATTGTCTTATAAAATACACAATACATATGGCCATTCAATGAAACAATCGAATGGAACATAATCAAGTAATAACAAGAAATATGGTTTCGTTTCTGAGCCACATTGATGATACGTATTAAAATTGATAAAATTTTTTTTTTTTTTAATATCAATAGTAGTCCCGTATGTTCGTGAACAGATCCTATTTTATCCCCACAATTTTTTCTGGATCATGGTAATAAATAAATGTGAATGATAATAAGGAGCCAATGTTTGCTTGTATTGAAACGAAAAAAAATGAAATACAAGGAATTGTCATCCATGTTTGTTTTTGTGTATTTATGTATGATATTCATCGAAGTGGGGAGTAACCATATCACAATGACAGTGTGTGCATGAAAATTGTCACATTGTATTAATGAAAATTATTACAGGGCTCATCACTATTAAATGGTTTTTCATCGTGTGCTATAAGCATCACAATAAAAATCAATCATCCGATTGAATGATGGATTGATTACGCATATTGTTTGTTACTATGAAGAGGATGATGATGATTTACATGATGATGATGATGATTATGGGCAGCACGATAGGTTTTTGTTATGGTCGTTTTATCAATTGGATAGCTGCCTTCATCTTTTTTACGCATTCGATATACGATAAACATAACCATCAGAATGGCACACAATAATCCGACCACAGTCCCACCGATGACAGCTATTTTTACCAAAGAAAGAAAGTTAGGTAAGGTTTCAAAAAAAATACGATACAAAAACATACCTGCAAGGATTCCAGGTCGAGCAAAGAATGATGCCGAAGCTGATGGCGTACGCGGGGGAATATATTTCGGAGGTGTAACATAATCTGGAAATTCGACATCATCAATACTTGGCGTCATCATTGGTGGTGGCTGACTGGTTGTTGTGGTCGTAGTAGTTGATGATGACGTAGTCAGAGGACGTATGGTCGATGTTGTCCATGAGGGAATTTCTACAATTGATGATTCTGTAGTGCTGCTGCTGCTAGGCACAACTACGGATTCTTGATCTATATTGGAAGCTAAATCATATACAATAGATTAAATAATTTTATTCATAGATGAAAATTCCCATCTTACCTCCAGAGCCTTCTATACCGTCATCATTATTATCAACACAATCACCAGATCCTTCCAAATCTTCATCATCGATAGGAGTTTTGCAAACTTTAGATTTGGGCGTCATTGGTGAAGAACTGTAGACTGTAGTTGATGTGGATGATTTCTGGGACGTTACAATAGGCTTCATGGTTGTAGTCGTGGTCGTCGTTGTTGTAGTAGTTGTTGTCGATGTTGTCGTGGACGTCGATGTGGATGTTGTCGTAGATGATTGTTTATCATTGATCGAGTCAGCAGCTCCGGAGCCATCAATTTCAAGATCATCATCATCATCTTCTTCATCTTCATTTGGATTGTTTGGATTCCGATGGTGTCCACTACCTTCGGCAATGTCCAAAAAAGGATCATCTTGTTTGCTATTATGTCCTCCACGTTTTTCGTTAGGGTTTTTATTTCGAAAATCGGTTGATGTAGGAAGAAACGATGAGAAACTTTCGCCATTATTATCGATATTCAGGTCATGATGGTGATTGCGACGAATAGATGATGATCGGCCGATCATTGATGGATAATTGTCGTAATGAGCCTATAATTGTTCAACAATCAAAATGCAAAGGAAAAATTAGTTAATCGAATAGAATCCCATTGTTTCTAATGGCAATAATAATGATCGTTTCCTGATCAAATTTCAATAAAAAAAAATACAAATATTCAATATTCTATGATCATATCATCATAATTACATAAAAACGATAATCTAATCTAATTGAATAATTCGATTTGTCCTTTATTATGGGTTATGCCAATGAAGTGAATATTAAGTGAAAATCATTCGAAATTCTATGGAATCCATCCGCCACATAGACACATCATCAACAGTGGGATTATAATTTATTAACGAATCGAAAAATGTTCATCTATCTATCAATTGAATTTCGGTTGATCGGTAGTTCTTCTTTTGAATCCATAAACATTTTGGCTAATAATAGTCATGAACAGAATAAGAGCTTCATCTATAGTTTCGATATGAATCAAACTTGCAAGCCAGTCACTTTGTTGTATCGTATGTCAACTATTATGCTACGAAGCTTTTAGCATCCATCAAGATGGCAAATGCGGCGATGATTACAATCAAACTATAAAAAACCAACAACTAACAAATAGCTCTTTCACTTATATATATAGTGAACAAGCTAAATACAATACAAAAAAAATTGGCTTGAACTTGTTTATCGAGTATATATTATAAACCCCAAACTATTCAAATAGTTTCTTTTGATTTTAAAATCATAAATAAATAGGAATCGAACACTCATCTACCATGGGCATGCATGCATACATAAATGGTACTGGAATAAATCAAACAAATCGAGAAACAGAAACAAATTTTTTTGTTCTTTTTTTTTGGCAAATCCAAAAAGGCAAGTTTCCTTTTCTGGCCAGAAAGCGAAAGTAATCCAAACACACACACACACACATGAAGGAAACAAACATAAAAAATGTGAGAAAAAGAAATTCTAGTTATCCACAATCGTTTGCAAGGACAGTAAAGATGTGAAAATTCAAAAAAAAAAAATATTGAATGCTCAGCCAAAAAAAAATCGACACATCAAGACATTGCTGTCACTATATTTGATCGATACAAATTATAATCTACATGCGTAATGGATCAAATATTTAAATAAATAATCGACAAAAAAAACATCGATTCTATTCAATATTTGATTTTGAATGAAAAAATATGCGGAAATGTATAAATTTTATACAATCGATATGGAAAAAGATGAAAAACTAATGGATCGTTAGATTAAAAAAAAATTTCGGTAGATCGATTGGGATTAGTAGGAAAGATCGAATAAATGGTCATTTATTTCATTGAAGTTTAAATCTATAATGATCATCACCATCATGCATGGAAAAATTAGGTTATAGAAGGATTGTAAATTTAACATTGATTGGATTCGTGTTTATACACAACAAAATTTGATTAACCAAATGTCATAAACTTTGCGAACTTTCCATAATAAAAAAAAATCACTAAATCAAACCTAAAATTAAATTCAATGAGTTTGATTTGATTTCAAGAATCGTATTGGCAAAAAATATTGAACAAGATAAATTAATATAACTCCATCTAATTTTAATAGAGGCATTATTAATATCAATCATAAAATTGGCACTATACAACGTCATCGGTTTAGGTCACTGTTTTATGATATCAATAATTTGAGCTATCCACCAAACACACAATATCTCGATGATTATTGCTTCAATTTAATCAATAATGTGGATGCAATGAAATAGACAAACAAGGATATGATCAACAAAATCTGTTGCATAATGTATGCTAAATCATAAAATTTGAAATTTGGATGACAATATTAAATAAGCAAATATGGCTCTCAAAACTTCAATTTAACTTTGCCTGTCTATAATGTTTCCTTGACCAGAGACAAAAAGATTATTTTAATCAGATAAAATATGCAATTATAACATCAGCCCACTAAATCAACAAAGACACTGACAGGGTTGATAATAATTTATTACGATTGGAGAACAAAGGGATAAAAAAACAAACGACCTACGGTCATCAAACTATTTTTAAGTTAAAAAACTAACTTAGCCAATTAAACATTTGTAATCAGGGATCCTAGAATAATTCCGGGGTATTTAATCTTGTCTAAAAAAAGATGGCTGAAAATCAACAATAAGCCGAAATGGAACTTTAACACAAACAAAAAAATAAATAAATTGTCCAAATTTACAGCGATGACCAGTGAAAAACAAAGTCATCAGCCATTCTGATCACACAAACACACACACACACGGGCAACATAGATGAAATGTATTAACTTATTAAATTGGAAATGACCATTTCGATTTTGGAGAACGACAACTTTTCAAATTGGATCTGCTTAATATATTCCATATAAATGTATGTCCACATATTTGAAACTTTGTGTGTGTGTGTGCATTTATGTGTGAATTAGAATGGATCGACTTGAAAGTCGATTATTATATATGATGATGACTGACGAATTCGTTATCGACTCATTTGTTCCTATGCTTTTCCGTTGTTTCCTATTGATTTCGATTTCAATATTTGTTGGAGACAAAAGAAAAGATTGAAAGACACTCATGTAGGGTGGTAATAGTCAAAAAAAAAATATAGACAATTTAACGAAGAGAATATAAAAAAGAGAAAAATTTTTGTCCATTCGACTTGTTGGCACCAACACCCATGGAGTGAAAAAAAATGTGTCGGCATTCACAATATTTGCAAGTGAAAAACCATAATTTCTCAGGATATTGAGGTAAAAGGACAGCTTGTATTTTTTATTTTATTTTATTTTGGTTCATTGTCAACACCGACACACCTTTCGGCAAAAGTTTCAAAAACCATCATATCAAGAGCCCGATAGACAGTGTAAATTTCCACACAAAAGGACTCCTACAATGGCCTAGATGTGTCATTTAATATATTAGTTCAATCGACTTAGTTAGTTGACCAAAAGATCACAAATGAATAAGCAAATTTTGAAGTAGACAAGTTTCGAGGCAAAATTAAAATTAGTTGAATCTCATTAGAGACAAAAAGAAACAAAACAAATAAGAGAAAAAAATCAATGAAATTTTAAGAACCATAAAATAGCGTATAGAGATCAGGCATTACAGAAATTTATATGAAGATCGATCCATTCATGTTAAATGTTTGTCCGAAAAAAAAGTTGCAGCCATAATTATTACTATTATTATCATTTCTCATTTGTGGAATTGTTCCAGATATAGTCTCTCACAAGGCTACGGGATTTTCTGTTCTTTTTCTGGTCGATCGTTTGGGCGTCAATGAGATGAACGAAGGAAAAAAATCACCACATATATATCAGTTGTTCACTGTAATAGACACAGTGTATTTTCTCAAGTTTTACAGGAATAAATGAAAATAAATTCTTTGTTTCAACAAATATACACACACACACCAACCACAGTAACTTGAATCGATAAAATTGAATCGACAAAGGAACAATCGTTTGTAGTTTTTACAAGAAAAAAGTTGCTAAAAAATTCATTATATTCTTTATTTATTTTCACAAATAGATAAAACATTAAATGATTTGCGACGAATTTATGCATGAATTTTTTTCAAACATTGTTCCTCGATGATTATCACATACACTCCGATACTAAAACATTAGTTTTGAATTCAGAATCATTTGAATCAGACCAAAAATGACCATTTATATCATCAGTATCATTATCAATGATATTGCATTCATAATGAATTAACTTTTATACACACAAAGATGTGCTTATGTTGTGTGTATATAATGCTAATAATAGGCCACAAAAAAGTCATCAAGATGCAAGCATCATTACCCATCATATTTAAACATGTCAAGCAACAATCTTAACAACGATGGCCATTGGCCAACGTCTTACGAAAGAATTCAACTGGTTGCAACAGAATTAATGTGACAAGAAAAAAAATACATTCATGATTGAAATGGAATTTGATGTTTTTGAATGGCCAGCTTCTATAGAAAGATTCACTCAGAAAGCCTTGAAAGAAGCTTTAAAATTGGATGTTATAACTTTGATTTTAACGATTTCATCATATGAATCATTTTTTTTTTCATTGAAGCAATAAGAATAAGAATTCTGTTTATAGTTATATAAAGATTGTGTAATGTTTTTGGAATCTAAAGAAAATCACCTACGATTTTTTCTAGAATGAATACTAAATTTTTTTAATATTTCGTGTCAGCAAAAGACTTATCCAAGAATGGAAAATAGTGGATACCATTCGGGAATATTTTAGCTATTCAAAAGTTGTTGTTCTATTCACATAAACAGGGCAAGTGGGTGGATGCACTGAATGAAGTAAAAGGTCAAATGGCCAAGAACCATCTGCTTGCAGTTTTTGTCGTTGTTATATGAACGACAATAACAAAAACAGGACACACGACTACAAACAACGGTGGCGATCCAAGATGTCTTTGAGTGAGGAAAATTTAAACAGTAATGTTAAAAGCATTTAGGGTCAAAGCTAAAATGGACATATGTTTGACCCGGACATGTTCTATTGATATAGACAATACACAACCATCATCATCTTGCATCTTTACCACATCTAAATGATCAAATCAATCCGAAACGGAAGGAAACATTTATGCAATCAACAACAACAACAACAAAAAAACAGCTAAACAAACGATAAGCCAGTGAGATAAATGAATAGCTAATGGAAAAAATGTCAACAAAAGCAGCAACATGCATTAGAGTCATAATGACATCATCATTGTTGTGACTATGAAATTAATACCGACGAGATTTGCAAAAAATTCGAAGCAGCAAAAAATACAACAAGAATCATTCGAATGATGTATTCGATCATGGCCACACAAATATGATCGATTATGTAAATTCTTTTTTTTGACAGAAAATCAAGCCAATAGAACTTTCTAAGATTCTTTTAATACAAAAACCAGTCCCTTGTTTATCTTGATCATGATCATATTAGAAAATTAAACGAGATATAAATCATAAAGGACGGCCGATGACTTATATGCTCATCATTGATTATGGACATAAAATGATTACACATCTTATTGGCAACATAAAGCATCAGCTGGATAAATAAGGCTTGGTGAGTAAAGCAAATAAATGAATAGAATGCAATTTGTTTTTTTCCAGTCTGACGATTATCATCAAATATAATAAATGAGCCACAATGTATAGGTTTACACATTTCCACAAATCAGGTAGACAAATCTCATCATTATTATCATCATCATCAAGAATAAAATATTTACATATGATAGTTTTGTCTTATTCATAAAAAAAACTTGGAAAACTTTTAGACCATGAGAAGAATTAACCGTAAAAGAAGAGTAAAAAAGTAAAGAAAAAAAGTTCAACCCTTTTACGATTCTATGCATTCCATGAGTTTGATGATAGTACTAAGGATTTTAGTCTTAAAAATGCTACTATACAGAGTTACTTGTTTCATGACATTGTGCGAAGATATTTTATCATCGAAAATGAGTATCAAACAGAAAAAAAATCCAACTTATAAGAGCCACACAAACCGTCATCATGATTTATGGGCATTGATATCGACCGACACACACACACACACACATCAACTATAGATTATATTCCATCACACATAAAAGGCGACAAAAATCATGGCACCAAAAAAAACGGAAAATGTGAACGAACTTAATGAAACGTTCTTACGTTTATAGACATGATGATGATGATGATGATGACATAATAATAAAAAACTAAAGAAAGTGAGTTTCACAGATCACAATCTTGGATACATGGATCAAGATTGAGTAAGTCATTTCAGTTGTATAGTGTCAAATTTAACTTTAAAACAAGAAAAAATTTAATCCCCATCAATTCACGAATCAATTCATCACAATCTTATTTTCGACTCATTGTCTAGAATTTTTAAAATATTCATGTTTAAAAAAGAAACCAGCCCATATAGAATTGAACATTAGCTTTACTATAGATAAACACATGGTCATAATTTAACCGATATTCGTTTTGGTTTGTAATCATCGTGATTTACCATATTTATTGTTTGTTTGGATTTGGATCTGCGTTTCTAATTGAAAAATTCTGCCAACCTTTTGTGTGTGTGTGTGTGTCTTAAAAACAGCACTAACATTGAGGCAGATGATTATGATGGCCACCAGCCGGTATAGTTTAAGGCTCACTTGAGCCATACAGACAAATTAACAGTCCTTATGGTCAGTTTGGTTTTTCCTGTAGGTTAAAAGCTTTTTCAAAGCTGAAGCTTCACTATAGTGTAGAAAAACAGACTCATGGCCTATGGCCACATTTGGAAAATCAAACAATCAATGTGTCCAGCACATTGCATACTTTTGATGTTGTCCGCCGGACAACTAACGAACATATAGACTATTTGTTGAGGTTCAATCAACGAAAAAAAAGGAAATTATTTTAACACTTAAATTAGGACTGAAAAAAAATCATCGAGAGGATGTTTTCCCAATAACAGTAACGACAAAACTGATTAGATGTGACTTTTTAAATAAAAACAGATGTCAACGGACAATGAATTCTTTTGACGTTTCATAGCAGTTTAGAAACAGTTCCAAATTCAATGGCTACACAGTCATTTCTCTAAATTAATTAATCAACCATTCAATTTAGCAGCTGTTCCATCAATCGCTCAATTTATTTATTGATTTCAAACGAATATAACACAATTTTTTCCAAAGATGAACAAAGAATAGATAGGAAAAATCAAAAAAAAAAATCTTTTGATTTTTCATTGGTTGCTACTGGTAAATATAAAAGTATTACCATTACCATGTCAACTATAATATCAAAAAATATAAAAAATGTGAAATATAGTGTCGGCAAGAAAAGATGAGATATCAGAGAAAAAAAGTGGTGATAATAAAAAAAAACTGTCAGCTTAAAAAACAACAAAGAAAAAACCGGCTAACTACAAAAAAAATAGAGATTAAGAAGCTTGAATAAAAAAAAAGATTCGAAATACTGGTCATTCATTCTATTCAGACCAAGTTGATAATGGATAAAAAAAGATTCACTAGTCTAGGACCTAGTTTGTCGTGCCATTTGATCGTTATAGTTAGTATGTTCATAAAAATAGACAGATAAATCAAAATTTGGATCAAGGACGATGAATCATCATCATTATAGAATGATGATAATATCCGAATTTTGTAAACAATTGTCACGTTTTTACGTTCTTTTCATTATCGATTTCGTTTCGATGTTGTTCGACATATACAAACTTGTCGATGACTACCATAACGACATCTTCAACAGTAATTCTGTGTGCTATGTCTTTTTTTTCATTGGATAAGATGATGATGACGATGATGGGTGACCTAGGACATTTTCTCCTGGCATCTTTTTGCTTGTAATGTCTAAATAAGGATATCAAATATAAAATGGCGACTGACAAACAAGACCACTTGATGTATGTGTGATATGATTTCGACAGAATGATTTTTTCATTTTGATTAACATGTCATTTATAACTCTCAATAATCTATAGTTGGAAAATTCAATGACTAAAATAAAAATCAAATCAAAAAAAAAAATCTAAATCGATTATATCAAAATGAGGATATCAACATACAAAATACACACACACACACACACGATCAAAGTAAACAAGCCTTTTAGCATCAATGTAATTATGAGATGTACACATCCATCGATTTGAAGAGAAAAATGAAAGCAAAAATAAAAATTGACTTGCCTTTTCGGTCGATACTGTCGTCGTGGCGATTATAATTATCATCAAAAGCGGCAATAAAAATAAAGATAGATTCTTTATAGGAATCAAATTTACAATGAATTGCCATATTAATCGCCGATCTGAGAGCAATATCGATTGTGATGAACACTTTGAATATGTAATTGGCATCGATAATGAGGATGATGATCGAACACAATGATGTGTATGTCTTTTATCTATGGAACCATTTAATGTCCATGTTGATGAATCACTATTTAGAGATTGCTGCTTGTGAATAATAGTTGTTGGTTTTAAGCTATAGCCTGGTCTGTTTTTAGATCGATGCAGACATTTCCATTTTAATCTCGATGTCGATGACATCGATGTCGACTCGTATAAGTTGGATGACATTTCCATAATTGTTTCGAATTTTGATTTTCAAGCCAAATGTTTTCAAGGTGTTTTCAATGGAAATATTAAACCATTGATTTCAATGATAATATGGTGAATCAATATGAACAAAATGAGCTAATCGATGCCAGATGTGGGCATAAACACACACACACACACACATCTACATCAACGAAAATAAAAACAAAAATAAGCAGAATTTTTTAGGATAATCTTGATTTCAAATAGCATTCAACAATCATCCTGGCAATTATAGAGCTGATGATATGACAACAACAAAAGATACTGATGGTAAAAAAATTTGTTTGACTTGATTATTCTAGATGATTTTTGATCCATGTCAAAATTTTACATAGCAAACAAGAATCGATTCAAATAAACGCGAGAAATTAAACCAAAAAAAAAAACAAACGATGGACGATTCCAAAAAAATCGAATGTAGGATTCACACTTTTGGGATGGCAAATTGGATGGCTTGGTTGATGCAATGCACGTGTTGACAATAATTGTTTGAAATTGGATAAGGATCGTGCACAATTTGAACTAGTCGAAAATGACCGACATTGGCTGTATAGAGCCGGTCGATAGAACAATGAATTTTAGAGTTTGACAAACTTACAGAGATTGTTGTTTTATTCATTCAATAGCCACTATCTACATTCATATCGATTCTTAAGGAAAATTTTTAGTAAGTTGATTTTAGTTGGCCAACAAACAGATGTATATAAAGATGTTGCTGTTTGGTCGGGTTATTGGCGCCCGAGTTGAACAATTTGTGACTGAAATACACATATTCACAAATATATAACGACAGTGATAGATTCGATTCTATCGACGGCTAGATGGATGATGGGAGCATTCAGTTCTTATGATCATGATGATGATGAACTTAAAACATTAAATTAAAACAAATATATAATATACAGAAGAACATATGTATGGATATATGAATAAAGACGACTACACACAATCCAAAAAGCATACAGAGTATGAAATAAAATAGAAGAGGAGATGATATATATGATTTAAGACAAGTTTGGCCGCGGCCAACGCGCGCGGTAACTATCATCATTATATTACTTATATGATGATCATATCAATACTACTAGCAATTGGATATTTGAAAAACTCCTACGACACCCTATACAAGTAGTGGTAGTTTGTAAAGTTGAGACGACAGCCTCTTTGTAGGGTGGACAGGTGGAATAAATACCATGTTATGTTACATATATGAATACCCTATGTAGTTGTATCCGGTCAATCATCACCCTCCTTGTATACTATCACACAGTGTACACGTACTCAATTTTCCACATTCCTCAGCGTTTTTCTTTTGTCCGTTCGGTTTTTTTTTTGTGCATGCGCATCATCGTTAGAGTCTCGTATACACACAATTAAACCCCCTGCTCCAAAATATACAAAAAAAAATTGTTCACTCCCTCCTCGATTGTGTGCGGGAAGTAGATATTATTGTACCACAACAAACAAAAAGACAGTGAAAATTAAATATGCTTGTCATGCCACCTAGGAGAATTTAATAGAAATCATTGAAAATGAAATTTGATTAATTCTAATTCTAATTAGAGTGATGTTTGTGCATTAGAGAATCTTATTATTTTTTATGTTCCTCGTGTACTTTAATCATTAAATCAGTTGTGACTTTAATGGCAAACAAAAACAAACATTGAAACATATAACAGAAATTCAAGCATAAGAACAATATGATGAATGAAGAGAGACATGTCGCACTAGAATTTGTATGGCCACTCCAATTTGTAGACTAATTCTGGTCATTTCCTGTTTAAGCATTTCCCTTGCCTTTTTTGCTTCAGCTAGCGGCGATGAATCGGTCATTCGTAAGCTATATTCTTCGATCGATTGTTTGGTCGATCGGTCTTCGTCGTTCAATTCTTGTAGCCGTAATGACCTTGCCTCGAGTTCTGATTCTGCCTGATCCAATGATTGTTTCAATTCAATGGCTCGTTGGCGAACATTGATCCATTCAGCCAGTATGGTATTGCAATTCTGATGTAGATAGTTTTCTTTTGCCGCGATCTTATCCAATGCAGTTTTCATTTCGGCCGCTATTCCGGTTAGCATTCCTTCCGTTTGGCTAAATATGGATTCAATATTGGTATGGTGACGACGTGCAGCTTGCAAATGAATTCTCCATTCGTTGCTTATATCGTTAGCCGTTGTCAACATAGTCATACGATTTTTGCTTTGGTTTTTCATGAATCGATGAGCATTCATCTGCGGTAAAATACGTTCCAATTCCAGCTTCCATTCAGACAAATCAATTCGTGCGGCTTGTATCATCTGTTGTCGTAATTGTTGTTGATGATTGCTTTCCAGCGATGCGTCTTGCCATTCCTCATTATCATCCTCGTGAACGACTAAATCTGATTCTGTTTCCAAATAGTCTTCAAACTCTTCTTCCAATATAATTTCATTTTCCTGTTCATCATCATCAATATACTCATCGTCGTCGTCTTCGGATTCAATTTGGATGCCATCACCAGATCGCACTATGATTTCTATATGAACTTCATTGCTCTTATATCTCTCCAGGAATAGTTTGTCGGTCAAAGTGGAAAGCAAAGCGATCACTTCAGCACCATAACCAAGTTTGAGTCGGCTTTTAGAAACATCACCAACACCATATGCTTGTGATGCACCAACAATCTTGTCGATAGTCAAATTTGGATCATCAAAACTGTCCACTTGAATCTGTTGTCGACCATCGTTCAATTTGTTCAGCAAATATGAACTCATACAACAAAAGGCGAAAAATTGCTGTGCTTGATTAATTTGTTTGCTGAAAAAATATCGATGTATTGGTGGGCATTTAAAGTTTGAAACAAATTCTTTAGTATAATCTAGGGCCAACAATTTTTCATTCAGTTCGTGCATTTTTTCCAACAATTCTTCTGAAATTTCTTCCGAGGAGATACTTTTCGCTGAATTTTTCGTAACACCAGGCATTGTTCAAAGTTTACAAGTGTTAACCACAAAATGGCCAAAAATTTAAGACCCGGTCAAAAGTTATTTGTGTTGTTTTGCGTTGAATTACAAGAATATTCTTAGTTGCCATGGAATTTAATTTTTTTTTATGGTCACATTGTCTATGAACGGTATTAGACAATGTTTTTCTGCACGCATTTGACAAGTTGATTCTTGATCGTAAAACGATCACACCGTGCGAAATGTTTTACCATATTCAATTGGAACACGAAATCCAATTGCATCCTCGATATTTTGGACCAAACTTGTTGGATACGGTCAAAAAGAAGTTATTTAAAGATGTTGAAGGAACGTGTACAGGCAAATATGGATTCGTCATTGCTGTGACCACGATTGACAGTATTGGTGATGGTGTAATTCAATCTGGCACTGGTTTTGTAACTTATCCGATCAAGTATCGAGCTATCGTTTTTCGACCATTCAAAGGAGAAGTACTTGATGCTATCGTTACACAGATCAACAAGGTCGGTATATTCACTGAAATAGGCCCATTGGCTTGTTTCATATCCCGGCATTCTATACCAGCCGATATGGAATTTGATGCTAATGCTAATCCACCATGTTATAAAACAAAAGATGATGAGATGGTCATCAATCAGGATGATGAAATTCGTGTGAAAATTGTTGGTATACGTGTCGATGCTACCGATATATTTGCCATCGGTACGCTTATGGACGATTATCTTGGTCTTAATTAAATTCCATCCATTAATAATCCTACCAACGTATTTGCAAATTATCTTATTTGTTGTAGATAATCATTCCATTCACCTCAATCATGTATCATTATAAACGGATTTTCTTTTTAAATTAATAAAATAAATTCGATTATAATGTATAAATTAATTCAATCTTTACGTTGTTTATGATGAGGCCATTGACACAGAATTGTTTTGAATGATTGAATGAATTGGCATAAAATTTAATGATCATTGGATAATCGAAATTTTCATCCCAAACAAATTTTTCGAATCCATAATTATGGCTACTGAACAACAACAAATGAAAGATCAAAGCAATGTAATTCGTGAAAAGCTTACTGATCGTATTCAACAATTGGAAAGTGGTTACAATCAGGATTTCGGAGAAATATTGGCAGATGTAAACGCGCTCCTTATTTCCGCGAATCATCGAGATGTTCAGCAAGTAACCAATCAGATGAATCTGGCTCGTCTTTTCGATCGATTCAATGCTTTGTCAGTCAAAGATGAGCTTTTCACCGAGGAATTACTTCGTGTATTCGGCATGTTCCTAGAATCATTGCCAATCAATGATATTTTTGTTAAATATAATGATCAGATTCTTCAAGGTCTTCAATCGTCCAACGCTACTATCATCGATATGTGGGTACAAAAAGTGGTCAAACCATTGTTCACCAATGAAGGATTGTTGAAAAATATTTCGAAAAGTTCGGTTAATATTGTTCCAATCCTAACAGCTGTCATTGAATTATTGCCTAGCCAAAGTACATCGATTGCTTCTGCTTCCCACGATATTTGCGTGATAACTGCTAAAATATTTCGCCAGGAATTTTTTTCACCACAAATTCTTGACTGTTTGAGAAGATTAAAGACTAGACATTTTCAAACGGAAAAAGATGCTGAACAATTTATGATACGATTCTACGAACTTATTGTTGATATCGCTGCAAGCAGTCAACTATTGCTTGACATGTTAGAAGCAAATGGTTTACTTATGGAAATGATTGAAAATTCACAACAAAAAATCGATAGAGATCCGTTGGTCGCCTTGAATATCATTAAATTACTCACAGATCTAGCATCGAAACCTCATGGTTTGGAATTTGTAAAAAATTCCACTACTCTTTTGCCTTTGATTGCTAAAAAAATTGACAACATCAATGAAGAAGACATGTTAGAATCGTTAATTTTGCCCGGTTGCATAAATTTCTTTGTTCGGATTGCTCAAACAAACATGTCGATATTGTTGAACGAATATCCTCAAGTATTAAACAAATTGACAGAATATTGTCGACAACAACGAGCCGGCAATACCGAGCTTCAATTACTGGCCATAGAATCAGCAGCTTTTCTTTGTCAACAAAGCGAAGGAAAATCTAGTTTAGCTGATAGAATGCCAATTTTTTTGGATACCATCATTATGATGATCAACGGTGGTCATAATGATTTGAAGAGTCGTGCAATCAGTGCTTTGAATGGAATCATGCAGATCAATGGAGGTGATCCCGGCAATAAAGCAACTGAATTGACCCAAACCTGGTATGACCATTTAGATTCATCCGGTTGTGGATTGGATCGATTCATGAAACTTGTGCTCGAACCTTTCATCGATGTTCGAATCTCAGCCATCAATTTTATCCGAATTCTATCTACGTCACTTTGGGGTCAAAAATTGCTATCTGAATATTCAGGATTCCTCGATTACCTACTTGATCGTAGCACAGAGACCTGCAAACAAGGTCGTGAAGCTAAATTTGAAATTGTCTGTGAATTGGCCATGTCTCCTTTCATAAGGCTTTCGTTTCCACCAGAATCGGTTTTACGAATTCGTGGTTATTTGAAAGATGGGCCAATCAACAAAGAAGTTAATGTTGCTTTCGAAAGTTCATAATTTCTGTTTTTGATTTTGATTTTTGTACAAATGTATTTTTTATTATAAAAATAAAAATAAAAAACAAATATAAAGTTTGAATTCTATATTTTTTAATCGCTGCTACTAGCATCATCTATTGGCAAGAATAGTTACAACGCGGGCAATTTCTTTAAAATGTTGCAAGTTATATTTATGGAATTTTTTCAGAAATTTTTTCTATTTATGTTTTGAGCTGTTTATGGTTGCGACAAACTAATTTATTCAAATGTTGTTTAATTATTCACATAAAGTATATTGTTATTGTTATTATTAATTTTTAAGATTCTTCAGAAAGCAAAACAATTCAACGCTTCGCCAAATGCAGTGAATTTTTGTGCACATGAATCAAACGAAATGTGGTATGACAAGATTTGATGAATAAATTACTCATAATCATCTTGTGGTTTTTTTTGCAAAAATTTTAGGCTGAATCGAAATTCTTGAATACGAATACCATAAATATTGAAGTAATATTTTAAATATTCATAGCAAACATAACGAATTAATCATTTGCTTTCTATTAAAATTATATGCAACAATAGTGTAATTTAAGCCACGTCTTGACGCCTCAATAAACATAAACTAACAAGAATCTCGATTAGCTGACCTGTTTTCGATTTTAATCTCAACAAGATTTGTCATCAGCCTCTTTAAACAATAAAGCGATCACTAAGGCAGATTGTTTGGAGATTCATTGGGCTGTTTAAAATTTTTGTATACTTATAATCAAATGATCACGTTTTAGAAAATCTTGTGCAAGAATTGTGGAAATATTTTGTTTTCTATAAGAGGCCAAAAATAGAACAACAATAATTACATGAATAGCAATAAAAATAAAAGTTTTATTTATAATTCACGATTTTCTGGCTTGATGACGATATTGCTCTCGTAAGTTGTTGAACAGAAAAAAAACGCCAGCTATCTTTTATCGCCATCATTCATTATTCAGCAAATATGTACATTGCGTTAAATCGTCTTCAAAGAGTTGTTGATCTTCAATGCATATACACAGAACACAGAACGGTCAGCATTAAACATGGCATCATCATCATTGATCAACGTGAATTCATTTAAATTTATGGTCATCATACCGGCAGCCGGTTCAAGTGAACGTTTTTGTGCTTCCAATTCTTCATCGATGATTACCAATGAAGCATCGACAAAAAATAGAACTCGATCACAATCGTTGCCACCATTTTTCAACAAAAAATCAACATCATCATCTTCGACGGAAAAACAATATACGGTCATCTGTAATAAGCCACTCATCTATCACACAGTGGCCGCTTTTCTAAAGTTCGTCCATTCATTGGTATTGGCTTTTCATCTCTGACTTTTTTCAATTCAAGGTTAAAATGGATCGATCACATTTTGGTGATGACAGCACAGAATTCCATGCCTCAAATGCAAGAGATTCTGTTATCGTTGGCTAAACAACAGCAAAAACGATTCAATATAGTACCCGGTGGTTCAAGTCGTCATCGTTCGATTAAATTTGGCCTTGACTTTATCGAAGCAAAACGAATACAACCCGATTTTATCATCGTACATGATGGAGCGCGACCTTACCTAGATGAACAGGTTCTCCATCGTTTAGTCAGCGAATGTTATCAGCACGGTGTGGCAGGTGTATTTTGTCCTCTCACATCGACAATCATTGAGCCACAAAAGGAAACATTCATGTTGAATCGAGTTCTGGATCGTTCTCGATATGTGGCGAGTGAAACGCCACAAGCTTTTCGTTATAATTTATTGGTCAATGCATATCAGAAATGTTCGACCGATGATCTGGATAATAATACGGAATGCTTAGATCTAGTCAAACGATATTGCAAATTTGATGCTAAACTAATACCAGTCGAACCTTCTCTTTATTTTAAAGTCACATACCGAAAAGATATTTATGCAGCTGATCATATCTTGAAAGAACAGCGAAATATTCTACTCCATTGCGATTTTGATTGTGAAAAGCCTAATGTTAATTATAAATTCATCAAGGAACTTAAAGATGATCTGATATCTAGCTTTGTCAATGTAAGAAATGATTATTCATCACTTGGATCTTTTGAATATTGGATTTTATAATTAATCTGACATTTTTTTTGTGACAGGTGAAATATTTTTCTGATTCTGTAAAGCTCAAAAATACATTGGTTGCTCATTCTCCTGGAACGGTTCACGTATTGTTACATTATTGTGAAAATTGGAGCCGAGTTATCGAACAAAATTTGGCTGCATATGAAAATCTGGTCTATATTGTGGTCAATTCAGATACCGATGAGCATAATCTCAATGATTATGCCTCTAACCGTTTGTTAAAATGGGCTCGTTCAGCTAAATCGAAAGAAATTCGAAATTTCTATCTAATATTCGCTCATCTAAAGGTTCGTGATAAACATTTATAGCAACCTAATCGTTCTCATATGATATTTCGCCATAGGATTTGGACCAGGAAAGTTCACGAATTCGTAATATTGCCGTCTACCTGAGCAAAGAGCTACCATTTGAATTTTCAGGGCAAACTTTTTTCATCTAACATTGAAAACAAAAAAAAACAATTAACACAGACAGAACATTCCAGAATGAAACATTTTTTAATTCCCATCAAATCAATTTTTCTGTTTTTTTTTGTTGATTCACAGGAGAAACAAATATTAATTTAATAAATATAAATAGAATCATACATTTGATTGTGATGTGTAAGTGATAAAGTGAGATAAAAAAAACAAATACATAGATGTCTATGGATTAAATTGAAATGAAAAATGTAATGATGGCTATCTGAATTATTTTTTTTTGTCAGATATCAGATATACAAGTGTAAGTTCGAAATGTTTTCATGAATCAAAATGTGACTGAAAATTACTCTATATAGTTCTATATGGCAATCAAATTTATTTTGAATTTTGAAAAAAAACAAAGATGTTTAGTGATAGGAGAAAAAAAATGATAAAATTTAATAAATCCTAAATGGATATGGATGTGTAAAACAAAAGAACGTTGAGCTACAGCTATGTCTCATGATAATGAGTACGATGATTTTTTTATATTAATGATGATAAGCGATAGATTGATTAGATCATATCATTGGATGATAATGGTAATGAATTATCATCATAAATAGTGTTCATTTATGTCGCATCTTCGGATTCCATTATGTTTGATTTTATAGATTCAGATACTGCAACTTTGTTGAGTTCAGCAATATCGGTAGAAACATTAGCTGGTATTTCACGCTGTTGTTTTTGTTGAGTACGTAATATTTCTTCCAATTCGACCAATTGTCCCATAAAATTTAAATTGGGTGAGATGATGGGTCTTCGTGATTTAACATAGCTATATGCTTCGGATAAAGTCATGTACAGATGACGCATAATGTAAGCAATAGTTATCGTAGCTGAACGAGAAATACCGGCTTGACAATGTACCAGTACGCGATGGCCTTTTTGTCGGGCTTCATCTGTGATCATGAAAAGAAAAAAGAGAGAGAGAATGAATAACGGTAAAGTCAAATTAGTCAAACAAACAAATGAAATAAAATGCCCAGAGCACGATTAAGAGCAAATTCAATTTGTCATATTATTTACATCGCAAGGCCGTTGTCCAGT
The DNA here is from genome assembly GCF_024713945.1 of Dermatophagoides farinae. Taxonomy (NCBI): domain Eukaryota; kingdom Metazoa; phylum Arthropoda; class Arachnida; order Sarcoptiformes; family Pyroglyphidae; genus Dermatophagoides; species Dermatophagoides farinae. Next base: position 3,775,765 of record NC_134679.1, on the reverse strand, counting down.
ATGTAAACAATTCTGAAATTGCACACACACAAAACAAACTTGCACTTAACTCTTTGACTCTTTTATTTGTTCACAATGAATGATGATTGGCTTGCTCACTTGGGAAATTCTCCAAACACTTAGCAAGTCCATTCAAATAATTAAAATTCAAATGCAAAAAGCAATAAAATTGTTTAAAACTTTCAATGAGATCATTGTGTTCCGCTAATGTCAAGCTGTTGCCCAAAGAGGGAAGAAAGAAACCAGATTCTATTTAAAAAAAAGAAAATCCAAGTACCAGTCAAAAAGTCATAATTTGGACTTTTATGAAGAGAGAAAGAAAGAAAAGAGGACAAGTGGGTTATTGAATGGCACAGATGCCAACTAGAATTCGTGTTGGTATACTAGAGGTCATCATATCCAATGAGATGTTACCAATAATTTTGACAATAACATCTGTCACGCATCGAAATTTATGGAAAAGGAAAATGTGGTGCAAATAGGCCTATTTCTTGTCCATAATACACATCATCATCATTAATGATATTGGCCATACAAAAAATGATTGATTCATTATGTCCACCCATTAAACAAGTAGCGTAAACCACACACACGTTTGGTGACCAGAAAAATCAAAAGTAAAACAAAAGAAATCTTTTTCTAACGAATTGAATATCGAACGAGCATGCCATTAATTTACCACCTGGATGACTAAATAAAACAAATGGCCAGGTGTTAGAATTCCAATCAATTTATTGATGACAAATAGGTAGAAAATCCAAAGCGTACACATTAAAATCAAACAACACGCAAACATCGAATCCAAAATGAGTCATGCTAAATCCCAATGATATCGAAACAATCGATGATGATGAGGATGATGGGAAAGTTTCCCAAGGCCTGAGGCCTATGTATAAATTGAAACGCTGAATGAGTCATCATTACCACAATTGTTCTGATTGTTGTTTGGCAACCAACATCACCGCCAACAACAAACAGACATACACACACACACACACTCACACACAGACTTTTACACTCGATCAACGAGCATCAATAGATCAAATAACGTGCATTCAATTGCATTCATTGAAAGATTTTATGAACCCAAATAAATCAGAGCACATGCTAGGCCTTGGATCCGATATTAGGGGGACATTATTACTCATCATCATAAATGTCGCATATACCGAAACGAAGCCAGAGACAGATGGACCTTAGATGGTTGGTCACACGTGCGGCTTGCCTTGCTTTTGGTCCCTAGATTTCTGGTCCAACATGTGTGTGTGTGTGTGAAGTTGAAAAAAGCGGCTGAGATTCAATATAGATCTTTCTGGGTGTAATGTGTGAGTCATATGACCTAATAGCTATAGAATATGCACATCTTGTGACCTAGAAGCGGAAACAGTAAGCAAAGGCAAACTATTGATCTCAAACACTTTCAGCAAGCAGGAAGACAAAAAAAATATAGTGGCCAGTCAATCATCATCACCACAAACATTGAATTAATCGGTCGAAATGTACACAATTTTTAACTGTGAGGATGTTTCAAACGGTCTTGACATGACTGATGAATGATGTTAGTCATTCAAAGGTCACGCGTTTTATTGAATGTAGTTCTATCAGATTTGTGTCATCAAATGAACACACAGCCGCGCACATTTAAAGAGACAGATTGATTCATATAATTGAGTAAATGGAAAAAAACTAACTAAAGCTAGAGGTTGATCAGATTCTGCATTTATGGTGATGATTCAACATATGAAACAACAATTGCAGCATTATGGTTCAATGAATCGATTCGAATGCATTATGTATAGAAAAAGCAAAAGAGAATAAAACACTCACCGATAAACTGGAAAGCTTCTTCAAAATATTGTTTTAAATTCTGTTGATAATTATCTGATGCTGGTAGCCACTTATAAAAACGATTCATAGTTTTGGATGATGGCAAATGTTTGGCAGAATCAGATTCATAGCATTCTGGTTCTTCATAATTGGTGGTATTATCGATATTTTTATTTTTTCTATCACAGTGATTAGATTGACTATGGAATTGTGATGATGAATCATCATGACTAGATTGATAAGAAAATGATTCATTCACATTTCCGGCTACTTTACTATGATCATTAGTGGTTGTCGATGATGGTTGAGATGTTACATTTAAAACATATGATATAGAAAGCTCATCTAAACGTTTGACATCGTTGGCATTACGTTCATTACCCAAATACAGGAAAGGCAGTATAGGTGTTGCATTTGCTTCCATTACTGATGATGAGGAGCCAATTCCTCCATCACCTTCATCACCGAAGCCTGAGGGCGTTTCATCAAAAGTAAATGATGATGATGTAGCCATATTATCCAGTGGATCAGTTGCCGCCATCAATAGACTACGTCTGGTACGTTTGAATGCGGATGAACCACCACAGAATAATGATGAAGGCGATACTATTGATGACATAGATGACGATGATGAGGAACTTGAAAGAAATGAAGATGGTGACATTGATGATACCGAAGATGAACAAGATGATGATGATGATGAGATCATAAGATTACAACAAGAATTGACTGAATTCAATAGCAGAGAATTCTTTGAAGACTGTTCATCATCATCGCCCGTCAATATTGGTGCACTTGATGGATTGGAATTATAATCTGGATCTATAGTTTCAAGAATGTCCATTTTGAATTGTGATTGTTGTTGTGGCTGCTGCTGCTGCTGTTGTTGTTGAAACGAATTTTGACGACAAAATTGTATCCGACAAGTTTTACAACATGGGGATTGCTGTAATTTTAAATTTAAAGCAAAATTTTCAATAGAAACATTTTTCAAAAACAAATGAAACGATAATCTTACCGATTTTCCAATTTTCAATTTTCGACTATTATGTTCTGCATTGGCCATTGTGATTACCATTGGACTTGCATGATGATGGTTATGATGGTGATTGTAGTGATGATGATTTATTCCATTCATATCCAATGAAAGTCGAACTTTTTGTGACAATAACGATGATGAATTGACTGTTGTTATGTCTAATTTGGGACGACGTTGTTGCCGCCGCTGAACAATAGATTGGAGGTGGTGAACATTATTATTATTATTACTGGAAGTGATCATTATATCAGCGGTTGTTTTACTACTATTCAAAGATGGTGATGATGATGGTGGCAACGGTGGTAGCAATAACATCGATGTTGTTTGTGTTTGTGGACAAGATGATGATATTGAATCCATCATGATGAGATCATGAGAATCATTTGATGATGATGAAGAGGTAGATAATAATAAATCATCGGCAGCAGTATTTACGTCAACTGATGTTGTAGCTAACGACGATGATGATGGTGATGGTGATGATGATGATGATAACGAACTAACAAAAGAATCGACCACTAAATGTCCGTTCGTGGCACCTGAATCCAAACTGACCATTGCCACTGCCATGATAATATGTTGTAGAGCAAATTAATGAAATTGTCGAAAAAAGGTCACAGAAAATTTTTTCATCAATTTCCTATAACAAGATAAAAAAAATTCAAACGATTCATCATTATATATAAATATAAGAAAAAAAATCAAAAATTTTCAATTTCAATTTTGACTAGCGACGATTATACACAAACTCTGGATTACAATAAAATTAACGATTTCCATGTGTCATACGGCATTTATATACGCGCGTGTAATATTTGTATATGGGGTGTTGTAACCGATATCATTCGTCATATACCATCATTACATCAAGGAACCAGTTTTTAGTAACAGACGATCATCAGAGAATAGTTAGAGTAATAGTAAACCAACACATAAAATAACAATGGTCAAGTCATCGTCATCGTAATATATAAGAAAAAGTGCAATAACCAAAAATCATTTACAATGGTGGAAAATCAAATACAATACAAGTTATTATTATAACTGTTTGTTTGGGTTATTCCTTGTCAAAAATATCCAAACATGAATGAATAACATTCGACTAGCGGCTATACTAAGAAATTATGATGAATGAAATGACTCAATATCAATGACTATGAATATTTTTTAAAGTTCATTTAATTATCTAATCAATCATTTTCAGTATCGGATCTTTGTTATTGATGATAGATATGAAAAAAAAATCATATGATAGACTAAAAACAATCTTTATCAATAAATAATTACCAATATTGGACTTGGAAATTCGAACAAAGTTAAAAATTAGATTACAATCATCAATCGTTTAGATGATGATGATGATGATGAGTAATAAAACGATCAAAACGAAAGCATTTTCAAGAATACAATCAAGATTTTAAATAAAAAAAATTATAACTACTCACCAATGGTGGTTAAAACAAATAGTGGCATGATGCAAATGGTATTGATTGTTACAATATCGCTATCACAAATGGATAGAGGTTATGACTAATTAAAAAAAAAACTTTTTTTACCTCTTAAATACCATTTCTCGATATGATAAATTATATTGCCATTAATGATGATATGTGATTCTTGTTGACCAAAGAATTGATATGTTAGATGCACAGATACACATAAAGATATTGCACACAAAAATTTTAGTTCAAAAAAGACACCGACAAGAATTGTCGTCGAATGCCGAGGAGAATAAACGAATATAAGAATGACTCAGACATATAGACCCAAATATATTGAGAATACCATAAGCAGTTTCAGAAACAGAATTCAAGAAGCTTCATATATATACACACACAACCACCACCACTATTTCGTTGATGACTAAGAGTCGATCGGTGACGACATTCGTGAGTCATTTGTATATTTTATTGTGATAAAGTCAAGGTGTATCCACAAATATTGGTATAGTATAGTTTCAAGGCGATTTCTATATATAATGATGGTACCATCTTTTAGGGCCACCACTACCAACAATAATAAAATGTTTGAAAATCGTGTTTCATTGGGATCAATTCAATGTTCATGTATTTTCATTCTCATTCAATTGGTCATTCTTAGTCGGCGGGCGTCATGTTAACCACGAATAACCAAGGTGCCTACGAATTAGTCATTCAATTCCATAGCGATACATGAACCTTTAAACTGACGCCGCATGCGTGAGTATGTGCCAATTTTTCACAAGAGATTCTGAAACTCAAAGAATCTAATGTAAATGTGTAAACCGTTTGGTTGTAGTGGTTCAATGGAACAATGTTCAATGTCGAAAAGTGTGGATTTGGCGCCTTGAACACCAGTTTGTGCATATGTATGTACATGGATCAGAGAGGACTGAATGATTATTAATACAAAATAACTGACTGGTCCAAGATGGGCGTCTGGATTTAGCATAAATAACCACCACCATGATCAAACGATAAAAGAACATTAGTGGTCATGGGGGGGGAAAATTCTCTTCAATTCTCATGGATGACTCATCCAATTCATAAGATAATCATAGGATTCGTGATATGATTAGAGCTTTCTAACTATGTGTTCCAAGTGGAATATCGAAAACAATTCTATTGCTAAAAATAAATATTTTTCTTGTTTTGTCCATTTTTGTTGCTAGAATTCCATGAAATCAAAATGGAATACAAAACAACAATGCAAAATACTACATTTATGATCAAATGCACACACAACAACATGAAATTGGAAAACTAAAGAGCAAATATTCTAAAATTTATTATTGAGAATGAATCCAAAAACACGTGCATCCGAGAAAAAATTAATGAAAATAAGGCCATAATGGATACAAATGATGATGATCATCATTATTCATCTGATAGAAAATAAAAAATCAAAGATCAGGTATCAGATTACAAGCTGATTCTTTTTGTATTTTTTCTCAACAAAAAAAAAACATAAATCATCATTGTTAAAAACAGAAAAAACACACAGTGAAAAAATGAAATACCAGTTCCATGTTGAATATATATAGTTTCAATCAAGTAAATTACTATTTTGCTTCAAAAAAAAGACTGGTTCCACAAAAGTTCCAAAAAAAAAATTCCTTTTCTCTTCCATAACAACAATATCAAATGATTTGAAAGAATAAAAAAAGCCAGGTCAAGAGCAACTTTGTTTCATTAAATTACTGAACAATATATAATGGCCATGATCATTATATATTATTCAATTCTTAGAAAACAAACAAAAACTATGACAATCAAGAATATTTTTGGCAATAAAATCATAAGCCAAAAATATCATCTACACAATAACAACAACAATCTCTAAAGATGGATAGAATGAGAGGCGCATGGAATTATTATTATTTAGTTACAAATATAGAACGCTTCTTTTGATCTTCATATAGACTTGACTTGATGTAAACCAAATATTTGTGAGTCACCAACACACCAGATTCCTATCATATGACCTGACCACATATATATTACCATTAAGTGACGTGTCTACAGGCAGTCTAATGTTAATGGAATTTTTTTTTCAATTCTATAATTGTTCAAGTTTTTTTTGTTTGTCTTATTTCGTCACTTTTCACTTTCACAATAAAATTCCTGTGCGGTGATTTGAATCATTTCATTTGAATGATTATGATGATGATGATGATGATGATTGGCTTGAATTAAGATCTCAACCAAACTAGTCAACCTTCAAAAGAAATTATGACTCATATCCTTGACATTGTCTAAGACATGATGATGATGGTAATCAGTGATCATTAAAAAAACAAAGAAACCCGATATCCGGGGGTCAATTTGAATCGTAACCGAAACGTTCAAGCTCAATGATGAGATGAATCATCATCATCAAGGAAATCAAATACATCATTTATTAAACGGATCGACCTAGTCATCATGGTGATGGTCAAAAGAATACAAACGACAATCGGAAATGATAGGATGTTTGTCATGCCATGACAACCCGATGAATAAGTTATTATTCTGTGGTGAATGACCTGGTATCGTGACAATAGACAAATCATCATTGCAGATCACTATAGTGAATGATGATTTCAACACATCATAGATGATTGCATGGAATTTTTTTTTATATTTTTTGGTTTAAATGAATGAAATCATATAGTCATGGAAAACCGAGTTACTATACCCGAATATGGATGAATCACACCTAACCTAAATGGAGTAATTGAATAATAACAAAAAGAAAGAAGAGAGTGTGTCTTCTATGCAACTCATTACTAAAACAAACAACCAAAGGTAGGCGGCATACTCATACACACACACACACACAAACACACAGGCAAACAAATACAGGATGTCTTATGTATAGGATTATGAGGTAAGTAGTAGGCTAGCTGCAATAACATCGTATTTAACAACTTTGAATTTAATGACATTTCAATGGAAATGCCCATTCACATAATAATAATATTGATTATTATTAAGTGAAAGGCTAAGGAAAAAAAGAGGAAATAAACCGATTGTGAGTCATAATATATTCAACACAAAAGAAGGGTTAATAATCTATCATTTCCGTTCAAAATGTTTTTTTAATTAATTATTAAAAGTGCCTAAAGATTAAAGCTTGTATTATTATATATGAACAACAAGTTGAGAATTGAATTTGAATATAGTCTGTAGAAATATATTGATAGGAATGAGATTCATTCCAACTTCAGTGTTGTGTATCATCAATTACTTGAAAATTTTTTTTCAAATTTCTCCTTCATACACATATGTATTTGCACCATCATTTTACCAAATGCATTCATTTTCATACAATATAAAACGAAAAATGTACCAACAATTTTATGAAACCGTTTATCAAATAATACAACAACAACAACAAAAAAACAAGCCAAGGACAAATTGGGGCGTCATATCATCAACATTATCATTAATAGGTAATACATACACACACACACACATACATTATATCGACTTAAGGCATATTACATTAAAAGAGAAATTAAATAGTAGTATATATCGAGAGAAATTTAAAAAAAAAGACCGACAGGTGAATGAGTCATATGAGTTGTGTCACTAAATTTAAAAAAAAACAATTGATCCTTACAGTTATACAAAAAAAATAATGGATCGCATATTTAACATTTTCATTTTCAACAAAAAATCATCAATGAGGAATGTAACATCAATTCTTATAAGAAACGTATGGAAAAAAAAGAATATCTAGAATCTAGATCCAAAACTTACTTTTCATTGAAGTTTTAATAGTTTTATTACCGTTCAAAGTGAATTGTAATTGTATAATAATTAAGTTATTAGTGGATTCCAGAGGCAATAACGGTTTTATTTTGAAAGCTTCAAACTTTTATCCAGAGATTCGAAGATATTTTGAAGAAATTTTTTTTTTGTTTTATTTGATATGTATTCAGTATGAGATGATTGATTATCATTAATTTTGGTCGATAAATAGCCAGTATATATTAATCAGTGAAGTACAACATTGATTCACACATAGATTATGGCAATGATGAATGGGAATGTGACCAGAAGAACAGAATGCAGGTGTCGCAATGAACAAAATTAAAAAAAAACACTCTAAAAAGGAACAATTTTGGTTGGCAAAATAATAGACCAGAATCGAATTTAATGAATCAAAATAAGATGATGATGACGAAATTGAATGAATAAATGAATTTATTGTAAATGGATTAAAGTATATATGAAGATATGAAGATGATGAATCCCCGATTGATGTCGTCAAATTCTTAGAATTCGACGTAGTCGTTTATAATGTTTTATTATTATTATATACAGACGATTATATTATGTCCATGTCAAGTTTATGTGTATGGTTTGCGTATGCAACAATTTTGAATTGGCAAAAATGCCAGCATAATATATAACAGAATCGAATTGAATCGAATCGAATCAAATGAAACCGATGCCAAAATGTTTACTTGTCGCGTATTATGCGCGCGACTACAAAATGACTTTATGTTAGTGAGTTGTATATTTGATGACATCAATGTGCATTTTTTTTTCTAATTGATGATGCTGGTTCTCAGTCACAGTGGTAGTGGTAGTGGTAGTGTTCAATGTAACTCAACAGGTCTAATATATATATATATATTGTATTTACGTCACTTGTGTATGTGATAGAGAGAAGGACATATTTCAATGTGGTCATTCTCATTGATGACTCATACGAGCATTTGTTTATATAAGTAGCGGTAAAGAAAAGAAAGGAAACCATTGATAAAATACAGTATATGCACGAATCATGATAATTTGGTTCTGATTTTTTTTTGGCTAGCTAAAGTGATGATTCACTGTATATTTGTCGTAATCGTAGTTGCAATATAGTTCATATATATATTGAAAAAGAATCCGCGGATCGGAATTTTTTTTTAAAAGCCAAAAATATCATCTACACAATAACGTTTGTACTAATTATGATTTTTTTTTCATCATCATTACGCAGACTAAAATAGAATTTTGCATATCGGGATTTTTTACTGTATATATTTATAGCAGATGTGTGAATATCCCTCAAGCAAAGAAATCAAAGAAAGAAAGCCGGGTGTTGAAAAAAAAATTGAAATTCAGTGCCAAGTCTATAGGTTTTTTTTTATTGTCTAGTCAAGCATCAAGAGTGGTCGGTTAATTTTGTTGGATATTTACCAGCTGGCAATAGCCTGTGAAATACAGAATTTTTTCTATTATTGTCAAGAAAAGTACTTGAACCTGATAAAAAAAGGGTTCAATCCTGGAATAGATTCCATCGAAGCAATCGTGCGGAATTATAAGAGAATTTTTTAATCGTATCATCATAGATTCGGTTTATCACAATAAGAAAATATTTCAAAACGGGTTAGATTTTTTTTTTAGATATACGAATGGAATTCTATTGTTCGATGATGATGGTTGCAATGCAATGATGCATGTAATAATAATAATAACAATTGTAGAATTCCACGTGCTAAAAAACTTTTATTAGAAAAAAAAGAATTTGTATTTTTTTTCCTAAATAAATAAATTCAATAAAAATTATAAAACCTTTTTCTCATTGATTCTATATTATATTTTAGTGGTAGTTTGCTCTCCATTCATGAGGTGTTCAACCATCGAATCGATTCAAGAGAGTGGGATTGAAATGATGCGATTTGATGATGATGATGATGATGGAACAAATGTTACAATTCACATTTGAAATGAAACCAAATGTGTGTGTGTGGGATGAAAAACGAACATTTTGGCAATAATAATTTTCATTCGAAAAAAGAATTATTGCTGACACAATCATATGAATGGTATAGGTTTTCGTCAATTCATCAATAAGCGGCTTTTTTTCTGGCTAATTCTCCATGTTATATATACACAACAGTCGTGTGTAAATATTTGACAATCCGTTATTCCAATATTGTGTGTATTTCAAACACACAAAAAAAGTGATTGTTTAACCAACGGTAATGTATGTTTGTATCATTTTAATTTGTTTGCTGTCCAAAATGAATAGAGGGATGAATTTTATTCTATATTATTTGTTTGCCTGTATATCTAGAAATTGAATCGATTCCAAACATTTTGCAAAATTTTTTTTCTCTGGCCATCAATTCCCTTGATGTTAGTGAAGAGTTGTTCATCACCCCTTTTTTCCCTGCTACATTGATTGAAACAATCATTATAAAACCATGGTGTAGGTTAATTTGATTAGAATTCCAAATAGTAAAAACATCCATTGTTCAATATTTAAAATTAATATAATGACAAATGCTAGGAATGTGGATATAATTTGATTAAATACCAAAAAAAAGTAAAGTTTTATAACAACTTTGATGATATAACATTTATTTATTTATTTATTTATACAAAAAGTAAACTATGTTAGCCAAGCAGAATTTTATATTGGATTTTTTTTCAGAATTTCAATTAGATTCATTTTGTTTACGCTATATCTTTGTCATGTATGTGGACATTCAAAATAAAATCCAAGTTAATTTGTCAACTCAATGTCTTTGTGTGTGTGTGTGTGTATTCGATTTTACCAATGATTATCATCATGTTTCTTATGATGATATTCAAATTGTTAAAGCTTAGCACGTACCATCATAATACAATGTTGGACAACGGATGAACACGCGTTTGTTATAATCATTGAGCCAGACAATCCAATTATTTCTGAATATCATGGTTTTAATTTCGTCACACACACACACACACACACACACACATGCAAAGTCCATCATATTGGCACAGATGTCAATCAATCGTACATACATACACACACAAATAAATACATGACATTGACAAATAAATCCGCTTCGGTTATTTTTGATGTATGTTTTTTTTTGGATAGTCGAAAATCTAAATTAAATTTTTCATTCGAGTCCCATACATAAACCTATAATAAAAGATGAAAAAAGAAGAGAGCATGCCATTTCCGTTACTCCATAGGTAGTAATGATAATAAAAAAAACCTAACCACAATCGAATTGTGAAAACCAACCAAAACCGGAAACATCTTGACTCTCTCCTTCTCTCAATCATTCATTCAGTCTTGTAGGTTTCCCATGTATGGGTCATTCAACCATTTTGGATTTGAAGAGATGGATTGTTGTTGTTGTTGTTGTTGATGTTGTTGTTTCAGAAACTTTTCACAACAACAGCAGGGTTCTTCTCATATAAAAACAAAACAAATTTGTTTGACCTATAGGATATCGATTTCCATTCATTCTGTGTGAATTTGTATTTATTTGTCCATGTGCTTTTGTGTGTGTGTGTGTGTGTGTGAATATTCTGTATGATAAAGATAATGGTGAGTGTGGCCGGAAATCGGATTCAATAGAATTTAACAAAAAAAAAAAGAAAAAGAAATCATGTGTTTGCAATATGAATGAGTCATTCAAATTCATTTTCTTTCAACATTAGTACAACCAATGGTCAACAAAAACAACAACAACAACAATCCGATTCTGAAAATCTAAACGATAGAATTGTGAATTGAAAATTACGAACAAATTTTCAATCATGTACATATAAATACAACATGTCAACAACATAACCAAAATGACGGCAATATAACATATATAGAGCATGCAAGCATTATAACGATCAGATCAAATCAAACAAAAATAAATTCAACACAACAACAACCAATGACAATGATGACAATGACAATAGTAGCAGACACGTGGCCATTTTTTTAAGAACAAAACGGCAAAAAAAAATCCCATTCGAACGAAAATGACAATCTAATGAAAATGACAATTAGTTTCAAATATATATGGCATGAATTTTATGTGAGAACGAATCTAAACAATTTTAAAATTGAAATTTTTTAATAAAATTCTAAACTAATTTTAAAATATTTGATTCTTACAGCATTTTTTTTGCCTTTAGGGCGTTTAATAATATTCCTGAAATTCGTTTTAACCATAAATGGAGAGAAATTCCGAAAAGAATCTCAAATAACTAACTCAATCATCAAATAAATGAAATGATGATGATGATGATGACCTCTGAATTGTATGTACGAAATAAAAAGAACGTTCCAAATTTGTATCTATGATTCAAGTGCATAGGAAAAAAAATTGGCCAGATTTTTTTTTCACTTTCATGTCGATCTAAAATTGAATTTGTGTAAATTAGAAATTCGATTATTTCGAATCAACAAGACTACGAGAGAGAGAGTGTCCACATTGAATGAACAATCGAAAATTTTGTCAAAAAAAAAAAAAAAAAAAATAGTGACAGATTATATTGTTGTTGGCAATGGTGATGATGGTGAAACAAGCCGTCTGTCCATTGAACGTTTTTCTTCAACAATACTGAAATTCAGATTCAGATGTTTTTTTTGTGGTTGAATGATGTGATCAATTTCATTGTCGAGGCCATTATCATGTCTGTCCTACACACACACACACATACACATTTGACGATTCGTTTTCAACTAGTTTTAATTGAATTGTCTACAATCTCTTCTCGAGATCTGGATCATCATCATCCCAAACACAATGAATGAATGAATGAATAGTGATTGTCTCTTTTGAACCGTGTATATTTATAAATGTGTGTGTGTGTGTGTGTATTATACGTAACGCGTGAATCATCCTTGATGATCGTATATATACGATGACGAATCAAAATTACAGACAATTTGATCCATGATATGGAGAGAGGAAAAAAAACTTTGTCGCACTATATCTAGCTTTATCATTTTGCTTGTTTAATTCGTTTAGTTATTTGGTTCGGTTCATTTAGTATCATACACCCTTGCTGCTTGTTTTTTTTTTTGGTTGTCATCATCATGATCATCATCATTGAAAACAGACAAAAGCAATATACAAAGTTGAAACGATGGATCACTTCTCTTTATAGGATGATGATCATGATGATGATGGACTATAAATTCTATGTGAATCATGTGATTATCCATTTTAAAAACATTGAATACACACACAAAAAGATATTTTTGGTTGTTGTTTTTTTTTGCCTTTAGGCCAAAAGAAAAAAAAATGGGCTGATGCATTTACAATGTTTATTGCAGATTTGGAAAAAAAACCAGATGGATGACTAATTCTAATTGAATAAATGGATTCAAAATGACAATAGAATTGAAATGATGATTCTTTTTAATTTAAATAAATTAAGAAACAAAAGTTTTTACGTGCATTTATGATTTGCTAAATGGAAACAAAGCCTCGCGCACACACACACATATTGTAGACGAATCGATTTTTTAAATTAAAAACTCTAATATATATACCATATTATAATTGAGCTAATTTTGACTACTAAATGTGAAAGATTGCCATAGATTCATTCAACTATATAGATGGAATATAGAATATTTCCTTGCATTCATATTAACATCCATATTTCGAATATATCCAAGTAAAATAAGGCCAATTGTAACGAGTTTTTTTCTGGAAAGAATTTTTTTTTTCAAAATTCTTTCCATTAAAACACACAAAACACTTGATAAGATATTGCCTGGTTCAACACATGAATTGCCGATTCTAGAACGAAGCTTGATCCAAAAAATGTGGATGAATGAATGAATGAATGAATGTGATGACAGAAAAGCCCACTTGAATTTTTTTTTTCATTAGAACAAACAAATAAAATAGGAAATATTTACCGTTAGCATTGCACACACACACACACACACACAAACATGAACACCATTATTATTAAGGTCCTCTTTATTGAGCTGGTTCGGTTGGATGGCTGATTTTGTCGTTCAGGATGTTCAAGTGGTTTTGTTATAATTCAATTTAGATTGTTTCGTTTCATATTATTCTGAAGGATTCTATTCTTTCAATGTTTAAACACAATTGCTGCTGCAGATGATTTGCATAACATCACAAACTTACTAACCATCGTTGATCAAAGAATATTTGTTTTTCGTTGGTATTTCACCGTCAACATTAAACCAAAAATAAAAGCTCTGCATCTGTTTGTCTGTCGGTTTGTTTGTTTATGCTGAAAAAAAAATTGAAACCAAATCTGAATGATTCATCACTCATTGTGAATGACATTTTTCATCCTGGAAACATGTAATAAAAACAAAACAAAAACTACTACAATCACGGCAAAAACCTATATATGAATGAAAACAAGAATATTAAACTAGAACATCACTAACAAATATTTTGAATAAATCTTACAGGCATGGCAAATTCTCAAGAGAGAGAGAGAGAGCTAAGCAAAATCAGTGGATAGAACCCAGGATCCAGGAAAACTTTTGTTTCAAGGACAAGGACCTAATGTTTTAGATTTTAGCCTTGAATATTATATTATATATGCTTAGATTCAATAAATGGATTCATCGATGATGATGATGATGATAATAGTGATGATAACAATTTCATAAGTGGGCGATAATGGTTTCGCTAATAAATTGTTACCGATATATACACACACATACACACTATAATCATGGATGTTTGATGAAGCCAACAATCCTAACAAACTTCTGTATGTATATGTTTACGTTAGCAATTATCTTTGTTGTATATGTGGGTATACATGGTCGTCGAATATCACAAGGGAACCGACCACCAGGGACCTTGACAAATGGATCCGAATATATGAATGTTTGTATAAGTGGGTGATGTATGAAAAGGCGTGCACATATAATTTAAAGGCACATCCATTATTATGGACTATGAACAAAATGATCCACAGTGCAACCATTTTAATACAGGGTTAATGTTCGCCAATGTATCTTGAAAGTTTTATATTGAAACAAAAAAAAATTGATGAAGTGGCTGATGGTTGTTGAATAGAAAACGGATGTATACGGTATTTGGAATCGTAGGTGTATTGAAGTTCATATATACAAAACTTAACGCACTATTCGATTCTCGAATATTGAAAGTTGCCACTAGAGAATTTCCTAATTTATAGCATTTCTAATGAAAAGTTATTCTTCATGGTACGTTTTCAACAAGACTATTATGATCATCAAGAATAAAAAAAAATCTTGACCTCGAACACAATCACTGGGTATTCTTTAAAAAAAAAAAATTCATTCTTTATGGTAAAATTCTATTTTATTGCCAAAAGCAAAAAAAAAATCTAACAACAACAGTAGAATCGACAAAAAGCCAAAAAATTGACAATTCAATTTGTGAATAAAGTTGATGATGTTGACAATAAGGATTACAAGAATTCGATTAACTAATATTCAATTTTGTGTGTATGTATTCATTTTCCAATTCCAATGGTATCGTCAGAATTCTATGAATCACAGAATGTGAGTAATTGAATTTTCCTAATGAAATGATGATCATTGACATTGACAATGATGATTGCAATATCGTTAAGAATTTAATTTGTTTCACAACTGAACGCAGTGATTTTCGTCAAATAATAATGAAAAAAGAATGCTAACAAAAAAAAGTCGGTGTTCAATTTTTTCCTTATCATTTTCAAATATTTGCTCAATCAAAACATTAAACATCATACAAGAAAAAATGCATGTTTTATGTCTAAAATAGTCATAGATTTTGGCTGTTTTTGTCAAAATCATTTTTTTTTTGGATTTTTTTCTCGAAAATAATTGTTGACACAAACACGCACATATATAATCTTTATGTTTACAGTATATCTTAAGGATAAACAACCATGATGAAAAAAAAATAATGAAAGAAATGTGAAACGAGAAAAAAAACTAGAAAGAAAAGAATAAAACTTTGGACATATGAATATTTTTTTTTTTTTTTGGAATATAATACAACCACCAGAAATCTACAGATGTAAACATGAATGATGATGAATCATCATTGCGTTCTTTTTCAATTTATTTGGTTTTTTTTTGGATTTTCTTTTATATTTTATAATAATATCCATATGGTTTGTCCATTTTTGTTGTTGTTGAACGAATCGAATATACAGAAAAAAACAGCTTCGAGCGATGAATTACACGCCGATTATATATATATGGAAAACAGAAAGTGATCTAAAGCAAAAAAAGAGAAGAATATCAAATGGAATCGAAACCAAAAAAAATGGTAGAATCCCCCGGCGGCATTTGCGATTGATGACGGAAATTTGAAAATTCTATTTTTTTTTTTTTTGCTTATGCACTTATGTTCTAGTCATTTTCATTGCCACAATCTGAAAAACAACAAAATCAAATTCAAACATTACTTTTTTTGTTATTATTAGATAAAAATCCATGCCTTTCCTTTTTGGTTAATCTCAATGGTACAGATTTTTTTCCGTTGTTGTTGTTGTTGTTGTTCCATGTCACAATAATACTTTTGGGATATGAAGAGGGAAAAAAATGGTTTCTTTCACTTGTGACAAGTTGAAATCATTTTATCAACATTCGAACATCTACAAATTCTATATGTTTATATTCATTTGTCACAGTCCATTTTATTACAAGTGCAAGCAAAAAAAAAAAAAAAAAGACAAATGGATCATTCTGGTTCATGATCACACATAAATACAATCACTTTTTTTCGCACTCATTTTACAGATTCTTTTCATCATTATGTTAGTGATAGATAATTGGAATATTATTGCAAAATAATGGATCTATAGTATTTATGGCAAAAAAAAGAGGAGTGAGCCATTTGTCGAAAATTTTCAGGGAATTATTATCCAATGTCGATATACAGAATATATAAAAAGCAGAGACAATGAAAATTGAGGAATTATCATTATAGGCTATATCTATAGTATACTGACTGGTGGTGATAATAATCGCTATGCGAATATAATTTATGAACTTCAATACAAAACAATGTGTATATGATGGTAGTAGTTAGTAGTGGATTAGAAACACGCGTAAAGAAAAAAAAAATTTTCTCGTATTTCCAATGTGATAATAATAAATGATGATTGGCTGATGCGTTTTTTGGATCTCAATTCTAAAAGTTGTCACTGTGTTTTTCTATGATTTTTTTTTCGTAAATCACTTGCATGATTATCATGAGACCAGATTTTTTTTTCTTTATTTTCACACAAATTATCTATAGCTTATTGCTATTAGAAGTGCAAATTATTTCTTCCTTATCCATAACGTTTTTCATTCGAATGAAAGAGTTTCCATTGTCATTGATCATTAGCGGCCATTTTTTTTTCGTTGTTGAAAAAATTGAAATTGTAAACACTGATCATTATGGCCTAATGATGTTGATGATGATGATGATGATGAATCAATAATTTTTAGACAAAATGAAATCAACATTGATGATTCAAACATTTGAAATGCATGCATGCATACTTTTGTGATATAGTCATCCTATTAAACTTAAAATAACACATAATGATATAATATAACTCAATAGATGAAAATATCCGCATGAATCATCAATATAATCATCATTTTATTCTATATAATAGTTGTTTTATGATCTCAAATTACCATTCCATGATGATTGAATGATTTACGGAAAAACGGAAATGACTTTAAAAAATATTATTTTTATTTTTTTTGATTGTTTGTTTGTATCCAATTTTTTCAATTCGGAAATACTGTTTATACGATAAAACGTGCAAGTTTTTTTACATGAAATTCATCATATACAAGATCAAGTTACCTGAATGGAAAAAATATTTTTTTTTTGGTCCGTATAGATGCTTTATAGGAAACTATCATTGCATTGAATGAATCATTCTGGTGTAGAATATTCAGCAAAAAAAAAAAATCAAAATAAACAACTTTTTTCTTCTTGTTTCATGGTAAAGGCGTATCATTTTTTGCTTGTGCATCATGTCGAACATTTTCAATTGGACAATGTCCATTGAATTTTTTTTCGACATGTGTCACATTGTATGTATGCTATAAATATGAACGGAAATGTTGCTAAAATGTTGTGTTGTAAATAATTGGATAACGTAACATAGTTGTGATTAGAGTTTGTCGCTAGTTTGTAGATTTTATCTCCATACATCCATTCATCTATCCATGTTTCTTATCCCTCATCATCATATACCGTTTGTATAATGTATTTCATTGTTCACAGTCATCAACCTATTGTCTGTTAATGTCATTTTCATTGACAATTACAAAAGGAAAATAATGGTGAATGGAAATCAAAATGACATTTTCTGCTTTTTGTAAAATGTCATCGATCGTTTGTATATCTCGAATATAATAATGATCATCATGATGATGACTAATATCTACCGCTTGTTTTTTTTCTGGATTTCAATATAGAAAAAAAAATCGAGCAAACTATACAATAGAATTTCATTTTGAAATGGCATTAAATTTCATAACCACCATCACAACCATTTGACGATCATTCACTTATTCATTCAATTGTTTGGTCATTTATTGTTCATACTCTTGTCATTCGGGAAATGTTTTTTTTTCTTCTGTGCTCTTCACATACAGAAGCCAGATTCAATTTAAGCTTCTTGTTTTGCAACAATCCTTGCCATGAAATACTACATTCGATTGCGTGACTATATGAAAGGGACAAATTTTCATATATTTCCATTCTTTTTATATGAATATGAATGATGAAATTCTAAATTCTCAATTGTAATTCGAATCGATTTTCAATAATTATTTTCGATAAATAATAAGGTCATTTTTTTATTAATTCTTTTCGTTCATAATATTCTGCAATATTTGGATTATTCATGGTTTTAATCTTTATGACATGATTATTATTGGTAATGATGAAAAGTTGATCCACAAGTTCGTATCAGTGTTAGACACACACACACACACACACATTGGTTCAAAGTCGACACGTTGTAGCATTTTTTTTTTTTTCGTTTTGCTTGTCAACAAACTCACACACATTCATTCATTCTAAATCGAATTGATCCTGTAGAATAAATCGAATCATAATGAATGCCCCGTTATCTATTCGCATGATAGGATTGTTTGATTTGTTTCGAAAAAAAACATCAAAAAAAAGAGAGATTTTCCTAAGTCCATTCGTGTGTGCATTTGTTGTGTGTGTGTCTTATAATAATAATAATAATCAGTGCATCAGTTCAGCTAGTCATTCAGTTATTTGTTTCGTCTGGGAATAATCTCGGATGACCGAACAAATACCAATCAATGTGAATGTGTTTTCTGGAAATAAATTGGACGCGTGTCATGCGTTTGTCTCTCTCTATCTTTTTTTTGAAAAAAAGAAACGAAGGGCGAAGGTGAACACAAACGTACGGCGGAACAAACAAACAAACAAACACAAACACACAGAATACAAACATAGAAGCGATAAGATAGAGCGGAAAATCAAGAGAATTTTTCAAATGGAAAAAAAGAACTAACCGTGTCATTAGTGAACAAGAATTATTGTTAGCTTTCATCATCATCATAATCATAATTATCATCAGAATGCATCCATCATTATTTTGGATAACAAAAACCCGATTATATGTTAACGAAAAATTCTAGAATGTACACATAGGATAAAATAATAATAATGATGACCTTCAGGACAGATGCCTTTTTCCCCAATTTGAGATAAATAGAATAAGAGAATAAAAGCTTACTAGCAATCATAAATAATCCACTTATGATCGTCACAAAAATGAATGCTCATCATCATCATTATAATCGGCATTGACAAGTTTGAATGACTCAAATCCTAGCTGGTACGTCTGTTTTTTGTTTTGTTTTGTTTCATTTCAACATTGTTTACATCTTTGAAATTCTGTAATTGTTTTTTATTTTCAAATTCATTTTCTATATAAACATAGTACAACCAATTTCACGATACATTGTTTCATCATGTAGAATCTAAGTAGAATCTGTCATTGAAGTTGATCATCGATGGGAGAATCTTTTTTTATTCGTCATTATTCTGATTTCAAGTTAATCTTGTTAACTTTTATGTGCTATTTTTATTTTTGTTATTCAATCATCAAAGGAAATTGTTTTTCATTCAAATGACGACATGGACAAAAAAAAACACACACACACATAGATGAATGGTTCCATTTGAAAGAATGAATCGTTTTATTATTTTCATTTGTTTGTTTGACGATTTTGTTATTGTCAAATTTAATAAATTCAAGCACATTCTATCTCTCCCTAAGATTATTGTATCCGGTTCCCTAGGTTTTTTTTTCTCGAAAACTTGAAATGATAATGTTTGTAATAATAAAATCTCGATTATATGTATACATTTTTCTGGTCGCCCAGACAATAATGTTCGGCTGTCAAGTTAATGATATTGAATGACACTTTATGAACGTGTTGCTGCTATACGGGATACACACGAACATATATACTTGACCCGAACATTATTTCTCTGAATCCATGGAATTATTACTTTTCTACCTTTTAAAAACAATATTGTCTTGGTGTTCATGAACTCATTATTTTTCATGGTCACGTACTAATCAGATGCTAAGTTAGATTTAGTGATTGTTTTTTTTTTGACATTAAACTTTGTTTTGACATTTTGTTACAACGAAAAATGACATTATATTAGTGCATGCATCGAAATCGAAATCGTTATATAGCACGAAGCGGGAAAATTATCGATAGTATTCGTCCATCACTTTACCGGCTCACATGCTTCTGAGTTTGTTTCTTTGTGTTGTGTTTTTGTTTCAAAATTATTTCAAACGATTCATTCTGATTTTCTTTGATTTGTTTTTTTTTTGTTTATAAGATAAAAAAAACTTTATTAAAAATGTCTGGACGTCAAAAAATCCAAAAAGTGATGGTTCAACCCATCAATCTGATTTTTCGATATCTACAGAATCGAGCACGAATTCAAGTTTGGCTTAACGAAAATATCAATCTTCGAATCGAAGGTCATATTATTGGTTTCGATGAATATATGAACCTGGTGCTTGATGATGCCTACGAAGTGAATCAAAAAAGTAATACGAGAAAAAAAATTGGTTGTATCCTGCTCAAAGGCGAAAATATAACGTTGATTATGAATACCGAACAGGCCAACTAGCATCACATTGGTATTGGATCCAAGATTATCATCAATATTTTCTCATGTTTATTTCGATTAACAATTTGATGACCTCATCCACATCAATAACCCATCTTCATATTATTGTCATTGTAATCGTATTTCATTTTACATACATCTTTCAAAATTCAAATAAATTTTTTTTTCTTTGTAACTTTTATTGATGAATGATTGCACTTATATTTGATCAAAAAAAATCCACATTTTTTTCTTTCTGTCAATTCCATCCAACACCATTATGATTATGATTGATTATGTGATATGATGATGATGATAGCAAAGAAAAATTGGTCACAGATGTATAATAAGTTCATGATGATGAGTTGTTCCAATTTTGATTCATTTAATTTCTTTGACATACAATATCTAGTGTCAATTTAAATTTAAAATTTTCCTCTTAAAAAAATTTAACTTTCAAACATTAAATATTCATCATGATGATAACTAGATGTTGACATTCTTTTTTTTTTATTCGTCTTGGCAGTAATTTTTATGAAATTCTCAAAATAAATTAAACCCATATAGTCTATTAAACTGCCTGTTTGTTCGTTCGAAAATAATAATTATATAACAGCTATAACATTGCTATCCGATATAGAATGCGTAGACGATTCATTGACATGATGATTTCAATCAATTTTAATTTGGATCCATTTTGTCTTGTTTCAAGTTATCAACAATGAAAACACGTATCCCTATCATACATCAGTCAATATGTGAATTTCGAACGAACAAATTTTTTTGTTTGTTTCAATAATGATATGATAGTTTAAATGTGTGTGTGTGTGTGTGCGTATTTGTGTTCTCGACATAATTTGATGGATGCTATAGTTCATATTGATGAAACATTTGGATTCGAATTGGAAACAATTGTTGGAACAAATAACAAATACACACGTGTGCCATAGCAATTTTTCTTTGAACCCAAAATTACTTTTGATTGGATCCAAATAGATTCAAGGATCCTTAATTTATTTCATTGCTGGTGGCAACCAGCTGGCGACCAGTAACTTACTACTATAACCAATGACATTTTGAGTAAAAATGATCGATCGTTGGCCATATAACAGAATGTTTCCGAAACAGTTGAATGAACGTTCGTTCATTTGACTGGTGGTGGTGGATGGCTGGTTACTGCATTGGTTAATTGGAAATGAACGGGCAAGCAAAATTTGAACTCAATAACGAAAAAATAAAACGAACAGCATTTGTTTCAGGTAAATGTTTCAGGATGAGACAAAAAAAAATTCAAATGTAATTCATCTAATGAATACAAAATTGTATTCACTTGGTTCAAATTGATTAATTTTAATGATCAGATAAAAATAGGTTCCAAAAAAAAGTCGCGTGCACTGGTAACGGAGTAAAATAACAGTTAGATTCGAATATTCTATTCAAAAATGAAGATGATGCTACCACCACCACTAATTATCTGGGACTGTTTTATCGGAGAGAATGTCTGGATTTCTATATTAATGACAGAAACTTGAGCAATTTTTATGTCTATGTTCCATAGAGTCTTATCGAATGAAATATCGAAAAAAAAATTCGGGCCGTATGTAAGAATAAAAAAGCATTTGCACAACTGATAATTTAGTCTAAAAGAATAAAAAATGAAAACCATTATTCAAATTAGATTCTCTTGTGTTTGTGTACATAGCAATCATTGCTCTGAAAAATAAATGAAACGATGACTGTGATTTTTTTTCCACTCAAATTCAAACACCAAATTATCATAATCATCATGTCATTTGATCCATAATCCAAATATTTCAATGCTGGTGATGATGATGATGATATTCAATCATCGATTGATGCATCGAAACGACGCATAGGATTATCGAAACTGTGTTTTCAAAAATAAATTTCAAAATTATTTATTTAAAAAAAAAATTAAAACTTTTGTCATTATTTCAAAGAATTATCATATTTCCATAATAATATTATCATTTGAATAAAGTTTTTCTAAAATTATGGAATATGAATATCCGACAGTCGATAGTCGAAACTTTTTTATGATGTGGTAAAAAAAAAAAATAAAAATAAATAATGAATGTGCCAACATCACATCAACACAATAGCCACACATACACAGAACACAGAATACAACAAACATCTCTTATCTCTGTGTGGTTGATTCCTGAATATATTTTCATTTAATTGAATTTTTCGTTTTTTGTTGTTGTTGTCATCTTCTATTTCTTTTATACAAAAGCAACGAATCAGTCTAGATTAGGACACGTGTCTGCTGTATCCATTGTATTTTTTTTTATTTTTTTTTGCTGTTTGTGTGTGTGTTTGTGAATAGAGAATTTTCCGTTAGGTATATCGCTTTAGTGTGATATCATCAATAAAAAAAATTATTTTCATTCATTAGCAATTGAAGAAGAATACACAAAATAGACAAGACCACAAATGAGCCAACGATTTTATTTTGCGATTCGATAAAAAAAAACGAAATTCCAGAAAAAAATTTTGGCTTTTGACAATATATGTGTAATGCATTTTTGATCAATCATCACTAAGCATTTTTTTTTTGTTCGTTACCTTGACATTGGCATCATCAAATCCCAAGTGATTTTTATTTCATTTTTAAAATTTGCTCTCCACCTTGGTTTGTATCCATCATAATCCATCAATGGTTCAGTATTTTCTATTCAATTCATCGATATAAATAATGTAAATCAAATGATGATGATTATTATTATTATTATGATGAGGCTGTTTGATAATCGACGTATTCGATCTATCTACACAATGATGATATGATGAATTCTAAATTAACAGTGGACACGTGTCTAGATATGATGATGATGGCGAAAATGTCGATCATCGTCATCGTCATCGTCATAGTCATCATCATAGTTGGATGAAATAAATGGATCGATCCGAAAAAAATGAATTAGAGATCGGTATGAAAAAAAATATGTTCACTATCGTTCTCTTACTATGCAAAGAATATAATTAAAAAAAATAAAAAAAATACCAGGGAGATCAATGTGCCTGTCAAAACAAACATGGCCCCTATTCTATTCATGCTTTTCATTTTGATATGACATAATATCCAACACAGTGTATGGAGAGATTGGTGCATATATGCATCATTGTAAAATCAAACTATTCGGTTGTCAATGACGTATATTTACGAATTTTTATCAAACATACAATGACAATGACAATGTCAACATCATATATATATCTCGTCGTATACGTCAATCAAATATATATAAAAAAAAGAATTTTTCCAAATTTTGACAGCAAAAAAATTTTTTTTTGTTTGAAAGAAAAATGTCAGTTTTTTTTCTGGATTAATTCGCCTATATCCTGAACTAATAATAATAAGTAATCATATCTTGAATGTGAATGAATTAATTATGAAAATTGTATTGTCCAACCGATGATTGGTTGAATGAGAATGCATGCACGGTTAGCATCCATAATCCAATTAATCCTTTGAGACAAAGCACTAACACACACACACACATATACACAAACGAACAAACCAACAGAATTATCCATTATATATGGATTCGAAAACATCTGGTGATATATACAAGTGTGTCTTTGGATAAAAAGTAATTTTTTTTTTTTGAAAAAAAAGTTGCAAAAAAAACAATTTTCACAATAGTTTTAATTTACAATTTCGAATTTCAATGTGACACGCGTTGCTGACTGACTGTTGTTGAATAAAAAAAAAAAAAAGAATTTCAAATATATTCAGAGAAATTCATCGGTCTGTGACCGATTTTGGAAGCTTATCAGTATTCGAACATTCACACAGATCTAACACTAAACACACGAGTCATATACAAGAAAAAAAAATAGAAATTCCCAAAAATATTCAATCCAGTTATTTTTGTTATTTTAATTTTCAATTAAATCAAATTTTATCAAGTGTTATTATTTAACATTTAATATAACAAAATAAAAAAAAATCGAAATTAAAATTTAAATTTAATAACTCAAAATTCCAGCATATCATTGGCCAGAAATTTTATTTGATCACCATCGGCTATGATTAATGTATCACCTTTGATTTTTGGTTGCGATTGTCGATCAGGAATACTTGCATCATACAAAGAAAAATCTTTAGCAAAATAAGCTTGTCGAAGACGATAATCATTATTCGTACCAAAATAGTCGGCTTCATTCAGATTTAAACAATAACATAATTGGCCATTATCAATGTTCCAAAATCGGACAATATCATCCGAACCTGAGCTTATGATTAAATTTCTTTTTCGATCAATATTGATTTGATGAAAATGACTAGTGTTGTAATGTTTTCCATATTCGACGACAGGTTTAGCCTTGCGACCAAACATTCGTTTGTCATATTGTGCTAGATAATGATTGGTAGCGGATATAATCATTCGATTCTCGTCTAGTTTACATATGTCGAGTATTCTTGAATTTTTTCGAGGTTGATGTGAATTTCTCCATTTTGGACGACCATTGCGTGCCCAATTAAGACTGACAAATTCGATTATTCCACCAGGATAACCTATGACAGCACAATCATCGTTGGAATTTGGATCGCTTTCAAAATCTATACAACAAGCATTTTTAGGATGTGCTGCCTGCAGAACCAGATGTCCAATCGTGCAATGACAACATGTGTAAGGATTTGTGCCCAATCTAATACGATTTGACGACTTTGAAACTAATCTATCATCAATAATTTCGTATAGATCATGCCTAGAAAAACTTGATACGTCTTTATATGTTTCAATTAAATTGATCGTATTGAATTGTGTGACAGGATCATAATAAGGCTTCAACAGATATGAAAAATATTCATCATCATCATCATAAGGAATAGTAATGTTCATTTGAGGTTTTATATGAATTAAATTTTGATTATTATAGACGGCCACTAGTTGAGAATTTTTCGGTCCAGAATCGGTTGATTTAGGATTGAAATGAAAAAATCTTCGATGTCTACAATTGTCAAATGCATTATCCAATGAACGATTAGAGACAACAGAACAAAATCTAGAGTGAAGATAAGTGTTCACACCGGCAAGTTCGAATGTACGACGTTTTTTTGGATAGTACTGAGATTCATAAAAAGTTTGTGCTAATGGTTTCAAGTTCGATATGATTGTTTGACGATAATATTGCATGAATTCACGAGCACGTCGTTCACGTTCCAAACGTTTGAATCGTTCACGTTGATCTGGCGTCATCCTTGATTGATCAATATTGTACCAATGTGGTTGATCACCTTCCATAATCATATGATAATTATACCTGGTTAGATCGGTCATTTTAAAATTTAATTTCGAAGTTTATTCTTAATTTTCATACGCAATCACTTGAACTTTACGCATGTGAGTCAAGAATCCAAAACAATTATCACTGCCATCTATGTTCGACTATCTATATTGTTTATGATTGCAATATGTTTCCATTCTGTTTATTGAAAACAAACTATGTGCATCACAGGTGTATTAATTATGTTGTTAAATCGTTTTTGAAATTTTTATCATTAATCTAGTTCATATGTCTTTAAATGAATGTTGGCTTTATATGCATAATATATGGACACTTCGGTGTTGGAGAATGAAACGAATTTTGATCTTTTCATTGATCATAATGTTCATCATTATAATCATTTATTTAGCTATAGTGTTGAATAGCAAGAATAAAAACTCAATTTCAGAACATTCAACCACAATTACTTATGAACGACAAGATAGTGGTGATAGTGAGATAAATGATGATGGATTTTCATCTTTACGTCGTCAACATCGATTGAAAGAAACAAATTCGAATTTGGGAGATGATGAACAAATTAATAGGCCTTCATTGAACATTGATCAATCTTTGAGAAATTCCACGTCAAAAGCCAAACATTTGGTTGTTGGCAATGGTGACAGCAAGATCTTTTCTCGAATTAAATGCCGCAATTCGGCACAAGGAAAACTTTTAATCACTGATGATCGTGGTCATGTTTGTCAACGTCAACATATAATCATCAATGGTTGTTGTGATGATCTACATTTTGAAACAAAGAAATTTGTTTGTGATACATGTCAGGTATGTTCTACAATTGAATATTTTTGAAACATTTTTTAAATTATGTTTGTTCAACATTCAGACTAACGGATGTTGTGAGATTTACGAACATTGTGTATCATGTTGTATGGCACCTGAAAATCGTGATCACTTGAATCGAATGATTAACGGCGATGCTGATTTCGATGAAGAAGAAAAGAAAATGCGTGAATCATTGCAAATATTTTTTTCATCCATAACTGATTTGTTTGAGTTATGTTTAATCAAATGTCGTACATCATCTGCTTCGGTTCGACATGAGAATACATATAAGAATCATCGAACAAAACATTGCTATACACTCATGGTAACAGTTAATCATTAGCGGGTGTCAAAGTTCTGTAAATCAATTATTTACTTACATAATAATCAAATTAAAACGAGAAATGGAAGTATTTATGATTGCTCCACTAAATAATAGCAAGTTAGCAAACTGAAAGTTTCAATGTCACGAAATTCTCATTACATTTCCGGTGCTGGTAGTAAAAAAGGTACCAGCACCAATGTGTCCTGTTCGTGTTCATGCTCAACATCAGGTTCACAATCAGGCAAAAGTTGTTCGTATTGTTCATCTGTAACTCAAAGTAAAGGGAAATCTTCGGCGTCAACATCTTATACGACGACAACCGATTTTGAAGAAGGAATTGAATCTACTATTGGTTCGAAAATATTTCATGCCGTTGACGACATGGTAGATGTGGCATTGTCGCAGGCAAATCAACTTGATACTCAATATGTTTCCGGGTCAGGAACAGCAAGCTCTTCATTTCAGTCTAAACAGCAATCATTGAACACGACATATGTCTCTGGATCGAGTGCGATATCGAATCAACATTCATCGTTAGTGAAAAATGGCCAAAGTGGCCGCAATTTCAGTCAACTAGGACTACAATCAACATCAAGTAATCAGGGTTTACCAAGTATATTCGGTCATTCGTCTGCTAAAAAATCTTCAATTAACACTACCTATATTTCTGGTTCGAGTGCAGTAAAATCTACTAATCCAGCTTCAAAAGTTCAATCGAGAACAGCATCATGTAGTGGCTTTAAATCAAGTAATAAATCAACAACGCCGACCACATCCGGTATGAACGAGAACAAAAACAGAATGCATACAACAACTGGCCGAAGATCATTTCACAAATAAAACCGGTCAAACTTTATTTTAAAATTTTTAGTAATTAGATAAATTGTCAGCTAATTGATATTTCTAGAAATATACTGCACACCACAAATATGACATGAAGTAGAAAACAAATGAATGAAAATCTTTTAGATATTTTCCAATCGCATTGTCGAAATGTCAAATATAAAAGAGCAACGATGACCAACAATAATATGGATGTATAGGGCAACGCACTACTCTGTAATGTAATCAAAGATTTCTGATAGTTGCCAGTTTTAATCCAATTCAAAGAGAATTGTATGGCCCATGGTAGACCTAGACCTAATAGAATAGCGAAAATATTTGAAGCTATAGCTGCACATATTCCCATGGAAGCTTGGCCAGTTTTTTTGATGACAATAATCGATGTTACAAGATCAGGTACAGCAGAACCAGCAGCTAAAATGGTCATCCCCGAAATGGTCGATGGTATAGAGATCATATCACCTATAAGAAAATTTCAAAGTTATAGATTGAATGAATGATGAAAAATCATTATAAAAATACATACTTAGACCGCTTATTGACCATACGGTTACATATGATAAAAGTGATAACCAAATAATAGAGAAAAAGAATGTGACTACAGGCAATTTTGCTGGCATTGAAATTGAATATATCAATATGAATGGCATTAATAATATACGAAGTATAATATTATCAGTAAATCCAACACCATTATCATCGCATTCATCGCCAAGTTTTTCATAATCAGATTTTGATTTGGTAAATTTCGCATTCTGTTGCTGTTGTTGATGAATAAGGTCTTCGATAAATATTTCAAACATGAATTTATCATCGAATTTGTCATTGCCATCAGATTGTTGATGATTGTGATTGCTTATTCGATTATCTTTAATCAGCAATTTGTTAATCATTGCAATTTCATTACATTTGTTTAGGTACTCTTTCATGATCTTATTTTTGCCATTTTTCGAGAGTGACGATTTCTCAATTTTAGAACTATGATCGAAATTGATTGTTAGATTAGGAAGTTGGCCACCACCGAGAAACAATGTTTGATGCTGTTGATTATTGTTATTTTGTATATATTTTCGATCCTTTTCAATAGGTTGCCGTTGCATCTGTAACGACTTTTCATCCGATTGAATTGGTGTCTGATTTTGTGATTTTGTCTTATCAGATTGTTCATCAGGGCCACTAGCAGCACTGTAGAACATAACACCAATATATACCACGAATAATATCGTGAATAGTAATGAATCAATACTATATATTCATATGATAATCAAAAGTAAATGAATGAACGTTGATAAAATTGAAATAAAATAACTTACAAATCGACAGTGTTGTCTTTAATAGCCAATATCAGGACAATAATTGAAATAAAATAGAAAGTAAGGTCACGAAGTACGGCACTTTGTTCCAATCGGATCGATTGGCCAATGAAATATGCAGCAGCCAAGCCAGATGCTGCCGGTATTGCCAATATATTAAATACACCGCTACCAATGATGGCTCCAGTACCAATATCATTTTCGGTGAAAAATACACCGATAGCAGAAGAGAAAATTTCAGGACCAGATGTACCAAATGGTATAAGTATAGCACCGATAAGGTCGTCTCGTAAATTTAATGCTGTAAAAAAATGAAAAAATTAAAAATTGTAAATAACAGAACAATAAAATTATCAATGAACGTACTTTGACCGATGCTATTTAATGAAGGAACAAAATATTCGTCACAAAGATAACCAATAACCAAGCAGCAATAAATGAATATGACGATTCTTAGCAAAATTTCGATTATAAATAAAGCCTTTTTAAAATCGACCAAGAAAATAAAAAAAAATATACTTTATCACGAATCAATGAGAATCAAATTTACCTTTGAGTTATCATCTTTTTTTAAATTGCTGCCAACAACTATTGGTGATGAATTATGAATGACCGAATTTGTGTTTTCTTTGCTTTTATCGGCAATGATATGATGATGATGAATGTCGTTATTTATGGTGTTCACTTTTGATGGAATCGAATCATTCGATTTGACGACGAATCGATGATTGTTATTCGGCGCCAAAAGAAGTGTTTGGATTACATTTGTAATTTCATTTGATGAAGGCGTTTCCTTAATAAATTGCGATTCCTCTTTTGATGATACGATCGATCGATTCACCGATCCACTGGTCGAATTAAATTGATTGACAATAAAATGATCAACAAGTTGCAAGCCAATGGGTAATGCTTGCACCGTAGACAATTCAGGACATCGATTCACGAAAAATGGCGATGGCAACAACAAAAGCAGAGCAATAATTATCACTCTGAATATTGGTGCACGGAATTGAGAAGAATAGTTCAAAAACTGTTGGTCTTTTGTTTGCCAACCGTTAAAGGCTTTGGCCATCACTTGGTATACCAATTGTAATTGGTTAGAGTAAATCCGATACTGTTATTTACCAATCAATATATACTGAAAATGAAATGAACACGGAATGTATTTTAAGAACATATCAGCAACTGATATGGCAATAATCAGTAAAAAAATAAACTTCTTATATATATTGCCTGTTCGTTCATCATGATTGTATTCCATTATTAATGTTCATCATACACTCATACAATAGTGGACAGTTCAAGCCCACTAGATGGCAATAAGATTTTATATTGTAAGAATTACCGTTTATCGTTCGTTTTCCGCTTGGACATTAAAATGATGAAAATTTTTTTTGCGAACCAATTTGGATGCCATTTCCGTGATTCGATGATCATGCCACCTAGGTCTGATGATGATCCGTGGTTATTTCTAAAATCAAATGTTTGTGTTTTTCATGTCATATCAATGTTCTTCAAAACGGCAGTGAAATGCAGTGATTTGAATTGATGTGAAAAATTTCCATCGAATCCAAAGCTCTGTTTTATCTTCTGAATGAATGATCAAAACAAAACAATTCAATCCCTCTCAAAAATGATTGACAGCTCACACATATATGCATGGCATCGATTTTGATGATGATGCCGCTATGTGGATACATTATTAGTTGGTTCCATCATGATTGATAGATGAAATGGTTGTTCAACATTTTTTTTCCTTGAAATTGGCTCGCGATCATACATTGTCGTGTGCCGATCAGATGTGATGAGATTATTGAAAAAAGTACAAAGTTTAAAAGATGAGAAAGAGTACAATAGGCAAAAATGAATTTATCCTGCTGACCTTCGTTGTCGTTGATATTTGTTTTTTTTTGTTCACATAAATCCACAGATTCATAGTCATGCATCATGTATCAATTGTAAATCGCATCAATATCATTTTCTATCAATCGCTACTCTTTTTTTTACTATGTGGATAATGATGATATTAATCATCATTTAAATTGAAAAAATGGAAGTTTAGGAGAGAGAGAGAGCGATTGATCGATTCAAACAATGGATGGCAATCAATTGACCCCATATACTCATCATTTGTAAATGATTCGACTACAACGATGGTTGACAATGTCAAATCAATGTCATCATTGTATTGCTTTAACATTTCCATTATCTTATCTATCAGAAAAAAAGTGTAAAATTCCATTAAACATCAATGTTCATGTTTGTTTGTTTTTTAATGTATAAAAATCATTCATAATGTTTATTTGATTGATTGATATTTGTTGGATAAAGATCCTATATGGATAAATCGAGAAAAAAAAGAGAGATAAATATATGTGTTGAGAAACCCTGCTTGTTAATAGTAGTGGTGGAAGGAAAAAATTTTTTTTTGCTTCCAACAACAATCCACGTGACAATATTGTTGATCATCATCAATATATTTAAACACTTTGTAGTGTATGACGTGGTAACGTCAATTTGATTATTTATTTTGATGAAATGGATCCATGTTTGTAATCAATCGTATTCAAGTGAAAGATACAATATTTTTTTTCCATTGGCGATAATTCATCAACACAACAAAACTTGACCAATCATTCGATTAGATGTTTGTTTGAATATAATTGTAATTTGAGAAAAAAAATAAAAGTTTTTACCAAAGAACAAAAAAAAACAAAACTTTAAAAAAAATGAAAAAATTCATAATTCACGTCGGAAAAAAATATACGGAAATGTAATAAAACACACAATACATATATTAATGGATGCATTTGTAATAGATGTACACACTTGCATCGTTTTTTTTTCTTCTTCTTCAAGTACAAACAAGTTTCAAGTTTTTTCAAAGCTGTTCAACTTGAAGAGAGAGAGAGAGAGAGAGAGAGAGAGAGAGAGAGAGAGAGAGAGAGAGAGAGAAAAGAAACTGAGTTTCATTCTATTCTTTTTCACAGTTAATCTTTCTGAAATAATCTGAAGCTTTTAGCCACCTTGTTCATTACATTTCGGACAAACGACGAAACGACTGACTTTTTTTTCATTCTAGTGGCCCGACAACAATTGAATTGTCTTTTTTTTTCTTTTTTTACATTTCACCATCATCATTCATCATTTGGACCAATGAAACAATACTGATATCTATGAAATGTGTGTACAAAAGATGTTGGCAATTATTTTGTTTTGATTTAATAATTTCAACTTGTCGATTAGAGATATACTGAAACAGACATACATTCAGCTACTTTAATTATTATTATTAAGGGCGGATAAATGTTCAACATGTTCTACAATGAAACAATTCATTCATTCTATCTATTAAAAAAATGTTGCCATTTCAAAGATCAATCAAGATTGAATTAAATTAAATTATTATTCGAAATGAAAAATATTTCAAAAATGCAGCAAAATTGATTATAATCAGAAGTATATTTATTGATTTTAAATTTTCAATATGGCGCCATCTTGTGATTGTGATTATTTAAAAACAAATAACCGATTATATAAATTGTTGTTGCCCGTTCGGCCAAGTGTACTATTTGTTGTTTTATTAAACCCGAACAACCTTTTTATTATATCGGCGAATAATTTAAAACATTGATAGCTGTCAAGGCTCAAAACAACCACCACTCTCTATAGAGCTCAACAGGTGAGTCAACGAATGAGTGAATGAATGAATGCTGCATAATGTTGATGATGATGATGATGATGATCGAATCGAATATCAATCCATGCAAGAAGAGAAATAGATTCGCACGAGGCGAGAAAAAGAGAAAAACATAACAATATAATAGAGTAGTAGAAAAAAGTTCACTTTTAGCTTGAATCAGATCTTTGAAGGATCAGTTAGTGTTTTCATTTAGTCTCAAGGTTTTTGTTAGATTGCTACATTGATCCATCATCATCATCATCATTATGAACATCGTTAACACGATATACGAGTCATTGCAGCAACACAGACATACACACAACACACACACACGCATTTCATCATCATGTTTTATGAGCATCGTATATGACAAGATTATTGTTTCAAATTGTTTTACAATGAATGTTCCATCATTTGATTCTGCTTACAATATATCTGTGCTCTAATTTTATCTTATACAAATATTCAAACAGACCGATCCCTGACAACGATAGTTGTATCTGGGTGAGTAATAGGAAGTAAATGTTTGTATTGTCTACCTACCTCAAACAATACCCATCTCGATCAGTCAAGAAACTGTGTGTTTGTAATTATGTGTGTGTCTGTGTGTTTTTGTTGTGATATACCGTCGTAGAGATGTGTTTCAACTCAAATAAACACAACCACGATCAAAACAACAAAAGCTCAATGATCATTATAATAACGAAAGAAACACAACGACCATGATGCCAACACCAACAATATCTTTGGCGGCCACTGCATATTCGGCTAACAATAACAATAACATGGCCACCACCAACGCGAACAACAACCACGAAAAAAATAATCGAATCATAACACAAAATAATCATCTTGGTTCGATGATAATAACAAAATCGAACGGTAATAATAATGACCATTCCGACCAAAAATCAGTGATGGCCCAATCTTCGATCGATTCAACAAATGGTGGTCCACAGATTATGAATAATGATCATCAATCTCGTTTACGGCGACATATGACTGAAGAAATTAATGAAGATTCAATCTACAACGTATATCTGAAAAAGATAACCTATACTTTCAATAATGTTCTTAATAAACAACAAAAGTTAAAAAATGATAATTTCATCACCCGTTGTGATCAGGTGGATTATTCGTCATCAACTAAAGAACAACAAGAAATAAAAAAGAATGGTGGCAATAAATGGAATCATCATCAACAACAACAAGAAGATCAACAGGTAATTTTTTTAAAAATATTTTGAATGGTAATGTTTTATTTAGTTTAATGATGAAAACTGTCATTATTAACACCATCCAAATCGATTGGCCGAGATTTGAATTTAGAAAATAATTTATTTGATGATCCAGTTTTTTTTCTGAATGTTGTTTATTTATTTTTTTTCTCTCTGACCTGAATGTCTTCTATTTGCATTAACGTTCGAATAGTATATTATGTGTGTATCTATGATTATAAATAAAAATAATCGGTCAGAAGCTAAGATGAAAGTGTTTAGATGAGTCTTTTAGCATTAGCAGCGACGGCATTATACAGATGAATATTCTCAGGTAATAAAAATAATCAATATGGATAGCTATTAATATCATATATCGATGATTTTAAAGCAATAAAGCGCCCAAAGGGCTTTTTTGATGTTAAATAACAATGTACAGTTTAAATATGCTTGTCCTAAACGTCATTCATATTTCAATTGAACCCATCAATTCACCACAGTTATTTTATTTTATTTTTAATTTTTGGTCTGCTCGGTTATTTTTTTTTGTGGTGGTGATGATGGTTGATAAGAATGGATACACTTATCACAGAGAAAAAAAGAGAGAAAAGAAAAATAATCATCATCGAACAAAAATGCTATTTTTAGCAATTTTATTAATCAAATCAATCCTGTTATTATAAGAAACAAGTTATGTTGGCACGGTTCTCCAATTGATCAGTAGGTTTACCTATGATTGAAAAAAACGATCCATATGGATCACGTAATTGTTTGATCCATTGTAATTTTTACCATATACCATTATAAATGGTTTTTTAAGTTAACATTATATGACCGCACTATAACTATGATGATGTAGTCATCATCATCATCATTTGCCAACTTTTTTTTTAACTACATTCACCTTAACTAAACATCCGATAACGAGCTATTCAAAAGTTTATTTTAATTGCCAAGAAAAAAAATGTGATCATTTCCCGAACATAAACATTCACACAAACTCATCTGTCTTGAGAATGAAACCATAGCAAATAGTTAACAGCTTGTTGAAAATTTCAAATTTACGACTTCCGTTTGTTTAAATTTTAAAATGAGAAAAAACTTTTTCTAAAAAATAATTGCACTTATTGCTTTGATGGCTGTATTGATTTTTTTTTCTTTTTATTTTTCGAAATGTGTTTTTTTTGTCACATAACTCTAATATGTATAGAGTTTACAATGGGAAACAAGACAATTACGACAGATCAAAGCTGCCACTTTGGAACACTTAGTTCAATACATTCTACTACAAACTGAATATCAACAACAGCATCATAATCATTCGAAATCTAGTCAACATCATCATCACAGCGATCATAGCGATAGTGATGAAGAATCCCAGCTGGAATCAAGCGATTTGATAGAGGAAAGGAATAACGTTGCCCATGTAATGCATGTATTATTCGCAACTTATCGGCAATTCTGCTATCCATGGCAATTATTTACCGAGATCATCAGACAAAAACCGTTTGC
This sequence comes from Dermatophagoides farinae, assembly GCF_024713945.1. Taxonomy (NCBI): domain Eukaryota; kingdom Metazoa; phylum Arthropoda; class Arachnida; order Sarcoptiformes; family Pyroglyphidae; genus Dermatophagoides; species Dermatophagoides farinae. Next base: position 3,739,568 of record NC_134679.1, on the reverse strand, counting down.
TAGTTCGAAACAATTCAATTTTATTCTATTCTATTGGCTCAACAATTATCCCGAAGACTTCTGGACTCCATGTCAACCATCGATGACCAATCCGAATACGAATTACATAGATGATCACACCTGTAGTCCTGATCATGGCAATCAAATCCATGATGATCAATCTTCATTGTGTAGTGAATACGCATCTTCGTCATCATTGTCATCGAATCTCGTTAGCTACACGGCAACAAGTCTATCATTGTCATCCACATCAAACAATGTATCCACCGATTCATCCCAATCATCAACATCATCATCATCATTATCAAGATTCTCGCCATTAACTTTAGCCGATCAATTGATTTCCATGCGACATATCGATGAAGAGGTGAAAAAACATTGCCTTCATTTGCTTGATATGAAAAAAGAGAATACATTCAATTCATCCACACTCAATCATCATCCTTATTCTTCCATACATGTAAGTGTTCCTTTTTTTATTATTATTTAAAATGAATCGAAATTGAATCCTATCGTGTTGTCCGATAGTGGATTTTAACTCTCCAGTTACTCGTCTACATTGTTTTTCAAAATCGATTCTTAACCTATTTGTAGCAATAGTCTAAAAATAGAATTTCTGATCTAATCGTTTTTGTTGTTTTCGTTGTTGTTGTCGATCTAAAGAAATCGGTAAATAAATCATCATCTATCATTGAATTGGACGCCAAATTCGTAGCTCAGCAATTGACCGCCATCGATCTGGTTTGTGATGCAAATCATCATGATGAGTATTCGTTCGCTAAATTTTATTATTTTTTCCTGTTTTAAATAGGAAAATTTTTTAGCATTAAAACCATATACATTATTGTCAAGTGTAAGAACTAAAACAAAAATCGAAACAATGATTCGCAATTTTAACCTATTATCTCGACATGTGATCATCACTATCCTGCAACATTCAACGTAAGTATTGCCCACTTAAACTAATTTGCATCATAATACTCTGATAAATAAATATAACCACTTGTGTAGACCTCATCTCGTCACAGTACATTGGATCGAGATAGCACAACAACTTAGAAAAATGAGAAATTTTAATTCATTAAAAGTAAGTTTGTTTATTGTGATCGTGATTGATAGTCTATATCAATTCATTTACATAGGCCATCATAGCCGGTTTGACTAATGAATCCATATATCGATTGAAAACAACTGTCTGGAATAGATTGTCTCGCAATTCAATGACAACTTTTCAAAATATGTCTTCGATTGTCGACGATGTGAATAATCAGACTATGTTGCGTCATACACAATTATTCATTGAGGGCACATCCAAAGTCAGGTTTGTGTGGTTTTATTTTGATTATAGTTATCATTAATCAATCATTATTACAATTCATCATTATCATCAAAATTCATAAAAAAAAATTCGTTCATTCAGTCTCGAAGATTCATTCGGTACAGTGCCATATCTGGGAACATTTTTGACCGATATAACCATGATCAACACACGATATGACAATTATATTAAGGTAAATTATTCAACCGAATAGTTATTTGAAAATAACCTTTTCTTGTTTTGTTTTGTAGATTGAAAAGGGCAAAAAATTGATCAATTTTGAAAAATGCGCTAAACAATATGAAATTCTTATGCAAATGCATTTATTACAAAAGAATGCAATCGCCGCCCTACAACAACAGCAACAACAAAACTATCAGCATCAAATCTATAGCCTCAATCATTATCTGTCATTACGATCACAATCGGTACCATCTATACCTCGTGTGGCAAGGATTTTTCGAAATTGGTTCCAGCTCAACGAATCCGATCTACCCAGTGATCGTGAATGGTAATAATAAGAAATGTATATCTTAATGGCAAATAAATAACCTTTTGTTTCTCTATCAGCTATCAGATATCCCTTGGAATTGAAAGCCCAGCAACGAAGAATGGCAAAAAATGATCACCAACAGCAAAAAAAAAATTTTATTAAGAAAATCACACTTGTCACAAACAAAGTCTAAGTCACACATATTATGTTTTTTTGTAATCGTTTTTTTTATTATTTTCTGTTATTTTTCAATAAATCTAAAGCTAACTAAAATCATTGAGTTTATCAAGAAAATTCAGGTATTGTGGTCGAAATGATGTTTGTGATGGAATGGTGTGACCACCCGCATGTTTGATTATGAATGGACAATAAAAATAATCGTTTGCTAACGATTCAGAACGATCGTGATCCACCACTTGATCATTTTCACCGATTATATGTAACGAGGGAATACGTATCTTTTGATCTGCTAATCTATCAAACATGGCCACATGACTTGATGTCAGACTTTTGAATCCAGAACATAAGATAACAAATTTAAAATCGTATGGAAATTCTGGTTGCATTTATACAATCGGCTTAGAAATTATAAAAATTTTTAAAAAATTGAATCATTTACCATTAAAATGTTTGAGAATACATATTAAAGCAACCAATGATGCCCCTTGACTGAATCCCAATAGACCATCAAATGGTCCCTATTTTCAAAATGAATAATCATTAGGATTTGCGATAGAGATTTCGATTAAAAACTGACCATTTTTTCAAAAGAATCACATATTTTCTTCATCGATTCATCATACCCTTTAACATAATTGGATAAGTGTTTAGAACTAAAATAATCGGGATTTTCACCAGAAAACCACCAGCTTAGACAATCTTGTTCATTGTTGGGATTTTGTTCACCTAATGGTATTTGATGTGGCGCATCGATGATGACTTGAAAAAAAATAAAATTAAAATTCACATCATGAACAAAAAAAAAAGATAACACATGTTCTTAAAAACTTACCAAACTCGAAATGATTTTTGAGAACTTTACGAAATCCTCCCGATTTAGCCTTGAATGATTGTGAATTTTGCCTGTATCCATGAAGGCATAAAATCTTTTCAACAGGAACAATAAATCAGAAAGAATGAAATTTTTTAAAATTCCAATGAAAAACACTTACTTTGAGACAATTTTTATCGGACATATGAATGATTTGTTGGAAAACAAAAATAAAAAACAGTTTCACACATTGTTTCAGTTGATTGATGCACGTGTAGTCATCGTGTTCAAAGTATACGTATACGATAAAATATGAATTTGAATTTTTAATAGCGCGCGTCAATATAAAAAAAATGCCGTTATAAAGCAATCATAAGGCTGTCCATATTATTATTAGCCCATATTAGATTTCTGTTCATTTAAAATGATTGAAAAGATGTTTTTTTTATCGTAACCTGAAGATCAACTGTCAATATAATAATGTACGAAGAAGCAGAGTGGAAATACAAGTTTTTATTTTGTGATAAAAATCAAATCATTGAATGTGATTTGATTGCAAATGTCTTGTTGGAAAGTAAAATATTTGCTTATCAAACATTAACACATACACACATACACACACATATATATATAGACAACTTACAATTTGAAAAAACGAAACATTCCGGTCAATATTGTTTTGTTGATTTGATTTCAATTAGATTTTCTTGAAAGTTTGTGTTTATTCAACGCTAGAACATTAGATACGCTAAAAAAAATGTTGATCGGTTTTATTGGATCAGGCAAAATTGCTCAGGCTTTGATTAAGGGTTTCACCAGTGCCGGAATATGTCGTGTTGAAAGTATATTGGCAAGTGCTCCAAAAGAGGATTATACAAATCATTATAAAACTCGTGTAAGTAAAATGAATCCAAAATTTCGAATAAAATCACATCGGTTTATTTGTTTGTGCATGGCCAGGACATTGGCTGCCGTACTACATATGAGAACAAAGATGTGCTCAAACATTCGGACATAGTGATTTTAGCTGTAAAACCACCGATTGTACCTCAAGTATTGGCTGACATTAGTAGTTTTGTCACACCTAAGCATCTGATGATTTCGATTGCTGCTGGCATTAAATCGAATTCGATTGAAAAATTATTACCGGAACAATCCAAAGTGGTTCGAGTGATGCCAAACACCCCAGTATTAATCAAAGAAGGTGCAAGCGTATTTTCATTAGGACGTAATGCACAGAAATCCGATGGAGATGTAGTAAAAAAATTGTTTGAAAGCGTTGGTATTTGTGACCAGGTACCAGAAAATTTGATCGATGCATGCACGGCTCTGAGTGGCTCTGGACCTGCTTACGTAAGTCAAGACTATAGTGTTTAATCGCTCAATTCTCAAATTATCTTTTGATCATAGACTTATATGTTTTTGGAGGCATTGGCTGATGCTGGTGTACTGCAAGGATTGTCTCGTGAACTTTCCTACAATCTGGCTGCTCATACTTTGATTGGGTAATAAAATTTTTTTTTTTTTTAATCAAATCTAATCGATAAAAAACAATGGCTCAAATTTATAGTGCAGCTAAAATGGTTTTGGAAACAAAAAAACATCCAGCTGGATTAAAGGTAAGTCATATTGATTTATCGAAAATCATCATTGATATTAAATTTTTATCGACAAGGATGATGTATGTTCACCATCTGGCTGTACGATTAATGCCATGTATAGTTTGGAAAAGAATGGTTTCCGAACAGTACTTATGGATGCTGTTGGTGTAGCCACAGAAGTAGCACGAAAAGATGAACAATAATTTTGGTTAATAAATCAATTATATAAATAATGACTAACAAAATGTACTTAGATTGATCGATCAGACAATTTTATTTTTGCATACTTTGCAAAACTGATACGATTATCAACAATAATATATATTCACACACACACACACACACATACACAAAGACAAGTAAGCAAACAAAGGAGCCATTTATTTTAATTATTAAATCAAAAATATTACATAATAAATAATCTTGATCTTTTTTTTTGGCGATTAAATTTACTTGTGGACGTCATCGAAAGAAAAAGCAATGCTGTTTTTTTCTTGTATTTCGTCAATTCGTAGTCAAGAAGTGGTTCAACAACAGTCTAAAAATTTTAAATTTGTTTACAAAAGATTTTGTCAACTTGTTCCATGATGAATATTTACAAAATAAAATAAAATAAAATAATCGAATAGAAAATTATCTTTAGATTTGAAATTTATATTTCGAATGAGAAGCTTGATGATGAAAATAGAAAATAAAATGTGACAATTATTCAAAAATGGATAAAAACATAAAAGGATTGAACAAAAGAAAAAACTTGTACAATTTATTCGGCTGTTAATGACTGATTGGAAAATTGAAATTAAAATCGACAATCATGAAAAAAACTTAGCAGAGAATGACATTTTTTTTAATCATCATCCAAGTCTAAGTGTGATAATTCGTCCAAAATTGCTTGAATGCGATCGATTTTTTTTTATCGAAATAAAGCTATCTGTTGGTTTTTGTTGCGAAAAAGAGAATTTTTTTTTTGATTCAGTTTATGGTTGTGGGCAAATTGGTCATCAATTATGAATGAGACCAGAGTGATTAGTGAATATGAAGTTATCACACCGAAAAAGCAAGAAAGAAAACATATCACTAGTGAAATCAAGTAAATTCAAATCAAACAAAGATTTGTTGAATGAACAGGAAATGATTGATTGGTATGATTCTTGCATTATCGTTGGGTTGATTGATTAATGTCTGATTTAAGAAATGGATGATACTACGTGGTTGCTGGTCGATTCGGATAGGCATTGACACCAATCGATGACGATGAAAGGAATGGAAACAAATCCAATACGTATAGACAATTATCATAGAGTTTTTGTCTCGTCCACATATCCAATTCCGGCCAATGTTGAAAGACGAATGTGAACATTATGATTACAAATACGCTGGTAAATATTCGAGCTCTGTACCAAATTATAATGAAAAATGATCAATCAAAATAGGAAATAAACATAACAATGCTCACCGTGTCTGTAAAAATGGTGCCAAAATGTTAGCTACGGTAGCGACCAGCAATAGAATAACTTGTAAAACGGTCAACAGAACGTTGATCAATTTAAGTACGAGTGCTCGGGCATTCGAATTATCCAATGAGTCAAGATTGACCAATTGCTGTAAATGTTGATGTTGTTGATGCTCCATTCGTGATATCTGATGTATGAACAGAATTTATAATTGGATTTATCTCTAGAAATCGACTATCAAACATACCCTTGTCTGGAAGCTTTCCAACATTTCATGTACATCCCTATGTCGTTCATCGGTTTGATATTGAATCTTTTCCTCGAGATCTGAAATTGTTTGTTTGAGATTTTCAATCTCCTTCTGGTGGAGCTCGGTTAAATCATTAAGCTGCTCTTCTAATCGCTATAATGGCCATATGATACGAAACAAAATGTTTAGATTATCGAATAAAAAGACAAAAGTGGAAAGTAAACATCATTATTATATATGATACCTCGACACGATATTTTTCATCCTGAAGCGTTTGATTGAATAGCAAACATTCGGATTGGAATTGATTTTTTAGCGTATCAATTTCTTCACCAAAACGTAAACAATCTTGTGTTCGTTCATCGATACGATTTCTTAGCTGATCAATATCTGCAACAGTATAATATCCTATAGGATGGTGCCAATTTTTCAAGGATAAATGAACATTATTATTACTATTGTGAATTATCATATTCAAAGATCTTACGTTTAAATGGTTTCATTCGTAATGGACTGCTACTGTAATGAGCACTATTAGTATGGCTATTCATACCACCCAATTGACCAGATTCCGATGTAATACTTGAACTATCATCATCATCATCTGATGTACATTTCGTACTATGACTATGTGAATGACTATTCGAATTGAGCATCCCGGAATTACCACCTACCCCGCCAGAAACAGTTGTTGGCTGTTGTGACATTTCCGGATCAATTAAATATGTGACAAAAGTACTGGTTGGTTCTTGTTCCATGCTATTCTCTGTATTATAAAAATATAATAAACTTTTAAGTTTATTGTCCAAGAAGATAGGGCAAAAACATACTCTCTGCATTATCGGCAGTGGTTCGTTTGAAAAATTCTTTCGGTTTTGTAATCACAGTCCTAAATAAAGTGAAATTGGTTAAAATTAATGAGAAAATTTGTGTTGAAAACTTACTCTCCGGCCGTATGTATACCCGATTTGATGCCTTCGATTACACCACCGGAAAGACCACTGATACCTTCTTTGATATTTGTTCCAACATCACGAAGTCGTTCTTTCGGATGGCGATGATAGATGCCGCCGTTCTTTATCCGTTCAAGTTCCTGATCCAAACGATTCATCTTTTTCTGACAACGAGCAATTTTTTGTGAAGATTTTTGATTTTTCTTTTCAAACACTGTTTTCAAACGTTGACTTTGATTTGGCTGGGCACTCGATGTCAACTTGAGATATTCATTTACATTATCATTACAATTGATTTGTTCTTGAGCGATTTTTTTCTTAAATTTCCGAATTTTCTGTTCGATTTCGGCGATGGCACGTTTAGTTTCATCATTCGGGGTCAGAGTAGTCGATGGCAGAGCAGCTGTTTGTGACGGAAGTTCAGCACCTGAATCGACTTGTTCACTTGAACTAGATTTCATAATCGATCCGGATATTGCTGTGGTCACTTCCGAGGGATTTAATAAAAAATTTCGATTTCGGGTATCACTAATGTACGACGATTCTAACAAATTGTTATGTGCACGTCCTAGCGATAAGTAATTGGATTGTGGGGTTGGTGGTGGTAGATGAGAATGATGGTGATTCGTACTAGTCGAAGATGAGGACATAATATCTCTAATGGATTGGGGGTTTAGCGTACTAAATGAACCATGGCTGTATCCACGGCGATGTGTCGGCTTCAACCCTGCTGCTGCTGATGAGGATATTGTTGTCGTCGATGCGGTCGAATGATGTGAATGCGTGGGCGATGGTTTCGGCTGCTGTGATAACAACTGAAATTGAGCATGACTAGCATTCATAGTATTCGATCGTTCATTATCACTAGTCGATTGTTTATGGATGATGATATTATTCCTATCATCATTACCATCATCATCAACAACAATTTTATTAGTTTTATCATTATTAAATATTCGATTATGATCAACGGACAATGTACTTGGCGATATGGTGGTATCGATATTTGTTATTTGATGATCCGATGTGCATACAAAGGCCTTAACAGCAGCAGCAGTTCGAGTATTATTATTGTCGTTCGAGTTTCGTAACATTATATATGATGCTAATGATGAGCAGCCACAACATGACACAACGACGATTATGATGAATCAAATCAGTATACCAGCTTAAACACCGGATTAAAGAAGATTCATACATCAAATATATTTATGATATGCGCACAAGTACAAGTCAACGTATACAAGAGATCGATTGGTTTTTTGGAATTTTTTGCTTCATTACAGACCAATCGATCGGTTATGTGTTGGATGAGAATGAATACGATCAATCAATATAACATTAATTTATCATGACTGATAACACATTGATTTATGATAAAAAAAACAAATAGGCAGGTGAATATGGAGCCAAATGATATATATTTTTTTCTGCTTTTAATCAATGATTATTATTATAACACATTGACAAAATGAACGCAACATCATATAAACAAGCACAAACACGATGTATTTTGTATTGAGTGGAATTAGGATGCTGTGATATGATTTCGATGATGATGGATGAATATTTTACAAACGAATCAAAGCCAAATGCAATTGCACATTTGAAATGAGGGGGGCTAGTAAAACTTGACTACGGGCAAAGACAGTAGCATTTGGACTTAAATCAGAACGTGTTGGATTTTAGCTATAAAGAAAAAAAAATGAAAACGTCATATATAAATATAAGAGAGCAGAAATAAACAAATAAAATAATAATAGTTTAAAATATATAGCAATTAATACTGTCAATCAACATTGAAATCAATTAATTATGTGTGTGTGTGTGTGCATGCATGATGAAAGAGAGTTTACCGGAGATTTTGAACCGGAAATACGTTTCTGGAACTGTCAAAAGAGAAAATTGGATCGTCATTATTTTTCTCCAACAAATAAATACGCATCAGTAACGTCAAATGAATGCAAGAGATACTGAAGAGTTTTATCATGCACTTAATATATGAGTCATGCACATTGTATCATCATTATACAGAGTCTCTTTTATTTCGATTAAGAAAGTTTGGAAAATTGGCCACCAACTTTTTTTTATATATAAAGGACAAGGACAACTTCACAACGATAATGACGAAAAAAACATACACACACACACATAATCATATGTAAGCATACAAGAATAAGTTATCAAAATAAAAAGTCATTTCATTTCATTAGTCATACCTGTTTGGTCATCAACATCAGAGTGAGATCAGATGATATTATATACCATTGTGATGTATGGTGTAACGGTGGTGCAGGGTTGAGCAACACCGAAAAGAGATTGATGAGAAAAACACCGGAAAAAATAGGGACTAATTAATTATATCACTAGAGGACAATGAGATAGAATAAATATGACTTATGGATAGTAAAAAAATCATGCAGTATGAAGAAAGTATGGTCAAATAAAAACAACAATAACAAAAAACAAAATCGAAATATTGACGATGATCGAAAAGATTGGAATAACTGGCAACAACAAATGTAGCCATCCAATCCTCCAATATACACAGTTATAGACTATCGGTTGTTTAAATACATCGTATGTATACGATATATGGCATGCAATGTCTGCTCGAACTCAGCTCACTTTAGTTCATATACACACAACAGAGTTGTGCATTTTTCTTTCATTTCTGTCAGCCCCAACATATTACAATACACCCCCCTGATCACTTACTAATTGTGAATTGAATGAATCAATGAGTTACTCCAAGATACCACACTGTGGCGTTCTTGCTAGAGTTTTTTTTCTGGTTTCGTTCGAATAAACGAAATTATGCGCAGGTACTATTTTTTTTTTATTTAGTTTGTTTTGGATACATTCGATCTTTGTTTTTTGAAAATGACGCCCAAACAAACAAATGTACCAAGAGGGAAAAAAACTTTTTCCATTTATGCTTAGAAAAATAATGTAATGATTTTTCCTCAAACCAATCAATGAGCATGAATAAAATGTGCATATTAAATTAAAATGTCGATTTATTTTAAGTATAATAATAATCATGGATGGAATGTTTGCTATGGCATGGTGGTGCACCAGAGAAGAGAAAGAAGCAACCGTAATAAAAACAATATAACTATACGTTAATTACCATGATTTATTGTTATAGATTGTCAATAGTATTGTTGTTGTTCATCAAGCGATTATCGTGAAAAAAATTGACTTGGCTGTCCATCATTATCGTTATTTCAAGCTGTTTAGAAATTTCATCTCTTCACCTCGAACTAATAAATTATCGACAAGTTTAGTCTCAGTTTTGACCTATAAAATATGAAAGAAAAAAATTAAATTATTAGAAATTGAACGATGAGTATTTTATAAAATTTTCTCACACACATTGATCATTGATGTACGTTCGAATGAACTAGCTCCACAATGTTGACATTGATTGACCGGAAATAACGAATCATATGTAAAACGACGTTTTTTGCAATGTTTGCATTGGAAAAATCTTTTTTTTACCTCATGAAATCGTACCAAATGATTACGAGATTTACACAAGTCACTTTGTGATGGAGCCGTATATTCACACATTCGACAAGTAACAACTTTGACCATCATTTCAGTTATTTCAGCCAATCGATTTTCATATCGTTCACGTTTTTCTAAGGCCTGAAAATGTTTCTCACAAGCAATACGTTCGATTAAATCTACAGCACCACTGTTGATTGATTTCCGTTGCATAGCAGTTTCGATCAATCGAGATTTTTCCTTGTCAGTTTCTGCCTGTTCTTTTTTCAATTCTTCATTCGATTCGTCGAGACTTGCGTTAACTTTTTTCAGAATTCGTTCAAGTTTTTCATTCTTGCTCGTAATCGATTTTGTACTTTGTGCTTGTTGTTTCTTTTTAAATATTTCAATCGCGCGTTGTTTAGTTACATCAAGTTGCTTTTGGTTGTTAGAAATCTTTAAATCAATCATTTGTCCAGGTTTATATCCTTTTGCCAACAAGGGTGAATCACTTTTGCAATTTTTTGTATTTGGTAATTTGGTTTGAGAATTTTTTAGCTGCATAAAAATATCTTGAGGACAGATTGGTTTATTTGGTTCTGCTTGTACACTAGTTAGTGGTAATGATGACATTTTTTTCGATAATGAGCTTTTTGGATTAGTTTGTTGTAAACTTGAAATTACAGCCAAACTTTTGGCTGATCGTGACAATGGATTGAGCATTACTTTTTTAAGATTCTCCTTTTCAACTTGCTTTTTATCCTGCAATTGAGATCGATTCACTTTTGTCATTTCTAGTACAATATTATTCTGATTTAATGTAGCATTCGGTACGAAATTATTGGCAAAATGATATTGTTCAGGTTCTTTATCGGAAAACGTCGATTGAATTTCGGCTCGTTTCGAGCTAAATTTTCTAAATGCATTCTTAATATGATATAAACAAAATTCATCATCCGCTTTCATAATTAAACTGCCACAAATATCTCCATTCTTTTTAATCGCTTTACAATGGCCCAAATCCTTGGAAGTACCAATATGCAATAATTTATCAGGATCATCAATGGTTAAAGGACCAATTTCTGAACCTTTTTGATTTTTATTGTTCTTGTCCATGAAAGATGCATTCAATAGACCGATGACAGCTCCGACCGGTAGCTTCCAATGTTTTTCGTGTGTCTTTCCAAATAGGAAAAAACTAAAAGTAGACTTTTCTGAACTGAGATCGCTTAGGTTCCAAATGGAATATTCTTTGCCGTTTCTGCTTGTCTTGGTCATTTTGTTTAAAACGACGCCGATTGTAACCCAATCACCATCGATATCATGAGTAGATTTATTTATGGCAGATTTAATCTGTGACAACTTGATCATTTTACGACCACGCATCGATTCACGAAGCTCATCACTTGATACTAATGGCTTGGTCATGCGAATTCCCGAATACAGCTCTTTCACTACAGTTTCATCTTTCGAATGAGACTGATTAGTGCTGGAGTTTTTGGATTTCCAGTTGTCTAATGAAATTTAAAAAAAAATTAAACAATTATCATCAAATTGCGACATATACCTCGACGTATTTTCTTATTCGAGTAAAAACCACCGACATCATCATGATTGTATGATTGGAAATTCTGTTTACGTTTGCTAGTGGCACCAGCCAAATTATCATCATCACTGAATCCATCTAGATCGTCAATATTACCAAATAAATCTTCAGCTGAGAAAGACATAGTCTGAAATTTTTTTTATGAAAAATCAATCACGATCACCATAAAATTTGGGCGGCAAATTTTTTCATGCACACATTTCGACCATTTTAACGTTTGTATGTGCATGCGTCAAAATGGAAAAAATCAACAATTTTCTTGTTTTGTTGTCTTGTTTGTGATTCTGATATTAATATCTGTAGAAATTTGAGGATTCATTGAATCGATACGAATTTCTTTGATCCAAATCCAAATATTTTTTTTTGTTGAGTTAATTTTCTTGTTTAGAGTTCTTCTCTTTGTTTTTTTTTTTTTGGCCTTCATTTTCCCATTAAATCCGTTCTCAATTTCATTGCTTTTTTTATCATCATTATTGGCCCAAAATTATCACCGTCATTGCCCTCGTACATATTTGTGGCGCGTTGGCCTTGTAATTTACAAATTTTTTTTCATCTCCAAAATAAAATGAATGCATTGTTGATGAAATGAAAAAATCTAATTGTAATGAATTTGTATATTATAATTATATCGCGTTGATAGAACAATGATTTGCATGAAACAATATGTTTAGTTTGACCGAAAAATCAACAAATTTTCAATGAAAGGTAAGTGAGATTTATATGATGGTATATGCAAGTTAATTTTGTATTCAATTTTTGTACAGAATAGGCGTAAATATTTCGTGATATCATATTTTGATCTTCATCATCGTGATGATATATTTTTATATTAATTTTCCTCACTCACAATACATTCAACTCAATAATCAATGGCCATTCGTTCAATATGAATATTGCAAATAGTCAACAATCATTATTCGTTACAAAAAATGGATCCATTGATACAACGACAGATCGTCAAATGGATGATGGTGAAAGTAAAAACAAGAGCAAAGAAAAATCAGAAACCGAAATGATGATATGTAGACCTCAAACGCCAATGCAACAATCGTGGCTTCTTAGGCTTTTTGAGTCAGAATTATTCAACATGAATATTGCAATTACGTATCTATTTAATTCCAAGGAATCCGGTGTATTATCCTACTTGGGTAATCGAATGTTCACATTTCCGCCAGATGATGTAGATTTTTTTCTACCACAATTAATTGTTTTATATATCCACAATAACAACATTGCTGATGCTATACATCCCTATCTGATACATCGATGTCGTCACAGTGTATATGCATCGACTAAATGTATATGGCTTTTAAATGCATTTTGTCCAGAAACACAGACATCAACAATAACCCCGATGTTACATTCCCGTAAGAATAAATCCCTGGGACATAGATTACGAAAGTCGATTCTCAACGAAGAGTTCCGATTATCAACTGCTGCTAAAGCTGATGCTAACCTATCAAACGACATGAACAATAGTAATAATTTAAATCATTCCTTGGCCAATGCAAAAATTGGCCACAATCATCTTCGTACACATTACCGATCATTTAGTGATGCAATGACCAAATCACAATTATCCGGTACCAATCTGAACCAAACGGTATCAACAATCGGTTGTATCCATCATCAACAGAATCAAAAGAATCGTTTTCTACGTATTCCGTCGACGACTACAAACGTAATAATGAAAAATTCAAATCCTAATGAGCAAGATAATAATCTGAAACAAGCATTTCCAAGCTGTCTTTGTGCAGCTCTAAGAATTAAACCTGAATATGAATTTATACGTTGTCTGATGAACATTGGATTGAAAATGCAATCGGTTCCTAGCAAAGAAATAAAATCACAACTTTTGATTAGCGAATTATCCACCTTGAACATTCAACTACCTGCTCGTGTTTGGATACCAACTTATACAAAACATTCGCATATGATTGTACGAATACCGCCACATGCAGCAGTCGTGTTGAATTCTAAAGACAAAGCACCATATTTGATTTATTTCGAGATATGTGAATGTGATGACATAGAAAAATCGCCAGTTCCAGTGAAACAAGCACTAAATAATAGCAGAAATAGTCTCAATGGCAGCAGTAATAGCATCAATTTTTTAATGATGACAAACCATAATCATGGTGGTAATTTCAATTTGAATCAGCAGCAAAAATGTCCATTAGAATCACAATCATCTTCACAAACTCATTCGACATCTATCATTCGACAGACGAAATCTGAAGAGAATCTTATCGAATTTTCTATAAAACATGGAACAACGGCTACGCTCAACAATAATCTTGATCAAAAATTTCCAATTCCATGTGAAGATTCTGGCAACAGCAAAAGCAACGCTGTTGTTGTTGTAGTTGGTGGAGATGATGAAGAGGAAGAAATGCTGATGGCAAGGCAATATGGTGCATTTAATGTTTTCCGACGGTTGCAAAATCAGCAACAAGCCAATGATAATTTATCACAATTTTCCACGGATTCTACGGCTAGCAGTGAAGGTATATTGATAGCTGCTGGTGATATTCGCCGTCGTTTGAATGAATCAGTCGCTTCAAAGGATAACAATTTCAATCGATTTTGTCCTGAAGATCCATCCGCTGCTGCATTAAAAGAACCATGGGACGAAAAAGTGTCCAGAATCCGTGAATCGTCTCCATATGGCCATATCAAATCTTGGCATCTTGTTGCTGCTATAATCAAGTGTGGCGATGATTTACGACAAGAAATGATGGTATATCAGGTGTTGGAAACATTGAAATCAATATGGGAACAGGAACGGGTTCCATTATGGCTGAAACCATATGCCATTCTTTCTACGTCGCCGGATAGTGGTATTATTGAACCGATTCTCAATTCTATTTCATTACATCAGATCAAAAAACATTGCCAAATTTCATTGCTCGAATATTTTGTCCGAGAATTTGGGGGTGGTTCGATGAGTTCAGAATTATTTCTAACAGCTAGAAATAATTTCGTACAAAGTTGTGCCGCTTATAGTATCGTTTCTTATTTGATGCAAGTAAAAGATCGGTAAGTAGTAGTGTCTGAATGATGTGATTGTTTGTGCTTTTACTAATCGTGTATTTATCTTTTTGGTTAGACATAATGGCAACATTCTTCTCGACAATGAAGGCCATTTAATTCATATAGATTTTGGTTTCATACTGTCAAATTCTCCACGAAATTTGGGCTTTGAAAATTCCCCATTCAAATTAACTCAAGAATTTGTTGATGTAAGTAAATATTCCAGATAATGACATTTCTTTTTAAAATATCATCTCGACTATAGGTGATGGGCGGCAACAAAAGTGATATGTTTGAATATTTCAAGATTCTCATACTACAAGGTTTAGTAGCTGCACGTAAACATACGGAGCGTTTGGTGACTTTGATCGAAATTCTCATAACTAGTCCATCGATGTCGGCTTGTTTTTCCAACACGGCATCGATCTTACGTTCATTTCGTGATCGTTTTCATATGAATATGACTGAACAACAATTGCAACAGCATGTCGATACCTTGGTTGATACTAGTATCCATTCGATAACGACCAAACTCTATGATGGTTTCCAGTATTTCACCAACGGTATCTTCTGATGATTATACCCACTTGCGGCGATCATAAAAGCCAGCCGAGAAGCCAAAAACGAAAATTTTTCGATCCTATTTTTGTTATCAGATTATTTACATTGTTAATTATTTTATACATGAAATATTTATCATTAGAATATTTGAATTACTCAAATGAAAATTATCATTAAATTTGAGTTGCTACATTATGTATTTTCGCGCTACTCACATTTTGTCACGTTCTTTATTGATGGCATCTTTAGGCGGTGAAAAACAGGGGTTGCCCGATGTTTTGCCGATTGTTTTTGTCTCGGTTTTTTTTGCATTTGTAATTGTTGTATACAAAATAAAAACATTGGAAAATTAATGTTTTTTTGCTTTTATCAGAATTCACTTTAGCCCTTTCTGTAGTGATTAAACTTTGAAATTCTGAAAATGATTTTGAAAACTATTATTTATCCTGTTTCCTGCATGAGCCGTCATTTCTTCTGAATTATTTGGCATTATCGTTGAATACTTTTATTCATCATAATTTTTGCATTTATTGTGTATGAGAACACTCATCTAGGCTTTATTGTCGTTCGTAATTTCAAGTTTCAAGTTCTGTGATAAAATACAAAAATTTACATGAAAGATTTGTTATAAAAAATTAATCGGAATCGAATGCAAATTTTCATTCTTATTTTTTGACGTCAACTTTGTTTTCTCATCAAAAAATGCCTCCCGATCATTCTTTTAATGTCAAAGACTTTATAAATGAAGCCAAAGATGATTTTCATTCACCAACAACATCGACATTTTATTCAAATATTTCCTATTGTAAACAATTGGTCAACTCTATTGAAGAGGTTCGACTGCTAAACCGCTTAAGCACTGTTTATTATTATTTTATTTTTTCCAATCCTTAGGGCCTTGATCTTGATCGAAATGGATTGTCCAAGATGAAAAAATCTGTTAAAGCTATACATAATGGAGGATGTGGTAAGCATTTTTTTCGATTTGAATTTTCAGATTTTATTTTTTAATTCTTTATTCTTTATAATCGAATAGCTAATTATGGAAATAAAATCATATTGTCCGAATCTTTAGAAAAATTGGGTATCAATTCGTCAAATTTACGTGAAAAGGAAGAATTTATTGGAGCTGCATTTGTGAAATTTTCATTCATCGTAAAAGAATTGGCCGCTTTGGAAAAAACTTTAGTATGTCATTTTTTTATTTGTAGTTTAATGATTGTTTTACAATGTTTATCTTTGATATCAAGATGCAAAGCTTATGCAATATAATTATGTTTCCCGTGGATAACGTTCTCAAAGGTGATCTTAAAGGTGTGAAGAATGAGTTGAAAAAACCCGTCGATAAAGCGTTAAAAGAATATGAAATTAAAATGAGCAAACTTGAAAAAGAGAAAAAAGCTCAGGCCAAAGAAGCCGGATTAATACGGACTGAAATAACCGGAGCTGAAATGGCAGAAGAAATGGACCGTGAAAGGAAACAGCTCCAATATCAGATGTGTGAATATTTGATTAAAGCGAATGATATTGAGATGAAGAAATCTTTTGATTTGCTACTGCATTATATCGAATATTTTAATGCTCAATGTAAATATTTTCGTGCTGGTCTTGAAGCAATTGAACAATTTCAATCATTTATCAATGATTGTACAGTACAGATACAGCAAGCACGACAACGAAAAGAGGAAGAGAAACGAGAATTGTTCGAACTTAGATCATTGCTTAAATCATCCAATGCATTATTTGATACTTATTCGATGAATACTAGTTCAATAATGAATGATTCGCATCATTCGGATCAATCAAATAGGCGATCGGTTGGCTATTATTCTTTACACCAACCTCAAGGTAACAAACAATATGGGTGTTATAAATCGGGATATTTGCTGAAAAAATCCGAGAGTAAAATGCGTGTCAAAGTATGGCAAAAACGTAAATGTGAAGTCAAAGACGGATTCCTTTACATTTGGCATTCGGATGAATCAAAACCACCTACTAAAGTAAATTTGTTGACATGTCAGATTAAAACTTGTCAGCAACAACAGAATGTGCAATCACAATCGATAACAGGTGATGATAGAGCACAATCATCATTGTCACAAACATCCAATCTGACCAATCCGGCTAATAATCAACTTAAAAATTTTGGAACTAATTTTGATCTCATCTCCTATAATCGTACTTATCATTTTCAAGTAGAAGATGAACATGATGCCGAAGCCTGGATATCCGTTCTAATTAACAACAAGGAAGGTGCTCTTAAAAAAGAGTTTGATAACTCCACGTCTGATAAAGTTGCAAATTCTGAGCTAGCATATTCATCGATGGCAATGACCAATTCTAATAATCGAATAATAGATTCATCAAATGATCCAAATTCCAATCTTCCTAAACTTCGTCAAAACATAATTGAACATATACGAAAACTGCCTGGTAATGACTGCTGTGTAGATTGTGGTTCAACCCAAGAACCAACTTGGCTGGCTACCAATTTCGGTGTATTAACTGTAAGTTTTTTTTTACCTAAATGAACATATTTTTATTTCAAGTTTTTATAGTGCATTGAATGTTCTGGAATTCATCGTGAAATGGGAGTCCATGTTTCACGGATACAATCACTAACATTGGATAATATTGGTACATCACAGCTGCTGATTGCAGCAACAATGAGTAATAATGGCTTCAATGATATTATGGAAGCCAGCTGTAATATTCAAACATTCAAACCTAAACCAAATAGCACAATGGATGAACGAAATCAATTCATTAGGAATAAATATCTACATCGCAAATATATTATTAAAACATGTACATCCGAATTGGAATTGCTAAATGATCTCGAACAGGCTGTTCACTCCAAAGATATATACTTTCTGTTACAGGTTTGGGCAGAAGGTGCTAATCTTAGTGCGCCATTACCATCAAATACTTTGATGGAAACGGCATTACATCAGTCGATTATGCGGGAATATGATGGCAGTTCCCTTTATATCGTTGATTTTTTAATCCAAAATTCGCCCGATCTCGATGTGATAACTAGGCCGGATGGCAATACGGCTCTACATTATTGTGTCATATATAATCGACCAGAATGTATGAAACTATTGCTTCGCTCAAAGGCCAATTATTCTCTAAAAAATAAAATGAACAAAACCCCAATGGATTTAGCTCGAGATGATCAGAATATATTTTTGATCCAATTGGTGAGTTGAATTCTTTCGATTTAGGGAATTTTAATTGATTGTTTCTTGGTTAGCTGGAATGTGCGGAAAAGAATCAAAAATCATTGTTTGAGAACATTATCATTCACTATAGTGTCCAGACGGAAGATCCATCCACCGATTTTTCCGATGATGATCTCGATGAAAAGGTTTCTATTCGAGTGCTTTAACATTATGTAGTCTTTTAATAATTTTGTTGTCATTCCTCTTAGAATGGTGCAATCAGAAATGCTGATGAAATTCGCCGTGTGAATCAATTGATGTTCAATCAGAATGAACAATCATTGACAAATAATCGAATTCGTTCTAGTAATCGAAAATTTTCATTTCGCTATCAAACTGAAAGCGAATCGGATTCCAATGAATTGGTAATTCTTATATCATTCAATTTTTGGCTGATTTATTAACAATATCATCATTTAATATATATAATTGCAGAAGAGTAATGCTCAGACATCAAAATCATCTCTTTACAACAATTATTCTACAGCCAATCATACAGCAGGAACATTTACTTCCTCAGCTCAAAATTCTCGACCATCAAGTGTAGTTGGAGATTTTTATTCAACTGTAGTGAATATTGATACTTCAAATACAAAAGCCACAACTATTGTTAACAGTTCAGATCCAGATTCACTTGTTCGTGGTAATGTAGTTAGAAATAGCCGACTTAGGTTTTCGGCCGAATCACAGCAGCCTCAAATACCGAATAAAGATGGTATGTCGAAAATTATTGTCGATACGAACATGTATGAAGAAAAATATAACATTTCCGGCTCACGACCGTTTTTGGCAGGTCATTCTCGAGCAGCATCAGCTGATATAAGCTCCAATTCAAATTCCTTAAATTCAACCTCTATAACCACTCACAACAATCTGCAACAAGTGATGACATCAAAAATGAGTCAACACATACGTAACAATTCTGTTGATAATTCACTTGTCACTTCCGTATTTTCCACTCCTGGTTTATCTGTTAAACAATCAAGTACACTGTCTACCAATAATAATCAGCCACAACCAAACAAACCTGCTGTCCCTCTTAAACCAGCAGGGATAGTTTCAGTCTTTGTTCCAGGATCGAATACAACAGCTGCAGGAACAGCGTCATCAACTACGAATACCTGTAAAAAAGTTGGAATATCAAACATTTATGGAAAAGTGATGACCACCACTCCTGCTATTCCAGCAAAAACAGACAATTCAGACGTTGCTCGATATCCAAATGAAATGTCCGTACAATTACAACAAATGAGTGAAAGCAGCGTTAATCATCCCGTACCACCACCTCGGAAGGTAAAATTTTAACAATCGTTTGAAATATTGATTCTAATTTCTTTTTCAGAAAATTCACGATTCTCATGGAACACCTGGAAAATTCCGTCGATGCTTAGCTCTTTACGATTGTGATGCGGATCAATCTGATGAGATTTCATTTAAATCTGGAGAAATAATCACAGTCATCAACGAAGTGACCAATGACGATGACTGGATGGAAGGAATGATTGAAGGCGATCCTTCCAGGCGTGGATTATTTCCAGCCATTTTTGTTCAATTCATTGAATAATAATGCAGTCCTCGATCATCGTATACCAAAAAGACCGTCATCCTGTTATTTAATGATTATATTTGTTTAATTCCTACTAATGTTATTTTCTAGTCACTTTTGAATTTTTTTCAAATAATTAGAATTTGTCAATTTATTGCTTTGCTATATCTTAAAATTTTCATCTTGGGTTCAAATCACTGACGCATTTATAAACAAACTCATCAATTGAAAATGATTTTTTTTTTTTGAATTTATTAAAATTTGATTTTTGTGGTAAATAAATTTATGCGGATAATTTGAATTAACCAACACATCAAATTTTTAAAAAATGCGGTATAGAATGCATCCTCTTCATAGAGAACGTATTCGCGCGTTTGAGGCATGTTGTTGTTGATTTCTGGAGTGTTTTCAATTTCATTTATATTTATCTAATTTTGAAAATAAAAATGAAACGTAATTTTGAATCCATGCCGGTAGCGATCTTTGAAAAAAGATCAAGAAAAGAATTGTCAGTCATCGATAACGAACCTGGAAATGGACAACTTATATCTGTAAGCATATTCAATTGAAATTATTGATTTAAATTCTATAACCGGCATACTTCATTAATTAGACCGTGAATCGAACTTCTAAACTTGAATCACCTATCATGTTATTGACTGGACACGAATCCGAAATAAACACTTGTAAATTCCACCCTAATGGCGAAACAATTTTATCTGCTGGTTTTGATCGAAACATATGTAAGTGTTTAATAATTTGTTCATTCCTTTCGTATATTATTACCATTCTATGATTGATAGTTTTATGGAATACATACGGTGAATGTAAAAACTATGCTTTACTGTCTGGCGGGCATAAAGGAGCCGTTTTGGATGCTCATTTTTCGGGTGCCGGCGATTATATTTATTCAACTTCGACTGATAAAAATTTGATTATTTGGGATTCAAAAACTGGAGCTCGAATGAAAAAACTCACTGGACATCAGAGTATTGTCAACGCTTGTTGCCCTTGTCGTGACCAATCCAAAGCATTGCTATGTAGTGTTTCGGATGATAAAACAATTAGGATATGGGATACCAGAAAACGACAAGTTTCATCCGTCCTCAAGGAAGAATATCAATTAACCGCTTGTACTTTCAACGATTCAGCTGATCAAATTATTGTTGGAGGCATCGAAAATTTAATTAAAGTGTACGATCTCCGTAAAAATAAACTATTGTATTCAATGTCTGGACATTTTGACACCATCACTGGTTTGTCTCTTAGTCCGAACGGAAATTTCGTTCTTTCGAATTCGATGGATAATTCACGTAAGTGTCTTTTTATATCCTTTGATATTACATTCAATTCATTTGAACTTGGATCGTTTTTTTCACAGTATGCATCTGGGATATTCGTCCATTTGTACAATCGGATCGTTGCTCGAAAACATTGACTGGACATCAACATAATTTCGAAAAAAACCTTTTACGTTGTTCATGGTCACCCAACGGAGATCGTGTAACAGCCGGTTCGGCCGATCGGAATGTTTATATTTGGAATGCTTATGACAAACGAATCATATATAAATTACCGGGCCATAATGGTTCAGTCAACGAAGTTGTTTTCCATCCAAACGAACCTATTAGTAAGTTATATTAAATGTTTTTTGTTGCTTATTTTTAATCAAATTAAATTTTTATGACAGTTTTATCATGTTCAAGCGATCGACAATTGTTTCTTGGTGAAATTGATCCATAATCATATTTCCTCATAATGGAATATTTTATCTTATTTTCATTCTTTTGTTTAAATATAATTGATGACACAACCATAATAAAAAATGTATTCATGATTAAATTCTTTTGGTTTTAAGACGCATGCGTTATTTTTGTTCTGTATTGTTTAGGAGACATTTTATCATTTATTTGTTCTCACATTGAAATTGACATATTGATACATTGAATGAATGTGATCGATTATTATTATGTAAACAAAAGATGCGTCCATTAAAATTATGGTCAATCTATCAATTCATTTGTAGATATGGTCTTTATCGAATAATCAAAGAAAATAATGTCATTCTATATCTAACTGTTATATTCATCATCATCATTTTTTGGTACATAACTGGCTGCCTCATCACTTTTTTATTGTTATTTTCTTGTTTTATCTGTAAGTTTTGTTGAAACGATGCTTATCAATTCACTTATCGATTACATGATATAGATTATATTTACAATCTATGTGATAGATTATTGTATAGCCCACACAATCCCGAGGATAGCCGTGTCAATGTTCCAACGCCTAAATCTTATGGTCTTGATTATGACAACTTATTCATTAATGCTCAGGATGGGACGAAAATTCACATGCAATTCATTAAACAGCCAGTGACTGCTACTAATTGTGCTACATTGATTTATTTACACGGAAATGCTGGTAATATTGGCCACCGGTTAATCAACGCAATCGAATTTTATAAACAATTTCAGTGTAACCTTTTGATGGTTGAATACCGTGGCTATGGCCTTTCCGAAGGCCAACCTTCTGAAAGTGGCCTTTATCAAGATGCATTAGCCGCGATTCAATTTCTAAATAGTTGTAGACAAATTGATTCTTCAAAAATTGTTCTATTCGGTCGTTCATTAGGAGCTGCTGTAGCGATTGGTTTAGCAGATCAAATCAATAACGATTCTCGAATTGCTCATCTTCGGCCTATGGCCATGGTGATCGAAAATACTTTTACCAGCGTGCCTGATATTTCTCGCCATTTATTTGCCCATCATACACATAATAGTCCATTGTGGTTCACCCGTTTTCTTCAATTCGTACCGGATTGGTTTTACAAAAGTCGTTTCAATTCCATTGACAAGATTTCGCGAATAACTGTACCGACTATTTTCATCTCTGGACTATCAGACGAATTGATTCCACCGAAGATGATGATACAATTATTTAAAGTTAGTTTTAATTCAATTTTTGTAACTGATTGAAAAAAAAATTTACTTTTATTTTAGAACTCTCCAGCCGTTTATAAAGAATTGCACACATTTGAATCTGGAACGCACAACTTCACTTGGAAATGTCCTACTTATTACGAAACGATTGGCAATTTTTTAAAAATTGTCCACGAGAATAAACCCATGATGATGTCAAGCGGAAGCAATATTAATGAAACTGCCACCGATACTTCTTGTCTGGATTATCAATGCATTGATTTAGAAGAAATCGAAAAAATGCCTTTGATTGCTTCTCAAAAGCAAGATAAAAATGATGATGATTCTTCTCATAATACGTCTAATTTAAATGTAATTTAGATTTAGAATTCTAAGAAAAAATAGTTTTTGTTTTATTTAATTCACAAACCGCTTATTGTCGTTTGACCGTACTATTCAAAAGATAGCGCCACTAGCAACAACTTGTAGAATGCAAAAAAAAAATCAGGATACAATGTCGACATCTAGTGTTTAATAAAACTTATAATTTTTAAATTTGATTAGAAATTGATTTTCATCATTCAATGAAAAATTTTAATTTAAAATTTAATGGAAATCAAGATTGAAATTTTTTGAGCTTTTGTGCTTTATTTAAATTCCTTTGTTTTTTTTCGTAATTTTTCCACTAATTACCCAACAATTTGACGGTCCTACAAATACAAAATCAAAGTGATTAGAAATGTTTTTTTTACATTTGAATTATAAATGAAATTTTTTTTTTTTTTGAGACGAAATCTTATTGCAAAGTGCTGAAATCATTTTATTCATTTATATATATATGAATTGCGTTATCATCATCATCATCATAAATCATAAAACATTGTTCAAGATAATGATAGAGAGCAAGAATATCTAGATGTCAAATTACAATTAAAATGATAATTGGAATGATTCAAGTTCTGGACATTAATATGTGTGTGTGTGTATGTGTGTGTATATATGAATGAGTGTGATTGATAGATTATTAATGGTACATCTAATAGTAAAAACATTTATTCAGACGATTGATATTGGTAATGATGCACAATATAAAAGATGTATCATGGTTTTAGTTTTTGCATTATTTTTTTTTTTTGGTCATATTCGAATTATTTTCAAAGTTTCAATTCAGCCTTAAATTTATTTGACCATTATGATTGAAACTTACAAAAAAAAAGAGAATATCGTCATGAAAATTGCATTCATCGTGAATACGAATTGATAAGTATGTATTAATGATTAAGGATAAGACGAAGATAAATATAGGGACAGAGCAAGAGCTCAACAATTGTGCAAATTGCAACATTCTAAAAGTGAAAATTCAGACCTAAAAGTAAAATAAATGGTAAGTGATATCATGTGTCAACTATGCAACATTATGATCATCAAAATCATGAATCAATACATCTATATAAGTGTTTGCGTTTTTTGTTGTTGTTGAAAAAGTGTACTTTTTGGACATGTTGGAATCACAATTTATCTTGAAAAGGTGAGTTATCTGAGATTGCCATTTGTAAGAATCTAAAGAACTTGGTAGTTGGTTTAAATCAGATAAAAGATCGAAGATCAATATTCAAGATGTTGAATATTATTTACAAATGATGAATTGATACAGAATTCATTGATGTATCGATTTGTTGTCATTTTGTTTGTATTTCCAAAATAGAGGACTAGTGTATGCGTGTGTGTGTGTGTGTAAAATATACAAAATATAATCAAAATTGAATATTAAGTAAAGATTCGGTAATTTTAATCTAATTATCATATATTATTAATCAAATAGAATAACGGGACAACTTGCATTGAATGTCAACGTTTTCAAAATGATCAATAAGAAGAATTGTTTGTGTGTGTGTGTGTGTGTGTGAATAATGCTGATACTATAGTAATGATATAATAATTTAATAAATAATTAAAAAATAGAAAAAACAGGACATTCATATTTTACTTGGGTGTAAATTGTGTGTGTGTGTGTGTTAAAAAAAATTGTGGAAATAATAATTTTCAGGTAATAAGGATATGTTATTGATCAAGTTATTTTGATATATTTGAGTGATGTGTGTGTGTGTGTGTGTGTGTGTGTGTATTGTATAAGTGAATTGAAAAATTATTTTTTGGTTCATAATGTATAGTTTCAAAAGTCAAATGAGGGGAATGTATTCAGTGAATGATTTTTATCAATTTGTGATGACAATTATTTTTCAAATACACAATCACTGTTTTTTTTTTTGCTATTTGTTACAAAATAGATAATGAAATAAAGCTTAGTATTAATGAGAATGAAAACAATTGTTTTTTTTTTGGTGGACAACAATGTACGATGACAGTATTTGGTATTTGTGATGATGATTAGTGCAAAACCCTGTTTGGTGAAAAAAAAAATTAAAATCAGCAGCGCTGATCGTGCAAATATCAGAGTGAAACAATAAGTGGATTCGGAAGGAATTAAAATCTGAAGAGAAAGCAACGATTCTATCATTGATGTCATTGAATGAATTGTAGATGCAACCAATCTGCAACGATCATGACAGCAGCATTATCATGTATTTATCATCATTAAAATCAATGAGCATTGATCAAACGTTCGATATTCAATGCAGATGAATTATGAATTGATGCATTAGAAAGTGATGGACTTGTACCAGATGCATTAGAGGCAGCCGATGATGTTACAACTGCCGAATTCGTTGACAGATTCATGGTTAAGGTATTCATACCCGATGTTCGTTTAAATTTAGCCCGTCGATTTTTGAACCAGAATTGAATGTTTTTTGGCTCAAGTTTAGGGAATTTTTGTCTATAAGGCATTTTATTCAATTCGTCTGTGTATCGTACGATTTGACTATGAGCTGGATGTGTATTGCTCATGAACCAGCTTTCTAGTCTGGGAACCTATTCAGAGAATATTTTTAACATTAAAGACAAAAATGATAAAAATAGATAAATAACAATCATACCTCAGACATTGGATCAATGAAAGTACGACTTCTTCGAGTTCTACGCCCTTCAGGACTTTCTGGATTATGTGATGAATTGCCGCTATTGTTATTGTGATTGAGGGCTGAAAACGAACTGGCTAAACTATGCGATGTCATTGAATTATTATGCCCACAATTATTATTATTGTGTGTCGCTTCAGTATCATCATCGCTTTCGTCGTCGATTGAATTACAGTCACTACCGTTACCGCTTACAGCACTACCACCATATTCGCGAGGTTCTATTTTAAGTTGTACATCCGGTTCTAGTCGTAAATCACTAATGTCGTTCAAATCATGGCGTTTTAGGTCGTCGACAAATTTGAAATCATCACAATCATCACCATCATCAGGCATTTTATCTTCTAATGGTTGATGGGGACTATCGGACAATTTTGTTGACATGCATAATGGATTACGAATGGACAAATCAAGTGTCTGAGTCTCTTCATGTGAATCATTATCTTCATCAAAGCTATAATAATCATCGAGATTGGAGCCGTTTCGAGATGTATTTGACATGGGCTCGTCATTACATTTACCACTAACGCTTGCATCTGAACTGGCTTTACCTGGGCTGTGATTACCACCATTGAGAAAAAATTCTGTAGCCAATGCATTTGCAAACGAATGATTGCTTAAATTCGAATCATTTGAAACAAATTTTAATTCGGCTCTTTTATGGGCAGCACGGGCATTCTTGAACCAATACACCACATTGTTCATATCCAATGGTTTTCGACCTTTTCGAGATTCCAGCGAATTAAGCTCGTTTACGTATTCTTGTACTTGAATACGAGAAGGATGACGATTCTCTGCAAACCATTTATGCAATTTGGGAAGTTCCAATTCGGGATCAAATGAAGTACGGATTCGTGTTCGAGAGCTGGTGCCCGATGAATGGTGATGGCCTGATTGGGAATTTTGATTTCCAGAACTATTCTTGCTATGTCCAAAGGGTTTATCCTGGCTAGAACAGCTATTGCCACTAGGACCACCGATATTTCCATTTACGGCTGAGGGACGAACTCCAGCAGTGGCAGCTGCTGCTGCTGCAGCGGCCAGCGATGGATGTAGACCAGCAGCGGCCGCTGCCGCTAATGTTGTATCATTTCCATTGGCTAGATTATTTATGTCCATAAATAATGGATGATTAGCAGCAGCAGTTGACGCAGCTCCTGGAGAAGGATTTCCAGATCGTAATCCAGATACCGAGACTGAATGCTGTTGAGCTGCCAATGCAAATTGTCGATACTGGTTAAATACTTGTTGCAGATACCATTGATCGAATCGGCGGCGAGCATCTTCATTTAATTCTTGCTGTTGTTGTTGTTGTTGTTGATCACGCCCTCTTATCAATGAAGATAGTATTTGCTATTTTATGCAATGATAAAAAAGAATGAAAAAATGACGAAATTAGTAAAAATTCACAAGAAAATATTTTTAAAAATGGAAAAATTTCATTTATACACAGAATAATAAAAGAACAAACAAAGCTTGTGTCAAGGGCAACAAAGTTTGTGAAATATGCAAATTATTTTGAACATTTCTACAATATAATTTGATTGCTTTAAATTTCAAGATTATAAAATCAGATTTATGATCATCGATCGAACAAAAAAGGTTGAATACATTTACAAGTTCATCATTAACAATATCCGATTCCATCGCACTGAAGGTAATGAAGATTGACAAATATGATATTTTTAACAAGAAAAGATTGATTGCTCAAATTCGTTTGAACTAATAGTTAAAAAAAATGTCGAAATGATGATTGTTCGTTGTATGAGAAAAATATGAGCAAACACAATTGGCTCCAATATATATGCACATGGATACGGATAAATCAATGTTTGTTTAATGTTTTCAGGCCATGATGATGATGGTTATTATTATCATCATAACAAAGTAATAAAATAAAATGAAAATGAAAATAGACTTCGATGTTGAATTAAGTGAGTGTGAATATTGTGATCATCCAGAAACAAAAATGATCTATATGAGGAAATTTTCATTTTATTTATATCAAACAAATCTTAACAAAAAAAAAATTCAAGTTGTAAACATTACAAAAAACGACACAGGTGACAAGAACATTTTTTTTTTTTTTTAAAGCTTAGCTTGTGAGATTAGCATTACTATTCGTTTGTCTATTTGTATATCGTATATTATGCAGATGATAAAATGCAAGGTTTACATACAAAGCAAGGTGTGAAGATAATTTGAAAGCACATGTACACACACACATACATACAAACATACTACCGACCATGACCACTGTGATCATGGAATTGTAAAATCAATTCGAATCGATCAGGAAATTTTTTTTTTTTTTTTTTGCATGAAGAAAAAAAGAAGACATGATTGCATTGCAATTGCATTCGAGGTCGAAAAGATAACGAACGATAATGAACATCATTGTAGAACACAAACATACATACACACACACACACACACACACACAATGAGATTATATCGCGCGACCTGTATTTGTCTATTTATTGACTTGTTTGAATTTTTTCTTTTTTTATTATTATTATTTCATTTTATGGATCGGCTCGAATTGAAGAGTCAAGGTAAATGAAAAAAAAAGATGGGAAGAAAAAAAAATTTTCACTTTTCATTCGATTGAATAGCAATTGTCTTTTGTAAACAAAAAAAAAATATTATACGTGTATATACCAATCATGTAATTAAAATTTATTATTGAAAAAATATTTCTGTGAAAAATTTTCCTTTCCCATTGTTAAAAGAACGAACGCATCATCATCGGATATATAAGATTTCTGGTGGTGTGCTTTGCCTTTTGGTTTGAATCACACAATAACAACGAATGAAAAGGCAAACATTAATATGAGATTATAAAGATGATGAGTTATGATTATCATTCAAACACACACACACATACACACAAATAAATAAATGAAGCAACCATTTAGAGAGAATCGGGAATCATATGTAATAAATATAAGAAAAAAAAGAGTTAACAATCCTATTAGGTTTTTTCTGTGCTTCAATACATGAAAACAAAAATCATAATTACGTTCATCATAATAGAAAAAAAACGACAAGGTTTTATCCATCATCAAGAAAACCAAGTACTATAAAGCTATATGGCTTTGAGCCAAATAACTGCCCGAAACAACAAATAAGAAAGACCGGATTTGTGTGTTTGAATGCATTTTTGTTGTTGTTGTTGTTGTTATCGTTAATTGTACGATAGTGTAGTTTAAAACCAAATTCAAGACAAATAAGCGAGTAGAAGAACATTAAATTTTCAAGTTTTTTTTGCCAAAGATTTTGTTCAATAAGGTATTAGACTACAGCCAATGATTATGATGAAAAACAACATAAGCCCAATGAGTGAATCCATTCATCCATCCCATCATCATAAAAATAGAAATCATAAAAAAAAAACCCAATTTCATTTACCAACAAAGACTTTCACTATCACAGTAAACAAGAGATTCAAGGCAACCGTTTTACTTTTATTTTTTTTCATTCTCAATATGTATAAGCAAAAAGAGAGAGAGAGAGAATTGAAAAAAAATCCGCAGAATTTGCAATTTGGTTTGGTTTTAACTTTGATTAAAATGATTAATATTTGATCAATATCTAGTATTTTGTTATGTACATTGTTTCAAATAAATTTGAAGCAAAATGTTTCGAACATGGAAACAACAATCAGAAATGAGACTCCGAGATAGATCATAGAAACCAGAAAAAACAATATTCGAATTCAAAATTGAATTTTTTTTTCTTTTTTTTTGGAAAAAAAGATGCTTTTTTTCTAATAACAATAATGGAATTGATTTCTGATTTAAGATGATGATATTGTTTTTTGTGTGATCATCCACATGGAAAGGCTGAAAAGTCATGTACTACAATGATGATGATGGTGATGAGAACAAACAAATCGACAAAGGTGTGAGAATATATATATATTTTTTTTTTGTAAAGAGAAAAATTGAAAAAAAAAACAAAATCAAAACAAACCTAAACACACACAATATTCGAATATAATAATTTTGTTGAAAGCAAATCGTTTTTCATTCAATCACACATCTTTTTGAAATTAAAGTGTTTTGAAAAATGGTTCGTGATTTTTCGATCAGAAGAGAAATGGAGGGAGATGGAGAGAGAGAGATAGAGAAAGAACAATAGATTTATGGTGAAACGAATGATTTATTGATTTCGATCAATCGGATTGAAATTTCAATATTTCTAATTGAAAAAATATTATTTGTTAGTTTTGAAAAAAAACATTCTTTTATATGGAAAATCGGGATTTCCTAATTAAAATCTCGAATGATGATAAATAATAATAATAATAATAATGATGTCATCACACAGTGTTCATCAAAAAGGGCTCATCATTTTGCATTTTGCCCGCCAGTACTCTGTGTGTGTGTGTGTGTAAAAAGATTCATTGAACGGAACATATTATTGGTAATAATAATATTTTTTGTTGTTGTTGTTGTTTCCATCTTTATCATTCCAGTTATTATTATTGTTATTATTATTATTATCGATAATAAGCAGGATTCTCTATGATGGTCGTGTGTCTATTTTGAGCAGAGAAAAATCATCATCATCATCATCATCATAATCAATTGTTTGTGAAAGAAAATGTAAAGAGACAAACAACAAATGTTCCAACTAATTTATTGACAAATTTTGAACATTTGGATCGATCATCAATGAAAAAAAATTGCAGAAAACGGGCTCTTGTCAATTTTTCTGAATTTTCGGTTTAATTAGAAATCCTGGAATCAATCGGAAAAAAACGGAATAGAATGCTTGAACTTGAATCTAGTGAAAAAAAACATCATCATGATAATGATGGAGAACATCATCATCATCATCATCATCATTATCATCATTTAGCGGGCAATGATTATAGCAAATAAAATAAAAATTGAATGATTCTTGTGAAAAGCATATTGTTTGTTGGTTGTTTAGCATTTGAAAATGAGTATAATGATTGGAATTGACAAAAATAGAATGAAAACAACATTATGATCAACATTAAATATAATAGACGGAAAATTTTTATTAAAAAAAATAGACCGAATAGGTGAATTTTCAATGAAAACTAAAATCAAAAAAACAAGATAAAATATTAAATCTACAGGTGTTTGCACACATACAAATCGGATATATTTCGAATAATCTTTATTCCTTTCACTTGTAAAAAGAAAAAATAAAAATAAATCATAATGAATGACGAAATATGTACAAATAAAATTCATTTTTGATAACACTCATTGGATAAACTACTGCTTGCAAAAAAAATCTTGATGATGATGATTATTGATCAGATTGATTGAAAGTTTTAAAGATGTGAGAATTGTTGTTTACTTTTTAATTTTTTTTATATACATATTCGAATCGATGTGCTAAGAAAAAAAAGTCACACACACACACACACACATAGTTAAACAAAAAAGAGAGACTAAAGAAGAATAAAAAAAAATTTACCGCCAAAGTATTTACGAGAGAATTGATATTATCGTTTTGTTCAATCTTTCAGATTTTAGAAGATAAACGTTTTGATTATCAATAACCAAAAAAAAAAAACACATAGAAAAAAATGTTGGATCATTGCTGCTGCTGCTCATCATTATCATTTTAGAATTTCTCGAATAATAATAATAATAATGATAATATGATTGCTAATAAAAAAAATGAATGTTTTGAAGAGAGCAAGCAAGAGAACGAAATTTTTTTTTCCTCTATCCCTTATTACTATATACTCTTATGATGATGATTATGAAGATATTGAATGTGGCTTCCTTCGAACCAAAAAAGCCATGTGAATTTTTTTTTTCTTTTTTTGTTGTTGAAAAGTATATGTTGATGGCGATCAAAAAGCAAACAAATTTATCTGATTTTGTTTTTTTTTTACCATCATCATAATAATCATCGCCATAGAATTGCCGCCATCAATGATGATCATTTTTTTTGTTGTTGTTGTCGTCATCATCATCATCATCATCATCATCAACATCGCATCATAGCATCGATCGATTGAGGACGACCGACAGAAAAAGAAATTATTATATCCGAATTATCATACCGACAGAGTCATACAAAAAAAACACACACACACATGTGTGAGAGGATAAAAAAGAATGTAATGAAAATGTACATTACACATAATGCTATGGTCAATTTATATAATTTTTTTCTCTCATTTTTTTTGGTGTGAAAATGATGATGAAAAGATTAGAATAATCTAGATATAATTAATATTTAGTAAAAGCAAACACAAAAAGGCAAATGATGGTGGGAACTGCTAGATTCTATATTATATATATATGTTCATTATATTCATTGCATTTTTTTTTATTCAATCTGGCTTGACTAGTCATGATTAATTCTTGTGATAAAGTTTTAATCAACAATTTTTTTCCATTTAAATAGATTAAGAAAGACAATGAGAAAAAAAAAGTGAAAAAAAAATTAAAAATCATTCACTTACCTGATCGATGGAAGATCCGGAATTATTGGTGGTCAGCAAATTGTAAGAATGTGCTAGTAGCACTTGAAGAAGTTTATCCTTAAGCTCGTGTGCAGCACTCATTCGTGGCCTACAAAAATTAAAGCAATTAAACAATTACATCGTATATATCGACACAAAATTTAATTGTTGAGGGTGTATGGTTTATATCGATTCATATTATTGAAATAGTGTAAGAAAAATCATTAAGAAAAACCATATGTCAACGATTTGTTCATTATGACATCACGAGCAGTTTTGGTATGAAGTAACTAATATCAAATTTGCGAAATAACGGATATTATAGAAATTGATAAACTATATATATTGTTCTATTTAATAGTCTGCTAATGATTCCATTATAGACAAAGATTCGTGATAATAGAAATGACAGTAAATTGAAAATTTTTTTTATCTTTAAAGAGGCTGTTAGTAGTTAATCTTCAATCAATTACTGTCAATTATTGTGGTGCTTTGTGGCCCATTACAAATCTAACACTCAATCGATGCTAATAGCGGACAAGCACAATAGGTCAAATTATTATGGAGAATTTTATATTTTCATTTAGAATGACAGCATAAATTAATTGGCCTAATTATCAATTAATTGTTAATTTATGCACAATTAAGCAATGGATGGCTGCTATGAATGCTATATGTTATGTGATAATGGTTATTAATACTACTACCACCACTATGGAACTGTTTGATGAAAAGAAGCTAGAATTCCGTGTCAAAATAAGGCCATAGCTATTTTTTTTTTTTTTTTTTTTGGTAATTTTGGTGCGTGCGACCGATAATCGTCGACTCGTTTCGCATGGGTGACGATAGATACAACCTTTTCTTAATTAACTCATCATCAAGCATTTTACCAAAAATTCATTTGAGGGAGAATAAAAAAAAGAATAAAACCAAAAAGACACGTACCTAAATAGACGAATTCGTAATGTGATGAATGAACAGATATCACCGAATAGATCGCCAATCGTGATTTCGTTGTTGGCCAGATCGCTTATTTGATCCAATGTTAATGGTTTCCAATTACGAAGTTGTATGAAAGCTGAAGGATCGTAAAGAAGAGAGAAAAAAAGGATGTGAATGATGAGTGTTTAAAATGATTATCCAATCGATTTAATTGTGGTTGTAATCATAAACAATGAAAGTGATGGTTTCATTATATAATAATAATAATAATATAACTTAATTATCGATGCGATATTTGGATAACATTCGTTTACATATAATCGATCGATCATTAGCTAACTGGCAAGGTTTAGATCATCATTATAAACAACAATGACATTGATGTGATGCAATTTTAGCGTGATGTCAATCATAGAAACACTGTTGGTCATCACGTTGAAACGAGCAATAAATATGCAATTGTGGATTTACTAACTAACTAACCTGGAATAATGATGATGATGTCTAGATTGATAGAAAACTCATTTAACAATAAAATAGAACACGAGCAATGATTGAATCGACAATGGGCAGAACATTCGAAATGGCGAATATCCACACAGAGTAAATGGAATGAAAGATTGACTTGGATATTTGCGCGCTTTTTACATTCAAACAGACATGTATTGAATCTCGATCGAGAAGTTGGAAAAAAAGTATTTAAATCAACCTCAAAACTTTAGCCTGTATGCTGCTAATGCATTTTTTTTGTCTTTCCTATGCCATCCATGTTAAATTTGGAAAAAAGGCGGGCAGGTAAGGTATCAGATGATGATGATGATGATGATGAGACATAAAAATGAGAGAGAGAAAAAGACAGGAGTTAGCATCATTCGTATAGCTTTCCTTTCTAAATTCGCTTCGTCGCCGATGGTATAGCCACATCAACTCAAGTTGAATCGATACACACGCAAATACGAGAAAAAAAACAACTTTACAACCAGCCTTCTTGTTGTGGCTGTAGTATGAATGAATGAATGAATGAATGAATGAAATGAGATGAGATGAGATGAGATGCTAAAGCCAAGAAAAACGAAACAGGAAACATTTTATGTTTTAGGGCAATGTAATGTAAAAAACCATTGGATGCTCTTTCTCTTCATTCATTCATTTCGTTTGGCTCATTCTTTATCGATCACACATACACATAAAGACATATACACATTTAGTAGAAGAAGGCACACCTCTTCATCCATGTCTATGCGTATACAATAATCATTATCATCACCACAGCCACAGCCTCTCATTCTCTCTCTCACAGTCAAACACAAACACCAGAAATAAAAATGATCGTTTTAGACGCCGGGCGCCATACAAAAGCAAAATAAATGTAGGTGTGCATGTGTGTGTGTGAAAGAGCATCAAGTGTAATATCAGCTTCAAACAACACCCATAAAGATCCTGGCATTATAAAAGCATTTGGTTACAGGGTTTTAGGTGTGTGTGTGTGTATATGTGTTTGTTTTCGTTTTTTATATCATTTCAAATCTGATCGATATACAACAACATTACATGCATATTTGGATCGTATTTAGGAATGGAAAAGAAAATAGAAAAATTCAACACCAAAAAGAAAAAAAATGTCTGATTTTGACGAATAAACAAATAAACAAATGGTGGCCACCAAGTGCCACTTTTGACACACTGTGTGTGATGAAAGTGAAAACACACACACACACACACACACACAACAAAAACGGATATTTTTCTGCTAATTTGGCATATTCTCGATTCGCATTATGTCAATAATAATAATAATAAAGGGACAAATCGACAACGGAAAAAAAGGCCAATGGAAATAAAAGGTGAAAAATATGTATAGCATCATCGAACAATCAATTAGATGGTGAATAGCATAAAAAGTCATATATACACACACATAAACACACGGGTAGCATTTGGTCGTCATTGAGCAATCGAACAAAACAAAACGACAAACAAAAAAAAACCACAACAACAGAAAAACAAACGACGCCATTTAATTTCATCAAATGGTTTGCATAATGAAAGAAAAAAAAAATACATGAATGTTCCAACAACAAATGTATGTCCTTTCTCTCTCTCTCTCACTCTCATTTGGTTGGTAAACAAAAAAAAAACGAACAATACAACACCACAAACATATACCAAAAACAAATCTTGATCAAGTTTTCGGTATGGTTTATGGTCAATGGAAACGCTTGGTAAGTATGTGTAACTATGTGTGAATTGAAAACAAAAAAAAAATTGAAATTGTTCCAACATATCACATTGTCACAATAATAATTTTTTTTATATTGGCATCAATGTATTATTATTGTTATATCATATTCAGCCATTTGTATGTTTGCATGTTTGTGTGTGTGTGTGTGATAGCATATCAAACATCATTTAAAGATCAATATGGCTACAACAACAACAACAAAAAAAAAAATTTGATTCATTGGTCTAAATTCATTGAATGAATGAATAACTAAAAAGGTCATTTTGTTCATTAACACAATTTTTATTTAGACTGCTGTTGTTGTTGATGATGAGGTTAAATTAAATTATCATCAAATGATGATGATGATGATGATGATGAAATTCATTCATTTATTCAATCGGTTAAAAATGGAAATAAATTTACAATAATAACAAAAAATAAAAATAAAAATTATTGTCACATTAATTGTCACACACATAGGACATAGATTTAAGTGAAAGTTGTTGATTTGATTTGATTTTTTTTTATTCAAGAGAATAGCTTATTTTTTTTTGTTTTGTTATTGTTGTTGTTGAGCTAGTGATTCTGTATGGCTTTTTTTATGCAATTGTTGTTTCAATTGTGGTCGGTATTGTGTGTGTGTGTATATATGGATGTATTTATTATTTGCCAGACAAGTATATGAAGTCATACAACTATCAATTTGTTGCTCATTGATTTTCAACCAAACAATGTATTACATTGTTGCCATAGGATTTGATAGTAAAAAAAAAAATTTGGGGGAAAAAAATGTCATAAATAAATGATTCAGAATAGTCTATTGAATCAAAATGAAAAAAAAATGAACGATCCGCATCAATTGCAAACAGGCAAGCATCGGCCATCAAATGAAAAAAAAAACCGAAACGAAACGAAATCAAACACTGAATAAAACATAAATGAATTTAGTCATTACAATTGAATGAATGGCTGAATAATCCTATCTGTCCATTATTATTTTCATGTCCTTTGTTTTGTCTATTCAAACCATTAATAGGAGAATGATAATTGTAAAAAAGAGAGATTGATGGAAAATGACAAAACAAAAATTTTCCTCGATTGACAATCAAAACAAAACAAAACAAAACAAAAAATTGTGTTTTTTGTTATTTTCCCTTGTTCAACTGAAATATATGAATGAAATAAACCAAAGTGTGTGTGTGTGTGTAGTGACGGAATATTAGCTTGGATTTTTGTTTTCTTCTGTCTACTATTTTTTTTTTTTTTTAGTGGCCAAACATTCATTCGCTATTCCGGATCATTCGCCATTAATCATTGTGATATTGACCCGAGAATGACAATAGTAACATGTCGTAAAGTTTGGATTGTCTTGAGTGTCGAAAACTTGTGGCTTTTTCATTTTATTTTATATATGTTCGAATCCTACAGTAGACAATGTAAATATCATTCTTATCATTTTATATATACAACAAAGATAGAGATCAAGTGTGCAATAAATGATTTCGGTTATATGTTTCCAAAATGGTTTTCATAGATTACAATCACATTTAGTTAGGGAAAAAGAGAAAAAAAACATCAAAAAAAAACTCATTGCCAATGTCCGGCAGGATATGCACGAGCCATCATCATCATCATCATCATATCGCGCGTATCAGCAGTGTGGGTGACCCGAATAAATGACCGATTCATTCATTGGGAAAATATCAATCATAATTGTCTCGTTTGATCATAAGATTGTAATTGAAAAAAAAATATTACCAAGATGACGATTGACGACAAATCGATCGATCGATCGAATGAACAGGATTTCGAGTTAATTTACTTTGATAATAATGGTTAGTGTTCGATGGCCATACATCTTTCAATTTCAATTTTTTTGTTTCTTTTTGGTTTTTTTCATAAACGTTAACAGCATTTGTCAATCAGATCAAAAACTTTTTTTTTTGTTTCGAGAAAAAAAAATCACACAGATTGATCATCATCGTTGTCGGATAGCAAGAAATGGACAATAAAAAAAAAATATATTAGACATGTGCATGTTTATAAATGCCAACAAGATATTAGTAGATGGTTTTTACAATCTCTCTCCCATTCTCTTTTTTTTCAATTCATATAAAATTGTAATTGTAATAATAATAAAATTATAGCCTATAGGCCTACCATTGTCATTTCGATTTACTCTTATCGATATCATTTACTTCCATCCATCCATCCATTTGCCATTGGAATTTGTGAATATTTTTGTTTTCTGATCACATTGAGAAAAAAAAATCTCATCGATTGCGGCAATAACCATAGTTATTTTTATTTTGTTGATAAATAAAAGATTTTTTTTTCATTTTGACCAAAAATCTATTTATCTGTGTGTGTGTGTATATTGTACGATCGCAAAGAAATTGATTCATCTTTTTCGTATTCATACGCACGGTTTAATTATGACGACGATCAAAACAATACAATGATTCACGATTGGCAACAACAACAACAGAAAAAAATCAGTCCATTTCAACCAAAATTTTTATATCTATTCATCTATCTATTAAATCTATATATTCAAATGAATAGTGGACATCAGACATCATTGGAAAAAAAATGATGATCAAGAATGAGAACAACAACAAGAAATAGTTTCTTTTTTTTTCTTGGTCGAACAACTAAATGTTATTGTTTAGAATATACTTTTTTTTTGATTGATAATATTATCAATCCAATAATGGCGATAACAACAAATGAAACGAAACGAAACGAAACAAAAACAAAAAAGAAACAAAAAAAAATGAATAAAATAATGAGATTGTTCTCATCATCATCATCGCTCTGTTGTAGTGAATGAAAATGAAAGATGTAAATGTGGTGGACAAGTCCAATCAAACAAATGTCAAATGATGAAGAAAAAAAGAAACACTATAAATAGATTAGAATTTACCAATATAAAGACAATATAATATATAACAACAACGACTTTATTCGATGGCCATCATTTTGTCCACACAGACCCCACTCAATTAAAAATGACCAGTGAAAAAAAAGTGATACGTTTTTTGTTGTTGTTGTTGTTGTTGTTATCAACATCAATGAATGTGTATGAATGAATATATGAACAAAGAAAAGACAAAAATTCAAATTTTTTTTTTCATTTTCGTTTTGTTGATGATCATTATAATCAATGTATATATATTGTCAACATAAACACACACACACACACACACATACACATATGACAAGAATATTATGATGATGGACTGAGGAATAAGAAGAAGAAGAAGAG
This sequence comes from Dermatophagoides farinae, assembly GCF_024713945.1. Classification (NCBI taxonomy): domain Eukaryota; kingdom Metazoa; phylum Arthropoda; class Arachnida; order Sarcoptiformes; family Pyroglyphidae; genus Dermatophagoides; species Dermatophagoides farinae. The sequence continues at coordinate 3,700,190 of NC_134679.1, read as the reverse complement.
GATTTATGACAACTTGTGAAATGAAGAAAGAAAAAATGAAAAAAAAGATTCAAAAAAAAAATTCGTTTCACTTTCATCAACAACAACAACTACAACAACAACAACAACAACAACATCAGAATAATAATGAATAGTTTTGGATATTTTTGACTATTCGAATGACAAAAGTTTTATTTTTATTTTTTTTTGTTCATCTATATACAAACACAAAAAGTCTTCATAGTAATGAATTGTTTATGACTGGATTCGCGTTCGTCTTTGTCAATAATAATAATTCTACCTAAGCCGAGAATGAACAACAATTCTTTTTTTTCTTATTTTTTTTTTTTTTTTTTTTTTGTTCAAAAATACAAGGCCAGACACAATTCTATTCTAAAGCTATAGAAATGACGAACGACCGCCAATGATGATGATGATGGTGATGATGATGATGAAAATGAACGGATTATTCATTCATTCATCACAAATTCTAATAGGAATCGAATCAGGAATATAAGTTGTTTATATATGTGTTTTTCAAAGTTGAATGAAAAGTTTGATAATGTTTTCATATAATACATGAATACGATAAGAATAAAATGGAAAACAAAACAAAAAGAATAAAAGTTATATAATAATAATAATAATAATAATGGAATAATTCTAAAGTTTAAAATTCGATGAAGCTAGAAATTGAATTTTTTTTTTGTTTCCATCGGATTTGAAAAGAAATAGACATACGAATGAATGAATGAATGAATTCAAAGGGTTTTTTTTGTCTGTTGCGAAACTTAGCTATGAAAATAAGATGAACAAAATGAATGGATTTTTTTTCCTGTTTAATAAGAATTTTTTCCCCTTTTTTGTTTGTTGTTCAATGATTGACAAACAACAAAAACATGAGATTTTATTTTAAAGAATCGAAACGAAAAATAAATAAATAAATAAAAGAATAGATAATGTGCAAATATGCAAATGATTACGATAAAACTAAAGCTAAGTATAAAAAAGAAAAGAAGATAGAGAGAGAAAAAGAAAAGAATATGTATGGCAAAATGTCATAATAAGTAGATCTAGATGCCAAGAAGAGTTGTGTGTTGTGTATGTCTTCAATGATAAAAAAAATTAGTCACATTGTATCAGAAAATATGTCTATGGGGTAGGTAGGGAAAATAGCAAAAAAAATGGCATCAGAATCCATAAGTAGAGAGTTCATTCGGATTTTTGTGCGTCGTTTCCATTTGACAACAACAATAACAACAACAACAACAACAACAACAACAACAATAACAACAACAACAACAACAATAACAATGACAATCAATAGAATAATAAGAATATTCAGGTTTGTTCAATGGAGGAGGCAATGAAAGTAGTTATCGTTACACACACACACACACACATTGATAAATTATAAGAGCATTAGCCCCAACATATATCTATGGAATTCGTTTTTATGCATTTGTTTTTCGATTTTTTTTGCATTTTTTTTTCATTTTTATTCTGATTCACAATAGATGGTTATTAAGAATTAGAACTGCTGCATCTCTACTGATTTGGATATATAATAATAATAATATTTCGATTGAAACATTGAAAAAAAACATTCACTCTATTGTTCACTGAAATATTTTTTTTTTGAAAAATCAAATTTCAATGGAAAGAAATCAAACAAACTGAATTAGACAAAAACAAAACCATTAAATTTTTAAATCCAAAAATGATTTTAAAAAAATTTTTTTGCATTCATTTTCCAAACATTTGGTAACAACAAAAACAGAAAAAACTCATCGTTCCAAGGGTTAATGGTATGGTAAAAAATTATTTATCTGATTAACAACAAAGGATGTCCTATTACATTTCTAATCGACATTTGACTTTTTCATTAGCTTTTAATCAATAGATAATTATTAAAAGTCTTGTGCCATGTTTTTATTTGAACACATTGATCCAAAAAAGAAAAACTTTATTCTTTTGATTTTGGTTCGAGTTCAGATAATTAATTGAACGTATAATTGCAACAACAAAGTGGATTCATCATTACAATGAGCATATATGTACTGAATATAACGAAAAGAATCATGTACGCTTGCTTGAGTAAATGGTAGATAATTTGGTGTTTAGTTGTCTGGTGCTAACTGAATATATATATCCCATTGAGAGTATTATAATATGTTGAAGAATGAGATTCAAATTAGCTGCCAAAAAATGCTGTTATACTGATGTTGCTGCAGTCTGTCTATCCATTGCCTGTTAACGGAGTTCCAACAGAACCCATAGAGCAATGTTCCAGAAATGAATGTAATTATTACAAGCTCAATGATAATGTTTATTATTAAGCATCACTTTTTGAACTATTCAAAAAAAAAGACAGCACACACACACACAAGCTGACAGTGAATATAAACAACGGTGATCATGATTATATCATCATCAAGATTTTGGTCTGATGGAATGATGATGGTGATATAAGGAAAATAAATTCGTTATTAGAATGCCAGAATAAAAAAAACAGTGTATACAAGTTTGTGTTGTAAAATGAGAAAGAGACAGTGGCATTTCAAAATTTATATACACTATATTTTTTTCATTTCAAAGAAAAGGGTTGATGATTGAAAAAAGAAAAAAAATTTACTTATTTATACCCCTTGAAAATAAATAGAGGAAAAAAATGAAGAGATAATTCAAATTCATTTAAATTCATTTTTTTCACATAAACACACACACACACACACACATATTTATTTTTCGTTTTCAATGAATGGGAAGGGGAAAAAAGATTGAGCTAGATTGGATGGATACACACAACATGGCATAGGCTGAATCCGTAACAAACTAGCTACTGGAGAAACTGGAGGGTTTGTTGATATGTTGAAAAAGATATTTCTCATTTCTCATTTTTTTTTTGCTATTTACCCAAACACACACGCACGCACATCATCATCATCATCATCATCCGTTGGTAATACACACATGAATGAGTTAATAATGAGAATCGATGTAAATATATGAACAATAAGTATAAACACAATCAAAAAATGTGTGAATGAATGACTGACGTTTTTTTCCCTTTTTTCCCAAAATATCAATTCTATATTCACATACACACAAACACACACACACACACATACATACATTATGACTATGATAACAATAATGATGACGATGACGACAATTGAAAATGAAACGAATAAATATAATATCATTATACAGTTATTATTATTATTATGATTATGATTAAATACAATTTTGATAAATTTTAAATTTGATATTTTACACTTGATAGTCGTCGTTGTTTTGTTGATTCGTTTCAAATTTTTTTTTCTTCTACATGCCATATTCTTATATCATCATCATCAACAACAACATCAGTGAAATCGAAATTTTTCATTTCTTATTCTCGATATATACTTTTATATGGAAAATGTTTGAATATGATATGCATAAATCTCATTGGGAATGGGTGGTAGACTGTTGTGTGTGTGTGTGTGTGTGTGTGTGTGTGTATTGTATGTATTTGATAGACAAACACACACACACACACACATAGTGATCATAGTGGAAAAAATAAAATAAAATAAAATCTCAGTACTATACTACTGAATGCAAATTGTGGTCGATATAATAATGATGATCAACATCATCATCATCATCATCATACACATTGATTCAGTAAAGTAACGAGAAAAAAAAGTGAATACTTTTGGCAAGTGAAATTAGATTTATCATTTTCATCATCAACACCACCGCCAACATCCATAACCAAGAAACATCAACACGACACACACACACATACACACGATTCTCTCATTTACGAATTTTTAGTTTGATGTTGTTGTCATTGTTATAAATGAAATTTCAATTGTGAAATAATTCATAAATTCGGGTTTCAATGGCGTGTGTGTGTGTGTGTATGTTTGTAGGAATTATATAATTTTTGAATACGATACAATTGAAATTCATATATAGAATCATGAAGAGAAAAAAAATGTGAAAAAAAAGTTTTATTTGATTATTTTAATGTTTTTTCTCCATGAATTCAACCCAATAATAAATGAGAAGGAGGTTTATTTGATGAGCAAAGAACTATGAATCGAATCGATTGAAAAACGAGAGGCGATTCTTGTTAATAAGATGATTAAATGATGTGTAGCTCTATCAAATGGATGTATGAATTGAGAAAATGTGAAAATAATAAGTGTGTTCAGCGTTATGTGAACATGCACATGCCTATTGTAACTTGAGATCATCAAGTATTATTCTCATTATCACATTGTGTTTGTTAACTATAGCATTGATTTCAATCTTATTTATCATATACTCTCTCTCTCTCTCTCTCTTCTTAATGACACATTGATATAGTGTGACGATTTAGGCCGCTTGATTTTTTTCACAAAATTCCATAGATCCATTTTTCCAAAAAAAAAAAAATTATCACACCATTGACCCCTCAAAGTAATTGTGACCTAGACATTGATTTTTTTTAAGATAAATTTTTCTTATAGATGTGACTGTTTATTTTCAATTCAATTCTGACCATGATCTAATTAATGACCTATGATGACGGCATTGAAGGAGATTGTTTATTGGCAGAAAGTTTCAATAAATTTCAATATCGCAAGAAATCTCTAATATGAAAATCTATCTCTATATTTGTCCATTCATAGATGGTGGTGAGTACAAATAAAAACAGAATAAAAATGCAATATTTGAGTAAAATAAAAATATTTGATTATTTCGAGTCAAAGAAAATCGTACGAATCGAATCAAATGGAAATCTAAATCATTCAGCCTTTACATTGAATGATTGTGTGACATATGGTAAAGAATCACACGGTATCGACAAACCTGACTAATGATGATAATGATGAAGTCAAGTTGAATATTTGACTCTAGAATCGATCGATACTAATCAACTATAGCGGCAGTCATTACGATTTATGAATGTTTTTTCATGGACAACAACAACATATCAAAACTTGGTTGAGAAATGGAGGGCAAAAAATGAAACAAAAAAAAAGTTGATTGCACGGCAAACACTAACAATCGCTTTTTCAAATAGACTGATGAATGAATGAACTAACTGAAACCAATGACAATCAAAATCTAATGCAAGTCTAAGGATTCAAGAATCTAGATCTTTTATTTTTTTTTGTTGTTGTCTGTAATGAAATGTTGAAAAAAAACTTTTGCATTGCCGATTCAAACCAGTAGGAATTAAAGACTAAAATGGATCGAAAATCTTGAAACCAACCAGCAGAAAAAAGAACGTTTTGTGGGAGCAAGACAAGAACAGCAATAGAGAAAAAGAGAGCCTTCATAATAAGAAAATGGATGAAAATTTTTTCTGTGGTAACCCAGAAACGATTTAGAAATTTGGATATTTGAATATGAAATAAAGGAATGAATGTATGTGAGAGAGAGAATGTCACACTAAATGACGTTCAAATTTTTGGAAAGAGTCGAAATAACTAGAAATCATTAGGAATTAACTTATCATTATTGTGTGTGTGTGTGTATACGATTACTGTTGGATCGTATTGGATCAGATCGGGAGGGTGAGAAAATTGAGAGAGAAGATCAAAATCGAAAAAAATGTTGCGCATATGAATAATGATCAAATATTCTAATAATAAACCTTAGTTAATTACGCTTGCGTAACGTAAATTTTTTTTTTCGTGGGGGGATAAGATCAAGGTTTTGAATATTATCAGTAAAAAAAATGAAGAACAAATAGACAATGATTATCTATATTATTGAATCTGTTTAGATCATTTTCTACCCTGGTATATTAGAATTACCAATTCATTTTATTCATTAATTCATCATCATCATCAGCATCAGAACCAATATACATATATGGATTGGGAAAGATCTTTTTTTTTGGCTGCATTTATTCGTAAATATTTACTATTCATGGTCGTCATTGGACACGAAAGAAAAAGAATACTAAAATTGGAATAATATTATCAGAGTTTTGGTTCGTTGATCGCAATACCATACGATCGATTCAATATTCAAAACCATTTGAATGAATAGAAAATTTTCTTTTTTTTTCCCTTCCTTAGCTTTAGATCGAGTGCTATTAAGCGTGATTAAAATTAATGGATATAACATAATATACATATATACAAGCTATTATGGATCATAATCTGGAATCAACATTCATCATGAATGGCAATCATCGATCTTTCGTCGTTTGTCAAAGAGGAATAAACAAGAAAGAAAAAAAAATTTCTTCTATTATGAATATAGAAAAAAAAGTTTAAAAAATCGATTCAATTTTCATCATCATTATTATTATCATCATCAAAATAATCGTAATAATCATCGACACGAATAAGAAAAAAAAGAATGATATGAGTCATCATTGCCAAGTGAGGAATAAAAAAAAATTCAAACAAAAAAAAAGAATCGTGAAAAAATGTCCAAAAACAGCAGCAGCAGCAGCAGCAGTAACAACAACAAGAACACTCCAAAGACACTTGATGCTGTGTGTGTGAGTATGATTGCTGCTCAAGAAAAAAACAAGCCGATCAAATCTTATTGTTCAAACATTTACCGAATATATTGGTTAAAATGATGAAAATGGGAAAAAAAATTTGTATAATTCTATAAAACAACAGTAAAATCAGAACAGAACCGAAAAAAAATCATAAAAAGAAGAAGTGGGGAGAAAAATTCGTCCAAGAATTGAAAAAAGCTAATCCCAAATGATGATTCATGCGAAGACGGTGAGAAAAGGTAAAATTAATTTGCCAACAACAATGTGAAAGAATTCATCATCATCATCATCATAAAAAGGGTGTCGTGGCCAAACACCCATAATCGTTTTTTTATTTTTTTTTTCCAAATGAAATATGAATCAAGAATGATTCATACAGAAAATAATTTCTGTTTTTTAACGTTGTATGAATATAGACAAAATATGAAACGGAGACAAAATTTAAATCTATAATAATAATAATAAAAACGAGTTCTCCAAGTTTTCTCAATTAATATTCGTAGCACATACATAAATCGTAGTAGAAGAATCATCAACATCATCATAGATTGGTTCTATCCAAGAAAAAAAAATGGAAAATGATTATTTTTATCATCGTCAATGTGATTTTGACAAAATGAAAAAAAAATAATTTTTAATGTTCAAATCAAATCGCCCACTGTCTAGTGTGTGAAATTGTAATGAATAATTATCATTATTCATTGAGAATAAAACATTCGCATTTACGTCTGAATTTCAAATCTGAAAGAAACATTTTTTTTTTGTTTGTTTGATGAAAAATAAAAAATCGGAAACCATGATGGCCGTGATTCAGCATACATGGAATCAAATATCATTCAGGTGATATTGTGTTAGTTTTTATCGTGTTATCGATGATTAGGATAGCCATATATTAGAGTGAGAAAGATCAATTATTTTTCATTTTTTATTTGTTTTGTGTTATTTTTGGTACTACCAAATTTCATCACCTATCCAATTGTGAATAAATGAAGTGTATGAATCCAGAATGAAGTCGTTGGTAAATGACTTGACAATTTTTTTTTTATCTATAGACAAACAATAATCAAATGCATACTCAACAAAATTAAATCAATCGAAAAAAAACTTTTTTTTGTGATAATTTGATCATCGTGAAAATATTGTTGATGGATTCGTTCAAAAAAAAATTGTCACGAACATAGAAAAATTGAATTCATCAATCCAACAAGATGCCTGATGGTCTAATCCATATTTACTCATTGACGATATATGACTGATCAGGAAAGCTATTCTGCCTGGATTCGGATTTGGAGTACATCCATTCATTGATGAAAAAAAAGAAAAGATAATAGCTTTTAATGGGATTTGAATTGTTGTCTTTACACATTCGATTTTGGACAGATTAAATGGCTCGAACACACAAACATAAGGCCGATCGAATAAATTTGGGAAATTATTGCCAACAACATCGTGTCAGTATACAATAATGCATTGATTGCTGAGTTTATAATTTCAAAACTGTTTCAAAATCAGTTTATCAGCAGTAGCATGGAAAAAAGGATAAGAAGGGGTGGTAAATGGGAAAAAAATAACATTATCTGTTTGTATATGAGGGGTATTGACAATCAACATATATAGATCCATAATGTATTTCACATTAGTTAAAATGCAGATTTATCCGCACGCAATCATTATCTCATCGTTATCATCAACGTAAGTCGACATCAATGAAAAAATTACAATATGAACAGGATCGTCATATGAATCAAAAAAAAAAAAAAAATAGAATTCGATTATGGATAGGGTTTTTTCAATGATGGATGCATTGTTGATGTTGCAAGAATAATAAACGCAGGTAAAAATCAAACGGGAAATGGTTAGACATCGATATGGATTCCATATAGCAGAATTGAAGAAAAGCAAAAAAAAAACAACAACAAGCTGTAAATGGAATGTATTTATGTAGAATTTTTTTTTTCATGAAAAAAAAATAAAACATTGTATATATTTCAAAAACGATATATATATTAGTTGCTAAGGCTACAATTAAAAGTTTGCATTTCAAGTAGCAAAGAATTAGATAAAAGGGAGGCAAAGAAAAAAAAACATTTTGCTTCAAGGCAAAAAAATTGGCTGAAAATTGAAGCTTTTCATTAATATTTCACAATGAATGAATCAACCATCAATTCCGATTCCATCTACCTACTAAATACATAGCAATATGCATTTGCATGATGCACAACATTTGATTGTTGCTTTCATGATTTTATTTTATAGAAAAAAAAACGAAAAAAAACTCCTAATCATTACGTACTTTGATAATAATGACAACATAAGAATCAAAGAAAAAAAATGAAATTTTGTTGTATGGCCAAAATAAAAAAAAAATTGATGCACGGATCACATATATTTATTTAAAATTCGTTCCAAACAAAGTCATTGATAACGAGCATTTCCAAAAAGATTTAGTGATATAAAGAAGAGATGCATGTGTAGGAAAAACTATGTTATGATGATGTGACAATTATTTAGAAAAATGTTATAGTTTTTACTCAGGAATTGTTTTCATTTTCACTTTATGTGGATGGTAAGAGAAAAAAAAATAAAAAAGAAAAATCTTGTCGAATTGACGGACCGATCTTGATTTGCATAAATTGATTCGCTGATTCATTTCATTGAAAAATGGAGAAAAGAATCGTTTTTTTCTGACAATCACCAAGATAAAAACGATGATAAACAGGCAAAACAAAGCGATTTTCATAACGAATATAGAGAAAAAAGATAAGGCAGTTTTGTTTAGGATTCTTATTCGTTTATTCGTTTATATATGTGTGTGTTTGTGTGTGTGTAATATATTAGATTCTTCATCGATTCAACCATTTTTTTTCTTTCGTTTCAGAATCGTCGTCGTCGTTGTCGTATCAATTATGGCATTGTCAAATTGAGAGGTGGCACATACCAAAAAAAAATCATAGCCAAATCTGATGTGCATCTGTCGGTCGGTCGGTTCGTTGGCTGGTTACCACACTGGAAAATTGACACAAACAAATGGACAAAAACATAAAAACTTTTCTTTTTTCTACTGTCTACCATTATCGGGTTGCGTTTTTTTTTGGCTATTGTTGTTGTTATGCCAAGTTGAAAAAAAATGAATATTATTTGGCAATCTACAATTCTGATATACAAATGCTTGCATTAAATTTCATTTCATCTTTTTTTTTCCTTGGTCCAGAATTACATTTCTCTCTCTCTCCTTTTCCCTCTGTTGTTACATTCAAGAGATGAGCCACCAGAACTGTATTTCAAAATCAAATTCATCTTTGTTTTTTATCGAGCCGGTCGAATAACTGTGAGAGACTTACTAATGCCAACTAACAAAGAATAAAAAAAAATTGATAGACAAGTCAACCTAAAAACAATCAATTCTTCGGTTTCAGCACTACTGTTGTCGTACTGGACCGTATACCACAAACCTATTATTTATCTGTTCACAAGGGAATTAACTAAAAGAATCTCGATGACCGTAACAAAATGCAATGCTTTAATAGGAACACTGAAAATCTTATATTTTTTAAGGACAAAAAAGATGTGAAAACATTTTTTCGTTATACCAAAGGAAACAAAACTATGACGAATATTCTAATCGATTCAAAATGAATACCGTTTTCTCCCTCTCTCGTTTGTGTGAACCACATCAAAGATTGGAGAATAAAAAAAAATTGAAAATTCATAAAAGAAAAAAAAATCATGTTATCATCTATTACAACGCACACATACACATTGTTATAGTGGAAATAAAAAAAAATTCATTTCAAAATGAAGAGCCCAATAGTAATTGTTATTAATTACAAATAGTCTTATTGTTGTACAAATCACAGTCTGAGTTTTCAGTAATCGTACAGGCAAAAAAAAATTCTAAAAGTTATTGAAAGTGAACGAGGCTATCATTTAACAACAAATGACACAAATTTACAGAACATTACAGATAAATAGATAAAAGAAATAGAATTGGAAATGGAGAGAAAACAAAAAAAAGACATCATCATCATTTTAATGAATATGAACTGATGTTCGTACAAACGTCATTACCAAACAAAACAAAACAAAAAAGTTGTCATCCGATTTCACAAGATTTTCGACCAAAAATCAAAATCCATTTGAAATAAAATCAAAATGGACAAAATGGACAAAATAAAAAGCGAAAAAGGACAAAAGTAAATGAGAAGGTAAACAATAATCAATATTGATTCATTTGATTTTTGTTGTTGTTTTCTTGTTTTTACAATAAAAAAAAAAATTTACTCGTTAAAAGAAAGTAAAGTGATCATCATCTATTTCAGATACTGATAGCGTGCATCGATACAATGAAAACAAATACAAGCGGCGATTCAGTCTTGTTGTTGTTGTTGCAGTCGTTGTTATCCCATCAAAAGAATCAAGAGGAAAAAAAATCAGCGACGAATTCCAAATTAAACATACACGCACACCATTTACACACACAAAAAAAATGTTGTAGTTGATCTTATTGTAAATGAAGAATTAATGAAAATAAATTAAAAGTTTCCTATTACGATTGGAGTTAGTTATGTTTGAATTAATGCCCAGACATACGACACAATGAACAAACAAACCAAACAAACCTGGACTGGACATATATGATTCTGTTTTTGGTTTGATTATCTCTCGTGAGATATAGTAATTAAGAGTCAAATTTATACTGTAAAGATGATCTCAATCAATGAATTCAATATTTTCCCATTGATTTTTAATGGATGTTACAACTTTTGTGAACAAATGAAAAAAAAATCCAAAATCATTTGAAAAATATTGTATTGTCCACATGAATTGTAATTGTTTCTCGTGATCAATTTTTATTACAATATGATGATGATGATGATGATGATGAATGTTAAGAACGATAGATGATTGAAAAAATTTGATAGCATAATCTCGATTCGATATCGAAATCATCAAAGACTGATAATACTAATCATCATGGCCATTATTTGTCGTCATTAATACCGTTATTATTATAAATGTATGTACAGATTTCAATAACAAACAAATGATGATGGAATAATCGAATTCGAATAAAGAATATACGAATTATGGAATCCAAATAAAGCAAAGCAGCAATCATCGAAACGAAAAAAAGGAAAGAAAAAAAAATGCGAAGATGCGTCTATATTAATGACAAACACATACACACACACACACACGAAATATAGAATATAATACAATAATGTTATTATTAATAAAGTAGAAAACGGTCATCATCATCATCATCATGACGACATCGAAAAGAAAAAAATAATAGATCTTATATTCTCAGATTTAGCAAAAGACATATTATACATACACATTCACTTGTAATGGAATAGAGCGATTAGCATCATCATCATCATCAAAATGAGATGAGATATTTTTTTTTCTTCATAAAAATTCAGTAGCTCATCATCATCGTCATCATTTCTTTAATATCATCATGTATGTATTACTGGTCCTAAATGGCCCATAGATTCAACATGCCCGATAATGGTATGTTTGTCGTGGTGTGTATTTTGACGACTACTAAGACGATGATGCTGATGAGAAGAATATAGTCTCAAAGAAATCGAAAGTGGATCAAATGAATGTGAAAGAAAGAAAGAAGAAACAAGAGTAGAGATTCTTAAAGATTTAACTAACTACTCTACATGTACATGAAAATGATACAAGCATGATTTTTTTTTCTCCTGAATGTAATAACATTAATCTTAATGTTCCGACATTTAACTAATCCACATTAATTTATTAAATTAAATACAAATAATATACACGATGAACAAATAACGAAGAAATAGAGAAAAAAAAGATTGCAATGTACTCTAAACAACCATAGAAATCGGCCAACAACAACAACAACAACAAGAGATTAGCAGCTTAACATGTAGATGCATGTCATGAATTGAAATAAAGAAAGAGAGAGAGAGAAAAAAAAAGAGAGAAAATGGGATGGGATTCGATTCTAGAAACACAATATTCCATATTGAATGAATCGATCGTTCCATTAGTTGTTTATTGCTAATCATCTAAATTGAATATCTCAATTTGGCCATCATAATGATAATTATACCCATATAATATATAAATAGAAATTTTTCCATTGAAATAAGCTAACATTAAAAAATGGCGATGATCTCAAATTGCAAAGCAAAATTACATTATAATTCGTGTACTAATTAACAATCGATAAAGGATTCTAATGAAATGAATACCGATTAACGAAAAGAGAGAAAGAGAGAAAGGGAGAATAATTTTTTTTCTTAAGTAAAAATTTAGGACTAAACAACAGTCATAAACAGAGCGAGAAACGATATTTGTAACATACATTTTGGATCGATTTGTTCATTTTGTTGCAGTTGTTTTTTTTCCACAACAATAATGACATGAGTGAGGGATAAAGTTCATCATGACGAGGATGATGATGATAATGATGATCCTAAACACGAAACAATACGAATCGTGTGTTTGTGCATGATACGAATGTATCGATTGATCTAACGGTTGTTAAGACGAAAAGCAATATAAATTCAGATAAACAACAAAAGAAAAAAAACATCGATTGATTGATTCATCATCATCTTAGGGACAATAATTATGAGATTCAAAGCAAAGATGATGAAAAAAATAAAAATAAAATTCATTGTTTAAGAAAGTAGAAAGATAGAGATTTGTAATAGAATGCACAAATGACAACAACAACAACAATCCGTCAGTAACAAATTAGATCAAGACTAATTAATGAATCGATCAAATTGTACCGGAACCGTGATTAGATTTTTCCATTTCAATTCTTTTGCTATCCAGTTTATCCATTTGAATTGGAAATTACAATCGATTAGTTTCATTTGATTATTATTATGACAAAAAATTTGCCACTATAAATAAGCCAATAAGAAAAGTAATGAATGCTTATGCTTTATTGAATGAATCGTATCAATTTAAATTTACTAAAAATCACAAATTCGATCAATAGTCAATTTGATTTGAGAAATGTGAGAAAAAAGCTTCGATTGACAGAGTATCAATGTTTTTTTTTTTTTTGGTTCCGGCAAATTGCTACCGATTGCATTTGATTTATTGAACTGAATGAAATAAACAGAAAACAACAACAACAAAAATAACAAAAGAAAACAAGACAGAATGAACTAAACGAATGAATAAAAAGAATTAGTTAAAGCCCAAAAACAAGTAGTAGAATCGAATGTTAGAAAACAAATTAACATGAATGAACTGAATTGATCACATTGACGGAACAAAACAAAGTGCGAACAAAAAAAAAATCCAAAGACAAATTGAGTGTTAATCAAAATCATGTTTCACCATCATCATCATAGATAATGTATCTCTGAACCAAAGGGACCATATATAGAAAGTAAGTCTGAAAAAATTGAAAATATTGCAAACATCAATTCTCTTTTTTTTCAAAGATCAGTATAAAAAATTGAACTTTGCTTTGATATATACCAATTTATTTCGATAAATTGTAAATTGTAGCTATAGAATTTGATAGAATTTTTATTCTTTGCTCATCGGATTGGAATCGAATTGTGTGTGAATATATATTTTTTTTTCATTTCGTTTATTTTCACTCCATTCATGCATGTGTAGTATATTATGTGATGGATTGTTGATCATCATTTGATGATGATGGATAAAACAAAGCCAATTTACACAATTGTTGTTTGATAAAATCAAACATTGACAAATTCGAATCGAATAAATTCACTTTTTTCAGCCATTCTTTGTGATAACATTATTCTTTTCCGATTTTTTTTGTGAAAAAAATAACAGTCGGATTAAGCTGAAATAGATTTTTTTTCTGTTTCTACTAAATCGAATTTTTTTTCGTCAAGTTTAAATGTTTTATGAAAGAATTCAATGTCGAAAAAGTATCGATAATCATGATTTCTACCTATATTGATAAATGTAAGATAGTTGCAAAAAGATTTTTTTTGCTTCTCGATGAAAAAAAGTAGTTTTCATTTTTTTTAATTGCATAGGCAATCAAAAAAAAAAAAAAAACAGATTGGATCAAGATCAGTAGAAGAAGAATAGGCAAACATCATTATCAGTAGAGCATCAGTAGTAACGAAAAAAAAATAACTTCCACTTGAAGAAAAAAATTTAATAAATCCAAATGTGTCATTCATTTTGTTACTGTTTCGGTGAACAGTATATGTGACCATGGAAAAAAAATATATGAAAAGAGATCATTTTTTTAAGTGCTAACAAAACAAAACAAAAAAGCATAGTTTCACTATCTATCTATACTGGATTGATCTTTGACCAAGAATGAAGAAGATAACAGGAAAAAAAAGTTGAGCTTTTTTTTCGAAAACACTTTTATGAATAGAAATGTTATATATATTTTTTTATTATTAATTTCAGAATCAAGTGTAGAATCAGAATGAAAGTTGATAAAATCAATAAAATAAGGATTGTGTGTAATTCAGATATGATGATCACCATCTCTATATGATGATGATTTATATAGATATCGATATTTTGTCCACTTTTTTTTCCGTTCAAATATTGTCAACCTTTTTATTCTTTATGGATGAGATTTTTTTATTTATTTATTTGTACGAATACACTAAACACTATCCAAGCCCTTACTTTGTTACATCAAGCTATAGAAAGTTAATATGAAAAAAAAAATAATTTTGCTCATAGAAAAAAAAATTTATCATTTTCAATAGCCAATGATGAACAAAAACAATGGACAAAAGTGAAGAGTCTCTTAACTGTGTGTGTGTGTGTGTTTTTTTTTTTTTTGTTTTCCCCTTTCTCTCTCGGTACCTGTCTTTATTTTATTTTATTCTTTTTCATATAACGTGGCCACCACACTCAAATCTTAAGTGGAGCCTACCCAATTTTTTTTTTTTTTTGATTTGGCCAAATGCCAAATATATAAATTGTTGTTAGAGTAAGAAAATGATTTTTTTTCATTTCATACAAACAACAAATCAAGTAAAATTTTGTTTTTTTTTCTACCATTTGAATTCAAATTGTTTTGACAGAGATCAAGTCAAGCAAAAATAGACAAATCATAGCGATTAATTTGTCTAAAAGTAATCAATCTAAATGTCATTTATATATATATGGAATCTAAAGTTATAATTATTAAAAGATCACAAATCGCGTATCAGTCATCACTTGGTTAGATGGATGAAAAGGCAAAAAAAAAATTAGCATAAATCCGCCTAGTCGTCGAATCAGATTTTTTTTGTGATCAAATCGAATCGAATTGTCAAGCCAGAAAAAAAAACGAGCAAATGAAATGGCAATTAAGCTCGATGTTGATGAATCGGGTAGTTTTTTTTTTGGGTTCATTCTATTTTTTTTCCTTAAATAACTTGAAAAAATCGATTAGATTTGTCAGTGATCACAATTAAATAACAAGTAAAAAAAAAATTGATTTTAGTACATTTTGTAATGATGATTACAAGTTACTACTGGTTTTTTTTTTGTCTATGTTCAACGAACAAAGATATATATGGAAGAGATTGAGATTGATCATCATAATCATTGCGCTCGAATGATTATGTGTGTGTGTGTGTGTGTCTTCATGTATATATCAATGAATATGGATTATCAACTTGATGATTGCTTACTTGGGCATCCCGGTTATTATAAGTGATATAAAATGAATGAATCCATAGGATATTAAATGCACAAACACATACACACACATATATCCAACAAAACAGCTAAATCATTAATTCATCAATAATAATGAAAATGTTAATATTGATGAGATTTGATTAAATTACCTTTTTTTGAAAATCCAAAAAAAATATATCTAGACATGACAACAATTTGAGCAAAAACCTTAAAATCATTATTATTCGGTTGCTTGTACTTCAAGGTACGAATGTTATTGATTCATATATACAATATACAATTATAGAAATGATGATGATGATAACAAATAAATCCATTCGATATATTTTCATTTCATTTTAGCCTTTAAAATTGTTTTTTTTCATATTTAAAAACATTTTTCTCTTTTTTGTGTTGTGTTGTTCAAATATTATTAACGAAAAAAAAACTACTAAGTGAATGAAAATTTTTTTTTTCAAGTTCTTGTCAGCTAATATCCTTCATCACTAAAAATGGTGGAAAAAAAAGTAAAATACATTTTTAATAACTGTCAAATACCTATTTAGTCATTTCATTTCTTTTCTTTTTTTTCATTTTCTCTCTTTCGCTTTATCAACATCTTTTTTTGTTACTATTCAAAGTTGAAATTTAATGAAGAATGAAATAAACAAAATTTATGTTTATAATAAAAAAAGAGGGAAGAAAGACCCTAATGTAAAATTCATCTACAATAGCATTTGATCATCAACATCACCGTTCCATCATCGCTAGAATCGTAGGAAATGTAAAAAAAAATGAAAGAAAGAAAGAAAAAAAAATCTTTTCTTCTCACTACTGAAAACTGGTAGTTATCAATGAGCACTACAATAATTAAGAAATTTGACAGGCAATATGCGACATATTTTCTGAAATATAAAAATCACTCTGGGCATATAACTATGACAAATATAAATATATAAAGAATGATGATTCGGATACGTGAATGTATAATGTTGTCTAGAAAAAAAAAGAAAATATTGAATCGAGAAAAAAAAATTTGAGATCGTTAAAAACTTAATATATCTCGAATACAACCTGACCACTAGAAAGGATTCTATAGTTGATTACAAGTGTGTAAAATATTCAAAAAAAAAAATGAATATCATTGCCAAAATAAAATAATCAGAAAAAAAGAGAAAAATGAGGCCGGTCAAAATGAATAATAATGATGATATATGAATGGCACTTGAATAATTGTTTGAAAAAATTAAATATCCTGGACAATATTATCCCGGATTCATCATTTTCTTCATCTTCATAATCATATCCGTCCTTGGAACAGAATATCAAACCCCATTCACTGAATATTATAATGAAAATCATCTCACATTACCAAAAATGTTCACAGTTTTTTTTCTGGTTGCTCAAATTTCTTTCGGTTATTTTTCATATTCTTTCATTCAATCACGAGATGAGAATATAACATATTATTTAGCAAACAAATCTAGTCATCATCATCAACAAGATTTTGATGACTTTATTTTTTTTTTATTTGTTTGTGCGTGTGACTTTGTAGCATCATTCGAACAAACAAACGAAATCTTGAGATATGAGCGAACAAAGAATCCATGGAATTGTCTTTCTGATTGTCTGTATCTGTGTGTTATTGTATTTAATGTGGTATGACTATGAGAATTGTATTGCTATCTAATTTTATTCTTAGTCCAATAAATTCATTCATGGTCATATAGTCGTAATCATAACCCCTGTGAATACAGAATATTCAGTATTTGTTTGCACAGGACTAACATGACGAAAGAGAGAATCTTCTCATTGAATATAATTCGTTTCTTCATTTATGTCTTACAGATATATTTGAGAAAGAGACAAAGAAAAAAAATCGTCCCTAGTGAGATAAATTCAAAGATGAAATGTTACAAAAAAAAAGTAAATTTTGATTTCACTTTTACGTTTTTCTTCCCTCTATAAGTTCGTTTTTGTTTTGTTTTGTTTCTTTTTTTTCAGTATTCACATCGAATCAACTATGTATGAATTGAATTGAATGGAATGAATAGATGGATGGATGGATGGATAGATAGATGAATGGAAAAGAATAAAATTTCTATATGTTGAGGGGAAAAAAGAAGAAGGAATGGGAATATTATCCAGATAGATAGACCAAACTAAAAATTTGAAAGCAAAATAAGAATTTTTTGTGGTGGAGTGCAACCAAGACAAGCGGACAATACATATACAAAGTATACATAATACATTGTTCAGACAACCGACCGATAGACCGAGGGAATAAGAATATATAAAAAAAAAATAAAGCAAGCAAACGAAATTAGTTTAAATTCTCGTTTTCGAGTTCTGTGATTCTTTTTTTTTTTGTTGACTTCCTCCCCCCATCACCAACCATGTTTCTGTATTTTCCCGATATCTCATTGTTTCAAATTTGCTTGGTTTGTCTTTTATAATCATTCTTTATTCTTTTTTTTTCTTTTCATTTCCACATCTCAATTTTTCGTTTCATTTGGTCTTTGTCTTCGGCATTCGTTTTTTTTCCTCGATTTTTTTTTTTGGGCATCGCTTGATTCGAATTTGTTTCAGAAAAAAAATCATTGAAAGAATAAAGAAAGGAAGAAAAAAAACGAGAGAAAAAAATCCAAGTCTCATTAGAAAAAATAAAGTCAGAATATTGAGTATAGTGATTGTAATATCATGACCGTCGTCGTCGTCATCATCGTCATCATCATAGGCTTCTAATAATAATAATAATAATAATAACAATAATAGTCATTCAGAATAGAGAATATTCTATCTTCCGCTCTCAAAGAAAACAACGAAATCAAAGTGATGAGAAAAATTCACCTCCATCTGTGATTTGTTCTATTTGTCTTTTGTCTTTCATTTTACCTTCTTTTCTGTTTGCTATGTTGAAATGATTCTTTCTCATGTTAAAGTCTTTTTTTGTAGAATTTGGTTGCTTTTCTCTGAGTTACACATGTTTTTTGTCTTTTATTCAATTCAATTCAATTCAATTCATTGGATTTCAACAAGACCAAGATCAACACGTCAGTACACATTTCATTTTTTTCAATGGACCAGGTGAATTCTGTACACTAATTTTTTTTTTCGATTTTATCATTCAGTATTGCGGCAACAAACATGGATCGAATTTTTTCACATTAATAATAGTTAGTAAACCTAGTTTAAGAGGGGAAAAGAATTTCTAACTTGAGTTAATCGATCTTGATTTTCGATTACAATTCACTTCGTCAAGAATCAACTTTAAGAATTGTTTTGTGCCAAAGAATAAAAAATAAATTTCGAGTAGCAATTATTATCACATTAATAATGGCTGTCAAATCTACATGGTAATAGTTCACATTCTCGATTATATGAGAGAGAGAGAGAGAGAGATATCTCATTCACTAGATGAAAACCGAAATGAATCGAAATTTCGTAACAATTAAAAAACCCAAGGTGAAGCAGAAAAAAAGCGGTTAATTACAGTTTTCAATCGAAAATTAAGTCACTCAAAATATAGTGCTTAAGAATATAACTACGCATATGGTTTATGATTCTAACTTTTTGAGAAAAAAAAACTTGGAAGAATAAAAAAAAATTTCAACTTGTCATTCAGTAGATTCTTATTTGAATAACAATGACTTGACTCAAAACTGCCGATACACACACATAGGAAAGGGAGAGAAAAAAGCCGCAACTCAAATTCTGATTAGGAGCTTTCTCTTGCACTTACACACATATTCTTACAGTCATATATAAATAAAAAAAAGGAAATAAAAGTTGAAAAATAATAGAGAAAAAAGTTAGCTTCGTTTCCTTTATTTATTATATCTGTCATTTATCTGCTTGTTTTCTATCCACATTCCCACCCCTTCTCTTGTTTCTGATTGGACAGAATGTTAGTTCGAAACGAAAAGTTAAAGTCAAGAATATTATAGATTCTTAAGGCTCACATTCTATTCATTTGTATTTAGTTGATGATGATGATGATGATGATGCTGATTATGATTCATTATTCGAAATTCTTTATGTGGAAAAAAATTAAATCGATTTGAGTTTTTTTTTGCTTTGCTATTTTTTTCTGTCATGGCAGAAAAAAAGAGGGGATAGAAACTGTGGACAGGATAGATAATAGATCCCGGTTTGGTGAAAATATGGCAAAAAAAGAAAAAAAAATTGGCACAATACAATGATGAAGGAATGATGATGATGATGATGATGAATTTATTAATAATGGCTTCAATTCAATGAATGTTTTAAACGGTGAACAAGAGTGTGAGAGAGAGACAAATGGTTTTGGATATGAAATATAAAAACAGAAAATATGCTTCTTGTCATACATTGAACAATGATGATGAAATGATTCAAAGCAAAAAATAAAAAAAAAATAAAATGAGACAAAAAATATATAAAGTGAGCTTATTATGATGAACAAGTGGGCCATGTGTTTAAATTGGCCCGTATACTCTATATATATATTACATATTCTGTGTTAGGGAATATATTTTTTTTTCTCGGCTCGTAATTAGCCGACTAGAATATATATTTTTTCTTTTTTTATTGTTGTATATAATAGGTTGCTGTCGCCGCTGCCATCGTCATCTTCATCCGAGGTAATGGTCTGTAAGAGAATCATCATCATTATCATCAAACTTCAAAGAAAAAAAAAGAAAAAGATCATTTTATGCTAGGATGGAACAACAACAACAACAAGCAAAACGGTTCCAAAATAAACATATATATATAGACGACATATTATTTGGTCACGTGTGATCAACCAATTGCCATTGCATTTCATTGCATTCATTGCATTCATTCATTCATTTATTCGAATCGATATTTGTTTTACTCACTCTTTTTTCTTTCACACACACACATGACATAACATAATATATAATTTTTTTTATGATGATGAATGGATAAAAAATGTTTTGTTTCGACATTTTCATTTTATATTTGTTTCATTAATAAAAGATCTCTCTAACTATATATACATCTGTATCATATTGATGTCAATCATCTGAATATATAAGAAAATGGAAAATGAATCACAAAAAATGATCCATTCATTGAATGTGAATTTTTTTTTTTTTAGTTTATTTGAACAACAACAATAAAAACAGTCATCATCATCATCATCATCATCATCAATATATACTGACTGACTGACTGATAGATGATCTTACATTAAAAGCTAGAAATATCTTTTGTTTGTGGTGAATAAATATGTTGCTATTAGGAATCTAATAGTTGAAAAAAAATACACAATTAGGTAAACTATGACAATGATGATCAATAAATTCATAGTCATTCAGTCAAATGTAATTTGAAGAGAATATATAATCAGCAGACTAAAATGAACTTTGCCAAAAAAAAGCCTGATTTAAAAGCCAAGATAATTAAAGCAATAACTTTCATCATCATCATCATCATCATCATCAGTTAGTATTGATTATGGTACATTTTTTTTTTATTCACGAAAACTTAATGATTATATGAACTAATGCAAATAATGAAGAAATGAATAAACGAAATGTTTTGAAACCAACAATAATTATGGTTATGATTATGATTATGTATGATGAAAATATTTATGAAATAAAAAAAGAAAAAGAAAATGGTCATCTACCTTTGGCGCCAACCATTTCTTGTGATGCATATCCCAGTTTAGTAAGTACGGCTCGTATTATATCCGCATATGGAATGGTTGATGGTAGAATAGCATAGGTATCCTGTTCTATTATAGTCCCGGCTGCAAGTGTTGATGATGATGATGATGTTGATGAATTCGATAAGTTTCCTGCCGTTGTTGAAGTATTGGATGCGGAAACAGATAAGCTAGTTGTGGTTGTTGATGTTGGATTGGTCATCTGAGAGAGATCGTTTGTATTCGATTGATTTGAAATATTAACATTTAATGGTGGTGGTGTTGATGATGAAGATGAAGTTGATTGTTGATGGCAAGATCCAGATCCGGTTACTTGTTGTTGTTGTTGATGTTGTTGACCCGATGATGATCCATTGGTCGATATTGTGCTATTCATTCGTTCAATTATACAATGAATGGGTAACGTGTTTCGAGCTACAAATATAAAAACAGAATAAAAAAGAATGACATTAATTCAATACAAGCGTCTTAATGAATATATAATAGTAGAATAGGAGATGTAACAGAATATTTTGATTGATGAGAAACAAGAAAAAAATGATCAAACAAGTATTGCCATCTATCGGCCAACTATTTTGCTACAATGATTTTTTTGCATCATTTGGACAAAAAAAAAAAAATTTTACCATCATTATTATTTAGATGAAACCAATTTAATTTTTAATATCATGATGATTAACGTGTAGAAATTGTAAAAAAAAATTGAACCGATAAAACAAAAATAGAATCGGATAATCAAATATGCATCTAATCTTTGTGAGAAAATATTTAATATTGATTTTTTTTTCGATAATCATCAATTGATATTTCATCGTGTTAAATTTTCGATTCGATTTTCATTTGTTGTTAAATGAAATTTTCCAAAAAAAAATAAAATCAAAATTCGAAAATTTTAAATTTATTTTAAATTAATGCGATGAAAAATTTCAATAAATTTTTTTATTTTCAATTTTTTTTGTTGTTGTTTTTCTTAACAAACAGGCTTCATGATCTTTGATTTCAACAATTGAAATCGAATCAATTGAAAAAAATCGGCAACAATCAAAATTGCCGGCTCTTATGATCAAAGTGTTTCTGTGTGTGTGTGTGTGTGTTTCTTACAAAAAAAACAACAACAACAACAACAACAACAACCACAACACAACAACAATAACAGAAGAGACAAAATGAAAAAGTAAATAAACTAAAGGCGGTAAAGTAATAAGACAACAAACGAGAGATAATCGACAACGACAACAATAAATGGAGACAGATTGAAAAAAAAATGTGTAAGATCATTATATAATCGGCTATGAAAAGTGATCATATTGAAGCGGTTCATACGAATACGATCGTGTTCGATACTCAAATTCTTGTATCGTATTCTTTTTTCTTTTTCTTTTTTTTCTGTTGAAAAGTTATCATCATCGGGTTTTATCAACCAAACAACATATTAGTGTGTGTGTGGTGGATAGATTTGTTTGATTTATTCGTAATTGTTGTATGTTTGAGTGTGTGATGTACTAGTTAGTGAATAAGCTTGGAATCATCGTCATCATCATCATCATCATCATCATCATTAGGATGATCATCATTGGAAAGAAAAAAAAACTGTCATTAGTGTCACTTCATTTTCACTTCTTACTTATATATCATCAACACATACATTAATGTATATAGAGAAAGAAGATTCTTATTCTTTAATATGTTGGCACCAAAACAGACCACTGAAATAACAAATTGTAACAACAACCAAATACACACACGTACACATATATATACATATAGAACGGTTTGCATCATTTTACAATAGTAAAAAGTATCATTATACATACAATACAGAAGGACAGTTATTATTATCATCACCATCATCATCATCATCAACAACAACACGGCTCTGATACATCTGATTTTTTGGGTTTTTTTTCTATTATCCATTTAAGTTCTATTGAAGATATTTGAGTGTTTTTTTTGTTCGTTTCTCTCTCTCTCTCTTTTTCTCTATCAACTAATAATATTCGTTTGAATCTTGAATCTAATCGTTCTAACACAAAAATGCATTACTGCTGCGTGTTAGTGCTAATCATCATTAGTAACAAACACACACACACACACACCACTCAAACAAGAAGATGTTTGTGGATTTCAATATAGAAAAATCAACAACAAAAGCAAAAATAAAAACCGGACAGACCAGAAAAAAAATCTGGTATCTGTGGAGAAAAAAAGGATAAAAATATCATGGAACTATCATTTATTCATTTGAAACAAAAAAGATAGACATATTAGACAAGTGTGCTAATAACCAACAATAACGGAGAAAATGAAAAAACTACCGATTGCTGATGGCTAAAAAAAAAGATTGAAAATATCAAAAATGGTGGTGGTGGTGGTGGTGATTATATTCTCTTGCGATCCATATGGCTTTCTTTTCTCGTTTGTTTCAATTGGTTTTTCTCAATTCTATACTCTGTTCTGTTGATGTGGATCACATCATCATCATCAATGATTATGATGATGATGATGTGTCTGATGTGACTATGTTTCTATAATAAAAATAATAATCACCAATGACAAGCAAACAAGATTGAAACAGGAATATCATAATCATCATCATCATCACAGTCATGATGATGGCGATCATCATCATTACACAATTGCCTATGTTTGTCATTGTCGTTTTGAGGCAAAAAAAGAAGCAATGACAAAAAGAAAAAATAAAGGAAAAAAAACGCATTTGGCGATGACAATTTAAATTGTATACGAAAAAAAAACTCATCCACAGATCTTATTAGAGCAAGAAAAAAAAAAAAAAGAATCAATGCCTAGGATATATGACGGGAAAGAGGAGAAACGAAAAAATTTAATTTAAAACACATCCATTAAAATATATCTATATGCGTTTCATTTTCATTCAAACATCAAGATTGTTGTTGTTGTTTCTACACACTCATTTCTTTTTTTTTCTGAAAAAAAAGCAAAAAAAAAACTTGTCAATTTTGTCTTACAAAGAATTCTCTCTCTCCCTTTGATGATGATT
The DNA here is from genome assembly GCF_024713945.1 of Dermatophagoides farinae. Taxonomy (NCBI): domain Eukaryota; kingdom Metazoa; phylum Arthropoda; class Arachnida; order Sarcoptiformes; family Pyroglyphidae; genus Dermatophagoides; species Dermatophagoides farinae. The sequence continues at coordinate 3,675,383 of NC_134679.1, read as the reverse complement.
ATTATTATTATTTCAAAACGTTAGCTTGAAACTTCCGAAACCCCAGAAAAAAAGCAAAGAGAAAAGGAAAGCAAATAATCATCATTAAAATCGTTTATTATTATTAAAAATATGCATATGAAAATTATTATATAAGACTGCCACCAATGATGATGATGATGATGATGATGATGTTGATGAGCATCCATTGGGTAACAAATGGAATGGAATTTTCTTCTTGCAATGATCAACCAATTAATATCCATCAGAAAAAAAGAAGCAAAAACAAGAATGAATCAAACAAAATTCAACAAGAATGTTGTCTCTCACACTTCAAATGCAACGAAAATTGACGAGAGAGAAAAAAAAAATCTAATCGTCACCATAACCAGAAAAAAACACCAAAAAAAACGAAGAAAAAAGTAACCAGAACCATTTCCGTTATGATTCGGAAAGAAATTTTATGAAAAAAAATTTGATAAAAAAATCATTAATAATGAAGTAATCAGGATAAATTTCAATATGCTTTCATAAATGAAATCATCACAATTTTTATTCAAAACAACAAAAAAAAATGTCATCTGGTTAATCTTGATCATTGATTTATAATAAATTCCACAAACAAAGAATCCGTAAAAGACATTTGTGTAAAAATCTATTACTAGACATAGACACTACTGACACAGAGACATGGCATTTATTTTATCATTCATCAACGTTGGTAATGGCTATAATGATGATGATGATGATGAGCTAATTATTCATCCCGGGTAATTAAATCAACACCAATTGTTTGTGTGTGTGTGTGCAAATAGTAGCCGCCGTTTTTTGTTTGTTTGTTTACAGATACAGCTCATTTTTTGCTTTTCTTTTTCGCTTTATTTCATTCTCTATGTTGTTTGCTGTCTTTATCCGAATTGAATACATACATGAAATAGAAAAAAAAGAATGTGTGTGTGTGTCCTCGAAAAAAAAACACCAAATAACATAAATATAGACTAGACGGGAAAATCCCGGGTTATGGGCTTTCATTTATTCAACAAACCGGCAACAACAACAACAGACATTGGATATATACACAAACACATATAGACTAACATATATGATGATGATGATGATGATGACGGCGGCTATAGTCTCGTTGTTGCCGTCGTGCTCCCGAAATTATGGGAGCCATTAATCTTGACACACAAAAAAACATACTAAATATTTCAATGTGTGTGTGTGTGTGTGTGTATGTGTGTGTGTTTGTATGTTGATAATAATCACACATAAAGACATTTATATTACATAACAACAACAAAACGATTATGACAATAGTGACGACAGATAGATTGATACTGATGAGATGGATATAATCATCATAGACAGATAGACCAATCTTTATCAATATATATCGAGTAATCAAAAGGAAAAATTTTCAAACGAAAAAAAAAACAAAACGAATTCACGAATCAACCGGATGATGGTGAAAAAAAAAATTATTATTAGCCTTCTCTGTTCTCACTATAAAGAGAATCTTTTTGCTTGATGATGAAGGCTGTAAAGATTGGTGAATGAAAAAAAAAGAAAGAGAGAAAAACAAAACTTTTCAATTTACAAATCGTTAATTATTTAGACACACAATACACACAATGAGCTCAAAGATTTCAAAGAAATAAGAAATAAAGACAGCTATCAGTTGAATGTATGTCTATAAAATACAGAATGGCAACAACAACAACAAAAAAAAAACAAGACCAGGTGTCGACAACGAATTGGGGGGGCGGCAAGAATTCATTTGTTCAATGATTTCAAACACATCCATAAGAGAAAAAAAAGATGTTTTTGTATTTACCGGATTTGAAAAGCTGCTCATTAGTTGCCTTTTAATTAATACCCATAAAACGAAAAAAAAAGCAAAATAAAAACAACTTTCAGCCGAAAATATCATTCCACATTCTTGACATTTAACATTGGCAAGTCGATAAAATGTGTGCATGTGGAATCTTTATAAAAAGATTGTCCAAATCGGTAATTAAAAGATGGAACCCTTGGAAGAAAACAAACTTTTTTTTTATTTGGAATCAATTTCAATGTTGCCATTGATGATTGTCTTTTCAAACATTGTATTTGGTTTTGACATTTATCTGGGAAAGAAAAATCAACGATGATGGTAAACGATATAAAACCGTGGATAATTTTGTGAATGTGACTTATCAACATTTAAACACAAATCAAAAAAAAAGAAAAAGAAAAATATGATCCTATCCAGATAAATACTGTAAAAATGAAAATATCCACGCATCATCAGTGCCGCGGGGGGATATATCAAAAAGTAAGGATCTAAGAATATCTAAAAGCGATTCGCATTTTCGATCGTTCGGGTTCTTTTCGCTAACGAAAAAAAACCGTATATCGAATGTGTAAATGTTTACGCTAGTATGTTTGTGTGTGTGTGTGTGTGTATGTGAAGAAATCTGAACAGCTAAAGATATTATATATGGTCAAGAGTTTACAATCTAAAACCCAACCAATAATGATGATGAGAACAATGAAGCAAATAAGATGGTTTCGGTATTTTGGTAGCCATGTGTGTGTGTGTGTGTGTTGTGTGTTGTGTGTGTGTGTTTGGTCGAGCGATCAAGTTGATCGAGTATGAGACAAGAATTAATAAATGAATTTTTGTCTATTCTACTTTCATTTATTCGTATCGATGGGCTGCCAACAAACAAAAAAAAATGTTAGCATAGTCCATAAGAATCGTTTTGATTTACTTTTTTTCTTTCTATTTTTGGTCGGCAACTGGCTGGCTGGTGAATAAAGCAATAGAAGAGCCACAGTCACTAAATTCTGTAAATCTTTCCAAGTCAAGATAAGAATAATTCATAAATTTTATAGCTTATAGCTTATAGTCAGTAAAGCAATAGTTGTTGCTGTTTCTAGTTCGGTGGTGTTCAATCTATTTTTTTTTTGTTCGATATCTTATATTGTTTATTGTTGTTGCTTTCCATTTTCATAGATCTTTTCGTCGTCATCGTTTGCTTGTCGAGATCGAAAGAATCGAGAAGAATAAAATATCGAAAACAATAGTGAAATTAGAAAAATGATAAAACGATGCTACCGTCGTCATCGACAATGAAACGTCAGTGAAATGAGAGAGAGAAAAAAAAGATGAGAGATGAAGCTTGAAAGGCTTCCATAGGCTTGTTGTATATATTCTTTTTTTACATTGGCCAATGTTGGATATATTATGGTTTTGGGCCTATGAAGAGCCCGTCAATAGATCGTTAATCATCGAACGAATACGCCAAGTCAACACACACACACACACACACACACTATTCAGATTAATGTAAGAAAAAATACGGCACGGCTAGAGAAAAAGATTTACAGGCCCAAATGAAAACGATGAAAACGGAACTTAACAATGGAAAGTTTCAATGAAACATTGGTAATATTTGTGAAAAAAAGGAAGATGAAGAATAAAACTCCCTCAAAGTAATATTCGTTGTTTGTATGTGTGTGTGTGTGTGTGTGTGTGTGTATGGAACATCATCATCGTCAAATATACATACAACATACGTAAGAGAAAAAAAAATTGTAGGGGAAGAAAAAAGTTGTTGTCGTTTTTAGTTGAAAGAAAAAGTTTATTTAGTCTAATTTCTGTAAATGTTCAAGCTAAACAGCAACAGCAGCCTGTAATACGGTTTTGTGTTCATCAACATCATTCGACATCAACATCATCATCATCATCATCATTTTCGAGTTTTCGGTCTGTCGGTCTTTTTCAGCAGTCGGTGTATGTGTATCAATAATAGATCGTAAGAGTGAAAAAGTGATCATCATATATACATAGAATGAGAGAGAGAGAGAGAGAAAAAAGAAGAGTAAACTACTATTCAATAATAAGTATTATACCGATCGAAAGAATTTTTTTTTTTGCTTATTCTCTTTCTTTACGGATTCGCTTCTTGAATCAAACCGTCAATCGGACAACCGAAACGCAGCAATAATAGTATGTATGGAAAATGTAGAGAAAAAGAAAACGAAAAAAAAGTGAAAAATAATGATTCAAACATTAATAATATTCACTTGACTACTACGGTATGTAATAACGGTGTCTAGGCCAGTGTGTGTGTGTGTGTGGTGAGAATTGTTACAAATATTTTTGCCTTACATTATTGTACATCTTACATATTGGATAATATAATTCGATCATACATGCATCGAGGATGCAAAATGCAATGAACACAATAACAACAAAAACTTGTCCTCACATTGAATCACTTCCTCTCTCTCTCAATCTCTCTAGAGGATAATAATCAAAGTGTTACACCTTCTATAATATAGTTTCTATTAAAATCCAAAGACGATGCTCATAAAAGTAGAAAAAATGGTCCATAGAGAACCAAATGGAAAATTTATCCAAAATAATCTAATGTTGAAGAATCAAACAGAAAAATGTTCAAAATTTTGAGTCATTTGTTTCAATGAACCGAATCAGTCGGAAAGAGAGAGAGAGAGAGTGAGAGAGAAAAAAAAATATTAAATTCAACGGTATTCTTCCGTTCAGCCAAATAACCCAACATGAAAACAATTATGTCAATTTAGAACAGTTAAATCAACTTCGAATTTGAGAGTCACCATATCAAAAATGGAATATTCGGGTTATCTGCCTGTCATCAATAACTTGTATATTTGTTCAGTATATGTCAATAAATTTTTCGTCCAGAAAATAAGTTTTGAATAAGAAGTTAGAAAGGAAATATTTTTTTTTCGTGATAAACTTCATCGCTTTTATTTGGTCAGGAAAATTGTTGTAATGAAATTGGTCGATCGAAATGGCAGAAAAAAAATTGATGATGCCCACACTACTCGAATCAAAGATGGATGGCAGCAGGTGTGTAAATGATTGGCGATTGGTTCCGACCAAATTCCCTGATTCAATTGGAAGATTATTCGATCGTGAAAATAAGAGACGAATTTTTTTCTTCACACACACATACACACACACAAGCACTAAGCAAGGATAGAGATGATTTTAATGATTCCAATGAAAAAAAAGAACTAGAAAAGAAGAATACTTTCTGCTGAATGTCACCCAATAAGTTGGAACTAAGGTATTTTTACACTTAGCTTGCAAATTTATAAACTGTATGGTAAATCAAAAAACATAAAGCAGACAAACAAGATGAAGTTTCCGCCACCATCATCTTTGCCGATTGATTTGGATGTTGACATTTCAGTTGGACAAAGGTATAGGGACAAATAAAATGCCGACATCATTTATCGAATTCTGTTATCAATAACAACATCGACAAAATTGAAAACTATCTTGATTTGAAAATAAAGATGACCAGCCAACATGATCGCATACATACACAAACATTGAATAATATTTGAAAACTTTGATTTGCACTTGATTAACAACGCGTAAATAGAGATAATGATAAACATAAGCCGGATGGTCACACTTTAATTATTATTGTCATTATATTTACAAAGAGGATATGATAGAGACAAACATATAGGGATTAAATTGAGATATGAAATTATTGTCATGTCAAATGACATATGAACATTATTATTATTATTATTATTGTGGGTCACAATAACATCACCACTACAACGAACAAGAACAAAAATATCTTTCTCTCTGTGTCACTTCAGTGATGATAGAGGGGCCAGATTAATTTTAATGGGTATTACTACAAGAATAAGAAAAAAATCAACAGACCAAAAAGAAAAGCTAGTAATAATGAAAAATCTCATCGAAACGATTGATTGGTGACATCTCATTGATTCGATGGAATGGCATCATCATTGTATTCATCAATGAATAGCTAAAGAATGAATTTTTTTTTTTTTTTTTTGCTTATAGACAACGAATCTCCATCAAATGAATGAATGAGAATGTTTGAAACTGAAGTAAAAATTGATATTTCACATCTAGCTGGATATCACATTTATACACACACCCACACCCATGAAATCTACAAGACAGAAATGATGGTGAAAAAAAATTTAGAACGGAAAATGATGATTACAAATGTGAATAATTGAATAATTTTTTTCTTCTATCGAAAATCTTGTTGTTATCATGATCAATTGTGTGGTTTTTCTCCTTCATAGAAATTGAATGATAGCCATTCGATGAACAAAAGCTGCACATTGAATAAAACTTTTTGTATTCATACACATTCACAAGAACCGGAATCTCTTTTCTGCCTTTGAGAATGAATGAAGATATTTTAATTATTCTGAAAATATTCGATCAAGTTTAATACTTATACTAGTGAATAGACAAAAGGATTATGTAAAAAAAAGCCCGCGAATCGATTGTGATTAATCAATCAATCAATCAATCAAAATCAACCAACAAGAGTCATATTGTTACAGTAAAACTCTATCCGACTAATTAATCTGGAATCTAACAAATCTGTTTGATACGAACAACAATAGAAGTATTCTCAAAGTAATCGAATAAACATTGTACAATTTTTGTCTAATCTAATTATACCCAAAACCAAAAGAATCAACCACCAATATAAACCAAAATTGGAAATCGGTAATCTATCAAAAGGCAAATGTGAACATCATGTGTGAGTGTGAGTGTGTGTGTATGCGTGCATTAAGGGTAAAATAGATTGTCTGTTTGATGTATGAAAGTTTTTTCTTTTGGTTTTGTGTGAAGAAGTGAAAATTGTCATACCCACATACACACACACACACCCATCAAAGCAATGTATACATCCAAGTTATTTAAATTAATTAAACAAAAAACTGAATGTGAATTATTCAAAATAATAATTGTAGAATTTCGATTGATGATTGAGTGAAGAAATGATAAAAAAACAAAACTTGTTTCTCAGAACATCAGATTTAATAATAAGCTATGTATTACATAACATTATAAATCTAAACTGTCCAGGAAAGGAAAGAAAATGTAAAGAAAAAATATCGATACATACACTACTAGGCATGATTAGTGAAGAATGAAACTCAAAAACCATAGACAGAATCGATTGAAAATGGTGACAACTATGATTGTTTGATGATAAAAAAGGAAAAAAGGAAAACCAGTATTGTTTTTTTTTTGTTGTAAGCAGAGATCGGGAATTGAAATAAGTATGAATAAAGCGAACAGAATAGAGTTTTGATTTGTTTTTAATTAATATGATACGATTGAAATGTATTGAAAGAATTGAAAAGAAAATGTATTAAGCTCGATCCAAATACAATGAATGAAGAAACAGAATCTTTGAATACCCAATTTCTCATTCTTTCTATCTTCAAATTGTGAGCAGTCAGCCAGCCAGTCAGCCATCCAGCGGAACTGCAGCACATATATCATCATTCTCAAATGATTCTTTTTTGAAACAAAAACTATGCATCCATACATTCATCAGTCCATAGTATTATTATTATTATTATTATCATTATCATTATTTTCCAAATACTGGAATTAAATTTTTTTCCCCACAATCTTTGATTTGATGATACTTTGATTCAAATATTGAAACAATAGTATAAGCCAAGCAGCAGGCTCTGTTACAAAACCATTAGTAATGAGGCTAAATACATTCTATATATAATAAATATGAGATTAGATCCAAGGCAACCGCGCGGTTGAAACTCAAAGAATCATCAATCGAAATTTCAAACCAAAAAAAAAAAAAAACCAAGAGGAAGAATATAAAGAATAAAGTGAAATGATAGGAACAAAAATCAAGATAGAGACAATAGATAAATGAAAGAAAAAGAGAGAGAGAAATGGAGAAATAGAAAAAGAAAAAAATTATTAATGTATTAATTCATGAAAAAAATTCGTTAGCGTTCCAACAATCTATCTATCTATCTATCTATCTATAGCCATCCATCCATCCATCTAGTATCTATCTATCTATTTCAACTTTTCGGGTCTTTTTCAGGCTTTTCAATCTTAGCGTGTGTGTGTGTGTGTGTGTTCACTATGCTGCAATCTGATCTATTTAATAGACGAATGGAATGCTATACTAGACTCACTTGAAGAATCTCTCTCTCTCTCTCAATGGTTGGTTGGCATTAGTGAACGAAATGAGCAAGAAAATATTGAGAACGGAAAAGCATCGCTATCCTTCATTCATCATTGGTCACATCGAATTAAGGGGAGAATCTTTTCCCTATCTTACTTCCCCAATTCAACCAATTTTTTCTGGTATTTAACAATTGAGACAAGCAACCAAAAAAACCATAAACCAAGAAATAAAGCATCCAAATGAAAAAGAAAAATATCATCATGAAAACAAAGACAATGAAAATGAAAATGACATTCATAGTAAAGAAGAAAAGAGAGAGAGAGAGAGAGAGCAAAAAGATTAGTGTTGTGACAGCTCTCAATGCTCTGCATGGCAGCAAACAATATTGTTATTAATAAACGGAGACGATGACGGCGACAACTAAAAAAGGCCAGAGATCCCAAAGACCAATTATTATTAAAGAATCAAAAAAAAAAAAAAAAAAAAAAAAAAAGAAACAAACATACACGCACACACATAGACACATCTTCGGAATTCATTTTCAACAATTCTCATCCAATTTTATCATTATTCTTCTTTCTTTCATTCATGGTATATAAATAAAAGAATGGAATACAAGTAACGACAAAAAAAAAAGAAAAAACATTCAGCTATTGGAGAGTGAGAAATAATTGTAATTGATAAACCTAGAAAAAGAGAAAACAATTAATCTCTCCACTTGTGATGACGATAGCGGCAAACACTATTCGATAATAGATTGTAAATGGTAATTCTTGACACACACACACACACACACACACACACACACACACACACACACACACACACACACAGAGATTACATTTAAGAAATATTTGCTATGAGAATCATAGAACCGTTCAGAAAAAGGCTTATTCCAAAACCGATCAAATAAACACTCAAAAAAAAAAAAAAAATAAGTAACACTTAACTAACTTCGAACTATGCCGCTACTTCTTAAAAACCAGGGTTTTTTTTTGTTCGATCTAGGTAAATTGAAAAACACCATAATTATTAATCAATAAAGCAAATATAAATCATCAATCCTGGTCAATGTTTTCAAATGTTATACACACATTGAATGAATGGAGAGAAAAAAAAATTTGCCACAATTTATGATATTCTTCAATTTCAAATTGGAACAACTTCTGCTACGTACACAAGTGTTGTTTGTGGTTCCAAAATGAAATGAAATGAAAATACAATTTTAAATTGTAATGAACTCAACTTATCCAGTGATGAATGATCGATTCAATTTTCCTTTTCATCTGGGTGCATGTAGAAAAAATGAAATGGAAAAAAATTTGTTTGTGTTTTGAAGGTAGCATAAATTGAAATTCAATGACCATAGTGATGACGATTAATAACTTTCAAATGATATTATAAGGAATAGTAAAGAAGCTAATTTTATTCTTTTTGATCAAATCAAAGGGAAAAAATGTAGACTTTCAATAGGAATAAAAGAAGCAATTAAAATGAATCTGTATACAGGAAAGAACCATCAAAAAAATCACCGATTAAATTTGGGCATAACAAAAAAAAACAAAAATAGATAAAATTAGATTTGTTACCAAGCAAGTAATAGGTTTGGTTTTCATTTTATAGATTGATTGATTGATCGAATCTCATTGGAAAGCATCCATTTTGACATGCAAGAATTTCGAATGGAATCCAAGCAAAAAAAAATTGGCAATAACAACAAAAAAGAGAATTGTTGAAGTTCATCATCATCATCACATTGAATTTGAATTCAATGATGGCATTCAACACCATCACCATATTATTGAGAAAGATGATAAAGTCAAACCAAACAAAACAAAACAAAACAAATAAACGACCGACCACAAGCAAGACGATTAAAAAGCAATTAAAAATATAGCAAGAAAAAGATTCATGTCAAGAGATCTATCTGCTCGCGATAGTAATGGCAACAACAGACATAATAATAATGGCGATGATGATGATGATGATGGAAGCTGCCAAGAATTTGTTCAAAAGTGAATCTACCATCATCATTTGTATAGCTAAAAAAAATCACTGAAAGGAATTGAAAGATAATCGTTTTGCATTTTAAATAATAAAAAATAGTCGTATTGTTTTTTCTGTTGTTGTTGTTGTTATGCTTTTCTAATCTTGCCATAATTAAAAGTAGCTAATTACTACCCCTTAAATCGTTGAGAAAATAAATATATGCATGTGATATGGTTCATAGTATTTGTTTTCAAAGTATTAGAAATAGCAAAAAAAAGAAGCTTTGAAACGTTATCGAAAAAGCCGAAAGCAGCAATGAAAAAAACAATGGGCCATCTTAAATTTGTTTTAAAAAAACAAGCAAAACAGCAGAAAAAAATGGATCAGAATCGATAAATTTTTTTCTGCTGCTGCTGCTGTTGTTGTTGTTGTTGTTGTACGACTATTAAAAAGAGATTTTCCCAATAATTCATGTTGTTTGCTATCAATAGAAATTCGAACCAATTTTCCTTCTTTCGCATAACATAATCATATAACAAGTTAGCCATCGAATGGGTTATTATCATCATCATTATGAATGGCAACGAATGAACAAAAAAAAATTTGGCGATGGATGGATGGATGAAATGTAATAAACAATTAAATAATAGATGGTGATGAGGAGGCTTGCTGATCGCTTATTGGAAAATATCGACATTTTGCTTGAGACTTGGAATTATCTATTCAAAAATGATGATGATGACTACCAACAATAACAAGGCCGACACAGCTGCCTTAATAGATAAATCTGGATGCAACTTGACCACCACCACCACCACCATCACCACTACAATCAACTTCATCATCATAGGTTGTGTCATAATCAACATATGTGTTTTTAAAGACAAATACATGTCTATCAGATATGAACGCCATAATGATGGTGACTCAACTTTTGGTTATATTTAAGCCAAATATAAAAAAAAATTGGGGAATAAACATCGTAAATAACATTTGGTCCTGCCATAAGACAATACTTAAAATAAAAAAGAACAGAGAAAATCTGTGGCCTTATTCATTGGAATGGCCGCCACATAGCTATCGCCACCGCCGACGTCGATAATTACGTAATGACATTAAAACAATAACTGCCTGATCATCATCAAATGTTCGTCCTTGGTAAGCCAAGACAATCCAACAACGAAGGATCTCCAATCCACCGACAATCTAAAATCTTGGTCTCTAAATTAAAAACTTCAAACAAAACAAAAAAAAATTCTTAACCAGTCATTCAGTCGGCTTTTTATTATATTAACCTCCCTCTCTAGCTTGGTTTGTCTGTGTTTGTGTGTTTGTTAACGACCTGACTTTAAGAACCCCAAAAAAAAACGTTTGAAGGCACAGAACATTTTTTTTGTTTTTTCATTCATGCCAAAGAAATGTGCAATTACCGGTGGTGATTGGCGTATTTTGTAGGCGAGGTTTTCCTTCTATTTTTTTTTGATGATAATCACTTTGAATAAGATGGACAACAATCAAATAAGGAAAAAATTAGATCTTTACTTATAATATGTGATCTATTGAGTTGTACATCATCATACATCATCATTGTCCATAATCATCATTGTTCACCAGAAAAAAAAATCGGAAGAAAAGGTTTAATTAAGGGATTTCAAAGTCGTTCTTAGTTATGGTTGAGAAAACAGCCAACGACAACCAGACCTTAAAGCTAAACCAAACATTATTCAAACAGAAATGGATTTTCAAATGAAAATTTATATTATCATTGAAATTATTTATGATGAATCAACCATCAACAAGTTAAATTAGGGCTGTAAAAATTTTTTTCAATTGAAAACAACAAAAATATTGAATTAGGCAAATGTAAAACTTTAACAATATTGCCTCTTGTTGTGTACGTTAAAAAAAAAATTTCTAGTTCTGCCCATCTGATTCACCTAGAAAAATTCAGGAATCTTTTTTGGATCATATTTTTTACAATCTAAAAAAAATCAGAATACAGTGCAGAGGCAGAAGTAGAAAACGAAAAAAAATCAATCAAACATTTGTATTTGAAGTTGGAAAAAAAACTGCTTTCAACTTAGCCGTTTTCATTGATTAGTCAGTTAAATTGAAAAAGCTAAAACGAAACGTAACGAAAATGGAATGGAAAATGAAATGGAGAATGGAGAATGGAGAAAAAAACAAAAACAAAAAGGCCATAAATCGTTTAGTTAAAGTTTATCAAAATCTAATAGTGTGTTCATAAGAATCTACTAGAGATTTTTTTTTCTTAAAAATACAAAAAAAAACGCGAATGGTAATGATGATGACGAAGGCAGAAAATTTGAAGCAATCAAAAAAAAAAACGAAATAAACAGAATGTCTGTCTGTATTTTGTGTCGCTGTATTTGTATCTCAGGCCTTAATCTTGTAACTAAATAATAAAAATTTTTCAACATTCAAACATCATTGCAACAACTTTAATATATAGCAACAGGAAAAAGCTAATTCTGAAGTGGAAAACCATTGAGACGATTTAGGGAAAGAGAGAGAGAGAGAGAGAAAGAGATTGTGATTAAAAAAAAATATACAGACATTTGGCAATTTTTATGGCAATAAATCTCAACGACCAAGACCTTAGAATTGAAGAAAAAACATTTTTTTTTGTCCACAACATTCTATCATACTAGGTAAAATTCAATGAAAGAAGCAAAGAAATTTCGATTTCATTTCTAATCTAGAAGGATTGAAAAAATTAAAAAAGTCATTCGATGAGTAAAGCTTAAGATAAAACTCTATCAATTCATCCGATATATCTTACATCATAATATCCATCGATTTTGGGTGTTTTTTTTTGATTATTCATATGCCGATCGAATCAAAGTGATAATTGAGTAACTGTATTACTGAATGAATGAATCGATGCCACTGTAACTATTTAGCTTTTTATTCTCAAATATAATCATTAATCGAAAAAAAAATTGTAGAAAAAACCCAAACGACAAGACAAGAAAAAATGATGGTCATATTGACAATATTGTTTTCATTAAAGCCAAGAGGATTGATTTACGTTTATGATGGCTGACGATGATCATCTCACAGGAGAAAAAGACATTGAAAAGGGAGTCGTCCAAAAAGCAATTTATCTAACATTAAAGATACTTTTTTGAAAGATGAATAATCAAGTGGATAATGACGATTGAAAATGAGATATATATTTGATAGATAAAATTAATCTCTTTTTAACACACAAACACACACACACACACACACACAGAAAAAGAGATAGATAGAAAAAAATTCAGCCATATACAGGGAAAAGATCAAATAGCTTTTTTTCTGGATTTTTAGCTCTATCTTTTTGTGTGATCATCCTCATCATCATCATCATCATCATGAGCTAATCTGGTAATGAATCAGATGACAAGTTTGAATTGAATAATGGATAAATGGCAAGATGGTATTAAATCAAATGATAATGATGATGATGATGATCATTTGATCAATATGAGAACCAAAACTAAACTAGTCATCGTCGCTACCATCGTCGCTAGATAGATGTAAACGAAAAAATAAACGACCGACGACCATGAACATCAAATAAGCCACTCATTAATAATAATATTGATTATATATGGTTTTCAAATAGTTCTGATGGATTTCCTACAAGGCGTATGTGTATGTGATCGACTAGAAAATGATGGCCACAGTGAAAAAAAAATCAAACAATCGGTAGTTTTATTTAAAAAAAAAAATCTTTTTTTTTCTAATGAATCATCAATCAATCCTGAACACATAAATGACTTTGATATATTATATATATACTCTAGCCGGTGCTGTTTATGTTTATTGAAAAAAAATTAAGTTTACTCCAAATCCCCTGTAAATCGGCGATTGATTGGCCATTGTACTCGTGGTGGAAAAAAAAATTCATAAAATCAACAATAAGAGAAATTTTTGAAAAAAAAATTCATCATCAAAGTGATGGAGATGAGCATGAAAAGTTTCCTTTTCCCCCCCTATCATTGGAATATGAATAGAATTTTCTCACATTTTTTCATCTTTTCATCTTGCACAGTGTTTAGTAAAGTGATTTTTCAATACTAAAGTAAATAATGTGTGTTCGGTGTATATTTCAAATCAAATAATAATAATAATAATAATAAAGGCCAAGATCAAATCAGATTAGATAATATGATGATGATGATGATGATGATATTCATAACTATCATACACACACACACAAACATCAGGATGATCAATCGAACCACACAAGAGACAAGATATTATCATCATCATCATCATCATCGTTGATTTCAGGGGAAAAGCTTGCGCTTTATTTTTCATTTATTTTTTTTCCAACAATTTTTAATCACGACTAATCTTCAGTGTTTGTATAAAGCAAAACATACGATAATGATTAGATGAACTTTTTTTAAGGTTTTGAAAAAAAATCAAGAATTTAGACGAATGTACTATTGATGTAATACATATAAACGATAATCTCTTCATCATCATCGAAACAACAACAACAACAAAAAAAAAAATACCGAGATCACCTGGTGAAAAAAAAATTATTCGAGTTTCCATATTCAACTGGATGATCAACAACTAAAAATGAAATTTTTTTTTCAATATTTAAATATTTTTCAAAGCTTAAGATTGAATGGCCTCTAAAAAGTCTCTAAGTATGTGTTGTGATAAATCTTGTCGGGCTAACATAACACAACAAAGATGCTCGATGACATTCTGCGACAACATCACAACGACAATCATCATAATCATCATGGTCATAATGATGATATTAATTAACCCATCAACCATGATGATGATTTTTTTAATTTTTTTTCTTCTTTGCTTTTTTTTCGTCTTTACGTACTCCTTTTTTTTCATTATCCGAGGTCGTTTAGATGATTATCCAAGCATATGAAAAATGAGAGAGAAGAATAAAATATTTTTCTAGGCTTTCGGTTTGATTTGTCTCATTATAATTTGAAAGGTAGTCTCGTAGTTGTTCCAATGTACACTTGTCTTTTGAATTGATTTCTTTTTTCCGTCTTTTTTTTTATACCTGGATGACCGATTTGATTTTGTTGTCGTCGTCATCGATGAAGCAAATATATCTATTCATTAGCACCTAACCATCGACTTAGTAGGAAAAAAAACCAGAACAACAACAAAAAAAAAACTCTGGTCTAAAGATCCAAAATTGAAAGTCACTGCAATAGTTTTTTTTATGACAAGCCAAAAAGAAAAAAAAGACATTCATGCATTCATTCATTCATTCATTGATAATTCGTCTTGGAAATCAAATACGAACAAATGTATAGTATAATAATTTGATGGTAGGTGAATCAAGAAAATAAGCCAGGTAACATAACAAACATGAATGATCCGATATGAAACAGTGATCATTAATTCAATGGGGTGGCTAAGCTAAAATCTATGCATATTGATTTGTCCACAAAATCATTCTTATTGTGTTAAATCGTTATTTTTTTTTACTAGCTTAGGCCGATACAAAGATGAAATTGCTTATTTCAATGGCTCATAGACTGACGATAAGCTACTTGGAGCCCTTATTCATATATATTATGTGCATGCACCCAAAGATGTAGGTTTCGGTTTTTTTTCTCATAGCCAATTTTTTTAATGTCGTACACATTTCCATTGAAGCTAAATACGATATAAAATAAAAATATTTACATTCTGCAGCAAACAAAAAGGAAATGACAAAGCAATTGAGAGAGAGAGAGAAAGAGACTAGAGCTAGATTCAACATCTAATACCAAGACCTATGAAAAATACCACTAATAGCCGTCATGATTGGACTTTATTGGCTTGAGATTTTCTTTTTCTTCTTCTTCTCCTCCTCTTCGGTGACAACAACAACGGGCCACAAATCCACTATGGTCAATGAAATACATACACACACACACACACAAGGAAAGTATATTTATTACTATTATTAAACACGAGACACAGATATACGTTATTATCGATTCCATTCGACGACAGACGACAAAAAAAAAGAAAGAAAGAAATCAAAGCTGTCTTTCCTCGAATTCGAATATCAATAGCAATCATAATAATAATAATAATAATAACCAGAGACGACGACGACGACAACGACAACATACAATGAATATTACTTTTCCTAGAAACGACAAAAATGATGAAGGAAAAATACGATAATATTGATTTGAAGATTGAGGACAAATAATCGAATAATCAACTGTCAAATCGAATAATGCTAATCGCGAGAAAGAGAGAGAGAGAGAAAAGAATAAAAGACCTTCGTTTTGATTGCTTATGGAAACTATTTATATAACGGTTTTGGTCAAACAAACAGATTTTCGATGACAGACTAAAATAAACCCCCCACGACAACATTGAGATGAATATTAATATTCTAAAAAAATAGGAAAAAGGGGCAGGAACAGTGGTGAAAACGATCATAAAATTGAGATTATCATAATGCAAAAAAAAAAATCTTATTGCATTAGCCAATAGGATATAGCTTTGAATGTGGATAACATCACAAACACACAGATACACCTTTTCTTCTCACCAATGATCATAATCATCATTGTGTGTACCATTCATATTCATATATGAAAATGGTTGATACACATTTGATTTTCCCTACTACTTATAACAGCGAAAATGATCATCATCCATCTTAATACTCTCACATTCATGCAAAGATGAGTCAAGTGAACAATAATAATAATAATACTGATGATGATGATGATGAGGGGTGGTCATCGAAGAATGGTTCAAACTACAAAAAGCTAGATAATGATGATCTTTGATTTCATTATAATCATCAACTTATATCGATCAATGAATCTATTCTAATTATGTAATCGTGTAATGTAGCATCTTTTGATGCATGTATTTAGTGTGTATAAGATATATGTAGAAAACATCAATTTATCATATAATAATAATAATTGGTAGTTGTAATATATACCATAATAATGTTGTTGACTGATACTATTTTTTTTTGTTTGCTGGTCAATCCGATAGTTTCAGTTCAATTCAAATGCTTGAAATGGAAAAAATCTGGATTGAACACACACATACACACACAGTCAATAGTGGTTACAATTTTTTTTGTTTCGTTTCGTTTCATTTTTTTCAGTGAATAAATGAGAACAATTATCAGCTATAAATGGATATTTGAATCGTTCTTGAAACACAAACAACAACAACAATCCAGAACAGTGATAATGAAAAATTTTTTTGTGAAAAAAAAATCAAAAATGAAATCTCTATAAACGCCATGGGCAGCAAATAAAACAACAACAACAAAAAAAAAATGAAAACGATCCAGGAACACAAGTAAAGAACATAGTTAAAAGCAAAGCAAAAAAAAAAACGAAAGACCATAGAGATTGAACTAATCAGATTGTCATTAACAGCAGATTCTTGTTTTGTCGAACAGCCACCACTTTCAAACATTTAGTGAGTGAATCAAAAGAAAAAAAAATTCGTTTCATTGTCATTTTACACAACCAGTAAAAAACAGGCAATTTTCACGATTCTCGATGGTGAAAAAAAAATTGAAAATTTAGAAATTCGGATTTTTTTTATCTTTTTTTTCATTTCATTCTATTTTTTTTATCAACATCATCATCGACATCATTATTATTATTGTTTGCAGTATGTGTTAACGAATTCTCAAAAAAAAAAAAAAATTTCACTTACTTAAGGATTTAGACCATTTCCATCTACTATCTATCTATCTATATATAGAAAATGTTAACAAAATAAAAAAAGTTCCATACAGATTGGCATCATCATCATAATGATGATGATAATCACCTCATATCATATCGGTGACTGACATCATCATCATCATCATCATTTTCATCGACACTACATATTATTATTATTACAATGGATATATATCTAAAACACATAAACTGCCCTCCAGTTAGAATCATATATTAGTAATAGTAGTAGTAGTATATTTAGTATAAGGGGATAAAGAATTTACCGTTTAAAAGATATGATCTTCATCTGATGACTGATTCGTATTCTATTCTTTTTATTATTATTATTATTATTCTCTATCTCATTTCGAAGAGCTAACCAAATCATACCCCTTAAGGCTATACATACACAATGGATTTTAAAAAAAAAACGAAATGGAAAACTTTTCTATTCGTCTTCGATTCAACAAAAAAAAATCGCCATCATTGTAGTTGTTTCGAATTTAAGCTCATCACACCTCACTAAACATTTCTCTTTCCTAAACATTGATGTGATATGTGATATTTGATCTTAATACTTTATGATATTAGAAAGTGGAAGCGTTTAATACATTGCAGCTTTCAAGCTCTCAGACATAAACACACCGAATTGGTAACCGAAAAACCGTCTTTGGCAATCTAGAAAAAAAACGACAAATATAGGAAGTAAGCAAAAAAAGAATAATGAAAAAAGAACACTATTTTCGATGCTATTTTGGATCGTTTGGCACATGGCGTTGATGCCTTTTGCCATTGCTAAAGCTGAATGAGTTGCCGTTTTTTTTACAATTCTGGCTAAAAATTGTGAGAAGGAAACGAGGGAGGATTCAAGTGAGAGAGAAAGCCGTCAAAATTAATAAAGTGCAAATCAGATTAGGGAGAGAATGATGAGATGAGTAGAGTAGTATAAGCAAAAGAAATGAAATGAGAAAAAAAAGCAAAAAAAAAATTTGTTCAAATATCGCGAAAATGAGCTTGAATGAATCCAAATCCTTTCGAGTCGTCGTCGTCGTCATATTCATCATAGTGATCTTCATATATGACTATAAAAGGATGATGATGATGGTACATCTTTCGTATTTGTATTTATACATTTTCAATAACAATATCATCCATATGACACTATTGTAATACACAGATTTATTGGATTCTATCTATTCGATGGGGGGATGGAAAAAAGATTCGATTCTTATTCTTAATGGAATCAGAACCTAAAAAAAATAATGATCATCTTAATATTAGGGCACACACACATATACATCTATTGTCACTTGTGCGTGATAATATGTTCATGTTCTTCTTTTCTTTTTCGATTGGATGGCATCAAATTTTATTTTTTTTTTGCCATCCATAAATCCATTTATGCTAAATAATATAATGAAAAAAAATACTCTTTGGCATGAGAATCAATGAATGAATGAGAATCTTTCACTATCAATTTTCTTTCTCTTTTGCAATCAACCAGGATCATAACGGGCTACTAACAATGACCAAAAATGGATGGATCCAGAATCCGAATCATTATTCATTAATAAATAAGCAGCTCATGAATAGTTAGGAAAAAAAAGCGGCCGGATTTTCAAAATGTGCTATGATATAAAATCTGGTTAAATGAAAGAAGTTTTTTCTTTTGATGATGAGAGGGGAGAGGGAGAACATTGAGCAATTGGAGAATGCTGAATAAAAATAAAATTGAAATTTATACAAACTCTTACACAAAATGTACGCGTACATAAATACCAAACGCACACACACACACACACACCATAGTATGGCTGAAGTAGCGGTCAAGTCCAGTCTAGAATGGCCAAATAATAATGAAAATGATGACAATAAAATTTTTTTGACAATTAAAATGCAACCAACTTGGAACTTGAGCTCATATATATATAGATTAGTATATTCAATCTCCTCTTTCATTCATTTTCAATTGTATTACACACAGCAAGGAGCAGCCATCCATTCGGATATTGGCACATGCATCGTGGATATCATAGAATCGGATCATTGAGAATCATTATCATTATCATCATCATTGACGCAATCACAATTAATGATGAGCAAATGAGTATCTATAAAATAAAAATGAAATGATACGATATTATATTGAAAATTCATTACGGAAAGCTGAAAAAGCAATGGTTGTTTTTTTTTATCAACCATTAATTTAATAGATGAAAAAGGCCTTGAAGAAGGTGATAGCTGCTATAGCTAATCTCAAATCAATCACTAGATTTATCTAAATGAGCTGGCTGGCTCATTCATTGAAATCATTCAACCAGCCAATCGAACGATCGACCAACCGGACACAGGATTGTGGCAAGATGTTCAGATGATTTGTTCCAATGACATAGGGAAAAAAGACACACTACACACAACACCCACATACAACTATAGAATGGAATGAAAATTGGCATTTCATATAATTCAAGTATAGTTTGGCATGTGTCACAATGTGATCATCATCATCATCATCATCATCAACAACAACAACAACAAGAACAATAATAATATAGATGAATTTTATAATAACGCGCGTGTCATTGCATTTTGAAACAAATTTTTTTTTTCTTTTGGTTTTGTTTTGTTTCCACTAACAAATCAAAAGTCCAGCTTTTGATATCCAACTGATCTGAGATTTTTTTTCGTTGTTGAAGCAATGACAGAAAGAGACAATAATGAATGAATGAATGAATGAAAGAATGAATCTATGTACCAGAGATATTCGTTTTTTTCCGCCCCCCACTCTATCTTTATACGTTCGGAAGTAATTTCAATCTACAAGCACACGCACATGTGACACTAAAATAAGAGAAAAAGAATGATGAAATGAAGAATGTATTATATATAAAATAAAATAAATCCAAAGCAAATATAATCCAAAATAAAAACTGACACGAATCGAAGCCAAATACGACGTCAAATGTATAATATAAAAGAGAATAGAATGAAAAATAAAATATTTTCAAGTGTCCCTGCATATATATTGGATCAGATATTGAAGATCAAAGAGAGAGAGAGACTAAACTCACTCATAAACACAAATATATCAAGCATAGAAAGATTTTGAATTTATAGCGTGAAATAAGATTATTTATGTTGAACAACAGGAAAAAAAATTCTAAACTTAAATGTCGTCATCACTGTTGTTGTTGTTATTATTATTTAGGTTCATCTCGTGTGTGTGTGTATGTGTGTGTCCCATAGCCCAATCGAGAAATGCAATTTTGTCACTTGAAAAAAAAATAAAATAAAATCGGGATCAGCAAAAAAATCAAACCAAACCAAACCAAAAAGCAAATGGGGGATATAAAAGACTTTTAACATTCGTTATATATAGCCAATGAATTGGATGTTTAATCAGAATCAGAAGAAAATAAAATTGCCGTGAAAAACTCATCATCATCATCTAAACAAAAAAGAATCCACAAACATACAAATTTTGAATAGTTTGATGCAAAAAAAACTGTGTATAACTTGTGATTTAATTAATTTACCAATTGCGTTCATTTGTGGAAATATACTAGACACACACACACACACACACTATTATATATCAGGTTAGCTCATCACATGGATTCCCTACCTACCCACCACCACCAGCCGAGGACCCTTTCTTTCTCTCATTTAATAATGATATACTACTAAATACTGGTGGTGGCACATACACACACACACAGATAATCTTGAAACTATTGAAGTTTTCATATTTTGATGATGAATCCACTCAGCCAAAAAAAAAAATTCGAACCAAAGATAGAATATAATTGTCGCTGTTATTATCAATGCCATGATGATGATGATGATGATGCGACTATATGTGTAAGTTAGTTTCTTACTCCCCCCTTCCACATTATAAAACTGACATAGAGTTTCATCTGACAAAACCAGATCCAAAGACAAACACACATAGGGGATAGACCAATCAACACACTAGAACAGAAAGATGGATACAACGAGATGATGATGATGACTATGGTAAAATAAAAACCTTCTGATACACATTGTGACTATACCTCATTCATTTTTTTTAAATGATGATAATGATGTCGATGAAATAAAATATTCGCTGAAGTAGCAGCTTCCAATCAACGAACAAACTGAATCAAAATGAATGAATGAAACAAAAAAAGAAAAAAATACGAATTCACAGCAAAAAAAAAATATAGGGAAAAAATTTTGGAACTTGAACAAATCTTACAAAAGAATAGTGGCTGGCCAAGTTGACAATGACAACAACAACAACAATAACAACAATAACAAAAAACCTAACCTTGTTATTAACCTAATGACACTTCATTAGAATTATCATTGTCATCATTTTCACATTCACAAATAAGCAAAAGAGTTTAGCTATGAAATCCTATCATGTTGTTGCAAGGTAACTTTGTTCAGACAGAAAACAAAAGAATCGGATTTCTGTGAAAAAATTCTTGTAACATTTTTTCGTGGTTTACATGATTTTTTTTTCTCTCTCTCTCTCTCTCTCTCTTGTGTTGACAATCCATATCATTTTCATACGTAAACACTTCCGCCGGATGTTTTGTACGAAAGGTGTGAAAAAAAAACGTTTTTTATTCACTTATACACACACACAAATGGAAAGTGAAAATTATCCAAATGAAAGACAGGAAAAAACAAAAAGTAAAAAAAAAATGAGTCAAAATAGAAAAAATCGTAACAAATTAAATGGCAAGACAATAATAAACGCCCGAGAAAAAAAAGAGATGCGGTTCTCATCTTTTTTTTATTCATTCTTACACACAACCACAGCCACAATGAAACCGCTGCCAAGCACACTTTGGACAATGAATTGAATTGAAGTGGAACTATCGAGAGAATTATTTTTCTGTTTTTATTCTTTTTCTTCTCAAAGCCAGAAAATCTTTAGTTTTTCTCATACCACAATGAGAAAAAGTAAGTTATAGAACGAAAAGCCATCAAGCCGTGGATCGAAATAAAGCAAAGAAACAAAAAAAAATCATTCTGAAGCCTAATTCATTAAAACCAACTAAACTGAAAACGATAGAAAACGAAAATAAGTCGGTCGTCGTAGTCGTTGTCGGTGTTTGTGGGTAAAAAGCTAACAATCAATCCCAGTTTGCCTGGATACACTACATACAATTAAAGAATACAACTACAGAATTGAATCGACAAAACAGCAACAACAACAAAAAAAAGGAATCAAAGACTAAGCGGGCCGTTTTTTCTGTTTAGCTGATTCAACTTGGCAAAAACCAAAGATTGAGTGAAAGAAAATGAGAAAGAGAAAGAAAAAAAATGGTAACAATTGGATAGGAACAAACATTAAATTTAAATCCAAATGATGATGACAATGGCTAAGGCGTCAAGTGAATGATCAAGAGAAAAAAAAGGATCCTGCAAAATCAATTTACCAGACACCCTGACACACACACACACACACAATGAAAAGCAATGGTAAGATTTTTTTTTCGTTGTCATTACTATTATTTTTTTTTACTGCCTTTGATTTCTTCATTGGCTCATTTTATCTCATCGCTTTGCTTTGCTTTGCTTTGTATGTGTGTGTGTGTGTTCGTTTCTGGTATTGATTGGAACAAATTTGCAACTTTCAATTAGTTTCTAATGTGTCGTTGACACATCACATTTATCTCAATATATTTATTAAATGAATGTCCTACTACCACCACCACCACCACTATCATCATGATCATCATCATCATCATTCCGGTTGCCACCATTCCATAAATTTATCCAACAACTACAAATTAAGTTGCAACGTATATAAATCGTAAAAAAAGCAGATGATTCCACAGTAGCTTTATTCATTCATTGTCATCATCATTATCATGTTGATGAATTCTCCTCTGAAATTGAGGCCAGAAATGAAGAAAAAAAAAGTATCCTTTTCTATTCATCATATACGAACACATGCAAACAACTAATCTTGCAAACAATGACGAAGAAAAAAAATCATTCGACAATTGTAATAACGACAACAATGAACAATGATGATTATGATGATGTTGTTGATATTAAAGATGACATTCACACTTATACACATTAGTTTAGATCAAAAGAAAAAAAAATCCATAGTCAATTGATCAGAAAGGATAATTTTTTTGATTGAATGTCAATTGTTGTTGTGTTAACACTATTTAGATTATTAATTATGTTTATTATTATGATTATCATCACCAATCATCATCATCGTCATCAACACCATCACCAATAGATAATGATGATGATGATCATAATGATCATTACCCTCGCCCTATCATTATGATGATGAATTACATATGCCATCATCATCATCATAATCACATTCAATTGGAAAAAAAATTATTTACATTTACATTCAATTCGTTAATTTGATGCGAAATTAATTATATTTAGGGGTTGTGGTTTTTTGGATTTATTCCACAAGATGATCAGAAAAGAAAATTTCAATCTGTAGGCTTTTGAATTTTACAATTTAACAACAACAACAAAAGATGTTCATTTTCATACATTCATCATTGATAAAATCGATTCGAATGAATTGACTTTTCAACAGAAAAAAAAATTGATCAAGTTCAACAACCACATTCACATGGCCAATCATCATCATTGAAGAGAAGCTGAATACCACACGGTTGTTTCGTTTTTCAATTTTGTTGAGAAAAAAGCAGCCAAATTACCTTGTTGGTGAATGTAAAATGAAAAAAAAAACAAATATCTATCCTCTTATTTGGATATATAGTGGAACCGAATTTGTTTTTTTTTCACAAATTTTACAAATCAATGAATATTTTATAAATTATATTTACTGGGTTCCACATAAAAAAAAGATGACTCGCGGCATACCGACCGATCGACTATTTTTTTTTATTTCTTCTCTAATCTAATCCAGAATAATAATAATAATAATTTTCCCTCTCTCTATCTGTCTCAAATTTAAATTTGATTCTTTTCAACATGACAAGAATGAAAAGAAATAAAATCTAAACGCCAAAATCTTTTTGGCGATGAATGAATTGAAGCAAAAAATAATAAATAAATAAATTCTTCAAGTGGTCATATATATATACATGATGATTGTTATAAGGTTATGCTACTGTGTATATATGGCTATGGGCAATTCCAATTGATTTTGGTTGGTCAAAAAAAAAGGAAAAAACTTCAAATACTATTAATGGACAAAGGCAATCAAAATTGTCATCGAATGAGCACATGAAGAAATTTTTTTTTCTGTTCATTTCAATGTTTGAATCGTTCGAGTGAAAAATAATAATAATAGTAATCGGTAATACAATTTAACGAGTAAAAAAAAGATGAAAAGAAATTGAAATTTTTTTCCATCTTATAAACTAGCCACTAATGCTTTTTTTGAGGGTGGTGGTGGTGTTGGTGTTGGTTCTTTAACGAATAATAATTGTGGGATAGAAAAAAAAATCCTGTTACAGTAAATAAGTAAATAAGATGCTAAGATGGAAAAATTTGCAAGTGGGGAAAATTAATTAATTAAAAAAATATGGGGTGATTAAAAGAGTTGTAGTTTTTTTTTCTGGGACAGCGGCAAGAAAATTTTTTTATCTCCATCCTCAATAACCCTTTATTAAGCCATAACACACACACACATATACACATAAATTCAAGATTTGTTTTCGTTATCGAAAAACAACAACAGCATTATGGGCGAATAATTGCTCTAAAATGGCTTTTCGTTTATTCCATCTCCATTTCTCTTATTTTTTTTTTGTTCGTTAAAAGAAAATTCTTCTTTTCATTTTAGATTCAATATTATTTTTGCCATGTTTTGGTTTGCATGGCTGAGGCTTAAATTTAATTTGAATATTAGATGTTTTTTTTCATTCTATGGGAAATATTTATTGAATTATATATTTTTGGACTGTGAATGTAATCATTATGCACGAGATAGAAAGAGAAAAAAAAATTCGGCCAATAGCTACTTGAGCTACTTTACTTACTGTAGAGTGAAAAAAAATACTGCCTAACCAGCCGATCGTCAAAAGCATCAAGCAATTTCCCTCTCTCTCTCTCTCTCTCTCTTTCAATTTCAATGACCAAAATGGATGTTTAGAATACATCAACGATGATGGGTATAGCTATAGCTTGTTCAAGTGAGAACATGACCACAAATTCAAAACATGCTCGGTGGCTGCATTTGTGTGTGTATGCAAGATATTAATTCATAATTTACATTCGATGGACATACACTCATAATAGACACACATAGGATGAGATGTTGGGAGATTTTCGAATGGGTATAATCCATAAAGTATACGCATACAATTTTTTCCGTACCACTCAAAATTATCATTGTATATTGTATATTGAAATCTAACATGAGGCTTTCAATATCCATTTATATAAAAACAACGAAAGAAGAACAAAAGAATAAAAAAAAAAATTCATAAACGCCAAAAGGCATTCATTCATTTCAAAATGTTTATTCCCTAAAGCCATTCTATAGTACAGTTTAGGATCATGTGATTATCAAAATTGAATGAATGTTCAATCGAAATGGATTTGTACAAATGATTATCGTCAACATTATTTTCTACCTATCTCTCTCTCTCTTTTTCTCTAATTGTTATCATTTGCCCCACAAATATCCAGATACTATATAAAATGGTCAAAAAGAAAAATAAACTCAACAAACACAAATACACACATAAAAGAATGATGATGAAACAAAATCTACTTTAGAATTAGAATCTCAAAATATAGAGTAGCTACTTCTCCATCAGCATATACACACACACACACACGAATAGACGAATTCACATTCGGATAATCTTTACATTGAAGCAAGAAGCACGATGATTATGATGATGATGATGGCTATGATGATTTGGAAAAAGAAACCATATAAGCGGATTATCATCACGGTCCGACATTATCATCATCATTCGAATCGGAATTCGATTTCGAATTTCTCTTTCTCTTTTTTCTTTTTGTTTTTTCTTTGTCTTTTGATTCAACTAAACTTGTTAGCCAAGTTGGACAAGAATTCATCCAATAATGTTCATGTTGATTAGGATTCGGATTTCGAGCATCGTTTGTACAATTTGAGCAAAAAAAAAGAGAAAAAGTATAAAAGTCGTATATTTAGGCTAAATTTGAAACCAACTTTACAAACATCATGGCATCACAATCATCATCAATGGATTCTCTAAAAGCGTTGAGCATTCAATACGGAATTCGATTTTTCATTTTCAGTTATTTGGTGCATATTCAATTTCTATATATATAAATCAAGCAATAATAATAATTCCGAATGTAGCTTAACTTGGCCAATACACATTGAGACTTTTTTTGGGGAAAGGCATTTATTTGTTAAATTGTCAATGACGACAACAATAACGATTTGGTCATAAATCCAGCAAATAAATATAATACAATCGAAAGTTAATGACTGACTGATCAAGAGTAAGACTGGGGGGGATGGAAAGAATTTTCTAAAGGATATATAACTTTTTTTCGGGTAAGGCAATTTTCAAATGAAAAATCTCTCACTAACCCCGAAAGTTAACCAAATCGAAGCACATTAATGCCGCCTTTGCTCACTCTCATTCATAGATAATAATGGCGACAAAATGAAATGAAGATCAATTTGTAATGGGCATCATATACACACATACATACACACACACAAAAGGATCATCCTATATCATCTTATATTGATGTATATACAAATACGAGTCAAATCGATTTTGAGAAATAAAATTCGTACCATTACCACACACTACCACCATCATTACCACCACCACCATCATAATCGGTGGATGACCAATTTTATTCGCACTACTTCTACAAAACGAATGAGAAATCAAAAGCTAATCTTAAATCCAAAGAAAAAACCATTCCTAAATATAATGGATAATAAATCTAGCTTCTCACTCTTTCTCTCGACTTGTTTGCATTCTTTCTCTTTTATTCTTGGT
Source organism: Dermatophagoides farinae (assembly GCF_024713945.1). Taxonomy (NCBI): domain Eukaryota; kingdom Metazoa; phylum Arthropoda; class Arachnida; order Sarcoptiformes; family Pyroglyphidae; genus Dermatophagoides; species Dermatophagoides farinae. Next base: position 3,647,741 of record NC_134679.1, on the reverse strand, counting down.
TGCTTATTTGGTTTTGCTTCTATCACATGAAATGATTGCATGTGTTCCTGGAACGTGTGCGTGTGTCTGTATGTTCTTTACACTCAACTACTGTCCCTGTTTCGTAATTCCTTTGTCGTTCACTTTTTGACTGAGTTTCAATTCATTTTGGATAGTTGAAAAACCGATGATCATCATCGGTATATACACCGGATTGGATAGGATTTCGGGCAGAAGCATTGTCAAATAATATTCATTTTATACACACGACAACATGATAACATTGACACAATGGATGAATGGACGAAGGCGAATGAACTAGACAGATATTGTGAGATCGAATGAACAAAATCCGACTAATCATTGGTTAGTACCGGGGAAATGAAATACAGAAAAAAAATTAGACAGCAGGATTCATGATTCTGATATGAAGAGGAACGGAGTGAGAATAGTTCGGAATTTGCTATAGAATAAAAAAACGAATTCTGGGTTTAACCAATCTACAATTCGGGATATATACACACACACACAATTACAAACGTAGATATTAGGATGAGAATAAAGCTAAAAGAGCATGGGGACAACAATGAGACAAGACAGATTCTGGCATATAAACATCCACAGTAGAAGCTAATCTATCCATCCATTCATCCATGGGCAACCACGTTAATGCTTAAAGTGATGTCTGTCATTCTCTAATGCTGCTGCTGCTTCTATTATTTGATGTTCGAAGATCATTCGTTTTTTTTTGTTTGGTGTTATGTTTATTTGATTCCTAGCTCTTTTCTGGTGAATATGTATAGATAGAACCCTAATCATTTGATGTTGGAGATGTTGAATTGTCAATTTTTCTCAAATTAGGTTCAATGTGAACAGAAGGGGCGAAAAACAAGCTCAAAAACCAAGATGAGCCGAAATAAAGCATAAAAAAGAAGATTGAGAGGAAAAAACTGGCATCATCAGCTTAATACCCAAGCCGATGAGATGAGATGAAACCAAGAAGAACCCACCACACCAGTAATAATAAAAAACGAATGGGAAAAAGATGCATCATTATACAGATCATGAGGATCATGAGCAGCAGAATCGAGATAATAATAATAATAATAAAAGCTTCGAGTTCAATTTAAAACTAATTCCAAAAAAACGAAACGAAACGAAAAAGAGAAATGAAACCGACCGACCAACCGACAAACAACAAAAGCAGCATCCCAGCAGAAGTAAAAAACAACAACAAATTTTCATTTGCCTCAATGGAAAGGATGTAGGTTGGTACACAGGATGAAGCACATGGATAAGCTTTTCTCTCTCTCTCTCTCACTCATTCTTGCTACAGGATTCGAGAATTTTTTTTTCATCCTAGAAATGAGATATCGCGAAAAATTTACTCACACACAAGAGAGAAAAAGATAGAGAAAGCTTAAAAAAAATATTCGCTCTCCTTTATCTCACTGGTTATTATTAATGCTATAGATGGGCCTGTGTTTGAGCCCATGAAATACAATAATGCAGTAGCAATAACAATAATAACAAAAATGAAGATGAAAAGAGTTTTTTTTTTGAATGAAAAATAATAAAAATGGTGAAATAAATTCACTAACCGAGCAAAACCGAAAGCTTAATCCGTATTGTGTAGTGTATGAGAGGTATGGATAGATTCAAAAGACAAGATAGCATCATCATCATCATGAGCAGCTTATATATAAGCTTAATGATGATGAGCATGATTGAAACAAATGGCCAACAATAACAACAATCTGGCCCCTTTATCCCTGGTTTTTGCGATTTAGAATGAGAAAAAAAACAAAGACTTAGAAAAAATTCTAGTGTAAAGGCCAATTTTTTTTGATTATAATTTGACAAGGACAATGGATATGAATGAAAATACGGTTGAAATGAACGAAATGTCAAAATTGCAATGAGTTTTATATTCATCAAATCCTAATCCGGGGCTCATACTTTTTTTTGTTGCTGTTGTTGCTTAATTTCGGTTGATATCCTTCGAGATAATTCGTATTTGCACAGAAAGGCACACAAAAATACATAGATAGAGAGAGAGAGGCAACGAGTTTTGAATGGAGTTACGAAAATCCCCTATAGGATGCTATGTCCGTTTTTCAGGAAAAGGGAATGAATAGGGAAAAAAATTTCAGAAAGAGATAAGAGCAGGAGTCTAGCTATATCCATCAGCTTTTGTTGTTGATGCTGCTGCCGCTAATCTGCTTTCGATTCGACTTGCTAGACTCCTGCTTTTCCCTATGGACGGATGAATGGATAGAAAGATGAGATGAGATGCAGCTGTATAGCCGATAAATGTGCATGTGTAAAATGGCTAAGCCGCTCAGGCTAAAACCAATTCTGTAAATGTCGTTGATTGCAAAAAAAAGGGCTAAAAGGCGCATGCAGGCCATCCAAATCATCCTGGTTCGACGATTCAAAAATGCTGGACAGACAAAGTGGAAGTGTGGGGATAGGAAAAAAAAGAACCTTAGAATTTCAGAAATGTACGAATCTTTCCTATACGACTTATGGAATTTAACAGGCACCGATAGTATTGATAACACACACACACACATACAACATTCGGATAATTAACTGGTTGTGAACCATTGATAAACACATATACACCACTCACCGGAAAGATAGATGCAGATTTCGGATAGTGGAAACTGTAAAATAGATTTATTTGCTTTCTATATAATCACTATCCACCATATATGAACGGATAAAGACCGATAAAAAAAGATGCGAAAAGGAAAAAAATTCTTCTTTCATCGATTGTTATTACAGAAACCACTATAGTCAACATAAACATTGGAATCAGAACTTAAGAATTCAATAAACACAAATTATAGCCTGTTAATGGTTGATATTGTCCAATGAATATGAATACCAAAAGGGAAAGTATAATGACAAAAAAAAATAAGATTTGAATGCATGTAAAATTCGGAATCAAATAATGAAATCTATTATTCATCGATACGCATGTGCATCAAATATTATCATCACTCAAATTCTGTGGAATGGATTAACGAAAATTTTCTAACCAGTCAACATGCACACACACACACATACAAACTTATAAACGAGAAAAACGAACAAAATGGACCATAATTTCTAATAGATCGTTATTCGATATCTATTGGGCTATATAATAACGAAAATAGCCTCTTTATATCGATTAAGTACCCATGTATGTCCTGTGCGACTATTTATCTTTCTCCACTTTTAGATGGAAAAGAAATTGAACAAAAATATGCTTACCAAAAAAAAAAAAAAAAATTTTTTTGGAATATGGTCCATATGTTTGTAAGATATATTGGTCTTTGGTATCAGTGATTTTTTTTTTGGTCAATGGTATGAAACAATTAGAAAATTGAAACAAAAATCAGGCACATCTCAGGTGTTTAACACAGCAGCAGCTAGAATGGTATTTTTGGCATTTCATTTAAATCTCAATGTCAATGAATCTCATGAATGAGGTTCTGTCACAAATTGTCGAAAATAAAAATGTCGAATACAAAATGGTCGAAAATATTTGATCGAAAACAATAAAGTCGAAATGACAAAAATGTCGAACAGACAAAAATGTCGAAAATAAAAATGTCGAAAATTGAAATGTCGAAATGGCTTGAGCCCTTATCCCTTAAAATTATCACTAACGAAAAAGACTCAAATATTATTTTTTCATTTTAATTCTGGATACACAGTGGCGACTTTTCCTTATTTAATGCAGAGAACGTCAGTGTTAACTTTACTTTATTCAATGCAGATAACGTCAGTGTTGACTTTACTTATTGTCAAAGACAAGGAAATTTTCTGAGACAAAAGTGTAAAACATCGATGAACCGATTTATAGTATTTTAGACTTTGATCTCTATTCTAGATTGTTTGTCAATACAATAGTTTTATCCAAACCTCACCTTCGGTGAGGTTTGTATTAATCTAATGAACCGAGACCACCTAACCTAACCTAACCTAAACTAGAAAAAAAAATAAACATTTTTGGCCCTGTGAAGACCGTTCATAACATTGAATGCTCCTTTTATCACCCACTCTTCAATAATTACTTAAAGATAATTTTGATGCTGTAGTAACTCGATAAACAATCAAATAATAATCACAAACAAATTTGAATGAAAATATAAAGTGAATTGATAATAATATGAATCCAAATAGTTCGAATAAAAATAAAATTTTATCATCTTAATGTGTGATTATCCAGAATTGAAATGAAAAAAATAATATTTGAGTCTTTTTTCGTTAGTGATAATTTTAAGGGATAAGGGCTCAAGCCATTTTCGACATTTCAATCTTCGACTTTTTTATTTTCGACATTTTTGTCTATTCGACGTTTTTGTCGTTTCGACTTTATTATTTTCGATCAAATATTTTCGACCATTTTGTATTCGACATTTTTATTTTCGACAATTTGTGACACAACCCATGAATGATGTGTGAAAATTTTTTTCCCTTAATTATTTATTTATTCATTCAGTTTATGGACATTTAATTTAGCGATAATCGTTTGGCAACCTGACTCTTTTGATCAAATGATTGAATTTTGAAGAATAAATTGCCACTTTCATCGGCTAAATTCAAGTTAGAAAAAAAAGGAAAAAAAATCATCCAACTATCCATCTTGAATAATCATATCATAATCATCATCTTCAGAATCAGCAGGCAAAAAAAAATCCACATGCTTTAGATTGGTGAAGACATTTAGATTTAAAAAAAAATTTTCTCTTTCAATTTTTCGGTTTCAACTTTCTCCGAATGAAATGTTGAAAAAAAAGAAAGTGGTTAATTCTCTAATCTCATGAAATTATCATTGCAATTTTCCATGATGATCATCATGTTTGTTTGTTGTTTGTTATTCAAAAAAGCTTGAAGCTATGGCTTGTCGTTATCGTCATTGCTGCCAATTTTCTTGTTATTATTGTTGTTGTTGTTGTTGTTTTACAGAAACAGAAAAAAAAATTCGTTTTTTTTTCATTTAGCCTCACGAGACGATAACCAATTCCAGAGATTTATGAGATTGATTTTAGGAAACAAAAAAAAAAGAACTAAAACTGAACTAAAATAGTGAAAACAGGCGTGCATTTATATATATATGTAAAAACGCCATAAGGAGATAGAATTTTTTTTTCTTCATTTCAAAGACAAACACCATTATGAGTTAGGCTGGTCTTTGTTACTAATAAAAAAAAAATTGCAACAAAAAAAAGGAAAGCAAAAGCAAATAATACAAGGTCATGGCCATATACTAAACACCAGAAAGACAAAATATAGAAAAAAGCCTTGTCGTTTTATTAGATTTTTCTTTTTTAATATATGCAGGGAGAGAGAGAGAAAGAGATTAGCTTAAACTATACATATAGCTAGATAAACGAAGAAATCAAAAGATTTGCAAATCAATAATCAATAATAACAACACCAGCTATAAGCGAATTTGGTGGCCAAATATAATGCGACAACGACGACGACGACGATTAAAGATTAGCGCTTAAACGATATGGTCTGTCATCATCATCATCATCATTTTCATATGGTAAAAATCTAAAATCTCGAAACGATGAATAAAATGACATGAAAAAAAAACAACAACGACAACGACCATTGTGGCGGTCGAGAAAATTATAAAACCAGCAATATTGTGTATGTGTATGTGAATGTGGCTAATGGTTTGACATTGAAAAACATTTGATTACAAGAAAAAAATAACACACACGCACACACAAAATAGCATATATTCAATTCAAATCGAATAATTTAATGATGATCGTTATCTATAATAAAAAAAAATTAAATTAAATAAAAAGCTTATGAAACATATCGTCCATTGACAAAATTGTAGGGTGTTTGAATCCAATAAAAGAATGCCTTTTTTCAAATTGGTTAAACCATTTTGTTTTGTTTTGTTTGTTTTTTTGGTGTGTGAAATTTTCAAACAATTTTTTTTTTCATTTCTTGCCAATATAGTGTAATTAATAATAAGGTGACAAACAATCAGAGATAATCTCAATGGTTTTTTTTAAATAATTAATGATTCCATTTTTTAATTATATTTTTTTTTAAAAAAAAAACGTCATCAAACACGTATCATCATCATTTGTTTTGCTCCGTTTTTATTTTAATCTGTTATAACTTATATATGTTCATGTTCATTTTGCAGCGTTAACATTCAAGCAATGATAATGGTGATAATAATAATAATAATAATAAGTCGATTTAATTCATATCCAAAATGGCTTTATGTGCGAAAAAAATGAATGTATGTGTGTCTGTGTGTGTGTGTGTGTGTGTGTTCACATTTAGCTATTGCTAAAGAAATCTTACATACACACACATGGACATAGTTTTTGAGATGAATTAGAGATTAAAATATCGTCATCATTTTTTGGATATGAGAACGAAGAAAAATAAATGGCAAAATCAAGAGATAGATAAAAACAACGAGCTAAAGAACGAATGAATGAATGAATAAATGAATGGATGGATGTGTATATATTCTCCAAATCCAAAAAAAAAAAAAAAAATATATTGTCGTTTTTTTTCCTATTCATTTCAATAAATAGTGTTTTTTTTCCTTGTTAAGCTATCATTTTATCATCACCATCTCCATCATCATAATCATCAAATATAATCAACAACCAAATCAAGTATTTCAAGTGAAAGTCACAATATATTCAATAAACAACATGTACAAAAAAAGCAGCTGGTGACCATGGTTATAACCATTCAACCATAATCCTCATCTCTTAATGTGTACATTACATAATCAGACATTCAAGACATCATAGGTTAATTGGACTTTGTCTTAAAACGAGATTCTTATTCTAATTTTTCTCTCCATGTATGTTTCGGTCTAAATATAAAAACGAATATGTCGACTATGTGCCCCAAACGTTCATACAAACACATAATTGGCAACAAGTGTATTTGGTTGGATAAAAAAAAGGAATGAAAAAAAAAATCGGGCTTAATGTACTTTTCACAAACACAAAATGAGATTATAAAATTACAATATTCATGATGTGTTGTTGTTGTTGTTGTTTTTGTGATATGTGAAACATTCAACCAAATAGACCTTGAGATAAGCAGCTGAAAAAAAAATTGCAAGAAATCAAAGGGTATAGGTGTATGAAGAAGAAATAATCCACTACAAAATCATAGTCCATATTTTATTTATAAATAACAATAATTATACAAAAAAACTACCTATACAAAAATGATCTGGTTTTTTCAACTCAAATGCAAATCATATGCCAAATTTATTGGAAAAAATTTCTCTGATATTTATTTTTATCATGTGAATAATTCCAAAGACACCAAAAAAAAAAAAAAACATCGACATTTCAAGTCATAGCCATGATCACGTGTAGCCATATTCGTATATCCGAATGGCCGAATAATAAAGTCATTATCGACTCGGATTTCATTGTCATTTGTGTACTTAGAGCCAGGATATTATACACACACACACTCAACAGTAAACAAAAGAAGATGATGCAATATGAATCAGCCAATTCGTATATTGACTCATATCAATTGTATAAATTCATTAAATTTATTCAAAGATATATACATCCACAATGGTTAACAAATATTTTATCTACATTCGTATATTAATGTAAGAATCTAGCACCCACCGTTTAGTTGTTGATCACAACTACCCCCATTAGCAGCGCCGATTACATCCTTGATATCGAGTAAATGTGTTGCAGCAACAGCAGCCTGTCCAAATGCAGCCGTTAATGATTCATCGCATGTTACGGCCGATGTATCTGGATTTGTTGTCGAGGTCGTCATTGTCGTTGCTGTGGTTGTTGGCGATGTACCATGTTGATGTTGATGATGATGATGTTGTTGTTGTTGTTGTTGATGAAGGTGATGATGATGATGATGAAGTGATGATAGATTTAACCCTGGTGGTGATTGATTCACAGGTGATGAAGCCGTCACCGATGATGATTGTGGAGCAATATTGGCTGATGATGCAGGTGTTGATAGGGTTGTTGAACGGATTCCACGTGATTCCGTATCAGAAATAAGTGGTGATCCACTACTACCAGTACTATTATTCGTAGCTGCGGCGCCAAGTCCCATAAACAGATTGGCCTGCAAAACACGAAGACAAAAAAAAATTTCAAATCACAATGTTCATTTGAAAGTGTAAATGGGTGGGTTTAAAAGACGACATCAATAAAAAAAACAACAATGGTAACAGAAAAAGGTTCAAATATTATTGTTATTGTTGTTGTTGCCGATGATGATGTTGACGAATTAGGTAAATATTTAGCAAGAATCAACCAACCAATCGATAAAGTACTGACTACTTGATATAAAAAAAAAATTCGGCAAGCAACAACAACAGAAAAGCAGCTAAAACTCGATAAAAAAGAGGCAAACACACCCAAAACAAACAGACTACGATCCAAGATTTGGAATCAAACACACACACACATCATCAAAAGTACGGCAATACGGGCGCCAAATTGTCTGTAACAAAAAATTATATTTATCGGGTAATTGTTTTAACATTCCTCGAGAATTGTCATGATGTATTCAAAAAAGAATCCATGATAATGTCTCATGAATAATCATCCTCATTCAATCAAGTCATATTATTGGAATGAATCACAGTAGTTCATATCAACAAACAAAAAAACATCTTTGAATCCTTTTTCTTTTCTAGAGGATTATAAGCCTGAATCCAATGTGAATGTACGAAAATTTCCATACAAACTAGCATGATGATAATAATGATTATATCTCAAATAGTCTAGTCTATATCGAAAATATCAATCTTTATTGCCAAGCAATGTTAGCATCCAAACAACTACTGTATACCACCGACCGATGAAACAAGTGGTGGTGGATAGTGGATAGTGAAAAGTGAAGAATAAGAAGAAAAAACCGACCGACCGATCGACTTACTAAGATTTGAATTGAATAAATTAACTCAAATTCATATATTTACTCACTATAGTGAGTATCCAATCTGGTAGCCAATTGGCTTCCAGATGATGATTATCATCATTAGGATGAATGAATGGTGTACGAGAAAAAAAAAACAAATCACAAAAAGGTCGAGGTCGGCCATTTGTTATTATTACATTACTTTTGTGTATGTGTTTTGAATAACCAAGAAAAAAAAATATCATGGACCATAATAATAAAAAAAAGGAATATGGAAATCTCATCGACCTTGATCTTGATGTTATGTTTAATTCACACACACACATGTTGCATACATACAAAAATCTGACAATCAACACAGTTAACGATGTTGACCATAAACCTAAAGATAAGAATTTTTTTTTCTTCTAACACAACGAACAAATCGAAACATGACATAACCATTTATATACAGAAATAATAACAAAAAAAAATGACAACAACAACAATAACTCTCTCCATTCATTTCTTTCCTTTTCAGAAAAAAAACGAATGAATATGACAGGTGAATTAAAAGCCCATTCATAAACTGAATGGACAAATCTAGTTTAGCTAATAATAATAATAATTCTTAACGCCCAATAACAAAGTAACAAATAAAATTTTGACGAAAAAAAAATCCATAAGAAATCTTTATTCAGATAACTAACCAAAGTGAACATTGTAATGATAATAATAATAATAAATAATGTCGTGCTAAACTGACGATAATTTCATTCATCCATCCATCCATATAACCACAAAGCGCAAACGAGCGATGAACCAAAAATTTAGGCTCGTGAGTCCAGAAAAAAAACGGGAACAGTCAATCCGACAACCAAAAGAAAAAAAAAATACACGATATACATCACGATTACATTTATAAAAGCAAATGTCATCGGTTGGCGTTTCATTTATTTATTCATAATAATAATAATAATAATGACAACAAAATCACATTCAAAATTATTCTCCTCCGACAAACTACTACCACCAAGATGAAGACGATATATAAAATTGTAAAATGGTAATTTAACAATGTGATCATTGGACCAGGAAAAAAAACGTCTCAGATTTATATCAAATTAAATCACATTGGAAAAAAACGGGTAAAAAATAATTTCAATTTTACAGGTATTCTAGTGGTAGTGGTGGTCAGTCACACATTAATTGATTCAAGGAAAATAAAATTTTGATGACAACTATGGCCACCGCTATTTATATTTTTTTTCCTTGTTGTTACTATTATCATCATCATCATCATCAACACAATTGTTGTTGGTGTATTATCAATCAATTCAAATGAATGACATTTAATCTATTTGATCCAATCAATAGAAACAAAACAAAACCAAAAAAAAAGAAATCGAAACATATGAATCAATATGACATTGTTGTTTAGCCACTTTCATGATCTACTGTCATCATTGATAATCCAATAATAATATCATGGCCATAATAGCATGAACCATAAAATGATTTCATCACAAACACAAACGTCAAAGGTGGTGTTCTATTCAAAAAAAAAATCTTTATTTTTTCATCAGAAAATGAGAAACCTCCGCTTGTCATATATATATGTACAAAACATTCATCGAAAATGTAATTATTTGTTTTACATTTTTCTTGATCTCTCTTTCCCTCTTTTGTTATATCAAACACGTTTCGTTGGAATGAATTTTAAATTATCTTATTATATTACTTTTGTGTATGAAGATGATTTTAGGATTTTCTTACTTGAAAAAAAAGGTGATAACTAGGACACCAACAAAGTAATAATAATAACAATAGAAAAAACAACTTCAAACCTGGACAAGCTACAAAAACAATTCATGCAAAAATGATTTGGATTCGAATATGTGTGTTGAAAAAAATATCGAAAGCAAAAGTCAAGATAGTAAATCCAGTGATTTAAAGAAAAAAAGAAATTCTTTTTTTTAAATTCGAATCGAATCGACTAAGTACAGACCGTTTTTATATGTCGGATTTCAATGTTTGTCTGAATTTTTTTTCCTTTCTTTCTTCAAAAATCTCCTAGACAAACATTTTTCACTTTTTTTGACTTGTTTTCGCGGCTTGACCAAAACGACTGTTCAGATATTCAGAATTTACGGCTTCTTTTATTCCCATGCTTTTTTTTCTCTCTCTCTCTATCTTACAACAACAATATATCTTTACATTTGTGAGGATGAAGACCATAGAATCCTTCAAAGTTCAAATATACAAGATATGATATAACCCTGCCAAAGATGATGTGATGTTAAGCAGAGGGAAAAAATGAAAACGAACAAAAAAAAAATTTTAGCCAGATCAGGGCGGCTGCTGTATATATGCTAAATAAATGCCAGGAAAAACATAAATCTCATCATCAATACTCTTCATCATTTCAGGCCACTTAACTTGAATCGAACCATAAAAAAAATTACCCATATAGCCACCTTGTGTCAATGGACCATCCATCCATATGATGATCCATTGTTTTGATAAAGAAAAACTTGGCTTGAATATGTTTGAGACATGCTTTTCACATTGAACATCCTAATGATGATGATCAGTGATCAAACAAAAGAAAAATCTTGGAATTTGGTAGTATAGCAAAAAAAAAAAAAGAAAAAGAAAAGTTTTCACACCTCGGTTCATCGTCAATCGAGGAAAAAAAACGGGCCACCATCGAACAAAAACGAATACGAATAACTAACTATTAACAGCAACATCAAGATTATTGTCAGGAGAAAAACAAAAAAACAAAAAAAAAATTCACAAATCCTCATTCACACTAAACAATCGTTATTCATTAATCCCTCGCCAATAAAATGAAAAAATCTTATTTATCCATTCATTCAATGTTTGATTCGATTATCATTTAATACTATATACTACATTTCATTAGATGGGTGAATCCTACCAAAGAGCCATACGAACAAACAAAAAAACAAACAAACAAAAACAATCATAAAATATCGATCGACATTCCAAGGCCGCATAGGTACACACAAATACATTCACAAATGTTACATGGTCATTAAATCCGAATGGCAATCCTGTTTAAGATTTTTGTTTCTTTTCATTATTTATTACTAAGTGAAAAAAAACGGATTAAACTTGTCGAATGATTGTAATTGTTGGTAATACGAGTTGCAATGTTCAGTGTAGTGATTAATGAATATCATCATCAACATTAACATCGCCGGTGGTTGAAAAAATTTCATTGCTACATAATTTGTGGCAATGTGATTTTGGTGTTGATGGTGGTGACCAAAAGCCAAAAAAAAAAATCTTTGATTTTGAAGAAAGAGGGAAAAGAAGAAAATGTAACTTGACTAGCTATGATAGCGATGATATGGTATCAAGTCAATCAACTAAATCGTTTTGGACACATTAAATTGGGCATCCGGACCACACAACTATAGAGTAGTATAATATATAAAAAAGGGCGCCAAAAGGAGTGGGCTTTCTCAATTTAATTCTCGTTGATTTTTTTTTTCTATTGTCGCTGACCAAATTGTTAATATATGTGTGTGTGTGTGTATGACATAAAGACATTAAACAATCATGATGATGATGATTGAAAAGAAACTGACACAAAAAAATAACCACCTCCCATCAATAGCAAATCACAAGCTTAATAAGCATATTGTTTGTATTTGGCTTAAGATTTGAGAATTTATGATGATGATGATGATCGGAAAAAAGGTAATCATCAAAATTCTAGAATAAAATAGGGAATAAACGGATGAAGAAAAAAATGTATTTGCTTAAGCTTGTCCATTTATTATCTGCAACATAATAATTTTGGTTGGAAAAAAAATTTGTCGACAAAAAGCCCAGTGTGTGTGTATGTTGTACATTGTTATTGTAGAATGAATCATTTCATTTCAATTAGACACACCAAAGATTTGTCTTGTATGCATTTCTATCTATTCTGAATAGGGAAAAAAAATCAGCTCAGCTTTACATACACACAATCAAATTCACAATCCTTGTGAACTAAAGTAAGGCGATTCATTCTAGATCGCTTTGGGACCGAAAAAAAGCCAGTGGTTTCAATTCAATCCAACCATCATGATCATCATCATCAGTGCAGAGTAAATTCGTATATTCACATATATATAAATAATAAAATCGACGGTCGGGCGTACACCATGTCACGCAAATTTGCATTCCAATTCGCTCAGCTTTAGTTTTTTTTTCTCAATTTAAAAGGAAAAATTACGTTCATACACACACACATACACACACACACAAACAACACACCAAAATCTGACTTGGATTTCATTTAACATTGTCATCAGCTATAGAATTAACCTCAGTCTAACACAAAGAATCATGTAAAAATCAGCAGCCCGATCATCATAATCAAGCGATTCTTTTTTTTCACATATTTCATATGATATGATTGGATCGAAGAAAGCGAGAGAGAGAGAGAGAGAGAGGATATCATCATTAGATTACCACCTTGTTGATCATCATCATCATCATCAATTTAGTAAAAAAAAAGAAAATTCTTTGGTGAAAATTTTCCTTTCCTCAAAAAACATTGATCATAAAGATGATGATCATATGAACGATATAAATATAGACACTTTTTTTGTGTTATCGCCAAACCCATCATCAATCCTATAGAATTCAAACCTCATCATCTCATCATCATAATCATCATCCATTTTTTTTATTTCGTTATAGTTAGGTTGTGTTTACAAATCAATGGAGACACAACAACAACAACAATCATCTTCGATGCTTTTGTGTGTGTGTCTGTGTATCATAACAACAATGACAATCCATTACATGTAAAGCACACAAATGTAAAGAAAGGATAAGAAAAAAAAATTGTCACATTAAAAAGGAATGAATTTTTATCATCAAGGTATACGCCAAATCGGTTTTGATTGTTAAAGAGAAAAAAAAGTCATCACAATCACAAACATGCATAGATTTTTTTTTCTTAATATTAAGGTGGTGTTCAATTGTTTTGTTTTTTTTCCTATTCAATTGTGTTTATTATTTTTTTTGTCAAAGAAAAAAAAATCTTGACAAATTTAAATCTAATCACTATACACTAGGTTTTTCTATTCAGAATGACATCCGATATTCACACACACACACACACACACTTGCACATATGAGACAATTTCAGTGGTCACAGATCTCAGTTATTCATTCATTCATTTTATTAAATTTTTATGCCGGTAACAATGGCCTTTAAACTTTTAACAATTAACTAGTCATTTTATATATTCATCATTCTTTTTCTTTGTTCATCATCATCATCATCAACACTGAATATCTAAAAAAGAATTTAATCACATCACTATTCACAACATTATAACATAAGTAACATTTGAATCCCTTGTGAATAAAAAAAAAAAAAAATAGAAAAATCTTTACAAATGATCAACATCCGAAAATTCCCAAAAAAAACTATCAGAAAGAAACCAAACATTTCAGTGATTGTGTGTTGATTATCATCACCTTAATCATGATGATGATGATGATGATGATGATGATGATGATGATGATGATGATGACTGTCAACAATGTGATCATCATGAAAATAAATAGGTAGAGTAATAAAAACCGGTAAGAATCGAATTGAAATCATCATTAAGGTGTGTGTGAGTGTGTGTGTGCATTCATGCTATAATCATTTAAAATAGCATCCTTTTTTTTGTCGATTCAAAACGAATGAAAGAACAATTAATGTATTTAGTTGTTGTTAATTGTTGGCAAATAATCTATCTCTTTCTCTCTCTTTTTTTCTTCTTGTTTACGTATCTGAATTTCTGACTAACTTGCTGAATGAATGTTTATTTTCATCATCAATTTGGCCAATTTGTGTTCCTTTGTGTGTGTGTGTGTGTGTGTGTGTTGTAATAAATCTCTGCATCCTGCAAATGTAAATACTATGCTATTTTTTTTTCTTACATACAAATCAAATCATTTAAATTTAGACAAATTGATGTGATGCGTTTAACAACAACATTTGTTGGAATATAATAGAAGAAGAAAATAGATACGAGAGATAATAACGATAATCATATGGCAATGGTTGAAAATCGATCGTCACACACACACACACATACATATGCTAAGATATTATTGACACGCTTGTTAGATTTTCAAGACAATTGAAAAGAATAAAGAAAAAAAAAATAAAATAAAAATTATTTCCATTGCACGCAATGATTCAAATCATTTGTGCATAGATTGCACCATTGACAATCGCAGGTGTATACATTTAAACACAACAACACCAACACAAACACACATAAAATGGAAATATTGTTGATGCTGCTGTTGTTGTTGTTGTTGCACGCGTTAAAACATTCGTTTTATCCACCAAACATGACAATAACAGCAACACATTATAAAATGAATCCTCTGAATAACAACTACAACAACAAGACGATCAATTGGCTGTTGCCGTTTGTTTAAATTTGACAAGCCATAACAAAATCGATATTTTTTTTTGTCATAGATTGTGATTAGAAAAGTAAGTAAGTATGTAAAATGATATGGACAGATGCTACTCATCATCATGGATGAATCTATTTTTTTTTCTTTTTCATTGGATAAAATAAAATTTACACGTGTAAAAGATGAATACAATAATCATCATCAATATCATCATCATTTTGATATGGAATCAACATAGTTTGATATAAATAAAGTAATTTCACTAATTAAACGAACAGAAAAAGCCATATTTATTATTTATCGATGGCTTCCATTTTAACAGGTTTTTTTCAATTATCATATAATGGTGAAAATGGCCGATTTTTTTCCAACGTGAAAATCTCAGCAGCAAATATTCAGTTGGATTTTTTTTTCTTCTTCTTTCCTGGATAAAAAAAAACACATTTCACCTAATAACTGAAAGTTATTTGAATAAACACACAAACACACACACTTAAATATATCTTCAATCGTTCAAATTCGATCGATTTTAGATTGAAATCAAATTTAAGTGCGAAAAAAATAAACCAACAGAAAAAAAAGGTGCGAAATTGAATCCGGCAATTTACTCTATTCATTTTCATTTTTTTTTTAGAAGCATCGATCTATCCAATTTGATTTTTTTTTGTCGATTTTCTCTCACTCGACCATATATATTTTGGCACAGAACAATATATGCCAAAATTGAAAACTTGGGATTATTACACACAAACACATATGAATTCATAGTCAGCTGTTTGTCTAAAAAAAAGAAGAAAAAATTTCTTCAGTGTCAGTGTTAATGGTCAATCATTTTGTGGCCACGAAGCTATCTATCTATATATTATTTAGTTGCAGCTGTTCGATTTTTGTTTTTCAATCAAACAAAACACACATCAAATGGACAATCAAGGCATCAATTAACACCTAATCAATTACATGTATAAATATATGAAAACAAAACAAAACGAAACAGAAAAAAAATATTATCATTATTAATAATGACATTGAAATAAGCATATGCTTCCAGGGTTGGACAATCCATATATCTGATTCATTGGTTGCATTAAATTCATTGATGTATAACGGGATTGTTCATAAGAATCGGATATTTATTTATATTGATTATAATCATGTTAATAATAATAATAATAAAACAACAATCATTCAAGGCTCCAATACATACATATATAGAATATTATTATATTAATTTCAAATGCCCATTGCTATTATTTACGCTTTTGATGATAATGATGAAGAATTAAATCTACGTTTTTTTTTATTTTCGGCCAAAGTCCACCATCTCACTATCAAGCGTATATAATATGGTGAAAAAAAAGGAAATCTGTTCGAGTTTGATGATTATGTTGATGACGATGATGATGATGATGATGATGATGAGATGCACAACATGCACCTGTCGATAACAGGGAGACGCAAGATGTGTCCATATGATGATGATCCGATCGAATCGAATCGTTGATTGTATTTGTATTTCTAACCTTGTAATGTCGCATCATCATCCAACCATGAGATGATCCTGATGTGTATGTTTGTATGGTTATTGTGTATAGCGATGATTATCAATTAAACAACAAATAACTCAACCTCAAACATTGGTTAACTGGTTTCCGAGCAAAGTTAATGGAAACAATCAAGATGGATATAGTCGAATGAACCGAACTGCCATCATCATCATGATTGAGATTGCAATCAGAAACTAAACAGAAGCTAAATGCCATCATCATCATTAAAGGGATCTAGAAATCATCTATGTGAACAAATTATCCATCTCAACATAAAAAAAAGACCCATTAGTTTGACAAACAAACCGATTTCATCATCCAGAAAAAATGGTCAAATTTCCATATTAAACACACACATAGAGTGGATATTCATAATCTTGATCCTGAGCCTTGAAAATAAGAAAAACTCATCATCATAACGATGGTTTATAATAAACAGCTTGATTAATAACAAATATT
Organism: Dermatophagoides farinae; assembly: GCF_024713945.1. NCBI lineage: Eukaryota > Metazoa > Arthropoda > Arachnida > Sarcoptiformes > Pyroglyphidae > Dermatophagoides > Dermatophagoides farinae. The sequence continues at coordinate 3,630,402 of NC_134679.1, read as the reverse complement.
GTAAATAAAGTGGCCAAAAATAAAATACAATAGATGAATGTGCAAAACAAAAAATGGTGCTGTCGACTGTGATTGAAGATTTTTACACAATTTATTAAAATGAGAAAAAAAACGAGATTATTATTGTGAAACTTGAATAAAAATTCTGTAAAAAAAAAGAGATCTAGACTTTTAAGATGAACGAAACTGGGAAAACTCTTCTGTTTATCATGTAAAATAAATATGTTGTGAATATATAAACATGTAATAGAATAGAATAGATGTGGATATCATGTGGAGTGTGTAAACGATATATATGTCTAGTTGGAGGATAAAAGACAACAAAAAAAAAATGAATGCGGCTTTTCATATCATTTTATTATCATAAGTTATGTCATAGTAATTAGATGACAAATTGTTTCCAATATATCATGTCAAAAAACGATAAATGGTATTTAAATAAATATATATGACCACCAAAATGGACAAAACGTAAGGATTTTCATACACCATATTAAGATTAAGATTAAAGATTTGAAAATTCATACATCGAGAATTGATTGGAAATATTTGAACAAACTTAATTTGCTGATTATTATTATTGAAAAAATAAAAAAATTGAATTTGATTTTATGATCACAAATTATTTTCTAGTTGTCAGTAATTACTCAATTTGATTTGTATGGACAGAAATAAAAAAAAAAATCAATTCAAATCAAGAAGAAACAAATATGAACAAAGTGTAGCAAGCAAAAATTGCTTTTTTTTGCCTGTCAAACAGAGAAATCATAAAATTCAACATACAGCATCTGTTCGATTCTAATTCTACGGTTCTTAATAATATGATGATCGGTGAATGTATGTATGTATGTATGTATGAATGTATTATTCGATACGTATTCAATTCCAATGAATGAATTTGTATAAGGATTCTTTTTCGCTTCGGTATGCACAAAAAAAAATTGAGACCAAACCACAACCATATTTGTCATCAACATTTTTTTTTCATCTATTACAATCTCATTGTTGTCACCATCATCATCGGCGATATCGTTATGTTCGGCATCTTAATATGTAGCTGATTATTATTATTATTATTTTGAATATCTATGATTCTATCCCGAAAAAAATTGGTTCTGAAAAGTAAGGAAAAGCAAAATCAAAGAAGAAAAATTGCTTACATCTGTATGATGGTGACACTTATAAGATGGAATATCAAATCAAATCAAATCAGAAGCAAATCTTTCGTTTCAAAAATTCAATGAAATATAAAAAGGGAAAAAATGTATATATGGTTTTCATAAGTGAAAATTCATTCACAAAACAGACCAACAACAACAACAAATTTACACGAATATATACAACAAAACACAGATGACACATCATTTGCATCTCAATTGATTCTCATCATCTTGTATGCGTGTGTGTGTGTGTGTGTATGTACCGTATGTATTTATGATTGCCTCATAAGTGGCGACCAGCATATCGAAATACGGAATAAATGCTAAAAGAGACAGGCATTTATAATTTCATACATAGCCATTTTATGCATTCATACTTTTTGGTTTATATTTGAATTCATCATCATCATCATCATCATACAATACAATGAATATGAAATTGAACGCCTTCAGGCTCCATATATATCAAACGACGATCCCGATGGCAACATATTCTATAAAAACTTTAACAGACATCACCTAAACCAATGAACAAAAAAAAAAAATAATAATAATAATAACCGACATTGGTTACAACATCGAAATCGACAAATTAAGGATTCGATATGCTACAATCACATAGAATTTAATGAGAAAACACCTTTTTCTTTTTCTGATACACAAACACACATACACACACACACGCACACTTAAATATACATTTTTCCACTTATATCAAGGGCTTGATATTTTTTTTTCCATCCTCCAATCAATCAGCTCTAAAATATAAGGAATATAATAGACCATTGAATCCAAATATGATCATGATGATGATGATTATCATCATGATAAATAAATGATTTGACGATTCAATGGATATTATAAACTTGTAATATATATATTATATAATGGTGTGTAGTAGCTTTTATGATTTTGAAAATTGAAAAAAAAACAAAATAAAATCACACTGTAATAATAATAATAATAATAATAATAACCAGTAGCAAAATGATTGGACCAATGAAAATTATTTTGTAATGCTCCCTACACACACGAACACATGGATTCACTTGTTTGAAATTTCAATCTCAAAAAAAAAAAAAAATTTTCCAATCTATCTCTATACAATCTGCCGATAAAGATAGATAAGTCTTTTGTGTTTTTTTTTCTTTTCATAGATTTTTTTTTTATTGGAAACTCTCTCTCTCTCTTGTTTTTTTTTGATTAACCGGCAGCAGCCACATTTTCACTTAAACTGTCAAGAAAAAAAAAATCAGTACAAGTGTTGTTATGGTATTTCTGTGTTAATAATCGAATCGAATGGGTAAGCAACACAGAATGAACGATTGATGAAACAAAAAAAAAACCTTTTCTTTAAAGTCATCCAATCTATCTATCTATCTATCTATTATCAATACTAAATAAACAATGACCATCATCAATCCATCTATCTATTGGAAATGCAAAAAAAAAAAAAAAATATATAGAGAGATGAGTGATGCCAATAAGTCATTACACGGCGACTTAAATCTCTTTGCTTGCTTGCTTTAACATATTTGGTCAATTTAAGCAATAGCCATCATCATCATCATCATCATCATCATATCGAATCTTATGGGACCATCATCTTATGAAGATGAATTTTTTTTTTCATCTTGATTTTTTTTTTGTTATCATAAAGGCGCTAATAACAATCATAATCATCATCATCATCATCTCAAGTTAAACCAAGATGATGATGATGATGATGAATCCATGACAGTCATCCATGTCAGTCATTGCATCCATCACCATCATCAAGTAGTTGCTTGTTCAAATTGCTACTGGCTGAAGCTTTGGGTTTAAAATTTTTTTTTTTTTTTGTTTCTACCAACAACAACAACAATAACAACAAGTCGACCGAAATTATCGATTAACAGACATAAAGAGAGTGAGAGAGAGAGAGAGAAAAAAAAAATCAGCCGAGAGTTTCAAACTCATCATCATCATCATCCAACAACCATAACAAAGGATGGATAGACATATACACATATTAGACGGCTTTAGACGACATAGGGCAAAGTGCCAAAAAAAAAAGATGAAAAAGAAAAAAAAATCAAAAGCCAGATCAGATTTGAAAATTTGTATGTGTGTGTGTGTGTGTGCAAGTGTGTATAAGCGAATTATTATTAAACTGAGAAAAAAAAGACAGGTAGTCATGTTTAGCTTCAGCTTGTCTTTTTTAGTCTATTGTCCGCCGATTTTGATATCAATCAAGAAAATCAAGTAAGAGAAAATCAAATCAAGCTTATATATATATGAGATAACACAACATTTGGGTCGGTCGTCATTATATAATCATATACATCATATGGTATCGACATTCTGGATGGATTGGATTTTATTTTATATTTAATTCAACTATAAAAACGACTTTTTTTCAACCTACCAAGGGGTGACACACACACACACACACAAACACAATCCAGTTGACACTCGATTAGATGGTAATTAGTCAAACGAGTGAATATTTTTCAACTTTCAACATCAATCAATCAATCAGGAAAAAACCTTTACTATACATTGGTAAATATGCGAATAGAGAGTCGAAATTGAATTCCGAAAATAATTATTCAATCAGTAATAAAAAAAAAACAACAACAGCAACAACAATCATCATCATCCCAACCAATCGAATCGATCGTTCGTTCGATCGATTGATTGATTCTTTATTTCTTTTTCATTCATTGATTTATTGAATACAAGAAAAGATTTCACCTAAACAAAGATAACAACAACAACAACAACCACAGATGAATTTATTCTCTAATTCTCATTGTGTTTAGATTGGAATAGATAGATAAAGCCAAGGGAATCACCATCATCATATAACCTTAGTTGCTAGTCATCAAGAGCAAAAAAAACCAATTGAATTGTATCGTGCCTATGTCATAATGTTTGGTTTCTTTTTTTCTTGCCGGTATTTGCTACGAACAGTAATCTTAGCTTGGAGAAAAAGATTTTAGGCTAGAGATCTTTTTTCCTACACATTCACAGAGCAGGAGAGAGAGAGAGAGAGAGAAAGTCATGTTGAGTGAGAAACACAGAGAGTTAGGTGTAAAGCTCGAACAAAGAAAAAAGAAAAGGAAATTAATTTCATCCGAGTGTGACAAATTGAACACATACACAAAAAAAACAACATAACAACAACAGCAACTACTATTTGGCCTGGAATTATCGAGAAACGATGAGCAAAAAAAATTGTTGAAGACCACCGAATAATAATAATAAGAATGGATATTAGCCATGTGTTATAGCTTAAAATGAATGAATAGAATCAGCCATCATCATCATCATCATCATCATCAACAGCAATGGTGTAATTAACGTACATTCATTGTATATGTCATTGTGATATATGCACTTGTAAGAAAAATAATATTCTTTTCTTCTTCTGTTGTTCTTCTAGATCTCTTTTTTACAGTTGAAAAAGGTATACACTGAGTCATCCACACAAAGGTGGTAGGTAATTACAATATCTTCAATTCTATATTTATTTATACAAGATTTGTGGGCAAACAAAACGACCATGTTCATATTCATAACACGTGCAAAAATCAATATATTAAGAAATATGTTGTCAAAATATATTGACAGAAGTGTAGAAAAAAAAAATCAACACATTTGCATCGTGTTTGTGTATATCACTGTGTTGTAGTAATATAATCTACAATGAAACACGAAATCCTGAAAATAGAAGGCAACAAAAAAAAAAAAATTCATCACTGACAGACAATGGCAAAAAAAAAAAAAAAATTTGCACAGGTGTTCACTTCCTCAATGATGTGATGATGATCATCATCATCATCATCCACTAATCATCAACGCGCATCTAATCAAATAAATAAATTGCTATTTCTTTTGTTAAGGTTTTTAAACAAATGATGATCAAAACAAGCACATTTAAAAGTGTCACCACAATAAGCAATTATTGAAATATAAATGAAAATTAATAAATGTCAAAATTATGGATAAAACAGTTATATATATCCAAATATCATATAATCATATATAAAATAGAAATAACCACTCATTTTTAATCAATAACATCGATCAAATTGGATTAAGCAAGAAAAAAATAAAATAAAATAAAAGGGTTGAATCAAAAACAACAGAAAAAAACAAAAAAAATTATCCAAGCCATATCTAGCCAAGCGTATATTTTTCATTACCACTATCCACCATCGACTAAAAGTACAAAAGTTATATTTGATTCGAGAATGTATTATATTCCCATTACCATCATCATCATCATCATCATACAGGTATGAGAGTGAAAATATTTGGACAACAACAGCAACAAAACAAAACAAAAAAAAATTCATTGAATGTGTCATCGTTAGTGGGGGGTGGGGGGAAATGAAAAAAAAGTGGCTCGATGTTTCAATTGAATTCTATGTGTTCACACACACACACACATAAATGAGATGATTCGGATTCGAATGAATGAATGGTGGCCAAGAAAATCTATCTCATTCAATATACAAGACATGTTTCTTTGTTGTTGTGACATGAAAATTCTTTTGGCTTCAACTTAAACACCACAACGACGACGACGACGACAAAGATGACTAACAAAAAAAAAATAAAAATAAAGATTTTCTGTGGTTGGATGATTGTCACAATAAACGACGTTTTTTTTTATTTAGCTGATAAACAAAAAAAAAACCGCTTCTATGATATTCATCTGTAATGTATGAATGGACGATGGCTGTTGAAAAATCGTTGCTATATTGCTGTTAAAGGATTTGACACATTATTTTTCGTTATTGTCCTTGCCATGATAATGATTGAAAGCATTTCTCATCAGTCTCGCTTTATGGATGTTTTTTTTTTATTTTCTTGGTTATAAGATTTCTTCTTTTTTCAAAAAAAACAAAACAAGAAAACCTGGACTTTATTTCACCTTGGACAATAAAAACAAAACAAAGAATGAAAAATTGAAAAATAATAAAAAAAAAATACTTGGATCTATCATCTCACACACACACACAAAGACAATCTTATTATGATTAATTCGTCATGCATACACATGTCATTTTTCGTAGCACATCCATCCATCCGTTTTGTAGAACAAAAAAAAAATAAAAAATAAAAACTAAAACACAAAAAAAGACCATAGGGCTATACACCCAAGGGGATATTTGTATGGATGAGGGGTGGTGTCAATTGTTATTATTATTATTCGGTTGGCCGATAATAATGCTAAAGCCAGGTAGTATTTAGCCAACAATAACACAAGAAGCAAATGATTGTTACCATTTATTATCAAAACATTAATATGATAATAGTTACCATATATATTCATGATGTTGATCCTCACCACAAAATGATGATCGAAGACTATATATATGTTCAATGGAATAATACACACACACACACACACACACCACAGGATACACATACAAATAGACAACACCAAGAATCAACAACAATAATGAAAAGCTCAGAAGCTGAACAACAACAACAAAAAAGGGGAGAAATGATTCAATTATATTATACAATTGAAATAAACCCAAATGTCTGGCAATACAAAAAATGAAATGAAATGACGAATTGCTAGCAATAGTCAATTGGACAGGCATATTGTATTTTTATGTGTGTGTGTGTGTGTGTGTGTGTATGTTTGTTTGTATCAACATACCTATAGCATCCGTTGTCATCATCATTGTCATTTCGTTCCACATATTGACTTTTTTTTTTGCTTGCTTGCTTATATTCAAATTGGTCATCTCAAATGGATTTAAGAATAATGATGATGATGATGATGATGATGATGATGTTCATATACCAAGTGTGTGAGTATATTTGTCTCTGTCGGTGATAAGAGATATAAAACACTAGAATAGATAGGTCTCATTCATTCATTCTTGATTTGAATGAATGAATGAATGAATGGATGATGGACAAATCTCACGCCGTGTTGCTTTTGCATGGCCACAACCACCACAACCACCACCATCATCATCATCAATCCACCGTATCGAAATGTACATATCGAATTGGAAAAAAACATACCCACACATGCAAACCAAAGAAACAAAAAAAAAAAAAAAAAATCCAAACTATACATTTTCAATAACAAAATGAAAACGAGATTTGCAACACAACAACCACAATCGAAGCATAAATTGTTGAATTGAAAGATAATAACAACAACAACAACAAAAAATCAGACCGTAGGAACAAAAACTCTCACCTCCTCCCTTCCTGTTGTCGTTCTTGTTGTCATCGTTGTTGTTGTTGTTGTTGTTGTCTTGTCATATTTGCTCAGATTGAAAAGCAAAAAAAAAAAAAAAAAAAGACTTTCACCCGAGAATCATTGCGAGATCGATGGAGAGAGAGAGAGAGAGAGAGAGAGAAAGGAAAGAAAAAAAAATTCGGCAAATTGATTCACATCAATTTATACGGCACAATGTGATTATTATGTGTACAATGTAATCAATATATAAATACCATAACACCATAATCAATGGTCTAAAAGGAACCTATGTAAAAGTTTATAGAAGAAATAAGATTTATAAATTAAGGAAATGGAATCCAAACACACACACACACAGTGACGACCTTGCATCTTTTTTTTTATTTCTTTTTGTTTGTTTGTTTATTGTCACATAAAGAAAAAAATTTAAAAAAAAGAGAAATGATGTATACATGAATTTAAAAAACATTTTATTCTCAAACATGATGATGATGATGATAATGATGAACTATTGAAAATTGAAATCAAATTTGTCGGTGTTATTCAAACATGATATTGTACAAATATAATAATATTGAGAAATGGTTAATGTCATCATCATATTACGCACAAACACACACACACACATAGACATAAATCAACTGAAGTGGACATGTGAAATGATCCATAATATGTGTGAGATCTGAATATCTATAAGATTTATAGGCAATGATGATGATGATGATGATGTCTATCCATCTATCTATTCATCCATCTTGTTATTGATGTTCTGTTTGCATTCAGGATGAATGTCCATGTTATTCTTTTTTTCTTCTTTTCCATGATTTGGATTTCAAATTCGTCAATTTGTATATGTGTGGTATGTGTGTGTGTGGCAAAAATCAAAATTAAAAAAAAAAATGAAAAAAAAATCATCACACACCTTTATTGACAGAGTCTCGACAAACCGAATAATAAACCTATTGAGATTTGCAAACACACTCATATACAAACACAAATTTTTTCAACTTCACAAAAAAAATATATGTCGTGTCCTTGTAAATATATACATATATAGAGATAGCTATCGGACTTGTTGGATCGATCATTCTTCATCGTCTTTAGGTTAATCGCGGCATTCAAGTTTTTTTTTCACTTTCACGTCTTAACGAATGACTAACACAAACGAAATACATACACACACACACACACACACACACAAATACAAGATCAATAAACGTTTTTTTTCAACATTAAATATTTAGTCGACAATCGACGATGAGTGAATGGTAAAAGCCCCTTTTTTATTCTGGATTTGTAAGCTAGCCACGGCATTAGATTTGGCTTTTCGGGTTTTTTTTCCTTATTGGACAAGGTCAGTCAGATTGCCATAATCAGTCGCGGTGTTTTTCTCTCTTTCTCTCTCTCTCTCACTTGAAATCATTCGACAATCAATCCACTAGGCCAGAGTGAAAGAAAAGGTAATTCAAATCAATCTATCCATAATAACAACAATCGATTGTACCGGACCTAGTCAAGTCATGTGTGTAACAAATCAATGACAGAAATGGCAAAAAAACCGACCGAACCAATTGATTCGGAGCCATATAAGCTATAATGAATGAATAACATGAATGTACAAAAATATGACTCTTACAATCTAAGCTGATTTAGCCGTCAACGATTTTTTTTCATTGATCATCAACGGTTGGTGAGCCTTACATTTACCTGGTACCTTGTTAAGTATATATGTGTGGCCAAAATACCTCAAGGCAATGAAAATCAGGTAATATTCAAAACCAATTAACCATTCCACGAGCTACAATGATTCAAAGCAATCAGCTAGGCTTGGTTATTATTTTTTTTATTGGATTGTCAGTCAATCTATCCCAAAATTTTGCTTGCTTTTACTTTACGCTTACGATTGATTCTTGATGATGATGGTTGTCAAAATGCCAAAAATGTTGTCGAATATGAAAAAAAAGATCAAAAGTAAAAAAGTTGAGAAAAAGGATTTCATTTAGATTTCGAATGGTCTCAATAATAATAAAATACACATACATATGCACAAAAAAAAAACACTAACATACAAAAAAAATAGAGAACCAAAGAGTTTCAATAATAAATGTTGGCAAGATTTGTGAATGCAAAAAGAATTTATATATTCATTCAATTATAATTATCAAAGGCAAAGTCATCAATAAGAAAAATAGAAAACTCTAAACCCATGTAATCGGTTCGCCTGTATGAACACATCTTAAAACTTTTATCCAATTCTCTCTCTCTCTCGCATTCTTTTTCTTTATTCAATATTGGTCCAACAACCAAATGAAGATATAAGGTCTGTGCATGTTATTAATAATATCATTAGCAACACAAACACACACACAGATATAAACAGACACAGCCAGACAAAACAGCAAAGATGATTATCTAGCTCTAAGATTAAATTAGCACTTTCAACGAATGATGTTCCTGTTGTTGTTGTTGTTGTTGCTTCAAAGAGTTTGGCCTTTTTTTCTCTCAATAATTCAAGTATATAAATGAACAAAGGTAAGAGTATAGAACTGAAAAAAGCGTTAGCGATGGGGAATTATAATTCGAATAAGATTCTGAATATATACTACTACTATACTACTATAGAGAAAAAAAACAAAACATACAAACATATAAATGATGTAATGGATGTAGAGTCCATAGAATATGTATGTATATGTAAATCGCATTCTTTTAGTAAAAAAACAAAAACAAAAACAAAATGGAAATGGTTAGAATAAAATCCTTAAGCTTGATAATAGCAGCTTTTCATCAACATACCACCACAAAAATATTACGATGACATGAATCTTATTTGCTATCTCATCTATAATCTTTCTGTCAGAGATTAACTAGAAAACAATGAGATTGTGCAATACAAATAATAAAAAAAAATATCGCGTGCACATATAATAAATACATGAAAAATCTTTCACTTGGGATTTTTCGGGATATACATTTTGTGTTCATCATTGTGTATATACCGTTGCGTTTCAACATATCATACAAATCGAACAATATTTGATTCAGTCACATTCACATAATTTCAATAATGGTAATTCTTTTTTTTATTATCTAGTATGAACCGCAAGAATTGTCTTAATTCTTTTCAGATTTTTTTGCTACTACCACTGTTACCATTATCGTATTCTATACAATAAATAAATCAGGATTGAATCGAATGGAATCTTATGGATTTTATCTGGCTGTATATGGATGAATGAAAAAAAAAGAAAAAAAAATAAAAACCAAAGTAAAAAAAAACGACCATCAAAGCACATGACGATCATCATCAACAACAACAACATCAATGGAATCTCGAAATAATCGAATTCCAAAAAAAAAATAATAATAATAATACAGGAGAAAAAAGTTATATAAGCTTGCCAATAGCAGTGAAAATCTGCGGAAATGGAGTTTCTTTTTTTCATCTTCTCTTTCTTTTTCTCATACACACGATTCAAAAGGATATAAGATTAACGATTACTGCTGTGCATCTACACACACACACACACGAACACACGAACACATAGATCCATCCATCCAAGAGAGCAGCATAGCAACCCCGACGAAGAATATCGGATCAATTTCATTTTGGTTAACGAGAATTTTAGTTGACACTGGCATGCAATGCCAAAGAGTATGCGCTATTTGAGACCCGAGAAAAAAAAGGAAAATGAACGGGCAAACAGGAGCCAAAACGATCACATGGATGGATGATCAATGATGAGGATCATCATCATCGGTTTCTCAATTTTGACGGTATCAGGTTCGTCATCATCATGTAGAAAAAAAAAATAGGAATTAATTCATACCGATAGCTTCAGAGGAATAGCTCTGGGATAACAAGAGAACCAAAAGGTAAGGAATTGGCAAACTTATTCTAGAAATGTAGAACGCTACAATCGTTTTTCTTTCCAGATTCCATATTCACGGTCGAAAGATTCGAGTTAGAAGCACGAATCTGGATTTTAATGGATGAAACCAAAACCAAATCAACCAGCCAAATATAACCACATTTGTATGATGGATATATTAGAATCGACTGATGATTGTCTGTTTCATATATTTTCAATTATGGATCGATTTTTATTGCAAGGTAGATTGAAGATTCTTTTTTTTCCATTATTTTTCTATTTAGATCTCGAATTATCAATTTTGAAAATGCATCAACCGAAAAAACCTGCATTGGGATTGAAATGACGGGATTTTACAGGACGAATCTATTCACAGATAGATAGATAGATAGATCTTTCTCACTCTTCATGTATGCGTGTGTATATCAATTGATTGAATCGAATCGACGGAGAAGACTGATAGTAGAATCCGGGAAAATTTAGTAAATCCGACAGCTGTTGTTTATATCCATGCATTCAGCCATCCATTCATCTATGTTTGATGCATGTAACCATATATATCGTTAATCGTTGAGGACATTTTTTTTGTCTTATTCACTATTACCATCAAAAACAATTGCAATGAAATGTAATGGAAAAAGAGGAAACGATCTTTTTTGAATCAACGGTACTTATGATAATCATGCACCGGAAAATGGAAGAAATAATAATTTAATTCTATTTTAACTCACATGGTCAGTAGCAGCAGCTGCCGCAGCAGCGGCTGCTTCCGTTAATGGTGTCTGAGTGTTGGCAGCTACCCATGCTTCAGCAAAAGTTTCCATCATTGATTGAAAATCCATTTCGAATTGAACGTGTGAAAAAAAAATAATAAGGACTGGAAAATCAGTTCCGTTTTTGATTTTTTAACAAATAAAATCTGTTTGTCACTTTGAACAATAAATATATTGCATCACAAAAAACACGCACTCACAGATACAAATAAAAAAGACCAAATAAGACACGAACAATCGAATGAATGATGTTATTGAATCTTTCTTCGGTAAAAGAAACAATAATATTGACTGGAACACAATTTCAACACACAGGTTGTATTAGTTGTTAAATCATAATTATTTTGATTCATGTATTGAAAATGAATTTATATCCAAAAAAAAAAAAAAAAATGTATTGAAATCGGATAACCGGGTCGGCGGTCGAAAAAAAAACAGTATGAAAGAAAGAACAGACGAGTTTTTTTTGTTTTGTTTTTGTTTGTAGACTTATGGAACAAAATGAAGCCGAACGATAACCAAGAATCAGAAACTGTTATAACATGCGAAAACAAAATAACACACCACTGCCAATCACGTTCAAACTGAACTGAAAACCGATTCAATTGTGCCTGTTAAAATGAAGAGATAAAATAGCGCGCCAACATTCAATGTTGTAGATGATAGCAGCAATGTTTTATACAGTATATTTTCAAACACGGATCGATGATCAACTCATATTTTAATGCTGCTACAACAACCGGTGAACAACTCCTCTTTCTATCTTTTTTCTTTCTTTCTCTCTTTTCATTCTCTCAGAAGATACGTCTGTATCCGTGCTTTATCAGTGTATGCCTGATTGTGGTTTCGATCTTCATCATCCTCCTCCTTATCATCATCATCATCATTCTCATCAAAAGAAAGAGGTATGAGTATACCTGGACACACATACGAAGAATAAGTCAGTAATACATATACGCATGCTGAATTTGGACAACACTCACAGAAGTAATTAGATGCAATTAGATGGGTGGGCGTTTCTCAAACGGAATACCTTAGCTTAATAAGAAATTCATTCGGAAATTCTTAGCTACCGCTCCCCAATTCCATATATATCGATTTATCGTCATCATCATCATCATCATCGTTGGTCTGAAGTTCCAATTGCAACTCAAAGTCACAGTTAATCCTGTCAATCAACTCGATTCTACTGGGCAATAAAAGGTTTCGGTGTAGATGTCGCCTTCTGGTGTGACGTTCCAGAAACAAATGATTATTTATATTGGTAGTGGTTGTTACTTTCAATTCAGTATCAATATTTTGAATGATAATTATGGACATAAGCCATACGTATTAAACAAATACGATCATAATGGCCAACTAGATCGGTCGATAACAAAATGACAAATCACGAAATTTGAGTAGAAAAGAAAAACGAAGAAATGAAATGACGACCAAATATTCTCTTAGAGTGCTGGAATATTAGAATCAATCGATCAAATGACGATCGATCAAGTCAGGTTTGGTCGGCGCCCAAAACTTATCGAAGGTCTGAGATCTTAATCTGAAAGAGCAAAAAAAAAAATCCAATCACAATACAAACATGGCCAATGAATTGATTATAGCCGATTAATTATCCGATGGATTTCTACAATACTCATAATGACAGCCCGATAGATCTTTTTGTCTCTTCCTATCTTTAAGTCTCATCGGTCATCGGCGAATCATCGTTATCGTTAACGTAATGTCATGTTGAAATATCTTGGCTAATGCATCCATCTATCATAATCCATTATGGCAATTGAGATTAATCACTTGTCATTCATTCATTGGATTCAAATCAATTGTAATTATTCATTACTCATTGCTCATCAATCCGATTGATGATGATCCTCCTGAGCCATTGTCTCCTTTTTTATTTGTTGTTTTTTTTTTCTCGAATCATCATCATCTTCATCATAGAAGAAAAGCTAAAACCCAACCAAAATCTAATCAATCCGTTCAGCTAAAGTTCAGATAGTCATACACTTACAATTGGATGGACTTCGTGACTTAATCAGGCTTCAAGCACCCAAAAAAAAATTGTTAAGCCCGAAACGATCATCATCATTGAATGAAATAAAATAAAAAAAAAATTCGTTTCAATTATCACGCAACATATATCCTCTCTCTCTCTCTCTCTCTCTCTCTCTCTCTCTCTCTCTCTCTCTCTCTCTCTCTCTCTCTCTCTCTCTCTCTCTCTCTCTCTCTCTCTCTCTCTCTCTCTCTCTCTCTCTCTCTCTCTCTCTCTCTCTCTCTCTTTCATTCATCCGTCGATTGTGGTTGTCAATTGACCTAACACAATTGAGCCATGGTCATCGATTCTCTTACACTCACATTCATTGACTTTGATCCTCTTTCATTGTAAATTGTGCTCAGGTTACCTGTAGTTGTATTTTATACAAAAGATGTTTGGATTGACTATTGGGTGATCCATTTTTCAAATCATTATTATTATTATTATTCTCATCTCGGTGACCTTTGCCAATGATCATTATTATGATAACGATAAACATATTGTATATATTTTATGGTAATCGATGTTCGTGTTTTAATAAAATTTATTATTATTTACTTGGTTCACACACCAATAGCCAATGATTGTAGTTGATCATCATCATCGTTGACCACCGTCATAATGGAAAAAAAGATTCAAGAATTCAAAAAAAAAAAAAAATAAATAAAAAAATTTCAATAATAGCCATAGTAATAACACGGGCATATTAAAAGCTATATATCGCCATTGAGCATTATTGTCCATTCTTCGTTTTTCTATTGTTGTTGTTGTTGTTGTTTGGCTGCCGAATCACATCCAATTCATCATCATCATCATCATCATCATATGAATCAATGGTTAGATTTTATTTTATTTTTTGCTCTTATTTCAATCTATAGCCATCGGTTATGTAAACAGATTACCGAATAGCATCAGAAAAAAAATCAATGTTGAACAATGAAACAAACAAACAAAGCTAGATACACTCTTACTGAATATTCATTTGCCAATATTATCTATGTTATTGTATAGATGATTCCATCATCATCATCATCATTATCGATGAGAGAAAAAAAGCCGGTCATTCTTCTTCTTTTTTTTTTTTGGAAGCAAGATTGAACGAGGTGTAATTGGTCCTATCATTCAGATTTAGCTTTGTGGATTGTGGAATCAAAATAAGAGAAAAAAAATCAATTTATACAACGGGCCTATTACAATACACAGTTCTGTAGCATCATCACCATCACCCATGTGATTATCGTGATTGATTGACGTATAAGCAGCGAATGATCACCAATTGCAAACAATTTCAAATAGATTCAAAAAAAAAGACGTGAACATCCATAAAGAGAGAGAGAGAGAGAGAACAAATATAATCTTCTGAGCCTATAATAATATTCAGTTCAAATCATACGCACATAAACACACACACACATTGAATCAATTTTAAATATGAAAAAAAACTTCCCCTTTACACAAGACATTAATTTCATCATCATCATCATCATCATCATCTTGTCTTTACGTATTTATTGACAAAAAAAAAATAAATAAAAACAAACGCTAATCAAGTAAATGAGCTTTGCCAATTACGAATCATTTTTTTCTCTCTCTCTCTTTGGTTTTGAATATAATAATTTTATATTGATCATGGTGATGGTCATTCATTTATGATATTATTATAATGGTGATGTGTACACTATGGTTTTATACCTGTGTGTGTGTGTGTGTGTTCAAGTTTATTATCGTTTTTTTTCATTCTGATGCTTCAACTTGATGATTCAGGCTATAATAATAATAATAATAATAAAATGACAATTGATGATGATGCTGATGATGATGGTCATATTGTATATCCTACATGATGATGATGATGGTGATATGATCTTTGATTTCATAGCCTTTACGACTAATTAAATCAACTATATTCACTATTGATTCACTGTGATTGTAGGTGGAATTAATGATGATGGCAATGGCACTATCAAACTATCATAGTAGCTTCTGATTATTATTATTATTATTAATGATGAACAAATCAACTACAGCCTTATAAGATAATAAAAAAAAATATCATGAATCGAATAAATAAATAGTCATAAACCATTCGTTTGGGTGAACGTTGATGATGTCCATTGTCAAATGATTTTCTTTTCCTCTGATTCACATGATGATGTTGATGATGACCATGGAAACAAAACAAAACAAAACAAAGAAAAAAAATCCGATTCTTATGATTTCTTTGGTTCATATATGAATAACAAGTATGAAAGCAATGAAAAAATTCTCATTTTTTTGTCAACACATTACCTTTAATATTGCTAGCTTCTTGAATCACCTGAAAATGGATGTGAAAGAATAAATATTTATTAATTTTTGTCGTATGCATGCGAATAAGTGACAGTTTTGTTTGTTTGTTTGTTGTTGTTGTTGACGAATCTGGATTCAGTGATGTTTGGACGAATGAATTATCCAAACAAGTATGATGATGTACAAAAAAAAATTAGCATTTGAATTGAAAAATTTGTTTTGAATTTTTTTTTTATCGTCGACTATGATGATGATGATGATGATGATCAGAATAGAATGAAAACATGAAAACATGATACGAATGCTGCATATTTTCGATGTTTATTGGACAAAGTTTGTTTGTGATCGTTTGTTTTTTTGTTTTATTCATTCATACATTCATCATAATCATCATCGATGAACCCGAGAGAGAAAAAAAAACAAATTATTTCGAAAGAATTTTAGACAATGACAAAATACGAAAAAAGATTTTCCAAAGATTCTACTATACCATTGTGTGAAAGTATGTGTGAACTAATTTACATATAAATACAAAACTATATCAATGTTCAAGTGAAGAGGATTGAATCATCACAAAATAAAAAAAAGGAAGGAAACACACTACTATTAATGCTGGCTGGACCATATAAACCCGGCTACATGACCCATACATACACACAAACATTAACTATTCGGGCAAAAGCATTCCCGTGTTTATTATACTCGTGGTTATTATTAGTTTTGCTATTATTGTTGTCCAAAACTCTCTTTCTCTCTCTCTCTTTTTCTTTATGAATAGACCAAACAAACACGACCAGTAAAAATGAAAACCATTGATAATGTGTGGTGATGTTTATTTGTTGCCTTAATGTTTGAAACGGTTTCCAGTGTGTGTGTGTAAGTATCTGAATGTGTACTTATGATAATTTTTTGAATCCATTCTGGTGTCAACGTGTGTGTGTGTGTGTGTTTATTTATTTCGTTGATTCAAGGCAAGATTCAATTTTTCCACTATATCGATCATGAATTACTTGCTTGTATTCGTATATGTGTGTGGGTACAGTATCATGTCCATTTTTAAAATTATAGATTCCGAATGAAAAGTGATTCAAGTTTTTTTTCTTGCCTCTCTTATCGATTATAATATTTATGAGCACCAAACGATCATCAGTTTAAAACACGTGTTTTATATTTTTCCACCTAAATGATTATTGGATAAAAAGCTAATTCAAAATTTTGTCTTAATGTCATCATCATCATCGTGTAGGATGGATGTGCCATGAATAGCCATTTTTTTGATTTTGTCATATTCACGACTATTCACATTTTCTTTCTAATCATGCATAAAACCCAATGATGATCATGATGATGACGATGATCAACTATCTTCATTCATAAATTTATCATCCGACGTAAAACTTTTTTTATTTTTATTTTTTTTTGATTCAAACCAAAAATTCAATTTTTATTGTTGAATTTTAAGTTTGAAACCACATCATGTCAGCGCCTACGAATGAATTCCAATGATTGAAATAAAGTTAAGTGTTTTTCTTTTCCCCTTCTCAATATTGTACATAATGATAATATGGACAATAATAATAATAATATAATAGCAAAACGAACCTAATTGCTACAGGTGATGATAGTGATCATTCATTCAATTGCATCGTTATGTTGGCCATCAATTGGACGACAAAGTTCTTTCCCCTCACAGTCTTCTTCTTTCGTCGTCATCATCATCATAATCATCACTGGGGTCACCACAACACACACACATTTGTCACCATATCTATCATTGGCAATCTTGCTTTTTTTTATTCTCTGTTGTTGATTCAAGCGAAAATAGTTTTATCGCCATGGTGATGATGGCCACAATTGAAGTTTTTTAAAGTGAAACATCACATCAACTGGACACTAAACTGAAACTTCCTTTTTTCTCTCTCTCTCTCTCTCTCACGTTGATGATTGTCATAAAGTTATGCTCGGGTTTTTTTATATTCGAATATTTCAAAATTTTTTTTCGGAATGGCTTTAAAAATTCACATTCAAAAATTTTAGACAAAAGACATCATCATCATTGGTCAAATTGGATCTCTATTTGGTAATCATTATGATTATTATTATTATTATTATTCCATCATTATCGCCACAATGATCATATGGATGCTTTTATAGTGACATCTTCTCACATTTATGATACCGGTACAATGGAAACCATAACATTATCTATCATAACAAAAAAAAAGAAAAAAAATGACTGAAATCAATATAAACATAGAATATGATGATGATGATCATTGTTACTTGGCAGAAGAATTTTATGATTTCTTCGTTTTTTTTTTTTTTGTTTTTTGTTTTTATTTCACTAAACAACCATGGCATCATCATCATCATCATTCGGGTATTATCTTCAAGCTTGATCATTCGAATATCTGATCGATGCCGGCCGAATCTTTTGTTCTTTTTCTTTAGTCATCAAAGTTATGTCGTATAATATATTTCGGACATGACATGGGAGCATTGGTTTGTTTTTGTTTTGTAAAACAATCATTTGTGATTTGTGTCCCTATCAACATTATTGTGGACAAACGCATACAAAAAAAAACCACTCGAAACATTGTCTTGTTGAATGAATCAATCATATATATATATCAAATATATGACTTAATGAAAACTATATCTAATAAACTTGTCTTTATTTATTTTGTTTGTTTAAAATTCGAGAACAAAGAATTGAGCTATCAATTTTAAATTTTTTTTTCTAGTTATGTTTAAACCGATGAGGAGGATGATTGTTAATGATGAATACGAATATGAGATATGATATGATATTGTTACTATAGTAACATTAGTATTATTGCCTAAATTCATTCCCATATAGTGCTCTGCTCTTAATGTTGATGATCGATTTGAAAAAAAATCGGATTGAAATGAACAATATTTTCAAAAAAAAAAAAATAAAATAAAATAAAAATATTATAATCAGATAACTTTACCTGTATGATCAATTTTTTTTTTGTTTGTTTTGTTTCGGAAAAATAATTACTATTACTTTTAAGCGCTTTTGTGGCTTCATAGATTTATATTAATAAAAAAATAAATTGAGCCTTTCATCATCCTCTTTTGAGACATAGACACCATATACACAGAACATAGAACATTAATTTATATATATTATTTATATTTATTATTGAAAAAAAAATTGAAATGAATTTTGTTGTTTGTTTGTTTGTATTTATCGATATATTCATTCAATAATCTCAATCTCCGGTTTTATTTTTTATTCGATATTTGAGATAGTCAAAGGATATTGACAATGTGAATATTATTGAATTGATATGGAATAAATTGAAAAACAAAAAATATTTTTTTTTCAAAAAATTGTCAACGCTTATTGTGACTACAATTGTTAAAAGATAAACAGATAGATAGAAGAAATCAAATCGACCACAGTTAGTGAAGTGCAGCTTTAGTCAATATAACTCTGTCGTAATGACAATCAAAACACAAGCAGCGGATATAGAGAAAGAGACCATAAACCATCCAAACATTTCTAACTCAAAGCCGATAAGGCCAAAGCACACTACAACAGAACAAAATGAAAACTGTAAATTATTAACGATTATCTTGGCCAAAAATCTACCCAAACATTGCTGTCGCTTGGAATATATTATGGACGTATGGATATAAATGAATAAATGGGTACTTGTCGACGTTCACGATCTGTTTTCATTGATCATACTCTTTTGGAGAGATGGAATGATAAATCCAAAAAAAAAAAAAAAATGAAAATTTCTCTTTATATGCAATGGGCGACATCTAATATCACGAATGACAACTATTCAAAATAGAATTCGAAATTATGAAAACAATTAGATTATTTTATAGATTTATTTATTTATCAAAAAAAAGTTCATAAAGTTAA
The DNA here is from genome assembly GCF_024713945.1 of Dermatophagoides farinae. NCBI lineage: Eukaryota > Metazoa > Arthropoda > Arachnida > Sarcoptiformes > Pyroglyphidae > Dermatophagoides > Dermatophagoides farinae. The sequence goes on along the minus strand of NC_134679.1, from coordinate 3,610,149 downwards.
TTATTTTATATTTTATTGATGATATCTTCGATTTGAACACCATAATAATCGAATGGAATTTTTGAGTCATTATTCTCTAGCTGTTGTTGTTGTTGTTGTTGTTGATTACAATATTCAATGTACCATTTTCGTATTTGTTCTTGTAGGTGCATCAATCGTTTCTGGGTGCTTCGTTTTTTATTCGATATCTGCAACATGATTCCGCCACGATTTTTTGTCTTATATACATCTCGAGATTTTTGTTCACATTCGATTATTTCTTCCTTTAATTTTTGATATTGTGTGATGAGCATGAAAAATTTCTCATATTCATTATAATATCGTTTCAATTGAGCCAATTCCGCTTCATGTTCTTCAAGCAATTGAGCATTATAGTTGTCCGATTTCTGGAACAATTGCCTATATCGGTCATCCGATTCGATAAGACTTTCGAAATCAATCATACATTTGGCTGAAAGAGTAACAAAATGTTTTCTTACAAGTTCAATTATTTCTTCCATTCTTGATGATTTCATTTGTTCATAATGGTTATAATCATCATCTAATTGTTTTTGGATACAAGCTAAGTCATTGATAGCTGCAAAAAATGGGAATGAACTGTAATTTTCAAATAAAAATCCGGTAAGATCTTTTTTATCTTGATGCTCTTTTTGATAAAGATCGTATTGGTTTAATATAGCTTTAACCAAATTAAACGCATCATTATCTGGACATTCCAAATCAAATAGTGAATACATTTGATCGAGCTGTTCGAATTTAGATTGAATTGATTGCCAACTATTTTTAAATTCGACTTGACATTGATTCAGATAATCTTTTAAAATTGTGATATTTTCCTCGGAATAGATAAAATGACGCCCGATACAATAATCTTCAATTGGATTTTTATTGAAATCAAGATGATCGATCAAAAATGGTTCGTTTTTAAATCTGGGCAACGGTACTAGGCCAACTATAAAACAAATCTGTTTAGCCATTTGACTGCAAAGAAGTTGTCGTTGATGCATCAATATATGAAGATTGGCTAATTCATTACGAAGTAATTTTAGTTCTTCGATATCTAACAAATGAGTTGACAAAAAACGAGTATAATCATTACTATCATAGGAATCGATGCCCAATATTTTGATCAACTGCCGTAACTTTTCCTGCGAGTCAATCACCTTAGACACGTGTTTATCTCGACATTCGATTAATGATTGTTGCATTCTTTTCAATTCGTCCAACCGATCTTCAATGCTTGATTCTTCTTCGTGATCAAATGTCGATCCAATCGATATTCGGAGATATTTTCGCAGTCTTGATTCAGGCATAAATAAAATCACTTGGCTCAAAATGGTTTCAATTTCTCTTTTCAATGAATCGATTTCTTCCAAACGTGATTCATAGATCGATTTCTTACGTTTTACAAACGATTCCATTTCATGTAACAATTTTTGGCTAAATTCTCGCATTGTTTCCTCTCGACATTTGCTTGATCTGGTCATTTTGGAACAAATTTTATACAACCGTTTTGCTTGACGTCGAAAATGATGAAGGAACTCTTCGGACATTTTTCGCCAACATTCATCATTGTCATAATGTATATTTGAATCCGTAATGATTGTTTCATCATTTGTATTCATTGGTTCCGGGACAAATGCTTGATCATCACATTGATTTTCGTTCGTATCCAAAAATTGTTCAGAAAAACTAGCACTAAGACTTCTTTGAATCGATTCGATGCTAGACATATTAGTTCGACGTATTCGAATAACAACATTATCATGCCCATATTCATCGGGCTATTTTATATTGAAAACTGTTTGAAATTTGAAATATTGTTGGATCAATAATGGAAAAAATTCGATTTGAATTTGGTGACAAACGTTTGACTATTGGCTATAGCATAACAACAGCATAACAATCAATGTGTATGGAAACTGTGGTTTGGCCATTCTGTTAATTGTGATGAATGCTACTAGCACCATTTGCCACGATTAGGCACAGGTTCAACATTGTGACTAAGGCAAGAAATTGTTTGTTTATTTCTTGTTTAGAATCCAAAGTATCTGAATTCGTTTTTGACTATGTTGGAATGTGTTTATGTTTCATATCATCATCGATTATAATTATGAATTGATTGATTGATAGGTACTATATCTGTGATCAAAGACAACATCTAAATATAAACATGTGATTCAAACCAATGTAATAAATAAAATATATGATCTAATGTGAAATGATTATTTACGCCTCAAATAAACAAATTCATACCCCATTTATCCGTCCATGATCGTTGTTTTGATGTAATTGCCATGTCATCATCATCATCATCATCATCATCGTATCTTTTCCCTCATTCATTGGCCATTTTTAGCCAAGAATGTCGATTACAAGCAAAAAATTTACGCCAAGGAAAATGTCAACTTTGCATCGACGGTTTATTGTTGTTGTTGCGTGTACCACAAAAAATTGTCAACCATCAACAAGAACAAGATGATGAAATCATAACGCCCAGTAACAAATGTCCATTAGCTTCATGTGGTGATGATTTTATCCTCTCATTAGCTCGTGAATGTCCTTGTATCAAAATTGTTTATCCGTCGAACAAGTCATTTAGAGGATTGATCGATGTATCATTGTTTGAGTCTTGTCAAGCACTCGAATTGATTAGGATTCCGTTTCATCAATTGGTCGGAACGGAAAAATTGAGACAAAATCTGCGATCCTTGATATGGATACGTGGAAATTATGAATCGCTCAGTGAATCAACATATTCACTGTGGCAATTATATCGTCAGCATGAAAGTATTGATTCAAAAAGGGATAATTTCAAACCATTCAGAATTGACGAACTTTTTTGGGACAAGTTCGGTTCATGGCCTTCACTAACTTACCTCTGTATATCTCGTAGCAACATTACTGTAATGAATGCATCAACTATACCCAATTCAATCGTAACGTTGGATCTTCGCTGTAATAGGATATCCCATTTTAACAACTTGGCCAATTATTCATCATCCGGGACAATCACTAAATTGTGTTTAGACTATAACTCTTTAAGAGAATTGCCGAAACTAAATAGTAACACTTTATCATCGTTGGTATATCTATCCCTTCGTGGCAATCTTATTGATTCAATTTTTGGTCTCAGAAATTTCACTTCGTTAGATTACCTCGATGTTTCTGAGAATAGTATTACCAATACTAGAAAATTTCTTTCCGAAATGGTCTATCTTTCATCAACATTAAAGACACTATGGATTGAAAAGAATCCCATTTGCTGTGATCATTGGATTAAATCGAAATGTCAAAGTGTCCTTTGTCGATTGGTCCGTTTCAATGGTAAACGAGTAAGCAGAAACAAGACTAGCGAAACATTGCAACCGTTACCAGTTATATCAAACATTGTTGATCAAACAATACGATTATCCAACGATTATGCAGCCGATCAGTTATCAAATACAACTAATCAAAATGCAAATATTCGAAAAATGAAAAGAAGTAAACCATCCAAAGAACGGTTTATTGTAATCAGTGACGATGATGAAGATGAAGCTATTGAAGCTTTTAACAGTTTAACTGATGTGTCACCCATCATTTTATCATCCACATCTGTTACTAGAAATGAAAAACGAAATGAGACAGCTATAAAGAATTATTTTTTTGGTGGATATACTGGAAGTTATAGCAGTATTCCAAATCGAAACGAAAGTAGCTCAAAGTTGTTTGAAGTTTATGTAGAACAGGAGGAACAATTAGAAGATGATTCTGAAAAAACTATTGTTGACAAACCAAATGAAACCATCGAAAACATGGCAAAAAAATCTATCTCACCTGAACCACATCAGTTTTTGAATAGCACTTCTGAATGGGCAAGCGAAGATACAGAGGAAGAGAACACAGTGTTCTTGGTCGAAATTTATCAAAGCCTTTCTGAATTCGAATCAATTCTAGAAACTCCAAATCCGGATATTGATTATTATTTTATTCGTATCAGACCACATGATGGATTAATCTACGAAAAAGATTGTACATCAGGCAAAGTTTTACAAACACTTGATCTAAAAGTATTGGAAAAATATGAATGTCTAAATGTAAATACAGCAATCAAATTATATTTTGACACTTGTGTTGTATCGAAAAAAGAACGTATATATCGTTTTTTGGATGAAAAATCTTATAAGAATTTTGTCGAAATGTTTCTTTCCAAATTAATTGATTATCGAAAACAATATCAATCATCTTTTGGAAATAAGGATGGCGGTGGTATCGATCAAGCTAAAACAAGTGGAAATAAGAAAACAGCAGATGCACCTTGGTTTTATATGTGTTTACGATGTGGTAATCGAACGCATCGTATCATAACTGATTGTACTAAATGTGGCTCAGATTTGATCATCAAAGATGAAAGTTCAGCTTATAAAGATGTTCAATTACAATCACTGTTAGTCGATTATCCACAACAAAACACTTCCATTCGTAACGATTCTTCTGATTTGAACGATAATAATGACCTTCTTAAGTTGGACGAAAACTTTTTCCGCTACAACATTGATCATTATCTTAAATTACATATCGAAATCTATTTGTATGAAAAGATTGGCGATGAATCGCTCAAGTCGGAATCTGTAGAAGTCCTATTCTATTGTTATTGTTTCGATTTTCAACAAAATTCATTTAAACCGGCTCTTGCTGTTCTTACGTCAAACTTTTTTTTCTTGTTCGATCATCTAGCTGTGCAGCAATCGATTCCGAACAAGGAAATACCACTTAAGGAGCCATTATCACTAAGAAAAAATCTATCATCATCTAGTTTCCGATCCACATCCGAAGAAAAGAAACACGATCTAATATGTTTGATTTTCTACGTTCCGTTGGCGCCAAGATCGAAACGATTAAGTTCGCTTCATATTTGTCATCTACCTTGGCCAATTAAAAATCTTGGCTATTGGATCGAATATAAACTTAGCAATTCGCAGAAGAAACTATTGGCTAAAAATAAACGCATCAATCGTCAACAACCAAATTATCTATTAGAATTTATAATATTCGGCGATGATACTGTTGGCAAAGCATTCCTCGAACTATTATTTGAATTTCAAAAAATTTGCATTCGCAATCATTCCAAATCTGATCTAGTCGGCAATATGAATGGATTGATCAAAGTGAAAAATAAACTAATTGAAAATAACGATAAAGATGACAATGTCGATTGTTTGAAAGTGGATTTCGATGAGACTTGTCGATCATTGCTACACCATGGCGAACCACAACCATCTCAAGCATTCCAAAATGATGACATTAAAAATGATCGATCTTATCGGATGTTTTTTCTTCAATCATTTCGATTTCTACAGAACGCTTCGACATCCACGATTACTGCATCTTCATCTTCACCATCATCATTCAATAATGTATTTACAATCAATGAAAATATTGGTCTAATAATAGCAAATGATCATCTGATCATATTCGAAATGTTTTGTTCGTTGCCCAAAATAGCATCGACTATCAAAAAAGCATCTTCAAATGAGCAATCAATTTCGAAAACATTGAAAGACCAATGCAAAAAAGATTTCAATGATCATATCGAAATTAAAACGTTGTTTAAAGAATCCATTAATAACCTGTTGCCCAACATTTACGTTGATAAATCAAAATCATTACTAGTGATGCGTTTTCGTGAAGACGATGAATCTACAGCCACCATCTGCTTACCGCCATCTTTGGCCAACAATAAAACGGCCTCTTTATCATCATCAACATTGACCAATAACAATCAACTTATCATTTATGAATATAAATTGACATTTCTTAATCAACAAAGTCTTATACAAACTTGTCGTTTAATTTGTTCGGCATGGGAAACAAATTTCGGTGTCGCACTTACTTTGTCTAAATATAGATTTAACGATGAATTAAATTGATTGACAAAAAATAAAATATCAACAAAAAATTAAAACAATTTTATTTCAAATTATTTATAATTATTAAATTCATCGATCTTTTGATCAATTTAAAATGGAATCATTTTGTAGCGTGTTGTGTGTGTATGGGGGTGGATGTAATTCATTTTCACATCTTGCCATATATAAAAAACAATGATAAATTTGAAAAAATTTGAAAAACAAGATGCTTATGTTTGTGGACTTTGAACATAAACATTTAGCATAAGCTCTCGAAGGATACCAAACGTAAATCGAATATCATCATTCAAACAAAACGTCGTTCCAAAGGACCATTCGTTGTGTAATTAGTAAAAACATTGGGTGAATGTTGCATTTTGTTTGTATTAGATTTACTTGCCATGTTCATTGTTGTTGTGGTCGTTACCAGATTATTGATACTAGTCTGGTGATTGGGCAATGAAGATGGAATTGTAGTCGAAGGTAGGATGGCCATCTTTCGGCCTGGATGATGATGATGATGATTAGTGTTGCTTGGTTTAAAGTGCGTGGCTGTTGTTGCTGGTGATGTACTGGGCGTTAATCGATTGATTGGAGTCGATGTTCGTTTGTCACCAAGCATTTCATTCTCCAAACTATCCAAATCTGGTTCGAGATTATTATTTATCATCAATTGGTGATGATGGTGATGATCATGATCGATACCTTGAGCGTTAGATGACCCGTATGGTGTTTCTATAACACTATTGTTATTGTTATGAGACATTCGAGATTCGTTAATACGATAAAAAAAGACATCTTGAATTGATTGTCGAAAACATTGAAAATTATAATCGATCAATCCTTGTTTAGTGAAATTTTCTTCACGTAGGATGCAAACCAAGGCTAAAAATTTGTTAACCTCACGCAAATAAAGTACAGTACCAGAATTTAACCGGATTGAAGAAGACGAACATTGATCGAATGTACTGCCTTCACCATCTTCGTTTATTCTATTTGAAAAAAAAACATGGCAAACGATATAACAATAAATTCTATCTTAATCTTAATAATAATAATAATAAAAAAATTGAACCTACCCATAAATACAAGAAATGTCGATTACAACATCGATCATATCACAACAAAGTTCATATGATTGCATATCGACAGGAGATGAATCGGTTGCAATAAATATTTTGGACACTACATCAAAGAGGAACGCTTTCTCGATGCCGGAATTCTAAAAGAAGAGGTAAAATTGCATTGTATAACAAAAACATTGTTTGACAATTAATTACCGAGATAAAAACATTTAGCAAATTTTCGAGTATAGGCATTTGAGGTATCAACTTTTGTACAACTTTCGAGAAAGCTTCGAATATCGAATGGTCATAAATAGATGTTAGATAAAAACTAAGCGAAATGTCTTCACCACTTTCGAGTAAATCTTCATTGGCACGTTGATGAATTTCTTGACGAGCTTCAATTTTATGATCGTCGGATAGACCATCCACTTTGTGTATAAACACTTCAAAATTGATGTTAGGATTAACGTGATGGGCTTTTCGGACAATCTGATTCAGATGAACGAGCGCTTCACCATAATCGTCCTACAAAAAACATTAGTCATTAAAAATTACAAACAGCAATTAGCAACGAATACATACTTGTGAATCGATGACAAATACAAGAGCACCACAACTAGAGTTATTATCAAATTCAAGTTCACGATCATCAAGTTGGCCAGGAAAGTCCCAGATAGAGAATGAAATAAATGAATTGTTTGTTATATCTACATGAAGAGTAAAATGATTAATATATGAATGTATGTATAACTCTTTCATGTAATTACCATCTTTTACGATCTTGTTTGTACTCTCTAGGAATAGCGTCTCGTTTGGTGACATTTTATGGAAAACCACCTTCTGTATGGAAGATTTTCCGCTTCTAAACAAGTATAATTGAAAAAAAATTGTAAATAGGGCGTTTTAAATTTAACTAACAGACCTCTTTGGGCCCATGATCATGATTTTCGGCTTGATATCATCGGTAATATGACGCATAACATCCATTTCATTATGTGAATGATGGGGAATATGATGAATATGAGAGTGATGATCATTCTCCTCTTCGTTCGGATAATTGTACGATTTTGGGAATGATTCTGGAACCATATAGCTTTCTTCTCTATATGAATCCTATTCAAATTATAAATAAATAAAGTGAAATTAATTAAACGTCAAATACTTACCATTTTTGAATGAATAAATAAGATTTGAGATGAATTACTCAATTGTTATTGGTGGGTGGTGGTGATATTAACACAGATGATTTTTTGATTTTGATTTGTTTATTATATTTTGTTGATAACAATCAAAAGGTCGAATCAAATTCGGAAACAAGATGATTTATTTTGGAGAAGAGGAAATTACCATCTAAATAAATAAATTATTTCGTATAAAAAAACATCTGTAGATCAGTAGAAGCAAATAGCACAAACAACAAAACAAAACAAAACATTTAATATAATATAATAATTACAATTAAAATCAAGGCAACAGGAAGATTATTGTTTAATAAAAATTATTATTGTGATGATAAAGTTGAACAAAAAAAAAGCATAATTGCCTGGACTGCAACAACTATAGTTACACTCTTGGTTTGTGAAACAAAACTGACTGGAACTTTTAGAATTCGATTTAATTCGAATGTCCTATGTCGCTAGATCTATGATGATGATGATGATGCTGATGAACACATATCATCATCATGGCTCAATTGCTTCGTTTGGCTTTGCTTTTCTATCGTCATATGAGTCATGAATGATCATATCATGTGACTGCCTCACTGCATGCAGAAAAAAAAACTCCACACATAAGCAAAAGAGATAGACACACACATCATCTATAAATATATACAATTGAATACAGCAAATGGTTATTGTGGTCGAAGCAAACAAATATATGATGATTATATGAGCTTATAGCCCATCATTTAAAGATAGAATATTCAAATTTTACCATTTTTAACACCATAAATCGAACACAAATCAATCAATCATAAAGAAAATTAATCAATCAACAATCAATGTTGTTCGCGAATCATTGATTGTTTTATAAATACATTATGCATTATCATTAGTTTACAGTTGAATGTTTACCAAAAATAAAGTTGTTGATGAAATAAACATAAATGTTGATGTTGATGTGTTGATACTTAATTCTTAAACATGTCAGTGTGTATCATCAGAAATATTACGATTTTGCGAGTTTTGTTTTTTTTTCTTGGAGACAAACAAACGAAACATAAATAAACAAAATAATATGACAATGAATGATATACGATTTTGCCTCCTCTCTATATCTCACTCTCTCATGTATTCGTGTTAGCAGTCACGTTCATATAGGACATGACTACAATTGGCATTCAAATATTTGAACTCAATGACAAAAAATTTAATGTCAAAGTTCAATAAAAAAAAATTATAGCAAAGTTATTAAAATTAAAATATATTATTATTATTATTAAAAATTTTTACAAAACAAAATATCATTACTTATTTTTTGCTGTATTGAATCAATTACAACAAAAAAATGTCCATAAATATGGATTTGTTTGAATAATAAATCAGATCATGAAGAATCAAGATAAGGATGTGCAAATTTGTTTGAATATAGCCTGAATAGTCAAAATCTTCAGAATGCTCAGATAAAACGACCGAAAGAAAAAACAAAGTCAAAAGCAAGAGCGTGAATGGATGAATAATAATGAATAGAATCCAAACAACATTTTAAAAGAAAAGAAAAAAAAATTCTATCAAATTAACAAAAAAGAGGTGTGAAGCTAAAATATTGATTAGGGTTTTTGTATGAGTGTGGGACGATTTAAAAACATCAAACATTTTGGTTGGTAATTTATCGTTGATAAGAGAATTTTCTTCTGAATAAAGAAAGAAAATGTTTATAAAACAGAATTAAAACGGATATATAAATGAAAATGAAAGTTAAGTTGAGGGTTTAGTTTCGATTTTTTGGAGAATTATTTTTTCTTTGATGAAAAATTAGATTTGATGAGGCGTATCAATGGGGATTTGAGTGTGAATAAGATACATGATTAAAATGTGATACCATTTTTTCGGCGGATAATATTCAATAATTTTTTTGTCTCTTCGTTTGTTTATGTCGATCATATATATCATCATCATCATTAAAAATAAGATTGTTTTCAGATGACCAATCGGTAACATTAAAGTAATCTCTTATGATGATACCAATGATTTATCCATCACATTAACATGAACACATACACACAAAAAGACAAACACAAACATGTGAGCTTTTCATTTAAATGTCTAGAGAAAAATCATTATCATCAAATAGTTCAGCGATGCCTTCATTGTCACAAAGGGTAAAATTATAATCATCGGTATCGGTTGTTACAGGTGGCTCTAATGGAATCATTGCTATGGGTGATGAATGACAATGTGATAATGGTGAATGATGATATTGGCTATGATGATGACTGGATCGATGAGTTTGATTATTATTATTATTATTATTATTAGAGCTATGATCATGATTATTTGGCGTTGCAGAACTGTTGCCACTTTGTTCGTTCTGCCTTGATATCGGCGACGATGAGGAAGACTTTAATGTTATTTGATCTTCAGTCTGTGTCATATAAGTCCGAGATCCTAATGGACCAAATTCATCATCATGACAAATGAATGCATGTGCGTAACTATCATGGCAAGATGATGGTTCGCCTATTATTTTGGAAAAAAAATTATAATTTTTATCTAATAACAATTATAAAATCTATTAACTCACTTTTGACAATAATCGGGCTATCATTGACGTTGTATACTGAAGAACATTTAGTAGGCGATTGAATTACGTGTTGTTGTGACTGATGACTTTTAGGGATACTTCCATTGCCCATAGTGTTTATCATTTTATTAGGGTTGGCCATCGTTGTCCGTACAGGAGTCTGAATTGAACCACTACCGTAATATGAATGATAACCAGATTCGGTATTCGCATGACTTTGAATATCTGAATGACAAGCTGCTTGGCTAGTAGCTGTCTCAGTAACTAATTCCTCGGAATCAATCGGAATGATTTCGTTGACTGTGGGAGAGGAAGAGGAACGTCTGGCCAGCGTAGGCACTGTCTGCAATGGTTCGTCGAGATGTGATGATTGGAACTCATAATTGGCCATTGTCGGGTCGACAATACTGGTTTCATCATCATTAGTAGGCGGACAAAGATAGACTTCGATCATTTGACATCGAGAATTTCTTAACCGAATTTGTAAGCCCTATATATAAGCAAAATACAAATACACATAAAGTGGGTTGTTAAGAAACGAATTTATCGATTAGAATTATAAACGATTACCTCTGAAGGATCAGAAATTTGAAGTTCGGTATCGGGAGGCGGACGAATTCCTATCACAGTTTGATCGTGGAATTGGGGAACTCGACGTAAATCTTTATAGCTCGCATAAAGATAGGGACTACGCTTAACTGTATTGAGATTTTCGAGAGCAACACTTAAAAGATGATCTAAACGATTTTCATCGTTTTCGAGTTCACTTAATCTGTGATCAATCGATGATGATTGGGAAGACGATGAACAACCATTATGAAAACCACCACCACTATTAGAATCATTGCTATTTTCATTGAATAATAACGATAAAGGCGGTGGCCTACGATTGCGATAATGGGAGGTTTGATCACTAAAATCAGCCGGATTACGACCCGAAAAATAATCGATAATACCGCCTCGCCATTGAATATTATTTTTGGATGTTTTGTGCAATAGGCCAACGCCTTCAAGCACATTTGTTATATCATAGATTCGACGTTTTTGTACTTGTAGGACTTGGGAAGCATCGTTCAAATTGATCGAACCGTCTGACGAATCTTCCAATAATGAGATAAATTTACGGGTCAATTGACCTAATGAAGTTTCATAGCGTGTACGTCCAGATTTACGACCAGTTGAATTAGATGTATTTGTATGTTGTTGATGATGAGAGGTGGTGGTGGTGGCAAAATCACTTGATGATGATGACGATGGACTATATGGATATGAAGATGATAAAGATGACGTACTTGGCAAACCACCATTGCCATAATATCCGTTAGTGGATCCTGAGGATGTATTAATAAACAAATCTCCACCATTCGACCCACAATCATCACCATCTTCATTCATTACAATTGGAGATGAAGAAAAATCTTTAGATTGTGAATATGGCAATGAAGATTCCGAAGAATTCGATATAGTTCGAATGGCACCATTAGATTTTCCATTATTGGTGCCATTCATTGACCCATTTGAAGGCCGTATACGAATATAGTTTACACGTGGCAAATTGCTATTGGTCGCAGAATCTTCAAAATTAGATTCTTCTTTTTTCACTAATGGTGTTGTGGTTCGAGCACGTTTGTTTGATCGCTGATTCTCTGATGACTGTTGTTGTTTGACTACTGAATTTGCCAATATTGGCGTCAATTGAATTTTTGAAGTTGAATTTTTTGATTTGATATTTAAACAATGAGTTTTCATGTCGGACTCACCGCCAGTCATACCATCATTGTTTACAATGTAAAAACGATGAACAGAATTTTGCTGAGACTGTGAATGACCATTGGATGAAGACGGAGCAGAGGAAGAAGGAGTAAGAGCCGTAATCGATTTGTTTGGTGCTAATGGTGTTTTGAATATTCCGTTTTGGGCCTGTACAGAATCCGTAGCGGTAGCTGTTTGATGGCCACCAAGCTGTACAAGTGGTGTATTGTTTGGATTCACAATGGCAATGGTTGGTGATGCTTGCGATAGTTCGGAAATGTTAGCTACAAACTGTACAGCTGTCGGGGCCACAACGGATGACGAACCACCAACGATGGCAGGTGTGATTGCTGCTGTAACGGGACAAATACCGGTGTCAGAACCACAACCAGCAGCTGTTGCCGATATTAATCGATCGGGTGAATGATGCTGTGATTGTTGTTGATTAGCACTACCACCATTTGCATTTGTATGAAAAGCAGCAGCTACAGCAGCAACGGCAACAGCTTTCGAACAGCCGGATGCCACCAGGCTTTGTTTCATTGCATTCGACAATTTAAACGTACGAACACTGACGGGTTTTCCATTTACTGCTGTCATTGTTGTTTTGGCCACTGTAATTGTCGTAGTTGTTGCTACAGGATTACCATTGATTGCATTGGATGATTCGGGTGGCGATGCAGATGTGGGGGGTGAATCCCAATCTAATCTTCTTTTCACCTACAAAGTACAAATAAAACAATGAAAAGAATTGATGATTAGATGAATCATAATCAAAGACATCAATAAATCACACACATACACACAAACATCAAGCAAAAATAATAATGACCTTTAAAACAACATGCGGCATTGTAAATCAAATGATCCAACATTTGAAAAACAAAGATATTGATTTCGTTCGGCGATTCATGAGGCAAAAAAAACTGAATTAAATACACAGAAACATAACAGTTACTAATGAAAGAGCTCCTAAAACAGTATAACCACCACCACCACCACCTTCAGTCAAACTTTTATCCATGGTTTTATTATTATTGAATACAAAGCGAGCACACACTCATCAACTGCAACTTTGGATATTGTCGTCATTGTTGCGTGTTGCACATATCACATCGATGATTGATGATAAATAATCTCAAAAAAAGAGAAAAGGCAATTTATTATTGCTCATAAGAATAAAAATGAATTCTTAATACTGAATCGAAACAATCATATAAAAAACAAACACTATAGGACACATGTGGAATTCGATAGAATCAACTTTAATGCTAACATTTACACTAAAAAAAAGAGTATCAGAATGACAATTTGACTTTTTCTTTTTCTAAGTTTTGGCGCGAAATTCACAACTAAGCATCATCGAAACGGATGACCTGTTGAGTATTGGTTACATAAAAATTCGATGGTTAAAATGATGATGATAATAATGAGGTTACTGGTTGCTAATGGCAGTCAATATCATAATGATTAAATAATCGATTCCGATGATGAGAATGGCATCCGATTGTCGTTTTAATGCCCAATGGCTAAATTCCAAGTGATAGTCACCACATAATCATGATAATGATGATGTGACATGCACGACGAGAATAGGAAACGACTTTCGTTATCATCATGCAAAACAATGGGAAAATCTCAAAATGATGATGATGATGATGCTCGACTAATGATCACTGAACTCTATACTCGACTCTCTCTCTTTACACGCACGGCTAAGCTTGTTACTTATATTTCCGAAATGCTGAAACAATCGTAAAAATGTAAAATATCCCCTTAAAATTTATTTGGCCAATAACATCATCATCATTCCATCGGTGAAATGGGCGGACGTTATAAATCGAATGTGTCACACAAAAAAAACACTACATACAGTAGATCGGTATGATACAAGCCAAAGAATACCGAGAAAAAAAGACAGGACAATCATTGAACCATCGAGCCTATCCCTGGTATCTTCCCCATTGCATGGCAATGCAATTTTTTTCCTGTTTTTTGGCGCCAAAAAAATATCTCATTGAATGAACGGACCTACATTCATCCATTGTGTGAGCATATGTGTGTGGTTGATCTGTGGTGGCGGTATACATCCATCCACATTAATGTTTATGAATGAATATAAAGTTGCATACATTTATGCATATACCAATGGGGATGCATATATTTAACAAAATAGAGCAACAACTATGATTCAATTCAATTTGTTATGAATTGGCTTCATAGTTTAGTTTTGTCGGTTGAGTTTTTGTTGAAAAAAAAACGAAAGGAAAGCCGATCCTTCAATCTAGTCGCGATCTACCACCACTATCACCTTTGTCCAAGTTAATCAACATCATCATCATCATCATCAGTGTTTGTGAACCTCTCTCTCTCTACACACACACAGTAAGCAATTGAAATTAAATTCGAAACAATTTTCATTCATAAAAAAGCCCCGAAGCTATAGCAATAGCGATGGTAATTGTTGTAGCTAGAGCAAAATAAAGTCAAAAATTTGAAAGAGGACAACACCCCCGGTAAGGCCAAAGTTTAGTGGACCGTGCCGAGTGTATGTGTGTATTCAATGTTATAACAGGGTCGTCGATCGTTTGGCGGGAAAAAAAAGAAAATTTATCCCTAGTCTTCGAAATGAAGGATGCAATAGAGGGCGCAAATAATCAGAGAAAGACTTGTTGCATATTTTCAGAAGGATAATCATTCACATTTATTATCTATATATGTGGACCTAACCTAATCAGACTGGCTATCGCACATAAACATTGATGATGGTAACATCATCCATGCATGGCATTTATTAAAAAATAAAATCCATGAGAAAAGAATCAAAAGATGATGATAAGTTAAAGATTAAAATGTCATTTTTCGAATGTATGGATGTGTGCAGCTATGCGAAGTAATAATAATAATATTAATAGTCATGAACAATACTCTGGTGTCTTACAATTCAGGCGGTAATCGCAAAAAAAAGTTGAAAAATAGTCTTATACTTAATAGTTACTTTATGGAAAAAAATATCTGCGTCTTATAATCGCGATTTTAGGGTAATACCGCTTGTATGTCACCACGATGACATATGCAGGTGGTACGTGTCAACTTGTATCTTTCAATACAAAACCATACAAAAAAAAAAAAAATAACTGAGATAATAATGAATTAAAAGGAAAAATAAATTTTAGATACCAATACAGCTGCGTCTCTTGAACAACAGTACAATGAATTAAATAAGAAAAAAAAATATGGTCACTTTGAGGCCTAGCTATAGATGATATAAGCATTCACAAATGATCAATTTAAACTTCAAACTTTTGTTGCTCATGCGCGTAGAATAGATTAAAAAAATGAAAAAAATGTTTCCCGTACAGTTCAACGATACGATGATGATGATGGTCACGTCACGAATATGGCCACTTGACTGACCATCATTGCCATCATTAGAATTTCAAAGCCAACAAAAAATTGGCTTCAGCTATTTTAATCCAATTCGATCCCGAGTTTTAAATGAATTGAAAAAATATCATTGATTATTCAACAAAATTAAAATGAAATTCCAGTAAGAAAAAATGTTTTTATTTTACCCGCCAAAAACTAATTCTAAATATCTAAATATATCTCACTATGGTGGTTGTTGTCACGAGCAACTGGACCGAACTAAATTGTGAATGAATAAAAAATCAAAATGGATGGATGTATAGAATGTCTAGAAAAAGAAGGCACAACATTTATCCATACCAATGATAATTTTGATTCTTAAAATCTCAAATTAATATGAAAAATTAGTGAAAGCTATGCTTTTGGCTTGGTTGATGTGCCCAGGGTTGCACGCATACAAAAACCCACCATGGTTTCAGCCATAGGACCGGTTAGTTAGCTTGTCGATTTTTTTCTTTCTCATTTTAGCTGGTTGTGCGCGCGCGTTGTTCAAGCTTTACACTGCATTTTTAGAGTTTTTTTTGTTCATTCTCTATTTCCTATTCCTATCTCTCTCTCTCTTTCCCTCTCTTTTAATCAGTGATCACAGTCTACTTTCTTTATGAATATGAATCAGAATTGAATATTAACGGATATTTGATAATGATTCTAATATACTGAATCATAGTAAGCAATGAAAAATCTATATATATAAAGAATTGAGCTGAAGCAACTCACGCTTATCAATCAATAAAATAATAATCAGAAAAACTTACCTGTTTGGGCGTTAAATCTTTAGTATAATGGCAAATGTTATTATTGGTATTTGTTGAACCATTTGATTGATGTTGTTTTAGAATATTTTGATAACCGATTGTCGTTGTTGCCGTCAATTGTTGTTTAATTGAATTTTGATAATTATTTAATGATAGATGTCGATTAACAGAACCAACCATCGAATTTGAACTGCTAGAGCATCCTGAAGAACTAGAACAACTTTGAGTATCCGTATTGGAATCTTCATCAATGTAATCATCATCGATAAATGTACTGGATGCATCATCTGATGATTGCAATGCATTATGATTATTGTTCAATGTATTTTGATGTTGTTTGAGAAAAATCTGATTATTTCCATGATGATGGCCATTACCATGATGAGAATGAGAATGTCGAGAACTAGAACTACCTGTGATCAAAAATGAAGGCCGTGTTGTATCGACAATGAATTCCGTTTCTAGTTTAACATTATTCATCGCTATTCCATTTGATTTATAACGAGTTTGGTTATTTTCATTTTGCAAATGCTGTTTGGATCTTTTAGTTTTCGAATTATGTTGTTGTTGTTCATTATAAAATTTTGGTGATAAATATAAATGATCATCATGAGTTTCATTGGTAATATTAGTGATGCTCATTAGATTCTCATTTCCATGTACATTGATTGTAGTTGTACCATTCGTTTGTCTGGCCATAAGATCTGACATCGGTGTAGTTGTAACAACAATGGATGGCGTTATAGCGGAAGACGCTAATGGTGTAGCTGCCATACGTTAATTTTTTTTAATATTAATTTTGATTCGTTTTAAAATCAAAATCGAATCGGCCAAATCAATGTGGATGATGATAGCCTTTTCGTAGATGTGATCGAGTGATTCACGTTGCATTTAATAGTCGTTAAAAATTTTTTTATTCTTCATTTGCGTAATGATCTATAGTTTAGCCATAAATCAATGAAAATAGTCTTGCTAATCAACAACAAAGAAACCTGAAAAAAATATAAATCAATTAGTTAGACAAAAAACAAATTTTTTCCATTGCAAACCCTTTTTTTCGAAGTGAAAAATCTCACCGATACAGCAAAACGGTCCAATTATTGAAATAGAATTTTTTTTTAAATCACAACACCAGTCACAATTAACAATCTCATTTGAGAAAAAAGAGAAAAATCCTCGATATCAGAAAAAAAACTCACGCCGGGATAAACACACACGCCAACAATTCATATAGTGTATATTGAAGATGGAATTAATGGATGAATTGGACACAAAAAAAATATATTTCATTTCTCATTCATCATCAATTATCTATTTTGGAATTGGCAATATTAAAAAAAAAATTCTGGTATTGTCGTCGTTTTTTTTAGTTGATATGAGTAGAACCACTAGATTTCGACATAGAAATTCACATTTTTAATGGAGCAGGAAACGCTAGCCCAGCGAGAAAAAAAGAAAAAAAAAGCTTCTCGCTTACATACATGCACACAATATACAATCAAAAAAAGAAAAAAACTACGAGAACAGAACACACAAACAACAGACACACGGGTATAAACAGAGAGAAATAGAAAAACTAGAAACAGGCAGAAGCATATATTGAGACAAACCACAGTAGCAAGAGTGTATATACAAAAATGATGATGATAGAAGATATATTCCCAATGTGTTAGATTTTTTTTTGTTGTTGAAAAAAAAGTCCAATAGATCCATCCATCGACCAATCTATGCCTTATTATTATTGCCTGGGCATACAAAACATACACACACACATAAAGCATAAGGATAGGATAGTTAACACACACACACAGGCAAAAAGGGAGAAAGAGAATGTAAAAGCTGATGATGATAATAACTATTGGTGTGCCTTCTGTTCGTAATAATGAAAAAAAATTCACCAATCGTTGGTGGTGGTGGTGGTGGTGTGGGAGAGTTACTTATTTTGATCTGGCTTGGCAATCTCGATTTGCAACTCCACCACCATCATCATCATCATCAAAAACATTTACCAACCATGATATATTTCCATTCTTTTCTTCTTCACTTCCTTTTTTTCTTGTTCTTTTGTTGATTGAAGTATTAAGTTTGAGTTTATAAGCTCAATTCTATCGGTGTCGTCTACCGTAAATATAGTAATTTTCATTTTTTGATTAACAATATGGAGTTTAATCAATATATAAAATAGTTCACAATGATGCAAGTAAAAAATCAAAATTCGGTATGAATTCAAGCATCACATATGAAATCAATTTGGAATAAAATTGTGACATACCAATGTGTCACAAATGGATTTTATTTTGGTAAGAGTACAACATCGACACCTGGTCGATTACCCGTTCAATAATACGACTACCACCACCACCACCAACTGCTATGAATATTTTTGATTCGAATCAATCAATCAAAAAAATCCTTTCATATGTCCAGCCGACTAGCAGTTTACGTGAATATAAAGCGACCTCGTGGTGAGCAAAAGCAACATATCACCACGGCCATATGAAATAGTAATTATCATGGCAAAAAAAAAATTAGATACAGTACTCATTCTGGATACTCTGATTCAGATTATACTCATTTATTATTATTATTGGTCGGAAAAAACGAATTTATCGAAAAATTGAAACAAGAGAAAAAAATTCCGGTCATCATAACAAGAGATAATCCAAAACCCGGATCGGATCGGAAAAAAGCGCGCCATTACCGAAGATTGTGTTGCATATTACCACTTCCACTGTTATTTATATTATATTAAATCTTTTTGACCAATCAGACGACGTTTGTAAAAATGTAAACAAATACAGACGACAGAGAATATATTACTTTTAATGAATGGAATGAAAATTGTTAAACTCATACTGCTATAGTAGTAGTAGCATCAGCTGTGAATGAATAGGTGGAGCTAAATTAAAATTGACACGCGTCGACGTGCAGACGATTCTTTTTTTTCATTGACAAAAAAAAATTTCAATTCGTGACTTGTCTATGCCCTCCCTCATATAAGCAATGGAATAAAATTGGTGTTGCAATTTTCTATTATAAAAAAAGCGTAACATTCACAAGCATAGGCGATGCTGAAAATTACGCGCCTTTTCTCTCTCATTCATTTGGCCAATCACTTTTTGCCATGATTTGATATCGTCTCCCCTTCTTAAACATTCATGTACGTTCATATAAACACAAAGAGCGATTTTGGTTGTTGTTGTTGTTGTTACATTTCATTGCATTTATATATTGTTATAATAAAATATAAAAAAAATACACTGCCATTGATGATTATTGTCGTTCATTATAGCCATATTTTGGTTTAAATGGAACTTAATGAAATGAAATATATACTAACAACCTGGGCGCCATCTGTCCATGTAATGTTTTGCCGATATGTTTTTCTTTTAATGTATGGACAGAAATGTCATAAAGGGCAATCGATACGCACAAGGTCAGAGTCCATAATCCTTAATTAATATATATGAGAATTAAGTTCAAAATCTAGATACGTGCATTGTTCATTAAAAGAAACAAAGACAAATCTCACTTACCTTATTTTATTATTGATATATGATGATTTAAAAAAACAAATCATGGATTTGACCGGTTCACATAAAGTAATATATCAATTCAATTCAAATCAAATCAATTATATAACATAAAATTCATATATATAAGAATTAAGTTTTTTAAAAGGGAATTAAAATTTTAAAGAATTTCATTATTGTCTCTAAAATGTACACTTGCTAGTTGTGGAGAGTGTATTTGTTCTTTATATGTATGTGTGCTATTTATGAACAGACCAAGAACAAAGAAGTTAAGACAAGTCAAATCAAGTGTAGAAAACCAAAGAAAAAAATTGAGTTTCCAGTTAGGTCTGGCATAGCTTCTTTTTTTTCAATAAATCCACAACAGCAGCACCAGCAACTTTTTTCTTTTTGAGTATTGACAACTTTTTTCTTTGAACATAATAGTTGTAGTGGTAATATCAGGAGAAAACAAGACCAAAGAACTAATGGGCTGACCATTCTAAGACATTTTTTCGATTCAATTCACATATATACAATTTATGAATTTAAAAAACAACGAAAAAAAAGGTCTAAAAACATTTTATTTTAACCCCCTTTTTCTCACATATACACACACACACACAAAAACACAAAGCTAAGAAAAAACGAAAAAAATGTCAAGCAAACTTGGAACATAAACTGGGACTTAATAGAAATCAAACACACACACACACATACCAGATTCAGTATTGAAGATTGATCTATTTGAATGTATGACTAGAAATAAAAGATAACCAAAAGACAATCCAAGACAAATACAAACAAACGAGTGTGTGTGTGTGTGTGTGTGTGTGTAAATTTGGCAATTCAAGTGGATCTCGGTTGCACAAATAAACAGTGACAAACACACACACACACAAACATATAATGCATAGAAAATTGTATATAAATCGGAATTGAACAAACATGACGCCCGAGAGGATCATTTTGATAATCAATGGATAGATTGATGGCAACCTAAACCAAAAAAATAAAATAAAATTCTATTCCTATAAATACGTGTGCGCGCACGTTATATTTATCATCATCATCATGATAAATATATGGTCTGCTATTCGAAATCATACGGCACACATTTTTTTCCGTTGCTTCTGCTTGTTGATTTTTAATAGATAAAATTTTTCTTTCCTTTGTAATAATATAACCATTTGAAATTGAAACAAGAAACCCAGATCCAGCTGTACATGGATAAATATCGGTTGAGTAAAACAATAACAATAACAATAAGTTGGTAGAAAGAAAATTCAATAGCATTCCATCATCATCATCATGCCAGGTCATCAAACGTTTTACAAACACACATACACATCTGGTGTTTAGAATCATCGAACATGATGCAAATATGATGATATTCGACATTAATCAAAATCATAAATCAATAATCGAAAAAAAAGAATAGATCGATACGAAAACAACATTAATAGAATTGAATTTATGAATCTTACCTTGATTATTGGAATATGATCCAAGAATTATGCAATAATCGGTCTTTGTAAACAATTCATCAAACACAGCTAAAGAAAAGAAAGAGAACCATGAAAATGAAAAATCGAAACAACGATAAAAATCCAAACCATACATCAAACTTTCAATGCACGAGTAATGAAAATGAATGTGTAATGAAAGAACCAACCAATTTCGACGACAGCAGTAATTGTCTCTCTTTCTTGTTTTCGGTTTGATGGTGGTGCTGAGGTGTGCGCGCGAGTCGGCGGCTACCAAACTAACCAAAATGTTAAAACCAAGCCACCAGCCAGAGCAGATAAACACTATTGAATTGAGCACAGATTTGCCTAACCCCCCTTATACTCCTCTTATTATGTCGATGTGTATACGGCCGCCATTAAGGATTCAGCCCTGGATTTCTTGATTGGATGCTACATCATCACTCACATTCATTGATCAGGAATGAGGGGAAAATAAAGGACCTTCGAATGTTGTTCCTACAATAATCGATAGTGTTCTTCTTCACTTTATTGATCGTGATGGTAAACACACTAAATGGAAATTTCCTAAGAATTGGAAACATATCAAATCTAACCAATTTATTTTAACTTGTTTTACATGTGATAATCTAATATTTTTATTATTGTATAATAAGTTACAATATTATGATCTATTCATTACTATGACCGGACAAAAATTTCGAAAGGAAATCTTTAGGATTTTGATGTTCATTGAAATAGGCCATCACATGCATATGAGATTTAAATTTATTGATTGTATCATTCAATTCCATTTGACCACGAATGACCAACATATCGATCACACGTACATCAGTTATATGTCGATTTGCTAGGAATAGTTCACGAACTTTATTGCGCATCTGTTTATCATTGACTGGTAATTCCATTTCATAGCAAATATATGGTATTTGTCGATACCAAGCTCGATATAGATTCAAAACACGACGACGAGCTTCCGTTTGATTCAATGATAATACCGGCTTGACTTTACCACCCAAATGTTTGACCAGTTGATTTGAAGCCATCTATACAAAGAAAAATGTTTCATCTATATTGGAAATTTTATCATAATCAAAGGTTACCTTTTTCGTTGTTAGCTAAAAAATTGAGAATATAAACCAAACAAATGACATCAAGTTTAATATATAAACAAAACAGCTCAGCTGCATTCACTCACATGTTTTGCAGCACTGTAGCCATCTATAGCTCAACAAAGGTGACATTCGATTCCATTCAAATACAACGTATTGTTATATTTTTTGCTGCGCATGAATTTTCATTTGTTTTCTCAGCAGCCATTTATAAATGCTAATAATATGACGCAATTAATAAGAATTTATTTATTTATAAACAAATCTATTGAAAACCTAAATCCACGATGAAAGGATATGAAACCTTTTTTCAAACGATAAAGCCAATTCTAAAAAATCAAACAGATCTGATTGTTTCGGTCATACACTGGGTTTTGGTACAGGATTTTGATTTCAAATGCATCGCCGTCGATAATCAGGTATTTAAAAAGACGTTTATATGACGATTATTGTATTAATACTTTCATTCTTTTTCAAAGCTAAAAGCTGAATATCAAAACAAAAGTGGCAGTGAATTATTACCGATCGGATGGAATAACAATTGCAATCAATATAATTTGATTTATCGTTCGGCCATTTTGGAAACAGAAAACATTTTTTTGAATTGTGTCGCCGACGAAACTGATACCGATATAATTAAAGTGACCGTTTCTAATGCTTCATCCACTTCAAATGATGATCAATACCGATTTTCAATCGCTAAAAAATCATTTCTCAATTCGAACGACAAGATTTTTGAAACATTTGATAATGATAAGGTGAATCGTCTGGCCACACTCATTCGTCAAAACATGTCAAATTTCAATTGTCAAAAAAAGCCTATAGTTGCTCCTTCATCATCAACAACTGAAAATTCATCGTCTCGTGATGATCACGGTAATCTCCCATTTTCCAAATTTATTCCTACTCCCGCTCAACCTCGATCGATTCTGGAAGATGATCCAAATCGCTTAATTTATCCACCAATTGGCCGTGGTGATTTAGGTAAATCTTGCTTATTTTTGTATTCTCATTAGAATTATTATCATTCTTTTTTTTAAATAGATCCTTTCGGACAAGGAATCGGTGGTGGGATGTTATTCGACCCATTCTCTGGAAATCGTTTTCGACCTGAACGTGGTCCACCTGTGAATATGCCACGTGGAGCATTGCCGCCGGGTGCTCGTTACGATCCTGTGGGGCCTCTACCTGACGCTCGTTTTTTTAGGTAATCGATTTTTTTTCATTATACTAATACTAATAAATTGCTAAAAATTTATATAGACCTGATCCTGACCATTTACCTCCGCCGCGTGGACCTGGTTTCGATAGAAGCTTTTTTTGATTTGTAAATGTTTGCAGTTTTCACATCGATACAATCGATTTTCTTTTTAAAATATCGAATAAAAAAACATGTTTAATCAATTGTAAGTTGGAAATTTTTTTTTCTTTCAAAGTTATATTATCACACAACAACTATCGCGCTTCAGTCTTTGGCTGTTTTCCAGTTTGGCTATTTTATATCACAAACCAAAGTTGTATTTCATTTCATTTTTTTTTGAATTTAAGTACACACACTATTCATTTGCGTAACTACGTCTATAAGTTGTTTTTTTCCTTTCAATGTTCGAGCTTTAGCAATCGCGTCATTAGAATGCTAAAAAACTCATATTACTTGGTCGAAAACTGGTTTGTGTTTGTTGTCAAATTAAAAGACAACATTTTCCTCATATTGTCAATTGTTTTTTCAATAAATTTATTTTTTAATTTTTATTTTTTCTATTCTCAATCAATTCAAATCAGTCAATTTTTGCTCTAAAATGGAAACTAAAAAATCTCAAACTCGACAGCAATCACCACCAATGGTCAAACATTATTTGGCCATTTATAATGCTGTACAATTTATTGGGTTTGTTATTATTTTCAAATATTGATTAGCTAATTCATCGAACTTTATTCTCATAGATGGGCTTATGGATTATTTCTGACCATACGGTTCTTATTGTTTTCGCCTGAACGTCATAATTATCGACTACTATGGGAACATTGTTCCATTATTATAACTATTTTTCAAACTTATCAATTAATTGAAGTATTCCATGCCATGATTGGTTTTGTTCGATCAAATCCGTTCACAACATTTACCCAAATTTTCTCTCGTTTAATGTTGGTTTGGGGAATATTAATTCCGTTGTCCGAAGCTCGATATTCGATCGGTGTACCGATGTTATTGATCGCCTGGTGTATCGCCGAATGTACACGATATGCTTACTATGCCTTAAACATTTATGATGCCGTTCCGTACATTTGTACCTGGCTTCGTTATACTCTATTTATTGTACTATATCCAATTGGAGTTTCTGGTGAACTATTTACCACTTACGCTGCTCTTCGACCGATTCGCCAACAAAAATTTCTCTCGTTCGATTTACCAAACAAATTAAATTTCTCATTCCATTATGATGTGTATTGCATAATATTCATGCTTAGCTACATTCATTGTAAGTATTGCCATTTGAAACCATATAGTCCATTTGTTTATTTTCTTTTTTTAGTTTTTCCCCAGCTTTATCTTTACATGTTTGGGCAACGAAAAAAGATTATTGGTTCATCTAAACAACCGATAAAGCAGGATTGACTAGTGGACCAAACCAATAAAGAAGTGAATACTGATGATAATACAAATGATGATTACATCGAATGATTTTTGATCAAATTAAATTGAATAAATTTGAATAACCATTCCATTTATTTCATTTAAATTCTGTTTAAATTCATCGAATTTAATTTAATATTATTTCTGTGTGTGTGTGTGTGAATTAATATCATATATTTGATCTAATAATTATGGAATGATGATATGTCTATGTAAGCTGAATGTAAGGAATATTCTAACTCAATTCATGCGGGTGTGATTAGTTTATAAACTTGAATAAATATGAATTTTCTGACGCATGCTATTTCGGAAATTATATTTTTAATGCATTCTTTTCGCAAACGATGATGTCGATGATGCTGATGATAATGAATGTTTGATTGAATGATTGAATGCAAGCATATTTTACTTTTTACTTTTTAATGAAAATAATGATGATTAATAAGTTCCCAGTTGGTCAAACAGACCCTTGTTGTTTATCGACCGAAACGATTTGACATACGTAGCTTATCACGTTTACCAAAACGATTGGCCATATTCAAAAGTGGTGTACGGGCCACACGACGATCCACTGATTGAGATGATGATAATGATGACGAGATTGAACTACTTCCGTCACCTTTGCCATTGCTCACAATGAATGCTCGAATCAATTTTGGTGCAGTAATCGGTGATGAACCTGACAATAAAAATGATGTTTGGTGTGGTTGTTGTGGTATTCGATTCATAAGCCAATCTAAATCGATTGGTTCCTGAATTCTCATTGATGATTGTTGTTGCGATTGTTGTTCACCATCGCCAAAGTTATTAGATCCTATGTTTGTTGTTGGAACTAAAAGTGCTGAAGCCGGATTCTGGCTCAAAGATAGTGACGATGGCATTGAAAAAATAGATGGTTCGACTAATTGAATAGATGACGGATTTGATCTTTGTGTCATCATCATCGTTGATGGATTAGAGACTTCATTGCATTGAATATCGCTTGGTGCACATTGTTGGCCAGCTAATTGGGGCTGTTGCTGTTCAATATCTTCGCCTATTGATGATGAAGATGATGGAGATGATGAAGCACAAATGATTACCATCATCATACTAGAGGCCATCATCAATAAGGTCAACGAGAAACTTTCCGTTGACATTTTTTACCAAACGATTGAATTTTTTTTAAAAGAAAACTTTCAGCTTCCGGTAGCTAAATAGATATTATAATATAGCGCTTTTAAATGATCGCTTTTTATATCATCTTCAATCTGATATTGCCATTCGAATTTGAGATCCATCTTGAAGGCGGAGACTAATTCTGGAATGTTATGATATTTTGGAATTCATGCGTCGTACGTAATGGATAGGTTAAGTTGGATGTTTTATTATTTACTGTATTTATGCGTGTGTTTCTTGATTGGTCGATTCTTTTCCATGGAAAAAATGAAACCAAATCGTGAATAAACGATCCTTTAATGATAGATTTCATTTTTATCAGAAAACTTTCAAATAATATAATTTATGGATAATAATTTTTTGGCAAAAAAAACACACACACACAAATCTCAAAAATCTGAAAAACTATAAAAAATGCCTGTTCAAATAATTCTATGGAAGGTTGTTGTTGATGATGATGATGATTATGGGTGGATATGGATTTGAAACGAAAAAAGAAAAATTTAATTTTTTTTTTTGAAAAAATGAAAATACAAATTATGAAAAACAAACAAAAAAAAACAAAAGAATATTGAAAAATATTAAGATCAAATCGCAACAATCTTCAAATTATGGCAAAGTAATTGGCCAACAAGGAACAATCTGTGAGACAATCTCAGATTATGGGAATGGATGTCACGTATGTAATTTTAAAAAAATCGCTACATTTGCCGTTTGTTTTGATTAACCACGAAACTTATCGATCATCAGAAAAAAAAGTTGCTCTATGAAATGTTTCATTTCTCTCAAAGGATTAATTTTCAAAAAAAAAAAAATTTGAATATTAAAAATTCAATTTTAATCTAGCTATATATTTTTTAAAATAAATGCCATAACCAAACATTTTCTTGATTAGTTTGTTATTTATCAAATTGATGTAAAACAATCAAAAAGTAGATCCCGGTATATAACTTTTTTATAATTACTCAGAATTTATTTAAACTTTTATTTTTTGGCTTATCAATTATTGAATCAAGAATAAAAACCAGAATTCAAGTTATAATATAACTGATTGAAAAAATTCATCAAACTAAAACACACACAATCAGAATTCCGTTTTCGTATCGTATCGAACATTCACTATGATGGGCAAAGATTTTTCATTTGTACCATCGACCAAACATGTCCATTCTCCTTGATCTTCATCGATTCGAGCTCCCTGAATCATCAGACTACAATCACCACCATCACGACCAGAAATAGCGTATCGATACCGGGAATCCACTACAATGGATTGGGAATCTTTCATCCAACTACATTTCAAATGAGGAAGAACACGACATTCTAACAGGAAATTACCACCTTGTCGTACGGAAATCGGTTCAGGTTCTAGAACAAAAGTAATTGGAGCACCGGTTGATGAATCATTGGTAGCCGATTTCATTTCTCGGTCAGTAACAGTCAGAATCCAATTACGAACCAGCCAAATGTTCTCCTGATCGGTTCGTCGATCACTTCGTGTCAAATTCAAGCCATTCAAATCAAACCATACTGAATCCAGACCTTGAGTAGCAATAGCCGTTGATGGTGAATGAATGAGGCCAAACCAAACGTTCTGAACCGGTTCTATTTGATACAATTTTTGTAAGTTCAATGCAGTTGAAGGAAATTGTTGTAAATCGATCCACACAATTTTGATATCGTCCAAACGGATTAAATCAACGGGTTCATCCGATTGAATATGATTCTGTATGTCCGAATTCTGTTCATCGTCATTATCATCAGATATTGACGACGGATTTAACCAGATTTCATTTTCACGACTTATATTTTGTATTGTTTTGGTGAGAATCTTGAAGAAATACAATCCAAGCGGTGATGATTTATCACCAACTGCAACCAATTGATATTTGTTGGGGTCATGAATCTCTGGCTTATAAAGATTGGTATCTTTGAGTTCATGCATTACTAGTCCACGGTTTTCTTGTATCCAATTGATGATATCCTGAGCCATGATAGCCTGTGTTGGTTCCAAGGACATCACCGACGATGATAGTGGAGGGAAAAATATTTGCGATTTTTCTAAACGACGAACTAGAGACATTTGTCCCGGTTGATTGAGTCGAAATTTGGCTGCAAGCTATAAGCATTATTAAAAGATAATTGTATAGAATAAAAATAACATTGAAAGTAAATATTTGAAGGCAAATTGGCCAATGTCAGAAAACTATTTACCTGTGGATCATGAACGACAAAAAACGGAGGACTAGGAGCCATTAGTTTGGCAGCTTGTTGAAATTGTGCAAATGCAGGCGCTGTAACATCGGGATAATAGGCGATAATTTTAGGCTCTAACACGTGCTCATAGGCTTTCTTGTCTAATTTGCCTTTAATCGTTTGATATGGCGATTTGGAAATACGTTGTTCCAAATGAGCAAGGAAACGAACCAAAGTTGAGGGATCTCGGCGACCATAATAAGGTATGGCATGTCCGTCATTGTTGACAATTGTTATGTTAGTTAGAGCAAGTGAAACTTGTGATAATTTGAATGAACAAACACGATAATCCAAACCGGATAATTGCGATCGAACATTGTTAATAAAAGAATCTTCGTTTTCATCAGTTTTGATCAAAATATATTTCTGAGTGTTTGTAGATTGTTCGGACAAAGTCAACAATGATTTTACGTCATTTTCATTTAATTGACAAATCATAGATTGATCAGATGCTGCTAATGATGGCCGTGTTTCAATCAAATCAAGAATGTTATCGGCTCGAACTGATGAACAAATTATAAGAATTACAAGAACAAATTTATAGACTTCCATCACAACAAAGTTTAAAAAATCAATAATTAAGATGAAATTTTTGTTGAAGATGTGAAACCAACAAAACAAATTTTGAGAAATAAAAAAATTCAACCGGCTTTAAGCCGAATTAAATAGTGTAATCAGTTCATAAAGTCATTCGACCATTTAAAAATAAAACATGAGTGTATGATTCAATATCAAAGTGATAGATATGGTCAAATCATCATCATCATCATCATCCACATCATGAAATGCAACTTGTAATCATAAATAATGAGAGGGCGATAAGTTTGTTGTTTTTGTTGTTTGCGTTACTCATGATGACAATCAAATTATGATTATCACCAAAATGCTTCATTAGCAACAACGGAAAAATCTATGAATGATGATAATGGGCTATAAACCATAGAATATCACATTACCTCCCATGGAAAGGAAAAAAACGTAAATATTTTTCAAATAAATGAGAAAAATATAGACTCTCAACCAATAATTCAAATTTCACTAATTCAGTGTCCAAATATTTATGAGAAATCCTTTACCAAGAAAACATAATTTTCACAACCCAGTGGCAGATATTGCCAACTGTTTTTCTGTTTTTAAAAAATTTTAACCAAATTTCACATTGTAATCGACATGATTGATGGCTTACCAGAGAGAAAAGATAATCAATTGTGTAAGAGACCAAATGGACCGAATAAATGATATTTGAGATATGTCAAAAAAAATGAAACAAGAAACATATCTTGTTTGGTTTCAGTTGAATGGTTACGTCGTTATCATTATCATCAACAGGATGAAACGAGAAAAAATTATTAATATAAATGAATGGTGATTGGAACGAAAAAAATTGTCATCTTGGCATGTGTTGTTACACAACCGGTCTGTCATTATTATTACTGACAATCCGTTCACTACTATTCACTAATTTTTTTGTTCATTAGCAATCTTGATCACAGATGAAAAGAACAATCTCGATTGATTCAGTTGGTTTTAAACTTGTTTGAAATATTGTGACATATTGGTGTTGGATCAATCAATTCGAATTGATCGTATCAAAGTCAAAACAACAATAATCTAAAACATGTGGAAACGGCTACAATATTTATGGAAAAAAGTTTTACCGCAACAAGTGATTCGAATTGTTATTTTGTGTATTGCAACAGTGACCGTTGTATTCGATATAATTACTTTGCCCATCTATTTATTATGGCATAAGCCATGGCGTCTATGGCATCTCATCTATCGAAATCGTTCGCTTCAAGATGTTGATTATCCAGATGATTTGGTTCGA
Organism: Dermatophagoides farinae; assembly: GCF_024713945.1. Classification (NCBI taxonomy): domain Eukaryota; kingdom Metazoa; phylum Arthropoda; class Arachnida; order Sarcoptiformes; family Pyroglyphidae; genus Dermatophagoides; species Dermatophagoides farinae. Next base: position 3,579,523 of record NC_134679.1, on the reverse strand, counting down.
AAATCTACGCGCACACATTTACCTGAATTTTACCTAGACGATTGTCAAACATTGGATGAAGCATTCGAAAAAGGTTATGAAATTTTCGGACCTCAACATTCATGCCTAGCTTGGCGTCCTATTCTACAGCGTGAATCGAACAAACAAAATGATATAAACATACCGTATCGATATAAACTAGGCGAGTATCAATGGATGACTTGGAAAACATTAATTGATTCTATCAATCAATTCGGTAGCGCCTTACGTCGAATGCTTTCAGCTCAAAAAGGAGACAGAATCGTCATTTATGCTGAAACAAGTTATCGATGGTTCATTTCAGCTCAAGCCATTATCAAGAATGGTTCTGTTGTTGCCACATTATATCCGACATTGGATAATCAAGGAGTTTATGATGCAATTAAAGAATGTGAAACCACAATCATTGTAACCACTAACCAACTTCTCAAAAAATTGATTGAACATCCACGTAAAAGTGAAATTTTTCAACAATTGCGTTATCTTATTGTTTTAGACCAAAAGGAAGGACAATATGAAAGTAACAAGGACATTGAACGTTTCAATTTGGAATTGAACAATAATAATCAAAATGATGTTCAAATCATCACTTATGAACAGATGCTCCAAGCTGGTGAAAAAAATTTTAATTTTACAAAAAATGACCCGGATGATTTAGCAGTCATTATGTACACTTCTGGTTCTGGTGGCCGACCCAAGGGTGTTTTAATGACACAGCGAAACATCATAGGATTGTTCAAAGGATGTATCGGATTGCTCGAGTTTTTCTTGCACGAAACATGCCGTCACGTATATATTGCATACCTACCGTTAGCTCACATTCTCGAATTCGGTGTCGAAACATTTGTCATTTTACTTGGTGCTCGCATCGGTTATTCAAGTCCACATACATTAACCGATTTGAGCGCAGCATTAATGCCTGGCTGTAAAGGTGATGCTACATTGTTGCGACCTACAGTTATGGCCTGTGTTCCTTTGGTTCTAGATAGAATACGAAAAACCATCTTGACCAGACTAAATCAACGTGGGTTGTTGGCTGTTAAATTATTCGAATTCATTGTTGAATACAAATATTTCTGGATGGCAAAAGGCTTCCAGACACCTTTATTGGATCACATTTTCCTTCGTAAGTTCAACGAATTATTGGGTGGCAATCTGATTGGTATGTTATCGGGAGGGGCTCCATTGGCCCCAGATACTCAGAAATTGATTCGAGCTTGCATGAACATCATATTTATACAAGGCTATGGCTCAACCGAGACTGTTGGCGGTGGTTTGTTCATGGATACACATGATTACTCATTGGGAAAAGTTGGTGGACCACAATTTGGTACAAAAATCAAATTAGTAGATTGGACGGAAGGTGGATACACAATAACCGATAAACCGAATCCTCGTGGGGAAATTCATTTGTCCTGTGAATCATTATCGATTGGTTATTTCAAATTGAAAGATGTGGATCGTAAAGCCTATTATGAAGATCATCTAGGCATTCGATGGTTTCGAACAGGCGATGTGGGTGAAATGTTCCCGAATGGTTCGTTCAAGATAATAGATAGGAAAAAGGATTTTACTAAGCTTCAATTTGGCGAATATATTTCCCTTGGTAAAGTGGAAACTAAACTTAAGACTTCGTATTTGATCAATCAAATTTGTGTGCTTGCCGATTCTATGCGTGATCATTTAATCGCTATTGTTATTCCAAATCAAAAAGCAATTGAACGGATTTGGACAAGACAAATTGCCAACAAATGTCAAAACAATGAACGTGAAAATTTGAATCTAAATAATCAAAAACTACTGCAAATATTCAGAAAAAAGATGATAATACATGCTCGCCTGAATGGTCTACGTCGTTATGAAATTCCTAAACATTATCTGTTGGTGCAAGACGAATGGACAGCTGAAAATGGTTTAGTTACCGCAAGTTTCAAATTGAAACGAAAACAAATTCAACATTTTTATCAAGAAATGATTGAACAAATAATAGTTGAAAATTGTGAATGAATTATCTATTGTTAATGATCAGAATTCGTTTTAAATTTGAATTTTGTTGACACTAGACTTCATGCAAGAAGGGGCCGTCGAATAAACGGCTGATAGCGTCATCATCATCATCATCATCGGCTTTACATTGATCATTTTGAATTTGAATTTTAAATTTCATTATTATTATTTGATCCATTGAGATTGTATTATGTATTCCAAACATGTTCATGTGACGGCTACTGCTTTGGAAAAAATTCCATGTTAACGATACTTAAATAATAATATTTAGCAAAAAAAAAACTCATGTTGATCTTGTCAATTTTTAGTAAATCCTTTTGGATTTATAAGTTTATCAAGAATATCGAATTTCAGACATAAATATAAAAATGATTCTGAAAAATTTGCCGGACATTATGACGCGATAACAAGAGAAAATAAACTTGAAGTAATGAAACACCAAACAAAAAAAAATTTCTCGTTGATTATTTGAAAAGGGAATTTAAAAATAAAAAATTATTGTGATGTTTTAGTCGAGGCAAGATCTCTAGAGATTTTCATTCCTTTGGTGGTACCAAAAATTGTTAATTTAAGCGAATCATTAAAAGTAAAGTGATTTAAAAAACATAAATAATTTTTTTAATTAATATTTAGCTAATTGAAAATATTTAAAATTTTGTAGTACATTTTTTAAAAATTTATTGTTACCAAAAGATAAGTCTTGAATTGTTGGCTTATAAGTTGAGGTTGGAAAATAATTTCAGGGTTAAAAATGAACAGGAGGCAACGGCGCATACAAAAAACAAGTCAAAGTTGCAAAAAAATTGGGAAACGGGTGTATAATGGGGTTTGTGGTACAATGACAATGACCAGATACCAAAAAAAAAATTTGGCTGTTTTTTGTACAGAATGTCCATCCAAAAAAGGGAAAAAGGGTCACGATAACAAAAATAAAAAATAATGAAAAAGTGGATAAAATATTTCACAATATTGATAAAGAATAAATCAATGATGTAATAAGTGTCAAATTTTAAGTGAAATCAAAAAAATCTTTTTAGTCTTTGGCAACACAACAACAATAATAAGCACAAAGATTCAATTATCCATTGGCCGATATGAAGAAGCTGCCCATGTTTGTCACATATAAGATTATGGTTCGATAATATTCTCTTTACTAGGATGATTGTTTTGAAATTGTATTAAAGTGCGTCGAGCATCCTCTTCCAAAGATTGTAACCGTGCTTGACGCCATTCACGACGTTTTTCGGCTTCTAATGCTCTACGTTGTACAGGAGAAAGGCAAGCATATTCTTGTGATTGTATATCAATGCCTAAGTTTAACATTTTTTCAATGTATCGTTTTTCAGCTTTGGCAGTTCGAAACACTCGTTTTTGCTGATGTTCGCTGATCACTCCATCTTCAGTGGTAGTCTCCGTGTAGAAAATTTCTTTCGTTTCTTCATCAAAAGGCTTATTCTTATCAAATTCATCAAGATTTTCCTCATCATTATCATCATCGTTATCATGAATATCTTGATTGGCCAAATACTTTGATGAATTAAGCACGCTGTCTTTGAATTGTTGTAGCTCATCGTTGGAAAGAAGAATTTCTTTTCTTGATTGGGAATAGGATTCTACTTTACGTACTGTTTCCTTGGTCGTTATTTCAGCTTCAGGTGTATCGACTAAACGTTCTGTTTTGGTGATTGTTTCTTTGGTTTGCTGCTGATGGTGATTAGGTTGTGGAGGCGAAATTGGTACTGATTGTTGGCCAGAAGATTGCTGTGAACTCGCAGGACTTGTAGCGCGTTCGAAATGGCGTTTTTTTTCACTGAAGGACATCCACTCTGGATGCTCTAATTTAGTGTTGGGCGTCAAGTTTGTTGCTTTATTGCTAATAGCAGCATTCAATAATAAGTCTGGTTTTTTCGGTGGCACTGGTGGCTTGGCTCCAGGCATTTTTGATGTCAGAAGCGGATCCAATGCTGGTGAAGATTCTGATGTTGATGATGGGTGTTCCGTAAATGGATTGATGGGCGATCTAGTAATCGATGGCGATGACTATGGTATCGCGGTTTTGTAAGCCAATGTATTAATTAGGCGATCAGCAATGACAGCAGAATCAGGCAAGTAAATTTCAGGCAAAAGGCAAGGAGAGGAGAGGTCATCATATATGAAATCATACAACAGAATATCAAAAAAAAAAATTAGCAAACAAAAGCTAAACTACTTGAAATAACAAAAGTTAAAAGGCACTAATTCTAAGTTTGTCAGGTAAAAGGTCAGGAAAAATGAAAAGTAAAGGCAGAGAAAATAACAACATAGAAAACAAAGTATTTGGATAAGAAACGAAAGAAAGCTGAAGAATCGATTGTTAATCAACTTACCATTGTCTGGTGTTTTTTCATAATGACTGTTGTCGTTTTTTTCTGCTCTGAAGAAGACTGTTTGTTAGACAAAGATGGGCTGGTTGGTGTGGTAACAAACACTGAATCTTGATCATCACCCGAACTGGGATGTTGCGGGGAAATGACAGGTGTGTTTTCTGGTGAGGACATATCATTTGCCATAAACGATGGCGAGTCGTTCATAAATGGAGATTGATGATTATTATTAATTACTGCATAATTACTGTTGGTATTAATGTTATTCTCATTATTTGCAATAGGAACCTGTTGTGGATCATAACCATCACAGACAAGAACACGAATACGTAGGCCTTGATTTCTCAATTCTTGAACGGCTTGATGATGAGAGACGCCCAATAAACTAGCATCATTAACTTCGATGATACGCATACCTGGTTTTAAACGGCCATCTCGTGCAGCTGCACCACCAAGATTTATTTGTGATATGAATATTCCTTCATCTTCTCTGTCAAAAGGATTTCCAGGTTGGCCATTCGCACCGCCTTTGATTTTCATACCCAATTTTTCGTTGGGCGATTTTTGAATGATAAATTCCTGAAATGATGACAGTAACGTGTGAATATTATTCATGATCGGAAAAGGACAACATACCTTCCAACCAGGTGGTAAAGGTTCATGACGGATTTTCAGCATCACCTGGTTAGGTTGTGAATTGGAATTCGAAGTTAATGCTTGAACAGCTTCAGCATGGGTTGCATTGGACATATCAATATCATTAACTTCAAGTATGCGATCTCCTATACGAAGTTTCGCCGTTTGTGAAGCTGCACCATCAGCGACAACTTTTGATACGTATATTCCGTGTTCACGACCATTATTACCAAAAGGATGACAAGAATGATCTAAAGTAAGAGAAAAAATCGAATATTCAATAGAAAGAAATCAATGGATTATAACGTACCAGAGCCACCAATGATACTTAGCCCCAATCCGCCATTATCACCTTTTTGTATGACAACTGCCTGAATTTGGAAAGTTAATCATGAATGTTAGTAAATTGAACCATCTCGAAAACACGAACCTCTTCTATCGTTGGTAGTGACATATTAGAATTATTATTCGTCACGCGTGTTACGGTATTCTCTGTGTAGGTAGTTTTGGTTAATACTTCAGTAAACACACCCAAATCATTTGGTGCAGGTGGAAACTGTGCTGCTAAAGATGTTTCCGTCACTGAATTATTCATGTTATTTGCAATCAAAGTGCCATCAGCATCACCTATAGGACTTCTTGATTCTAATAGTTAATTATTATGTTTAATTAAGAAAAAAATTAGAAATATGGGTTAGAGGGAATGAAATACAAACCCTTGTCATCTGAAACAGATGATCTGGCTACAGTGAGCGGCCGATTTTGTGGTGGTGGAACGGATGAACTTCTCGATGAAGATGTATTTGATGAATGATGATTGGTAATATTTTTTACAGCTGATGTTTGTAAGGCACTATTTAAACGATTATTAATAGATCGATTCGTTGATGATGATGAATAAGGATTCGAATCGGTATTGCCACGAAGACCAGGTAATTTAGCGTTAAAAATGGAACTCAATGGTTTGGATCCATGTGTAAATGATGGTGTAGATGGAGTGGAAATGGTACCAGCTGAACCAGTTATTCCACTATCTAATGCATTTGAATGTGAAAGGCTCGATACGGAGCCCAGTAATGGTCGTCGATATGATCCAGTGTATGATGGTCTATTGGCCATGTACGAGTTAGATGAATATGTTAGGCCAGTAGAATATTGTTGATAAGGAAGATTCTTCTCGGTAACTGGCACGCCTTCTCGTTCAACAACCAAACGAACAAATCTCTCCAGGCCAGTGATAATACCGATCACTTGATCATGATCAAGACCATCACAGCTAATACCATTAATTGATAAAATTTTGTCGCCAACTTTTAGTTTGCCATCCGATTCGGCTGGCCCACCTTCAAATATTCGAGATATGTAGACGCCATCATCATTTGGCCGATTGGATTCATCATCTTTGATGCCTGGTTTACCAGATGTTATACTGAACCCTAGACCGCCATCACTACGAATTAATGTTGTGTAAATGATTTCTTTACCCAATTGTTGTTGACATAATGGATTAGTAGTATTGCCAATATCTCCTGATGAATGTCGATTCAGATTTAATTTCGATGGGATTGGTTTAGCAGTCGTGGACGGAAGTTGTGATGATGAAACTGAAGATGTTGCTGATGGTTTTTTATCTCCGAGAGGAGGTCGTAAGACCGATTTCAATGGTTGCTGTGCGAGCGTACTACTATCGTTTGAATTGGTCGTACTTTTTGATATGACTGATGTTCGTACCGGAGGTACTGGAGGCACTTTATTTATTCCGGTTGATGGTGCAACGGCTGGTGAAGAAATCGAATGATTAGTAATCATTTCTCGCTCGACTAATAGCCAAAATTCTTCGCCAGCTGACTTTAGTCGCTGCACAGCATCATGATGGTCGATCCGTGAGAAATCATAATCATTTACGGCCAGAATTTTGTCACCAACTTTCAGACCAGCAATTTCCGCTGGACCATTTTCAGTAACACGTGATACGAAAATTCCTTCATCATCACCTTTATAAGGAGAAGAACCGAGGCCTCCTGCTATTGATAATCCCATTGATTGACCATGTTTTTTTAATTTCAAACGCAGTTCTTTTGTCACATTGGCTAATATTGGACCATTTTGAATTTCGATTATAGGTTTTATTGTTATTGGAGGCTGAGGTTTCTCTACATTCGTCTTGGATAAAATGTTTACAATTTTTTCTTTTTCTTCTTTTGTTGAATTTGTATTGACACGTTTGTTTTTGAGATGATGTGGTGTATCTCGACGATGTAATCTTGTGTTCAGCTTTTCCACCGGTGCATCGTCATCCTCATCATCTTGACGTTCATGGTGATATTGATGAGGATCGATGGAATTGAACGATTGAGTGTTTGATACAATGTTTAAATCGTTTTCAAAACCAACATGACGTCCTACTTTTTGTGTGGTGCTTGTATGATTTGAATCAGTATGGACAACATGTTCTTTAGTTTGATCAGCTACAGTAGAATCGAGACCAGAGGCATCGACAAAATCCTGAAAAGCTCGATTGTGGAAATATGAACTGCTAAGAGCAGCTGCAGTTGCAGCTGAATGGACAGGTTTCTGTTCCATTGGTTCGATAGGTTCATCGGCATTAGTATCATCATCTTTAATTATGACAGAAGATTGTGAGCTATTATCTGTATCTTGGTGATGATTTTTGAAACGATGTGGCAGTTCTAGTTCGTCATTCTGATCAACACTCGATTCTTTCTGATTTTCATATTCAACATTTGGCGTTTCTAGCTGATGTTGCTGTGTGGCATTATTGTCACGATTAGCAAACAATTTCAAATGACGTGCTTTCAATTCTCGAGGATGTGGGGTATCGTGACGAACAAAATTTGGTTCAGCACTGGTTCCAGACGCAGAAATTAATGGGTCACTATCGTCATCAATAACATCATCACCTTCTTCGTCGTCTAGGTCGACATCAAATTTAACAGAAGAATGCCGTGGTTGATCCCAGTTTAATGAATTCACACGTTCGAGTGAATTTTCTTCAAATGCATCTGTAAAAATGAAAATTATAAAATTCATAAAAATGATGAACAAGGAAAAAATATAAATACGTACCGAATTGCAAATCAGTTTTGAAATCTTGTTGTGGTAATAGAAAACAAGTGAGAATTTTCTGTCCAGTATTCTCATCAACATCCGTCTGGAATTTCAACAATGGTTGTGATTGATTTTCGGCTAACCAAAGAGCTTTCAAATTTAATGCAGTAATCGAATATGGAAGAAATGGAATCTTGTTGCCAGATATATCCAAAACACGAAGTTCTTTAAGTTGGCCTATTTCAGGAGGAATGGATGTTATTTGATTTTCGCGAAACGAAAGAACACCCAGACGAGTTAAATTGCCGATTTGTGGCGGAATTTCTCTAAGAAAATTTCGATCAACATTAAAATTCGTAAGCATGACCAAATTTCCAATCGTAGGTGGTAATTCGGTCAGTTTATTTTCAGTAAGAATTAATTCTTGCAAACACGAACAACCGCCGATAGTCGGATTCAATGATTCGAGGCGATTCTGATCAATTTTGAAAATGGTTAATTTACTTAGCTGTCCAATGCCATCGGGAAGGGTTTCAAGTAGATTCTGGGATAGATGCAAATCCGTTAGCGATTCACAACCAGAAATTTCTTCAGGTAAGTATTCCAGGCGATTATCACTAACATCCAAACAAGCGAGTTTTTTTAGCCGACCAATTTCTTTAGGCAACGTAGAAAGCTCATTTTGATCGAGCCACAATTCTTGCAAATTCGGTAGTTGACCAATCATGGCTGGTAGTTCACTGAAATCATTGGCACCCAAATCTAATCGTTCTAAATTAACCAACATGGATAATGTTGGTGGAAGTTTTTTGATTAGATTATCACGCAATTCCAGCGATTCAAGATTCTGTAGTGAGCCAAAATTATTGGGAAGCTGTTGTAAAGATATATCATTCAACGCCAATGATTTCAGTGCATGCAATTGGCTGAATTCCATTGGAAGTCTAATCACATGAAAAAAATATAATGCAATTAATACAAATATATAAAAAAACGGAATCATACTGCATCTTACATTTGAACCGGATTTGAACTAAAATCAGCAATCTGTAAGTTTTTTAGGTTTCTTATCGAGTCTGGTATTTCAATAATTTCATTTTTCGATACATTTAGCTCTTCTAATTGATTGAGATTTCCAATTTCTGATGGTATCTGTGATATTTCATTATCACTTAGTGTTAATTTTCGTAACTTGACCAGCCGAAACATGCCCTAAAAGAATAAATCAAATATTCGATTAGTTTATCATAATCAATGGTTGTTGCAAGAATCAGTGCATTTCTAATAATGATTTTTTTTTGGTTGTTGACCATGATGGTTTTGATAATAAACACATCAAAACTTTTCTAGTATTTTCAGTAACAAGAAACTAAAAAGTATAAAGTTTAGAAAATATTTTTTATGTAAAAGTTTTAGAAAACTGTACGTGCCAAAATGACGCTTCCGAGATTGAATCGAATGGAAAAATTTCATTATTTCTAAAGGTGAGACTTATATAAATACAAATCTACTCAACGACAAATTTATTTTTGTTTTGGTATGTTCAAATTTAATAATTTTTTCCCTGCAGTGACCAAATAATAAAAAATGGTACAATGGATTAGCATCCAAAATTCGAATAAAAATGAAAATCTAAAAATAACGCATTAGAAGCAAATTTATTTTGGGAATTTAAACAAAGTGAAAAAATTGATTCATTTCAATTTTCAGGGATTCTCAATAATAGAAAAATTTCGATTCCATGAAATTCTTGTGAATGTCGAAATGAAGAGGAGAATTCGTTAGAAAGCGAATAAACAAACTGGTCCATCATCAGAAGATTATTATGTTTTAAATTCATTTTTTTACCCAACGAACTCAATTAAAAAAAAAGACAATTTAACTTTATGCAAATCTGACGTTTTTAAAATGGACAAAATATTTTAATTACACATAGAAAAACAAACTAAATAGAGAATCAAGAAGCAACAAAAATAGATTACATTTACCAAAATTTTGTGATTCAACTATAAACTTCAGATAGCATGTTGACAAGCTTTATTGTCAATTACATTACACATTTTTTTTATAATCATTATTGCAAAAAAAAGAAAAAAATAAACTTAATGAAAATTGATTGTTTAGCCAAAAATAAAATAGAATACTCTTACTAGTCGCGAATCAAATAATTTTCAATTTAGATTGTCAACATAAAATTGACGAGAACAAAATTGAAAATTTTACCATCAACTGATTGATAAAACAAAAAAATTCTAATTGTCATTCGTATTCAAAAAAAAATGAAAGACAATTTTCATCATCTGTGACCATAATTGGCGATCAAGGATATCATTCATTCAATTATGACAAGATCATGATGATGACAATAGTCGCTTTTCTAGCCTGACAAGACATACGTCTAATGACAGTATTGTTTTGTTTTTTTTTGTTGTTGTTGCTCAAAGTGAAAATGAATGATCAATCGAAAGTCTATTGTAAGCTTGTCACTCACATTCAATCGGAATATTTTTTGCCAGAAATGGCTGCTATGAAAATATCTTATTTAGCTATAAATTGAATTTGAACGAATTAAATGTGATATATATTAACGGGGAGTTTCCCGCCGGCAATAACAACAACAAAAAAAAACAACATACTTTAGCATCAAGTTCAACAACTTAACACGGCCGAACACAAATGACAAGCTAAACCTCTCATTTCATCAGTTATATATTTTTATTAATCATCATTCAGGAAATAATTCATCAAAATTCGATTATAAATTAAACTCTATTGACATGAGAATTTTGAATTGAAAAAGCATAAAATTTAATCTTATTCGTTAAATCTACAAATGTTTACAAGATAAATAAAACTTGACGTCATTTTCAATTCTATTATCACTCTGTGTGTACAATGAATGGATTCTATAATAAAAAGAATAGTGTTGAATATTCAGTCAGTGATATTTGCTATACAGTTAGATGACCGATGAATCAACACTGTTTTACCCATATTATTCGTTTTCTAGTCATATTATCATTAAATTAATTAAATAAATAAATAACAAAGAGCTACAACTAAAACAATAAATCGAAAAAAATGAGAATATTTTGAGAATATGTAATGTGCAATTGTTTGAAATGAAAATTGCATGAATCAAATAGAATCAACATCATTAATTTAATTGAAATAATGATGATGATGATAATAAATCTGAGTTAGAATCAAATTTATTTTGCCATTTGCAAAAAGAAATGAAAGACAAAAATATCAAACCAATGCCATTGTTTTTTTTACTAGAATTTATGGAAATTAAAAAAAAATATTCGGGTCGATTGTTTTTTTTTGTTGTTGTTGAAACAATATATTCATTTATCGATTGAAAAATTCAATTTCAACAAAAATAAAGAATCAAATTCATGAGAACCTAAACTAAAAAAAAAGTCGATTAAACTTGTTCCAACATTTTTTTTAAGATTATGATAAAAAACAGGTTTTATTTTTTCTTCATTTCATTTCATTTTCCATGAAAAATAAACTTGCAAATAATCGAGTTCAAATTAATAAATATAATTTCCAGACCAGATGAAACATTCTAATTGTTTAGTGTTATCAGGAAAAAAAACCAGAATACACCACACCACCATTGAGCGACAGCAACTAATTTGGATTTTTACGCCAACAATTGAATAAACGAATGACTAAAAATCTGCTGCAAATGTACTGAAAATTATTAATAACAGTTGAAGATTGTAATAGGACAGTTGGCACACTTTTTTGAAATGTTCGCATACGGTAAACATTATGATTATATGAGATTTGAGACTATAGACTTTTGCCAACATCAATATTTATATAACCATGAAATGATTAAAGAGATAATTGTCGATTCACAATTGAGTCATCGAATTTTAGAGCACTCATCATCTGTTTAGATAAGGAATAAATCATTATTGAACTATCATGAATAATAAATTTTTCTTCTCAACACTCTAATTTGCTTTATTTTTTATTATAAACAAACCTATCTATTGATACGTAAATAAAACAATGTTGAGATCTCCAATAATCGGTAGTAAAAAGAAATCAAAATTCTCATCTATAATCTTGAAACAAGGAGAGGTAAGGTTGTGACTATGCAACTAAAAGATAGATATTGTGCATTGATAGAATAGTGCAAGTATACGCCCAAACAAAGCTCTGTCATAATCTTCAATTAGAATTTTGAAAAAAAATCACCTCGTCCTATCATTCATCAAGATAGTAATCTTTTTTCATTCTGTTATATCTGTTGTATTTGCATTGAGAAATTTTTGTTTTTCTCTTTAATAATTCAAAAAAAAAATGAACACAAACCTTAGGCAATGTACGTATATGATTGGCATCAAGCTGAAGTTCTTCCAATGTTCTTGCATAACGGAATATATCTTCCGGTACAATTGGCAAGCTGCTATGGCGTTTATCGATTACTTCAATTTGGCGGTTACAGCCACGAAATATCGGTATACATTTGAACATTTTCGTATGTTGATGGGTTTAAAGATTTTGATGAATGATAAAACTTGAATTAGATGAAAGATTATTGCATAAATTGCAATGATGAAATTGAACGAAACAAATTGGTTAAAAAGAATAAATCAATTTTTTTATTATGAAAACAAAGTCAATCAGCCATGTCCATCGATTGTTTGTTTGTTGTTCGAATGAATCGGATCACATCACTTGAAGCTACCAACTACGATATATATACACTGACAATTCAGTGCCGGTGCTGTGGTCATAATCACAATGATGATGAGAATATGGATCTGATAAAATAAATGAGAAAGAAATTATTTATCAAGAATTCAGAATTCAAAGAAAAACATGCTTCTTAATAGACATAGAATGGAAAAAAATCGAAAAGAGAACTAAATGGATTTTGTTTTGCTGTTTTGTAATTGGCTTATATGAAAACAAACACTCAGTCAATACACACCATGAGAGAGAGACAGCAGCAAAAGGATGCAACAGAGAAAGCCGCAGATTGAATTTTGATGTGTCTGTATAGAGGTGTGCAATAGCAGCAGCCAAAATTTTCATCAACTGATTGATTGTTGGCTGGATTCAATTCTTAACAAGCAGCTGAAATTTTCTGGTCGTTTTCTAGCTGTATATTGCCACCAAGCAACCAAACCAACATGTACAACTGTGACGACTGAGCTGTACTGATATGAACTGTATGGCTATGTATAAATGTGAAGACGACCAAGCTGAGATGCCAAGAGGATTCAAACATTTGATTTGTCGTATGATAATATTGCCAAAGTTTTTTGATCTGGTCTCAACTGTACATCATTTAATGGTTAACTTGACAATTCATAAAATGACGGTTTTCTTTTCGATGGTATTTTTATTGGTTTTCTATAGTTTTTTTTTGATGTAAAGAGTTTTTCGAAGTTTCAATTTTCAGTAATCATAAAAACTGGTTCACGAAGAGTCGGCGTCAAAACATTTTGGTTCACCAGATATCACATCAATATGGTATACATCTCTTTTCATCAAACACTGTTTGTTGTGTTGACACGCGCGTATAACACTTATATACATGCACATTTCAATTGAATTCTGAGAAGGAAATATTTTTCACGGTCTATGTGTATATTTTTCCTGGTAAATTATTGGTAGTATACTATGCTGCTGCTAGTATTCACGGTAAATCGGTGTTGATTTACATACATTGTGAGATTTGAAAAAAAACCGATTTATATAAATGAATGAATTTCTATGTTATATATAGTTTGGGGAATTGATTTTGGAATTGTTGTGCGAGATGATGCATCTATTATCAAAAGTATCAATTCGAATATTCCGATAAGAATAAAAATAACATACATTTATCAAAGCATAATGGATATATTCGAAGAGCCGAACAATCTGGTAGAACAATAGCAGAACATTGGTTGTACCATAAATCAATGCTCATAGATTCATCAATGGATCATATGTTTCAAATGCAACAGATTCAATAATGAAAACGTGGAAATCGATAAAAGCCAACCACAATAAAAACAACAGGCTTGAAATGACACAAGAAACCATAATCACAAATGATGATTAAAAGGATTGATGATGATTAAAAGTTAATTGCATCGTCAAGGCACATTACACACACACACACACGCACACAAATATGCAAGTTGTCTTGCATTAAGAGCTATAGTTGAAACCTATGATTTTTTAAATCCATTCATTCATTAGTTGATATATTGATTAGTTATAGATGAATATAATGACTGTGATTAAGTATTGACAATAATAAAACCTGAAGGTTATTGAAAAATGACTTTCTTGATTGTTTGAATCATTTCAATCAATTCATCAATTCATTTAGAGCGATAAAAAAAACAAACTTTGATCGAGGTCGCGTCATCAAAGAATAACATCAACATGTTTGCAGCAGTATCGATCAAAAATGTTGATAATGATGACATATACAAAAAGAAGTGGCATGAGTGCTTCATATGAGTCATTTATTTAGCCCTCAGCTTCATTTATAATGCTACTACTAATCAAGAAAAAAAAGGGTGGGAAATTGAAATTCTTTTGACGCATGCTAGCTGTATGCAGAAATACCACATCGATAATGAATAATAAATTGTATATTCATCTTTAAAAACCAGATGGCGACTATTTTAAGAATAATTCGTTTTTTTTGACTGATGAAACCGGCGTGCATGTTCAGCTGATATTCATTATCAAGTTAAAAATTCAAATATTGTTCAATCAACAATGGAACAAATTCTGATTGATGATTCGTTTGTTGATTCTGATCTCATTAATCATATGGTAAATATGACATTAATTTTATTGTTCATTTATGACCATTTTCATTACAGGGACAAAAATATCCTCGAATTTTAATACAAAATGATGATATTGTGAAACCAGCATTGGCACCCGAACATCTTTGTCGTGATATATTTGTTGAGCGAAATGATCAAAATCTTTTTGTTCGTCTATTGCGTCATTATCGCACAAAAGGATTCATCTCTATGTTGAATTTTATTAAACAATCGTATCATGAATATCATCGACAATCAAAACAAAAAAGTGATGACAATCATTCTGGCAAACCAACGAATAGCAAAAATTATGGCCTATTATTGTTGTACATATTTGCCTTAATCATCCTACAAATTTATTCCATATATCTTGCAATTCATATGTATTTCTATCCATTTGATACGGTAATTATAATTTCGATAACAATTGTGTTGTGATTTATTAATATCTCCTCGTTCCATCATTAGTATTCCGATGATGATCTATTAAATGAATTCAATTTGAATTCCGGGTGGAAATCTGGTCTAGTACGTACGTTTGTCTGGCATCCTAGCTCGCTTCGATGTGCATTGGCATTAGTCAATGATCTTATTTATGTATATTCGGCCGATCATAAACGGCCATTAAATCATATAACATGCGTGAAAAATGTTCATCAAAGACAAATATCCTCAATGTGTTGGCATCCCAAATTGGATAATGTATTGGTTGTGGCTTGTCGTGATAAGATACTCATCTGGCGTTTTGAATCCCTATCGACGAATGTTGTTCAATCATCCCCAGCTTTACTGGCTCAAGTCAAAGCAGAATCTTTATCTACCAGGCAGCAGCCTTCATTACAAATCGTGAATACACATCTACAAAGTCCAATTACCAGTTTAGCATTTAATATGAATGGCAATATGTTGGTCAGTTGTTCACCCCGTAATGCTTCACTGTCGTTGTGTCGATTCGATGATAAATGTCAATTGGCAAAAATCGAATCTATTCGAATGAAACAACTTTCATCATTGATTCATTTGCCTCAACTGACCTCACTTCAATGGTCACCTGATGGACGACGGCTATTGGCTTTGACAACCCTACGCTCTAAACCAATTTGTGTATTCGAATCGATTAAATGGTCTTACAAATTTTGGACATTCCCCCCTGAACACAATCGACAACTCTGTCAAACTGCAGTATGGTTACGACCAAACGGAATGATCATGTTGTTTGTGCCTAAACAATCATCCAAAATCTTTGCATTAACATTTTATGATCGAGCCGAAGCCGACGACGTTGGTGGCGGTTCCAGTGATCAATGTACATTAATACTTGACACACGACAATTTTTCAATCAGGATGGCATAACTTCTCTACCGATTATTCACCAGTTATGCTGGGATATTAAATGCACCAAATTGGTGGTTTCATTTCAAGGTATTGTGTTTTATAAAGAGAATTTTTGTAACATTTGTTTATTTTAGATCCTATGGAAACAATAGCAATATTTAGCACCAGTTTAAATCCTGGCCTAAATATTCAACCATTTCGTATTCTCAAACCGGCATTCACTTCTGGAAAAAACGTTCGATGTCTATCGATGAATTTTCATGACAATTACGTTGATCCTGGTTGTTTGATTACTATTTGTTGGTCAAATGGTATTTTGACACATATACCACTAGAAGACACTGATATAGACAAAAACGATCGTACACCAAACGAATCGATTCGTTCGCTAACTTCATTGTGCACCAGTTTTGATGAATCCAGTTTTGTTCGCCGAGCCGGTGAATTTTCTTTAAGTCGTTGTTCAATTGCCTCGCCACTTCAACACAATGGTAATGGTTCGATTATATTATCACAAACGCATACTGGAAAAAAATCTAGGCAACCAGAGAAAACAAAATCTTTTGGCACATCCACACCACCATCAACACCTTTTCGTCGATCTGTACTTTATTCAACACGTGTTCAATATGATTAGAAATTTGATTTTGCATTAGTTTAATCATATTTGTTGTTTTTATTGATTGTGGTTGAATCCAATAAATTATTATGTATCCATCGAGCCAACAAACTGCCGACCATAGCTCCGAACCAATAAACTTGAAAATGTTCCCAATATGTATTGCCTTTACAGCCGATCATCAAAGCTGAAGCCAATATTGGATTGAAAAAACCACCAGTTGTATTGAGTGCTATTTTAATTTTTATTAATTTTTATGTTTATTAATATAATTTCGTACGATCGATTGATATCTTACCGAATAAAACGAGTAATACACTTGTCATTGAATTAGCCACAGTTGAAATGATGTGATTCCATTTTTCCGATTCAAGCGCAACGATACGGCTAATAAATGTGATTAGACCTTCGATCAAAGCACCATATAGAGGTGAAACATATAACGATGCTTCACATGGGGCCTCATGTAGATGATGATGTTGTTCGGTTAAATGCCAACACCAGATCCAAGAAGTATATCTAAACAGAAACAGATTTTACAACTTAATAAATTTTGTTTATGTTTATTTTTTTTAGCATTTACTTCCAAGTGAGCCATGCGCCTAATAATTGTCCCGTTAATTTTTTTATCAAGTCTGGCGAATTAATCGATCTTCCCATTATGAACATTTCTTCTACCGGACCACAAGGACAGGCTTCTGCATCTCCCCATGCTTGACACCACCAAACACATAAAAGAAATAATGCTATAGCTATACCATGATTACCATGTAATTCCCAAACTGGTCCAAGTTCAGCACAGCAGGCACATAATTCTATAGTTGAAATTAATTCATTTATAATAATATGAATGTTAATAGGTAAAATGCGAATTGAAATTGATCGAGCTAAATGTGCTATAAACACGTTAAAAATGAGCACTAGATATGGGATGAAATGATCTTCGACCGTAATTTGTATGGCCATTTCCAATCGTTGAAAAAATCACAATCCCGTCACCACGGGCGACATCCTTATCATTAGCCGAATCCTTTGGTTAAAATTCGCATCTTATTACAATGCAATGATTTTGACAAAATATTCAATGACAATTAAGCTACAATTTTGGGTACAATCCAATTGTTGATCATTTTATATGTATATATAGAACGAACTACATTCAACTGGAGGCAAAGCTAAAAAATGCGATCATCATCATACACTTCGAATGATATTTATATCAATAATGGCCATGAACATCATCAACATCAATCTATTTATATCACAATCTCCTAGACATCAGACAATCATTCTAAACATTCCAAGCATTTTGTCAATGAGAAAAAAATAACATAACTCAACGGTTCAATTAACTGAATTTTTTATTATTAAGAAATTTAATTTGTAAATTTACTCAAAAATATTGATCCGAAAATAAATGATTCGAATTTTTTTTCGCTTATATGGTTGATTTTTTCTTTGATTTTGTACATAAACACGATATAATAGTGATTGAAAATCTGAAAATAAATACAAATGAATAATTATTAAAAATTAATCGAATATCCAATAGTTGAAAAATCCAAATCGTAAAAAATAGAAATAAATAGAATGAAATTAAATGGCCTTTCAATTTGTTTAAAACAGTCATGTTTAGATTTAGGCACTTTGAGCTGGCGTTGGAGCTCTTCGTCCAAATAGATTTGGCCTTGGTCGATTTCCAAACAATGCAGGTCGTTGTCGTCCACCACCGATTTTAGGCCGTTCAGTTGATGATGATGGGGTTGATGATAAAGATGATTCACCTAAAGCAGGTTGTGATTCTAAATCAGAATCACTATTTCCAGATGCTGGCTGTGAACCCGATTCTATAGCAGCTGCTGCTGCTGTTTCATCGTTTCCACCAGCATTTCCTTGGTCGTCTGAAGCTGCAGAAACAGAAGCGGCCACAGTGGTTTCCGTTGTAGATGAAATGGCTGATTGTTCTTCAGGTTGATTGCGATTTCGATTTCGTAAGAACGGTAATCGACCACCACCACCACGAAGTTGGGGTCGATTACGGCTTGCATAAACGCTTGGACGTCTTGTGGTAGATTGTGTAGCAGTATCAGTCGTACTTGATGATGCTTCTGTACTCGGCCGTCCAGTACTTGGTTGTGGTTGATAACTACCTCGTCCTCCATATCGCCCTCGATTACCGAAACGTCTAGATGAAGGTGATGATTGATCTTGTGCTGTGCGATGTGGTGCGGCTGTTGTTGTTGTAGTTGTTGTAGACGTTGAAGAGGGATTTTGTTCTTTGCCATCACCTTGTTGGTCATCTCCAGAATGGCGTTCATCATTTATGGGTGAACCGAATCCCGGGCGTTGTGGACGACGGAATCGATTATTAGATAATGGACGATTACGGCGAAGATTAACGGCCGCTGGATTATTATAGCTAACAGGCGGAGCTCGTGTAAATGTTCGTGGTGGTGCTGAAGTGGTTGTAGTTGTAGTAGTTGTAGTTGATAACCGATTTCTATATGATGGAGTAGAACGGTTTGGAGCCCCGAATCCAGGTCGGCGATTACCAAAACGTCTACGTGGTGATTCAGTTGTTGTCGATGCTTCCGTTGTACTTGGCGTAGGAGTTGTTGTTGTTGTTGTTGTTGTGGTAGTCGTGAATCGTGGTCGGGCGGAAGTGGTAGTTGAATATTGCTGTAAAGTTGATGTTCGTGAAGTTAAGGTTGGAACTGCAGTACTGGCCGGTATTTGAGGCGAAGAAATACGAGGTTGATCGTGTTCTGGTAATTTTTCGATACCTATAAACTGTGGTTGAATTTTTTCTGGTTCAAAATGTGATGGCAATTGAGATGGAGCTTGAGGAGTAGATATTGTTACAGGTTGTGATTGTTGCTGATTTCCATATCGGAAAATGTTTGACACAAGGCTCGTATGATTAGTTATTGGTGGCAAAATAGAAGGTTGTGACGGTTGTTGAATTTGAGCTGATGTCGATGTGATTGGTTGTGATGATGATTGCTGCTGTGGTTGAGTTGGCTTTCTATGTTCGGAATTTGACGTAGATGGATTTAAAATTGCCGATATATCAAGTGGTTTAACGTTGGCACCAGAATGTAGATCTGTCATCATTTTATGAGAATCAGCCGGTTGTTTAACAAGGATTTTACCCGGTGGATTACCAACAGTCGATTGTGAATGTGATGATGACGGTGGTTGTGATTGGGAATTAACACCACCATCAAATCCTTCTAAAGAAGGAATAGCATCTAGTTCATTGTTCGGATCATTTTTTGCATTTTTGTCATCATCATAATAATAGTAATAATAGATAACGACATCATCTTTTTTATTATCGCTACTATTTGTTGGAGCTGTCTTATTGGCTATGGCTGGTGTTGACGATGGTGGAACTGTTGATCGAGTTGGTATTGGCGTAGAATCTGGTGCTGGTGGTGGTGGTTCGGAAATCGGGGCCAATAAATTATGATTACCCGGTCGAAAATTTATTCTCGATTTATTTGCATTTGATTGCAAATCTTCATATTGGAATGGATAAGCGGGCTGTGATTGTACTGAAGATTCACTTGGTTTTGATGGCGAAAACGATTGAGACTGACTTCGTGAATTTGTTCGTTGGTTGTTGGAAGAATCAACCAGCTGAGCATTAAATTGATTGGCATTCGATTGTGATGATGATACAATTGATGATTGTGGAGAATTTTGTGGAATATTACTGATCGAATCGGGCAATGATGATGGTGCTTGAGCTGAATTCAAAACTGAAGATGATGAAGATGATTGAGGTGGCGATATTGGTGGTGGTGGAAAATGCGTTGGTGGTGGATTCCATGAGACCGATTGAGATGGATGAAATTGATTTGCACCGCTTATGACTGAAATCAATGGCTCATTATTTGTTAGCGGTTGATTTTGTTGAAACTGTGGATAACGACGAATCGAATTGAATTGATCCTGGTTGCTAGCCGATTGTGATTGTGGTTGGATATATTGTGGCTGTGGTTGATGATATTGCGCTTGTTGTGGCTGCTGATTATGATGATTAGAAAGTGAATGATGACGATGAACAGGTTGCGGCTGTGTTTGATCACGTGAAGGCTGTGATTGTGGTTGATGATAATGGATAAAATGATCCTCAACAGGTGGTAATTGCTATGAAAATGATAAAATGAAATTGTATTAAATTAAATCTCGACAACAATTTGCTAATAACTTACAAAATTCGTAGTGTTTGTATTTGGCAGCTCAAGATTATAATATTGATAGTTAGGATTATTTGAAATTTGTCGCTTGATCGGTGGCGATATTTCATGATGCAGATGTTGAACTTGCGATTGTCGTTGTTGTTGATTATGATGAGTATGAGTATCGGTTTCGGTTTCGGTGGGCAACTCGAAGCTCACTATTTCGTCATTTTTATTATGATGATGACTATTATCTTGGCTATTGGCAGATGAACCAATGATAACGGCAGCTAAAATGGCTATAATTATTGTGAATGGCGTCCGATGAGGTAACATATTTGCCACCAATGATCTAAAGTAGGAAATGAAAAAAAAATTAATAATTCCATGAGAACAGTCAGGAAACGCTGAATGAAATGGCATAAATATTTAGATTTTAAAATTATATAAAATTTTAGAAGTGAAAACAGATTTTAACTTTCCACACCTATCACGGTAATTTAAATTTTTGATCGTGACGAAAAAATTCACAATATCAATAATGACGAATGTAAAGCCAAAGCAATCTATTTGATAAATTTACAATGAATGAATATTGAATAAAATTGATTAGAAATTGATTGATACATGTCACAATCAAAACGTGATATCAAAATACGACGGAAGCATTGTATAGCCCACCATCATTCAAATGTTTTGTCATTTAAGTTCACGTTTTAACCAAATCAGAGAGTAAATTAGCCAAAAGTATCGTTTCATGTGTTTCATTTGTTTGTTATTTTATTTGTTTGCCTGTCAGCATCAATCTTGAAACTTCCGTTTTTATTTTATTATTTTATCGATTGAAAATTTTTTTTCTTATTGTCATTGCAACGAATTGGATGAAGTAGGCCTTTTGTTCAGCAATCTTGTTTTGTCGTTTTCGTTATTAATAATTTTCTCTTCAACATATGAAATTGTTGGATTGTTGTTGACTAGATATAAGCTGTTTTATACAAGGGCACTTTGGGTCAATTAGATGACCAAAACGTCCATATTTCATGAGTATTAAGATTTAATCTACTTAACATAGTGGAGAGCTGAAGAGAATTATAGATCCACAATCAAAAACAAAAAAAAAAATGGACATCGACAATGAAATTGAAAACAATATCGTAAGGGAAAAAAATAAAGCTTACATTACACATGCCACACAAATCAGATGTAAACTACGGCAAAAAAACAACAAATTTTTTATGAAATCTGAAACTTGACCATCTAGACCTTGGTTATATCACATGAAAGCAGCAGCAGCAGCAGCAAAAAAAAATGCCTGTGATGGTTGAGATTGTGTTATACAAAAATAAAACATGTGAAAATCAAGAATTTAGGAATTTTGTTCAATTTTGTTTTTGTGGCCCTGTGACTTGCTTGCTTGCTCTCTTTATTATCATTATCTATGATTTATTTCATCATCATTTCTTCATTCAATCAATGAAACAGGTTCCTCTTCTGCTGATGAGTGGTAAGGCTTGAGGTTTTTTTTATCTTTTTGAAATTGTTGATCAATTTTTTTTTATTTGAATTTCACACAAATTCACTAGCACAAATACTACAACAACAACAACATGAATGAATGAATGAATGAACAACAACAACAACAACAAAATTGTTGATGATTGTTTCGAAACAGTGAACTAATGACGTTTTCGACGGTTCAATTACGTTTAAATGTATGTCAAATTGAATGAACAAAAAAGCAAAAAAAAAAATTATTTATTACCTTTGATGAAGAACCATTGTCGTTTATGTGTGTTTGTGTATGTATGTGTGTGCGTGTGTGAATACGATGGTTATCTTGAATGAATTTTTTTTTTTGCTTTTAAATGAAGTAGACACGATGTGTTCCAGATGATGATAATGATGATGATGATGATGAACAAAAAAGAAACAAGAAAAGAATGCTTTATGAATTGCTTCTTTTTTTGTTGATAGAAAATCAAATGAATAAAATTCGATATACAGAAGTGAAAAAAAAACTTATCAAGATACCAACAGCATCATGATTTGATGGTACACATGAATTATGGTGAAACGAAAATGAATCAAAATAATGAGATTGGTGTTGAATTTTTTTTTCTTCTAGATCTTCACAATAATTATGATTCGATAATGATCATCTATGACAATCGGATCATCGTCATTATTAAAATCATAATTATTCATCAAAAAAAAAACTCAACCAATGAAATGGATAACAAATCACTGACTGACTGACCGAATAACTTAGTCAATATAGACCGCAATATTCCAGTCATCAAAAAAAAAAAAAAAAAAAATCTCTTTTCATTTCAAATAACTTTCGTTCTCTTTTCAATTCACTCTGATATTGTTTGTCTCTCTCACCATCTGAATTACTGTTGATGATGATCTTTATAGATGTGACTATAGATGTTTGCGTAAATTGAAATTTTTAAAAAATGAAAAGAGAACAAAAACATGTAGAGAAAACACAGAAAAAAAAATCATCAATTGGCTAATCTTGTCTTACGATATATGATGAGCATGAATGTTCCATAAATGGCCATTAATATATAAAAATATCATCTTTTTTGGAATTTAATTTATCATCATCATCATCATCACCATCAGGGTTATTTATTCGAATCAAAGTGCAAAAAAAACCACACAGATGAAAGTCAGATTAAGTGATTGAAATTTCTAGGTCTTTTTCATTTGATAAGATCGCCATTATTAGATACAATGATAAATGATGGAAAAAATCCAGTTATTTGATCGTATTGATCTGGTAACCGGAAAAATGAATGCCGGTTAAATGAATTCCTATTGGATTACAGTGTTTTTTCTTTTTTTTCTCACAATCTAGGTTAATCATATATATGTGTGTGTGTGTGTCCTATGGATTTGATATATCATTCATTATGGATAAATGTAAATTAAATATCGAAAGAAATTCATCGTTATATTTATAAATCCAATGATTCCATAAACAATCATCTCGTGCCGTATGCATGCACTAAAACCGGATTTAGATTTTTTCACCCATTTAAGAACAGAAATACTCGACAAGTGAAGAAAAAAAATGAAGTTAAAATGCCCGTTGCGGTTATCATCATCATCATCATCATCAGTCAGCCATTCCAAATGTCAGATGAGTGAAAGTCGGCTTTAAGCCAGAAAAAAAAACTCAATACAATCGTAAATCAATGAAAAAAAAGAAAAAATCGTAAATGATAATCAGTTTTTTCCACTTAACAGATGACGAATAAATCAACCAACAAGATAAAAGAGATGATTGCAAAATCAATGAATTAGAGACTACATTATTTAGGTTTGGGTAATCAGAAAGAAAGAAAAAAACTCGAATTATAAATACACAATGTGCAATGGTACGTGAAACGAAAAACAGTCAGGCAGCAGCAGCCAGCCATTCATTCAATCAGTCTTGACCAATCGCTAGATACTATTAGAAAAAAAAGAGCTAATTAAAATTCCGTTTACTCGTTCCGTTTGTTTCGGGCACTAATATTTTGGCCTATGAAGATTTTTTTTTATTAAATTTTTGTTTCGTTGGAAAAAAATGCCTTTTTTTGCATTCTCAACAGTCAAAACATTTTTTTCTATTTTGTTCTATTGTTTTTGTTTTATTCCTTTACGCGTGGTTGTGATTACAAAAAGGATTCAAGTGAACAATTTCATTGAGGGGAGAGGAGGGGGAAGAAAGGATTTTTTTTTCCAATTCATCCGAATTCACTTATCATGTTGCGTATTTCGTGATTGGGTATAAATGATCTCAACAACATCATCATCATCATCATCTTACTAACCGATCATATCGTGTTCAAGAGATTAAATTTCTATTATAAATCATAATAAATAATAGCCAAAACAACAAATAAAATTACCTAAACCACACAGAAAAAAAATTGAATAGTCAAATGAACAAATAAATAAAGAAAACTATAAATTATATATATCACACATATAAATGCATTCATTCATTCAAATTTTTTTTTTGCTTTTCTTTTCAAAATTCAAGTTCATTGATCCATTATGAGAAAATAAAATTTTTGGACTATTCTCTGCTTGTGTGTGTGTGTGTTTGTATATGTCAACAATCCATTCATTCATCATTCAAAACTAAGTTATGTCAAGGGGATGATCCATATTTATTTTTTTGGTCTGATTAAATTTGAAATGTTATCATCATTATCATCATCACAAATCAAATAAAGGGTTGAACTTGTTTCTTTGTCATCAGATCGGTCATCATTTTCGATCATAAATCGGATTCATTTTTTTTCAGAAAAAAAATACATTTTTCTTTCTTTTACTTTAACATATGTCTAAACTAATGTAATAGAGTTGTATATACAGGGGATAGCAAAAAGGAATAACATGAAATCTGAAAATAGATTTCTGTTCTTTACATTTCTGATCGCTGGTCAAATGCTCTTGTTGGTCATTCAGGTTCTTATGATCAGAAAAAAAAATAAGAGTGTGTGTGTGTATGTGATCAAATCATTACATTCAAATTTTGATGGAAAACAAGAGCAAGATATAGAAAGAAAAGAGAGAGAGAGAGAGAGAGAGAAAGGAACACTTTTGTAGATTTGGTTTTATGATGTTATGAAAATGATCATAACCATCATCAACATGGCTATATCATAATCATCATTCACATGAAAGAAAAATGCTTTGACCATTCTCACACACACACACACATACACACAAACATATCAAGTCGATCTATTTTTATCTTGATTTGGATATCCAATGGTGTTCGATTAAAGAACCGAGAGCTGTGTATGTAGCAATCTATTTTTTTTTTTTTTTTTTTGATGAAAAAAAGGTGTGCTGTGCGGTGTATAGTCCAGTGTCCAGAGATTAAAGTGAGAATGTGTTTTTTTTTGTTTTGTTTTGTTCTGGGGTTGGTAGTTCAGATATGACCAAAAATAGCTTTCTATATTTTTCTCTAATTTGAATATATATAAACAATCTCAATCCATTTTTCTTTACATCCCTGAAATCATCCTAAATAATAATAATAATAATGATGATGATGATGATGATTTGATGAGATAAACAACAATAAATAACAATAGGATTATTCAGTCAATCAATACTGTTTGTTGACATTTTGAATACAATTCTACTAACCTTGATTTGTTTGAATTGATTTTCAATCTTTTTTTTTCAATGACAAAACCTTCATTCAAAACAAAACAAAAAAAATCAACAAATAATTTCATAGAAACCAGGGCAATAACCAACATTGATAATCATCATGATGATTAATTATTAATAATAACTGTGTGTGTAATGTTTAATATATAAAAATAATAATATTTCCAAGAAAACAAGAGTTTACTATAGTATAACAAGAACATTGACTTTATTTTTTTGTGTTCAGATTTTTTTTTCTTCTTTTTTCACTGCTGTTGAATAATTATTACGATATCTTAAAAATTATGAATAATAATGATGATGATGATGATGATGATGATGCGAAAAAAAAAGATTCTCATAAACATCATTCACATCTCAAGATTGGTGTGTATACATAAATATAATAGTAGTTGTAGTAGGTTATAATGTTATATAATATCAGCATTGCCAATCAACAATGTTTTTTTTTTTTTGGAAAGTGAAAAAAAAACCAACATTACTTGATTTCTCTCTATCTCTCACTTATCTTTCATTTGGTCATGTATAAATTTTTGATGTTTTTATATGATCTAAATTTAGAAATTATGAAAAACAACAAACAAACAAACAAACACAGACACACACACACACACAGACAGACACAGACAACAGATACAATTGAAATTGTCTTAACAATAATTTTAAAACATCAATGAATAAAAAATTCTGGGGAATTTTTTTTTTAATCTTTGAAAATTGCCACCGAGATAAGAGATGATGAGAATTTTCAAAGATAAGAAAAAAATTACAATTCGAAATAAATGTGAAAAAAAAACAAAAATCTAAAAAGTTATCATTTTTTGTAAACAGAGAAAAAAAAATCGAATTGATTGAGATTTAATTAAAAAAAAAAACTTACAAATTGATCAAAAATACTTTTGGAATATAAAGTTTTCATCATCATCATCATGAACAAAAAAAAATAGAAACAAATTGTAATCAAATATGGAAATTTCAACATTATTATTATTATCCAAGTATGGTATCATCGACCATTTATAAATGATGAATGAATGATTTATGGATGTCATATTTGAACTCAATGATGATTCAAACAATTTATTACAAATTCACATGATGATTCATCCGAATGCTATATACGTACGTAGTGTTTAAATTGGTTGATTATATGCATATATAGAACAATTCAATTTATTATTATTCGAGCAATATTTTGATAATATTCAAATTCACATTGTTGATTGTTTCAAAAACGCTGCCACAGTGTGTTGTTTTTGATGATGAATTTATTACTGCATATGTGCATGCCATCTATTTTTCGCTATACGAAATACATTCTTGGTTTTCTATTTTTCTCTCTTTCTCAAAGTGATTATTACACAAAAAAATATATCGTCATTCATCCTTTATATTATTATCCATTAAATTTTCTTTTGTCTGTGCTCAATCCATCCATCATTTATGAAAACAAATTCCTTTTTTTCTCTTCTTCTTCTTTGATTATCAAACATCAAATGACAACAATTGATTGTACTTTTTTCGGTTGTCGTTATTGTTTATATCGTATACTATACATCATTGATGAACAATCGAATGATTATCCATTCAATCGAATAAATCGATGTCTGATCAATTATTATTTTTTTTTGTGTTCATTGTTTGGTAACAGTATAAATGCTAAAACTTTCAATTCATCCAAAAAGATGTTTCACTATTCTCTTTATATTTTTTTTTTTCGTTTGCTTCATTCTTGTTCTTTTTATTAAATTAAACTTTTTTTCCCATCACAGTCTGTCACCGTAGCCATAATTGAAATTTTCAGGTGCCAGACTTTCAAAATAAAGAGAATTTCGATTTTCTTTTTCTTTTTTTCTTTTTTTTTTTGACTTGAGCTGAAAAACCAAAAATAAAAAAAAATTTTAAATGTCAAAATTTTTTTTTTCGTTCCAACTTTCGAATAACAAAAAATACTTTGTTTCGAATTCGAATTCAAATTCTGATTGTCTGATTCAATAATAATAATAATAAAACCATCATCCACAATCGACAACTGCAATAATGATATGAATTCAAATTTTTTTAAACTTCAAATTTAATTTTGACACCACCGCCTTTCATATGTTGTTGTCTGAATGAAAGTAGAATTGATAAAAAATGCCATCAAGGTATACTCTACCTACATATATTTCCGACTAGACACGTCTGTTTTATTGTATTTTTTTTTTTTTTTTGTTTAAGACTTTCGTTATATTCACCCTAAAGGGACATTGATATTTTCCCTTTTAGTACTAAATAACAATGTCTATGGAAACAATATATTGCCTATTTTATCCAAAAAAGATTTCCTTTCCGGATATTGAACCACAGAATGACAAGTGCAAACTCCATATTCTCCATCCACTCAATTGTTCCATATATATATGAGAGAATGGTTTTTTTTTGACAAAAAAAAATAAATAAAAATATTTCATCATCATCAAAATTACAGGTCACGTTTCGTGTCATTTTCATTTTCGTTTCACATTTCAAGTTGTTATTAGCAAAAAAAAAATCCTTCTCATACTGACCAAATAATTTTTTTTTGTTTATTTATTTTTAGACCTGTCCATCCTTCTTCTATCCATCCATCTAATGTCTATTTATCTTTTCAACAAAATGAAAAAAAAATGTACAAGTAATAAGTACATATAATCTCATATCCTATAAATAATGGACTTTTTTTTTGTTTTATCTACTTATTTATTAATTTTTTGTTGTTTCTCGTATTTTTTTTTGTAATATAAAATGAAATGACCAAAGATTCGAATCATCATCATCACCATCTATAACAACATCCTTGTTTTTTCAAGAATTTTTGTCTTTTTTTTTATTAATGAAATATAAAAGTTAACAGCGATTGTTTCTATAAGCAGAAAAAAAAATAAAGGCAGGGGTTTCAAACGTGAACAAAAAAAAAAAAAAAAACGGTTGACTTAAATTGCATATATACAGTATAATACACTGCCTCGATTAACGTTATTTCGCTTTACGTTCAAAATCAATTTTGGAACATAACCAAAATGTACTGTATACAAAATGTTTATTGTCAAATTTTAACCGACATAGTGATGCGATAATCATGTAATGTAGCTCTTTATTTTTTTTTCTCTCTGGTAAATGTGTACAATAATTCAAAATGAACAATGTTCAGTGATGGTAAAGAATCATGATAGATTTAGCTCTTGTTTAATGTATTTCTTTCAGCTTCATTTAATTATTTTTCGGTATATATGTGTGTGTGTGTGTTTGTGTGTGTCAACTTTGTTGATTTTTTTTTTGTTACAAGTTCATGTACATCATCAAATTCTTATTATTCTCATCATCATTATTTGATGACCACACTATAATGATAGTACATTTCACAATTTTTTTTTTACTTTATCGGAATTTATTCTGTTTTTTTTCCTGCTTGTTTGTTGTTTTTGTATTTGAAAATAAAACCAACATCTTGGTACATAATTACAATAACAACAACAACAACAACAACAAAAAACAGAAATCAACTAACAAAGATTAGGATTAAAGATTATATTCATTTGATTGCAATTAAATAAATGAATTCGAATTAATGTTGACATTTGTAATGAATTTGTTTTTGCAAGTTTGTCATCATATATATAGATAGATCAATCATTAATTCAGTATAAACATACTATATACATTCGTATGTTTATTTTGTTAAATTCGGATTTGATCAGTTTTACTGTTTGATGTTTGTGTTTGTCATGAAATCATTATTCATTATTATGCATTTTCCATTATTATTATGATGATGAGATATATGCCACATTGTACATTGAACACTATGAATAAGATATTTCAATTTTTTAGCCATTTTTTTCAATGTTGTTTCTGGAAATAGTTATAGCTGCAAATTCATTCATCAATTTCAATGATAATCCTTGAATTTTTTTTCTCTCTCTCACTCTCTCTACTATCTTATCTATTCAAGTATTATGTATTTGAATAGTAGTGTTTTTTTATAGAAATTTTTCCACCTTTCTTTCGGTGATGATAATTCCATTTTTTTTTTTTTTTGAACATATTCGAACAAAACATCCATCCGGATACTGCCCAGTAGATAAAAATTCATTTTTAAGGCATAAAAAAAAGTTTTTTTTTCTTTTGTTATTATTTATCTATTTATCAATCTTATATTCATCACTAAAATGGGGCATATGGTTTAGAAAAATTCTTTTTTCATATATATATCAACTTTATGAATGAGTTTTTTTTCAAATAACAAAAAAAAAATTCACAAATGAAATTCTTTTGGGACTACTATCATTATTATAGGAAAAAATATTGTCGTTGCCAATAGAAAAAAAATGAAAATGAAAACCAATGACAATATTCTTTCGCAAGTCAAGAGGAAAAATTGAATATATTTTTCACAGTTGGTTACAATTGATTGAAATATAGTGGTGATTCATTGTTTCGAAAGTTTGTGTTATGTAGAATCATGAATTTTTAATTAAATTGAAACTTGAATTGGAATTTAAAAGAACCAATACACATCTATTTATATCAAACACAATAAATCAGTATTTCAACTATGAAATAAATCTCATGAGAAAACAAAAATTGAAACACTGAATTCACTATTGTAGTGGTTTGGTCAAATATTCGTTTGAAATAAATGTATGATGTTGTTGTAGACGTTCATGTTTGCTTGTTTATATTCTTTATGTATACCATAAATCGTTTCGACTTTGATTTTGGTTAAGTGTTAACCATTTTTTTTGTTTATTGTTGTTATCTTGATTCAACTGTATTTCCGTTCTATTTATGCCATTTTGTCAACATTTTTGCCATAAGAATCAATAGACATGACATGACATGACATGTTGATGTGGCTATTTTTTTCAAAGTGATTCTTTCATGATGTAGTTAGATTCTAATAATCTGATTTTTTTTTTATTTCCTCTTGACGGAACAAAAAAAAAGAAGAAGAAAAGTTTCTTTGAATATTTTCAGTGAAAAACCAGAATTATTATAACTGAAACAATATCAACAAAACAATACGTACAATATCCATCATGATCAAAATATAATAGCCATTATTGAATAACAAAAATTTCAAAAAATCAAAGCTAATCCAAAAATAAAGCAACAAAAAATAGCGTTCAGAATATGGCCGGATATTTTATTCTATCCGGAAGATATTTTTTAATACAAAAATTGTTGAAACAAGAATAAATTTACATGTGAATAGTATGAATGTATTGTACATTATTATTATGAA
Source organism: Dermatophagoides farinae (assembly GCF_024713945.1). Lineage (NCBI taxonomy): Eukaryota > Metazoa > Arthropoda > Arachnida > Sarcoptiformes > Pyroglyphidae > Dermatophagoides > Dermatophagoides farinae. Next base: position 3,548,029 of record NC_134679.1, on the reverse strand, counting down.
TAACATTAATGAGAAAATATTCATTGAGGAAAAATATTGCTGAATTTCGAAATGCCTCTTTCTACTATAATATTTTAGTTTGTTTGTTTATTTATTCGTTTGTTTGTTTATTCCTTTGTTGATGCTCAAATTCCCCCCTCAAAAAAAAATTAGTCCGAATTTTATATTTTTTAAATGTTACGTTTTTCGGTCAAGTTTTAGTTTGTACATGTGTGATGAAAATGGGTACAAATTTATGACGTGATTGCTTTCAATGTACCCAAAATAAAAGTGGACGAAAAACTTTTTTTCTGGAGAAAATTTATTTCGTACACTTTTTTTTCATGACCAGAACTATGGTCTGCATTTTTCTTCATTCTTCATTAGCATTTGTTTCAATTTGTTCGGAATGAAAATCATTATTAAATCTTTATTGATTTTCTGGCCAATTGTATCGTGATTACCGGTATATGAGATTCAAATGTTATAATTAGTATATATCACTTTTTTTTGGAATCAATATTATGATTATAGAACGATGATCAAAGAATAAAAAAAAAGTATAACCAAAATATAACCAAAATCACTAAACCAATTATTTATTATCCACCAATAAAAATAATCAATTCAGATAGAATCCTATTTTCTCTCTTACTTCATGTTCATCAAATGTTTTCAAGTAAAACCAACATTTTATAGATTGAATAATTAAATTCAATTCATTTCCACATTTAACAATGTTTGCCGTTTATAAAACTACTTACTTATCTATCACTAAATTGTAACTTTTTTCTCGTATCGAATACACACACACACTAATACAAACGAGCATTCGTTTCCCGGTAAAAAACCTCAATTCAAATCTTTCATCTACATATATAAATGTTTGCCTGAAACCAAAAACAAAAGTATTATTCTATCATCTCATTGTCGTCAACCACTTGATATGATCATTCGATTTGTTTTGTTTTTCTTTTCTTCACGTTCTGTTCATGTTGTTGTATTAGTACTTATATACAAGATTTAATTTGGATAATATCAAAGTTTGTCCCGTTATGTGTTTGTGTCAATGGTCTTTTTTTTCCTGCCTTTCATTGTACTACCAATAACAAGTCATCACAAGTGCAACTAACCATTTAGTCTCACTTTTATACTATTGAAATCATTGTTTGAATTCTTCTCTTTTTCGTGCTGTTTTGTGCCACTATCGTTATATGCAAAAATGTCCCTTAAATGTAAACTCGACTGTATTAATTCTTTGAAAAAATAAAACATTACAGGTGATGTCCGAATTGTATTTGCTTTGAAAGAATTTTCGTTTCAAACACTTTCTTTTTTTTTGTTTCACAGTTTGTTATTATCATTATTTTTATTTGCTCACCATTTTCTTCAAATTAGACCAATATCTTTAAGATTTTTTTTTCAACTACATGCTTGCTTGTCAGATTTATGTCTATTTGTGTGTGTGTGTGTCTGAGTGTGAAACGCGTTGTAAAATAGCCTTATTGCTTTTGTTATATAATTCTAGGTTTCTTGCATGTTTTACAAGTTGTATTCTTTTTTTTTCTTTCTTTTTACATACAGAATGTAACCTACGGACATATAATATACAGTTTATCGAAGAACTTTGACTAAAATATAAACCCCTGTCATTATATTTATTTTTTCTTTAAGTGTTTTACACTTTGAAATAATGTTTAAATGAACTGATGGAATTTTTTTTGTGTTATTATTCTTACTATCAATTTCATCATCAATTTTTTTTGTTGTCATTACATCCATAAAAATGATGATGTAAGATTACAAGGTTGCGTAAGCAAGCTAAATAAATTGCCACCAAAATATGATGCCTTTATATATATTGAACAAAAAGTAACCAAGATTTTTTTTTAGCTGATTCAATCATTGCGCAGAAGCATGCATGTCTTCATGATCTCATCAATGATGATGATGGTCGATGGTTGGGTAGTCGTCGTCGTCGTCTTTAAAATGGAGAATTCTTTTTTTTTCTTCTTTGCTTTCAGTTGTTTATTTGATCTCATCGGCGTGAGACGACAAATTTCTTTGCCAATTTTTTCTGTTGTTTCGTATTATCTTCATTTATAGATAGCATTTTTTTGTTTTCAATGATAATGGATACTTTAATTCTTTCATAATTTTCATATTTCAATATAACTTATTTATTTTTTATGAATATTCATGTGTCAACAAAAAAATATAATTTTCATTCATTGGTCAAAATGGCCATCATAATTAATGTAAACAAATCAAATCCATTATCAATGAATAGTATTGAACAAATATTTTCCCACGTTTTCAATTGTTGTTACAGTTATTATAATGATTACCATAACATTCAATATAATAATAATATGATTATCAACAGCCACCATTATCATCATGATTTATTTGCCGTGTCTAAAAAGATTTTGTTCGTTGTCCATCTGCCATTATTTTTTCTTTGTACCTTTTTTCCTTCATGTTTTCATTGTTATTTTCGTCGTTCATTTGTATGGTTCTCTTTTTCTACATTGTTTTCTATGTTTGTTTCGTTTATTTTTTTCATTTCATTTTCAATATTCATTTTTTTCGTTTATTATTACCGAATGATTGATTTTCTTTTGGCTATCATTCTTGTTATTACATCATCATCATGTATTTGTATCGTCATCATCAAAGCTTTTTGCATCACTATCAACAATAACAACAAACAAATATTACATGATTCAAACCATAGATATCTGGACAGTCCTTTTTCATGTGCCTTGTCCATTTCGATGTCCTTGTTGTTGTTGTTGTTTTCTTTATTTTTTTGTACATGGACTTTGGAATTTATACCTGTTTTTCAGTTACTGAAACTAACGAATAATCGAAATGTTTTTGTCATCGTCATTAACATAGTTGTTTATGTTGTTGTTGTTGTTGAAATTTTTCAAAAATTTTTTTGCTTCAATAAATTTCACTATCTCGATTATTTACAGCCATTTCATGAGAAGACTTGTTCATTCACATGGTCAAAGTTTCGAACAAATTTTGGTAAGTTTTATAATCTATAAAGTAATTGCTATCACATGATATATAAATGAGAACATGATCACTAAAACGCTTTTAACATTGGTCAAATTAATGGAAAAAAAGGAATTTGAAAAAAAAACTGGAGAAGGAAACAAAAAAATTCGGAACAAAATAGAACAAAAACTGTAAATCCATTCCTGTAAACGATGAAACCACTTGACTTATATTTATACAACGATTGTCTGCTTACGACATGACTGATGTTTGAAATCATTGAAATTGGATCTGATTCAACTTTCTTTTTCTTATTTTTTTTTCATTTTGTTTTAACGATTAAATGTTTGTTTGTTTTGTCTACAAATTAATAAGATTATCATTTTCTTTGATGACATTTTGTTTTGATGCAATCCTCTTTTCATTCCATTTTTTTCGATTTTTTTTTCTGATGTCAACATTCGAATTCAATGTGGTGGTGTGTGTGTATGTCAGTTTTACCATCATTATCGATTATGTCATTATCGATTATTGTTAATCGTTTTGCTTTCCATCGATTTTTTCAAAAATTTTATAGAAAAAAAAACAAAGCAAAACAAATTTTTTGAGCTAATGATGCTAGCCCATTTTTGTTTTTTTTTCTCAATTCTTTGATTTAATTATTTTTAATCTTCTTTACCAGAATTATTTTTTTCAATTTTTTTTTGCACGTTTATTTACCAACTAATTATATGCTTCACAGACATTCGTGCATAGAATTTGATTTTCTTTCTACTTGTTTTCATTTTATTTTGTTTTGATTTGATTCGTATTCGAATTACACATAAGAGATCATTTTGTTTTTTTTTTAGTTACGTTTTCTGTATTATTATGGTATGAAAAACAGAGCTTTTTCAATTGTTGGTCTGTTGTTTTTTTTTGGCTTTTTGAACTTGAAACCATAGATTTACAATTCTACAAATGCTTACTAATAATAGATGATCATATCGTGTTTGTACATATTTTCATCTTGTTAATAAAATTGACATTCAAACAACGAACAAAATTCTGTGGAAAATAATATTTCGTATTTGCACAATGAAAGATGGTATCCAACGCATACTAATGTCAATTTTTATTCTGTATTTAAATCTCTGCTTGTTGTGTGCCATCATCATACCATTTGTATGTTTTTTCTTCTTCTCTGTTCAAATTCATTTGAAACTATTGCAGTCTTTTTTGTGCATAGTAAGGAATTGCTCAATTCTCTTTAATGAATAGTACATCTGGAATTTTTTTTTACAGATGAAAAAATATTGAAAGAATTTATTATAGCCATCGGTCTCCATTATAGCTGTGTGTATCTTTTTGCTTAATTTTCATTCTCATTTTGTTGTTTGAAGCAATCAAGAATAAACGCTTGAAAGGAAAATGGAGAGAAAAAACAATTGAATATTCAATGAATATTCACTGGAAAAATTCTGATGATTGATCGGTTGTTTGATTCTTTTTTCTTCATTTGATCCCAAGTTGTTTTTTGTTCTAGGACAATTCGTTTTCGCATGAACCCTATATCGATTGGTCGATCGATTCTATTCGATACAATTCAATTGGACAAAAAAAGGATCGACAATTTTTAAATTCATTCTTTTATATATGATAATGGTGATCATTATGATATAGTATATATTGTAAGTTTATTAATATGAATTGCAATTTGATGGCTAATGGTTCTTTTAGATTTATTTTTTTTTCTCACTTTTTTTCATACTTATACCAATATACACAATATTTTTCACACCAAAACGAATGATATATTAATTGATTGCTAAAAAGACTTGACAATCATCGATCATCATCAACAGACATTAAATCGATCGATCAGTAAACCTGAATTTAATGACTTGAAATTCTTTTTAAAAAAAAATTTTAACATTGAGAAAAAAAAGATGAAATTTTAAAGCTTAAATTTTCAACTTTTTATTCTAGTTAATGACGATTTTTTTTTGTTCCACAGTAGATCAAAATTGATGAGAAAATAACCAAAATATCAAGAAAAAAAATTTCTCAACGCTTTTAAAAATAAACGTGTGTTTAATGATTCTATAGAATTTATGCTTTTTTCAATTCAAACTACAAATTTTTATCAATTTTACTTATCCAATCCAATGTGTCTATTTGTTTTTTTTCTATATTATTCATTTTCATTTGTTTTTGTCGATAATCAAATAACACTATATTGAATTTGTTCCCAAAATTAGATTGAAATAAATCTTAATAAATGTTGTTGCAACAATCACAAAATGAAAAAATATTAATTAAAGACAAAAAAAATGAGAACAAAATGAAAACAATTTAATTAGAAGCAATCTAATTTTTTTCCACGTGGATCATCATTGTCATATATATATATGTTTTAATCCTATACGTTTTTTTTCATTTACAAGCAAGTACAATTACACATGTATTTTGTACTTGTAATTGTGATTTTATAATTCATAAATTTGAAAAATACAAAAAAAAAATCCATTTTAAACATAGTTTTTTTTCAATACACAAGTATATGCTCCATCTCTGGTGCTGTTTATAAATAGTTTTTTGTTCAAAATATAAAAAAAAAGAAAAAAAGAATAAAAAAATGACGTCAGAAGAAAACTTCGATTTTCTATTTTTTCATATTCTTGCGATAGAACTGCAAAATTGATGAGATTTTCTCTATTCTATCTATGTACTTTCATCTATCGCATAATACATCCATAGCATATGTACCCATTTTTTATGTTTACCAATTCTGTCACCATAATGTTTTCAGTATTTATATGTGTGATATGCGTGATAGAATTCTAGTTGATTGGAACAAAAATTATATTTATCGGTCCGATCAAGAATATTATAGAAACATATAATAGTAGCAGCCGCTTCACAAGAATTTTTTCACTCATCGTAATTTGTTTTATTATTAACATCATCTTTTTTATCTAAATCTATATGATGATGATGAAAAAAATATGATTTATATTCTTCAACTTTTATCAGGTGAAATTTTTTTTCAATTTTTTTTTTTGTTAAAACTTTCCTTTTACATTTTATTTTTTACTTTTACTTCTTTATGTTCTTAGTATTGTCGTTTTGAGGATATTCTTGTAATCATGTACTAGATGACATGAAAAAAACTTGCCTCCAGTATAACGAGCAAATCAAATATTTAACACAGCCATATGTAATGATGATGCGAATTATTTTTAGATATAGATTTTCTTTTATCATTATCGATCTTGATGTTTATTCGAGTGTGAATTTACACATTTCTGTGATATGATTTGAAAATTCATTCTTTTCTACTATTTTATGTATCAAAATTTTGTTCACAAAATATAAGATTCCCATTATCAATTTGATTGGATTCTTTCTGCAAAAGAAAAAAAATGATGACTCTATTTTCAGACATTTGACAATTTTCTCGTAACCTTGGAACGATAAGTTTTTTTTCCTCTTAGATAAAACTTTTATTTTTCCTTGTTTTTTTTGTTAACCTTGTTTAGATATTGTTAGAGATTGAATACAATGTACAAAGTGCTCTTACAGTATGATACAATGTTGAAATTTTGATGATTCAAATGATTCCAACATTATGTTCTTATGTTCTTTTTTTTTAGTTGTACGTTATGTATTAGAAAAAAAACAATAATGATCATAAAAAAAATCTTATTTGTCACAAATAAAAAGAATTGTTTCTCTCTTTTTTTTGAAAGGCTCCATTTTTTATCAATTTATATCTTTTCAAGTGTAATAATCAATAATCTTTCAACATTTTTTTTGTTTTCATTTTACGATAATTGATTTTCACATTTGTTAATGATCAATTTTCTTAACATCAAAATTAAACGACAAATTGTAATTTGTTTTTATTAATATTATTTATTACTTATTCTATTCACAATATTATAGATTTATTACTACAATTTTCTGTGATTTATCTTATCGATTGCTGCCGATATTGTTATTATTATTGCTATACAACAATTCATCACCATATTTATCAATATCAATGGCTACTTAATTCAGTGAAAAGTTATCAAATCTATTTTGCTCATCTAAGTCATCGATCTTTTTATCACACATGTTTTGTATTGTCCATTATGTTAATCATGACCAATATGATGACATTTGCAATGTCGACCATTGATACAAAGAATGATAATAACATTTCCATTATTCAACATTACGATGATTCTCATTTAAATGATTATAGTAATACAAGATTTATCAAAAATCGCACCAAACAAGATGATTCAATAATCAATAAAATGAATATCGTTAGTAATTCGGATGATGATGGTAATTCGGATGAAACGCATTCAGATGAATTACATGTTAATCTATGTGAATTGATGCGACAACAACTGAAACAACGATGGCAACCTAATGTTAAGAATGATCATAATTATTATTATTTACAGCATAATCAAGCCACTTTGATTACAACTACTGAACATTTTCATCGACATAGCCATAATCATTTTCATTCACACCATAATCATGTTCATCAACAAAACAGTGAACAACAGCGTTTGCAACAACGTGAAATCATTACCTGCGGTAAAGATGATTACGATGATTCGTGTTTCTATTTAGACACCAAATGTAACGGTGTTTCCGATTGTCCAAATGGTTTCGATGAAAGTATCGAAATGTGCGGTATGTATTTTTTTTTTTTTTTTTTTGAAGTTATGCAGCATAAAAAATCATCACCAGTTTTCAATTGAAATTCATCATTATTTAGATTAATCAAGATAAAAATAGAAATTAATACTAATGGATGATTTTTGTATTTTTAAATCACTAGCTACATTTTGTTTTTGTTTGTTTTAAATTACAAGAATTACGAGAGAATGATGAATTCCCTCCCTCTTCAACAGATTTTGGATCTGGTTTTTTTCGAATTTAATTGAGCCTAAAAGCTTTAAATCAATCGCGGCTCTTTCAAGCCATAATAATCAATTAAGCTTTTGTTATAAGTTTTTTTTTGTTTGCCATTCTTGATAAAGATCAAATAAATGAATTTTCTTGTTCTTTTTTTTTAATTCAATTTAGAGTTGAGAAAAGAAAAAAAAATCCAATCCCTATAGATTCTTAGAAACAATAATGGTTGATTATTGAATTCCTACAAGTTTATTGAAAACTTTTTCGATTCAATGTTGAGAAAAAAATTGATTGCATTATTAAAACTAAACTATTTCACATCGAATTATTATTTTTTTTGGACATTTTCTGAATTTATTCAATGTTTGTTCATGAAATGTAATTATTTGTAGTAAGCATCAAACTAATTCTCAATCGATTTCATTTTATCTATCGATGAAATTGATGATTGTCTATAATTTTCATAATTTTATTTTCTAAATGTTTACTTGTTTTTTTTTAAATATAATTCAATGAAAACAAAAACAAAAAACAACAAACCATTTTTTATTAACATCACCATCATTGTTGATGGTTTAATGTTATTAAATAATAAAATTCACTCTTACTCTTCCTGCTTACAATTTTCTAATCCGATCAATCGATTCGATGGCACGACATATAAATTTTCAGACAAATGAATCGATTTGATATTTTTGACATTGAGAAAACAGAATTAAATATTTTCCTTTCACATTTTCTCAGAATTCGTGTGCGTATGTGTATGTTTTTTTATACTTATAATTCGATGAGCACATTTAATTGCATTGTTTTACAGGTTAGCAAATAGAGAAAAATAAAAGCTTTTCCTCTTCAGAATCAAATTCTGATAATGATTCTATGAATGTATTTTATGTGGAATGATTCCATTCTCAACATGAATGATGATGATTTGTTTAAATTATTCATGAATAAATAAATGAATTCATCATTTCAATTTTTCTCTTTTGTGCAATATAACTATTTTCAGACATTTGACATCGATAAGTTTTTTTTCCTCTTAGATAAAACTTTTATTTTTCCTTGTTTTTTTTTGTTAATCATTATATATGGTAGAAATTGTACCACAATTCTTATCATCATCAGACTAATCAGAGCAAATCGAGCAAGTTTTCCAAATTATCATAACAATTTCTTAAATATAAAAAAAATTAAGCTCTGAATTTATCGATTTATTTATAATCATTATTTACCAAACATTAACAAGTAATTCGCTCGAATATTTTGGAATTATCGTTATTTTGTTCAATAATGAAAATGTGATTCTTGTTACCTGTTTGCTTAAACTGTTGACGAATCAGTTGTGAAATTGGAGAAATTTATTCATTCATTTTAATTGGAAACTTTTTCAGTGTATTCTCCACCCAATGATTATGATTACTATTTTCCGTGAAAGCATTAAAATCTAAATCATTTCTCTCATTTCCATTGTTTTTTGTGTTCTCGCCATTCTATAAATTCATATATTCTCGATGACCTTTCATGGCTCCAATAATATGATCTTTCATTGTACATTTTTGTCATAAAACAGCTTCGAATTCATAAGCGCATGCACAACATAAGATATATGTAACTTTCGGTTTGATGCCGAGTGCAAAGGGTTAAATATAAAAAAAAATTAAGCAACAGCCTTTAAAATATGATTTTGATGATGAAACAAATCAAAAGCTCTTAGTTTAAGTATTTTTAAGCTTTTTGTTCTCGCCATTCGATTGGAAGTTATGAACATATAGAATATAATAAGATTTCAAGCCAAGAAAAAAAAGAAGAAAAATTGTTCATGTACAATTTTTTTCTTAGCATTTTAATTGGCCGTTTTTTGAACAAGATTTTCTATGAATTATGCATTCTGTAATGATTGCTTAAAATAAATTTCTTGGTTATGTACGAATTTATGTATTTTCATGATTAAAGTGAATAAGCCATCACTGACTTGTCATCTTTTTTGTACACCTGAAACATAACTGATATTGATTTTGATTTTATATTTTTTTTAAATAAAAATAGGTTGTATGGAACATGAATTTGAATGTAATCAAACATGCATTGATTCATTGCTGATACGTTGTGATACAAAAATCGATTGTCAAGATGGTGGCGATGAAAATAATTGTGGTATGTATCAATCGTTTATAGTGAAAATTCAATTTTATTTTGATTTTATGTTATTTTTCAATCGATATAATCGTTCATCACACAGTCATCAGATAAAACATTTTTTATCATCAAAATCAAATGCGTAAAAGTGAATAAAAGCAAAAAATGTTCTCGAAAATAGCAAGCAAAAAAGAATATCATATCATATGATGAAAATTGAAAATACTTTCTTTATAGTTTGCGTGATTGATCGATTTGAAATTCGATGTATTAGTTTCTTTTATGGACAACCATTTACTCAAATGGAATATATACCCAGCAAAAAAAAAAAAATTCAATTCCAATCCATTTTATTCTCATTACATGCAGCTTGGTGAGTTGGATTCGATGGAAACCATAATATCTGAAAGCAAAAAAAAAAAAAAAAAATAAAAAAATGAAAATATTTGCGAATAAACTCCCGAATCCATTTTCGGATTGCTTAGCAAATTACCTATCTCTTTTTATCGAATACCTTTTTTTGATCTTTTTTGTTTTGTTTTACCCAATTCCTGGATCATTTACATTACTATCATCAGTTGGCTTTTTTCCCATACTAGATATTATATACCCTATAGGCTATTTTTAGCAGAAAGATGTAATGTATTCCTGTGTGTGGTTCATATATTTGACCATCAAATGACGAAAACAACTGTTCATTATTATTTTGTTTGTATCGGTTGTGTTGTGTTGATATTTTCATTTCCATATCTTCTTCAAATAAAAGCCATTTATCATTATTTTTTTTTGTCTCATATTGTTGTATTAGAAACGTATGTTTGCCCTGAAACACATTTCAAATGTAACAACCATTTTTGCATACCAACGGAAAATGTATGCGATTTTCAAGACAATTGTGGAGATAATTCGGATGAAGAAGCATGTAGTAAGTATAATTTTTGATTCATTAATATGTTTAAAATGTATTTTCTCTCTGTATTGGTTCTCATTTTTGTGTATAATCTATTTCCGTGTGTTTGTGTGTATGTGTGTCTGTGAATATGTATGACGATCATTTTCGAAAATAATCCCAAACATTAATCAGGAACAACAACAACGGTTTTTATTTCTCAAAGTCAGTTAGACAATTAACAACGAATATTAATGTGAATGGAATATGATTTCAAGGAAAATAAATGGATTAAAAACTATTTCCTTAAATTTTTTGGAACTCTTTTTATTTTTCATTTAATTTTTATGGCAAAAGGAAGTGTTGAAATTTTGTTTTTATTCAAATCAATTTATTGATTTTTGTTTTTCTTAACATGCAAACTAATTCTTTTTGACAGTCATCATCATCATCATCATTAAAATGAAATTTCTCTCTTTTGATTCACACTCACTAATAATGAGAATGATGGTAGAAACGGAATTCAAAATAAATCTTCTAGCAAATGGACTTGACACAATGGCTTTGGCCTTTCATTATCGCCTATTTCAAAAATAGAAAATTGGGTTATTTTGAAAAAATGCACTTTACCACTATTCCAAGATCGAAACTATAGTTCATTTTCAGCATATGATTTTGAGCACAAAGGAAAAGTTCCAAACAGGAAAACAATTCAATCTAAAACAATTTACTCTAGGGAATTTTTTTATAGATTTTTTTTCCTCATCTTGATGATGATTATGACGCAACACAACCATGGTTATGGCAGCATGATTAATCCTCTCATCATAATATGGGTTTTTATCCTCTTTAATTTTGGTTTTTAATTAAAAATGTTGATGCGGACAACAACAGAATCATCATGGAATGTTTCAATTTTATCTTTTATTTTTTTTTCACCCACCACTTTCTCACGGGATTAAAATACAATGTGTTTATCCAATCAACTTTAATGTTTTGCTAGACTTTTATGTATATATACATGATGAACATAAGCGAATAAAAATTTGTTTTCATGTTCGAAAGCTATATTTTATCACTGCAAATTGTTCATTCATGTACAAAGTTTTTTGTAGATCATATTTGTTCCAAAAAATGATCTACAAAAAAAACAATAATAATAACGAATTCGCTTGGTCGATTTTTTGAAACGACCGGTTTTCTTGTTTCAAATTCATTCGTATTCATTCATATAATATTCACATTTATTTGATGGTAAATGAACAAATTAAATGAGATTTATATTATTATTTCACTTTTCAGCTCATCGTGCCTGTTGGTTTGGTGAATATAAATGCGATAATGGCCAATGTATTCAAGCGTATGGTGTATGTAATGGCCAAAATGATTGTATCGATGGTAGTGATGAGAAACAATGCAATCCTATGGGTATGTTCAAGCATTTTATCCCTTCTTTTTTTATCGATTTTATTTTTTATTTTTATTTTTTTTTTTTTTGATAATGAAACAAAACAAAGATTTTGTCACATGCAACCAGACCGGTATACGTGTACATCGTAGTCTTTGGTGTGATGGACAACCAGATTGTTCAATGTTTCATGAAGATGAACTTGGATGTAAGTAGCTAATATTTTTTTTTCTTTTGTTATTATCACTTTAATGACAAACATAATCATCCAATTTTAATGTTAGATGATTCTCTCAGCTCATTTAATTGTATATACATCAATAATACATTCTGGTTTTTATCATTCACATTATGCCACAATATTATCTCTATCATTAAATTTCATTCATATTATTGTTTTGTTTTTGGTTTGCTTGATGGGCATTTATTATCATCATTATCTGTCACTAATGAATAATGGAATATATGAGAATTTCTAACCTAATCTAATCGACAGTCTTTTGATAATAGCATTGCTTGCGACATTATTCTTCAATTTAAATTAATTATTGATGATTTTCAGTCTGTTCATTCTGAATATGTTCAAACCACAAATATATAATGCCATAGTTATTGTTATTTTTACTTGTCCAAATCATACATTTTTTGCTGGTATTAAAAACATTTCCGATCAATCTCTGTTCAATTCACCAGTCATTCAATAATGTGGAGAAAGAAAATGCAAACGCCCAGAATAAACGATATTTTTTCATTTTATTTTTTGTTTTGTTTTGTTTACAAATAGGCTGACTATTAAATCGGTTGGCAAATTGGATGAAAATTTTTTTCATTCTGATTTTTATTTGTATTTTTCTTGATTATTTCTAATAGCCTTAGTAATTTAGGCAACGAATATCAAAGATTATAGCATTTTATCATTATCATATTTATCTTTTTCAATTTTTTTTCATTCATTTTGGTCGTGGTACATTTTCGTTGAATTCTCCTTGATAATTACCGGGTGGATCATAGTTGGCTACCACAAAGATTGAGGAACCTTGTTTAGCATATGCAATGCCCAATTGTTTTGATTTACGCCAAACAACTTGAGTAAAATGTCCGATACCCGATTTGAAACCCGGCGAATTAAAATTATATTTATGAATCTCATCATACCATGCATCGACGGCATCATTTCCTATTGAAGAAAAAATTCTAGTTTATTAGAACAATGTATTTTATATTGGCAATAAAATCTCACCATGAATTGTGACATTGGTACCGCCTTTCATGAAGATATTTTCTCCATATTTCTTATCCGGTCGATGTTGCATTGAATTATTTTTAGCAAGATGATTGGCCCATTCTTGAGCATATTGACAAAGCTTTTTTATGGTTTATCCACTGATTAATAATATCTATTTTGATCCATTGTACTTACCTGTTTAGATAATACCAAATTAGGTACACCATGCTTAGCTCGATAATGATTATGTCGATTCAATGAATCTTTCTCGAATTGATTACGGTCATAATTGTCTTTGGAGGAATCATTCGTATTATTCTTGGATGATGGAATGTGTAATAATTGCTTCAGGCCTGAACTAAAACCACCACTATTACCCGAACCACCACTACTTCCAGTGCTCATAGTTGCATTTGCTGGACGAATTCTACGTATAGTTGTTGTTTCAATTACTTCAGTTCCATCTGATTCACGCCATTTTTTTGTCTTTGTTTCGGTTGTTTCCATTTTTTTTCTGGTTGTTCGTGATGTGTTAATTAATCACTTTTACAATGTTTATAATTAGTTAATAATATATGATTGTTAGTCGGTTTTTTCTGTTGTTTGTTTATTTTCAAACTAGATGAATTTATTTAAACAAAATTTTAAATTTGAACAATGTTTAGACACAATCCTTACCATTAGTTTCATACACGTAATGAGAGCAACAAAAAAAGTTTTGATTTTAGAAAACGTTAATTTTGTTTCTGTTATTAATAAAAATTGATGTTGATGATTGATTGAAACTACTAATCAGGCTCCATGGTAATTCTTCTGATAAAAATGATCCATAAATCCGCGTTATGTCAAAAACTCCCGGAATGCGCGTTGTAGGTAATGATACTTGACTCAAACAAAATTCCCTCTTTTTGTGTGTGTGTGTGTTAGTAAACCACTTGAATAGATCTGCAATAGATCTGTTGACATTCCATCATTATTGTTATCGATACGTTGATGGTGATGATGATAATGTTATGATGTTGATATATGTATGCTATATCCATCATTGATGACAGATTTGATCACACTTGTATTTCTCACTTTTAGTTATCAAAAATCCTTGTTCCATAAATGAAAAAAAACCACTACCGTTGTACATTGCCAATGTCAATGCTGATGATTGTTTTTTTCTTCTTTCTTGCATCATAACGATGATGATGTACTGTAGATTGAGTACTATATTCTTGACATATGAAACAACAATGACATTAATTGATTACTATAACAATGATTTTATATTCCATACATATTGATTGTGTTTTATTTGCGATTTGCGATTGTATTTATTTCTCTAATTTTGTTGCAAGATCAATTTAATCTTAACAGATGTGAATGATGATGAATAATGAATTTTAATTTTTATTACTATCAAAGATTATATTCGAAAAATCATGTTACGTTAAGCATTTACCATGATATTCAAAATATTTTGAACAGAACCGAATTTTTCTTGTCATTTTTTTTAGGCAATAATCCACCCTAATTTCACAATACACGAAAAATTCTGAATATATTAAGAAAAAGTGGAATATTGTTGTTGGCCTGAATTATAATAATTTTTTTTGCATTTTTGTTTGCAAGTCAAAACGAAAAAATGCAAAATAAAAAAAAACTTTGTACAAGAATTCGGCACATAATTTGAAAGTGAATTCTGGGATCGCAATAACATTACAATAATAATCATATACAGAACAGTCCCCATCTCCTTTCTGACACTCCCATAGAAGATAAAATTGAAATCTCATCATTGGAATGAATAATAAAAGTGATATAATGGAAAAAATTGTTATATCTAGATTCTAGAATTTTACATTTCGAATTTTCATCTTTTCATTGAAATATCATATAAAAAATGCAATTGACAAACTAGCTTGGGAATTTGGTCAAATTAATGATGATTACGTATTTTATGTATGTTTACAGTGAAATTACAATAATATCAAAGTGTGCCATATGTGATAAAAAAAAAACAGAATTAAAACCATCGCCGTTAATTATCAATTGTTTTTTTTTGCAATGAAAATGAAACTACACAAACCATACGCAATGCTTAGAATATTTGTCAAATGTGGATTATTATATTTTGGATTTTTTTTGTTTTCTTGCTAAAAATTATGATGATGATGATGATGATGATTATTGGATTATTCAAGGCCGAGAACAATGCCAACCAAATGAATTCCGTTGTACGAATAGCAGATGCATTCCGATGGGAAATCGTTGTGATACCATTTGTGATTGTGCTACCCATTGTGAGGATGAACTTGATTGTGATGAATATTATACAAAAATTGATGGTAAGAAGATATTGGTGTCTAGCTAATAACGTTGGATTCATTTAATAATTGAATTTGTTTAGGGGTCACTTATTGTTCGCGTACAACAACCATCAGCTGCTCATTATCGGATGATGACCAATACATTGACCGTTGTTTAAATAAACAATATGTCTGCAATGGATATAATGATTGTCCGAGATTATTCGATGATGAATATGGTTGCCCTTTTGGTGGTGAGTAATTTTTTTCATATTGCTCTTCTGTATCTATACTGGATCGGTAATTAGATACAGAATCCTATGATTTATTTTCTGCATTTCAGATGATGAAAATCTAATCAGTGAAAAACATCTCTTTTTTTCTCAGGTTACACAGAACAAAGCTGTTTGAAAATGAATGATCATTTTTGGTGCCCTGTCGAACATCGTTGCCTTCCTAAATCTGTCCATTGTAATCATATCCAAGAATGTTTTGATGGCTTTGATGAATTGAACTGTGGTCTGTATACCCTGTCAGCGTTTTTCATTTATAATATGATTTCAATCATATTAATGCATTCTGTCATTCTATATCTTAAAAATTAGACACAAAACCTTGCAGTTCAAATGAATATCAATGTCTGAATGGACAATGTATTGATCAACAAAAACGTTGTAATTCTAAATTTGATTGTTATGATAAAAGCGATGAGATTGGCTGTCGAAATCATTCATGTCCAATAACACATCGTCGTTGTCATTCGGGGCAATGTATACCAGCATCTTCATGGTGTGATTATTTCAACGATTGTCTTGATCATTCGGACGAACAGAATTGTAATACATCTTCTACTTCTCAATCATCTTCAAACGACTGTGATTATCAAACACAATTTCGCTGTGATAATGGCCAATGTATATCGGCAGAATTTCGTTGTTTGCTCACATCAGATCCACGAAAAATTTGTGCCGATCGTTCAAATTTGAATGGCTGTAGAAATTTTTCCTGTCCATCAAATAGTGTTAAATGTGCTGGTAGTTTTTGCGTCGATTCTACTCTCAAATGTAATGAACGTCTTGACTGCCCAGTATTGTCAGATTGGGCTGATGAACAACTTTGCCGTGAGTTTATTTATAAAATATCCATAAACAAACATACTTGGCCTGAGACTTGAATTTAGCGTAAAATAAATTTAATGGTTGTTAGTTGTCATTTTCAAAAGTAGAATTAGCTGTATTTCGAGTAAGAGTATATAATTAAAATTGATTATTGGGCCGAAAAAATCTTAACATTCTTTGATTTAGTATAGTAAGATATAGGAAACAAAAACCGATTACTTATTAAGTTGAAATTTATCCAAACATTCTTAATCATAACAACATCATATGTTTAGTTTGTGTTCCAATTTAGTGGCCGGTCCATCGTAAATGTAGTCAAAAGATTTTATTATTCTGTAGGTTTCTTTTCAAATTGTCAATGAGCTAATTATTTTTTTTTTAAATCCGATCATCATTTATTTTGAGGAAAAATATTCCTTTTCCTTTCAATTAAAATACGAAAAATTTAGTGTATAAATCGTGAGATCGTATACTAAATCTAAATTTATTTAAAAGATTGTTTTTATTCTGTAACTTGTGTTAATATCAATATTTTTATTTTTGTTTTTGTATGAGATCATCTTAGTTGATTCACTAAAATTATCTTTTTTCATTAGCATTCTATTGTTCGGATAGCCGTTTATGTCAATGTATCGATACGACAATTAATTGTTCTGGACACTCATTGCTCACAATACCGGGATCCATAGAGGATCAAATTCTTCGAATGTAAGAATTATTCTATAATGATTAATTAACTGAAATTGAATTGTATTTGATTTATTGATTAAATCATCAAAAAAATTGGTTCAAGGATATTGAAAGGAAATCAATTGGGTCTCAATCTAACATTGAACATGTTTAATCGTTTAGATCGTATGCATATGATTGATCTTAGTGATAATCAAATAAAATTCATTCTACCAGGATTATTTCGTAAATTATGGAAATTAAGAATTCTGTAAGTACATTTTTGTCCTTTCTTACAAAATATGTTGATCTTTTGTTTTTTCACTCAATCTTGAAACACTCCTACACACATAAACACAAAAAAAACACGCACGCATAATCACTATTCGAATCAAGACATTTACGAAAGAATCTAATCGAAACAATCGAATCGTATACATTTACCGGTCTGCCAAATTTAGGAACATTGTAAGTATATCCATATGTGAATATTTAAAGAAAAATAAAACTAGAATAATGTCCATTGTTCATTGTTTGTGGTCGATTTAGGTGTTGTTCATGTAGAGGTTATATGCGTGCGAGCCGAATTCCATTATTAGAATTGTGCAATCATCCATGAGAGATTATGAGCAAAGAAATATAATTCACATTTTTTTTTCTTATTCTGACATGCCAAAATGATAAATGATAGATTTTAGTGTTAGTAGTCGTATATATTGATTTAAAATAAAAAAAAATTGAAACAACGACAACAAAATAAAAACAAAAAAAAATAAATACTGAACATATTGTTCTAAATAATGATATTAATTAATGAAAATAATCAACATCCAGTTTAGGCTAACTTATTTGTGTTACTTTTATATATATTTTTTTTTGTCGATTATGTTGATAATGCTCATGTTATTTATCATCATCATCATCAATGATAGTGAATTTCTGATGAGTTTCTATTTATTTTTATTCTAGCAGTTTATTTATTTATTCTCATAATTCACGAACGAAAAAAAAAACGAAAATTTCTGATAACAACAACAATCCGACCAATAGTATTCATATATATATATTGAATTCTGTAAATAAAATTCGATGCACACATCTTTTTTTTTATTTGATTGAATAATTCAACACATCTATAGAATAGATGATGAAAAAGGAAATGAAGAGGAAAAAAATCCGTTACATTTTCATCCAATCATCATGGCATTTATTCTCACCACTCGAATAAGTAATATATCAATTTACTTCAGGCAATAATGTACAACAATATGCTCAACATTATTACGTATACTGACCATCTTGATTTATCTGTCTGTTGGTCATTTAGTCTGTTAATCAGATGGCTGATTATGGCCTGAATAAATATTTATATTATATAACCATAATGACGTTATGTGACAACTACAAATAATATACTAAAAAGGGAATTTTATTATATAAATAAAATTATTATTATTATTATATTGATAGTGATAGATTCTAAATTATTAAAAAAAAAGAAGAAAACCTTTCATTAAAACCAAGAAAAAAATAATCATATTTCATATTGATTGGAAACGAATTTTTTTTTCATTTGTTCAATTCAATTTTGATTTCATCCGAATTCTTGACATTCGATCTGTTTATTTGAATCAGGCAAATTCTTTATTTGATTCATGAGTAGTTAACATTTGAGTTATTTGAAACTCAATTGGTTTGATTATGAATTCGACCACATTTGAAATGACAAATTCAATATTCAATATTGTTAGATAGAAAAGAAACTTTGTATTTATGGAAAAATTATTCTCATTGGTTTTTTTTTCTTTCTATTCGTTTTGCTATATATTTTTTTTATATTAAAAAAACTCATTACAAAATTCACTGGATGGCTCAATGTTTTGTAAAAAATAAAAATAAAATCTTTCTAAAGAAGCTTAAACGGAAACCATATACGTCTGATACGTGAACATGCATTCAGTGGTTTGGCATCGTTGAAAACATTGTACGTAATCTAAATTTGACACATCATCATTGGAATAAATCCCCACGAGAATGATGGTGTTTATTTTTTTTCTCGATCATTCATTCATTCATTCATTCGATTTTTTATACATTCTTTTTTTACATTTTTTTATATATATAAATTGCTCCATACGAACAACGAATGATGAATAAAATTCGTTCATCAGAGATCTAAGTAATCAGCATATAACTTCATTGCAAAAGAATTCATTTTCAGGCCTTCGTTCGTTGAAAAATCTGTATGTATTTTTTTTCCATAATAAAAATATCGAATGGATTGAAATTTAAAATCAAAAAATTTTTGTTTTCTCCATAATATTCTATTCGCTCTTTTATTTTTTGCCATTAAAATATTCTATATATCCTGATCGTATTTATCCTTCTTTATTTAATGGAAACTTTGATAATCAATCATTTTATCATTATTGTCACTATTACTAATCAATAATAAATGACTTAATGTCTTGACACACCGGAATCATATTGACGAATCCGAAATAAAAAAAAAGTGATTTGTCAAATAATCAAATCAACGAGCTTCCTGATGGCGTATTCTCCGGTTTATCATCGGTTATATCAATGTATGTAATGATTTGAAATGATTTTTTTTTTCATTTATTTGTGTTTATTTTACAAACAACAATAATATCGATTGAACAACTCTCAAACAAATGATATTCTTTCATCAATGACCAATTGTTGAAAATAGAATAATGATGTACAATTAATCTTTTTTTTTGTCAATAGAGATCTTCGTGGTAACAAGATAAAATCAGTAGGTTCAAAAGCATTTCAAGGAATGAATGCATTGAAACAGATGTAAGTAGAAACTTTTGTTCAATAACATAATTACTGATAATGGATGTATTATTTATGTAGTACATTTGATGAATTTCATTTCTGCTGTCTGGTACGACATGTAAAACAATGTTATCCTGAACCGAATGAATTCAGTTCCTGTGAAGATCTCATGTCTAATACAATTTTACGCATTTGCATCTGGTGTCTCGGGTCTATTGCATTGATCGGTAACATGTTTGTCATATTATGGCGTCTCCGTTATAAAACGATCAATCGTGTCCATTCATTTTTGATCATCAATTTGGCTCTTGGTGATTTATTGATGGGCATTTATTTATTAATAATTGCCAGTGTCGATTCCTACTATCGGTATGTATATTTTATATATGTTTTTTTTGTACATTTATCTGAATGGTTTTTTTTGAACAAATAGGGGCATATATTTCATTGTCGATGCACGATGGCGTCATAGTTCGCTATGCCATTTTGCCGGTTTTCTTTCCACGCTATCATCGGAGATTTCCGTTTTCTTCCTCATCGTCATCACTATTGATCGTTTGATAACGATAACATTTCCCTTTCGTATTTATCGTCTCCGTTCTAAAGATGCCAAATTGATCATCATTTCCCTATGGCTAGTTGCTATCATTATTTCTGGTTTACCCCTTATACCTGTCGAATACTTTGATAATTTTTATGGACGTTCTGGCGTTTGTCTTGCTTTACACATCACTCACGAACGTCCAAATGGATGGGAGTATTCGGTGTTTGTTTTTCTTGTTCTTAATTTAATTAGCTTCACATTAATATGTGGCTCTTATCTTTGGATGTTCATCGTTGCCCGAAAAACACAAAAAGCAGCAAAATCAAATGGTCGAAGATTTGTAACTACCGAAACAAAGGTGCAAAATCGTATGGCACGACGTATGATGTTCATTGTAATGACAGATTTCTGCTGTTGGATGCCGATTATTGGGCTTGGAATCGTTTCGTTGTTCGGTGTTCGAATTCCTCCACAGATATTTGCCTGGATTGCTGTTTTTATCTTACCTTTAAATGCGGCCGTAAATCCCACTTTGTATACACTGAGTGGATTACCGCTTCGTCGATCGTCGAGTAACGGTTTCAGCAATCATATTTATTCCACACGAAAACCTGGATCTCCTAATTATCATCAGAGCCTAAGTAGTCATGGCAAACATATTGGCAGCTGCAGTAACAAGGACACTAAATTTTCTTCAAATTCGACACGTACATCAAATAATGGGGAACAATTTGGTGGTTATTGTAAAAATCGACGACATTTTACTGATCATAATCATCAAAATTCAATGGTCAAATCACCATTGCTTCAATTACCTTTAACTTCACTTATTGGTGATCAGCAAAGTAATAAAAACAACAATGAATTTGAACAAGATGAAAATGATGATACAAGCTATTTATGAGTAAATACCATCCAATTATAATAATCACCTCTCTCCACTTTTTTTGATGAAATAACTAAAATTATAACAAAATGTATATGTAAATGTATATATTATTTGTAAATATGTGTTTTATATTTTGGAAATAATAATTTATTTTATGCATCTTTATTTTTCACTTTTCACACGTCGATTTGTTTTTCCTAATAATTAAATGGATACGTCAGGATACAGACAATCATCGGATATGTGGCATAGATATGTATCATTGCACATTTTGAATTCAAGGTTATAAACTTTTAACGCTTCGTGCCTGACGGTGGATTTATATTTTGCTTATTAGGTGCAGGGTCAGCCATGACTTTTGTATTGTACCTGACACCTTTGAAAATGTTACGTAAATCCAACATCAACTTATCGATCAAACAGCATACTTATTATTGTTCATCGATATCGATAAGTTGGCGGAATACGATATTTTTGGTGTAGATGCTGCGATCGTTGTTGACCGTCAGCAAAATAGCACCTTGCTTTTCCTCAATTTCCTCGACAAAAATCTTAAGATTATTTGGATTTTTGCATCGGGAAAGAGCCACATACATCATTCCATGTTGGAATACTGGTGTGGGAAGTTATACACCTACTTTTTCGAAAGATTGCCCTTGAGACTTATTAATTGTCAGGGCAAAACCCAACACCACAGGAAATTGTCTACGCAACAATTTGAATGGCAGCTCAGGATCTTGATCATTTTGTTGGAAAATGATCCGAGGAATCAGAGCCTCCGTGTTTTTGTGCGTTCCTGTCAATATGCGAGCTTTACTGGTGCGTCTATTTAGTTGTGTGACAACTAAACGTGTACCATTAAGCAAACCGCTTTGTGGTTCAACATTGCGGATCAACATTATAATGGATCCAACTTTTAATTCCAGTTTGTGTCTAGGATAACCTTGCGGGTTCATCGCATGAAGACACTCAACATTGAATTGCAAACCGCTGTGGTTTTCCGCAATATTGTCAATGCTGTAATAAATTGTATTCTCACCAATGAATGAGTTTGATATTTTTGTATTGAAAAAATGTGCTAAATCATTGGTGGTGGTGAGAATGACCTTTTTGGCCATTTCCTCTGCCTGATCTTGATAAGCTGGATCAAGTTGACCATAGATTTCAGTTGTTAGCTCGTCAACGCTATTAACTAAAAATTGATCTGGAACACGAAAGTATTCTGGATCTGTGATTCGAGATGATTCAGCTCGAAGTGTACCGTTGCCCAATTTAAGAAGCCATTCATTGTATTCAGCAAAATTGGCTGATCTCATATTGGTGCTAAGACTAAACCGTTTTGCATATATCCAAAGCGGTGACTTCTTAATGCTCAAGTCTGCAGAAGAAACACAAATTCCTCTGGGAACAATCGGAGATATTTGACGAAAATCTCCCCCAAAGATGATTAATTTACCACCAAAAACTTCTTGCGACTGCATGAGATCTTTGAGCAATAAGTCAATTATGTTAATCACATGAATCGACATCACTATAACAATCACGTGGTCGCTATCTAAATTCGAATTCGAACTCTTTCTATGTTCTATTGAATGACTGCACCATCTATTGGA
This sequence comes from Dermatophagoides farinae, assembly GCF_024713945.1. Classification (NCBI taxonomy): domain Eukaryota; kingdom Metazoa; phylum Arthropoda; class Arachnida; order Sarcoptiformes; family Pyroglyphidae; genus Dermatophagoides; species Dermatophagoides farinae. The sequence goes on along the minus strand of NC_134679.1, from coordinate 3,524,546 downwards.
TTCAAAAGCTGCGGCAACGTGTGCTGAGCTAGAACAATTGAAAAAAAGCTTTGTCGAAGCTACATACCACAGAAGTGACTTCTACTTCTGAGCTGGACGAACTGTTTCAGCGGCATTCAAAAGTTTTCCCGCATGCTCAGACACACACACACAACACACACTGAGTAGCTCATACTAAATAGTTATGTTTGTACTGAAAATAAGCAGGAATGGCCGGCTCAGCTTCCCCGCATCAAATGCCAAGTTAATACCCATTGCAAGTACACAGTGCAAGCACTTGGCGAGTGTAAAAATCGCAGTTACACACAAAACGCTTAGCCTCATAGACTTGTAGATATTGCACATTTTGAATTCAAGGTTATAAACTCTTTATATTATTAGGTGTAATCATACAAACTGTGAGCATTAATTTGATACGTAAGATTATTTAGCACTGCTATTCTAAAGAAGCTAAAAAAAACTTGATCAAATTTGATTGGATTGATATGATAAATAAATTCACCATCAAATCTATTGAAAGCAAAATGTTTTTTTTTAACTTTGTTGTAGACCTTTTCTATTCACAAGAGGCCGAAAATTCATATTTTAATATCCATGTTGACCAGCTATAAACCAGATCATATCATATTAAATAAAAAAAAACTAGAGATATTGAATCGAAACGTTTCGGAATTATGTAACATATAAATTTCCATGATTATTTAGATGCCATACGTTGGGTAATGAGCCAAGAATGTAAATGTTTATGTATATTCTCTCTATGATGATAGATACGATGAACTTAAGAATAAAACCGGTTCATTTAAGATACAAATACGACCTAAAAGTGCACCCATCATGCACGAGTTATTATAACCATATGATAAGCAGTTGTTTTGATTGCATTATCTTCTATACATCTTCATAAGATTTTATTTTATGATGAGGTTGTGATGAATGATATTCGGTATTAAATTTACCGCACACATTATATTCGATTTATGATCAGTTTGTATCTTATAAATCAATTCGAACCAAACATGTGGAATTTCATCCGCCAAAACAATTATTTTTTATTTGATTTATACATATTCTTGTTTATATTTTCATATGGCATCTATATATTAACAACTGGCTGGTTGATTCAGGATAAAATTTGCCGAAATCTTTTTAATCAAAGTCGAACATTTTGTGAATACATTAATGAAAAAGATCGATTCGATGAGAACGAAATTATTATTCGTGATGAGATTCTTGCATTCGGAGCAATGTTCAATAATTATGCGTAAGTCAATAATTAAATGAAATGATCAATATAATTTAAATAAGGATCGTTTTTTAATAGAAATCTAATTAAAACATTGCCAATGTTTGCATGGTCATTATTTGTTGGTTCATTTCTGGATCGATTTCCTAACGCTACAAAGATCTTATTCATTTGGATGAATATCATACAAATTTTCGAATATATATTCAACATAGCCAATGCCTACTATTTCGAATTGAGTCCTTATTATCTTCTTTTGGTTAATCTAACTGTGTGTCTGACCGGTGGAATGACAACTTTTCTTGCAGCTATCAATCGTTGCATTGTCGTCAATTCTAGTCCTGAATTTCATGCAATTTATTTCACTATTCTACATGTTATATTAGTAATTGGTATGTAATTATTTATTGTTCATTCTGATTCTGATTTTTTTTATCATTATCAAGCACCATCATTGGGAACATTGATAGCAGGCAGTAATATCCATTTTTTGGATGACAATGAACAAAATACACAGCTAAGAAACTATAACCAAAATTTTATCATTATGCTTGGAATAAGTTTGGTTTCATTATTGATGATTCTATTAATCAAAGTCGAGAGAGATGAAACTATGAAGGAAACAATCGGCGATTCCGATTCTGAAGCTCTCATCAGCCCGGATATGAACAACAATATTTCAGACAATACTAATCAATCAGTGAATGGAATTTCGCAAAGATTGTTTACAGTTCGGGAAACAAAATTCGGCAAAATCAGAAAAATTATTCGGACATTTTTTGATTTTGAAAATGTTCGCCAAACTTACCATTGTTTCATTAAACCTCGCCCTATTCATGCTCGTGAACAAATATTTTTTATGGTTTTCATTTTATTTCTGTTTTTAACTAATATGACAGGAATCGATTCAATATTCTTGCAATTTTCACAACAAGTCTATCAACTAGATGCTCAAGAATATTCCTTCATTTCAGTTTATATAAAAATTTTGCCAACAATAGTCTTATTGATTAGTTCATATGTTTTGATCAATAAACTGCAATTGAAAGATGGAACAATGTTTGCCTTGACCATAACGTCCGGTTTTATTAGCCAAGTTTTGATCGGAACATTTCCGAATCTACTTATTTTTTTGGTCGCCATCTTCATAGGTTAGTATATTATCAAATTTTGTCCCTTTTTTATGATTGTTGTTTGCTTTTTTTAGGTGCTTTGTTCAACTTGGCAACCATAGTAATTAAAACAAAAATGGCAAAAATAGTAGCCGCTGATGAAGCGGGAAAAATATTCAGTATGACCTCTACATTGGAATCATTGTCACCAACTTTAGGTGCATTGATATTTTCTACCATTTTTGCTTCAAGCATTTCATTTTATCCTACAATGTGCTTCCATATTGCAGCTTTAATTACTGTAATATCATTAATTTTAGCCTTGTTTCAAGATGTTTATTTTAAAAATTATGACCAATAATAAATTATAATAGTTCTTATCTGTGATTATAGATGGCCTTACTAGATGAAAAACATATGACAATTCTTTATTGTTGAATTTTGTTTTGTTGATTTTGAAAATTATTCTGGTAATTTTTTTTTCAAATTTCAACAATCATGGCTAAATCAATAAAATCACCGGCTAATCTAACGATAGAATCCTGGATTCAAAAACAACTCAAACTAATTAAATTGGATTATGATGAAGAATTGGAACGAAACCAGTGAGAATATTGTTTTTGATTTATAATTAATAATTTTTTATATTTGATTGCTTTTTCATCAGAGAATTACGATCCAAACATTCATTAAAACAGTTGGAAAAAAGTGGCCATGCCGTACGTAAGCTCGTGATTACTAATCAACGAACAGCATTCGCTAAAAAAGTTATACAATTTTCCGTACGTCCTGAAAAACGTGATCTCGTTAATCTGATCAATAGCGGTATGTCGCATGGTGATATAGTCGGTGTGACCACTCAAGAACAAACTTCGGCTCATTGCACCGGTGTAGTGCTTCAAGTGAAACGTCTAACCTGTGAGATTGCTTTTAATGCAGATACGACTTTGTTCGATGAAGAGAAAGACCATTTGTTCAATCTAATTCAATTGACCAATGATATAACATATCGCCGAATTAAGTATGCGCTCGAAAACCTATACGAACGATCTATACGAAATTATTTGGTTGGATTGCTTTTTGGTAGCGAACCACTTCTTGATCCACTGACTGTTTTACCACCTTATACGAATGATTTACCTTATCCATTGGCTGGTCAATCCAATATTGTGTGGTTCAATTCGAATTTGAATTATTCTCAAAAGAATGCAATCGAATTCGCCTTGTATCAACGTCATTTAGCTGTAATACATGGTCCACCTGGAACAGGTAAAACGACCACATTGACTGAATTGATTCTACAAATGATCACTCGTGGCCTTCGTGTGTTGGTATGTGCGCCTTCGAACGTAGCTGTGGATAACATTTTTAAACAATTGATACATTCTTCACAAAAAAATATTTGCTTGAAATATCGCTTGAAACGATCATTTAACTTTGTTAGAATGGGCCATCCTGCGCGTATGGACTCAGAAATACAGCCATATTCATTAGATTCAATTGTTATGAGCGAAGGGGCCGATGTACTCGGTGACCTAAAGAACGAAATCAACCAGATAAAATCAGAAACTAGACAGAACAGATACACACGTGGACAGATTCGTGAACGAATGAAAGAATTTGACCAGATTGAGGAAAAGGTATCCAAAGAAAAACTAAGAGAAGCTCATGTTATAATGTCCACATGTAATGGTGCGGTTATGAATGGCCAATTACGTTATCTTTATGATGACCTAAACACATTTTCATTTGATGTGGTCATTATTGATGAGTGTGCACAAGCATTAGAAGCATCTACCTGGATACCATTATCATATGCCAAGAAATGTGTTCTGGGTGGTGATCACAAACAATTACCAGCAACAATCTGTTCACAGGAAGCCGAAAAGCAAGGTCTTGGCATTTCACTAATTGAACGAGTTGTTGATCAATTCCAAAATTGTCCAGATAAAGTTGTTAGAATGTTGACCGTTCAATATCGAATGAACGGATTGATTATGAATTGGCCATCAAATTTTTTCTATGAAAATCGTCTCAAAGCAGACGATTGTGTTGTTGATCGACGATTGAAATTAAAAAATATCGACGAACTATTGCCAGTTATTCGATTGATTGATACGGTCGGTTGCTCAATGTATGAACTGGAATCTGATCAACAAAGTTTGTCTAAAGGAAACATTTACGAAGTAAAACTAGTTTGTATTGTGATCAAAGATCTTTTAGATAATGGCCTATCGCCTGCTGATATTGGTGTCATCTCACCATATCGACTCCAAACAAGCTTAATTGAAGCCGGATGTCGACGAATGTATCCGGAAAGCGTCACCGATCAACTGGAAATTAATTCTGTCGATGCGTTTCAAGGAAGAGAGAAAGAAGTGATTATTTTATCATTAGTTCGATCAAACGATGAAGGAACAATTGGATTTTTAATCGAAGAACGGCGTTTAAATGTAGCCATTACTCGTTCTCGTTCTCATTTGGTTGTTGTTTGCGATTCTGGAACAGTGACGAGAAATTCAACTGCACTAGAAAAGTTTATTGATTATTGTTATGAATACGGAAAAGCAGAAAGCGCTTCCGATTACGAAGAATTGTTGGATCAAATAGTGATGGATCAAGTACCCCAGGCGGTTTCGACCAATTCACAGCAAGCGGTTGATGTAAAATCGAACAAGAACAACAAAGATTTGAAGAAAAATTTAAAAGCAAACCGAAAACAAGATAATAACCATAAAAACAAGAAAAAACAAAACATTAATAATAATAATAATAATTTTCATTCATAATTTTCATATCTGTAAAGATATTGGCGCCGAATAAACGAATAAAAGAAAATGAAAAACAATTATAATTACAAGATTATTTTTCTCTTAGGTGTGTGTATATGTGTTTGCATAGAGTAGTGAATTTGGCGTGTGTATGTTTGTTCTGTGTAAATCGTTCTGGTGAGATGATATGTTCCAAATTTAATTGTTGTCTAATGTTGTTGTAATTTGGGCAGTAGTATAGTAAGAGGTGTGTTGTGTTTTGTGTAGTGTCCGTACATGTACATTTGTCTGTGTGGGAGGGTGTGAATCTGTGTAGGTATTTTTTCGAAGTGTCCGTGTCCTGTGTAGAATTGTGTGGTGACAAAATTTATTTATTATTATTTCATATTATATCATAATTCTTCTGTTTATTCTATTATGATAGAAATGCCGCTTTGGCAGTGTATCTATTTATATTAATAATAATAATAAAGATGTCAAAAATTGAACTTGCTTCATGAGACAAAAATTTTGGATGTCAATACGGATCCACCTCGAAAACAAGTGATTGTCCGTCGGTCATCATGATATTGTTAATAACAAAATAGAATTTTCTCATTGAAAATTCTCAGTCTCAGATATTTTTATTTCATTTTTCTATTACGTTTGATAATAGAATACAAGATTTGTAAAATTGTGAAAAAAAAACAACTGACACGATAAAATTTCAACTTGGCCCACTTTCGGTTGATGACATCTGTGATAATGATTTCTTGACATGCTATATGAACACTACTAAATAAAACACATAAATAAATGAATAAATTTTCACAAATAAAATGTTGCCTTTTTCAAAATTTCTTCTTATAAAATTATACTTGTTGACTATGAAAAATTTTTTTTATTTTTAAAATTTACAAATTTCAACAACAAATTCATTACAAAATTAGAATCCTTTTATTATTATTTGTCAGAATTGTTTCTCTTTATATTATATCATTAATTCATTTAGGTTTATTTAGGTAAAATCTATGTAATTATCAAACACTCCATTAAGGATGATAAATGGTTGAGAACATTTTAAAAACAAACAAACAAAAATAAGATTTGAACCAGTAAAAATGATGATTTTACTTTAGCTTTTTTTTATTTGAAATAAAAATCCAAATTACAGAAAAGGATTGGCTTTAAGAGAATCATCCCACATGTTTTGCCACTTCAAACATCTTATTTAAGTATATTTGTCTGTGCAAGTGACATTTTTTTTCATTAATAAAATAAAAAAAAAAATCAAAATCAACAAGAAAAAAGTGTTTAACATTTCGACGGAAACGGTTAAATATAAATTTGTTTGATGAATATTTGATGATTGGTTGATTGAGCTAAAATATCCAGCTCAAAATGAAATATATTTATTTATAAACGGTTGACATATTATCCAAATGATATCGAAGAAGGTGAGGAAGGCGACAACAAGGTGATTCACTATAATCACATATAAATTATATCTTCAACGAAACTAAATGGATATATGGAGTATGAAAAGAATCTCTTTTCTGATTTCTGATGATGACAACAAAATGCTTATACCAATTTTGACAATCTTGTCGTCGTTGTCGTCGTCGTCAAGTTTTCTGTGATAATTATAACACCGGATTGATTGGTTGAATGAGAGTGTGCATGACGATCATTATGTGATCATTATGATTATGACAAGATTCAAGAAAATTTATATGTGATTTTTGTTTGTCTGTATACGTACATACATGTGTATGATGATGATGATGATGATGATGGTAGATAAATTAAATAACTGAAAATGAAATGATATAAGAAAAACGAAAGAAAGGAAGGAAATGAAGAAGACAAAAATAGTGAACAAGAAAAAAAATAAAAGTAAAAGTTTGCAGACAGTATATATCATCAATAGATTCATGGAAAAAAATTATTACAATTATTATTATGATCATTATTGTTAATTAGATTAAAATCATTATTAAAACAACAATTGTATATTTACCAACCGATTGATGATTTAGATACGTCGTCAATGATAGCAGCATTACCGTTTCCTTGTTTATGTAAGTTTAACTTTGTGTTTATGTGTAAGTTTGTGTTTATAATCGTTATATATAATGATTATATTTGACAACAACATTTAATCCCATCATACCGTTCGTTCGTGCATTTTGTGTGATGATCTTGCAATAATTGTTGAGTTGATATATTTTAAAAAAAAGATCGATGTCTGCCAACATGATGTAGATATTGAAGTGGCCATCGTGATCATCATTTTTCAAGTCTTTTTATTAGGTTTGATTATTCGTTTTGTAATGATAATCATGATGATTTTGATGCGTAATTTATGGACATTAATTCGTATAATATGAATAAAGGAATCATTTTTCAGTTTTCACTTATTTTTGACCATCTTTATTCGTGTGAATGAATCGATGATCGAAATAATGATTATGAATATATATGTGCTAAACACCATGAAATATGATGATTATAATGATGAATGTTCATAATGAATGAGATGATGAATTATATTGTCGATTCATTTGAAACAAATTTTTCCCCTTTGGCTAACACTTTAACACTTTATTTCCCTATTCGTTTATTTATTCAGTTTATTTTGAATCCATTTGGCCTGCCGTTTGGATAGTTGTTGTAGTTGTCACTGTATCGGCAGCAACCGTTGGAACAACCACAGCTATTGCATTGCTTGTGGATGAATCGGCAGACATGTAATGATCAACTGGTGGCATTCGATGATGATGCCTTGGTGGATCGAAATGTGAAGAAGGATGTCTTCCAGACATGAGCATTCGTGGATGGGGATGCGAATGCATTGCATGCATTGGACCATGATGATGGTATGATGGTCTATTAAAATGGGGAGGTGGATGTCGAGGAACTTGAGCATGATGGTATTGACGAGAGAAATCTTGATGGAATGCTAACGGAGGTGGATCGTTTGGTCCGTGAATTGGCTGTCCAACTGGTGAATGTTCTTCTGAATCTAGACTGCCAGCAGGTCTATATTCATCATGTTCCCGTGGATAATTTGATATGCCTACCATATTGATTGCTTCGTATTTTGGAGCATGGCCAGGGTTTTGATGCTGTTGATAAGCCTCTGATTCAGGAGTTGGACGCCCACCATAAATATGCGTTTGTGGCTCATTATCATCCATATCGCTCTCTCTCAATGACAAATGTCTCATTGATTCTGGATCTGGTGTATAACCGGTTTCGAATACTGGAGTACGATGTGCATCTGAATACTCATCGTGATGACTTCCGCTGCTCATTATATCACTTGGACCCCGTTCTTCTGGTTGATAATGAGAATGTGGCTTATGCATTGAGGGTGGTAATGGTGGCAATGCAGATGATCGTATAGATCCGGCTGCATAACGTTCGTTGTGATCGGTTGATTGATGTTGATACATTGGAGATTCTTGATGAGAAGCGCTTGGTGCAGATGACATTGGATGATGATGATGATGATGGTGGTGATGATGATGATGTTCATCGCGCATTATTTCTGGTCCACTATGAGGATTCTTGTCTGATTCTTTTGTCCAATGTTCCGGTCCTTCATAATCATGATCAGTATTTGGCGGATGATGATGATGTGGACCACTACTAGTAGCCATTGATTCAGCAACCAATTGTGCAAATTCAGCTTGGCTTATTGGCAATGTTTCATGATTTATGCGTGCTATAGCAACAATCACATATATAAAATGCCAAGAAATGTACGTTTTTACAAGAATAAAATTTTTGAAAAAACAATTTTTTTTTCAACTTTGATAAAAACATACCTGGATGATATGGTGAAAAAGCCATTGGTGAATAATTTGGCCGATATCCATGATATTGACCATACACAGTATTTGCCATCATTGTAACAACAATGGCTACAATTGCGATGAATGGAGAATGAAATTCGACCATTTTTGACATTCTGTTTGATGTGAAATAACAACAATGTAATTTTAGAGCAAATGGCAAAAAAAAACACGGACACACCGATCAAACAAGACCGACAGTCCAAATAGTGAAAAAATGATAATCGACAGACGAAACTAATATATCGTGATAAATAACAAGAGGAACTAAAAAAAATTAAAAAAAATTTTTTCTAACAATTTTTTTGGTACTGGTTTGTGTGTTGTGGGTTGGTGACACCGACACACGCTGACACGCCAGAAAATTTTCGTTTTGTCTTTTTTTTCCAACAAAGAAAATGATCCAGAACAACAATGATATTTAAGCCAGTTAAAATATTGAATGAATCATACACATTCGAATGCACAAACACTTACACAAAATTTTTCAACCAACCGAATAGAAAATGCCGTTTATCGGTGAGTGACCTGAAACTACTCTTCATTTTGTTGATTGACGACAAGCTACTTTTATAGGCAAAAATGATGATTTTTTTCCGCCTCTATCGACAACGACAACTTCCATTGCTACATTCAGTTCCAGCAACGAAGATTTTGTTTCGGGTACAGTACAATATAGTTTGTTAGTCTCTCTTTCCCACATTGGATCAGGTGTCTCTTGGACAATCTTTTTTTTCATTTAGCAACAACCAAACAACAATTATTTGTTCCAGAGAAGCAAAACAACGAGCACTTACAATTTCTATTCTCACGAAGAGTAGTCAGTTCCGCGGCATTTTTCTCTATGTGATACTATCTCTCTTTCGTTCTATCTCTTCACGTTTGGCTCACTGAATAGAAATTTTCCTTAAAGGAAGGTCCGAACAGATATTACTATTATCATGATAGAAGACAAATGAATTTATTCGTTTCTTATTGGACCGACACTGTGTGAGGTTCAACGAATTTGTTTTAATGTAAATCATTGATATAAAGAAGAGAAAATCCAATTGTTCTCGAATTTTTCCAAAAAAAAATTAATGTTTAGCAATGATTTTGATTTCATTGCTGTAAAAAAAAAATTTATTTGAATCGAAATGATCAATTTTCTGCTAGATTGGCATGGACAGAAACGTTATGAAAAAAAATCCACATTGCTTTCCAGCCTACATATATTGCAATAATGGACAATCACCGGCGGCGATATTTATCCAATTTCTTGTACTTTTATTGGATGATGGCCAAATTGATGATCCATCAACGATTATCATGATTATGACTATTATGATAACATGTACTACAAGCCAACACGTTTTTTTCGTTTGGTTGATCATATGGCTGTGATTGGTTTTAGACTTAATTCGAACAACTGTTGTTCTTCTTCCTCATCACCATTACCGCTGCCACCATCGTAATCAAATCGTCATAATCATTGAAATTCCCTCTTCCTTTTTTTTACATTTATTACTTATATATTAAAAAGAGGAAAAAAATCGATCTAATTTTTTTATAGTATATTTTCAATTGGTCAAGTCGATCAATTTCAGTTCTGTCAGTCTTTGCCAATTTCAGGAACTTTTTTTATGGACCAATCTGAAAACGATATTTTCAATCATCATCATCATGTTCGAGAAGAAAAATATGTTTGTCGTCGCGGTTTTCGAAAAAAAAACACTATCATACATGATGATGGAAGATGTTTTGATTCAATACTTTCAAAACAAGTAAAACAAGATGAAATTTTTGTTTTTGTTATTATCGTTCCTTTTTCCTATTTTTTGAATGTTGTTTTTTTTTAATCAATCAAAAAAAAATTTTTATCATCATTAGGTAAACCATAATTAGGTTTTTGTTGTCAACACTCGTTGTCGGGAAGTAGAAATGTTGATAATGCCAATGTTTTATCAACAAATAGATCGAAGTAGAATCGTTTATCGAGAAAAAAAATTAAATATACCGAAATAAATCACACTTTGATGATCAAATGAGAAAAAAAAATTTCATTATCACTTAATCAAATTCCGTTTATGAATTATTCGATTTTTTCAGCTCTTTATAAACGCAAACAACTTAATTGTGAAAGAAAATTAACTCATTGGCTACCACCATATAGGAAAAAAAGACGCTACCCTTTGACCAGTGGCATAAAAAAATTCATGGAAATACAGCTCATATGTTAACAAGTGGTCTATGAGGAAAATTTGATAGTCAATGCGTTAAATATACAATTATGGTGATGATGATAAAAATCTCACACTTTTAATGATGCATTTCTTCGTCAATATTGATTGATTATTGACGAATGATTGATTTTTTTCCGGATAGATATGCTGTAATTAAATTCAAATTTTGATTAATCATCATCATTATGAAAATCAAATCCAATGAAAAGTAATCTATATTCTGAATGACTAATAAAAATATTTTCAAAAATACATGAATTGAATGTTTATCATGGTTACGTACAAGCAACAGGTGTACACATTTGCATCTAAATTTATTTGATATTTTTAAAAATTAATCAAACACAAAAATTGCTCATTAGCATAAAGTTTTTAAAGATCAAATGTGCGCAATTTAATCAAATCATCTGCAACTTGATCCCGTATTTTTATAAAGATTCCCGGGTTTTCGTTCATATTTGATAATCAAAAAAAAAGTTCAAATTTTTTAAATTCAAACAAGGAAAATCAACATGAAATTGAAAAGTTTTTTTTTAAATAGCCCCCAAGTCAAAACCACCATTGAAGAGAAAGACGAAATGGATCATGAACCATAGTCCGCCACAAAGGTCATTTTTCGCGGAACTTATATTTTCGTTTTGATCGGATTTTGAAAGTAACAAAACTTTTTTCTCACTTTTTTTCTTTGTTGGTTGCTCGGCCGACATATAAAAAATGCTTTTATGACTGTAAAGGAAATGGATAAAATAAAATTGATATGATTGACTTTTACCTGACCTTTTTTGGGTTGTTGTAGTTTTTGTCCGTTTTTTACCATTTAACTTCATAGGAAAAACTAAACGCAAACAAAACATCATGAAATGGAAATAAAATGACAAAAAAAAAAAAAAAAAACAAAACAAAGCCAACTAACAAAGACAAAGGTCTCGGTGTCATCGGCTTTTCAATCATGAGCCAATTCAATTTTCGAAAAAAAACTTAGCCTTTTTTTGTTATTCATCAGTATTATGTAAAATCAGATCATACATAAATCACTTTTGCAATTGATACATATTGTTGCCTAGCTGAACACTAACAAAGCTCATCATTGCTCAGTAAGAGGCAACCAGGAACAAAGAAAACAAAATCTTAATCACATGAAACTTGAAGTTTTCTTCAAAAAATGATATATATTTGTATTATTAATCTCTTTCGTTATCGTCTGTGGTTCGAAAGTAAACAATGTTCGATGTTTGTGTTCTCCAGCAAACGGAGATTTATGAATTAATTAGTATGCATGAAAAAAAATTATCAATTAAACAAAGAAATCTGTGTTAAAAAAAAGAAAAAATCAAGAAAATTATAAAGTTCTAATTAAATCAAATTTCGTGACTAAAACGCGACATACGGAAAAAAAATATTCACATATAGGTAGGAAGGGGCTATGAGCATCTCAATTGAGTTTTATTCCCTTTTTTCGGTCGGAAACAAACAAACGCCGGTCGCTATATAGAATTATTTCATAAGGTTATGACGCACAAAATGGTGATCATATAGGAACATATCGCGCGCATGGAACATCCAAAATATTTTTGTCAATTTGAGTGAACGATCGAGTTCCTTGGTTCTTTTGGATCATCATACTACTACTACCCATCAAACTTAGAAAAGTGAATATGAAATAAAAATGATAAGAAAACATCAGTTACAAAGGAAAAAACTAGGCCGCACACAATACATTTAATGAAATTGATTTCCCTTTGAGTTTTTTTTTCTCTGGCTCTGTGTGTATTTTGTGTTTATATATGTATTTTATTCAGGATATACCAAAAATATGACAAGTTACATCACATGACTGGATAAATAATCATCAGCATGGGCCATTGTAATGATGAATCATTATCAAACGATCAAATTAGAAATGAACAAAAATCAATATTTTCTCCAATTAATTTTTAACGAAAAATACAATAATACCTTTTACATTGCTGCTCATTATTTTGTCCCATTTCGAATGTTGTCAAAGATTTTTAAATTATTACATCATTCATCTCTCATCCGAAATCATCACACGTTTTCTCATCAATCGTTTTCATCGATTTGTACAACAATCTTTCTGTTTTTGATCATAGCCATTTTGAATCAGAATAATAATCACCATGTGGCTTCACAAGCGATGCCAGCTTCACCCAGCAAGTATGAATTTATCACATATACATTTTCTTTCTGTTTACAAGAAATGTTATTGATACATTAATGCTCATTTAGGGCTCAAACGGAAATTGGCCGTAATATAACGAAAATCTTAAATACTATTTTGGATAAACGTTATGATAAACGTGTCCGACCAGACTATGCTGGGCCACCAGTCGAGGTGGGTGTCACTATGTACATAATAAGTATTTCGTCCGTTTCCGAAGTTCAAATGGTATGTAGTAATCACTTTCTTTCAATGTTTGAATATCTTTAATAAATACTGACTTACCAATTTTTATAGGATTTTACCGCCGATTTTTATTTTCGTCAAGGCTGGCGTGATAAACGTTTATCATTTAAGCCACGTCCAGGTATTGATGCCTTGTTTGTTGGTTCGGAAGTTTCTGATAAAATTTGGGTACCAGATACTTTTTTTGCCAATGAAAAATGGGCCCAATTTCATCAGGCAACAACATTTAATACTTTCATACGTATCCGTGCTAATGGTGATGTATTGCGATCAATTCGGTTAACGGTTACATCAAGCTGTCCGATGAATCTTCAATATTTTCCAATGGATCGACAATTATGTACAATTGAAATTGAAAGCTGTAAGTTTGAAAATTATTTCCTTACAATAATGATTTAATGATTTGAGACTTCCGCAGATGGCTATTCTACAGCTGACATCAAATACAAATGGGGCATAGACGGTAAAGGATCGGTGGGCATATCGAACGTGGTCGAACTACCGCAATTTAAAATCAAAGGTTTTAAAGAGTTTTCCAAGACTGAGGTTCTAAGTACAGGTATGTTAACCTAACCTAACCTAGCTTTTCTAAATCATTCGACATGACTGACGGATTTTTATTGTGACAACAACAATAAAAAAATACTCAGGAAATTATTCACGCCTGGTTTGTGAATTGGAATTCGTTCGTAGTATGGGCTATTACCTGATACAGATTTATATTCCTGCCAGTCTGATTGTCATAATCAGTTGGGTATCATTTTGGCTACATCGTGTATGTATATTGAAGCATTTATCAGTTAAAACAATTTATTAATCATCAATTTCCTATTCCAATTAAATATTTGCAAAAAAAAGAATGCATCTCCAGCTCGTGTACAACTGGGCGTAACCACTGTGTTGACGATGACAACATTGATGTCATCGACCAATGCAGCATTGCCGAAGATTTCCTACATTAAATCAATTGATGTCTATCTGGGAACTTGTTTCGTCATGGTATTCGCCTCCTTATTGGAATATGCTACAGTTGGTTATATGGGGAAACGTATTGCAATGCGTAAAAATCGTCATACACAAGTAGCCAAATTCGCACAATCACATAGGATATCAACAATGATGGCAGCAGCGGCAGCAGCAGCCGCAGCATCATCAAAATCAAGCGGTGGACATCCACCAAATAGTATAGAAATGATGCCCGGACCACCACCACCGGGTACACCACATCCTCCAATCGCATTCGCAGATACAACAACAACAACAATAGGAGAATCACCACGAGCTCGAATGTCGATTGCAAACACAAATAATCCACCAGTATGTCAGATAAACATATTTTTGATATTTAAATTTAAAATTTCGCATTTGCATGTATAGGAAATGCGATTCAGAATGATTGGCAGTTCCAGCGGCCAAAGCCAACAGGGCCAATTAGATCCAAAATGTCGACCATCGTATGATTTCAACAAGAAAAAAATATCATTAGCTATGGTCGAAAGCGATGTGGAAGAAGGTCAGCAACAGCCCCCACAAACACCAGGTACACCACCACCACAGATACCGATACCGGGAGCAAAAAATCAGAACACATTGTTTGGTGTTTGTCCAAGCGATATTGATAAATATTCACGTGTGGTATTTCCCGTTTGTTTTCTTTGTTTTAATCTTATGTATTGGATCATTTATATGCACATTAGCGAATTTCTGACCGGCGAATTCGATGAAAATTGATTGGCAAATAATACATTCCATAATTGTTTAAATCTCTCTAAATGTACGCCCATATATACTACAATCGATTGTTGGCTATTTCGTTTTTCATATAAAAAATAACGATCAATTTGTTAAATCAAAAAATTAACACAGACACACACAAACACACATATATAGACAATTGAGTGTGTCAAATTTGATATATTTAAATTATTGTTGCTAACCGGAAAAAAATCATAAAACAAGTTTTTGTTTTTCAATAACCAATATCGAATATCCATTTTTAATGTTCTATAGGAAATGAATAAAATTTTAGCAGCAACAACAATAACAATTGATTTGATTTTGATTTCAAACATCATAAGATAATAGTTATGATGTAATGTACGGTTGGTTTAACGTGTATCAATGAATGTATGTACATCTCATTAGAATGATGAAAATTACTACTGTGGCTTTTTTTGCAAAAAAAAAATCTATTATTCGATCTGGCAGAGTAAGGTATTTAATGCCACATTCAAAGACACATGGCATACATGCGTTGCATATATCGAATCAAATAAAGAAACTCGATCACACCAATATTTTAATTTCAATGTATGATCAATGTTGTGAATTGTCGACCTACCATCTGATTGGATACAATCTGTATTTCCACATTATAATTACCGTAAATTTAGCCATCATTATTCACACGATTTTTTCATCATAAATCAAATCGGATCGCGTGCTGTTGCAATCCACGTATAAGGACAAATCAAACCAATCAACCCACAAGTCATAGTGAGATAAGAGAACAAATAAATAAACTGGTTTCAAGATAATTATTATCATCCTATTCTGAATTCAATTCATCTTGAAAAAAATATAGCCATGATTCGATGAAACAAATTTTGAACATGAACAACTTTAGAAAAAAACTAATTAATTATAAACCATTGATTTAGGATTGTATCATATTCAATGATGATGACCAATGTTATCCGATACGATTTTCTTTTCTTGAGATTCTTCATATTTTTAAATATAATGGCTCTGCACATTTTATCTTTAATTTCAAATCGAATAAAATAATTTTGCTTAATCAAAAAGTGATAGATAAATCAAGATCAGATATATTTTTAAAATCCAAAGAAAAACCTGGCTCATGATGCAACCGACCAGATCCATCTGTCAACATGTTGTCGCAAACAATTAGCAACAATTCGATCATCATTAAAATTGAAAAAAGTCAAAACAATTATTATCGATCCATCGGCAAAACAATTGATTGATTAATGCATCGATTGTACCAAACTTATCATTTTTTTCGTAACAAAAGAAGAAAAGAGCCAAATTCAATCACGATGATGATAACAAGCTTATGGTTTATTAATGATCATGTTTGTCAGTTGAAACCAAATTTCGAACGAATTGCTGCAATTATCATTAACGACTATCATGATGATCATCATTTGAGAAAAAGAAAGTTAGTGAAAGTCATTTGCTTCAATAATCATCATCATCATTATTATTATCATCGGCAAAAAAAAGTCAATACGGAAAACTATTTTTCACCTAAACGGAAGTTGTCAACTAAATGATTTCATCGTTAAATTATTTTATTTTGTATTTCTTGTTTAAATTGAAATTTTTTTTTTATTTAAATTATATCATTGAGCAAAAAATCAAAAATTTTGTTGTTTAAATTTTAGCAGAAAAAAGATGAATTTTCTATTTTTTTTTGCTTCCGGTTTTTATGGACACACACATACTATGATAAATGTATTTCTGATATTCGATTCTAATAATTGTTACATATATATTGCACTATTGAATTTGTTCATTGTTTTCAAAATTTTTTATCAGAGTATTGTTTCAAGATAATGAGAACAAACAAATAACAGATATTTGTTGAAAATCATAACGAATGAAAAGCAAAGGCAAACTTAACAATTGAGAACTTTTCTGGTCTCATTCGACAAAAAATAGAATAATGAGCTTTGATTTGCTTTGAAAAAAAACTACAATGAAAATGGGGATTCTAAGTGATTTCAAGGAATTAAATGAGATCAAAATTTTCGATCAATCATTTGATTATGATTGATCGATGCTTTTGGTGGTAATGAATTCGTCATTGGCGATGATGATTCGGAATGGTTTGTTTGTTTTGGCTGTGGCTGTTGAAATGCAATCAATTGTGGCTGATATCTTGCTAGTACTGGTTTTAAATTCATCGAGGATGATGTAACAGTGTTTGATTTATTAAGTAAATTTTTTGGCTTCGGTGACACTTCAGGTTTTTGTTGATTCTGCATTGATTGTACACGGACAGGTGGTTTTGGTTTCTGTTGTGATTGCTGCTGTTGTTGTTGTTGTTTGGAATCTGGACGAGTTCCAGTACTTGAATTGGAAGATGCCGTAGATGATGAGCGAATCGGTGGAACAGGTCGATTCTCTTTTTCATTTTCATTCATTTGTTTCTGATCGTTATTTACCTTGGGTTGTTGCTGTGATATTGGTAATTTTGATTTAGTCTTTCGACTTTTATCTACTACAGCGTATAATTCTTCAGGTCCAACAGTAATGTTTTCTTCAGTAGACAGAATCGATTTGGATGTTATTTCATTTTGATTTTGATCCATTTCAACATACGATGATGATGGCAACGGTGATGGTGGTGGTGGTGGTGATAATAATCTAATTTCTTGATCAATATGTCTACCATTGATTGATACATCATCGTTCAATAATTTTTGTACAAGTTTGGAAGGCTGTCGTATTGAATCATTTACTGATGATAACATTTGTTCATCTGATTTTTGTGGCTGGTTCAATTTGACAAATGTTGAATATGAATTATTGTTTTGGCTACCATGATTTCGTGTACCAGACGTTGAAGTTGATGAAGAATTTTCTTGTTCTTTTGCCTGTGGCGATTGATTTGTAACTGAAGTTATTGTCGTTTGCTGTTTTACATGTATATTATATTGTTCCAAAACAATTTGATAAGCAATCTCGAATGCTTGTCCCAGTGTAAGAATAATTTCCGCAACTAGATCCTGTGCGTGTTTATGATTTAAAAAAATTCATTTAAGGAAATTCATTTAAAACATTCTGAATCAAACGAACCGTTTGTGCTGACATGAAGACGTGACAATAATGATTATTTGTTTCAAAATCTTTGGTAATATAAGCGAAATAATTTAAATCTTCGCTATCTTGACAAATACAATGGATATTACGAATTTCGTGTTCACATATTAATCTCTGTCGAAAAAATGCATAAAAGATTAATTGTTTTCGATGTAATATTTAAAATCTTTTGAAAAACTTACATTCGATTTTGAATCCTTAAACTGTACACCTTGACATGAGATTGACAGCAAAATTTTCAGTATTTTTTCATTTGAAGTTGCTGTTGCTGATTTCAATTTGCCAATTGATGCTCGTGTAGAATCGATTCCGCGTAATTCGCGTACCAATGTTGATCCTAGATAAGTGACCAAATAATTACATTCTCCATTGATCAATTCATGTCGTGCATGTTTCCAGCCTTTCCATGGTATTGTAGGCGGATTTTGTTTTTGCTCATTTCGATCTCGTTCTCGTTCAAGATTAGTGCACGTACTAGCATTATCCGTTGATAGCCATGGCGATAGAGCCTGAATAGAGCAGAAAAGCAAAATAGTGAGAAAATTTGACCTAAAAGGTTGCCATATAACAAATTTAAAATGTTTACATCACTATTATCCGAGACGATCATAGAATCACGTTGATTAAAATCAGATAATGAATAAAGAATTCGTCTACGGTGACCACATTTATCAATCTCCAGCATTGTTTCCAATTCTACTTCCCAAATGTTGCGAATTTTTCTCAATTCTGTAAGGCCATTATTATGAAATATATCAATATATTGCTTTAGATGAATGAATGCAAGCCATTTAGCAATCGATAATTGTTGTATTTGATCATGAGTCAATTTAGGTGTACGATAGGGTAATGATTGAGCGGCACGAAGGAATGGCGTCTCGATGCAATGCTTGAATTATGCCAATTTCAATCAAATCATTATCATCCATGACGTTATTATCCTGTTTAAATGATAAGTATGTATATTTGTGAGGAACAAAAAAAAAATCGTTATAGCAATGTTTGAATTAAACGAACCATAAAATCCAGATTATCGTAGCCATTCTGAATCAAAATATCTTTATATTGTTGCATATCGATCTCTTTGAGCCATAGGAAAATTTGTTGACTTTGATCCTGAAGAATACTACTAGTTTTATTGCTCAATAATTGATCTTTTGAATCGGATGAATGGAGACCATCACCGTTTTGTTGATGACCTCCATCAATGTCAATCACAGTCAATTGATGGTCTCCATTAAGACTTTTACTTTTCTTTTTCTTTCTTAAGGTTGCATAGATATTATTTGGTTGTGTTATCATGGCACCAGTCATTGTTGTTGAAGATCTCTGATCGATTGATTTTGACTTTTTCTTTTCCTCGTGATTGCCATCATTGCTGGTGTGATTATGAATAGAAAGTTTGCCACCGCCACTGTTCAGTTTGGTCAAGGATTCAGCACGGCCACTCAGGATTGATCTTTGTTTTCGCAGCGATTTTCTCGCTTCGCTTAATTCAACAATTTTCTTTTTCTTTTCCATTGTTCCATTTGATGATGATGGTGCTGGCTGTACGGTCACATTCCGGTTATTTCCACTGGATTTAGCCGGCGTCAATCCTCCTCGACATAATCCAGCAAAAGGATCCTCTTTTTCACCTTTTTTATCAAATTTTAATGTTTCACAATATGCACTATAATAATCGTTAGTTGATCGTTGCTGTTTTTCAACATTTTTGGGCTTTGGGTTCGACGGTTGTTTGATTATTTCAGGCTGTTGAGAATGTTGTTCAAATTTTTGTTGTTGCCGTTTACTCTGATTTCGATGGTGACGACTACGAGCATGTCCATCTACTCCACATCTTGTTACTAATTGGGCATTTTTGTCTATATTTTCCAATTGAACAAGTATTCCGATTGATTTTTTATTATTTCCATGCATCATTGTTTCATTCTCATTGAACTGTTCGCCATTATCTTGATCAGTCAATGTCCAATTATCACGACAATCTTGAACATGGTGACAAGTTTGCGTCAAAATCGAAACATTTGAAATTTGTCCGGCTTTTTTCCTTCGTTTCGTTCGTTTCGGTTCAGCAGAAACAAAATTATGGCCATTTGTCTTCAAAATTGTATTGTTATGATTGTCATAAAATTGCTAAAATCCCATCAAATCGAATCAAATTTAATTCGATTCAATTCAATAAGGGTATAGTAAGCATACATACCTGTCTCAATGGTTCGATTGTATGAATGATTTCTGTTTCGGCACTATTTGGACTTGGTGGATCATTTTTCTGCATTAAATAGTTGTTGTCTTTATCATTATTGCCATTAGGATTGTTCACTATCGATTCAAGTTTATCCATTTCGGTTGTTAATTGTCGTACGTTTACTTCCACTTTCGATGTTGTTGGCTGTGATGACAATTGCAAACGTTGTTGTTGCGGCTGCTTTTGATCCAAAAATTGAGTGTTTACCGAAAATCGATGATCTTGATGGTGGTAGTTGGATTTCTCCTTTTCATATTCTTCACGTGCAGCCTGATCGTAAAGAAGATAAAAATCGTCAATGGAATGATGTGTAGCCGATGATAGTAACGATGACGTCATATGTGCAATATCTTGGCCTTTCGATATTTGGACTCTATCTTTATCACCACAATCGGCCGATTCGGTTGTTTGTTTTTTTGTTTTTTTGCATTTTGTTTGATTGTTTTCTATATAGTATAATAATAGCTTAGTTTCTATCAATTTTTTCAATCATGATACTTACCATTCTTGCTTATTACGCTGTTCATATGTTGCGAAGTACTATGATCACTTGAATCAACTAAATCCGATGATCGAGATTCGGTGCGATTGGCCGTTATCGCAGCCGAAGGCAACTGTTGTTGTTTTTCATCACCACCAATGCTATTCATTCCAATAGCTAATTTAGTATTATCATTTTTACTACCTAAAACGGACATTTTTGCTGTCCTCAATATAGATAATGGGCATTGATCAACAGATTTTGCTTTGGAAATTTTTTTCGCATCGATGGATTTACGTGGTGGCTTTGTTGGCGGCTGAATTTTGGAAGCCTTGTTCATGTTAGCGGTGGAAGATGCAGCCGATGAAATAGAATAGTTTGATGAAGAAATGGCCATCGGATCATTGTTATTGTTCACAATAACATTCTCGAGGTTGGAATCGGAATTTAGCGATGTACTCATCATCATTGATAAATGATCATTATGAGTTAGAATATTCGAAGAAGATGAAACACCCATCAATAAATTGGGTGTTGTCATTCGACGTGATGGTGAATCACGACAATATGTAGCAACATCGTTGAATGATTGATGATGATGAAGATGATGATCCTTATTATTATTGTTACCATTGTGATCATCATCAAAAAATCTATTATTCGATGTCGTTGATCGATATATCAGCTGATCATTATCAATCGTAAATGAATTTGAAGATTTAATTTGTGTTGAACATGATTCCATTGAGCCATCGATCATCAATTGATTAGGATCTAGGCATTTTGGTCCTGCTGTTTTTCTTTGATTGAGATGGTCATCAAAAATGGATGCCAATTCTGAAAAGATTGAAGTAGAAAACAGCGATGAGGAAGGAGAAACACAATCGAGACGACCGTCTTGTTCATGATTCGATGGATAGAGATGATCAGCATCGTGATGATGATCGATATGATCACCATCAGTATAGCCTGGTGGCGGTGAGATGCATTGAATATCGGTTCCATCTTCATCATCCATTATAAGATCATCAAAATCCTGATTGTTATTGTCATGATGATTATATAGTATATTCATATCTTCTTGTAACATTGAGTCAACAATAGTTAAATCTTGATCTTCCGAATGAGAATGATCACCACAAATTTGGCCACCTCCATAACTGTTTGTATGACTAATATGACTAATATGACTAGTCGTAGATTCGGACATGGGAGAAATTAGCTCGTTCGTACGATTCATGATTGGATCATCATCATCATCATCAAAATTATCAACATTTATTCGTTGTTTATGTTCTACAAATATTTTGTGGTGTAAATGATCATCATTGAATTCAATTGTTTGTAATTATTAACATTTTTAAGCTAACCTCTAATCAATTTTTTTGTCTGTTTCGCCACCGACGTGTTTAGGCCATCAAGTAGTTGTTGAACTTTTTGTTCACGATCATTACATAATTGTATATCGG
Organism: Dermatophagoides farinae; assembly: GCF_024713945.1. Lineage (NCBI taxonomy): Eukaryota > Metazoa > Arthropoda > Arachnida > Sarcoptiformes > Pyroglyphidae > Dermatophagoides > Dermatophagoides farinae. Next base: position 3,501,882 of record NC_134679.1, on the reverse strand, counting down.
TACCTGCTTCTAATAGCAAACGGACAACTTCATTTTTACCGCACATGACCGCTTCATGTAATGCAGTTCCATTCACAGTCTGACCGTCATTCCGATTGAGAAAAGAGAAAAAAACAAAAAAAAAATTATATCCAATAATCACAAGGTAAATCTATTTGGTTAATTAAAGTATAAAACTACCTAATTCTAATCAAACTAAATAATTATCATGCATTATTGATAGAAACGGCCATTACCAGGTAATTAACATCGAATCCTAGATCCAATAATAATTTGACAATTGGTTTATGTCCATTTCGTGAAGCTAAATGCAAAGGTGAATGTTGCCTTCGTATAACAGAATTTAGGTTACCGTTGTTATTGCTAGATTTACTCGTTGGTAAGTATTCATTAAGCAAATCAAAACGTATTCTTAATAATAATTCGATCGTTTCCAAACGACCATATTGACTGGCCAAATCTAATGGAGTCTCTTGACGAATATTCTGTACGAATGGATCGGCACCTTGGGTTAATAATAACGAAACGACAGGGGTATGACCATATTGACAAGCAGAATGTAAAGCTGTTTCATTGTCTTTGTTCTGTGATAAAACAACCGAATTGTTTGTGAAAAAAATATAGAAAAAACAATTGTCATATGAGAAATAAAAGTGAAATTTATCGAGAGTATACTTTGAGATTAATATCCGCAATCGTCTTTTTAATAGAATTATCGCTCTGTTGACTGCTATTGTTACCGTTGCTGGTATTGTTGATCGAGATTAACATATCTACAATTTCATAATCTCCGGTCCATGAAGCCAGGTGTAACGGAGATGATCCATTATGATCCACTACATTTGGATTGGCACCATGTTCTAACAATATACGAACAATGTCCCTATTTAATGTTGAAAATTAAAAAAAAATGATAAGATTTTCACATCAAATTAACTGAATCTTATCGAAATCGATCAAGCAAACCGGCAACTTACTTATGACCATTAAGTGAAGCATAATGTAAACAGGTAAAACCATTTCTAGGATCGGTTGTATTCGGACCGGGTAATCTTCTCAGGCTATAAATCATTATCATGTTGAAAAAAAAGAGAACAAAACGATTAATCGATTAATTTTTCATTAAAAATGTTCAACTAATTAATAAAGAAGAGGAAAAAACTTTTACTTTTTGTCAACAAAATGAAATAATGGAACCGTGAAATTTGTATATTTTTTTTCTTAAATAAAAAACAAATTTTTTTTCAATTGAAATAGCTACCGGTACGAATTTTTTTCAGCCTATTAGATGAATGAAAAAAAATTTTCAATATTCGATCATGCAAATACTTCCTATGTCAAGAGATTATTATTTATGAATTATCAGGAAGAAAAATTTGATTGAAAAAAATAGCCACAACAAAACATGAAGACCGGTGGAGAAAATGAAAAATCAACACAAACAGTAGGAATGGTTTATTATAATTTTTCAATAGCAAGTAATTTGTAATTGCTTTTATATTCAATTATTATCGTCATGATTTATTATTATAGAAAAAAAACATGAATATCGTCATGAGTTTTCAAGTTGTTCAATTTGTTGATAATTAAAGACAAGACGGTCATTGGAAGTTTTTTTTATAAAGTGGAAAATGAAATAAAATTCCTAAACGGATGAGTTTGCATTGGGGGAAAATAAATCGAAATAATAATAATAATAATATGGTAGCCATACATAATAAGAGGATTTACGATCAACTTTTGTAATTGCATGATTTTTGATTGATTTTTTTCAAATTAATTATTCTAACTTTCTAAATGTCCAGTCCTTTTTGAACTTTTTGAAGTATGGCAAAGAAAAATTCTCTTTTTCTTTAGTTGTTTTCGGAAATCGGGCTTTAGTTATTATTGATCGTAATTAGGATTTCATGAACGTTAATGAAAAAAAAAACAGTTATTAAAGGCTCAAACCATTAAATCAATGGTTACTATTATATATTATTTTCAAGTAAAATCGTCTGTCAAATTATTTATTATAAAAACAAAATATATGGGAGGAAAGCTTCATGAGAGAATTTTTGTTGTTGTTGTTTCAATTTAATAGAAATTGGTTTTTCACATTTTAAAATACCTTGTTAAATTGAGCGGACCACTTTTTTTCACTCTGGCCATAAGATTTTTTTCAATAATATGATAATGTCCACTTCGAGATGCTTCCAGTAAGTCTTGTTCTTTACCCATTGTTTGTAGCCGGTGCGATTGATTAATTTGAATAAAAAATCAAATAATCTTGATTCAAAATTGATTCAGATTTTGGATTTTTATGTTAGCGAAAAAAATGTTCATGTGGTTATCAAACACCGACATGATTGATGATTCAAGCCGAATATAAACAAACAAAATAGGAAAGAATGTAGGCTTGTATGACTATTAGCTTATGATGGCAACCAATCTGTCGTGATGATAATCGACAAAAAATGTCAAACATATACTTGTTTCGCAAATCATTTTTTCATCAAACAAATAATTTTCTGATGATCATCATAATCATCAATGATTCATTATGATGATTGCCGGCAAACCAAAATCAAAACTGAATAACAAGTGGTGGTTGTCGAAATAGACTGTCAATCGAGAATCACTTGAACAAAAACAAACATTCGATCATTCGTCTTTGATTGTTGATAGACTGATCAAAGTGATGATGATGATGATGATGATTAAAGGAAATGTTTGTCTTTCTTCAAATATATAGGCCAAAACAAATTTTAATAATTTACATCATTGATCCTGTTTTTGATGAATGAACCGTGAGCAGCAGCAGCTGTCAAAAGATACATTGGCCAATGAAAATAATTATCGAATACAAATATTTTCGCTTATTTTATATCGTAATTTTTTTTCAAAATTGATGTTGATGATAAATGAGAGATGTTACTATAGTGTGGCATTGGTTATAATATTTGTTCCGTATAATAAGCTAGAAATTCAATAATTTTGAAAATTTTACATTTTTTTAAAATCGGAAAAACCAGACAATAAGACATCAATATTTTCACACACATACAAACACACACCAAGCAGGGGGGCGGCGCAAAGTTATATTGACCGTCAAAGTCATCGAATACAAATATTTTCGCTTATTTTATATCGTAATTTTTTTTCAAAATTGATGTTGATGATAAATGAGAGATGTTACTATAGTGTGGCATTGGTTATAATATTTGTTCCGTATAATAAGCTAGAAATTCAATAATTTTGAAAATTTTACATTTTTTTAAAATCGGAAAAACCAGACAATAAACATCAATATTTTCACACACATACACACACACACACCCAAAGAACATAAAACGTCAAACTCAACCATGCACTAAATGATGATTAAAATTCTTTGTTGATTTTCAGTAAAATTCTTCACAATGAATGGGGGCGCACTCGCTCACTATGCAACATAGAGTTCATAGTCATTTCAAAACGAACATAGAAAGATTCGGATAAGAATTCCTGACAATTCATCGCGTCCTAAAATTGGATGAATTGTTAAAAGACAACGACAACATACAGACAGTAAATCCGAATGGCAGTGTCAAAATACTTTAATGTAGTGGCAGTGTTAGAATGTTATTTACAGTATCATCATCATCATTTCTATCATCATACTATCTACAATTGGTGTAAACCGTTTTCCATTCGTGAATACTTATCATATATATAGCCTGGACAATATCTTTTTGGGAAAATATTTGATTACACAAAAAAAAATATAGAAACCAACAATGAATGAGTGGGAGTACGAATGGGTCCTAGCACCCTCTGTATCGATCCAATCATCTATTTGGATCTCTTGTTTCAACACACTCACCAACTTTTTCCAATGGATGGATCTCTTGAATAAAGGCGCGTCTCCTACTTTTTGGAACACTATAGTCAAAAACAAAAATTTCCTTGAATCGTGTGCTGCTATCTTGTGTTGTCTAATTCTAATTATTGAAAATGCGATTTTTATGCCATCTTGTACCAGTGAGCATAAACTATCATTTTTTTCAACGGTTTTTTTTAATAATAAACAGTGTCGACTATTTCTATTCACATACATTTTGAAATATATTGTGGTCATTTGTGAAAAATTCATGGCGTTTTTTTGGCGCCACATTTTATTCTAAAAAAATGGCACAATTTTTTCAAATCATTAACTTATTTTTGTTGGTCATAATGCTCAACATGATTATTGTACCTAGTCATTCGGCACCGGTTCAATTTGTTAACATCTCCATTAGTATGGACAAACTTCAACTTCAATTAACCAATCGAGTCATTAATCATAAGCTAATTCAATTAAATGATAGTGAACATGAATTAATCAAAGCCAATGATGATAGTTCTAATGATTCCGATGGATTTTTAACCATTTTCGGAATTCACACACATAAAAATCGTAACGTATCATTATGTCGTTGGCAAAATCCTAAATCCATTGTGATGAATGGAACAAATTTTGGCCTAGCATTTGGCCGAAACCAACATTATCATCGATCATATTCAATCTGCTTGTACAATCCTAATGTCAATCCATTGAATGTATTGTTGATTGAAAATAAATATCATAGTATATATGGTATGTATAATTTTTTTCACATTGATATTGATAAATGTATTGTTTTTCGCACAGTTCCCGTGCCAGGCGGATGTAATCTAGAATTCCCATTGGAAATTTCTCCATTCATTTATATAAAACCAACCACTTTTCCTTTGATCAACTATTTGACATTTCAGCATGCAGCTTTTGGTAATGAAACCGATTGGAAATATCAGTGTGGCCGAGAAAGTCGTGATCAGATTGAATATCTTATCTATGCATATTATACCAACGATAATAATGATAATGATGATGAAACGGAATATTTTCATCGACTAATCTCAATGTCCAATTATGATTGGATTGTTAATCATTGTTTGCTTATAGCCAGAATAAATTCAAATCTATCACCACTACGGTTGTATTTTGCTTCCAATTCAAAGCAAACAATTTATTTTAATATTGTGGCTCGTTTGAAAAACGAAGCGATTCTAAATGACACAATTCATTGGTCATTGTATATTCCTAGTCATAACATCAATACAGACTCAAAATCGGTTGATATTGTATTCATCATTGTGCTAGTCTTCATGGGCATATTTTCAACAATCGTTTCGATCATAGGTTATCGATATTTTATTCTCGGTATTTTTTTTACATTGATGTTTAAATTTAACCTATAATAATTATCTGTTTAAATTTTTTCTCTCAGAAATATTTTATTTCGCTTTCATTCTGGTCTTTGCTTTTTCGATATCATTGATGGCTACTATTTCTTCAAAATGGCATCCAGACAATCCTAATCGAAGTCATCATCGTTCATACGAGAATCTAATCTATGCATTCCTGATAAGTATGATTCTATCATCCATATGGACAATTGTTTGCCGATGTACTCGAAATCTTCGCCTAGCGTTATCACTACATTCAATTGTATTATCATTTTGGTTAATGGCTACTCTATTCGATGTGTATATGCTAAGTTATGGCGGTGGAAAAAGTTATTCATTCGATTATAGCGACGATAATGAAAATAATGGCGAGCTTTATCTCAACATCGCATTCATATTTGGTGTCTTAGTTTTCCATCTAACAATGTTTTATTTTATCGATTTATTCTGGGTATGTGAATGCTTAACAAATACAATGATCATTGAACTGATTTTCATTTTTTATTCAGATGAGTGCCCTATCAACATCAATCATAACTGTCTATCTTCAATTACTTCCATTTGATTGTTGTTTTTTATTCAAGAATTATTCTCTTTTTCGTATCATATATAATCTATGGCTTTATAATAATTATCACATTATTAGGGTATACCCATTTGTCGATTTGATAAATTTGACCAAGAATGGTAAGTGCAATTTTTTTTCAGATTAATTCATGCTAAATCTATCATTTTCTCAATAAAAAGATTTGCTGACATTCATATTATTCTTGTTCATCACGTCATTATCGGTTGCTTGGCAATTATGGTCCAAAATTGGAAATATTACCTATGGTTTCGCCTGTATTACAAATAACATTCCGGCAACTTTATTAGCAGAAAAAGCATCAACCATATCATCATCACCATCATCAGTGAAAACATTCGATTCAAAAGATGTGATCAAACATCAACAGCGTAAATATCGATACCGTCAAAATCATCATCATCATCGAAAATATCGATCAAAGATTTTATTTGGAATTCGTAAACAAAACAATAATGATAAAAAACAAACAAATAATCAACAACATAAACGAAAATATTATCGTTGTAAATATTGTCATAAAATATCGGATAATCCTAACAGTACTAGAAGTATAAACAAACACATTAATGGACTAAATCAAAATTCTAAAAAATTTCAGAATAATAATCATATCTGAATTAAAATTCTGGGCATAGTACATAATATAAACTATAATGATGATGATGATTAATTCTGAATAAATCGAAATTCACCTTACATCATTGGTTATATGTACAGATCGTTCAGATTGATGTGCACACATTTTTCTATGCTATATAAAAACCGGCTTTTATTTGCTCATTTATTTTACATGTGTGTATAAATAAAAACACAATATAATATTTCCCTGAAATATTTTCAATTTTTCTTACCAAATACATTGTACATTGATTTTCATTCCGAATTGGACATTGTCATTGGTTTCGGGTATGTGTTTATAACAAATAATACATTGGTTTCGTTTGATAAACCAAAAAAAAAAAAACAATTATTTATCGATATTGGTTACGATCGAGATTTTATTTCTAGCAAAACACTTGATATTTAATGCAATGATAGACAGATAATTGTTTAATAAATAAAATTTATTTAGTTGCTATGGTTTTGTGGTTACATTCATAACTATAGATACCAAGCAAGCATTTATCACTATGACAGCTTTTTTCCGTCGCTGTTCGATTTTTTTTTTCTAATTGAAAAGCAATTCAATTATATAAGCTCTCATTCTTCCATAATCAACAAGCATTTAACTTTCAACAATCGTACGATTTTGACATCATAAAAACAAGATAATAAAAGTGTACTTATTTTTAGAAAGAATGGCTGATTCAAAATTTGTCACGTTCAACAATGGACAAAAATATCCAAATCTTGGTCTTGGTACTTGGCAATCACCACCTGATGGTTCCGTTTATCGTGCCGTGAAAGGTGCATTAGAAAATGGATATCGTCATCTGGATTGTGCATACATCTATCAGAATCAAGAAGAGATTGGTAAAGCTATCACCGAATGCATTGAAGCCGGCGTGGTGAGTTTTTGAATGAATCAAAATACTAAATCCATGTTTAATATGTATGATTTTTATTTTTATTAATATTAAAATAGTTAAAACGAGATGAATTGTATGTAACATCTAAAATTTGGCTAACTTTCTATCGCAAAGATCGTGTGCCGATTTGTTTGGATAAAATTCTCAAACAATTACAGCTCAAGTACATGGACTTGATTTTATTGCATTGGCCAATGAGTTTTGAACAAACAGATGATTCATTATTTCCTAAAGATTCAAATGACAAATTAATTGATGGAAAAGTCGATTTTATTGAAGCCTATCAAGCATTAGAATCATTAGTCGATCAAGGTTTGATCAAATCGATTGGAATTTCAAATTTCAATGTAGAACAAGTTGAACGACTTTTGAAAGTCGCTCGAATTAAACCGGTGGTTAATCAAGTTGAATGCCATCCATATTTGAATCAGGAAAAATTGCGAAAATTCTGTGCCGATCAAGGCATTATTTTGACTGCCTATTCACCATTGGGTAATCCCGGTTCGACTTATTTTCCCGATGAGAAGAAAAAAGATTTGCTCAACGATCCTGTCATTGTTCGTTTAGCTCAAAAATATAAGAAAAATTCCGGCCAAATTCTGATCCGTTTTGCTATCGATCGTGGCTTTATCGTCATACCAAAAAGTGTTCGCCTCGAACGTATCATTTCCAACCTACAAGTGTATGATTTTAAATTGACCGATGAAGATCTTAAAGAATTGATGTCATTGGATCAAAATTATCGTACTTGTCCATTTTCGTTGGGTCCACATTTGACCAATTATCCTTTTTGAAAAAGTGCTAAATCCTTTTAAAATTACATTTGAAACTGAAATGGGAATAAAAATTTAATTCAAACATTAACCTTTATTTAGTTGAGATTTTTTTTTGTTGTTGTTTAAAACGAAAAATAATTTAAAATAAGTATTTTATTTATTATAGCTTTTTAAGCTTGAGTTGAAGCTATTGCTTTATTCAGAATAGCTTCGACACTACCATTATCATCATTATTTGTTAGGATATCACGCTCAACATCAGAATGTACGCTATCATCATCATCATCTTCTGATGAAACAGGTGATGGTGCTCGTGATGAGGCCGGTGTTGCCGGTGCAGAAATTGGTTTCGGAAAATTAAATGAAGCTATAGTACCATCTTCAGTCATTATTTCTGGATGCATTCTATGCAGTGCTAATTGTCGTGCTTTCCGATAATACTTTTTTTTAAAGAGAAAAAAAATAAATTTTATCATTCATTTGTAATTATTTCAATAAACTTACTATTCCAAGATTTCTCCAATCTAAAAGATCAGATAAACGTTCAGTACGATTACGTTGAATAATTCGTTGTCGTCTCGTTAAACAACTAAAATCAAACATGTATTGAGCCAATTGTTGAACACTTTCTTCGGGATTTTTATGTAAACGATCGACAATATAGATTCCGTATGATATGGGATCAGCAACATGTTCCTGTATGAAACAACCGAAACCGGAAAGATTGGTGGTTATTGATGGTATGCCCATTACAGTGCATTCAGCTGGTGTATAGCCCCATGGCTCATAATAAGAAGGAAAAACGCCCAGATGACAGCCCCGAACAAATTGATCATAGCTAATTGGGAACAATGGACTAGTGGAACTTAGAAATTCTGGATGAAAAATAATTTTAACACGATCAGAACGATTATTGAACAATTGTGTACGGCGAATATGTTGCAAAACGAGATCAGAACTATCATCTTGCATATTATGTGTGATGACTGGTGGTAATGTTGATCGATGAGCAGCATAAATGCAACGTTTCAGTTCGACAATGTCCTCCTGTTTCATCAAATCGGATGGACCGGGCAAACGACCTTGTAAAAGAATGTCAAACAAACGTTTGCCAATATTTTCCTGAACTTCATCAACGGTTTCTTGTAATTGTTTAGCGATAGCTTGACCACGTAATGATTCGACATTAAAATTATTAGTTTTTCCGGGAAATATTAGGAAAGCAATCACAGTAACGTCACTTTGGCTAGACTAGTATCAATCACATCAAGATCAGAAACTAAGAATCAAATCTTTTATTAAAATTTACCTTGAGATAATGATTAAGACGAGCCAAAGATTCGATAAATAAATCTGCACCTTTGTTACTAAATTCATATCGACCAGCGATGAAAAAATATAATGTCTTATCCAGATCGAAATCATAATGACCATAAAAATGTCCACGTACAAATTTATGAATTTTTTCTTTGGCTAATGCATGTAGATTTTGAAATTCATGGATGGCACTGAATTTTTTCACGTTTAAACCGTTTGGTGTGATCAGACATGGTTTTCGCTTGAGTAGATGTTCAGATTCCATTGCTGTTATATCCGAAACAGTGGTGAAAACATGAGCCGAATGAGATGCAGCTCTTTCCATACAATATCGATGATAGATTTGACGATTGCCGGCTTCACGATCCAAATGGAATTTATCAAGATTGTTATAGAAATCAACATTTCCTGCACACAAATATCGCCCAAGTAATGTTGCGTGTGTAGTGAAAACAGTTGCAATATCCAAATGTCGCGTTCTACATAATATCAAACCGACACCGGCTTGCCATTCATGAAATTGTGCAACCATCAACGGTGTTCCATAAAGTTCTTGTATACGTTTGTAAATTTCTTCAAGAAACCAGGTAACACAATAACCAAGAATCAAAGCATCATTAGATTCACGATCCTGATGTGGTATACCTATGTGGGTGACTTCATAAAAATTATGTTTCCATTCATTCAATTTAAACGAAGCCGATTCAATATCGAACAAGATGACTGCCGGATAACCATCTATTAGCCAATGGCCAAAGACTACTTTGATTCCATGGTCACGAAAGATTTTAATCGTTTCACGAAAACATCGTTCGACGGGTTCTTCTTCAATTTCCACTTCGGTTCGAACCATTTGTTCCATATAGGGGCCCATCATGAAATAACGATTACCTAATTCTTCAACAGATGTTTGGGCTTTGGTACGAATTACGGTATGAATACCACCAACTGTAAAAGTGTAAAATTTTTTGAAGTGACTGAAAAAATCAAACTTTATCAACCTTATTTTTTTTGTTCAAACCTTTATTGACCACTTCCCAAGCCACTTCAAAACACCATTTGTTTTCATGTTCAGCTGTAAGGCCATGATCACCGGTCGGTATTGAATCTACACGATAAAATCGACGATTTGATCGATTCGAAGCGGTTTCTGTTGATTTCATCAATGAATTCGATGTCATCATAATACTTAATTTAGCTCCACTATATATTCAACAACTTTATAATTTAACGAATAAAATCAGAAGAAAACAACGATGCTGATGATGATGATGATAACGACCATTCAATGGCAATAAAGGACAGGAAGACCTTGTTATTGTTGTTGTTGAATGTTGGCGGATGGCGGTGGTGTACAAATTTAAGATATATATTCTGATAAATGAAAACTAACTAGAAATGATATTTAAAAAAAACTGCACTAAAATAAGTAAAGCTATATATGAATATGAAGACGAAATTAGAATGTTAAACTCGAAATGCGGAAAAAAAATGAAAATGATGATGTTGATAAAGTGATCTGATCATATGATTCAACATCAATTTATGTCAATATTTTTAATCCTGAGTAATAATCTAATTTCTGATCAACAACTAATCATCAAAAAAATGATGTTTATAATAAGTCGATATTTTTCGTATTATAATAAGATTTTTCAACATGGCATTTTGGTGCTGGCGCTATTGACTGTTTCTAAATTTTGTTCATCGTTTTTCGACTTGTTCATCATGTTGATGAGATGATTTGTCGAGTAGGCAGTCAAACCAATTTGAATGGCTGGATGTATTCCAGTTTATCAGCCGGGTGTATTCATGGATGTCTAAAGCCATTATATTATATTAAGTATATATTTTATAATGTACAAATGAAGATTAGATTATGCAATAATCTTATAAGCATCACAAAAGTTTGTTGTATTTTTTCTCAATGGTATCCATCGAATTTTTACTATGATGATCTCAACTAACATCGATGTTATAACGTTTCAAAAAAAGACATTTCGGTTCGTAGATGGCGTTCAAGTTTTAAATACAAAATTTTTTAAACAATTTTTTTTTTGCTAATACCTGTGATAATTATTATTTGGCATTGTATTGTGCTTTGGCCAATTGTTTTTCATTTTTGTCATGATGTAAGAAAAGCTCGTTTCATTTGAAATAATAAATACATGTCAGTAATGAATAATAAGGGCGAAAGGATAATGAAAGATAACGAAAAAAAAACACCGATTTTGTTCATAAATCTCCATCAAAATAGAGACCGAAATTAAAAATCACAAAACCAAAACAAACCAGACAATATATGTTCAAACTTTTCGACGTCAGATTGTCGTCGGCGAATATTATTTTTCTTGGAAGTGGTACATGAAGACAGCAGCAGAGACAAAAAAAAAATGGAGACCACTTTTTTTTTATCCTGATCACACAAATTTTTACCGCCGTCGTCATTTTATTATTAACAGCTGCACATACGCGGATTACTCTCTTTATTTATATATTATAGCCACATATAACAAGTTTGGATTTTTTTTTTGTTGTTATAGCCATCATATAATGTGACGTAGAAAAATTTTACATTGCTTGTTCAGAGAAAGTGAATTGAATGGTAAATAGAATGGGACGAAAGAAACAAATAAATAGCAGTATATTTCATCGAAAGAAGATATTCAGTTCTCTTTTTTTTATTGTAAATGATTTTTAACAAATATCCAATTCGTTCGAATACAAGTTCTGTTAGCTCTTCGTTTTGTTTTGTGTATTGTGTTGCCAAGATTTTATTACAAATCTGTAAATCTTGCCAAGATAAACAGTTGTTATGATAAAATTTTTCATCATCGTCTTACAAGGGTAGCTGTTATTTGGATTATCAAAAAAAAACACTCAATAAAGCTTTGCAAATGTGGTATATGATGTTCATTATCATCATCAAAATATTATCGAACATAATTGTTTTTGTTGATGCAATCGATCAGTAATAAAGTGCCAACATTTTATTATTCGATGATAATTGAACTTTCGTTTAGTCTTCGTTTTGCTACTTGTTCTCTCTTTTGAATTCAACTTTGAAATCGAGTGTTTATTTTTCTTCAATAGCAGTGTAAGCTTCGACCATGATCATCATCATCAGCATCATTATTTGAAAACAGCAAAGACAACGTTTGTAGCTTGTTGCTCAGTTTTTGTTGTATGAGTCATCATTCAAAGCTTTTTACCATTGTCTCCATATTGATTGGATTTTTGAAAATTTTGTTTATTACTTTTCTGCTCGTTGAATTGAATCTTTCATTATTATTCTTCGAATTCAAATTGTTCATAGTTAATCTGGTTTTCAATCAAATATCAAAAAAATGAGTATGTATCCAAATATTTCGGCGGAACCATCCGCTCCAAGTGCTCCAGGTTTCATTATTGAAGATCAACATCAACAAAAACCACAATATGATCAACCACCACCTTATACTATGTGGCCAAATTATGATCAGCAGTTTCAACAACCACAACAAGGACCGCAACCATCATCCGTTGTCGTTACACAGCCAACTTCTCAGAATGGTAAGCACTGGAAAACACGAAGGATAATCATATATTTCGATGATATTCATGTCTCAACTTTTTTTCCTGATAAATTTTAGCTAATACAACAGTCATTATGGATAGATTTCCATCAAAATCGATACATGTAAAATGTTTTTTTTGTCACGAAGATGTTAAAACGGTTACCCAAGCCCGATCGAATTTCTGTACATGGCTATTATGTGCCGGGCTTTGCTTCATTGGGTATGTATTGTTTTTAACTATTCTAAATCATCATCATTCAATCATTAAAATTTCAAGCAAATCAAAATAAAAATTGTTCGAAAATTGAAAAAACCGTTCCATTTGTGTACAGACGTTTTTTTGCTTAATTATCTCAAGTCACGAAAATGTCAATGACACAACAAATAATATTTCAAAGCATTCTCACACCTACATAATTATTGAATAATTTTGAATTAATTAAAATGTTTTTATTTTTGTCTTGAAACACAGTTGTTGGCTCGGATGTTGCCTGATTCCTTTCTGTACCGATTGTTCACGTGATATGCTACATTATTGTCCTAAATGTAAAAAATATTTAGGAGCACATGAACGTTTCCGTATCTTTTGAAATTGGAAAAAACGAATTTTGGATGATCATATAACGATTCGATTCTTTTTTTTTTTTTTGACCAATTGCCATTGAGCTATTGTCTTAATCATTTATATGTTAAGAAAAAAAACAAATGACTTTTATTCTTCTGATCTGACTTCTGAAACTATATATATTTTGATAAAAGCATATATCATATCCTTGTTTTTATCCTATTTTCTCTGAAATAAAAATTCAAATCAAATTTTATTTGAAAATTTCCATCATTTTTCTTCCACGATTTCGTTTGATGCCGTTTTGTTGACGATTTGAATTATCAATCAATTTGAATTTGATTATACATCTGCGGCGATCGACGTTGAGCCAAGAAAGATTCAGTTCTTTGGCTATTTTGTCAATTGAGTCAAAACAATTTGTTTTGATGATGTGATAGAAGAATTTGCGAATTAATAAGCGAGTAAAATAATATTAACAAAAACTTTGATGGCAACAAAATTTAATGTATTAACAATGTCATTGTTATCGATTCGGACAATGATTATAACGAATCAGACAATGACAGTGACCATGATGACAATGAATCCGACAGCGAAAATGACTATAATAATTTTAATTATAACGCTTCGGAGAGTGATAATGATAATGAAACCGATAGTGCCTATCCCGAAGCTTTCAAAGAACTGGAATCTTTGGATTCGTTCAGTGGAATTGACCATGACGTTGCTGAAAATTTGGAAGTATTTGAGTAGATTCTTCCATTGAAAAAGCATTGTGACTAATGTAAAGTCTATGGCAGACAATGTAATTCAATGGGATAGTGGTTTTTAAAGTTATTCAAAAAGTGTTGACCATTTTTCCAACTATTTTGCTTTATTAAGCTTCAACCTCCTCAAAGGCCCCAATTTTTTCTTTTACTGTAGTAGTGTACAGGTGTGTGAATCGTTCACAAACTTGGTAACTCCATATTTTTCCCTGCAATTACCACTATTTTTATGGAATTCCGCTCATTCCTTTATTCAATGGGGATGTAGCTCAGTGGTAGTAGCGTTTGCTTTGCATCAAATCAATCAGTTTCCGGCTGTTTATTTACAAGTATGTAAAAGGTCGAGGGTTCGAACCCCTCCATCTCCATTTTTTCCTCCCCTACCCTTTGAACCCCTCCACCTTCATTTTTTTTGAATTTATTGAATTCAAGTTTTATTAAACTCAAATAATATCACTCTCAAAACAGAGAAGTGAAGAAGAAGCATAGAAAATAGTTACGATAAAAAAATGGGAAAAAATTTATACAGTCAAAGTAATAAATGTTAACCCCTCCACCTCCAACTTTTTTTTGAATTTTAGTCTTGAAATTCAGTCTTGAATGTTGCAATTACAAATTAATTTTGAAATATATTTTTTATTTGCCTCAATGACCTACCTAATTCATACAAAATCTTATCTACAGAAATATTACGCAATTGTGGTTCACTGCCACAGCGTAACATTGTCAATGTGAAATGCATTTGATTAGAAGCTAAATGTGCGGTTAAATTGAATACGATGATCATAATATGAATGGCCATTAGTAACCAAATGCCAATCATAATAATTTTGAGCAGGTTTCAATGTAGTTATCTGAGCTGTTGATCGTCGTAATCGTCTTATTGATTTCAATTTAAATAATGAGTCTATATTGGCCATCATTGAATCTGGATATGATTTATTCTGGTCCAAACCAAAAGAAAGTTTTGCTAAATTTTGATAGACTTTTCATATAAAATTAATTAATTGAAAAATTAATTAATAGAAAAAAAATACTAACCTAGAAGAATAGATTCAATGTTTTGGGATTCTTTTGAAGACGAATCTTCAGGCATTAATATTTCACGATGAAATTTTAACGATTCCAATGCTAGTAATAATTTTTGTCGATCATTCGGTTCATGGAAAAAGTCTAACATTTCCTGATTCAAACATTGAAACCAGATTTCTGCACCATCTCCGTTTGGTAAAAAACGTTGATAACACGGTCGTATATTTCCAGTTAATTTATACAAGGTAAAATTGAAAGAAATTTGTATCCAATCCTCGGCAGATAATTGAAATTCTTTTTCCAACATATCTAATCCATAATCAACGAACTGAAGCATGGACAATTGAAAATATCGATTTGAACAGATATTCAAGTATTTTTCCATTGCAAAATGATTTGTAGCCTGATTTATGATCTCGGTTAATCGTTTGGATTTGGAATCAAATATTTGAAGTTTTTTAAATTGTATATCTCGAGATGTATATTCTTCTTCGGTTTTTGGCTGTAAAAACGAAATTATTTATTTAAAGCATTCAAATTCTCATGTGCCAATTCAAATACCTTAAATTTTGTCAGAAATTTAATGGAATGATCCATTAATTGTAGAATGGATTCAATTTTAGCATGTGATTGCTCAAAACAAAGGCCATGTGAATAAAGTTGATTGAAATTTTTGTTCAATACAAATACCATTTGTAAGGATTTATCGTACCATCGATTGCCAATGTTTTCTTCATTTGACAATAGAATCTGTTTGGCCATCAAACCTATACGATGATCACGTTCTACATTGTCCGTTTCTTGAGGAATCATATCGAGTTTTTCGATAGAAATCAATAATTTTGATTGTCGAAGTTTTTGCAGGTCCGATTGGTTTAAAAATTTATAACCGTACATACAATCATTTCGAGGCAATGTGGATAAGACACCCATAGGGAAAGGATTTTTTAACATTGACGTGGATGATTGTTCAAATAAAAATTTGAGAATCTGCCACAAGGCTTGGTAAGAATTTTCAAATTGTCCCAGATCAATAAGATAATGATTCCAGCCATAAGCTATAATAATATAATTTGTTTTCGTTTGTTGTTGATTAGATGGCCTAGATTCTTCAATGTAATCATGTCCTAATGAAGGCACCCGAGAATAGTGAAGATTTTCGCCATTTTCTAGATAGTCTAAAGCGCCCAATATAGTTGCGACCATAAAATCAAGTAAAAATTTCTCAGGTAAAATTTTATTCCAAAGACCTAGGTCAGGATATATTAGACAAGAAATTGATCCATCGGCTAGAATCGACGAACGACTTTGTAAAAAGCGATCGCGTAATAATTTTTGTGAATCAACAAGTGTTCCATCATCGATTTTGTCGATTCGTTGATGAAATTCGGGCATTGATTCAAGACTAGAACGAACTATGCTTAAAGCCTGATCGAATTCTCGATATTCTTCACTATTAACGTCACCGACAAACAATCGAACAGATTTTTCCAAATAATTCAACACATTTTGAAATTTTAGACCAGAAGTCTTGACTTGTTGTTGTGATATTGCCGGTTGGTCCGATGATAGATCATCGCCAGAACCAGAGGATGATGATGATGATGATGATAACAGGCGATTCCAACACAAGTTTGTCTTGAAAAAAAATTTTCCTTGTGAAATCAATTTTTTTGCTTGTACTAAAGATAAAAATTGAATCACCATCATAAAAATTTTAATTTAAAATGATGATTATAATTTTTGATGATTAATTAATGAGCTCATTATTATCGATATAATGGATAGAAATTTTCAATACAAATCTGAAAATTTAATTTAAAAATCATATGCATCAATTGCATGAAAGAACACGAGAGAAAATTCTCTAAAAATGTGATAAACGACATCATCGATAAAATCGATAGCAAAAGCGAGCAATAGCAACGCCTTGTTTTTGTTTTTTGTGTGCGGAATTTTATTAGGTTTTGAATTTTAATTTTTTCGGATCAGGTTTATAAGTTTCATGATAAAAATCTTGAAGCTATAAATCAGACATTAGATTTTAATTTATAAAATTTGAATTATAATTAGATTAATCGAGCATTTTTTTTTTTGGAAACTTTCTTGAGACTTTGTCCTTTTTCAGTGGAAAAGTTTCAACAAGTCGTTTTCTGTTCGTCTGTCCATGCCACGTGTGTGTTTTTGGTTCCGGTTCTACACATTGTAGCTGTTGAGTTGAGCACATGGCACCATATCGTAACAGTGCTCAAAACTCTCTATCATCGAATGTTAATGATTCGATTGAACCGACTGATCGTGACATTTGGTCATCAATATTGAAACAAGTTCAACAGACTGCAACGAATAAATTACCTTCGAATAAATCTATTCTTGTACTCGGTGACAATGATTCTGGTAAATCATCACTCATTGCTAAGATGCAAGGCATCGATACAACGTGCAAAGGATCCGGACTTGAATATCATTATCTAATGGTTCGTGATGAATATCGAGATGAACAGACACAATGTGGTGTATGGATATTGGATGGCAATTATAATTGGAAATCTCAATTGTTAAGATTCGCATTGAATAAAGATAATTTTGAAGATACAACCATACTTGTTGTATGTTCAATGACTAAACCATGGGAGATGATGAATTCACTTCAGTATTGGATGAATTGTCTACAAAAACATGTACAAAATTTAAATTTGGATTCGAAAAAATTTAAAGAATATCAAGATAAAAGTAAGTTATCGATAAGTGTTTTTTTCAAAAAAAAAAAAATATTCAATACTTGTATAAATGATGAGTTATTTTACACAGACCTGTCATGATTTTAATTCTATGATAATAATACGTAAAAACTGACTGTGATAATTATGATTGAATCATTTGTTTTTTTTTTGTAAAAAATTATATTTGATAAATTTGAATTTATTTTCTTATTTAGATACACGACGATTCCAGGATTACATTTCACCTGGTGATGAAATAGAAGGATTAACTTCGATGCGTCGTTCGCAAAATGGTGATCACTCAACAACATCCACAACCGGTAATAATGGCATTCCAATTGATCATATCGAACCTGAACGAGATCCATTACCTTCTGATGTACTATCACATAATCTTGGCCTGGACATAGTCGTAGCCATTACAAAAACAGATTATATGTCTACATTGGAAAAAGATTATGATTTTCGTGAGGAACATTTCGATTTCATACAACAATATGCTAGAAAATTTTGTCTTCAATGTAAGTAATTTTGTGTGAATGATTTATTTATTTATTTTGTGATGAAATTTGACGATTATGCTACAGACCTCATATGAATTTTTATAATGATCTGATGTGAAAAAAAACTGAATATTATCAAATTGAGAGAAATTGTGTGATTTTTTTGCACCCATAATAATTTAACCACATCATTTTTTTGTTTTGTTTGTAGATGGCGCAACTTTGATGTATGTTTCTGCTAAGATAAACAAAAATTGTGATCTATTATATAAATTTCTTATACATCGGATTTATGGATTAAAATTCAAAACTCCAGCATTGGTGGTCGAAAAGGATGCTATTTTTATGTAAGTTACAAACTCTTGTTTTTTCTTGTAAATCATCATCATCTTATTTATTTCAATTAGACCATCTGGTTGGGA
This sequence comes from Dermatophagoides farinae, assembly GCF_024713945.1. Classification (NCBI taxonomy): domain Eukaryota; kingdom Metazoa; phylum Arthropoda; class Arachnida; order Sarcoptiformes; family Pyroglyphidae; genus Dermatophagoides; species Dermatophagoides farinae. Next base: position 3,482,870 of record NC_134679.1, on the reverse strand, counting down.
TAATGAGAAAAAAATTTCCATTCTTTATGACAATATACAATCATTTTCACCTGATGATAATTATAATGATGTGATAATGCCACCACATAATGTTAATGTAAGTTAATATGAATATGTTTTTTATTTTAATACTTTATTCTAAATCAGAATGATGCGCCTTTTTCATATACTTTCGTTCTCCTGAACATTTTGATGAAACATTTTGAAACTGACTCTTATGTTTTCTCCATTTAACAAAAAGATCTTTCAAGAATATCTAATTAATCATACATTTTCTTCATTTTTTTTTTGACATAGCCTACTATGAAAGAGCCGGAAATTGTTTCCGAAGATGATCAGATTTTTTTGATGAAATTACGAACACAACTGAATCAACAGGTTCCATCCAATATTACTAACACGGTAAATTTTGGCATTTCTTTTTAATAATAATTTTTAATTATTTTTTAGTCACTAATGCAGCCACTTCGAGGTACCCCCACTGGTGGTAGTCAATCATCATCGTCCAATACAGCGACACCGGTTGGTGGTAATACTGGTACCCACAGTGGTGGATCGGCCAATAAATCAGATCGTCGACAATCACATCAAACACCATCAAGTCATAGCGCTAGTCCAGCTGCTGCGGCTGCTTTTCTTGATGCATCCGGTAAAGCATCACCCGGTGGTGAGCGTGTTTTGCAAACGTTTTTCAACTCACTATTGAGCCGAAAATCGGTTGGAGGATCAGGAGGAAACAGTAGTACACCTAGTAGTGGTAATTCATCTGGATCTGTTCGTAATAGCCAATCTGGTGTCACAACACCCAATTCAGCATCATCAACGGCTGTCGAATCATTACGTACCCGTGATGTACAAGCTGAATTAGATCGCATAATTGAAGGTACAAAATCATCAACAAACGATGAATGATTTGATCACGTGTAGTAAAGAATCATGAAAGATGGCAATTATTTATGATGTTTTATTTATTTTTATTCTTTTCACAAAAATTACAATAATAATAACTAATATTTATGTGGGAAAATTGTTTCAAATTGAATAAATCAATTCATTGAATCATTTGTTTTTGCTCCATGTGATGATGGTGATGTAAATGATTCAAGTGATGAATTTTTTAAATTTTCCCAAAATGACTTTTATTTTTTTACTTTTTGTTTTATTGTTTCATTGAATTTAAATTGTTACTTGGGCAATTTTATTTGACAGTCTTTGCTGTATGCAAATTCTGTTTTTCTTGGAACTTTAGCACTATAAAAAATGTTAGATAGATTAGATATGTGTAAATATTTGTTATATCAGTAGATGACTATGATTATTCATTGATGACGACATCAAATATTGATTGTTTGTCAATAAATCAAACAGTCATAAATTCCGATTGCTTTCAAGCCGGATAAAATGATAGAGTTTTGATTTTATCATAGGTAACTAATAGTAATATGTGGCTTCCATCTATCAACACCAATTCATTCAGTACAGTAGTCGTTTGCCCAAAAAAAATTGCCAAATTTACGTCATTTACTTTTCATGTAAAATGTGTGAAACAAAATAAAATCCAAAATAATAATAGTAAAAACCATGAATGTAATAAGCTTTTACTATCGAAAAAAAATGCTTATTGCATTGCAAACTGATAAAAAGGATCGATATTTGGACGTTATAGGATTAGGATTTCACATCTATATCTACATTAAGAATCAAGAAAAAAAATGGAAAAATAGAACGCAACAGGTGAATTTTAAATTAAAAAATGGAAAAATTGAAAAAAAATTCTTACCTTGAATTCTATTCAATAAATCAAAGGGAAAAAAATTTCATTCATTGACATTGAACTTGTATTGATTGCATTTTTATTTTTTTTTCTGATAAAATTTATTTCATATTCGATTTGGTTTATTTATTATTTTTTTTTTTTTTTAATATTGAATTTGACAAAATTAATATTAATATACCAATATCAAATGAATGCCACCATTTAAAAAATAATAATAATAATAAAGTCCACATGATGATGATGTTGTTGATAATGATTATCTTGTTTTTCATTGATCCATTTCAAGGATGACAAATTTCATTTGAAATAAAAATTTCAAATTTGTTTTTCTTCTCTTTGACATATTGATCATATCATATCCTATATACAATCATGTATCAAAAAATAGTTTCAAAAAAAAGAAATACTTTTTAGAAAAATAATTTTTTTTCCGAATTTTCTAATCCATCCACAATGATGATGTTGAGAAACCTATAAAATAATAAATAGTGCGTATGTATACACACGGGACAAGCATACAGTGAGACAGACAGGTAGGCAAAACGGAAATATCGGCAGTGATTTTTTTTTGCCTTCCACTTCATTTCAAGGAAGTTTAGTGTTTTTCCCATTTTACATTTTTTTTTGACGATTCAATCTTCTCAATTAACATCATCTCTCACTTTCTCATTCAATCATTCTTCATTCATTTTCTGTTGTTTTTTGTTTTCACATCGACCGTATCGATGTTTTTTTTTGTCAGGTGGTCACCATTTTTGTCGATGATTACGACCAATCGATCGGTTTTTTTCTGTTTTTTTTTGAACAACGATTGGACAACAAGAAATTTATGTCAAGAGAGACAGAGAGAAATCATCGACAACAACGTTTTCATTTTTTATTATTATTTTCACAAAAAAAATTTAATGCGAGAAATTTTTTTCAAATATTGAATAACTGAGGATGGTGATTACAACGATAAAATCATAGCAAATAGTAAAAAATGATGTTGAAAAAGAAAATTTTCTTTTCTTTTTCGAATGGGTCCTATTGCCATCGCACTTATTTACCATTTCCTATTTAAATGATTATGGAAGGATTTTTTTTTGCATGAAAAAAATATCTTTTTTCTCGTTGATATCATCATCATCGTTCATACACTTCTGTTGTTATGAATCTCAATATATAAATTTTTTTTAAGATCTTCAAGTCAAAAAAAAAATCAAATAAATTTGTGTAAATATTTGTTACAATTAGATATGGCGTCAAACACATATTTAAACATTTTGGTTATATGGCAATCAATACCCGAAAGGCAATTATCATCATCATCATCATCATCATTATGATTACCCGACAAAATACTAAAATGAAATGAGGATAGACGTTCATTTTTTTTTCTTCTGACTGCATTGACGGATAATCAACACAACGATCGATCGACAACATTAATCAATCACCGTCGATCAGATCATTGTGTTTAACGAACAAACTAGATGGAAAAATTATTTATTTTAAGTAGATTGGAAAAAAATTTCCATCACAAAAAAAACATGCTTATACAAATGAATGACGACGAGCAAACGGATTTTCCGTTTCAATGTCCGTGTCCGGGACCATCATTACCCGGGAAATGAAGATGTAAAAGAGAAAGACATGTTTTACGTAGTAGTCTTTCTGGAACAATCTTCGGTTGTATCTCTTTATGTGTCTGTTTGCATAGACTCTTCTAAAAATTATTATTCATTTCCGAATCTCTTCCGATCCAAATTGTTATTTGTACAGATACAAACAAATAAACACACACACACACACACACATCAATGTTCAAATACTTTAATGGAAAATGAAAATTACAAGAAAAAACATGTATGCATGTGAGGAAACCAAAAAAAAAAATCATAAGATTGTCCAGAAACTCGTTGTTGTTTTTGTCGTTGTTGTTGTTTTTGTTGTTATTGTTCATGAGAGTCATGTGATATTATCTATTGGATCCATCGAATCCATTAACAACAACAAAAATGTACAGGTGAATCCGGCAAACAAACAAACAAACAAACATGCAGACAGACATACAGTGTACATTTGAAGGGTTAGAATGTTTCGAATAAAAGTCGTAGAATGAATTTTGGATCAACATAAAATAACATTATCAACTACCTTGATTCAACTATGGATAGGATGATGTGGTGGATTGGTGTGATTTTTCCAGGAAAAATGTGCTACTAATACTTCTTAGTGTACAGATAAATTCATCCAAATGCCAAGTGTATTTCCCGGTTTTTTTAATCCAAACGTGTCATTCAAAAACTCTCCAGTTCATTTTTGTAAGTGAAACAAGTTTTTTTTACCGATTGATCGATCGACCATTACGTGACATCATTGTGGGCAGCGAAATACGTTTTGTTTTAATAATTGAAAATAATTTTAAACGTGACAATATTTTTTCATTTTCAAATCATATGCTTTTTTCTATCTGATTTATTTGTCTGTAAGCCTGTTTGTTTTGAATATATTTCAACGAAAGCAACAACAACAACAACATCGAAACAAATATCTCAAACATTTATATCTTGAAAAATAATGATTATCAAATCGATCGAATTAAGCATTAATTAATATATATATTGATTGATAAATTCCGAATCCGATCAAAACAGATTCACAATGATTGATGAAAACAACAATATCTGGATTTCCCACTGAGAATTATATATTTTTTTGTCATCTTGCAATCGCTTTCACACTCTTCAAGCGAAATTAACAACTTTGATTTTATCTTTCTTTCGAATAAAAAAAAAAACATAACTCAACGGAAACTACCGGTGATACCTCTTATTTATCATTATCATCATCATCTTTGAATTTCAAAGAAAAACAATTCACAAAGCAAAGCTATATATTTTAGTGTCAATATTTGTATATTGGGAAACAAACAAAAAACCGGCAACAGCTGTACTTTGATGTTTGTAAATTCATGTGCGACAATAACATGCGACATAAAGAATTTGTTAAATAGGAGGAGATGAACGAATAAGTGACGTGTGTATTATATCTACATATGTGTGTGTTTATTATTCCTTTCAACATGTATTTGTTTCTTATCATCAAATGCAATATTTACCTTGACAATGACAATGAACCATTTTCATGATGCCACTTGTTGGTTGATGTTTGTGCATCGTATTTTGTGTATATGTCAATCGTGCATTCTACGAATATTTTATGAATTTCTTAGGTGTGTTAAAAATCCACTTGATCGTTCATTGATCAATTATAATGTGATGTGATGTGATTCTCTTTGTACAACCCATAAATTTTTTCGTCGGTTTGTTGATTTCTCATTTCAATTAAAATTTATTTGATAGCATCATAGCAAAACGACAAGAATGATAATGATGTATATCGACATCGAACAACAGCAGCGGCAACAATATCCATTCATTCAACATAAAACCTTTGATCATGTTCAATACGGCTCGTCAAATCAAAGTTGACTATCCATGAACAACAACGACGACAACTAACAATGATCACAGACATCAGTTATCAATATAACATCTCTTTTTGCAAATTGCCATCACAATATAGTTTGATGAATTCGTTTGAATATTGAATTTTTTTTTCATCATTTGTTCAATTTTCGACTCAATTTTCAAAAGAAGTAATCAATTATTAGTGATTAATTAAATTGCAATAACAATGTCGCCTACATCGCCAAAATTATTAAGGACAAAACTTTTCCTTTCATCATCATCATCATCATCATCTTCGCAAAATGATGATGATAAATCAGTGACTAGCAATAATAGTACCACAACAACAAAATCAAAAACATCCGATATTAGTTTGGATATTGATTCACAAACCAATGTTTGTCTTGCATGGCGGAATCTTCGATTTGAAATAAAAAAGAAACGTTTCTTCCTGCCTACAAAACAAACCAGCAAAGTATTACTACGTCGACTCAATGGAACACTTGAATATCATCACCTAACCGGATTTATGGGGCCATCCGGTGCTGGAAAAACTACATTGCTCAATTGTCTCAATGGTAATGTTCGTGATTCGGGTCTGACAAGAGATTCGGAAATTTATCTGAATAAATTCGAACGACAATCCCCTAGGATTGGATTCATTGAACAACATGTAAATGAAACAATCATTGGTCGTTTGACAGTCCGTGAAATACTTCGTCATGCATTCCTTTTCAAAAATGGATGGAAATTTCGTTCTAGAGCTCAGATACATATCGATTCAATAACTGATGAATTAATGTTGGATCGATCCGTATTGGATCGACGTTTCGAACATTGTTCAGGTGGCGAACAGAAACGTATAGCCGTGGCACAAGAACTTATGTCATTGGTACCACCATCTTTACTGTTTGTCGATGAACCTACTACAGGCCTTGATTCGAATGCAGCTTTTTTGGTCATGCGATGTCTTAGAAAATTGGCCAATCGTTATCGTATGACTGTTGCTGTGTCTATACACACACCGAATGCGGAAATTGTCGAAATGTTTGATAAACTATATATATTGGCACGTGGAGGCGTCTGCATTTATTCAGGCACGCCGGCCATGTTACAAGAAAATCTTCAACAACAATTAAATCAATTATCAGATATCAACTTTAGTGAACATAATCAATCAAGCCATGCAATGGAAGAAAAAAATGATAATCATCATGAACGACCACCAATTGAGCAATACCTAAAAATTGCTTGCACTGGTCTAGAATCAGATTACGTTCGTTTATTGGCCGATCGAACATTGGAGATGGAAAATGAAAAATTACTACCTCACATATCACGATTAGATTTTCTACCTTGGGGAACGCCTCGTCGTTTGAAGCCCTTTACTATTGGCGATTTACTTTTGCAATTATCTCGTCTCTTCCGGGTGGTGTTTGTTGTTAATGGCCACGTTTTCTTATTACAAATCCTAATGTACGTTCTATCATATCTATTTCTGACATTCACCTATGATCCACAAATGGTACGACCAAGTGGTTGTTATTCAATATCATCAGAAAATCAAACTTGTGGCCAAAAACTTAATGATGATGCATTAATGGAAACATATGTTAGCTATCAATCATTTTGTATAATGTACACCGGATTCGGTATGGTCGGCATGGCATCAGTTGTTTTTTCTCCACTTCTCAAAGTGTTCCGTAATGAACATCGCAATCGATGGTATTCGCTTGGAACATTTTTTTGGTCATATCTTTTTGTGCGATTCATCGAAATGAACATGTTCACATTGGTCACAACAATACTCGTATATTTTCCCAGTGGTCATCATACAATTGAACCTCTCTCTATGACTGATGCTGGAATGTTTCAGATAAATTGGAGTCGTTTTGGTCATTTCCTTGGTCTTTTTTGGCTTTACAACGTCTATATGCAAAGCATTGGACAATTGGTTGCCGTCATATTCATGGATAATGCTGAACTATCGTTGATCGTATCGTACGTTTATTACATAATACTTTGTCTACTCAATGGCTATCTCATCAATCTCGAACATATGAAAGATCCGTTTGTTTTGAAAGTTGCGCAATTATTAGCATCAAATGTAATATCAAAAGGTCTTCTTTGGTCATTTTATGGACTTGATCGTTGTAATCAAGAAGATTTTTTTTCAGTCATCCTTTACAAATATTACGTCAACCCGGAAACAGTATATTCGAGTCTGACGCAAGTTGCATGGAATACATTGATTTTACGGATGGCAACATTGGTTTTTATGTTCATAAGATTCGATTTTTCATGGCAATTACGACCAATGATCTGTTCGAAACGTTCTAAAACAAAAAAAATTGATTATCCACCTTTAGGACCTTCATCGATAATATCTATTGTAAAGAAAACACCTCATCTTCCAAAACGAATCAAACACAATTCCGAATTAGAATTTGAACAATTTTCACGCGACAAGATTATCGTAGCATGGCGAAATCTTACATTATTTGGTTCTAGTTCAATACATGAAATACGTTCGGTACGTCATTCTAATTCGAAAATAATTCTGCGCGATCTGAATGGACAATTTCGTTTCGGTACAATGAATGCGTTGATGGGAACCTCAGGCTCAGGAAAGACCTCGTTGCTCAAAGTACTGAATGGTCAATTAAAAACACGGCTTAGTGTCGAAACAAAAATCTATTTGAGTCGATTTACACCGATCAGAATTTGCTATCTTACTCAAGAAGTTTCTGGCCACCTGTTGCCTGGACTAACGGCTAAACAAAGTTTGATTTATGCATCAAGATTAAAAAATTACTCGATGGGCATACATGAAGCGATGAAAGTTGATCATGAACAAGTGGCAATAAATTTATTAGACGAATTGGATCTTACAGAGACTGCCGAAACAATGGTACAAAATTGTTCAGGCGGTGAACGTAAACGCTTAGCATTGGCATTAGAATTGACATCAATGTGGATGCCCAATCTAATCTGTATTGATGAACCAACCAGTGGATTAGATTCAAATTCGGCTGAGATTGTTATTGGTTGTTTGCGTGAATTTGTACATCGACATAACGTAACGATTATAGCTAGCATACATCAGCCAAACACCGATCTAATGAACATGTTTGATCAGATTTACGTGCTGGCCAAAAGTGGTGTTGGCATCTATTCTGGCCCACCATCTATGATTCGACAACATTTATCACAAATAACTGGCTATAATACATTTGGCACAACTTTTCCCGTTGAAGAATTGATTAAATATTCATGTATGAATCATGATGATCCAGTCGTGCAAAAATTGGTTCAAAACAACGATCTCAACATAATCACGACAACGATGGCTAACAAAAGTTTGGAAACGGAAACTCAATATGTACCGGATGGAATTCCATTGAATCGCATTCGTTTTTCTATCGGATCATTGCCAATTCTTTGTTCACGTTATTTAACGTTCATTTATGGCTACCTATGGCAAGAATGGGCAATGTTTTTCATTATTTATATATTCTATGGATTTTTTCTTCGTTATTTTTTCGATCCAAAGATTGCTTTGGCTGATGGATGCATATCGCTAGAGGAGGATTTCAATCAAACATGTAATCGTTCAACAGCCAGTATTGAAGAGGAAACAAATCTGACAAGTAATGGCCGATATAATTTTTTTGCTCTCAATATTTTTGCCTTTTTGGTTATGCTTCAATGTGGACTTGCTTTTGCTAAAGAGACCAAATTTTTTTTCAATGAACATCGTAATGGTAAGTTTTTTTTGTTACTGTAAATAGACAGTCATTCTAAATTAATCATCTACATGTATTCCGGAAAACAGGTTGGTATAGCACGGGAATATTCTATCTGACAAAATACCTTTACGAAACTATTACAATGGTGGCCATTGTGGCTGTATATTTATGGATAATTGATATCTATGAAACTGTTCATCCAGGCATTTATTGGTGGATGTTTTTATTGCTCAATCTTGGTATGCAAGCATTTCAAGGTCTTAGCCATTTTCTTACATTGATGGCTGATGGAAATTCATTCATATTCATTGCAATGGCAAATTTTTCATACATTATGATGTTATTGACGGCAAATTTTTTCAGCCGAATTTCTAGTCTTCATTATATATTTCAAATTGTATCATTCTTTTCTATTTGTCGCTATATGAGTGAAGGTAACATGATATTACAATATGGATTTGATCGATGTGGACCTAAAGAAATTCAAGCCGTCCTATATAATCTAGAGATTCCGGGCAACCATTATTTTCATCATTGTATCCAGATGTTATTATTACATATATTTATTTATCGTCTAATGGCATTGGCCGCTTTGATTGCTAAATCTAATCCATTGGAAAATCGTCGTAGACGTGCTGAACGTATTATAAAATATCATGAAGAATTGAAACCATCCAATGCCATTATACCTGGTCTTAGTTCACATGTGGAATTTCATATTAAAAAAATTCATTACTAAAACAAACGCACATGAAAAATAAGATGAATTTTTTTTTGTTAATAATTTTTTTTAAATACAATTTTCTTATCAGTTTCTCATTTTTTTTCCATTTTGAATTCTTTCAATTCATATTATTATTATTATTCGGTTTAGGTGTTTTGTTATAATTTTTTTTTTCTCGTCTTTTCAATCATTGTCTCTATATAAATAATTTTTTTTTTGTTTTGATCAAAAATACATAAGAACGTATCATTTGAATAGGATATGATTTCACATGCTTGGAATCATACGCGTACACATGACAGACGATAATCATCTTCATCAAATCAATCAGAGAAATGTTTTTGACAAAAATTATTGATAATAAAATTATTATTATTTACAAACAACAGTCGTTCTGCTTAGTATATAGATGATACTGTGTTTTTTTATTCAAACAATGTTGAAAGTGAATAGATTCTCAATAATCCATTTGATTGGAAAACGTAATCTGTCATCAACAAATATTAAAGATGACCAAACATACATAATATCGGCCGCACGAACACCAATTGGATGTTTTCGTTCAAAACTTGCCCAATTTACAGGTCCACAATTAGGAGCAATAGCTATTCAAGGTGCAATCGAAAAATCGACCATTATCACTAAAGATTGTAATTTTTTTGTCTACCTTGTTTGTTGAACTTTTAAATTTACTCTTTTAAATTTTCGTAGTAATCGAAGAAGTCATCATGGGAAACGTACGGCAAGCTGGTGTTGGTCAAGCACCTGCTCGACAAGCAGCATTAGGAGCTGGTCTACCAGTGACTGTTGCAACAACCTCATTGAATAAAGCCTGTGCATCCGGAATGAAATCTTATCAGATATTAGCACAGGCTATCCAATGTGGTCAAATTGATATTGGTATTGCCGGTGGCCAGGAAAGTTTTTCCAATGTACCTTTTTTTCTACCTCGTGGTGATTTACCGTATGGAGGCATCAAATTGATCGATGGATTACAATTCGGTTTTACCGATGTTTACTATAAAAAATTGATGGGAGCATGTGCCGAACATACGGCCAAAAATATGAACATATCTCGTGCCGAACAAGATGATTATGCGAAACGTAGTTATGAGCTAAGTGCTCAATGGGCATCTAAAGTAACCGAATTGGAAATTGTACCAGTCGATATACCAGCAACTAAAAAAATGCCAAACCACAAATTTGGCGAAGATGAAGAATATCGGCGTGTAGATTTTTCGAAATTTTCTAAATTGAAGCCGGTATTTGAACCGAAAAATGGAACAATAACAGCTGCAAATGCTAGTAAAAGTGAGTAAATGGCATATATTTGTGTTAGAGTATAGAATTTAAAATATCTTTTATCAACATTAGTTAACGATGGTGCATCAGCTGCTGTTTTAGCATCGGGACGAGCCGTTCGAAAATATGGTCTTAAACCTTTGGCCAAGATTGTTGGATTTGCCGATGCAGCTGTCGATCCGATTGATTTTTCCATCGCTCCAACATATGCAATTCCAAAGTTACTTGAAATGACGGGTTACAAACAAAATGATATACATCTATGGGAGATTAACGAAGCATTCAGTGCCGTTGTGTTGGCTAATCTACGATTACTTAAAATAGACATTTCTAAAGTAAACATTCGTGGTGGTGCTGTTAGCCTCGGTCATCCAGTAGGAATGTCTGGTTCACGCATTGTCAATCATTTAGCTTTACATTTGGAACCTGGACAAATGGGTGTTGCAGCTATATGTAATGCTGGGGGTGGTGCATCCGCATTAATGCTCGAAAAGATGTATAATTAAATTTTATTTGCATGATATAATTGTTATTGAGATTTAGATTGTAAAATTTTGTAGAAATATCTGCATTATTTAATTGTTAGATATAAATGTCATTTTTGAGACAAATAAACATGATTCAAGAATTGATCAATGATTTATGGCCAAATATCGACAAGTTGGTATAATTGAATCAATGTATTAACAAATCGCCTTGACAATGACATTTGGAAATTTGACAATTTCAACATCGCGGCAATCATTAGTGATTTATAGCTGGACAAATGCAAATTCCAATCATGACCGATTCGTATAAATACGATGTCATTTAATTCGATAAATCGATTTGTTTTTTTCTATTGGCTTCAAACATACATACACAAATTTAAAAAAATTGTTTTCTGTGATTGACAAAAATCTTGATCCATTTCAATCTATATCGAGAATGAAATCAGGTAAGAATTGAATTATATACATGGAATATGACTTGAATTAATCTATTTAATCCATAGGCTCTATTCATTTTCTAATACTGGTTTTACCAGTTATACTTGCCAATCAAAATCTCACAGTAAATGACACCGAACATTTAAAAAAATCGGATTTGGTAAATAATTCAACAAAAGTCGATCAATACAAGGAAAAACCACAAGAAGAATCACTAATGATTGATGAAACATTCCATGATGAACAACAGGATGATGATTTGGCTGAATTCGAATCACCTGATTTTGAATCCGAAGAAGGCATTAAAACAGGTGATGATTATTATAATGATTATATGACTCATAAAGGACCGGCCACTACCCATAAAGGTGATAAAGGAACTACCAAAAAAGGTGGTGGGGCAACCACCCATAAAGGAAATGGAGCTACAACTCACAAAGGTGGTGCTGTAACAACACATAAAGGTGGTGCTGTAACAACACATAAGGGTGGTGGAGGAACCACACCCCATCGTGGCCACAATGGAAGCAACAAACGTAAGTTATTTGATTGGAAGCATTTTCTATGTGTGATGTAAATTCTTGATTAAATTGACGAATTAGAATCGGCGTACAATTTAGGAACAATTTTTGTCGTATTGGCCATCACATTCGGGCAAATCATCGATTAACGTGTTTCGTTCTTTTTTTTCCAAATCGAATTTATATTTTCTAATTATTTATTTATCGAAATGTTGAATTAAATAAATAAAAATAGCTTGAATCATTTTTTTCTGATTGATTAATTTTTTGAACATAAGCCACTCGAATGGAAAGTGTTAATTCTTGTTGGCATTTGAATCTAAATAATAATTGGTATGGCCAAGAGTCGTTGCCATCAGATTTTAATATCGGTAATTTTTTACGAAAAGAAAAATTATTGGCTGCAGCTAGAAAACTTGATCAATCATCATCATCATCATCATCACCAAATAAAAGTCCGATTTCCCGATCATCAAAAACATTGAATCGAACAAGTCCGATAGATTCATTCGTTAAATTCGATTATTGGTCATTGGATCTTGAATATTTGATTTGGTTTGACTCATTTCTTTATAAAGAAACTTTTCGGTCATTTTTTTCTAATAATTTGCCACTTTATTTAAAGTTGTCTAGTTCCAATCATATGGTCATTTTGGGGCGTTTTACTAATTATTGGTTTCATCCTAGCCGATTGCTTTCAACAACATCAACTCGTTTTTACACTATCATCCGTATGGTATATCATTAATATCTTGGAACAGATTCTAACAATTTTGGCATTGACCTACGCTCGAAAGACGGAGGAATGGCTGAAAAAATTATACATACTAGATACAACTATTGGTTCGAAAATTTTCCTCACTATCATCCATTTCATATGGATGATGATTGTATTGATGGTCGAACCTTGTGGACATATTTGTTCCAGTAATTATTTCAACAATGATAAAAGCGACGATAATGAATTTTTTGGACATCGTCTAACTAAATGGATACAATTCTATGATATTCAAATGGTTGCCATCACACATGCATGGTGTTCATTGGGTGAACTAATCACAGCCATGTTATTATCAATCAAACGTAATGATCTAAAAATCTATTCATTATGGCGTATGGATCGTTTAGATGATTATATTAAAGAAATCCAAACTTTTATGTGATCATTCTCAATTGTTATAATCTTAATTTTGCTTTGACCGCTGAAAGAACCAGCGAAAAATTATTTAGCAATCATTTTGACATCAACTGTTGTAATAAACATTTATAAAGCAATATTATCGTCCATATTTGAGTAACAGCTCATAGGCGGAAAATAGTTTGAAAATTTTATAGAATTCCTATAGGAATAAAACCTTGAATGTTTATTATATCACATATTTCGATTGTTTAGTATCGATTGTTTGTAAGTTAAAACGCATTTGCGCTTGCTCATCAAACGCTCTTTTGATTGGCTGATCGAAAAATCATAAAACGACCGTTGATTTCTAAAATTCGTTTGAACTCATCCAAAGCTTACAACAAGCATTTTCGTGTGTGTAGTTATTGTCGTCGGTTTGAAAAACATTTTTTTTTAATATCATGTCAGATCTTTCTTTTCTTGGTTTACCGGTTTCTGGTAGCCAAGATTCTAATCAAGATAATCATCATCAAAACGATTTAAATCATACGACTAGTTATCTAATCAATTTCAATGCAAATTCAAGCTCAATATCAAACCCCATCGATTCGAATATAACCGAATATCTGCCAGCGAAAAATCTAATGGATTTTTCTTTTAAATTGGTCAACATGTCTACCGATTCTAAGGATGAGTCTAACGATCAAGATAATGAAAAAAATCAAGTTGTCGGTGAGTTGATTGATAATTTGATTGAACATGTAGAATCGAATGAATCGATCAATTATGCTGACGAATGCAATGAAATAGATAACGAACATCTTGATTCAAAAAAAGGTGAACATGAAAATTCATCAGAATCAATCGATACGAGGATTGAAATGAATCAAGAATTAAATGATAATCCTGGAACCCAGAATCAATCTTCATTTGATGATTTTTTCAATAAATTTATGGATCCAGAACACGATATTTCATTATTTTCTGGACCATTAGATGGTACGATTTTTGTTTTGTATTTTTAATATTATTATTAAACTATTTTCTTTAGGTATGAATGAATCCCAATCCGAACAATCATTTCCACAACAGCCATATAAATATATTTCTGTCGAATTGGACGATGTGGAAACTACATTTACGATTCCATTTACGTTCTCATTGGACAAAATCATATCAACAAGTAGAATGAATTTCCAAAATAGTGACGAAACTTTACCAATGATGAATGATGTTAACAAAACACCCAAAAAACAGCTTTTGAATGAATCCTGCAAAAATGATGAAAAGTCAGTCGACTTAAAAAATGATACGGAAATTGGCAAACCAGATGACGACGAAATGACTCACGAATTTGACAATCAGAATAACGACGAAAATACTAGTGCAATTAATGATTTTTCAAACACCTCATTTGAGATGAACAAAGGAAATGGCATATTAAGTGAATCCGTTTATCGTTATATGACGTCATTGATGCGTACTCCACCACCCGATATCGTTATAATCTCAAAAGATGAAATGGGGCAGATTCAGAGTAGCATCGAAGAAAATGCAGCTTCATCCGAAGTCGGTACCGATAGCTTTGTGGATGCACAAGAAGAATTACTTGACCAAACATTGACCGATCATTGTGAGGATGAGGATCATGATGAAAAAGATTTCGAATTAGTTTCAACACCAACATCCAAATCGCCTGACCATACCATATCTAATAATCGACTATCATTGAATATTGACCAACTTAATGTATCACCTTGTTGTACATTATCCAACAATGGTACAGTTACAAAATCACCTAGCCTATTGGCTCAAATTTCCGCTGATGATCAAGAATGTTCGTTTTCCTACGAAGATCGTTTAGAATTGTTGGAGACCAAAATTACATACGAAAAAAAAATTGTTGAATTATATGAAAGACTTGATCAACAAAAAGAAGCTATTTCAGAACAGGTGTCAAAAGTTCACATTGAACAAATCGATCACATTCGAAAGGAATACGACGTTCAATGCCAAAAATCTCGTGATGAAGTTGATAATTTGCGCGCTCAACAACAAATTTTGCACGACAAATTAGAACTACAAAAAACTCGATATAAAACAGTCGTTGGTGAATTGGAAGAAACAATGGAACAATTGCGAATGGACAATTCTAGTATGAAGAATCAGTACGAAACTACCGCTTTCATTCAAATCAACGATTTAAAACAACGTCATGAACAATTGTCAATTCAATTATATGAATCACAAAATGAAAATCAAATACTTAATAATGCTATGCTTGAAATGGATAAAGATCGTCATGATCTAAGAGAAACTATTCAATCTTTAAATTCAAATATCATTGAATTGAATCATCGTCTTGTGGAATCGGTTCATGACCGGGAAATCTTGACTGTTCGTCTGAATGAAACATTAGCACAAAAATCTACTTTTGAAAATGAATTTCAGTCAAAACTAACAGAAGCCAAACAAAAAATCAATTCTCTGGAATTAATTGCCAATGAATCAGAATCGAAAATGGAAAGTCTGGTTTCCGATCATCTCGAAGAATTGAATAAATTAAAGCTGGAAAATGATGAAACTATTACCAAACTTCAAAATGAAATTAACAATTTGAATTCTACACTTGAATCAAATCTTTTCAATTTAAAGAATCTTAATGACGAATTTGTTCAAAAAAATAATGAGCTTGAAAAGAATCTTCAAGAAATGAGCAAACAAAACAAAAAAATTCTCGAAATCGAAACAAGTTTAAAACTAATTCAATGTGAAAATGAAAAATTAAAATTGAATGATCAAAAAATTGTACAATTTGAAACAAAAATCCATGATCTGGAGACTAAATTGTCCAAATTGAAAAATGAAAATGACTCTTTGAAACAAGATGTTCAAGTGAGTTTGACCAGAGAACAAAACCATAAAGTAAAATTGGCCAATTCGAAATCAGAAATATCAAAACTTATGGCTGTAAATCAAGAACTTTTGGATGCTAAAATCGAATTAGAAGAAGCGCGATCCAATATAGAAAGTCGTCTTTTTGATTGTGAAGAACGGAATATTTTGTTGGAAACAAAATTAGAACAAGTCGAACAATCTGAAGTAATCCATCGTGATCTACAAAAGTTGTATGATGATTTTCAAGCTAAACACGCGCAATGTGATCAAATCGGTGATGAGAATCAACGATTGCATAACGAAATGGAACAGTTGCGAAAGCAAAATAAAGAATTGTTTGAAAAATTTGAACAATCGCGACATGAATGGACAGAATCGCGAACAAAATTATTGGACAACAACGATCGCCTGCTACAATCAAATGACACAATGGCTGGTAAAATCGTTGAATTGAATGATATGGTTCAAAATTTAACGAAAAAGAATGCTTCTTTGGATTCTGAATTGAAATCTGGTCATGAACAATTGAAAAGAAAATTCGATGAGACATGTCAGCGTTTAGTGGAAACAGAACGAGCCAAATTTGAATTAGAAACAAAAATATCAACAATTATGGCGAAACATGAGAAAATGGCCGATGAGTTTAAAAAAGCGGAAAAACAATTCTCGGAAGAAAGGTAAAGTGTTTAACTAGTTTTTTTCGTTTTTTAATAAGAAATTTCATTTATCAGATCCCTTTTAGAACAAAAGCTTTTAGTATTGCAAAAACATTTACGAGTGGATAAAGACGAGAAAGAATCTTTGGATAAAGAGCTTTTATCGTCGGAAAAAAATCTGCAAACAGCACAATTGAATCTGGAACAAATGCAAGTCAAACTTGCCGAATGTAATGATGAATTTGTTCGTTGTCAAAACGAACTTGGCCAACAACGTGAACATGTCCTACGTCAACAAGAACAAATTAATGTTTTGAATGAAGAATGTAAAACATTGAAAAAATCAAATTTTGAAACGGAACGATCTCTCGATCAAGCTTGTGAGCAGTTGGGCGTGACGTTGAAAGAGTTTAAACAAGTCTCACATAAATATAAGATTTCTAAATGTTTGATTCCGGCTCTACAGAGTAAAATTGATCATCACAAAGAAGGTGGAGAAAAATTAATTAGTGACATTACCAGTATGATGGCCAAAATTGATTCAAACAAAAAAGATTCGATCAAAAACGAAAAAGTCAAGGCGATTTTGAAAAATATTACTGATAGGTAAGAGACAAACAAATAGTATGACAATTTATTTAATGAGATTTTACCGTTTCTTAGGCTTTCTTATCTGACAAAAGAAAAAATATTGGTGATCGATTCCGAACAAACTCCTGTTATTAATGCTGATGAAGCTCGAGTTGCTGAAGTCAAACATCAAATGCCACCACCGTCGTCATCACTTTCATCATCACAATCAACATCGAAATCTGCACGGGCCTTCAAACCGATTGAATTGACATCAGCAGACGATCAACAAATATCTGATGGTGTTCGTCGTACAATGGTTCCTAAATCATTGAATGTGACAAACAAAGAAAATATTCTTTAAACATACATACGTATTTTTTAAAATTTGAAATAAATTAATTAATAAAATAAATTAATAAATAAATAGATGGCACTGTTGTACTTTTTTTAAAAAAATGGAAACTGAATTTTGGAATTCAAAAATGTACAATTTATGACAAATTCCGTCATTCATGTCTATCTTTATTACATTACTAATATTGATTAATGAACCAGGCATTGATTGTCATTGACGTGCAGATGCTTGTCAATGTGTGTCTAGATAGTGAATTAAACACACCCCAATTGGCAGTAATGATTGCGTGCCATCTATCCATTTTACGTCTATAGAATTGATATAATGGTTATAGTGATGGAACCTTGAAACGAAAAACGTATTGTTGTTTTATAGCAAGAAATGAAGCTATCTAAAGTTTATTCATGTAACCAACTTGGTCATTTATTAATGATACGTGATTGCTGTTTTCTTTTGCGTGTCTTGCCATTTTGGATTGATTTTGGATCGATCGATCAATGAATGAAAAAATTAAGTCATTTTGAGAATCGAGAGAACAAAAAAATCATAGGTCATTCACAGGAACGATTTATTCTAGATGAAAAAACCTATTGAACATTGTTCATTGTCAAATTGATCACCGTTCAAAACGGAAATGATGGTAAAAAACCATATTCGGATTGACAGCATACATTTTTTTTCTCAATCTATTTACTCATTGGACATTAGAATCGAATCGAATGTTTTTTGCGTATGAGAATGTTAATGATGATGATATGATAAATTTTATGATGCTAGTTATTTTTT
Organism: Dermatophagoides farinae; assembly: GCF_024713945.1. Taxonomy (NCBI): domain Eukaryota; kingdom Metazoa; phylum Arthropoda; class Arachnida; order Sarcoptiformes; family Pyroglyphidae; genus Dermatophagoides; species Dermatophagoides farinae. The sequence continues at coordinate 3,464,025 of NC_134679.1, read as the reverse complement.
TTCGTCGTTCAATCTATTCACTTATTTTCCATATATACTTGTTTAATATTTGGTTATGCATTCACCCTCTCTCTCTCTCTCTCTCTGTGTCTGTCTATTTCAATTATATTCCATTTATGGCCAATGCTTTCGATATGGTTTTCATAAACAAGGAAAAGTTGAATGAAAAATTTATCCCTTTTGATGACGACCATTCTTTCAATTATTCTTGATCAATCAATCAATTTGTTTGATCAGATCATGACATTTCTTTTGATAACGATCAAAGTTTTTTTTTCTACACAATCATATGACACCGTCATCATGATCATGATAATGATGATGATCATAAATTGATTTTTTTTTTTGATCGAGTGTACATGAAAAATATATGGTTACTGTAAGCATACATGTAACGCAAGTTAAGTAATAGCATACCATTCTCTAAAATAATAATTCACTAACAACAGAGCATTCGAATTCAAAATCAACAACTTGACTGGTTGAATATTATTATTATTATTATTGTTGTTGTTGTTGTTGTTGTTGATGATATCTGTTCGTCATTCGTTATTAAATTTTCCAAACTTTTTATACAATGAATGAATCATCTTTCGTTGTTGAAAAACAATTACCGGTACATTGTAATTTTTTTTTCGATGGAAAAGAATTTTCTTTTATGCATGCATATCAAACAGATTGGGCAATATTGTTGTTGCTAAAATTATACAAACTTTTCAAAAATATAACGCTGAACAAGCGCATCCAATCAAGCTTGGTCGATTTATTTAGCTGTACGAATATTTGCCAACAATTGTTTCGGGATTTTTATATTCAATCTCGACATTTTCAAGAATAAAAACAAAATAATATAACAAGAATAATGCATATGCTAATCTGCTGATCTACAAAAGCAGCCATGGCAATAGGATTTTCAAATGTATTCAAATAAGTGGAAATATTTGGATTCTCTAAAAAGTGAGAACACCACACTCGATCGAATAGAATCGATGAGTTTTAATTGATTATTTTTTTTATTAATCAGTCTGTCTCTCTCTCTCTATTTTTTATGTATCACTGCAGTAAAATAAATACGCATTTGTATAATAATCATATATCTCATGATAACTGGCGATTGCAACTAAATAATGAAATATTTTTCTCCTTTCCATTATAAATTTTTATTTATTTATTGATTTTTTTGTTGTATAACGTATTCCAATATCTAACTATACTTTGTATTTGGGCAGACTTTGATCCGTTCGATTATAAATAATTTTTTTCTCAATGTCTCTGACTGAATGTTTGTCAACTGTCAATGACCAACTGACTGACAATGGTTTATGATTATGAATCATTAAATGAATCCATTCATTATTACAGTATAGTAATCACGTCCGTTTTACTGATAATGATGATGATGATGATCTAAATGGAAAGTAAAAGAATGGCGACACCGCCCAAAAAAACTAAAGAAAATAACAAAACCGAAAAATAAACCAGTCACCTTGATGTGTGGTGGATACACTAATGCCCAAACATCTGTTCATCTGCCTGCATATTTTTTTTCTCACCAATAATCACCAACCGAACCAAACGTTGGTTCGATGTTTGTTGGGGGAGGGGGGATAGTTGCCTGACTGAATGAATATTGAATTTTGATCCTATATATTTTGAACAAAAATTTTGCACACACAATACATTCATGAAATCATACATTTCTGACATCCTATTTGAGTCGTCGTAGTCGGTTGTCGTGGTGCTAACGAAAAAAAGTTTCCAAAACGAAAACAAATACAAAATTCAAAATGGCAAACAAACAAAATTTTACATTAGCAACTACCCATATTACATTGAATTTAAAAAGCCATCATCCATCCATCCGTGATGAATTGACAACGATAATCATTATGAAAACATAAAGTGTATGGAAACAACCCTGAACATGTGGATAGAACAGAAAGAAAGTTACATTCCAATTCATTGATAGCAACATCCATTTGTCCAGTATTCACTTTTTAAATTTTACATTCGATCCATTCTACAATTAGCATCCTCCTACACACACACACAATAAAAACTTGTTGAATTCATCCATACACACATATGTTTGTATGTGTTTTTCTTTTTTTTCCAATTTCGCTTTGGATGGCTGAGATTCATCGTGACCTTGGAACATCAACAACAACATCAGCTATTGCATTTCGTGACGCGCCAAAAAAGAAACGTATATATTTGTAAGTGTGTCACTAAACTATTCTACGTATATAACATAAATACTTGCTAGTTTAATTTGCAAAAAAAAGTGTGTGTATCTCCCATCCCAATAGTTGCTACTACTTGGCATCTTCGACACCATCAAACCACCACCCAATCCTTCTAAAAAAAAAATATTGGCAAAAAGTCTTCATTTCATTCATTAGTATAATCTTGTGTTCACTGTTGCTTATCGAATAGTTTGTTCGCTTGGTTTTTTCCGATTTTGTTTCGTGAGATCTTTTTTGTTTGTTTGTGTAATCATACGATTTTTCATTTGTACCAGATATCAATATAGTCTTGACGATCTGATATAATTTAATTATGCCTTCATCCAAACATCTTAACTATTATGGCTTTTTGGGCCTATTTGTCTGTGTAAGTTCCGTTCTAATTCTAATTATTAGATTTTTGATTGATCACCGATCATCATTAAATATTTTTGTGTCCAATTTCCTGTGTTTGTCTTTGTACTTTGACTTTTTTTTTGACCATTTCTGTTTGAATGAATGAATAAATTTTGTGGTTTTTTTTTGTAATAATCATAGCTAGCAACAGCAGCCAGTTTTTTCATCCTTAAAAATGCTGATTGTAATATCGGCACTGGCCAGAATTATGACAAATTATCACCAATACAAATAGCTGGTATCATTACCGGTGGTATCCTTTTCATTTTGGCCTTTTTCAACATCGCCAATGTTCTTTATGATATCAAAATCGTTTTCTTCCTAGTAAGTTGTCAATTCAAATAATATTCGAAAAAAAAATCAATGAGTAATTGATTTTCAGGTAGTAATCGCCATTTTGGGGGTAGCCGGCGTTATGTTTTGGGGAGCATACATTGCTTTCAGTGAACCATGCAAAAGCGTAATAGGAATCAATACATCTATCTTTTCGAAGAATGCATTCGAAGCTGAAGATGGTAACAATATTGCTGTCATGGTAAGTTTTATTATTGCCATTCATTTGTTTTCATAAAATTCGATTCTATATTAATCTAATAATAACCCTATCATCATCATCATCATCATAGTTTTTGGACATTATTGCCGGTTTAATGTTATGTTCGGTTGGTTTCACATTTGCCAAACGACTCTAGAGATGAAATTTATTGGTGGCCATTTGTCTTGAAAACACCACTTGATATGATGATTATTATATATGACCACAATATATCTACACACGCCTACTCACCACACCCATTTATTATATACACATCTATATTTTATAAAAAATTATAAAAATGGTTAAACAAAACAAAACAAAACAAAAAAATTATCTACACCCACACTTATACACATTTGGAAATTTTTTTTTGTGGTTGCTTTACGTTTTTATTTCAACTACTACTATTTGCAACTAATAGATGCCTAACACTTACACACACACACACACAAATTTGGAACAAAATATGAAAAAAAAACTGAAATCTTATAATTGACAAAAATTAAATTTCGAAAAAAACGTACATACTCTGAAAAAAAACAAAACTTTGATATGTTGAAAAACAAAATAATGTAATAATCTATGCAAAATCCCAGGAATAAAAAAAAATAGTCGTCAAATGAAAAATCATACCATGAAACATACCACCATACACTCAATTTGTAATCATCATTTATGACGCCAAAGAAAATAAATTCAAATGTGGATAAAAATTGAAAAATTTTTTTTTCATTGCTTTAAGTTTGTTCATTTAATTTTATTTAATTTCAAAATCGATTTTATTTGTATTGATCTCATTTAATCAATCAATCAATCAATCAGTCAATCCATACATCGAAATTTTCCTGTGTGGTTGTTTCGATAATATGAAGATCAATATTTTTTTCTTTAGCAAATTCTTCCAATTGATGATGATGATGTTGTTGTTGCTGTTGTTCATCATTACGACGATGTCGTCGTACAGATTGTTCAGTTGGTAATTCTTCCTTTATTTCTGCCGTTGTTGATTCAATTACATCGCGCACTGCTCGATGTTGTTGTTGTTGAGGTTGAGGTTGTGGTTGTTCATTTTCTTCTTTTGGTCGTTCAATCGATTTATATGCACAGACTTTTCGTTTTACATCATATATGGTGTTTGGTGGACATTTAAAATCATATGGATAACCATTAACGCATTCATGAAATTTTGTAGCATCATTTTCATCCGGATAGAAACCGTCCTCTTTACCGGTACAATTGTATGTAGAATTACCATGATTTGGTGGTCGTTTTGTTGGAGAATTTGGATCAAATATACAAACACCACGTGTTTCATCGAAAATCAAATTCGATGGACAATGGAATGGAAATGCCAAACCATTTGAACATTCATAAAATAATGTACGATCATGTTCGTCACCAAGCAATGTACCATCTTTTTTATCCACACAAATGGTCAAATTAGTTGGTTTATTATCATCGACGTTAATCATTCCTTCGTCCAATTGATGCATGCCGGCCAATTCGGACACTGGTAACATCCATACTGAAACTACAAAAAAAAATTTGAATAATTAAATGTTAATCAATGAAATAAGATTATGGAAATCTACCGATATAGAATGAACAAAATAGAAAATAGAATTTAATCATTTCGAATAGTTTTTCAATTTATCAAATGTCGTTGTGATAAAGTAATGATTACGATTGATATTTAAATTGATGATCGATTTGTCTTTTATAGTTTTCTATGGATCATAAATCAGATTATTATAATTACGACGACATTCTCATTATAACTGAATCTTGATATCTTTGTTTTGTTGGCCACCACTTAGTAAGAAATCAAATCTATTTATCTCATAAGCACATAATACTTAAGTGGAATAGAATCGAATCATCACATATTTAAGACAAAAAAGTATCAATTTCTAACCTAGAAAAACCATAGAAAATCAGAGAAAGCAACATCAACCAAGTCATTGCACGCTATGTTCTGTATATTATATTTCGGGAATCCAGATCATCATCATTAAACAAGTGTTCAAATTACGGGCAACAACTAGAAACCGGATGGTCGCGATGAAGACACAAATACAAATATAGGATAATCAATATTTAATAATTATTACAAAAAAACCCGATTGTTTTTGCATCATCTCATTGTTAAGAAAAAAAACCATTATATTTGATCTTAAGCCAACAACAATGACAACGACCAAACACGATGATAATTTGATCCAATTGATTGGCCTTTTTAGACTAATTCGATTGAATTTTACTGACATTTCAATTTTTTTTTAAACCCTACAAGCTCTCGCCATCTATCGGTAATGAGAAAAAATCTTTAAATTATTTAAAAATAATTTAGAAAAAACATTATTCATGTATAATAATGGAAAATAATTAGTTGCAAATATTATCATAGATCATAATAATAATAATAATAATAGATAATGGATCAATTGTTCAAAAAAAAGAACAACTATTAATGTAGTATATGCTTGTTTTCCATATATTGCTGCTGATGCTTGTTGTTTGCTAATTGTAATGAACATTGTGATGATATTGATGCGATTATCGCAAAGTGGAAAAAACTCAAATAAAAAAAAAGAAAGAATTGAACATCAATCTGGAATAAGAATCGAAGCAGTAAATGTTACTTCGATATTATTATATCGTGAAAAACGAAACAAAGAGAAAAAATTTTTGAATAGAAAAAAAAAATTAAAAATATGCGACATTATTTCAACAGCAAAAATTTGAAATCAACATATTTTAAATTGTCGGATTAGGTGTGTATGTGTGTTTTCAGGCAAGATGTATAAATGTGAAAGGAGATAATTTTTGTGGAAAAAAGGGAGAAAAAATTGTAACAATTTTGTTTTTGTTGACCTTTGCTTCCAGTGTTTTTTTTGTGTTTCTTCGTGAAGAAAATAGGAAGTAGGGGTTTTATTATCAAGATAGATGATTGGGGATTGGGAAGTGTAATGACAAATGAATAATGAATGACAATGAATAGATGGAAAAAACGACAAAGCTGAGATTGCGATGGAAATGATCATATGATGATGATGATGATGATGATGAGAAAATCCTAGGCACCAAAGACATCTGTTTGTTTGCTGATTGGTTTGTTAAATAATAAGTTGGTAGAGAATCGTACAATCAAAATCAACACACCTTCGTACGTAAACAGATCGACATACAATTTGCATGTGAATGCAAAGGTATGGATAAATGGATGGATGGGGCACGGATCGTTCATTCATTAATTAGATCGATCGGTTGGATTACTTTAGTATAATTTTTTCAGAATGTTGTTCCCTCAGGTGGTTGATTAAGTTTCATATTCTCCTTCAATGTCATTGCTCGTCGAAGCTCTTGCAAAATGGTCTTGATTGAATAGTTACGTTGCCATCGATTCAACACTGATATGGCACGACGATCGACCTATGAAATTCAAATTTATTTAATGTTTAATTTTCAAATCAAATAAATCAACTTACAGCTCCACTGGAATCATTGACACCGTTCATCTTAATTTTCGATATAAAACGAACGTTTGGTGGTTCTTCCGGATAATTTGAACCACATTCAACTTTTAGGCTATAAATTCGATTTTCATATGGCGTCTGAAAATATATGGGGAACAAATTTATAATCGATTCAATAATGACCAGAAAAAACTTACTCTTGGTGGTCCAATTATCATACCGGTCCAATATGTTAAAGTCATATCAGAATCGTCTTCAAGACCCCAGGAAATGGTCCCATCACCAACACCTTTTTGTCCTTGTTCCAATTCTTCCAAGAGGCGAAAATTTCGCGGTACAACTACCGATGCTGCGGAATGAATAATTAAATTACTTGACAATGATATACAAGAATTAATATTCATTCAGACTTACCTCCGGATGAATTCATAGCAATTTGAAAATTGAAAAAATCAAATCGACTAAATGTGGATGAGTTGTTTGATTTTATTTATTTTTTTTAATTTCAAAAAATTTTTAGTTTAAAATATGGTCTATTTTATTTGAAATTTTGAGCAGCACTTTTTAAAAGTTTGAATTTTGTGAAATTCCCTACTTATTTTTGGAACGAGAAAAACAGGCTCCAAATGAACCCGATTAAACTTAGGACAAGATAATCTTTCTCTACTTTAAAAGTTGAAAATAATTTACACATATAAGCAGAAAGAGAGGAGTGATCGACCAAGCAATAATCATTGATTTGATCAATAATCAGAAATTTCACTTCTTTCTTTTCATTCACATTGTCTGGTTGGTTTCTTGGTGGTTCGACGATACACACACACACATAAAACACGATGTTCGCTAACGATGAGCGGTCACAATGTTTACATGGTTTTACTTCTTATGATCTGGGTAGAAGTAGACTAAATGTTGTGTCATAGCAGCATACGATTGTGGTGGATCAATTTTAGATCATTATGCAATAACATTCACAAATATGATGTGTTTATACCATGCTATTGATTTTTTCTATACATATCACAGTTATAGTCACAAATATAAGCTTATGGAATGCTAACATAGCATTGTTTATGAGGTACCCTAATGTTTATCGAAACGTTAACAATTATGTTGAGATTGTAGCCAATCCTAAATCGTGATGAGCCATCATTGTGCCGGTGCATGACCATATCGGCTGTTCATAAATGAAATGTTTTAAATAAAGTATGTATGTCAAAAAAAAGCTCTAATTTATCGCCAGAATCGATCTATAGATTGTGTATGAGGTATATATTCTTTATATCATTCATAGTTAGAATCACAATCAGAAGAAAGAATGAGTATCCTAACCTCTGACGATAATAACAAAGCGTTAACTTTCATCAAGAAATTGGTCAGATTCAATGTCATCATATCTTTGATATCATATTTGGCTGGGTGGTCATTTTTTGCCTATTTAATCCATGAACCACAGAAAACATCATTCCATGATAATTCATTACTACCAGGATTGGCTAGCCGTGAATTTGTTGCCGCTAATCAAGCCGAACGGCTTGTTCATCAGCTTACAAATCTGAGTGCCGAATTTCATGAGAAATATTTTCCAGTGAAATTTTTGCGAAAACAATTTGAAGACATTGGTCTTGAAGTTTATGAACATAAATTTCGATTCACATATCCTTTCGGTTATGAAAAGCCAGCCGTGGAAGGTCTCAATCTGTATGCCATCTTTCGGGCACCAAGAGCTGCTAGTACTGAATCGATTGTAATTTCGGCACCATATCGATCGCCATCCAATCCAAATGGTTCAACACTGCCATCGATCGCTTTAATGTATTCGTTGGCCAAGTTTTTTAAAAGTAAATATAATAATTTTACCTCTATTTACTGCTTTTAACTTTTGCTTTACTCTCCTCTTCATTCATTGCACTTAGCCAAAAATTATTGGGCCAAAGATATTATCTATCTGATTTCTGGTAACGAACTTCTTGGTATACAAGCCTGGCTACAATCTTATCAGGGTCTAGAGAATCGATTCGATCAGTATCTACAATCGGATGTTCTCCTTGCCAAAGCAGGTGCCATTCAGGCTGCATTGAATCTTGAGCTCCAATCATTTTCGCCGCCATATGTACAGGTGAAACTCGAAGGTCTTAATGGACAACTACCGAATTTGGATTTGTTCAATGTTGCTGTTGAACTATGTAATCGTGAAGCAGTGCCCGTAGTATATCATGGCGAATCTTTCTATATGACTGAAAATGAATGGGAAAATTGGAAGCGAAAAGCTCGTACGATGGTATCAATGATGGCCACGCAAGCTACCATGCTGCCAACAGGTGCCCATGGTTTATTTCAAAAGTATGCCATTTCAGCCATCACCTTAGAAGCGTCTGATCGACGAGCCAAATATGTTATGGTAAATGGACTACAGCTAGGTCGATCCATTGAAGGCATTGTACGATCATTGAACAATATGATGGAGAAATTTAATCGAAGTTTTTACTTCTATTTACTTGCTTCGACTCGTCGATTCATATCGATTTCATCGTATATGATCGTATTTGGTCTTTTGGCATTGCCCCTCGCATGTCGTTCTCTTTTCTATTATTTTCAAAGTTACAATAGCATCGGCCAACATATCACCGGTGATAATAATTTTGATTTCTGGGCCTCTTTTAAGCCTTGTGTTCTTGCACATTTGTTTGGTTTGTTAGCTGTTGGTATCGTTCCTTTGGTTCTTACACGATTGAACATTTTCAATATGATTATGTTTGATGTTCCGGTAGCAATATTGGCCTACGTAATTTTTATCATATTGGCCATTATTTCATTGAATTTACCGGGATTAATGACAGCACATGCTAAAAAATCAATTAACCAATATAATCTACAATCAATGGTTACTCTTCTAAACACTTTACTTTTGCTGACGAGCATATCTTTGATCAATATTTCATTAGCCATAGCATTGGCATCAATCTATGTGCCATTATTGTCCATCTTTTCGATACAAGATCACCATCGATCAACGAAATCTTCAACATTGTTACGACGCATATGTAACCTTTTCAAAACAATAACTTTATTATTAATTCATCCAATCACACTACATCTTATTTGTCTGTTTGGTTTGTCCATTTGGATGGATCCAGATTTCAAATCATTACGTAAACTGCCAATCAATGATTTGCCTTTATTACTATTGAAACATTTGAAACGTTCTTTTCAATCACAACCACGAACAATGATGAATTTCATTGAAGATTGGTATCTTTTTGATAATTGGGCATTTCCAATCGTTTCTCTATTCCTGTATCCAGTTTGGTTACAATTATGGTTTCAATCTTTTACAATAGTCATCTAAATTTTTTGAACTAAAAAATATTTTAAATCCAACATAAAGACTGTTCGTAAACAATGTATTCGAATAAACTAAAGTTCAGCTGTTTTTTTTTGAACATTTTGATGAAAAAAAATGAGCCAACCAGTTTTACGATCAGAAACTTTACGATGCTATAAGCAAATATTGAAAACTATTAATCAAGTTTTTCGAAACGATAATGATGCAATTCGTTTGACGTATCAAAAAGCACGAGAAGAATTTCGAAAAAGATCTCACCTTCAGAATCCAGATGAGATTCGTGAATCTATTCAGGTTGGCTATGATTCGGCTGAAATCCTTAGACGTACTGTGATACAAGCACGTTTGAATGAACGTGGAAACTATGGTAAATTATTATGATGATTATGATTATTTATAATAATTAATTGTGGTGACATGGTAATTATTTGTATTTGATTTTTTTTTGTTTATTATAGAAGCAAAAATTCAAACTGAGAACATTGATGGCAGTGGGAAATGATTTTTTTATGGTTACATTGTTCACTTTATTGGGCAAAAATGATGATGACATATATTATAAGCGGAAAAAATATTTAGATCAAAGTCAATTGATTTTGACCTAAAATGACAACACTGCAAGGTAGTTTCGTGATTAATTGTAGTTTTACATATAAAACATACAGTAAATTATTTAAAAAAAGTCATTTCAAATCATGTTTCGGCACCATGTTATATATTTGTTCAAAATCAATATATATTCAGTGATCCTTACTTATTGCTATCTTTATTGGACAAATTATCCAAACTCGGTTGTTGTGTCGAACTAATTGTCTGGCCAATAATTCCGTTTGATTCATTTAGAAACATTCGTTCAATAACCTCATTGACATTTGCCGTTGAATCATGCGAATGGACATGATGAGCTCGGAATGTCTTTTCACAATCGGTGGCAAAATCACATCCCGAACAGAGATAAACATGATGGCTGGAATGTTTTGCCGATTTCATTATATGACGTTTGATTTCCACTAAACGGTTGGCAACAAATGTACAATATGGACATTTGTATTTGCTCATCAAGTGAGCACTAATGTGAAATTTCAGATGGCTTCTTGTGGTGGCCGAAAAGCTGCAACCTGGATATTTACAATTAAGTGATTTATCGTTATCCAAATCAGCCATAATTTGCTGAATATTAGCATCACGTTTCATAGATTCGAATGTCTTGCTCGCTTCACTAGTCGATGAAGATTCTGACCTGATATTGTCTTTCTTCGTAGAAACATTCGAATCTGAAGTTTCGCAGACTAATCGTTGAAAAATTTCACTAATGCTTGCAGGTCTTTGATGGTCCGTACGGCTTCGTTTTACAGAGTGATTAAATGATTTTTTCAAAAGTGTACTACTAGCCGTTAATGGTAACGTTGAATTCATGCAATCAGCGTTTGAAACTGTTTGAATTGAGACGGTTGAAGCGGCCATTTTATTTTCATTGCGATTTCGACGATTTTTTGCATGATCTCGCGTAATGTTGCTACTATTGTTTGGTAACGAATGTTTTTCAGCCAGATGATCATTAAGATAGGCATTGGATGTAAAAAATAGAAAACAGAATTTACATTTATATGGCACATCGAATGTATGAAACTGATAGATGTGCATGTAAATTTCATGCCGCTGAAATTCTCGTTTGGAATCAATTTCACAGTGATGACATTGGTATTTGAATCGTATTGAATCATCGGGCATTGTTGTAAATGAACGAGTACATAGTTGAAGATGACGAGGAATACCCGATCGCGATACAAAACAGTGATTCAATTTATGAATGAATAGTGCAACCTGAGATTTGATTTCGAAATTACATTCATCACAATATTGTGATTGATCTTCGGAATTTCTATGATAAAAGGGCTGAGAATGTTGCTCTCGTTTTTCTTTTTGTAGTTGCTGTATTTGCTCCCAATAGTTGGACATTTTAACATTATCAGTCATGGCTTGATATTGACATTCGGTGTATGCTTGACGAAGTTTTTCAATCTCGTCCTGTAATTCAAGATTTTGTTTCTTCAGTTGTTCCAATTCTCTTTGCATACAGGCGACATTCTTTAGATGACCGGTGGTTGATGTCGACGATGATGATTGATTCGTATGCCGCTGCTGTGGTTGTACAAATGTGGTAAATTGATTGTTGGCAAACTGTTGAATAGTTGAAGCGGTAACCGCTGCTGTCCCACGTACCGCTGTAGTTGCTTGTTGTTGATCTTGCGGTTGGACAAATAAAATCTGATGGGTATTCGAAGTTTGTTGTGGCTGCTGCTGCTGTTGCTGATAATTAACAGTGGTCATCCCAAAAGATGGTTGACCTAATGTATTTGAGAAATTATTATTCATTGGATATTTTTAGAATTTTTCCAAATATATTCAAATTCGAAAATAGAATCAGGCCTTGTGAAATTATAATAAAAAAAAATGTTGCTCAGTTGAGAAAAACAAATAAATTCTTTGACATGAATGCCATCTATCATTGATAACTAAAATATTTTTCTCCCTTCAATGTTGACTTCATTTCAATGCATTTGTTCATTTTTAGGTTAAACTTTCCATTGTTGACGTGTGTGTGTTCACATGTTTTTTTTGTATGTTCGATATATTTTGTCGGTCGAACAATTTGTTTTTTTTTTTGGATTTTGATTTCTGATTAAAGTGAAATATTTATTTTTTTTCTACATCGCAATTTTATTTTTCATCAATTAAATCGAGGGTGTCGTGTTTATGGCTAATTATCATCATCATCACGATGATGACAAAACAATATTATAGAAAATTAAAGAAAATATATAATACTTTGAATACAATTTACAACCGTTTGAATGATGGCTTAAAATCATGCCATTTTTTGTGACTACATTGATAATATAATTGTTGATTATTTATTGCAATACAATCTGATTAAATTACCTCATATAACAATAGTAAGTGAAACTTTTTTTTGAAAAAAAAATTTACAAGATACTTATGCCTAGTTTTTACTATTTGCCATCTAGATCTTGCCGTATCTAAATTGCATTAATAAAAAATTGGAAAATAGATGGCAATAAATATTTATGGATGGTTGAAAGAAGATTCATCTGAATAAAAAACAAATTGTCAAGCAAATGTATAGCATTTTATTTTTTTTCTAAAATTTTTGATTTCGAGTTTTTTCCGTGAATGTCTAAGAATTCTGTCAATTCGTCAACGCCGATGCCATCGAATGAATTCATTTTGAATGCCGAAGCTCAAAATATGAATAGAAAATGTTCGAATAATGTGCAAATCTCTTTGGAATATCGATTTTCATTCTATTTGGAGCGCTCAATGATCGACGCATTTCAATCATTTCTTTCTGATTTATTTCATCAATTATATCCAATGATGATTAATGGAAAGCCTTCTATTTCATATACGTTCACAATCATTGAATGTTTTGATTATTTTCGCAATATTCCGACAGATTTACTACGTTTATATGAATTTGACGATAAATTTATTGGCAATGACTACGATAAATATTCTAATTTAATCAAATGTCAATTCTTTTATCAAATTAATTCGAAAGATTCAAGTGATGATAATCAGGATCGACAAAAATTTGCCTGGATACAAGCTCATGTCCGTCATCGAATTCGTCAGCTTTCATTACAATTGTCTCTTTTGAATGATAATTTTCTCAACTTTCTACCTTCGATTCGTTTCGATTCCCGTGATTCCTATAGACGATTGAAACAATTGGCCGCGATCGATACGAAAGTACATGGCCTATTCGAATGTTGTCGGGAACAAATTAAAAAGGTCCATTCTGATCCCAAAAGATGGTGCCTTAGTTTCAATGGTGGTAAAGATTGTACCGTGTTGCTGCACACATTGGCTACCATTCATCTTGCTAATCTCAATGACAATCATTCAGATACTTTGATAAATTTATTGTGGATAAAAACATCCGAACTATTTCCAGAACAAGAACTCTACTTGAGACGTATTCAAGCATTCTATGGTTGCCGAATGAACATTTATCCAGGAGAAGATTTTAAATCTGCTCTCTATGATGTCCGTAAAAATGAATCTTTTGAGTTAGTTTTTATGGGCTGTCGTAGAACTGATTTTGATGAAAAAATTGGCTCTACATTAACCACCGTACAGCCCACAGATGAGGGTTGGCCCGAATTTATTCGTATTAATCCATTATTAGATTGGACATATCAAAATGTGTGGCAATTCTTACTCAATCTTCAAGTGCCTTATTGTCCCCTTTATGATTATGGTTATACATCGATTGATCGTCCTGAAAATACACATCCGAATCCATCATTGTCGATACGAAATTTTCCTTGTAGTAGTCTCAAACATCATAACCAACAGACATTAATGAATGATGAAAATAAAACATCCGAGCTGTCAAAAAGAATCGACCTTGATGATGATGATGATAAAAACAACAAAATCTGTCGCACAAATAATGAAGAAATATATTTGCCTGCCTATCTACTTCGTCGTGATGATATGGAACGATGTTTTCGACATTAAATTGCTTTTCATTATAAACATTTTAATAATAAAAATTTTTGTTATTAATTCTTATGAATAGACTTGTGATTAACAACAAAACAAAATGGATAGTAAACATTTTTGTTGATAGAAATGGATCCTCAAAATATATTTACCATGTTTATTTAGATCGAATTTTAGTGAGACACAAGAAAAAAAATGAAATTTATTTTTAGGCCAAGCAAAAGGGGATATATAAAGAGCGAGGACGAAGGATCAACTAATGTTTACTGGTTTTTTTTTATTGATGTTTATGATTACACATGTATACATCTACATTAATTTCTCGATAATCGTTATCGTTTTTTTTTCAAATTTATCCTTGTTAAGATTTAAATTTTGATTGTTTATTTGCACTTAATTTACGATCGCATAGATCGATCATCTTCGGGTTAACTTGATGATCAACTCCACCACACCCCACCAAAAAAAAACAATGCTCATTCATACATGGTTACTGTGACCAGACGATTACGACGGCTGAAAATTAAAAAATAATTTTTTAAAATGATTTTTTGTACTTTTTATGTTCTGTACTTTGTTTGTATTTTTTTTTTTTTTTTTTTTTTTTGTTGAAAAAAGAGGATACGTGATCAGTACGGATAAAATATCATTGAATTCATTTTATTATCTAATCTTGATTTTTATTTTTGCATTTTTTTGTTTTGTTTTGTTTGTATAAATGACATTATGCAACGCAATGCAACCAATTGAAATTTGATTATAATTTATCATCATGTTAACAATGTTGATAAAATGTAAACAAACTAATGGTTCATGAACCAAAAGGACAGCTAACATAACTATGAACAATGTATAAAAACTCTTCCGTTTTTGGATAATTATCATTTTTTTTTTTGATTAACAATTGAAGGATTAAAAAAAAAATTGTCCTCATTATATCGTGATGATGATATTGGATAAAAAAAAACTCTATCAATTTCGATATAATTCATTTTTTCAATTTCCATAGCGACAAACCTGTACATGTGTATCGTTCCAAAGTGGGACAAACAAATATAAATAGCAAAAAAAAAAATGAAAAAAACAAACTAAATTAAAAAAAAAACAGATCAATAACGAAATCCAATGGACAGGGATCTTGTTGAACATTCAAATCAATAACAAAATGGCGATGGCAATTATATGAATCATCATCGTTATAATCATGACGATGACCTTGTTTTTGTTTTTATTGTAACTGTAGTAGAAACAATAATATATTATTATTATTATGAACAAAGAAAATTAAAATCCAATTTCAGTGATGAAATGCATTTATTATGTACTTTTCGATTCGATTCCGTATATAAACAGACAGACAAAACAGGAATATTTTTATAGAATATAGTATCACTACTACTAATAATAATAATAAAAAAATCAATCTTTCCGATGTGGTATATAACACACATAGTTTGATACATGTACATTGTCACTTTCGGTAACAAATATGTGGCAAAATGTAGATGAAACAAAATTTGAAATTTGAAGAAGAAGAAGAAGTCAAACAGCATGATACAATAAATGTAAACTTTAGCTATATATAATAATCTACTATGGTCGTACAGTTTTATCCAAGTTCGGTTTGTTTGCCACATTTAGTCTCTTGATTATAGTGGTGATTTCGTCGTTTCGTCATGTTAGGTTTTTTTTTTGGTTTGATGTCTTCGCTATTGATATAATTATTTACTCTCTCTCTCTCTTTCTTTATTCCATAATCTTCAAGTAAAGTTTGAATATATTCACTATTATCTCAATGAATTTTGATGATGTTCACATCGAAAAACAAATAAAAAATTATTTTTTCACTAGAATTACCAACGAATTTGCCATCAACCGTTACCGGTTACATCTATATCTTGTCAACACTTGATTTAGATTCGTGTCGACAGAAATGATGCACAAATTATTCGAATATTGATGATGTATATCCGCATTAATATGTAGATGTTGTTCGATCGAAGATCGGATTGCGCATAATCGTTTATCCTTTTTCATTTTTTTTTCTGGATTTTTTCTGGGTTCTGGTTTTATCAACAATCCGACAATATCAACTGACTGATCAGTAGCTAAATGATGCATGTCATTTTCGTACAACTTGTGATTTAAAATCAAATATATTGCCGTAATATCATTTATTGATGATATGATTAATGTTGTTGTGCTGAATTCACATCACTGTTTTATCCTCAGCATCATCAGCAATTGCCGCTTCCATATAAAAACTGCCGGCAGTCATCGTCCTGACAGACAGTCCTAATTTCGTTTGGTTAACCCGATTTTTGTTTCTGTCTGAAATTCTTCCATAATTGAATCGTTATGGCCAAAAAAGGCACATTAACGCTGACTTCTCATAAACACAATGATTCATCGTTTGATCAAATCGAATCCACTAATGTATTGGTTATCGGTAATGGTCCATCTGCGATAACTTTAAGTTTTTTATTAGCCGGTCATTGGCCTTATTATTCACCAGAAGATTTTCAATCACATAATGAGAATGGAGCAAATCCAACATTGCAAAATCTACATGATCGACTTTTATATCATTGTGCTTCGGATTCTTGCCATCATGATGATTATGACCAAGAGTCCATTTCGAAACCAAAACTACGATCATTAATGGAATCCGACTTGAAAGAACTTAGTCAAAATCTTGTAGGACGTACTGGAGCCAATCCAGTTTCCGTATTGATGGATCAACTTCAACATCCAAATGCCGATTTCGGTGAAAGAAATCCTTCCACATTGAAATGGACATATAGACCTGATCGTCATGTTGATCACTTGGTGATCGGTTCGTCTGGATCACCTGGAGGTATTTGGCATGCCATTGCCAAGACTTGTTCGTCTAAACTTCGTTCCAGTCATACTACCGAAGTTCTCACATTATCACGTCGGTCATTGATGCAGTTGCCTGTGTTGCCTATATATGATGATGAGAATCATCAAAACGATAGTGACGGTGAACTTCCTTTGGATAATCGTATTCCTTATCGAGTGGTTGCTGATTATTATCGCCGATACGTTCATCATTTCGGTTTGGATCAACATTTTCGCAATCACACCCGTGCAACACTTTTAGATTGGGATCCAATAAGTCAATGTTTTATTGTCGATACTGTATGCAGAAAATTGTCAACATCTGGGCAACAAAAATATCGTGTCCGATATCGAGCCCAGCGAGTAGTGTTGGCCAAAGGCACATCGACATCTCCTAGTATGTTGAACATAGCAGGCGAAACATTTCCATTTGTGTTACATTCATTGACCAAATTAGATGTGATCATACGACATACACAATTGTTGCCATATTGGCGTATACCAATGCTGTCGACATCGCGAACACATTCGTCCGATCCAGTATTGATTGTTGGTTCTGGACTTTCAGCTGCCGATGCTTTGATATCACTATCACAACGCTGTCAACGTCGTCCATTACGCATCATACATTTATTTAGGAAATCCATTCGAGATCGTTCATTAATATTCAACCAATTAGCTACAAATGATTCAAACTATCCCGAATATTTTCAAGTATTTCAACAGATGAAACACTCTGTTCAGAATAGCATCCATTGTTTGTCATGTTTACCGCATGGCCAACATCATTTACCCTCTTCTTATTCATCATCATCATCATCATCATCATCCTCAAAACAATCAACATTGCGATTCGAACATTATCAAGCATATCAAGAATGTATTTTGTCTTCCATACAAACGGCAACCAATGGTCATCGTACTGCAACATTAGAGTTTCTGGATAAAAATAAAGCCGATTCAACACTGTGTTGTCGTTGTCATCGTCCTATAAGACATCAGCTAACTATTCGTATATCGTTTGCATTAATTTTAATCGGTTCAAATCCTCAATTAGATTTTGTCGATGATAAAATTCGTCAACGATTGGCAAACGATGCTTCGTCTCCTATTGATCATCGCCTTAATCCAATTGACATTGATCCATACACTCATGAATGCAAAGACATTCCAGGCCTATATGCATTAGGTCCTTTAGTGGGTGATAATTTTGTTCGTTATGTACAAGGTGGTGCATTGGCAGCTGCTAATCATATCTACCATACAGAACAACAAAACATTTGTGGCAATATAATCAACATGAATCATACATTATCCGACAATGATGAAGGTCGCTAATCTGAATCGATAACAATTTTATCAACCTGAAATACAAAAAAAAATCCAATAAACATATCATGATTGATTTAAATTGTTCATTTTTCATATTTTATGTTTCGAGAATCCCTAAGAATAATATATTTATTTTGTAGTCTTTAACATTTATTTTTTTTTGTTTCAAAATTTTCTATCGGATTATTATGAGTGAAAATAATGAATATCAAGATGTTTACATATTACATATATAAACAAAGACGTTTATTGTTTGGCTATTCGTCTATGTAATTTTTTTTTGATAATTTTCACTATAAATTTGAGTATATTATGGTATGGGTGATATTTTTTTTTGTTTTGTTTTGTTTTTTTATATTTGGATGATCCAATGTGGTTTTTATTGGATATAATGTATTTGGTGAATCGAAAAAAAAATTATATAATGATCCTATCGTGGCTTATTCATAAATCGATGGCCATTAGAATGTAAATCATAAGAATGATGACGATGACAATGAATGAACGTATCAAATGAATTGATAAACAGCACGTTTCGATGCATATATGGGTGGTGTGTTTCGTTTCGTTGTCGGTTGGTTTAGATTTTCATGAATTTTCATCAATATGGTGAATAGCCATACCAGCCAGTACGGGATCTATTTTTTCATTTGATCAAAATTTGAAATTGATTGAAGATATATTTTTTTTCAGAAAATTCAATACCTGAATCCCCGACCACCACGGCCACCACCACGTATCCATGGACTACCACCGCCACCTCCACGAGGAAAAAAACCACCACGACCACGTCCCATTAGACCTCGACCACGTGGTGGACGATTTGTGGTCGATAATCCCGGACGATTAGTTCGTTTGGCATTCACCTTTATTTGACGACCCTTGAATAGGGATTCGTCGAGAGCTGTAGCCGTCTCCACTGAATCTTTGTCAGCAAATTCTATGTAAGCATATCTTTATGAGGAATTTGAAATTATTATCTTGTGGAGAAAAATAAATCGATTTCATACCCTTTTGGATGTCCAGTAAATCTATCACACAGAATGGTCACACGATTGATTGAACCACAACCATGGAAATGTTTTTCGAGATCATCGGCAGTAGCCGTATAATCAACCTGATAAAAAAATTAATCATTATTAGTTAAATTTAACAAGAAATATAAACTTACGTTTCCGACATAAATGGACCGACTATCTATCTCAGCCCGTTCTTCGGGAGATAAGGTTGAATGATCATCTGAAAAAGTAGAATGAATTATTGGAATCGAAAAAAACATAAATTGATCCTTACTTGAGCCAGTATTGCTTATCTGTGAGGTAATATCATCTTGCATTTGTTTTAGCTTTTCCGCTTCTTCTTCCATCTCTCGAACGCGAGCTCTTATAACTTCTAATTCTTCATCATCGCCTGTTCCACCAACATCATTATCTTCATGACCACCACCATCACCATGTGCATCTGATTCTATATTTTGATGATTGGAATTTTGACCATCATTGAGCATATCTTCAAGTAGATCATCAGAATCATTTGGTGGTTGTTGTTTCTGTTGTAATGATGATGATGATGGAGTTGATTGTGCTGTAACATGATTATCATTTACAGCAGATAGTGTTGATGTCATGATTGAACGACTTGTTTCTACCAAATTTAATTCTTATGGATTACAACTAACGGACAAAATTGAAACCAACAATACGAATACAGGAGTTAGTAATAATGGTATTGTCTTCGGATTTCGGACCACTTTCAATATAACATGCATGCAACCAAGCTTCAGTTTTTTCATTAAATTGAACGTTGCATTCGAAAGGCTTGTCGGCTCTTTCTACCTAAACAGCTTTTTCAAATTATGATACTAAATGAATTTTTTTAAATAACGTTTACGATAAAATGAAAATTTATTATAACAGGAAATAAGATTTCTCCAAATAAAAATGATGGCGGAAAAAATATTATTTGTTGATATCCAAAAATTTAAGAATCAATTTCAAACAATAAAATAAAAATTAGTGGTGACAAAATAATTCCAAAAAGAACATGCCGGTCGAGTGTAAATAGATGCTTTCATTGTTTGTGCTCAAAAAAAAAGAATAAACGACGACGCTCGCTATTCATCGACTTCATTGACATCGACATCAAATGAATTTTTGATTGTGTTGAAAAGGCCAACAGCATAAAAAACTTTTCGTATATTTTTTTTTTGATTCATGCTGTTTTTTTTACATTCCTTGAATGATTGATCTCATTCAGATTTTATCATCGTAATCTTCATTGACAAGATAAAATTAAATCATTGATAATGGCTTCGACGCCATCAGCAGCAGCTTCGGCAGCGGTACCACCACCAACATCATCATCAACGACATCCAATATTGGACCACTGCCACCGCCTACACCACAAGGACAACATCATCCATATTCATCATCGATGCCTCCACCACCTCCTCATCATCATCATCATCATCATCAACAACAACAACAACAGCAGCAGCAGCAGCAGCAACCGCCTCAAGGATTACCCGGAGGTAAATCTGGTGGTCATCATCATCATGGTGGTGGACATCATCACGGTCATCATGGTCATAGGCAACATCCAATGCCACAAGGTCTGCCACCACCCATCAGCTCGGCTCAAGTTCAAAAGGTTTGAATACGATCGTAGTTTGATTTGAACATTTCATTGTCTGACTTTAATTTAATAGATTTTGGACGAAAACAATCATCTAATAAATTGTATAATTGAATATCAAAATCGTGGCCGTGTACAAGATTTTTATCCATTACAACAAGCATTACATAGAAATCTTGTCTATCTAACATCGGCGGCTGAAACCAATCCAAATTTATCACAAATATTACCGCCACCAATGTTTCCACCACCACCAACAACGAATGGTCCGCCTGGACCTCCGAATCATAATTCTACAACTCCAGGTGCGGGATATCCTCCCAATATCACAGCTACTGCTGCACAAGTACCACCACACCCACCACCTCCAACTAATCATCATCCGCCAATATCGACATCGACTACATCACATTCTCAACGTACCACACCCCCAAATATTTTGGAAAATAATAATAATAATAATACTATTAATACTGATCATCACAATAATGTTAATAACAATAATAAATCCACACCAGAAACTGGTGGTGAAAATGCTGGTTATCCACCTCGTTCAGCAACACCATCATCATCCAGAAGAGAACAACTGCAATCACAAGAATCGATACCACCACGGCCACCATCAGTATCAGCATTACCAACATCGCAATCATCGAACGTATCAAATTCCAATCCATCCAGGCCAAGTTATGGTGGTGGAAAATCACAGCCATCTGGTCAACAACAACATCCGATGTATCCGCCTGCTTCTCACTCATCAACGTGGATGCCACCTACATCCTCTCAACAGCAACCGAATTCTCCTTATCCACACACAAATCAATATGGACAATATGGACCGCCTGCAGTTGGTCCTTCTTATCCCCCACAACAACAACAACAACAACAACCGCCACCACCACAACAACAACAACAACAGCAGCAGCAGCAACAACAACAACAACCGACTGCTCCACAGCAATATCCGGGCCACCAGAATTATGCGAATTATGGCTCGAATTATGGCCCACCACCACCTCATCAAAACCATCATGCACCACATCATTATCCTAATCAATATGGTCAATATCCAAATTATCCGCCACAAAGTGGCCAGTGGTACGGCAGTGGACAAGCTGGTGGTCCCCAATCAGCTGGACAACAAACAGCTGGACAACCAACACCTCCAAATCAACAATATCCACCACCACAAGGTGGCTATATGCCCAACTATTATCAAGGTTATGGCCAACCTCCACCACCCCCTCATCAATCATATGGTCCACCTCTTCCTAACATGTACGGGGGTCAACCGCCTTATGCATCAACTCAAGCATCAAATGGTTCTGGTGGTGGTGGTGGTGGTTCACAACAAGCACCAACTGCAGTTAGTCAGGCTGGTAGTGGTCAGCCAAATCGATATCCAATTCCGCCTCAACAACAAGGATATCCTCCAGCTGGTCAATATCCACAACCGCCACGTGGAGCACCGCCATCAATGCATCCAGGCTATGGTCCACCACCTTCATCAGGTGGTTATCCTCATAATGATCAATCACAACAATCGAATCAACAGCAACAATATCCACCATCAACAGCAGCAGCCGGACCACCAGTTTCTGGAGCTCCAGGTAGTGTTGGTGGATATTCGATGCCTCCTCCTCCCCCCACATCATAATCCACTTTATATGATAGAAAAAATCATTGTCATTTTCAATTTTAACAAAAGCAAAAAACCCAAAAATAATTCCATACATAGGAAGAAAACAAATTCATTTAATTGTAAATGTATACGGACGTGTTTGTGTGTGTGTGTTTACATGTTTTAATCATTATTTTTCATAATATTTTATTCATATTTTCTATATTATATGTCCAGATTTAATTTTCGATCCACAATCAAGATAATCATTTCGTTCCAAAACTAAAATTTTTTTTTTATTGAGAAACGACATCTATGGACGGTATTTGCAAATGTTAAAAACAAACTATCAAATAAATATAAAAGAGAGGGGAAAATAATGTGAAAAGGAGAAAGTGCGCCTAAAGTTAGCTCTCACTCTCTCCCTCTCCCGCTCAAGAAAACTTCGTAGCGAGCGAATCTCAAACTGTTTCTGAAACACACATTTACATGTTCATAATCAATGTGTACAACTAAAACGAAAATTCAACCTTTTTTATTCTGGATGTTCTAAACATTGATTGGTTTAAATCGATCGATTGTACTATTTGATTGATATGATGAATAGATGTCCATTTAAAATCATCAATCGAATTAAAGAGAAGTGGTTTTAACAACTATAAAATATATGTAAATGTTGAAATATAATTTAGAAAATTGGCGCCAAATTTTCTTACCAATCTTTTGTAGATTTGTTTTTGTTTTATTGTTGTTGTTGTAATTTTCTAGTGAACAAAATGCCATCATGTTTAAACAAGAATTAAAAAATACGTGAAAAAAGTAGCAACATAAACAAATTTTGGCGCCAATTCTTTATTCACCACATGTGCGATGAATTACGTAATCTTTATGATTTTTTCTTTTTATACTACAAAATACTCATAAAGAATAATAATAAATAATTATAAACAAGTGAAAAACTTTTACTAAGATCTCATGAAGAATTTATTTAGTGATCGTTCACATTCGGCCAAACATCAACAATCATCTTCATCAACGTCGACTATTCAAGCATCGAGATCGACCACGACAAAAGCTACTACACATCTTAAACCAATCCATCGAAATCATCATCATCATCATCATACAGATGAACATAGTAATAGCAGTAGCAATGATTCTATATCACGTCGATGTTTGATGACTACAACCAGCCATAAGGTTTGTGTTTTAGACTTTTTTATGGAAATGATTCATTGATTTTTCTTTTCATTTATAGAAACTTCGATCAACGAAGCAATATTCCACAACATCATCATCGTTGTTAATATCAAGCGATTCCAAATTGACCACTTTCAACAATAGTTTACGTCAAAATCATCACAATAATAGCATTAGTAGTGGTAAACGAAAAGCTGTAACAAATAATTCACAACGTACAAATACTATAAACGGTAAAGAATATCAAAGGAAATCTCAAACGGTCAAACGTAATCGCATAACGGGTTCATCTTCATCATCACGTCGACGTTTGACATTTAATGATGTTGTAACATTTGGCAGCAATCATAATGATAATAACGATGATGAGGTTGGCATTCAAAACTTTGACGACGATGACCAAGATCATGATGGTGATGATGAAAATTCTATGAATGCAATCGAAAATAATGGAGAAGAAAATGAATCATTTAACAATTCATCACATGATGAGCAGCATGAAGTTATGATTGGTGATCATGAATCTTGTTCATCATCATCCAAAAAAGGAAACAAAACTGAATCATTCAATACTAACAAATTATCATCATTATCCACATCTATTGTCGGTAACATTACGGCACCGTTTTCATTGAGAAAACAAATTGAATTAGCCGTACAGCTTTCAATTGATGGTAAGTTTAATTGTAATGAATTTTTATTTATTCATTCATTCTGAGTAGCTAAGATACAAATAGTTGTATGTATGTATGTATACAATATTTGATGAAAATCTTTACGATTTCGAAAGCAATCGATTGATTTTACTTCTTTTTCGGCTTGACTATCAAATATAAAACACCAACAGCAACCAAACCCAATGTGATCGCTGAAGCACCAGCTCGTCCTGTTCGGGTATATGAATTATAGTATTTACGCCATCCTTGAAATTTAGATTCATCGATTCCTTCGTCGTGAGCCATTTTAATATATTATCGCAATTTAATTCAATAATTTCGATTTCGATTAGAAAAAAACAACACGATATCCAACACGATGAGAAAAGAAAGATGTGTGTGTTTTTGTGTGCCAAAATGTGCGTTCTCATTTGTCCTTTGTTGTACTCTTTCAACTTATTGGAACTAATCGAGTGAAAATAGTCTCGTTTTTTAGTTCTCAACATTTGAATTACTTGCTATGTATGAAAAACAAATTGATTTAAAAATTATCAGATCGAATATATTTGATAGATTTTCTTGATGATTATATTCTTGTTTTTGAACTTTGTAATTCAGTGTCAACATTGTTCATTTAATCTGGTACACACATTTGTCTTTATAATGTATTCATTTGTGTGAACTGGTTTTTGTTTGGTTTGGTGTGTGGTTGTGTGTGATCAGCATACCCAATATTGTGGGGAAGAGGTACTTTCATAAGCTAAAAATGAGAGAGAGAGAGACAAAGACAGTTGAAATCAGTGAAAGTTTATCTTGAGCATTTGGATCCCCCTTTCTCATCATCATCAATTCATGAAATTAATGGTTTGTTTTGTATGGGGCAAGCAACTTGAATATAATCCTAGCATGACTGCTGCTTGCAAGATAAAATTACAGGACAGAGTTTCGAGTTTGGAGCTGGTTTGTCCAATACAACCAACTGATCATCATTGATGAGAAAGCAAAAGACGAATACTGAGAGAGCACAGAGTTTCTTTGTGCTTGTTGTGTGAACAGACGCGTTGCAAATAATGAATTTGCTTTTCGCCGTTTACTGTTTTTCATTATTGATGTTGATAATGTTTTTTTTATTTTGTTCTTTTCGATTGATTCTAATTTTTGATTAAATTTTGACCTTTCTTTCTTGATTCGATTGTGATGTGATGTGATTTTTTTTACATTGTAGTGAGAATAAGAACCGTTGAATCATTTTTTTCATTTTTTCCACTTTTCTTTTTTATATTATAAACATTCTTTAGAACTATCCGTTGATAACAATTCGATAACATTAAGTCAAACACCATTTATTGAATCAAAATCTCGATCGAATAGTCCTAAATTATATCATCATCATCATCATAGTCAACAACAGCAGGCTGCAACTACGATATCATCAAACAATAGATTATCTGATTCAGAATCATCGAATCTTTCAAATCAAGACGCACATTCATCATCGTCATCATATCATCATTCACAAAGTTGCGAAGAATCGTCAATTCATAACCATAATCATCAACATACACATCCATCGTCGTCGTCATCATCATCACCAGCATCTTCGTCAACAACGGCATCAAGAAAATTTTTTCGTAATAACAAAGGTGAAACCGAACTTCATTTGGCTGCCATTCGTGGCGATTTTGGCCGATTGGAACATTTGCTTCAATTAAACAACGGAGGCTTCGGCTGTGGTTCAAAAAAATCAACTCGATCCAATCCGGTTGAGCAACCAACATCAACTTCATCATCATCATTAGATTCACATAATTGTACAGCTACATCGTTTGCTGCAGCGTATGACATTAACATACAAGATTTTGCTGGTTTGTATAATTATTATTCATCGATCGATAAGCCAAACAATTTTTAGAATCTAAATCTAAACCCGATTAATTTTCACAGGTTGGACAGCCCTGCATGAAGCCTGCAATCGTGGCCATACACAAGCAGTACGCGTATTGGTTAATCATGGTGCCAATGTGAATGCTTCGGCTCAATGTGGAACAACTCCTTTGATCGATGCTGCATCAAATGGTCATCAGACCATCGTTAAGATTTTATTGAAACACGGTGCGAATCCATTACAACGAAACAAACGAGGACAATCAGCCATTGATTTAGCTTATGACGAACACATAGAAGGATTACTTCGAAATCATTTAGAAAATAAACATCAATCAAAAACTATTTCATCATCGTCCTCGAGCAAGAAAAGTGTTCAACCTTCTGATGACGATAGTGACGAAGAATTATTAGCTTCGAAATTGGAAGATCAAAACGATTTGATTAACCAACAGCAATTGAAAGAAGACGAAAACGAACAAAACATTGGAAAATCTTCTGTAACATCAACATCTGAACAAACAATCCGTTGTGACCGACACTCATCCATTAGAACATCCGATAAATCGATTATGCCGAGCCAACAAACCACATCCATCACGAATACAACATCGACAACCACAGTAACAACTGCATCACAAACGCCATCAACAGTATCATCATCATCACCACCTCTGCATGTATCATCATTTTCTTCCCCAGTGTCTACTTTATCATCAACAACATCTGCATCAGTCATTACATCAGCAATTAGTTCCGGTAATGGAACAATTACTACAGCAACAACTACAACGACGACTGGATCAGAATCATCGAAACAAATATCATCATTGGTAACGACAACATCTAATAACAATGATTCTTCTGAACAAAAATCAACATTGGAAAATGATGATTTAAAAAAGATTGCATCGTCGATAGGCAATGAAACAAAAAAATCTTCAGGCGATGGCTCTGGTTCAAGCGAATCCGGCCTTACAAGTAGCCAAGTAGACGACGGTAATAAAAGCGAAACCGTTGATAATTCGAAAAACGATACAGAACAACAAACATCATTGTCAGTGGTTGAATCAGGCAATATAACAACATCAGCAATAGTATCAAAACAAGATGCTCATGTTAATGAAAACATTACAAAGGATTCGGTAAACACACCAGCTTCACATCAGCTTCGAGGCCGTAAAAGACGTCGTAGTGGTGATTCGGTTAATAATAGTGCTAAAAAGACGCCCAAAGATTCATCAAAATCATCAAAAAGATCTCAGCAAGATGATTTAATTGATTCAGGATCCACACCAGTGAACAAAATAGACTCAAACAATTCATCAACAGCTGGAGAAGATGGTGGTCAAAGAAATAAAGATAATGATGATGGAAAAAACGTGGATCCTTCTTTTGCTGGTTCGTCGCATACAGCAACATCCAACGTATCATCTAACAATAGCGAACAAATGATGATGAGAGTTCCGCCCATACGGATCGTATTGCCACCATCAAATTCGAATTCGGTTTCTAATTCTTCAAGTGCTGTTGTTACAGGTGGTGGTGCCAATAGCACTGTAAATAGTGGGCCTTCTGGATCCAATCCTTCGATGATCGTGATCAATCCAGTAAACAGTGGTAATGGATCGCAAACTGTTTCCTGTGTTGATCAGTATGGTAATGGCAATACTACAATCGGTGGAAACAATGTTATAAATGGTGGTGGTAATGGTGGTCAGCCAGCACAAAAATATCCTTATGTTGTTACTTCGACTGGTGATCAGCAGCAAACCAAACAAATGGAATCGGTAGATAATTTAAATGCTGAATCACTGACGAATCAAAGCATCAATACATCGGCTGTGATATCATCAACAATATCTAATTTGAGTACAACGTCGTCATCAATTTTTGCAAGTTCGGCATCTTCATCGACAACGACCAATACTACTGCAACAACCACCACAACGTCAAATCATCGTATTACACGAAGTAGTCAACGTGTAGCTCAACAAAAACATCATCATGATGATGATGCACCTGTTTCAACTGGTACAAGAAAAAAGAAAAATCGAGCACAAGCAAACACAGATCGATCATCATTGGGACATGCAGTGGGAAATACGGCCACTTCGAATACGACAGCTGTTGGTGGTTCTGGTAATTCTAACAATCCCGCAAGTGGTGGTGGGACAAATACAAATTCCAACTATTACAATTATTCAAATGATCGTGGATCGGGCGCCAGTAGCGGACAATCTAATTTAAATCAATCAAATCAATTGGCTGGAACAAATTCTAGCGGACAGATTAGTGAAAATGCTGATGGTGATGGTAACAATAATAATAATGAGAATGGTGGTGGAGGTGACGGTAGTGGTGGGCCTAATGGTACCGGTAATACAATCGGTCCGAACGGATCAAACGGAGAATTCAACATGAATCTTTATCAGTATCAACCGGAACGTAGTTCGCATCGTATGTTCATGGCTATTCGTGATCATGTACTCCGTCGACGTCGGACAATGCCAATACCTACAATGAACGAATCAAAACAACCTCCTGGATTTCAGAACTATTTATTAAATCGTTGCGATTACCTGTTAAGAACAACTCCACAGCCAAAATTACCCGAACATTTGCAAATGACTTCACCACCTACTAAATTGGCCAGAGATTCGCCATTGTATTCATTGTTTATCGAACAGGAACGAGAACGTCATCACCTACGATTGCGACATCGAGTTGAACAAGATAAACTTTGTATGGTTGTACAACAGGAAACATTACGTCTTTATAATCGTGCCGATATGTATAAGAAAAATCAAACAATGCCATTGTCAGTGTGTACATACTTGAAAGATGAAGAACTTTATAACAAACTTGAACTTGAAACGGACCATTCCCAAGACAACGTGATCATTGCACAGATCAAAACAGACAATCCATCATTTTTAAATGATGGCCCATCAGCATTGACCGGTTGTGGCCGTATACGTTTTAATGGCCGTGTTTTTCTATCATGGAAAAGTGATGATGATGATAAATGGAACAAGATCAAAATAGATATGTTGAATCGTCAACAAATGGAAGCAGAATCATTAGCATCAATTCAACGATTACGGTGGCAATGGAAACTGGCTGAATTAGAACCAAGTAGTGGTGGATCTGGATCATCCACATCAAACCTAACAGCTGATATAAATAACTTACCACCAATGCCCAATGTTAGTGAATTGTTTGTGCCGATCGTACAAGTTGTGAAAGATTTTGAATTGAAACCTAATTAATATAAAATTATTATTTACTTTTTCAATTATTTTTCCAAAGAAATTATTGATTTTCTTTTTTTGTTTCCCAATGAAATAAATTGATATATTTTTCATTTTAAAATTATTATTATTAATTAATAAAAATACAATCAAATTGACTAAACGTTTGATTAATAGGGAATGTACTATAGATTTTATTATTACATGTTGTATTATGAAAATTAATATGGTTGTTGTTGAATGATTTCAATTAATAATCGGAGGAAATTTTGTTCGTCTGATCCATGGCTATCGATTAGATGATGTTCTAATGGAGAAATTTGTTGCTCGAGACGTTGATCTTCGAATAAAGTCGATGATGACCTATTATGATTTGCCCGATGTGATTTAGCCAATTGTTGATGTAAGAATTCATGTTCATCATTGAGTATTTGCTTGATGAACATTTGAATTTTGGGCTTGGTAAGTAGTGTTTTTAAACGAGTATCGTTTTGTAATCTATCAATTAATCGATAGCTATTTTTCGTATTATTATCGTTGTCATTCATGATGTATGAATTTAAATGTACTAATAATAATAATAATTAATTAAACAAAAAATGCAATGATTCTAATTGGCTTTGGTTGTTGTGATGTCGGATGATGAAAAATTATCTTCTTGAATTATATTCTGAAGTAAATCATGTAATTTTTCTTGCAAATCATTTGCCTGTTCATTCAATCGATTTACATACATTTCAATGACGTCCATATCATTATCAAGTTTTTCAAATTCTGATTCCAAAAGATCTTGATCTTCGGCCAATAATTCTGGTGGAATCTGATGGCTTCCAGTGGTCGAATCAAAACGGATTTGATTGATATAATGCTGCAATTGGTCAATATTTGAATCGTCTTGTTGGTCTGATGGCAATTCTGCTTGATTATTTGATCTTACTTCTTCAGCGATTGTCGATTCAATGTGGTCTTGTGGTGTCGACGTTGATTGATCTGAATTTGATTGATCAGATTCTTCGGGATGATCTGCAGTATTGTTTACGTTATCTACGTTGATTGTATTAGATGATGTCGATGAATGCGAAGTTGATAATCGTTGTTCATCTTCTAACGTCATGATTTAAGTGAACTCGCACAAAATTCACTGAGCCTGTAGATTATAATCAACAAAAAAATAGATTTTGAAATTAATTTACACACATCAATCATGCATACATACTCATCGTATACGAATGAAACACCTACGCATTAGAAAAAAAATCAAATGAAATAAGTGGACATAATTCAATGGTTCATCTACACGTTACAGTCCGCTTATTTTATTTTTGTTAATCTCACACCGAAAAAAAAGTGATCGACTGTTCAAATATAATAGGATAAAGAAAAAATAGTAATAAGAAAACTTTATCGATTACAAAAAGCTTGTATATATAACAATGTTTTGCAATAAGATTTTACAAATTACTATTGACTAATAAATGATCAAATTTTGTAAAAATTAAATCCAAATTAGTTATCATCATATCAAAAGTAATTTAATTGATTGAAAAAAAAATTTCCAGAAAGTAAAATTGAGCAAATTCAAGAAAATGTTTATGGAATTCATGAACCCCTGTTTGTGTGTTTTGGTTTTAGCATATATCTTCAGAAATAAACATGAATGAAGGCGGCCAGGCTTGCCAGCCAAATCCTCTGTCATAGCCGTATACGTTGGTGTTATAGTTACGCGTCGTTGGCCAAACACAGATGATTCATCAATATCATACTGATAAAAAGTGATCATAATTATTCAAGGATAATTAATATACGATCCATCAACCTTGCGGATATTTTTGAATCATTTTGAAACAATTTTTTGATTTTTAACTTTGATTCTTTCCTTTTTATATTCAATCTATGGTCAACGCCTATATCCAAGTTCGTCTGTACTTTGTATATTCTAAACATTGCCGCTTGTTTGATTCCAATTTTATTTGAATACATTATTTTGTACGATTAAAATTTGGAACCCAACATCCAAAAACGGCAAAATGACGGATCGTCGAGCTGAGCTTGAAAAAAAGAAGCTTAAACTTCAACAGCTTCGTGAATTAAAAGAACAACGACGTAATGATAAATATCGCGATCGTGATTTTATGTCCGATCTTGGACTTGGTCAACATCAAACAAATCGAACGATAACATCAACATCATCAGCCATGATGACCAATATGATAAATAATAATTCTACCAATGTAAATAGTAATAGTTTAAATAATAATAATAATAACAACAATTCAATGTCATCATCATTAACATCCATTCCGGGTGATTCATCCATTCGAGATGTTGATGAACTGCTGGAATCGGTTGGTATTATAACGAATAAGGGTAAGTCATTCCAAGTGAGAAGGAATCTTTATATATGCAATCATTTGATGTCTGATTTATGAATTTCAGGCAATGCGTTATCAATATCCAATCACCATCAAAATCAACAACAGCAACAATCCACGGCCAACGATATGACCATATCGGAAGATGGTTCATCATCACTTTCTTCATCGGTCGTTTCGAATCAAACTATAACGTTGGGCACAACTTCATCTGTTGCTGTTAAACTTGGCCTAGCATCATTCCCGCCCGTATTGATTGCTCCCAAAGAGCAGGTAACTTATGAAAAACAGACCCAAACGACGGCAACATCTACTGCCAGCAATAATGGTTCGACTGGGTCGACCGGTAATGATGGCCGAAGTGGGCCTGTTGATTACTATGGTAAGTTTCGGATTTAGAATCAATTTAAAGCGCTCAAGCAGTAAGCTTATTTTATAGAATAGATATAGTTTTAGCTTAAACTTATTGTATTCACATCCTTGACAAAAGAAAACTCAATTTTTTTCAATAATTTCATTGATCGCATCCACACATACATACAACTAATAATAAAATTTTGAATATCATACCGAATAATTGATCCTATCTAACTAATTTGTCTTTTATCTTTAATTTTCTCTAAAATATCTTCATTTCTTATATTAATCAAAACTTTACAATACAGTAATTCATTGGGATGAAGGTAATCTATTTGTTTTTTTTTATTTAGCGATAAATTATATTGATTGTTCATAAATTTCATAAAATCTAAATTATAAATAGAAAACAAATGCATGCAAATATCTCGTTTTTTAATTCTCATTTTAAATTTAATTGAATATATATTGTTGACACATGTCTTTTTCCATCTGTCTATACGTTGATGATAATTTTAATGATGTGAAAATTGATGATTTTAGAATGGGACGACGAATTTCATGGTGAGTTGTTTTTGTCCTGTTTTCTGTTCGTTTGATTGATCCATTTTGTTTTTGTTTGTTTGTTTGTTTTTTTCGTGTCAATCATTTTAGCAACACACATACAAAAATACCCACACAAACATATAAATTCATATTGCTTATCATATACAGAGAAATTTGGATCTTTTACTTACTACCGGTTTTTTTCAAAAAAAACCGTCATAGATCCATGTGCTGTGTGGTTAATTTAAGATTTATTTGAGTTTTCTTTTGTTGTCCCTCTTGATTGTTTTTGTTTTTTCATTTTTTATGTTGTCATTATAAGCTTTTAATCTAGTCTTTTTTCAATAAAAGACTGAGTTTTTTAAACATTATAAATATGATTTTTTCTTTTTTTTGTTTCTAGTTTTGACCTATGATGATATTGGCAATGAAGATGATGGTGATAATAGTTCTGGCCTTTTCACGGTAAGTAAAATGTTGTTTTTGAATTGATTAATTGATTGATTTTTTTCAAAGAATGGAGCCCCGACTCATCAGAATCAACATGGTCATCATCATCAACTTCCACAACAGCAATCGAAGCAAGCAAAATCGTCTCTGCCAACTGTTGAAATGGTTCGACCAGCAACGACACCGCAAGATTTACATCATCATTTGCATCATCATCATCTTCACCGTAATCATTTATCACAGCAGCCATTAACTGATCATGTGGATATGCAACAGGAAGAGCAACAACAGCAAAAGAAAAAGAAACGTTTGGAATACAAGGAAGAAGAACGCCGGCATTTAATGCAAACAGAATCATTTCGAAAATTTCTCGATCGCGCTGTACGAATTACAGAACGTGCTCTTTCCTGTACCGATTCGATGGATATATTTGTCGATTATACTGGTCAAGTGGAATGTGGTCATGACAATGAAGACAAAAGTGGACTACGTTTAAGTTTAAACACAACCTTTTCGGATGATCGCTGGACCCGTGGTCGTACAGTGACCAGTTTTGATTGGTGTTCGCAATTTCCAGAATTGCTAGTCGCTTCTTATAATCAAAATGAACATGCACCAAACGAACCAGATGGTATATGTTTGGTTTGGAACATGAAGTTTAAGAAAAATACCCCCGAATATGTATTTCATTGTCAATCGGCCGTTATGTCTGCCTGTTTTGCTAAGTTTCATCCCAATTTGATTCTTGGTGGTACATATTCCGGTATGTATCTTGCAACCCTCAAATAATTTATTTGATTTTTTCAAAATTTTTTAGGTCAAATCGTACTCTGGGATAACCGTTCTGGAAAACGTGTTCCTGTCCAACGTAGCCCTTTATCGGCTTCCGTACATACTCATCCGGTTTATTGTTTAAAAGTCGTCGGAACTCCTAATTCTCATAATTTAATTTCAATATCGAACGATGGCAAGCTATGTTCGTGGAGTTTGGACATGTTATCGCAACCACAAGAAACAATGGAACTATGTCAGCAAAAACAATCCCGTTTGATTGCTGTCACATCAATGTCATTTCCACACGCTGATTACAATAATTTTATTCTCGGTAGCCAAGATGGTGCTGTTTATTCGGCCTGTAGACATGGTGCTAAAGCTGGTATATTGGATGTGTTTGAAGGACACCAAGGTCCTGTAACGGCTGTTGATTTTCACAGTGCTACATCGCTTACACATCAGGTGGATCAACAACTATCGCATCTATTTCTTACTGCATCGTTCGATTGGACCTTTAAACTGTGGAGTATGCGTGATAATTCAACTTCCACGAAATTGTTGTATTCATTCGAAGATGGTAGCGATTATTTATATGATGTTAGGTGGTCACCCATTCATCCAGCATTGTTCGCCACTGCCGATGGCCTTGGTAAACTTGATCTTTGGAACTTGAATCAGGATACAGAATTACCAACATTATCAACAATCGTCGAAGGGAATCCTGCCTTGAATCGACTAATATGGTCTCCTAATGGACAGCAAATAGTTGTAGGCGATGATAACGGAAAAATCTGGGTCTACGATGTAAGCGAGGTAAGTATAAGTCTCTTTTTCTTTGAGAATTCAAAATTCAATAATTCGTTTTTCAAATATTTCAGCAATTGGCTTTTCCCAAAAGTGATGAATGGACACGATTCGCTCATACGTTACAGGAATTCACAAATAATAATGTCGATATCTAGAATCCATGGTTGCTATGCAAAAAAAAATCTAGATTAAAAAAAACTCAAGTGATCTTCATCTTTTTTCCGGTTCATTGAAATATTTTTCTATGTGAAAAATCATTGATGTTGTAATCATTTTTTCCGCTTACCATTACCGCTTGTTCTATATGTCAATCAGCCAGCAAGCAGAAATCAAAAAAAAAAATTCTATTGGCTCGATTCAACTTATGGGACAGTTGATGAAATGTTATGATTTATACATCATTTTATTGCCCCTATATATTTTCTTATTTTTCTCAATAATAATTAATTGATACTTATTTATATACATTTTAATTATGTAAAAATGGGCAAATCGAAACGTATGTATCGCCGGATATAAATAGAAATATTATTTATCATCATTATTATTAAAAATTTAAATTTATAAAAGATTTTTGCTATCTACAAGAATGAACCAATTATTTATTAACCAGCCCGGGAACAGGTGCTTCGCGCCTGTCCTGGTTTGGCCCTGCGGGGCTGACTCAGCTTCGCCGCATTAAATGCCAAGTTAATACCCAGTGCAAGCACTTGGCGAGTGTAAAAGTTGCAGTTACTCACATCCTTAGCGTCATAAAGAGATAGATATGTTTGGGCATAGATTTAAGCCATTTATTTCGAAAAATTTTCTGGTTGTTAATTGTTTAGAAATTGTTTAAAAATTCGAAAAGGCATTTTTTTGAATTTTTTTTATTGTAAAATTTAAAATATCATTCGATCGGGTGACAGAGAGGGACATACATTATTTGATTCATACAAAATATGAGATTGAATTGTTTTGGTAGCAATCGGTTCACATATCTCTTTCACAATACAACTCCGATATATTTCATTAATCATTGATGTAAAACTTTCTCGTCAAGTCTTCAGACAAGTAGATAGGCAGATTGTATGATGATGTTATCGTAAGGAAAGGGATCAAAAGGAAAATGGTAAAACTAGTTTATTTTTTTCGGATTGGGTAGGCATCACTGCTATAGGTAGTGTAACCATAACCAGTTCCGTAGCTGGCTGGTTGTACTGAATATGATGATCCATATGAGCCACCACCAATCAAACCGCTAGTGAGACCATATCCGGTTCCGTATTTAGCAACACCATAACCTGTTCCATAACCTGTTCCATAACCTGCACCATAACCGATGTAACCAGCAGCTGGTTGAACACCAATGACACCAATGGCAGCTGGTGCAGCGGAAACAGTGGAAACAGCTGGAGCAGCATAAGCTACTGCGGGAGCAGCGGCTACTCGAACGGCGCTAATAGCAGGTGCGGCCTGTACAACTGGTTGAACGGCAACAGCGGCTGGTGCGGCAACATGTTGTGCGACTCGAACTTGTTGTTGTTGTTGGTAAAAACCTCGTTCTTGGCCTCGTGGCAAGATTTGGTGAACTGATTCTTGAACTGGTTTCAATTCTTGGGTGATTCGTCGGAATGGGACAATGGTTTCGTGGACATCTTGGACAACTGGTTTTACGATGTCTTGTCGCAAGAGATCTGGTTGTTCTTCGTATGAAGATTGTTGTGGTTCAGCTGGGGCTGTTGGAACGTGGTTCTAATGAATAATAACGAGGTTACAATCTGACCAAAGTCATTGACTGAAATATCCTTACTTGGGTTGCGGCCAATGGTGAGGCTTGAGTTTGGAATTCCAAATTGATTGGTTGAACATTTGGTCCAATGACAACGGTGCTAGCTACTGGAGCGTCCCCAGTGGATGGTCCATCGATAACTTCAACGGTTCGTCGGGATTCAATGGCAGCATGAATTGGACCACTGACTTGGGCGGTATGGGCTTGGACAGCGACTGCGGGAGCTGCGGCATACGAAACAGCTGGTGCTTGGACAGCGACGGTTTGTACTGCGGGAGCTGCTGCGGCATACGAAACAGCTGGAGCTTGGACAGCGACTGCGGGAGCTGCTGCAACATATCCTACAGCTTGTGCTGGTGCCAAAGCGACAGCTTGACCATAACCCAAACCATAGCCCAAACCATAACCAAGACCAGATCCATAGCCATAACGAGTTCCATAACCTAGACCAGTACCATAAGCGAGGCCACCAAGACCAGCTACACCAGAGATACCGGCACTTCGGTAATATGAACCACCCAAGTTTCGCAAACCGCTAGTATGGTAGTATTGATGTGATTGGCCATAAACGGTAGCAATCAAGCTTGCAACGACGAACAAAGCGAACTAAATAAAATGACAAATATTAGAATATATTCAAAAAGGATGTAGATCGGGTAATAATGTTCGAGAGAACATAAATCGAATCATCATTATCATTATTGATAATGAACGATCGAATCAAAATGAATCGATACTAACTTTCATTTTGGTGGATTTGTTGTATCGATGTTTTTCCAAAAGGGATTGAATCGAATGATGATTTTCCAGTGGTGATTCTATCCATTTATATAGGAAATGAATCACATAAAGACATTATGGTAAAGCTTAGCCGCTATCGTCAAAAAGCCGGTGCCATCATTCGACATATAGAATTATAACAACATGCAGAAATAATGAAAGGTAAAAATGGTACAATAATTCATATGGAGGATGGAATCATCCATTATGTTGATGATTATGGTGATTCTTTCTATAAGAACAGCAGCAGGTATTGATTTTAATGTACATGAATAAATACAAATGTATGGAAATGATGGCTATCCAACAAAGAACGAAAGACACCTCTTTCATCTCATAATAAAATACTTTCCAAAGCCATCTAGTTTTTCAGTTACGAAGGATATTATATTATGTTGAAAAGATGTTCTTCTCAATAAAGAACATCATTTTTTTTTTTGGATTGAAACATGTTCCAACAAGACACGTTGATAAACACTGGATGATATCACAGATCATCGTTGCATATCGATTGATCGATATTATTTGCAGATGAATTTACTACCTATGCACAATGATAGTGATGAAGAAGTAGGAAGTTTTTTGTTGAATTTGTTTTTTTTCATATCAAAATAATATTCATCCATTAACTTGAATTATAATTTTCATTGTTGTTTAAAAGACTGGTCGATTCATTCAATTATTCTTCATTGCTATGGTGGTTTTTTTAGTAAATTAATTTGTTTAAAAGATTACGATTCATGATGATTGGATATGACTAAATTTAGGGTTTCAAGTGCACATTTGAAGATATGAAGAAATGGTTAGAAAGATGTATGTACTTAATTATGAATAAGGCTTCGATTTTTTTTTTGATGACGATTTCGCATCGTATCTCAAGAATATATATATAAAAAAGATGATGAAGAGAAAAAAAAATTTTTTTTTTTTTGAAAATATCAATTCAAGGTTGAAATGAACATCATCGTTAGAAATTTTTTCTTTTTTTTTAAATAACTAGAATTGAATTGTGAATCCCATTCTTTCTACAAATGGAAAATACGCCACAAATTTTTTTTTGTCTGAAATTGAAATGAATTTATTTGAAAAAGATCAAACTATGATGATAAACATTACAGGTGAGGACAATGTTTAATTTAAAAAAAAGAGAAGAAAACAAAAACGATATTGAAAGTATTTGTCGTCGATTTGTTCGAAATCATGAATTAACACATTGCCTTGTTGGAACCAAAAAAAAAACTAAAATTCAATGAAATCAAATTTTTTTTTTTTGATCATACTAGAAAGATAAAAATAAAGTGATGATGTGTAAGTTGGATCAGAGTTTTTTTAGAATCTATCCGTTCAACGAATATATACAGCATTAATTTTTTCTTTTTATAATGCTGGAGAATTTATTTATATGACATTAAAATCTTAATTTGGAATTTTTTTTTTGGCTTCAAATATTCATAATTCTTTATTTTTCAGAAATTTTCATCCGATTTCACCGATTCATTGGCCATAACTATTGATCTTTGATGAAATGGAATTAATTTTTTTTTCTGAAAAAAAATAAATTTAAATTAATTTTTTAAATCTTGAAAAACAAGTGATTTTCATCTTTCATTCTGTCTTTCACTCTTTCTTTTCTAGTTGATACATATATGGGGACATATTAACAAAATTGAATTGTAAAGGAGAAACGATTTCAAGATTAAACAGTATCGATTTGAAATCAATGATAATTTTCAATAAATAAAACAAAAAATATCATTTCCAATACAGAAGGTGACCTTGTTACATCTTTTAACCGTTCTCTTATATGGATAGACGTCATCATCATCTTACAGTTGTGTCATTTTGGATCGCGGGTACGTGATAAAACACAGTGACAGTTTTTTTTATACGGAAAATCTGATCCTAATTAGTAACATCATTGCATATGTAATGTAATATAATATAAAGAAAAATCAAAAAAAAAATTATTGGAAATTTACATTTGATGGATTGATTAATGAGGCGATTTTGAACCAAGGAAAAAAAATTATGAAGTAAATTTATTCCTGTTAAAATCATCATTTTGTAAAGATTTTTTAGATGCTCAAATACTTCAAGTATTACCTATCAAATGAATGTAAAAAAAATCGAAACCAATGTGCTACTAATGTTACACGTTTGTGAGCCCAATGAATTGCGTAGGATTGGAATCATAATCATAATGATCACAAGAGGCACCTAATATTAAAACATTTTGCATCATTAATGGCAAAATAATAGTTAACAAAACAAATTGATAATAAAAAAAATGACAAAATTCCAATTTAATTCAATGAACA
Source organism: Dermatophagoides farinae (assembly GCF_024713945.1). NCBI lineage: Eukaryota > Metazoa > Arthropoda > Arachnida > Sarcoptiformes > Pyroglyphidae > Dermatophagoides > Dermatophagoides farinae. The sequence goes on along the minus strand of NC_134679.1, from coordinate 3,423,871 downwards.
TTAGTGTATTTCATTTCATTTCGATTACTTTCGATTATTATATAAATCAATCATTTGAAATCAAACTGTCTGACATTTCAATGTCTCGACAGAATTTTATTACTATTTTCCATTAATTGATTTATGATTTTAATAATGATTTAACAAATGTGAAACTATATTCATTGATGGCAATCACGAACACCACGATTAGCTTTTTGTATTAACGTTTCATTTTTATTTTATAACTAGAAATTGTATAATAGGATGATAATAACAATAAAAATATCTTTTTTTTTCCTTATTTGATGTCATAATATAATTAATTATGAGCAAGAAGGTAGAAAAATAACTTTTTTCTGGCTCAATTTTAAAAGAAAAAATCCATGAAAAAACTTTCTCCAATCGACTCAAGATGGCGTTAGGTTCGATTATTGTTGTCTTGTCATAAAAAAAATTGCTGATAATCTGAATTTCTTTTAAGAATTTTATATCCAAAGAAAATAAATTGAAAAAAGAAAAGGACAAATTTTTGATGGTATGATATGACGATATCGAAGCTTTATTCATAGTTTTCAACTGACACCAACACACACGATTCTTATTAATTAATATTTGAATTTTTTTTTTCATTCGAAACCAGTATAACCAATGGTAATAATCATAATTGATGAGATATAAAATTTTTTTTAATCAATCCATTTTGTATCTAGAAGCAACCAGACTGCACATGATCATCATCATCATAATCATCGGAATTTTTATCATAATCAATGATCATCATTTTATTGAATTTTTGTTTTTATAATCACTAATTCAACTAACTATAGCTTTTGATTTAATAAAATGACATCCGTGAATTCAATTCAATAATTTTAGCTAGCCATGAATAAGCGTTTATTATGGGCAGTTTTTCATTTGATTTCTGTATCAATTGTTTGTTTCCCATAGTAATCTCACATAGATACAGATTGAATGAATGGAATAAAGATAATAATTAACCTTGAAAATGTCAAACCATTTTTTTCTCATCATCATCATCATCATTTTGTTTTCAAGTAAATGATTATAATGAATCTTATATATATTTTTTTTATTCGTTTAAATTTTTGTTCGAAAAAAAATAAATAATAAGAACAATTTATGAGTTTTTTTTTCAAAAACATCGATCAACAAGTTGTAATAATCAATATACAATATATGATTCTTGATTATTAATTTCATTATTATAATTATGTATATACATTCGAACTGGTAATAATATATCATTCTATTTCTGTAATTTAGACAAATGAAGCAACTGATTAAATCTGGATGATAATAATTGGAAATTTAAAAAAAATCATTTGTTTCAAATTCTTAAAATGGAAAAACCCAACGTAATAATGACGATAAGCTGAAAAAAGGAATGAATTCAAGATTAACAAAATTGATAGTGAAATCAACATCATCATTGATTTTCAATACAATCAATTCATTTTTTGCTCGATGTATTTCCTATTAGAAAAGATGAACAGTGGCATATCATCAGTCGTCAATTTGCATTTAAGAAATTGTCAATCGAATGCAAAAAAAAACCCTTTTTAGAAAAAAAATCACACACATTGTATGTATGGAAATTGATTGGTAAACTGTTGTTTTCATCAAATAATTTTTGAATCATTCCCAAAAACGGTCAACGTTTCCACGTGTACACGATAGAAAAAATTTTCTTTATTCACATGTTTCAAGGTTACGCACTCTCATCATCATCATCAATCATGTTGGATGTTTGTGTTAAATGGGTAGAATTTGTTTCTTCGTTCCAGAAGATTCATTTTATTTATTTTTTGTTTTGTTTTTGAAAAATTTCAAAGTCATATTGAATGATGATTTCAAAAACGAAAAATTCCAACAACTGATTATCATTAGCATTTGTAAAACAAAATTTTCTAATCAGGATTAAATCCATCATCATTAGAAATGATTGTTCAAAAAAAAGAAAGATAAATAAAGTCATCATGTATGATGATTATCAATGGCCATAAATCAGTAAAAAAAAAATAAAATGATTATTATATCGACGAATTTATTTATTCAATTTTTTTTCAAAATTTTTTCTCACTTTTGGAATGTGTAAAAAAGAAAAATCCCTTTTCATTTGCATTATGACAATCGGAATAAATTTTTCATTGATTTATAACTTTTAAAGATTAATGGCTTATAAAATCTGTATGTGTATATTTGTTTTTGTATTTTTTTTCTGAAAATGACGCGGTTAACTCATTGCGGTGCATAAGACAATTGTGATAATGTACGTTGTTTAATTTTGACCAACATTGCTGGATTTTTCATTAATCGATCCTGTATTAATTTTACTTGTCGTTGACGGATTTTTGTTATGAAATGCATAACAACGAATAATAGTAATGCTAGATTCGAGCAGAAAATACTCAAATATATCAGATACAATGGTTTTGAACAAATTTCAGCCAAAAGAATGGGGAATATTGCCGTACCAGCTCCTCCTGCAAACAAGAATATTGATCCAATCACATTCGTTACATTAATTTGATGTTCGAGAAAAGTGTATGCAGTAGCATAACATGATGAAAATCTACAAATGAAAAAAATTGTTGAATACAATTCAGGTTACTTTGTACAAAAATACATACCCAAATCCAATGACAATATTACCGACCCAAAACCAAGGCAATGATGTTTCAGAACATTTCAAAAGGATGTAGTTACCAATGTTCATCAGAATGAAATTCAAATAAATCATATTTTCAGGATGAATTTGAAAAGAAGCCCATATTGCTAAAAGACCACCGATTGCATATGCAGAACCGGTTGCTGCTTCCAGATTGGCCGACATCGAACCATATATTGGTAATGGAACAGCGTTTGAAAATTGAGCCAAAAATTGAAAAAAGGTAACCTCAAGTCCATAGTAAGACCAAAGCATGACAGAGCCAAGAATGATAATCGAAATAATATAAAAGGATGGCAATGAACGCTTCCAAAGTTCAATCTTTTCCGATCGTGTAAGCTGCTTAGGCATTTGTTGATCAAACGAAGCTGGTAATTTTCGTTCTTGTGGAGGTATATAACTTTTGTATAGGTAGAGACCAAGAAGAATAATGCCACCGGCAGATACAATTAAACCGGTAATTAAATATGGTATGAAAAGAGTCTGCCGTCGATGTTGAATTTCATAATCAGACAAAATAATTTCATCATTGACTGAAGCAGAACATCCTTCTGATTCGTCTAAAAATTGAGCTGAAATTAATGGTGCACTAGCAATACCAAGCCCAAAAGAAAAATGTAATGCTTGAAGTAATGGCCCACCACCATTCTGGAACATTTCAAGAATCCAAACATGAAAACCAACATCACATGCACCGGCAGCAAAACCATTCACAACGGCAATCAGGAAAAGCCAACCAACATCAGGTACATATGGAGTGACCATCAACGATGCACCAGATAAAAGCAACAAAGCGATCAAAAATAACTGCCGATTCACATAATCAAAAGCGATACCGCCTATCAAGAGAAAAATTTTCTAAAAAATATGAAACAAACAAAAAAAATTAAACAACACTCACCCAATGATCCAAACGTATACGCCAATTGGCGATATACGACAAAATAGGCAATACGATCGAATGAAACACCCAATATTAATGAAAGATCATTAAAAGTGGGACCAAAAATGTAATCATTCAATGCAAGCGAATAGTAACAAAACCAAAGAACAGCTGAGGTAATCAATTTATAACGTTTAGTCATAACCTGTGTTTGTGCTGGACCAGAACCCCATGATACCATTGAAACAGTACGGCGAAGATCTTCCCGTTGATATTGATGAAAAAATGCTTCATCACTACTGGCAATAGATCCGGCAACCGATATCGAACCTAAACCATCACTTATTGATCCAGAACTGATATCAGGCACTTGTTTCTTACGTTCATCTTCAGCCGATGGTTTAAAAATGTTCATATTGCCTACGATACCAATTTGTTGGTTATGTCGTACAAGCATACGAATCATAGACAATTCATTTCGTTCGGCTATTTCTTGTTCTTCACGTAACCGACGTTCTTCATCGGTTTCCACAGAATTCGATCCATTTTTTTGTTCCATTTTAGAACATTCTTTTCCATTAATCACCAATGGTATGGCGATCTTTGATGAAGTAGATGACTGTGGTGGTGGTTTAATTTCATCCACCATACTCACAACAGGTATTGTAGATCCAATTTCGTTGTTAATTTTATCCATTGCTCGAATTCAGATTAATAGCATATATTTTAAATTTAATCCAATTTTTTGGATAAGGTGTATGATATTTAAAACGTTGTTTACTTAATAACCAATCAACAATACGATCGAATATAAATCTAATAGTTACACGACCGATAATACATTGATCAATTATGATGATAGGGTGACAGGCTCCACCAAAATTAGTTCGAAACGGAACTATTCTAATTGATTCGTTGATTCGATGATTCGAACGTTTACAAGTAAATTTTCTCTTCCACTTATTATAATTATTTATTTTAATATTGAAATTAATCGTTGGCATGAAATGTAAACAAAATGACCAGAATTTAGATGAACAAAATGGCGAAACAAAAATAAAATTGAAACAAATAAAATCAAAAGAACATTATAATACGGGCACTGCAGATATAAAATGATCGAAAGAGTGACACCATAAAACAGATGAAACTCGATTATGACCAGATTCGTCCTAATTAGACATACCTAAATACTGTGAAAAATCTAAATAGTAAAAAATAAAATACACAGGATTAATTGATATTATAAAAAAAATCTTATCATCAACAAAGAAAAAAAAGAGGGGACAAACGAAGATGAAATCAAACTTAAATTGGGTTATTATACATAAAACAATAGAGCTTCAGGATTTCATGCTGTCTGGATCCACATCACATCACACCGCAATGACGATGATGATGATGATGATGATGATGATGATGGGCCATAAAAAATCGCCATCGATACTTTTTGTTGTTGTTGTTGTTGTTTAATGTTGATCATGTGTTTGATATATGTTACATTTAATTTAATTTTATTTTCATCATATGTATTTTAACTCAATAGAAATTCTGTATTTTGGTTATCATAAAAAGAAATATTCAATAAAATAAAATTATCAAGGGTATGAATTGGATAAAATTTAACCTTTCAAAAATGATCGTAATAATAATGAAAATGATGATTGATGGATGAATGGATGATCCACAACAAACAACAAAAAGATCAAGATCAAACTATAAAATCAAAAATATAATGACCTTGAATATAAAAAATCTCATTCATTCATTCTATTCAATGCAAAGATCAATTCATAAAGATAATCATAATCATTTTTTTTGTATCAGTAAAATCTATAGCATTTTTTTCCCATGTTTCATATTTTGAATATGAATCGTTAGCAATAGCAATAAACAAATCATTAACTAGCCATCGTAATATATACATGTATATTGACAACCAGAATTGAAACATCTTTGGATCACCTTGGATAATAACTAAACTAGACCTCCTACAAACTAATACATTTTGAAAAATTTTGAAAATTAAATTTCAACAACTCAAACTTAAACAAAAGCAATAGAATATTTTTTTCAGCCTTTTACGGACATCAACCGAAAAAAAACAAGAAAAAAAATCTATATAAAAAAATAATTTATAACTTTAATGATCTTGAAACGTCATCAAGCAAACAAAATTTTAAAAAAAAATCTAAAAAGTGTGTGGGTGATTATTTTCCATCCAAGATTGATGTGTCGTTGATTGACATTGTTGGACCATTTTTTTTCCAATACTTTTAATTTTATTATGGCAACAACAAAATAAAAACGAAAAATGATCTAATCGACGAATGATATGCAGATGATTAGAATGTATGTCATAAAATATTTCTAATTTTTTGTTGTTTTTTTTCTCAATTTAATGACGATGTTTTTCTATGGTTTAAATGTTTGTTGCCATATATGGCTTGAATCTGTTAATGCTCATAGATTTCGAAATCAAAAAGCAAAAAAAAAACTTTGTGAATATCATGCAATGATAAATTGAATATTCCACTAATTATGATGAAAATTTGAATCGATAAATTCCGTGATTATGACAGTGAAAAAAAATATTAAAGAATTTGGATAATAAAAAAAGGTGATAATTACAGAAGAAACTTACAAACGAATATATATATGAATGATGAGCGTTTTTTTCCACGTTGTTCGATATTGATTGATAAGTGTCAGAAGACATAAATTTATTAGCTGATGAAAGATGTAAGGTGATAAAGGAAAAGAAAAATAGACATAAACACACACACACACACATCCAGGAAACAGATGATCAAATATGTTGACAATTACAAAATAAATGAAATATATGATGGTTTTTCTACTTGATTTTTTGGGTTTATTTCTACAGCGTGTGTTTGTGCTGTGACTTCATTGATCTGATAATGATGGTGATGATAATCAATTGTTGTTCATATGAAATGTGTGCCCTCAATTTTGGCCTTATAGTTAGCAAACACATAGTTGGGGAAAAAACTATAAAACTTTGATTTGGATTTTGTTTGCAACAAAAACAAAACAACAAAAAGAACTTGACCCAAATCTGTTTCATATATACGGTTGCAAAATATTGAAAAAATTGCTTTAGAAAATCATTTATTTTATTCATTTCAAATTTAAAATTTTCTCAAAGAAGCTCAATAGAATGGAACAACAGAATTTTTATACAGATGTTGTTTTGATGATGAGTGCCAGAAATTTTTTCTTATTTTTAACGGCGTCGTCCCAAAATGACATTACCATCACCAAATGCACCAAATAGTGAGCCCAACGTTAGAATATGACCAAAATGGCCAAAATCATGTCCGTGTCCATGGCCATGACCGAATCCCCCAAGAATGATAACATCACCACCGCTTCTAGCTTCGACCAATGAATTTGCCATTAGTGATATGATAAAAATGGTAGCCAATATGAATCGAAATTTATTTGAATTCATTTCTGATTAACGTGAATGGTCTTGATATTATAAAAACAGATAGTAGATAAGAAAAGATAGTGACAATGATCATAATCAAAACGTCGGTTTTTATATAAACCGAGCGGATTGAATTTGACAGCTAAAGAAAGAAAGAGAGAGAGAGAGCCCAACGAACCATATCAAAGATTATTTCTTTTTCAACATCAAAGGAAATGAATGTCCCGGACATTTATATGTCCGTGAATTCGTCGATCAAGTGTAAATATTAAATAATTACATTAATTATTGTTTATGTATTTGATGATTAAAGGTGTGTGCTTACCGAAACTGATGAACATCATCATCATTATATTTGTGTCTTTTTTTTAATAAAATTCCACTTGGCATCATTAAATTTAGATTTCAAAATTTTAAAATGATAATTTAAATAATCATTCAATCCAATTGAGTCATAATGAGTATTGTTTCATAACCTATGGCCATGAACTCGTATCAAGAAGATAATTTTTTTGTTTTTTAAAAACATACACAAAAAAAACACAAATCTTATTTGAAATAAATGTCAAATGATCCAAATCAACAAGTGTTGCGTGTCAATTGACACTATAGCGTGTCTCTATGTATATCTGTCAGGAATTCGATCATTATTTGAAGTGTGGCGGATAATGGGTCGGTCAATCATCAAGAAAGTTTGAGTGCATACACTTTAATGATGGTCTTGATTTTGATCACGTTTCAGGATTTCTTTCTATACAGAATATTGTCTGGTGATTCGTTTTTTATATTTAAGAAAAATTTTTCCACAATTCTTTACTATGAACAAGAGTAGGTCAATATTTTTCCATTTATGGAGAATATTCAAATAAAATTGTTTTGAAACTGTCCTGCTAGATGACGCGATTAGTATAAAAAATACTAAAATCAAATATCCAATTTACAAAAAAAAAAAAAAAAATACAAAATACAAATACAACAAGATTGTTTCTATAATAATAAAATCAAAAAATACTTTCTATGCAAACCGCAGATGATAATAAAATGCAATGATCATTGATATAACCAAAATTGGAACTTAAATCTATCGCAAATACCCAGCCAAACTAAATTGATCCGAACGAATAAAAACGAATGGTTGATAATACAAACTACAAACAAACCATAATTCCAAATCAAATGAAAAGAGAACCAAAATAAAAATAAAAAAGTGATCCACACTTTTTTTTGGTGAAACTGAATGGTTTCAACAACACAATAACAATTGGTAATAAAAATAAAAAAAAAATTGTAACAATTGTAGTTAGATTTGAAATCGGATGTATCATGTCATGTCAGCCAGTTAGTCAATGTATGTGTGCGTGTGTGTGTGTGTGTGTATCTGTACAAAAAAACAATACGACAATAAGACAAACGATGTTTCAAACCAAACCAAACCAAAAAAAAAAAAACAAAGAAAAGAAAATGTTTGACCAAATTGTCAATTGTTATAGTCGCATTATTGTTTTTTTTTTTGGTTTATACCTAAATGTGTGGTAAAATTCACTTCGTTCCAGTAGGAGTTCCAGAATTACTTCTTTCTTTATTTTTTTTATCATTGTTACTTCATTCTTTTGTAGGTTTTTTTTTCACTTGTATTTCAGATTCTTGTATTGTGTCTGTTTAAGAATTGTGTATATTAAGAAAAGAATATAAAGTAATAATAATAATGAAAATACAAAGAAAATTATAAAGACAACAATGATTTGAAATCATCACGAAAACAGAAGAGTGAATTTATTTTTATATTTTATTTCACATTTTCAGCTACAAGAATACCAATGAATGCACAATGAATGTGGTTGAAAGAATAATATTTGTCTATTAAAGAAGGAACCAGAAAAAGGAATACCAGAACCTGCACATGACAATGATGATGATGATGATGATGACGATGATGATGATGGTTGGTGAGAATCGTCGAACCAAAGAGAGATCATTATTTTACCAGAATTGAAAAACAAAACAAAACAAAGCCACATGCTACAGTTTTTTTTTGTTGTTGTCTATTTTTTTCTTGCAAATTGTGTATGTGTTTCGATAGATGTGTTTTTTTTCCGAAATGAATAACAAAAGAAATGGTAGAACATTCTCTGGTAATATTGTAAAATCCAGTGAAACAAGTAACTACATTAAACAAAAACAAAAAAAAATAGAAACAACAGAATTTTCTATATGAATACGAAAAAAAATGATTGTCCATTACTGATGCAAAATCAGTTACAATCAAAATTCGAATCATTTTTATTTATTTGTTTTTATAACCGAATCGATCGACAAACAAAACATCATCATCTCATATCATGTCGATTATCGTCATTAGACTTTTTTTTCAGTCCAATTGTCGATTATTTTTTTTTTGGTAATTTTTTAAAATTGTAAAATAATAATAATGAACAAAAAAAATTCTGTCATTAACGCTGATGATGATCATCATCAACAACAAATTATGGATCGTTTTAGAACAAAAAAAAAACATGACCACAAAAAAGTCAGTGAAACCAAAACAAAAGAAAAAAATGAAAAATCAAATGATTCGACCAGCAAAAACAGCAAAAAAAAACACCATCAGGGCGAAAAAAAAACATTAAAAAAATTCAAGCAATGATGATTCTGGAACTTGGGATTTCTTTTCTCTGCATTCATTTAGACCATATCTATGTATATATGTGTGGATCACACACTCACAATGATAATCATCAAATGAATGAATAGAAAAAAAAATCTAATCATCATTGTTCTGGTGTAAGAGTCGACAACAACAACAAAAAATGAATGAAATAAAAATCAATAAATAGAAAGTGCAACAAAAATATTCTGTTGTCCGGTTCTAACAACAAGTTCCAACGAACAAGAGTGCATGTATGAAGGATATTTGTTTGTTTTACAATATCATAATCGCGATATAATCGTCATAATCATCATCATTATGATGATGATGATGATGATGATCGTTATTAAATTCCCATTCGACCGACCGACCAAACAAAATGGCGGGACCAAATGGGACCATCACCATATTTCCTTCCCATTAGCAAAAACCAGACTAAAGGTTCGAGGTTCAAAATTAGGAATTAAAATGGCGCCTGATGTTATTGATGGCAAACTCTACGATAAATGTGTATGTGTGTGCGTGTTATTTGTTAGTGCGATCTTATTCTCTTGGTTTTTTTTCGGGAAAATTTCAAACTCGGCCAACCGAATAGGCAAAAAAAACCACAATAAATTCATCATCATCGTCACCGTAGTTGCCATCATTATCATCATCATCATAATCATCAAGAACAACACATCCGAAATATTCAAACCCATGAGAAAGAGAGAGAGAGAGCGGCCAGAATACCGTAACCAAAAAAAAAAAGTTGAGTCATTATTTCTTTTTTCATGTATGCATGCTTGTGTTTATATCTATAAATCGAAGCTTACAATGTTGTTTGCCATCAACACTGATAATGTCGAATTTTAATTTTTTTTTGTTTCGTTACGCTTTTATAGTACATATATATAATGAATCGTAATTCTACATGATTTTATTTGTGTTATTTCATCAGTAAACCATCCAGATAGCTAGCTAGCTAGATAATATGAATGAATGAATGAAAAAATATCGATTAGTTTCAAAGATATATAACAATAAAATAGGAAAATAAAATAAAAAAATGCAATCCAACATAAAATATTATTTTTTTTTACTCATTCCATTTTTATGGTCGGATTTTTTTTTGGTCACATTCGTTGAACCGAAATCGTGTTTGTGTACGAGAGAAACAAACCAAAAAAAAAAAAAATCATGTTCATCCAAGCATCTGGGTTCATCATTGTATAAGAGAAATAAATAAAAAAAAATGAAAAGATTCCAACAGGATTCATCATCAGACAAGACGACCGATGATTCAAAACCAGATGATTTAGAAGATCAATAATAATAATAATAATATACAATCTTCATCATCATCATCGTCATCATCGTGGATAGTAAATGATGATCAATACAAACATATACACATGGTGAGCATAACAAACACGGATAAAATAAAAAAAAGGAATCAGTTTCAAAATCTTTATCTATAGTTGTTGGATTGTAAATCAGTGATGTTTTTTCCTTTCTTTTTTTTCACATTCACCATCCACATTCGAATGTATCTTATCGTCGTTGTTATTTGTTGGTTAGTTAGGATAGTACCACCACAACCACCACCACTGCTAGAATAGAGAAAGAGAAAGAGAGAGAAAAAAAACATTTCAGATATAATAAATCAACGAATATGTGACTTCATTGTATTGTATGTGGTGGTCGGTTTTAAATGCCATTTCCAAAACATTGGCATATTAGAAAATGTCGGTCCGTTCGAACCAAATGAATGAATGAAGTAAATTAATGATTCAAGTTCATATCATAGTCTCGTCCATTTTGATAGAAGAATCTTTTTTTTCCTTCTATAGGATATAGAGATTTTTTTATGAGATAGCTAAAAGAGAATTTTTCAATTGTTTTTTTTCAAATGACAATGATGAAAAAGAAATGTGAAATGTCAAATGAGATAATAAACCATAGAATCAACAAAGATCATAATGATTATCATCTAATAATAAAAGAAAGTTGACCGAATTTTTATTTTCTTTTCATTGAGAATTTTACTTTGTCCAAAGAGAGGAATTTAAGAAATAAGAAGAAAAAATAAAAAAAATAGTATCAGCTATTTGCCAGATTGTAATGATTGAAAAAAAATGAATGAAATTAATTGATTTCTATTTCTATTGGCTTTCGATCATTTGGAACAAAACGAAAAAGAATCGTATACCTTATTGTTTGGAAGATTGAATGGTCGAACAGTGAAATATAAAACGAAAAATGATACAATGATCCTCATCATCATTATGAACATTTGTTATTATAGCAGTTTGTTTGGTCGTTTGTTTGATAAATGAAACTTTTCCGTTACGAAAGTTTTTTTTTTGAACCGGAAAATGTTCAACTGAAACAACAACAACAACAACAACAATGAACACAAAAAAAGCAAACGGAAAATGACAACAAAAACAACAACAAAAAAAAATAATTCTGGTTGACAATGAACCCTTTTTCTATATGCAAAAAAATTTTCACTTTATCACAATGACCTTTTAGGTCGATGTCGATATGACCTTATTGTGTGAATAGAAAAGCAAAAAACTCTACTAGTAAAACAGACGATTCTTTCGTTTTCAAATTTCATACAGGTACAGAATGTGATCCAAAAAAAATCGAAAAGTCGACCAGAAAAAAAACTCATAATGATTGATTGTCACAATTATAATCATTCATTCATTGTGAATGAAAAACAACAGGCAAATTGTCACCATGAATATATATATGGATATGAGAATGGTCTAATTGATTAGAAAAAAAATTTCACCATACTTATTCTTGACACTTTCTACATTGAATGCATTAGAAAATATGAAATATAAAATGAATGTCTTCACACAGCGGGTGATGTTGAATGGAAATTTATAAAATGGTTAAATAGAAACAGCCAGCCACAATTGGAATTGAAAACATGGTTTTTTTCTGGATAGATGTTACGTGTACGTGCTATGAATTAAAATTCAAGATTCAGATGAAAAAAAAGAACAAAAGAAAGCAAAGAAAAAAACCAAAAACAACATGAACAGTCGAAATATAGAATCGAATGTCATACACACATAAAGCGCTTACATTACATCAAATCAAATTGAATGATCCTGAAGCGTTTTATTCAATGTTCAAGACAAAAAGAAAAAAAAATTATAGGTGTGTGTGATCGTTATTTTCAAAATGATGATAGAAAAATAGCTGCTAAATGTCTTCAAGTAAAATGTTTCATGAAAATAAAATTGATTGTATTGACAATGACAATTCTGTGTGTGTGTGTGTCGAGAATCAATTAAAAATATATTTCCTTTATAGAACAATTGATTCAAGAATAAATGACGCGATCATAATCATTACTAGCGGCTATATTTATAGCTATAGAATACATTTTTCGATATCGTCATTGCTGACAGCCAAAATCAGAAAGAATAGGAATGAATGAACAAAAACAATGATCAAAATATGAAGAGAAAATTAGATTCTAACTAGACAGAAAATAAACTGAGAAAAATAGAATAAAGTTAGTGAATGAAAGAAATGAACGAATTGTATAATATGATGTTGGTAAATTAGGTGCGAAAAAAATTGCAATCATATCTGGGCAAAATTTCATCATCATCATCAACATCATCATATAAAGAATAATGATAAAAAAATCATGAACAAAAATTATTCACACACATGGATGGAACATCTTTTGTGTCACCGCATCAAATCAAACGAGCCAAAAATAACAAAACGACAAATCATAGCACTCTTTTTTTTCAGCACATCTCAAACTTTATTTGCAATAATGGTTAGGTGTGAGTTTGTGTGTGTGTTTGTATTATATGTATTATATAGAGCTAATTATTTGGCAATTTTCTTTGAAGTTGCTGTCACAATTACTTTTTTGGCCAATTTTTCCGCTATTGTTGTTTTTTGTTATTCTATTTTTTTTTATTTTTTTTTTTTTTTGATTTACATTCTTCGCGGTTCCAAGGAATACACACAAGCACAAACATCCATGGTGACTTTTTTCATTCATTTCTCTCTTTCTCTCTCTCGTTATATGTCATTGTCTCATGTTCATTTTTTTTTTTTTTTTTTTTTTGGTGATGATGACGATGGGTTCCAACACCAAAAAAAAAGTTGATTAATTTTCTTTCATTTTTATTCGACACTTTTCTTTTTGTTTTTTTTCTGTTCATATTCATCAACATCTTCATCTTTGAAGCAAAAAAAAAAAAAAAACAAAAAAAATAGATCCAAACAGTAAAGAAGGCGGAAAAAAAGACTTCATTATCCAAAAGTGATGGCAAAAGAAAAAAAATCCCAGAAAAAAAATAAATGATGAATGTATTCATGAATACAATATGTACACATATAATATACATTTTACAATGGAGACATTTGCCATCATTCGAATGAGAATGAATGAATGAATGAATTGAAAACATCCCTTTAATTCGGAATTTTTTTTTGTTAAAGTAGGCGTTGAAGTAGCTTATAAACACACACAGAAACAGAGAGAATTATAAAAGGAAAATTCAATCACATCCAACAACAACCCAAAAAACAAGGTATAGTTAAGTTTGCACAACAAAAAGAATGATGATTCAATGATGATGATGATGAAAATTGAATTTTTTCTTTTTTTTTCTTGGCTGTTATAACCAAGCAAAACAGAAATACAATATACGAGGATAAGAAATAAAATAAAAAAAAAATTGTCACCGACAGAAATATTCTCCATTTGCATGTCTTTTTTGTATAGATTCCTTGATCATACACTTTGTTAATGTTGTTCTGTAGTATCTTTTTGTTTATCTCGAAAATCTATTGCATTTTATTTTCTATTCTCACTGAAAATCTTAAATATTATACAATGTTCAAAACAGAATGTTTCAATGAGGAATCAGACATTATGAAATTATTATATCATGTGATTGTATTCGATATCTTAATATTCTTTTGTGATTTTGAAAAAAAAAATTTGAAATTTCTCAATTTGAACACAATAAAGTTCGATTAATATCATGCTGCATTTTTATTTGATTTATATATCTTTGATGATGTCTTGAACTTAAAATAAAGTATGATATAATAATGTTTGAGTTGAGAAACATAACATAAAATGATCTAGATACAAAATGTCCAAGTTTGTCAATCATGTTCATCATCATTATCATCAAAAATGAATCATTATCATTACGAATAAATACTTTCCAATACTACTATTGCATTAATGATAATGACAATCAATTCGTTTGTTCTTTTTTATCCATCATTATTTATCGATATATATACAGAAGTAGATATCTATCTATATCTGATAAAAATAACAAATTCTTGAGATGAAAACTCATCATCATCAAGGAAAAAAGAGTACACTATAATGGATATATATGGTACAAATGACTATGATGATATATAAATATATGATTCTTTAAATAGATGGACCGAAATAAAGAGTTTCCATGGATGGATGAATGGATAGATGTTTTAAACAATATGTGCTGCATGATACTACCAAAATCATCATTGTCATCGTTATTATTGGCATTTAGACATTGCAATCATCATCAAATATATATATATGGGGCTATCATCATCATTGATTTCAGAAACCATGATTCATCTAGATTCTAGAAGAATAAACAACAACAAAAATCTGATATCCACTTACAAAAAAAGTGTATTACTTACACGAATCAAAGCATTTTGAAATGTTTTGGTCGTCATGATCATCATCAATGCCATTTTTTTTTGTCGTCCAACTTGGAATTTTTGGTCGGTTGATTTTTCAATGTTTTGATATGAATGAGCCAGAAAAAAAAGAAATAAAAATAAAAATAAAATGACAACAACCAACCAACCAACCGACCGACCAACAATCTACGAACGATCAGAGAATGGTATCACTACCGAATATGGATACAAGAATTGAGAGGGGCAAAAGAGAAAATGAAAAAAAAATTTCCTGCCTCTTTTCTGATCCATCATGGTGGTGGTGTGGAGGGGATAAAATTTTGTATTTTTTCATAACCAGGAAAAAAAAGGGAATTTAAATGTCGTTTTTTTCTGGTTGTTGAAAAATAAAATGTTGTTCGTCGTCGTAGTCGTCGTTTTCAACACATAACAGCGGGCCTTACCACACACTCACATACATAAACAGTACGAATAGTTATTTTTTCAAACCAACAAAACGAAAAAAAAAAATAAAATGACAAAGACGACATTAACAACACACAATGTATAAAAAAAAGAATATAATTCTATATGTGTGATGGAATAAAAAAAAAATTTCATTCTATTTGCCTGTCTGTTTGCCTGCTTGCTTATATCTGTCTCTGATTGTGTGTGAAAATATTTTCAATTTTTTGTCATCATCATCATCATCATCATCAAAATGATCGTCATTGTCGTTTAAGTTTCAAAATTCGTTTTGTTTCGTTTTTTTTTGTTGTTGTTGTCATTCTATGTCATGGCATCATCATCATCATCATCTATATTGTGGGAAAGATCTGTTCCAGAATCTAGATCTAGATTCTAGATGATGATGACAATCATTGTCGTGAAACGTTTACATTTGATTCAATTCTCAAATTGCGATATCGCATACACACACATAAAATACAAGATATAAAGCAAAATATCTTCGTTTGTTTTTTTTTTGAAATGTTTGAAACCGAATGATTGCAAACGAATTGAAATCATATTAATATCTATATATATATTGAAAAGAATCAATGAAACATTACATTACATTAGTGATCCGATACAAATTTCTTGGTATCCATATGTTTGTAGATTTATAAAAATGACATATGTATCGATTTTATTTTCATTTGTTCAATACAAATCGATTACAAATTCCAACATATAACTTATATGATGAAAAAATACACAGAATGTCAACGTAAACAATGTAATGTATTTGGAATCAAATTGATTCATTGGTGACAAAAAAATATCATTTGTTTTTTTTTTCTTTTTTTCGTTTCTTTTTTAGATAACTATTATTATCATATATATAAGTATTTAGATTTAGATTATTTTTTGGACATAAAAATATTAGCTGTTGATGAATGAATGAATTAATGAATGATATGTGTATGAATTTGTGTTTACATTCGCCATCATTAGATTTGATGAAAAATTCAGCTAGTCTATGTGTGATAAATTATAATTGAAAAGTGATCGATCATCCAGCTAGTAATTATAAGGTTTATATATAAAAAAAAATAAATAAATCAATACAAGTTATTACAAATGACAACTTGATTCGAAAGAAAAAAAAATTCCCGGTACCTAATCAAAATCGATCAACAGAATCATGAAAAAAAAGTCAATAAAAGAAATCTTATTTCAACAGAAAAATCAATCAGTATTTGAAATTTTAATCAGTGAATGAATAGAAAAAATCAGATAAAATTTGCAGTTGAACAGATTTTGTTGGAATTAAAAAAAAATTCTTTCGGTTAAACGGCAAACCGAAATTTTCAGGAATTGATTTATATTTTCGAATCATTCGTTTCTTTTTTTCGGGAAAAAAGAATCAAGTCTAAATTAGGTGGTCTCGAAAGTAAAAGAGAGAGAGCAAACAAATTGAAACATCTGAGCCAACCAATATCAATGATGATGATGAGGGCCATCATTATCATTATCAATGGAATTCATATAATTTACTCGATAGACAGAGAGACAAACGGACGTGAACAACAACAAATCATCATATCGAACCAAATACTGAAATTTACGAGTTTAGTAAATGGGGCAACACAAATGTTTCTGTTTCATCGGTTCGTTTTGTTCGAGTGAAGATGTTTGCCGTCTTTAAGAAAAACACACACACACATACACATACAAAGACAGGAAGGAAGAAACTACTAAGAGTGTATGAAAGTGTCTAGTGTTCTTCTTCTGAAGATACGATTGAGAAAAATGATTCAAATGGTAACCGATTCGTGTAACGGCTGGTGGTTTTTCTTATGTGTAAGTGTATGGTATTTGGTAGTTGAAAATGGAATCTTTCGGTAAAGGTTCATCGTCTTCATCGGTTCGATGAATGAAAAAAAAGAACCTTGTAAAGTCATAATAAAAAAAACCGAATTTTGAAAATAAAATAAAATAAGAATTCTAGAAATTCTAGAATAAAAAAAAGAAAAGAGATATATTGAACAGGAAAGAATCAAGAAAGAATATATCAAAAATTGAATCGTCTTTTTTTCTGATGGGAATGAGAAATGTAAAAAAAAAGAATCACTTCCAATCGAAGAATCAAATGGCTGGAAAATGATTCAAATGAACGAACAGCAGGCATCAATCGAGCAGCAGATGTGCCAAATGGTGCCCAAACCAAAGAAAAAAAAATCCAAGTCTTGTTTATATGGAAAGGAGAAGAAAAAAAATTTAGAAATACCCGAAATACATACACGTTTGGCCATCAAACTAAACGGCAATCGCATCAATGATATATACGTGAGTTTTGGTATGTGTGTGTGTGTGTGTCTGTTTGTTGTGTGTTGCATGTGTGTGTGTGTGTGTGGACCCGAGAGATTCTTAGTATTTTACGCGAAGAAAAAATGTGTATGTACAAACTGTACAATCGTCATCATCATTAGTAACGATTTTCTTCGGGATTCAGGATTTTTTTTATTTCAAAGTTCGATCTCTCGGCAAATACGAAGTAAAAAAAAAAGAAAAATAAAATAAAATACTGTTTTCAATGTCCATTGAGTAGAAAATTATTATCAGAGAAAACGTACATATACATCTAGTGATGGATAGTTTTTTTTATATATCTTCCGACTACTATATAACGACTATTGGAACAATATTTGACAAGTTTTCAATTGTCTCCTGTGGCTATTTGTTATTATCATTATTATATGAGACTTATAATGACAATAAACATTAGAAATCTTTATGGAAAAGACGAAAAGGGGTTGTGGCCAGAAAAATGTTCTTGTTTTTGTTTTTGGTCCAGATTTCGTGCTTGATTTTTCGATTAAATATTCCAAAAGTGTTTTTCTTGTTTCTCGAATGACGAAGAAAAAAGAAAACAAACAATTTCAACATGCCTTCAAGGATTTGTATCATTTGAGAATGTATGTGTACCAACAACAACAACAATAACAAAAATAACCATTGAATGAATCATTCAACATTGGAGAAATATTCATTCAAGAATTCAATGTGTTAGAACATGACATTCTTATCATTTTGTATATACAATGAAAGAAAAAAAATGAATGTTTGTTCAACAACAAAAATAAAAAAAAACCGAAATTCAACCAAAATAAAATAAATGAATGAATGACCAACGGACCAAAAAAAAAACTATCGAAAAGGAATCATAAATTCAACAATTCATACCAACACACACACACACACACATAAATACTGGATGCAATAATCGTATTTAAGATCGTTTCACGTGACTAGAATTTTATATTCCATAAAATGGAAATTGAAAGCATATTATACTAGGTACATATACTATATATACTACTAATATATGGAACATCCAAGAATATGAATTCACCTTTTTTTCTCATTTTTTTCAAATATGAAATGTTAACAAAAATAAAATAATAATAATAAATAGTTATCATATTCTATATATTTATCCAGAATATATTCAGTTAAAGAATTTCTGTGAAATTTCGGTTATTGAGACTTTTTTTCATTCATTCATTCATTAAAATTTTAAAATTCGCAAAGTCTTTGTTGTTGTTTTATCAAAATCATCATCATCGTCGCCGTTGTCAACGGTGACAGTAACAATAACAAAAAAAAATAAAAGGAAATCATTGAAAATGTCTAAAAGTATCTTTTAAAGTGAAAAGTTTTTGAAAAGCTGATTGTTGTTGTTTGGATTCTCAAAGACAAAAAAAAACTATTAACGACATATATGAGGTTTGATTCGTAAAGTTATGAAAATTATGATCCACAAAAATACAGTGCAAGTGAAGTTTTTTTTTGTCGTTATTGTTTGTTTAGTCGAAATAAAGAGAGGAAAAAATTAAAAAAAAAATTGGAAAAAAATGCAAGAGTTTTGATATATTGTACTTGGATAGTCGCAAATGGAGAAATGAACTTTTTTTGGACGTTGAATCTGAGTGATATGTTTTACCCAAGGTTGGTTAGTTTGAAAATGAATTTTTTTTTCTTGATTCCATACTGATTATTCAGCATTGAATAAATGCACACTTCTAGCAACGACAATAGAAAAAAAAAATTCCTGCCAATGTCAATAAGTTGCAAATTATCAAGTTGGTTTCAGATTTCATCGATCATTAGTTAGTCAATAAACCAAAAATAAAAAAAAAACCAAAACAAATTACTCGACAAAAGAAAAGAAAAAACCAAAAAATTTTCGTGTGCAACAAATCATTTATATACACACACACAAACTAGATCACGCAATATTGTTTGATGACATGTGGTGGTGACAAAAAATAGTCTCTATTTTTTTTACAGGTAAATTTTTTTTCTTCAAATTCGGAATCATTTACACACACACACATACAAATCCAATTGATTAAAACACTATCCATTTGCACATAAAATGAGATCCAATAAATGTAAATTTGTGTAGCCACATTTACACACATATTTACTATAGAATTTGTCAGTTAGACAACTAGGTTTTTGAAAATGAAAAAAAATTGCTAGTGGTGCAAAATTCGTCATAGAAGCATGTAATAACCGTAATATAACCGGCAGGCGGCCATTTGACTACGCAAGACAATGACCAGAAAATAAAATATCCACAATATATTCGATTCAGGTTAGTACAAGTGCCGATAAAAAAGATTCTCAGAAAACAGTTAGACTTGTTCAGTGAATGATCGAATCATCAACAACAGCAACAAACAAAATTGATATTCAAATTCTGATTGTGAACATTTCTACAACAGACGTGTTTTTCACCGAAAATTCATTTAATTCAATCGTTTATCAGCCCTAAAATATTCATATTTAAAATTTCTGCCATTTTATTCTCAACGTGTATTTGAGTGTATGGACACAAGAAAAAAAATACGACAATTTCTTGATTCTGCACGCAATTTTACCTTTTTCGTGTCCATGCATTTTGTAAAAGTTTAAGTGATTCACACACACACACACACACACATCTAATTGAAAATTCTGATCACATCGACATAAAGGATACTTGAAAAAAAAATTTAACAAAAAAAAACATAACGATAGTCTGCAACGTTTAACATTTGACTCTTGTTGTTATTGTTGTTTTCTAAACAATTTATTTTTCAAAAAAAAAAAATTTGCATACTAAAAATGAATGAATATCAATAAGTTTATTGATCGAATCAGATCGCACAAAAAACGAAACCACAACAATAATAAATCAAAACAGAAATGATGAAAAAGCTACGAAAACGTTTAGTGAATGATGAACCAATCTGTCGAATGTTATTGTCATCTTCATCATCATTTTCTATTGTAATTTTAATGATCATCATCATCATCAATGTAATATTTCATCATGAACAAGGTATAATTTGAAATTTTTCACTTTTTCTCTTATTAAATCAACTCTAGAATAAAGATCAAAACAAAAATAGAAGAATTTGATAATTTTTTTTTTTTTTTTTTTGAAACTAAACAAAGTAATCCCTTTCAGATGACTTTTTTATATTTTTGACAAAGAAAAAAAAACAGAATTTGATACGAATTACGAAGCAAAAGTTCAACATACTACACTATTCTATAGAATCGAATTGAAATGAATTACATTGATATGATGATGATGATGAAACTAATTCAAAAGAATCACATTAATATTATTAGCGATATAGTGGAAATGTTAATCCCATATAGACATGAGAAACAGCGATAAGAATAAATTTTTTTTTTTTGAAACCAAAAATGTCGAGAATGGATCAAATGAAACAGAAATGTTGATCCCAAAAATGTCATCATCATCATCATATAATATGACCAACAACAACAACAATAAAAACAACAAAACACAACTCTGAATCTGAATCTGAATCATCAACAGTGTTTTTTTTTTTGAAAATCGAAATCCAAGAATCCAAATGAACGATTATCAAAATGGATATTTACACAATATCACGATTCTGTTTTCAATACAATATACAAGTAAATAAATAATAAACCAAAAAAAATAAATAAATAAAACGACGAAAAAAATGATGTGGCGATGATTAATAACAATTTAATTAGAGAATCCTATTTCATGAATCCCGTTTTTTTGCCTTTCCCGCACAGGAAAGCTAGCGAAGAAATTCAAAGAAGAATATAAATGAAATTTATTTTGGCAAATTTTAAGCACAGGCTATAATTGGCTAAACTTATAACTATAAGGTTCTCAACATCTTAACTAATATTAATTGTTTTTTTTCTCATTTTCTTTCTGCAAAAGAAAAAAAGAAAGAAATTCGACTTGATTTTAGTCAAATTCCTCCTTTTCGTTATTTTTTTTGCTGGTTTGTCATTTGGGTTTTGTGTTTAAGGTTTTTTAGTACATGCATTTCAAACGTATACGTACATTAATTCATTTTACCACTAAAATCACTTTTTCAAAAAAAAAATAATCTAAACTAAATAAAAAAAAACTGCAAAAAAAAGTTAAACTTAAGACTTTATCATCATGATTACCATCATCATTATTATGACTAAATCATTAGAATAGAAGACAACGACATTGCTGATAATAAAAAAAAAAGAAAAAAATTCGTTTGTCATTAGTTTGCATGTTGTTATTCTATGCAGCTAATTTGTTATTTGAGCATCATGATGATGGTGATGGCGGTGGTCGTTGTCGTTGTCGTTGTCGTCGTCGTCGTATACCACCAATTCCAATGGGATGAAAATTAATGATGAAATTTTTTAAATTTTTTTTTTTACTTTTTTTCCCATATTAATAATGAGAAGATGATCACAAAGTTAATGTTGCAATATTTTCTTTTTCTTGTATATTTTGTTTTGGACTTTAGTTTTTTTGACATTTCATTTTTTTTTTTTTTTTGAAAATGAATCAGAACCTATAGTTATAATGAACTCTAATTTTGTTTTTGATTTTTTCATTTAGCTCAAGCAACATCATCACATTCATCATCATCATCATCGTTGTTATTATCAAGTAAAAATCAATTAGAAAAACGTGGACCAGAATTTTTGGTTGAACCACCTAATTTGGTGATATTTTTAAATGATACTGGCAGTATTCTAACCTGTAGTGCCAAAGGTGAATTGTTTTTATTAGACACAATTGATGATTAACTGAAAAATTTTTATTAGGAATACCAGCACCAACAATCACATGGACAAGAGCCGATGGAACACCATTAATACAGATAAATGGATTACGACAAATACGTAAAGATTTACTTACAACACAGCTTGTATATTTGCCATTTTCAGCATCATCATATAGACAGGATGTTCATTCAGGTATCGTACGTTGTGTGGCCACCAATCAAATTGGATCCATTCAAAGTCAAGATGTACATATTCGTGCCAGTAAGTGTTAAGCAAAAATTTTTTCATTTCTTTCGTTTTTTTTATGCAAATTTTTTTTTGATAATAATAACAATTTAAAATGGCAATTATGTGTGTTTGCATGAAAAACGATGTAAATGTCAGTAGATGTAAAAAATGTGTATATAGCAGAGAAAATTTGAAACAAATTTTTTTTTATATAATTCATTTATCTTGTAATATGGAATTTACCATTCAAACAAAAAAAAATGGCCATACAATCTGTTGGTTATTCGGTTTCTTCTGGAAACGTACAAACGTAAATTGAATATAACTACGATAGAAAACGTACCGGAAATTCAAAAATCAAGATTATTATTGATTCTGTGATCAAATTATTATAAATCTATCTTTGTATGATTGATTAGAATAAAATTCAATCAAGTACAAAACCTAACTGATAAAGCGAATAGAAAATCTTTATTTTTTGCTTCACGTTCTATCAAATCATATTGGCCATTGGCAAATGAAAAACGAATCGAAAATGAAAACATTCTTACATTAACACTTTATTGCCTCTAATTCATTTCTATTTACGAATTCCTCATTTTGATTGGAAATTCAATCAATGTTCAATATATATTATATAGAATAGTGAGAAATGTATAACTTATTGTTCGATATTCAAATAGCCAATCATTATTATTATTATTATCATGATCACGAATTGGCCAACGGGCCAAAAGAATTATTATATGAATTCTTTTCCAACAACAACTAGAGAAAATGAATGAATGAATATAATTGAAGTTTTATTCTATGATATATCAAATGGCCCAAAAATAGCCAAATAAATCCTAGCTAGAGATTTTTGAATGACAGGCTAGAAAAAATTCATTAATATATATGAAATATACGAAAGGAACAAGAAAATTAGAATGTAGAAATTATTATTATTATTATTATTCTCAATAATAACAATTATCATTTCGGAAAAAAGTTTCAATGAACATACATTAACATGGTGGCTCTCTGGTGTTCTTTAAATTTACAAAATGTATAGTTTACGAATCTGAGAATATATCAAATAAGAATATGTCCGATCAGAGGTTTTTTCTTGGTTTGAAATGAATGATTTTTCGTTAAAATGAGGAGGTGGAGTCATTACGAATGATGATAATGATGATCAGTATTTTTTTTTTTTTTGAATCATTCAACCACAGTTATTGTGTGTGTGTGTATGTGGATCTATTGAGTTGTTATAAAAACTTTTTTTCTCCCTCGTAATTCTTTTAATTCCACAATTTGACATGTCAATGAGACGATGAGAGAGATGGCACCAAATTGGAAATTTCCAATTTTTTTTTGGGTGGTACGTTGTATGCAAACCAGTGTACTCTTTTCAGTCATCGTTAGTCAGATTCTAGTAATAACGTAAAGTCAAAAAAAAATGATAGAAAAAAAAAATATTTGTCAATCTCATCCATCTTCTTAAAGGTTGCAAATCGATCGATCTATGAATATTTTTTTTGTCGTTGTTTTTTTTTTTTTTTTTTTGGTTGGGTTCGACCAGAAATAAAAAAATATTTTGGTTTGCGGATACATCAAAGAACAACATGCAGAAAAAAACTTTTTTTTATTTGTTTCAAAGAAATCAATTCATGAATGTCAACTATTTTTTTTTCAAAGAGATGAGATATTTTTTTTGTTTTTTTTGTTGTTTTGTTTTATTTGACCTATCCGAATAACGCAAAAAATTGAATGCATGCATGCATTTGTGTGTGATGTGTGTGTGTGTATGTTTTGCCATTGCGTTTGACTTTACGATTTTCCATAAATTTTTTTTCTACCCCTCTATGAACGATCGACCGTCATCATCATCATCAGAATGTTTTGTGCTAAACTGAAAAAAAAGAAGAGAAAATTCATTCCGAACATTGAATGACAGCTTTTTTCCAAAAAAAAACCAGAAAATAGAAAAAAAAACTTGACAGTGTCATGTTGAGGCCATAGGCACACACATCTTCATACGCTTCTTTTTTTTGACTATCACTTAACCATCATCATCATCATCATCATCATCGTACTTTCGAATGGACACTTTGACGGGTAATGGCATTTTCGATGTGTTTGAACACGAGAGTAAAAGAGGCCAAAAAAAAAAGATAAGAACCAAATGGATGGATGGTTGGATCGAACATTGATTGAGCTAGAGAGTGAGAGAGAGAATAGAAAAAACAACTAGAAAAATCATTCACAAATCATTGTGAATCATTCTTTCTACCGTGTGTGTGTGTGTGTGTGTGTAGCTATTGAATGAAGAATCGAAAAGCTTTTTTGAAACAATTTTTTTTCCCAAATGACAACAAATTTAATTAGTTGACACTTTTTTGTGTGTTTCGTTGAAATTTTTTTGTTGTTGTTGTTGTTGATTAGATATTTCAATTTTTGTTGATCTCAGAAACTTAAATGATAACATTCGTTTTGTGCACAACAAATGACCAACTATAGATAGATATTTCTATTTGTATATAAGCCATTTATAATAATGATAATAATAATTCCAAATCCCATACAGTAAAAAAAAGTCACAAACATTCAAAGAACCTTTTTTTTCGTTTAGTTGTTAGTATAATAGTAATTATAATAATCCAGGATCATCATATATACATTGACGACAACATTAGAAAGAATCATACATCCAGATTCGAATATTATTATTGCTACTGCAAAATTTTCTTCTTCTTCAATATATATATAAAAATCTATAATCATTAATTTTCGATTGCCAAAAACTCTACTACTAATAAAAAAAAACACCATATATATTCGACTACCATAATGGCCGTTACTTTTTTGATATTCAAGTATATTTTACCGTTTAAGTTTATCCATTTTTTTCTGGATGTTTATAATCCACACACACACACACACACATACGATATCTACATTATAGTAAACAACAACAACAACAACATACTATAGATAAAGAATTATGAACTTTCCCCTGTATTATATACAATATATAAAATATAATAATCGAAATAGAAATACTACATCAATATCAATGAACGATTTTTTTTGTTCGGGTCTTGAAGGCTTGATATATACACAGACCACCAAAAAAAAACAACAATATATAGGATTTCTTTTTTATGGATGAGAAATGATCATCATCATCAATTTTGTTACTATCGAGAGAAAAAAAATCTAGTGAAAAGTCCGGAATTGTATATTTGTAAGCAATGAAAGAGAAATCCCGAATAACACAAAAATGGTCTATAGATGATGATGATGATGATGGTGGTGTTCTGAAGATCGTTATTATTAGGGCAATTAAATGTGTATATGACGGTCAAGTGTTATTATTATTACTATTATCCAAGATCGGTTATTATTATTATTTTCATTATTACCGTAATCATCAGTATCATGAGGACAAAAAAAGCCGTATTTGTGTCTTCTCTATTTTTTTCAGTAAATTTATGTGTGTGTGTGTGTATATGTAATCAATGATTATCAGATGATCAAATGATCAGACATGTTGTGAATAAGAAAAGAAAAACCAGAAAAAATATTGCGGTGGAATCGGAAAAAAAATTCATAAACTAACGAAAATATAAAATTGAATGAAATCTCTGAATGATCTAAACAATAACGACAATAATGATAATATAATTAGAAGAAAAAATGCCATCATCGAATGAAAAATTACGGATAAGAAAATATGGAATCAAAATGGCAAAAAAAAATGGACCTACTGACAAGATTCAATTCTTTCGTTTCATGAAAGACGACGTACACATACGCACATCATAATAATGAATCGTCAGTCATTCGAAAGAGAAGAGATGAAAAAAAAGTCAGCATGAAATCTAAAAAATTCTATAAAAGTCATGTCAAATCAACAAACCAGCCAACCGACCAGGCGACTATGAGAAATATACTACAGTTATAAATGGATCGTTTGGTTGAATGGACTCCGATGAAATCGTCAAACAAAAAAGACTAAGAAAAAAAATATAAACGAATTCAATCCAATCGAATTGAATCGTACCCAACCGAATGAATGAATCAAATGGAAATCACAAATAAATGGACAAATAAACAAAAATGGAATCGACTTATTGAAGTGGTGATTCAATGATGATGAAATGATGAAGATGGTGACGGTGGGAAAAAAATAGGTATCGATAGCAAAGAAAAAGGCACACTTTATTTACAGTGGCACAACAGAAATCAAATGAAGCGTTAAATTTCGAATATTTTTTTCATTTCGAAGAAAACTGATGGCCACATGGAAATCGAACCATAATTTTCAGCATCATCTCTTCATCATCACCATCGTCGTTTGGACATATGGCTTTTTTTGCTTTTATGCCGAAAAAAATAGGGAATCATTATATTTTTCACTTTTGGAATATTAACCAGTACATAATAAAAATATATGAGCAGCTTGAGATCAGTGAATGAATTCTCTTGCATACAATTTAGCGATAGAATTTGAGAAAAGCAAAAGATTTTCCTGGTTGACTGGATTTTCAATATTTTTCCATTTGATTCTTTTTTTTCATATTCTACTCTACTGGTGGATTCCAATTTGAGTAGAAAAAAAAATAATATCAAAAAGCAATCAACCAACAACTTATCAGCCAATCGTCGATAACAACAACAAGAATAGAGGCAAAAAAAATATGATTTTAAAAATATTTTCTCGCTTTGTTCGTTAGAAAGAAAAAAAAACAATGCATGACTTGAAATTGTTGAAAATTTAGTTCATAAGAATGAAATTAAAACAAAAATAAAAAAGAGAATAAAAGAAAAAATAGGTAAAGTCGTTAGTAAATATTTTTTCTTTTGTTTGTTTCATAATAGGCGTTCGACAGCCATATGAAATTCAAGTTTATGATGATTTCGCCATTGAAGGAAATACTGGAGTAAGTGTTTATAAATTTTAATCGATCTCTAATTCTGAACATTTTTCATCTTTTTTTTTGTGCAAACAAGATTCTTCGATGTCATATACCAAGCTTTGCACGCGAATACGTTCATGTAACAAATTGGTTACGTTATGGCGATGATGATCATCCGATAACTTCGGATTTAATTAAAGGTGAGCGATTTAAATTCAATTTATTTAATAATGCAAAAACATTTGATTGATTTGTCTGAAATAATATGAAAGAATTTGGTAAATAACAGAATCAATTTTCTTGGTTTTATTCAGACACAAATGATGGACAATCAATTTTTGTTGTTGTAAATAGTATTGACAAACACACAAGCACAGAAACACAGAAAATCGATCCAAAAAAAACCTTTCAGATTTTTTTTTTGTGTTGAACAACACTGAAAGAGATGAGATCCATCACTATATACGATGTTTTCTCAAACAAACCACAATGAATGTCTCTAGAGAGAAAAAAAGAATCTGGTTTTGTCTTGTACCAGGTTTCCAAGATATTTAGATTTTGCAGAAAACTTTTTTTTCACTCATATACACTAGAAAATAATGAAAACTATTCATTTCGAAATAATTGAAAAAATCAATCAATGAATCAATATGTTGGTAGGTGGACGTTACAGTGTTATGCCCAATGGCGAGCTTCATGTACATAGAATCTACAATGATGATGGCATCGATGATGAAAATGATGATGATGATGATGATATGAAAAAAGATCGACATCATCATAGTCATAAACGGAAGAAAAAAATGATGTTCCGGTGTCAAACAAAACACACTTTGAGTGGAATGATTAAATTAAGTGCCAATTATGTACGACTGATTGTCACAAAACCACAGACAAAAATGCCGCCAAAAATTATGGCCAATAGTCCTGGTAGACAAAAAATCATAGCTAATGTTGGTCAAACAATCGAGTTGCCTTGTGTGGCCCAAGCACAACCTTGGCCATTATTTACATGGTATCGTGCCACACCAACCTCAAACGATTTCCAGTCTTCCCATCATAGTTTACTATCGTCGGTAATCGCTGTAAACAGATTACAACGGCTCCAGGTATGGAAATTTCAAGTTCCACCAAACGACAAATCAATTGTTATCAATGACAAGAATGAATTGCTCAACGGAGATCAGTACATAACACCATATCGCCTTAGTCGTGCTGGTCGATTCGTTCAAGTGGATAGTTCGCTTTTCATTCGTGATGCAACCGTTGCCGATTCTGGTCTTTACGTCTGTGTTGCCAACAATTCACTGGGCGAAGATCGCATCGAAATGGAATTGGTTGTCAAGGCTCCGTTGAGTGTAACCATGATTCCATCACACATATTAGCTTCCGATGGCGACACTGTCACATTCAATTGCACGATAACCGGAGGCTCGCCTATTCAACAAATTCATTGGCGTAGGAATGCCCGGCCATTAATGGTGGCTCAAGCAACAACAACGAGTGCTCGTCAACATCCTAACCATCGTGTGCATTTATTGCACCAGGATCGAATGCTTCAGATCCGTCAAGTTCGTCGTGAAGACCGTGGCATGTTTGTGAGTATTTCAAAAAACGTAAAACAACATCTAATTTATGTTTACGTTTTATTCTCTAGCAATGCATCGTCAGCAATGAATTTGAATCGGTTCAAGCCAGTGGTGAGTTGGCATTGGCTGATGATCCTCCAACGTTCATCACGGTTTTCACGATCACGGAACCACTGCGCCCTGGTAAATCTTTCTCGATCAAATGTTCAGCTACGGGAACACCTTTGCCGCAGATTGTCTGGACGCTTGATGGTGCTCCATTGGTCGAAAATGGACGAATTCGAGTTGGTGATTACGTTAATGGCGACGGTATTGTCAACAGCTTCGTCAACATAAGTTCTCTTCGTGCAGAAGATGGTGGCATGTAAGTTTTATTGGTTCTGTAATATGCAAATATCCACTTTGCTTGTTTAGATATTCGTGCACAGCATCCAACGACGTCCACTCGATTAGTCACTCTGGTCGCATTAACGTCTACGGACCGGCATTCGTACGTCAAATGAAAAACCTGACTGTCATTTCCGGTCACACAGTCCATCTGCATTGTCCGGCGGCTGGTTATCCACTTGAATCGATTGTCTGGTTCAAAAAGTCGTCGTCTAGTGATCAAGGTAACCGTTTGCCACAGAACCATCGCCATAAGTCGCTGCTGAATGGCACGCTGGTCATCGAAAAAATCGAACGTAACACGGATGAAGGAGCTTACCGTTGTGTGGTGACTGGGCCCAACGGCTCCAGTTCGGCCAGTGCTGAGCTGTTCATTCGAATTCTGGTTGCACCCGTCATCAGCCCTTTCAGTCCACCACCCAATCTTCGAGAAGGCATGCGAGTAATGCTTACCTGTTCGGTAGTCGAGGGGGATTCTCCAGTGCTAATCCACTTCCTGAAGGATGGTGAGCCTATCCACGACACCCAAAGCAGAAGTGACTCACGCAGAATCAAGTTGGATGTAACCAACGAATTTTCGGCCACCTTGTTCATATCTTCAGTGGTTGCTGAAGACTCTGGAAACTATACCTGCATCGCATCCAACATGGCAGCTGTCACAACATACTCGATTGTCGTCAAAGTCAACGGTAACTACATTTTTAGAAGCTGAATCTGAATGCGTTACTTATTTTTTTATCGGTAGTGCCTCCCAAATGGAAAATTCCGCCTACTGATACCGAAGCCATTGAAGGCCAAAATGTGGTCATTGATTGTTCGGCCAGCGGTGAGCCTCGAATCTGGTGGGAACGGGCTCATGACAAATCCCAGAGCTTAGCATCCTTTTCCGGCCTATCTTCGTCGTCGATAAGTCCAACCAACGGAGAACAAGCGACTATCGTTCATTACTTCCGCACTGTGGTCAGCAACTCTCACATGCATACCCTGGAAAATGGTAGTCTCATGATTCGTGACGTGACTGAAGAAGATTCCGGCGTCTATCTCTGTCAAGCCAACAATGGCGTAGGCTCGGGATTGAGCAAAGTTATCACACTCAAAGTCCATGGTAAGATTTGACTAGGCAACCACAGTCACTTATCGTCTCATTCTCACAGTGCCTGCACACTTCAAAAGTAAATTCTCGGCTCACACCGTTCAGAGAGGAGATTCTACAGAATTCTCTTGCGATGCCTATGGCGAATTGCCCGTTTCGATGCAAGTTGCCAAGGACAGAATGCCACTCGACTTTGGCTCTGTGTTTGATCGGTTATCATCGGATCCGTCGCTTGAACAGCAGACACTGCACACAGATAATCGATATCAATTGCTGAAACGAGTTACAGGTCAGTCGGATAGAGCAATCACTTCATACATTGTCCGTATCACAAACGTCGATCGCCGTGATTCTTCACTGTTCACGTGCTTGGCCACCAATAATTTCGGCAAGGATGAATACAACTTTCAACTGATAGTCCAAGGTAACTTTGACTAGAATCTAGATTCTAGAATAACCTTCCATTATTTTGATTTATCCAAATTTAGAACCACCTGGAAAGCCGGAAAACGTGCACGTGTTGGAACTAGACAGTCGGTCTGCTGTTATTGCTTGGTCCCAGCCATATTCTGGAAACAGCCCGGTCATTGCATTTCATGCAGAGTATCGCCAATGGTTGGAAACATTGCCCTCATGGCATCATTTGGATGCAACAGCCGAACTACAGCAGCAGATTATAAACGAACAAAATGGTAAACTACACCAGCCATCATCGAAGACGCCAGGCACAATATTCCGTCAAACTTTGGTGGGAACAGAATCGTCAATCAGTCTTCGTTCTCTCAAGCCAATGACCACCTATGAAGTTCGAATTCAAGCCGAAAACAAATTGGGTTTTGGTCCATTTCAGATGCCACCACTTAAGATCACGACTAAAGAAGAAGGTTAGGATACACTAATTCGATATTGGGATATGCTGATGATTTTATGCTTTTTCTAGCGCCATCTGGTCCTCCGTTAAACATTCATGTGTATCCATCAAGTGCACATTCGCTACAGGTTACATTCCAACCGCCTCGGGTTGATCATCAAAATGGTCAGATTCTGGGCTACTATGTCGGCTACAAAGCGGTCGATCTGGATGAACACTTCATGTTTAAGAAAGTTGTTGAGGAAAAATCCTTACAGCCTTCGACTCAAAGCAAAGAGGTGAAGATTACTGATCTTCGCCGCGCGACAAAGTATTTGGTCATCGTCCAGGCTTTCAATAGGTTTGAATTTCAATGATTTTTGGTTTGAAACTCATGCTTTATCGTTTCAGAATCGGTCCTGGACCACAATCAGAGGAGATCATCGGTGAGACTCTTGTGAACGATCCTCCGCGAGCACCCATTTTGACATCGGTCAACGTCAACTACGATTCAGTTGAGCTTAGCTGGTCGATAGAAACAACCGACGATTCGTACGCTGCAGAGCAGCAAACATCCAACTCGAACGTACCAGAAATTACCGGTTACTTCCTGTATGCGAAGTCTTCCCAATCTGGAGAGTGGGAAGAGCGACAAGTTGATTCGCAACAGAATTCATACACGTTCACGAATCTATTGTGTGGCACACAATATCAGTTCTATGTTATTGCCTACAATAACGTAGGTAAAGGCGATCCTAGTCAGGCGATTGCTGTTAGAACCAAAGGATCTGGTAAGTTTTGCAAAAGTGGTTCAAATATTGACGATTTTTTTCAGTACCGATAGCGCCTAAAAATTGGAATTCTTTCATTACGGTCAACTCAACCGTAGCAATGATTCGTCTGGATGCCTGGCTCGTGAACGGATGTGAGATCAAATACTTTGTGCTCAAGTATCGACCGAGAATTGATTCCGATTGGCTTGTCGATTCATCGAAAATCTCACCTCGAGAACAACGTTTCGTTGAATTAGTGGATTTGCGACCAGCAACATGGTATCTGCTTAACATGGCTGCTTTGACAGACATGGGAACCACTGAGGAAACCTACATGTTCGCTACATTGACCATGAATGGTGAAACGATTCCACCAATAGAAACTATTTCACGCACATTAAAATCGGCCAATTCTATATCGGCATCTTCAGGCTCTATGGATCCAGGCGGTGGAGCGAATACGCTTAGTTCAATGCAATCATTGACCATTGTCATACCGGCAACTTGTTCTGTGATAGTTCTTACTGTGATCATTCTAGTCGCCTGTTTTGTAACAGGAACCAAACACCAACGTTCATCTCTTCAGCATCAATTTGAACAACAGCAACAACAACAACAACAATATGACGATACACTACATGCAACTATGGGCAGTAATAGCGGTGGATTCACATCTACACATCCAAGCATTAACGGGACACCTTTACGTCATCATTCAGATCAATATTGTACTCCATATAGTACGACAAATCTATCACAAAGTGAACCACGATATTGCCTTACGGCGACAAATGTACAACAACAATTGCCATCATATGGGTTCTGTGTGTCCAATGAAAGCGTCTACGAACTACCCACTGTTATGCCATCAAATAAATTTGAATTGGTATCAACAACGACAGCCGCAACATCGGGCAATGAGATAGAATTGTTTAATCAGAATTCAGCACAAACTATGAACTATGCTACTCTCAAAAAACGAAATATTGTCCAAAATGAACAAATTATAAGTGATGTTGACGATGAAGATAATGGACCATCATTCAAAGGAAAATCAACGGTGACGGCGATGATGACAACGTGTTTGGATTCAAAATTGATCTGTGATAATGATAATAGCAATAACAATAACAACAATCAAATTGCGATAAAATCACAACAGAAACTACCACAATCATATAATCATCATCATGGTATACTTCAAGCAAATAATGCAGCCACGAAAAATATTCTATCGCCAATGATATGGCTATTGGTTGGCTGGTGGAAATTGAATCTGTTAATTTTCTAATCATCATCATCATTTATAATTTCCAAAAGCAATCGAACAAATTCTATAATGTCCATACTATGTATCACTGCCAAATAAAATCGAATAAAAGATATTTTGCTCGTTTTTTCACACTTATCCAATTCATTTCGATACAAAAATTAAATGAAAAATAGAGCCTTAAAAAAATAAATAAACAAATAATGAGTCGAAACCGATAGAATGAGATTCATGGCAAAATAAAGATTAACCATGCAATTGATGTTGACATTTCGATTTAGCTGATTTTCGAGCTGATCATTTAGCTGGACAAAGAAAAATTGGTTTTATGTTGAACAACACAGTTTAATTCTTTAATTAGGAAAATTTCTTCAAATTAAAATTAATCAATTTTCGTTCAGAAAAAAATGAAAACAAAAGGTATTCGTTCAGTAAAAAAAAAATTCAACTAAAAATATAATAATCATCACTAGCCAGTGGTGCATTTGGCATGGTTGCCGGCGATGATGATCCATTGGCTGAACGATCCAGTGGTAAACGAAGATCCTGTAGTAGATCGA
Organism: Dermatophagoides farinae; assembly: GCF_024713945.1. Classification (NCBI taxonomy): domain Eukaryota; kingdom Metazoa; phylum Arthropoda; class Arachnida; order Sarcoptiformes; family Pyroglyphidae; genus Dermatophagoides; species Dermatophagoides farinae. The sequence goes on along the minus strand of NC_134679.1, from coordinate 3,389,320 downwards.
AATCTTCATCAACGATAGCTTCACCATTAGCTGGTGATAGTTGATTACGATTACGAATGTTTGATGGCTGTGATTCCTCACTATTACGATTTCTTGTTTGATGATCACCAATAATCGATAAGTGCTCTCGAGTTGATGAAGCATATAACAACTTTTCATTATCATCGTATATGAGCCATGACCAAATGTTAGCCGCATGTATGAGGATATTTTTCAAATTCGTGGTCAATTGAAGCGTATTGAAATGCTGCATTATTAAATTCAAAGTTAAAAAATCATAAGAATTTTTAAGCTTGGTCAAAATCACTAACCTTCAATATTTCTGTAGCATCAAAGCGTTGGACCATGATTAAGTCACGTTCACGACGAATGATAGCTAAACATATGCATAACACATATAATTCAGTGTCTGAAAGTCGTCTAGATCCATCGCTATAAGTGGTCGTCATGGATTCTTGCGATTCTGTACTATCGATTGACTCTGACTTTTCATCGACAATTTTGCATTGTTCGTCAATTTTTATAGCTAAATCTGATGCTGCTTTGGCTATACAATCACCTTCAATATTACTATCATCTTCGACTTGCAGATTTACAACATTTGTTTGGGATGTCGATGGCTCTTGATCGTCTGATTTCGATGTCTCTTCGGATAAGGATTGTTGTTGTTGTCGACGTAAATTTTTGAAATATTTTTTTATCGATGAACAAGTCCATATTGATTCCCATAATAATAAAACTTCTTGATAATCATCAGAATTAGATTTCATGAATTCTCGTTTAAATTGACACACAATCCAACGGAATGCAAAATAACAATTGACTGAGTCATTATTAGCTGAAAAAATATAAGTAATATGCAAACAATTCATCAAACATTCAAACAATAATCATACCGAGGTATTGGGCAAAAATTGGATCTGTCAATTCAATCAATTTCCACAGCATTTCCAATTGATGTTTGATTGTCAATTGTGACATTTCAAAATTATTGTTCTACAGATTAACATTACTAATTATCACTAAATAAAGTCAGAATTTTCTATAACTCACAGTGAATTCCATGGTCTGAACGAAAAACCAGAATGCTTTACAGGTATCACCTTCGGCCACATATAGTAATGGTGAGACCAAATCTGACATTCCTTGCACGTACCCAGTATCAAAATCATACATCATATAAGTCAATAAAATTTCTTTCAATTTCTCCAAATTTTCATTGCGATCACCATGATAGAATGGATGAGTTCGATCACAACGAATCACATCACGTTCTGTGTGATGAAAGTCAATATATTCATCATATATCAATATATCAGGACATAACTATATGTAAAATACAATAATTACCAATTAATGATTTACGCTCTCGAAACAGCATGAATCGTTTTTCCTGTTCAGGCAAAATGGATTTCCACTGTGATCGATAACGCTCAAATAGTTTTTGTTTTGATGACCAATCAAATTGCTCACGACAATCGTCAACATCATTATCACCATCATAAAGTCCAAGTATATATGGCCAAAGTCGCAGACGAAGTTTCTCAGAAATTCCCTAATAGTTTCATGTCATGGAATAATAATATCAATTATAATTATTACCATTAATATTTCAGTTAATTTTATCAGTAAAATACATACACCATGAAATACACGTTGTCGAAGTGTTTCGATTGTCCAAGTTTTTACATCAAATTCTTCCGAATCCAAAGGCTCAAGACGAGTCTGTTGATGTGTACATTGAATTAATGGCAACACTGGTGGAGGTACCGGCATCTCGTCATCATCTTTACGAACGATACGTTCAGCAGTTCCTGGCGGACGTGGAACAGTAGGTGATGTCGAGAGCTGAATATTAACTGGACTGGCCAGATTGTTGAGTATATTATAGCCATGTGAATAGATTTGAGATGTGGGAACACGGACCAAATTGGTTACACGATTCAAAGTGTTCAACGATGCGTTCAATGGATCATGGAGAAAATCTCTGATGGGCAGAATGCCCGGTTTATGCATTGGTGGTGCATATGGATTGTGCGATGCATAATAATGAGGTCGAGATCTCGATGAATGTATATTGGATGTCATTTGTTCTGATTGGGTAGGATTAGATGAGCATGATGGTCTATTGCTAGTGGCTTCAAGATCGGCATCAACTGATGAAGTCGTAATGAATTCATGCATTTCATTCATCATTTGTCGTCCACTAGCCGGATTCGAGTTTTGATTGGAATTATTATCATCTTGGTTTACATCCAACACTAACGTATCGTGTACTTTTTGATAATATAAGGACATTTCTGTTGGCAATGTTGCAATTATATGATCATGCATATGACCTAAAGAATTTTTAATGGCTGAGCCCAGATAGTGGCGAAGTTCACCACTTAGATTATCTTGACGTTGTACTTTTTTTTCTTGCTTTTTTCGATGCGCTCGACGTTCTTTTTTTGTTAATGTTCGATAACGAATGTTTCTTGTATTAGATGATGATGATGATGATGTAGCAGCACTAGTGCTTGCTACTGGCAAATGAACATTTCTATTTGAAAGGCCTTGATTTTGTTGTTCACGATTGATTTCATCCAATGATTTCGGATCATATTTTTTCAACAAATGATTTATATGACGCAATTCACGAAGCTGTCGACGATCCAGATCCGAGCCCGCAAATGATGATGACTGCCTGGCCTGTTTTCGTTTATTGTCTATTTAATAAGAAAAAATTCCATCGAACAATGAAAAGTCAAAAAATAGAGCCAAAATCAATCTTTACGGGTAGATGATGATGACGGTGTATTGGATGATTGAGATGGTTCCATCAAAAATTGATTTTATTCAGGGGGTGGTTTTGTGCAAAAAATTGTCGCAATCAAAGTCAAAAACAACTTTCACGATTTTTCAGCTAAATTTTGTTACATGTATAACAACCAATAAAAATAAAAATGAATTGATTAATGAACAATCAATTAATCAGGTAAACAAAACAAAACAAAAAAACGCATACTTTTGAATCAAATCGGTGTGTCAATAAAAACTAAAACAGTAATAGAAAGGATCGAAAAAATGAAATGAAAACGAGTCTAAAAAGCAGAGAATAAAAAAAAACGATGAATGAGATAATTGCCATGAAAAAAAACATTAGATATGATTGAATTGAGTATTCAAATTTATAAAGCAAAATTAGAAACGATATCACATGATGACTCATTTAATTTTTATTTTTATTTTTCAAAAGCAATAGTTAAAGAAAACAAATAATAATAAATAAATATAATCAAGATAATTGGAGCTATTTTTTGCCTAATTGGTCATCATCAATATAGTAAAACGGATTCATGCTTACCACGAATTTTTTTCTCATCAACAATATGAAGTGTCAAATTTATTGTGTACAACAGTCAGAAGTAAATAATTATCGCCACAAATTATTTTCAATCAAATTCGATAATCAAAAATCAAAAAAAAAAAAAAAAATAATTAAAAAAACAAAGCAATAAATGCGGCGTAGTTTGTCATCATCATTACAATCGATCGGATATATCCAATCCAATGATGATGAGTAAATATACTTTGGGATGTTTTGATTCATTTAAGGGGAGAATTCTTGTATCACAATTTCAGCGATTTTTATGTTATATCACGTGATAAAAACTTGTTCCAAAGACCACGCCTTTTAAATAAAGTTAAAATATAGGATACAGTGTATCATTGTTTAACGAGAATCTGCTCGATATACAATAATGAATTTAGGATTGAAGGATCCAATCAAAACCGAGCGTTATCTGTATTTTGATCAATCTGCAGTTGTACTAGTTGAATGATGATCATCTATATATCGATATCACGCGAGACTGTGTAATATTTTAGCACCGAATGGTAAATTATAAAACCAACTAACCAACTCATTTATCGAATTCATTTTTTATAAATCATTTTGTAATTTATCATCATTTCTCATTGTTTACTATAAACTGATTCATTTTTAAATTCAACTAAATAGTCAAAGGAGATCCAATATAATAACCGGTATGTCGTGAATTTAAATCGGTATAGTGTCAAAAAAAGTGTATCAATTCGTATCATTAATAATTTACCTCCTATCAATCGTTCCGAAATCATTTTTGAAGGCGCGCATGTTGTGTTTGTAATCTACTCAATTTCGGGACAGATTTCTTAACTATTAACAGTTTAAGTTCCATGTCGATCATATATGGGCAATGGGTTTATAAAGTGTTAAAAAAATTGCATTCGTAAACATACCTCTACTCATATTTATGGATTCTGGTTTTTACTTACATGCTCATACTCTATAGAATGGATAGAAAAAAATATGGATTCTATATATTTAGAAAGAAAGAAAGAAAGTGAATAGAAAAGAAGTGGTTTTTTTTTCTCTGGGCTTATCTTGGCATGTTTATGTATGTGGCCTTTTTCCATATATTAGATAACGATAACCACCGGAAAATAGTTGTAGAGAAACAAATTCACTTTTTTGACATCTCGTACATTGCACACAGACACGAATACAATAATATTTAGTGATAAAATCATCAACTACCAATCGAATTCTCAACAATAATATTCATTGGATTCATTATTGAATCATTCAATAAAATTTGTGAAACTTGGTTTAAAAAATCACATCTGATATTATCATTGAAATTGAACAAAATATTCGAAAAATTTTCTATTGGGCCTGGAAAAAAATATATTACATATATAAAAGTTAAACTTGTGTTTATGACAACAATTTATTGGTAAGTCGTATTGTGTTTGTGTATGAAAAGAAAAAATTTTTGTCTAATGGATAAAATATTGATGTCTATTCATAGATTTTTGTTTATTAATGATAATTTCACTCTAGCATAACCAAATCGATTTGACAACAAACACACACACACACACGCACAATAAAAAACCAAATTTCTTTTCTTTATTCAAATTCGTTAATAATTCATTGAAAATTCAAATTTTTATTTTGAATTCAGTTTTTTTAACATTTCTCTTTCTTTATTTCTCCACATGACCGATTCGATATTTGGATTCAGTTTCATTATCAACAATGGACGCCAATAATCAAGATGCCAATAATAATCAACAAGATCAACAACAACAACAATCTCAGGATGAACATGATCAAGATGGACCATTGCCTAAAGGATGGGAAAAACGAGTATCACGATCCACTGGCCAGGCATATTATTTAAACATTTACACTAAAGAATCACAATGGGATCGACCTACACAAGAAGCCAATACAAAGGATAATGAAAAGATACGATGTTCGCATCTATTGGTCAAACATAATCAATCACGACGTCCTAGTTCATGGCGTGAAGAGCATATCACACGAACCAAAGAGGAAGCACTAGCATTGATTCAAGATTATCATGAAAAAATTTCAAACGGTGTGGCCACATTAGATGAACTTGCATCCGAACTATCTGATTGTTCATCAGCTAAACGTGGTGGTGATTTAGGATTTTTTGCTCGTGGTGCTATGCAAAAACCATTCGAAGAAGCTGCATTTGCTTTAAAAGTTGGTGAATTATCGCAGGTGGTTGAAACGGATTCTGGTGTTCATCTAATACTACGTACAGCTTAGAATTTTTTTCGTCAGCATTTTCTTTTTTGTGCTTGAGTGTGTGTGGGCCTTTTGAGTTTGCTGTGTAAAAAAAACTATTACATTTAATACATAATTACAGGTAGTAAAATGGTTCTGTTTTGTACTATAGGTAAAGTATCATATCGATTGTCAAATATTTCATTTTACATCTTGTAGAAATGATTTTATGTGTCACATTCAACGTGCATAAAAGTGTGTGTGTGTTCTCGAAGCTTAATTATTTCATTTTTTCAAATTGTCCAAATTGCTTATCAATTTAGCGAATTCACATTTTGTCAAATCGAAGCAATAATCATCACAAACTTGAATTTCATTCACGAATTTCTGTTTTTTTTTAAACATTCAAGACACACCCACACGCACCTGTTGAAACGCACATAACACCTTCAGAATTAAAAAAAAACTTTTCATCACGTTTTTACATAATTATATCAAAAAAAAAATGTATTTATTATTATATCACACATTTCAAACGTTTTAGCACATACACAAACATAAAGCATTGATAACAATTTCATCTCACATTTGATTCATATATATTGATTATCATCATTAAAGATTAAAATAATAATTTTTTCTTCATTCACAAGAATAATACAGTGAAAATAGAATTTCATATTGACGATCAACTATCATTCATTCGATTATCTTTGGCCAAACTATGTGCACACCAATTAAAACTGGTTTTCCAGGAATTTTTTAATGCTTCCATAAATTTTGTATTAAAATGGCCACGTGCTTCTTCTTCACTTTTATCCAACACTAATGTTTCACGTAAATATTGAAGATCATTCACCGATGATATTTCCGGTATTCCTGTCGATAACATCATGGCAAATAATGATATGAAAAATGAACCACGTCTTCGAATGATAATGAATGCCTCTTCACAATAGCTTTGAAAACGGCGAAAATATTCCGATTTTTTAGATGATTGTTCACCATGTGTGATCACATAGACAAAATCATGAGTCAAAACGAATGGTACACGTTCACGGCGAATGCCAAATTTTTCTTTAAACTTTCCAAGAATATGACCAAAATCAATATGAAATAATTGGCCATTCTTTTTGACCATAATATTATCATTATGACGATCAGCCACACCTAATATGTAGGTGGCAACACAATATCCAGCGCAACTAAGTGTAAATTCTTCAATCGCACGATTGAGATCTGATTCCTGAGGATTATGGTCACGTAACCATGCGAGTAGGCTGCCTTTTTTAAAAGCAGCTATGGCTGCATTACCTTTATTTTTCTGTATATTAGCAATAGTATCGGCATTTAGAACTACTTCAATAAGGCCGACACAATGCTCAACCGAAATGCAACGATAAGGTGTCATACGGAAATCATAGCCAGCTTCTTTCCATAGACGATCCATTATTCGAATCATTTGCAACGTAAGCATATCTTGACGAAGATCTACAAATGCAATTATATATTATGATTAAAATCAATCATTTATTAACATACACTTACCGTCACCATTCTTGAATATCAAATAAATATCACCGGCACCTGGATCGTAATTTTCAAATACTAACCACAAAGGTTTCATTTTTGAATCCATGAATTTACATTTTTTTATTTTTAATCGTCCAAATTTATACACCGGATTCAATGGATTAATTACATTCGTAAAGGTTTCCTGATAAAATTTCTGCTCCAATATTTCCTGCATCCAGCAAATCTTTTTTTCTCGATTTTCACGACTACGATCATCACGAATGATGATGTTGACACGTTTTAATTTGTTTAGACATTCCATTTGACGACTAAGAATCTGTATTAGTTTTCAGAATAAAATAAAATTCGATGATTATAATATAAAGACTTAAACATGAATAATTATTACATAGATATGATCAATGGCTCCACGACAATAGGCTTCAAGTATTAGCCCGAACGTTACGGAAACGGCTGGATTATGCATTTCTGATCGTAATAACCAAAATAAATGGTGTCCAATACGTTGACTTTCGAATGCACGTTCCAATAGGAATTGAACTAAATCATTGTATATATATGATTCATATTTCAATGCCTGTACCAATTGTAGCAAATATTGTGAAAGATCTTCATTAGATAAAGCTTTTAAACATTCGATGGCATATTTTCGAACTAAATTATCCGCATAAGCATAATCAAGTAATTCTAATGCTTTACCAGGTGAAAGTTTTGGCCATGATTGTAATAATGATATAGCATCGCCGATCATACGTTGATTATTCCATTTGAAACTAATCAATAATTTACACAAAGATTCCGGACATTGTTGACAACATTCAAATCGAAGACGCCATAAAAGTTCACGATGTTTTTCTTCGATCCGATGTAGAAGATCTTCTTCGCTTATCTTTTTAATCAAGGCTAGATTCTGTTCATGTTCTTCATGTGATTCTTCTTCTAATGATTGAGATGTTGTCGAAAGAAAAGGAAATTCTTCTGGTGATGACTGTGCGGAAATTTTTCTCTCTCTTGGATCATATGTTGATTCATATTCATTTTCTTCATACAATATCTGTGTTGAATTTTGTTGATGATTGCATGATGACTCAGTTAATGATATGCCATTGCTTTGTTGTTGTTGTTGTTGTTGTTGCTGCTGCTGAATCGGATATTCTCGAAGAATTTCTCTAAGCGTTGGAAATCTTATGACTGTATTATCACCTTCCGAATATTTCGTGAAAGAAATAGTAAGAAATATAGTTTGATCAATGTTTGGGTTCGGTACGACCGTTTCCAAAGGTTTGAACACCGATTGTGCATCATCCACACATTCGTTTTCGTTATCATGGAGCCACATTGATAATGTTGTTGAGGATTCCCAAAGTTGACCACGATAATCAAAAAAATTAATGTTAGCCCATGCAATCGGTATTGGTTTTTGCCTTAATTGTGCTATCTTTCTAGCTGATTGAGATCCAGTAAAACCAACAACCGTGAATGCGATACGAGCCATTCGGGGTAGATCGGATACCTTCAAATTAAACACAATGTCCTCTTCCCATGGGATAGTATCGAAAATTTCCATATTTGGGTTTTGTGGTGAACTTTTGACCAGGTCAGCTAATGTTATTGGTGTGGTAATATGTGAATCACAGAGCATCTCACCGCCATGAAATATGCCAACCATGACGGCCACACGTGTTATATCACTATTAAATTGAAGTTGATTAATATGGGCGGAATGAATTTTTATTAATAGTTTTCGATCTAATGACCATGATGAAATGACCACTTGTTGTGCGCGACGGCGACTAGTAGTTGCTGTCGTCGACATTGCCACGTTGCCTAATGAACCCAAAGAAATGATTGAATGTGAACGTGGACGAAATTCTCCAGATATTGTAGCATGTATCGCATATATGGGTTCATCTTCGAATTCTATTGATTGACGAGGTATTGCTAACAATTGTAGAACCGAATCATTGAGCAATAAAATCTCTTGAATCATTCGATATTGAATCAAGCGATGATTATCAAGTAGATATTCTAAAGTTCCATTAATTTTCAATAGATATTGACTTGGATCCATAAATGGATTGGCCAAATTTTTTGGCCATTGAAAATTATTCGGACTTTTAGAAGGAGTATTGGATGGAAAACTTGCTTCATAATAGGACTCTTCTTCTTCGTTGGTTGGTTGATGATTATGATTCGAATCCAAAAGGAATGTATCGAATGAATTAAGTTCGTTATTAAGTAATTCTTTTGAATGTATTGGATCGTTTAAAATTAACTCGATTGACTCTCGCAGTAATTCACCAGGTGTTATCTGACAACTGACTGCAACGACAATAGAAAACTCTGGTTTATCAAATATGATCTGTACATTAATCACATCATCTGGCGGTAAACGATCATGAAGATAATCGGGGAGAATCGACGAATCGGATGGATCGACACTGGTAGGATAAGCATAACGCATTTTATCTAACCAGGAATTATTCTGACGAGTTTTGACGATCTCTTCGCACAGTGAACGCATTCGATAACGGAATTCATTAACTTCGGGATTCAGAAGAGCATCAAAATCTTTCAATGCTATTGACAAAAATTAAATAATGAAAAGAACAGAATTTTTCCAAATTTTTTTGTGACTTACATTTGCCTATAAGTTGGCCAATTTGTTCATCAAGCTCAAGATCATCGATATTTTCCTGATGTTCGATCAATTTCAAGACGTTTCCTACAGGACATGCATCACATAATCGAATCTCTTCATCAACACATTCTTTTTGTGAACCAAATTCATCTACATAATAGAATGAATAAAGTTTACGATCACGTAGAGCGCCATACATTGGACCACGTTGAGATAATTCAAATACTTCTTCTTTGATTTCAAAGAATGTGGCATTTTGAGCTACATTAATGGGAATTATCGTCCCATTTGGCATCAATACATCCAAATTAATCGGTCGATCTGAGTCTTCTGGAAAAGAAATGAGTTGCTGTAAACGAGCTGCACTATCATCGCGAAGTCGGGTATTAAGTCGATCAAAGCCAAAAGAATCATTCGAATTATTCGACATGGTTGATAAACAAGATTGATTTCTATGTAAATGAAAATGTACAAAAAAAAAATATGAAGGATTAAAACGAAAAGTGACAATATGTCGCACAAATTATAGATTTGCAGAAAAAACCCAAACTTACGGACATGATGTCAGCCAGGGATTTCCTGCCTGATGATTGTATAATGGCAGTTGAGCATACTGAAATCCTGTCTTTGTCGATGATGATGATGAACCTCCGGCCATAACTGGTAATGGAAGATAAGACCAATACTGGCAAAATGTTGGTTGAGAATATGGGTCCATTGCATAAAAAGGAATGGCAGCATTGTATGATGATGGATATTGATGATAAATACATGACATTGGTTGGGGATAATTTTGCGGCTGTTGAAGTGGTCCTAATGAAGAATGATGACCGAATGATGATTGACAAAATTGCTGCGATTGTAATGACCATTGCATTCGTTGTTGCTGTTGATTTAAAAACATTGCCATCAATGATGTTGATGGTTCTTGATCGGATGTAGATTGAATGGATGGATTTAACTCCATTTGGTTTTTATTTTGGCAGCAGATTATCGCAACATTGGGTATAAAAAATTTTGAATGAAAAAATAGACCTCAAATTAATGAGGTTGTCGTATCATTTTTTCTATAGAGTGAATCAGATTGAACAAGATTTAGAAAAAAGTCTTCAGCTGATTGTCAGAACACTTGTTTCAATATATGAAACACATGAATCACACAATATATTTCAATATCTACTATCGCCATCTTTTATACGATTGTGTAATTCTTTGAGAATTTTTTTTTTCGAAAATAAGAGATGAATATAAAATGGTTTTTTTTGGAGTGTATTTCCTTCAATTTCCTTCAAGATTTTGTAGGTTATCATGGTCAATGGTGACAATGCATATTTCATTGCTGAAAAAAGACAATTGTTATTTTATTAACTAAAATGACATTTAAATATTATGATGATGGCGATTTGTAAGGAATGTATGAAAAAACCTGGATTCAATTTTTACATGTGAAAAATAATGTTTCAATTTATTAGAAATAAAAAAAACGATACTGCTATTGCTTGAATATTAATTATTTTCGATCGATCGTTTTGACAATTTGGGAACAACATGAAATGGGCGAGTACTGGAAATTCGTTCATTATGTTTGATCAAGATATGGGCCGATCATATTGACCGCAAATATTGTTCGAGAACAAAAGAAAAATTCAATTAAAATACAACAAAAATCAGAGTGTTTGTTCTGAAATTCGCATTAATGTTCGATGTGCTTAAACATCAAGATCAAAGTATCTGGTGGTGGTACTCGCTGTATCTATTACTAACGAATCTAGTAAATTATATTGTCCAATAAAGGAATCGGTAATAATGATCATTAAAATATATACGGGTATGATATATTTGCATGAATGATGAATGATTCATTCTCAATCAATAATGAAAAACAAACATGTCAATAAACTTTGAATGAAATAAATAAAAACGTTATACATTTTATTACATTATATGTTGGCATGTTTCGATGTGAATACAGTTATTTGGTTCACCACCCATCATTATTCATTCATTCATTCTCGTTCGATTCATTAAACATGTTCCAAAATTTCGCTCTAGAAATGGTCATCAAACAAAAATGAAAATTTTATTTTACAGCCATCGATTGTCCTTGCGATGAATGAAAAGACAATAATTTCCTAATATTTGTTTATTATCAGATATAAAAAATGGCGTTAAAATCGTATCCTTCCTGAGGAAGCAAAAATGATGATGATAATTATTGATAATAATTACAAAACAAAAATTTTGATGATGGTGATAATTCATCCACTTAAATATGCTCATTTTTATTCACAAACAATACGAATTTCATCATCATCATCATCATCAAACATGAATGTCTCCAATGTCATCGCATAATGATTATCAACTGTTAAAAACGTAAATTTTCTAAACCACGTATAAGAAAAAGAGTGGAATTCATCTGGCCTTGTCATCGTTATCGCATTCGGTATCATTGGATGTCCAAAAATAGAACATGTACGAGCAAAATGAAAAAACCTTTGACATTTTTTTTCGATCATCTTCATAGTAGCATGGAACAAAATGAAAAAAATAATCCTGGCTTTTTAAACGTTTTTTCATATGTTTAAAGCACATTTCTTACAATCGCCATTATAATATATCTAAATGTAATTTTGGTAAATAAAATAACAACTTTTTTCAATAACAACTCTCTATTTTCAGCAATAGAATATGCATTGTCACTATTGACCATGATCACCTGAAAAATCTTGAATAGATTTCAATTTTTTTTTGTTATCATACATTCGAATAAAATATCTTCGATCATACCAGTTTTTCATTTTCGTTCTCGTAATTCGATACACACACACACACACACACACATAGACATCGTTGTGGATGATTAATTTAATAAACCATGACGAATAAGCCGTGATGATATGATAACAACACCAATCATCTTCATCATTCCGGACATTAGTGCTTCGACAATCATCGTTGTTTCACAAGTTTGACAAGTTTGTCGCACAACAAGTTCTAAACAACGTTGATCCAATCGTAGTAATTTCGTTGTTATAATGAATGATCACAAACATCACACCATGTGCTCGATCTCAGTTTGTGTATGTTGGTATGGACCTGGTATAAATTTTTCAATGTGATCCATCAATTAATCAATCATTCGATCTATCGATCAAGTAATCAACATGATTTGATTTCAATTCCATTGAACTTGAAATTTCTTTTTAAAACTTTTTCTCCTATTTCATCTTTTTATTTCGGCAAAAAACTTTCATCCCTTGTTTTCATGCAATTTTTTCAAGGTTAATTCTCATTTTTTTTCTCATAAATACTATGTTTATATAATCAGAAAAAAAACATGGTGAAAGTCAAAAAATAGCAATAATTATTATTCATTTCATTTGAAAATATAAAAATCGTCACTTTGTTTGAACAACAACATTATCCAGGTCCATATCTAGCCGATATAGATTTTTTTTTGTTTAAATTTCTTGATCTGATCTTTCATGTTTGATTTTTTTTTTAAATTTTGACGTTTTTATATTTGATTATAAAAAAATACATATATTTACTACTGCAGCAATCATCATCGATCGATTCGTTTACATTTTTTTTCTCTTGTTTGTTCGGGTTGATCAAAATCCGATAACAAATCAAAGTATTGACTGAATTGACGTGAATAATCATCATCATCATCATTCATTCATTCATTCATTGATTGATTGTCTGATCCGATTGCATTGTATATGCAACTGAATAAACATTTAATGTAAAAAAAAAACAATGAAGAATTATTTGATTTAGACAACTACGTCAATCATCATCATCTAATACAATTCGAATACATTCCATTTCTATTTATTTGAAAAAATAATTCAAGAATGCTTTTTATTTTAATAAATTGTTATCGGAAATAATCAAATTGCAAAAAAAAAAAAATTTATTTGAATTGCCATATCGTTCTCGATCACAATCAAAAACTTTAAATTTTCACTACAATTATTTTGTTATTTTGTTTTCGACTGTCAACATACTGTCTATTCTACATATCAATAAAATCTAATCTTCCCATATGATCATGAATATCGGTATCTTCAGATTAAGTTTTAATTGGAATGAAAATTCATTCTTTTCTTTTTATGGAATTTTTGTCATTATACATGTTTTGTCTATTGTGTCAGCCGTAACCATAAGCAATAATAATGAAGATTCTGATCAAACAACAAGCTCGTCAATAACGGAACAACAAGATGATCAGATTTTTGCTGCCGAATCTTCTCATCATGATATCTATGGTAAATGTTGTTAGATTTTTATGTGATAAAAAACTTAATAGCAAAAATTTCCGAATTTTATTATAAATTTCATTAATACATCTTAACAGACTACACACGATACAGTGAGAATGATCCTCGATATTGGTATAGGATGGCACGTGCCGATATTCGAGAACGTTTACAAATATTGCGTCCAATGCATTATCGTGCTCAGAATGTGATCATTTTTCTTGGCGATGGTATGGGTATTTCCACTATTACAGCTTCACGAATTCTCAAAGGACAGATTCATGGACATCATGGTGAGGAAGGATCCCTCGAATTTGATCGATTTCCGTATTCAGCATTGATCAAGGTTTCTATTTTTGTATTTTAATAATCTTAACTACTACTAGATTTACTTTAATTTTCTCTAATAGACGTACAATCTTGATAAACAAGTTCCGGATTCAGCCGGTACTGCAACCGCCTATCTAACTGGTGTGAAAGCAAATTTTTACACATTGGGTGTAGCAGCCAAAGTTAACAAAGATCATCCTGACTGCAATCTTGTACAAAAAAGTTCCGTTGATTCCATTTTAAAATGGGCAATAGATTCTGACAAGGCAGCTGGTTTTGTCACAACAACTCGAGTGACACATGCCACTCCAGGAGCATCATATGCTCATACACAGAATCGTGATTGGGAATATGCAATCGATGAATCAGTGGTAAATATCACCACTCGTCATAATTGTAAAGATATAGCTCGACAATTGATCGAAGATGAACCTGGAAAATCATTGAATGTGATTCTAGGCGGTGGACGGCAATCATTCATTCCAGATCAAGAATTCGATCCTAAAGGAATGTTACAAGAAGGTAAAATACATTCAGCTCCTGGAAAACGAAAGGATGGTCGAAATCTGATTGAAGAATGGAAACGAGCTCATTTAAAACAAGATAAGGATCGCAGACGTTTCGCCTACGTGAATGATACACAAAGTTTACATGGTATTAATTACCACAAGATACGTTATCTTTTCGGCCTATTCAACTATACAAATATGGAATATGAAAAACTTCGTGATCGAAGTCTAAATGGGGAACCATCCTTGACCGAAATGACCGAAGCAGCTATCAAAGTTTTAAGAAACAATCGAAATGGATTCGTTTTGCTAGTAGAAGGTGGCCGTATCGATCACGCTCATCATGATGGTTTCGCTACACTTGCCTTACATGAAACATTGGAAATGGATCGAGCTATTCATCGTGCAAGAGAATTGCTAGACACAGAAGACACATTGATTGTCGTCACGGCTGATCATTCACATTCATTGGTTATCAATGGATATCCTAATCGTGGTAATCCGATTCAAGGAGAAAGTCATATGCGTGATTCTTTTCAGATTCCTTACACAACATTAATGTATACAAATGGTCCCGGATTTAGGACAATGAAACAACGAGCCAGTCAAATTCATGATAATCTATGTAAGTTGAAATTTGTTTATATTGAACATCTCTAAAATGATCCGTATAGACCAGCTCAAATATCGTGTTCATTCGGGAATATACATAAAGGAAGCCAATCATGCCGGTGAAGATGTTGGTAAGTATCTGTTTTTTTTATTGCTGTTGTGTTTTTTGTGATAATGTTTTATCATTTTTGAATTTTATAGCCGTATATGCAATTGGTCCGATGGCACATCTTTTTGGTGGTACTCATGAACAATCACATATTGCACATGTAATGGGCTTTGCTGCCTGTATTGGTCCATATCAACAAGAATCACATTGTCAAGAAGATGATGATATGTTGCAGAAAAAACAAGGATCTGGATTCCATAGAAACAATACTTCCGATAGTAGATTAGGAAGATCTAAAATTTTAGGCAACGGAAATGATAGGAATAGACTACAACTGAGCTTAATAGTCTTTCTATCTATTATCACTATATGGTTTTATAAAATTTGGGACTCAATTTATCTAGCATAATCTACAGAAATTTGTTTCAATTATAATTCAATTAATATTTTTTTTTTGCTGTTTCTTTAAATTTCGAATTTTACTTGAAATAAATAAATCAAACAATCAAATAAAAAAAGGCAATGATTGATCACAAAAGACCATGTCGTTTGTTACAGAAATATCATGGGTTGAGAAACCAATCAAAATTGATATGAATGGATTGGGTGAGTAGTTCATTTAACTATTCATACGAGTATTTAATATCGAGTTATTTATCAATCCAGTGATCATAATAATTGGAACAGTTTCCATGTTCATCATACCATTGCTTTATTTGGCTTTGTATTATGCGAGAAAAACTCGTCGACCATATTCACAATTGATACGAACATGGTTAGATATTTACTATCAAATGCAGAAAGAACAATTACAGATGATCAATCAGAATCCACCACCACCACCACCGCCACTCACATTGCCAGAACAATTGATGCCATAAATTGAAAACTTTTAATGAAATTATTCTTTTAAATTCAAATTAAAATGTTTAAAAATAAAATAAATTGTTTTTTTCCACATTTATTCCGAAAAATATGTTCCTCGAAGTGACGAAAACGATCCAGAATGATAATACTACTTTAAGTAGTATTCGTCCAAAAACATTGTCTTGGATATCTAGATCGAATGGCTATAGCTATACAGTCTATGGTGAGTATGATTATTGTTCTTTTGGTTAGAAATCATTTTACATAATTAATTTAATTCATGTAGTTATTCTATTGATCGGAACGATAGGTATGTTCATAATTCTAGCCATATGTGTAGCTTATTGCCTATTGAAAGCGGAAAGTAATGATGAAAATCCGGATAATCGTGCGCTTATACTTGAGACATTTGAACAGATCTATGATTTCTTTCGACGTCGAGCCTATCAACAGGCATTAATTGAATATCAATACAGATATGAGTTAAAACGATTACAACAACAACAACAACAACAACAGCAACAAGCGTCATTAAAAGAAAATGATGCTGAAGCTAAATATAGTGGCCACAAGCGAAAAAAACCAATAAAAAATCCAGATATAGATCGATGGATACGGAAACAAATGAATGAAGCTAAAATGGAATTGATGATGGATAATAAAAAAAGACCTGTCATACAAATCAAAAAACCTAAATTAAGTAAATATGTTCAAAGCTTTATTGGTGATGTTGCTTCTACAGCCATGCGACGAAAACCAAATCGGCCACCACGTCGAGTTGTACCACACCCAACACCTGCCACACCAATCGATCAATTAACAGTAGCCAGTGATAATCAAAAATCGAGTATCGAATATGACGATGAAGACGAAAAACAACATTTACAAATAAAGAAACCAAAATCCGTATATCATAATTTTTGAAATTAAAAATTAAAAAAAGAATTTATTCACTTTTATTTCAATTAACTATTTTCCAGTTCTGAAGTAGTAAAATCTTCGATATTACGAAAATTTTTCATTGTTGATTTTAATGCAAGTTGCTGTGATGAAATTGTCAATTTTTTGCATTGTTCATCACATAACTTTATTTTAGAAACAGAATGATCATCATCAACTACGACGGCATGAGGATGTTTCAAATTTTGTTTGGGAAGTAAACGACCAACTGATGATATAAAATGATCATCGAGTATGGATGATAATTTCACCATTTGTTTACCAGTCATAAAAAGATCCTCGTTTTTGTTTGGTTTTTTTCCTTTCAGATCACGAAAATTCGAATCCTTTAACCAAAAAACGAATAATAGGAAACATGCGAAAATGGTCAATACAAACAATAAAATCAGTTCGACTGAAAATAATCAATCATAAATTGATTTGCAATGAAAGCTATGAGAGAAACTTACATTTTATACGTCTGGAATTATCAAATTTGTTTAGTGATGTTAGTTCCGAATGTGATGTCCATCCACCACTATCATTTACATTGGTTTGCAAAGAAAAATTCATTTCGAATTACATGCAGAAAAAATGAAGCAAAAAATTTTCTATTTATTCAATTTTGCGTTTCATTGTTGCGAGTGAGCCAAGTAAGATTTTTAACAAATAATTACAAATGAATACATTGACAGAATTGCCAAGCAAACGATAACGTTGTTTAGTATTGAAATCTTCAGGAAATTCTAGATAAAAATAAGATAAATTAAAAGATTTTTGGAAGAATTTTTTTTTCTATACCTAAACATTCAGGAAAACACATAAGATTTGCGATTTCTTTTGGAGTGAAAAGCCTTAGTTTCAATTTACGTAATAATTCAAGAATAGTAGCTGAATCGGAAGTTTTTTGTATATCAGAATAAATTTCATCAATCGAAAATTTTGTAGAAGTTTTTAATATGGATCCACAACCTTCAAGACGATGTCCATAAGATTTTGTGAAACAGTTTGTTCTGCTCATATGGTTTTTGATATCGACAAGATCGATTATCATATGATAACGTAGAAGCTGTTCATCAGTTAATTGGAATTTTTGAACATTGAAATTTTCATCATCTTCCAGATAATGTTCGAGCAAGGATTCTTTCAGCTGAATTTTATCCTTATATTCAACATTTAGATCATAGAAAATGGAATTATTTTCTTGCAACAAAGGAATCTGAGTTGAAATTTCGTTATTTTCTTCATCTAGAAATTTTTCGGGCTCTTGTTTGGCCAACAAGTAATATCTAAGACGAGAATTTGGTACACCAAATTGATCAGGTGAAAGGAGAAATTCTCGGATATGATATTTACAATCTCGTAAAGTAGAAATAAGCAATTGGTGAGCATTTGAAGTTTCGAAACCTTTCACATTTTCCAACATTAAAAATCGAGGCTTACTTCGCATACTTGAAGATTATTAAAGAACAGTTACAATTTTTTGTAATAAAAATTTACATTAATATATACCTTGGAAACAGTTGCATAAGGTGTTTAAATGAAGAACTACGAGAATCCTGAAGATCCAATTGATTGCCTAACCTCGAAAATGGTTGACAGGGTGGACTCATTGTCAATAGATCAAGATTCATTTGATCAAAATCATCGCTGGTGAGCGATTCAATATTACGTTCCAAGAGTTTACAATTTTTTGTGGCTTTGTGATTTAATCGATAAACTTGATTTGCTGAAGTATTGATATCAATGGCTGTTACTTGATAGCTGATGCATTTTTCGGCTTCAAAAAGGTCTGATTGATGAAAGAAAAAGATTCGTGAAATTATGAAAAAAAAAATTTTATCTTCAAAAACCTTTAATGGCAAAATGAAATCCACCTATACCACTATATAGTTCCAAAATCTTGAAACATGACGTATCCATCGTGAATTATGGATCCACGTGTGTGAAAATTCTCAAATTGTTACTCATTGATTAACTTTACACGTACAAACAATTGAAATGGCGCAACAAGTGGTTTCGAACGTGATTTCCTCTTATAAAAGTCGAATGGTGTTTTATTATTTTCTTGTTTGAGTTGAAAGTCTTAGGAATGAAAACTCCTAAAGAAATATTTAAAATCGACAACAATATGGATACAAAAATTGAAGAATTTAAATCAATCAAAACGATACCTTCACCAATTTCATTACATGCCCCAAGGATGCAAAAAAATCATTCGATACAAGAATTTTACCGCGAAATAAATTCATCATCCGAATCGGTTGAAGATCGTTCGGAATTTATTTTATACTACATGATGGGTGCTACATTTGTGAGACCAATGGGAATTTTTACCGGTAAATTTGATAGAGAATATTCTGAAATAAATCAGTATATTCTTCGCCGAAGTAATGGACAACTTACATGGCTTCCATATCGATCATCAAATCCTGCACTCAAAGCTGATTACTTATACGTTATAGAACATGCATCTGCACGATCACGGCTGTATAATTTACTTATCACGCCAGATGGACCGAATAATCCTGAAATTTATGTTTATGGTGAAATGTTTGCCGGTTTTTCGTTTCAAGCCCCCGGTAGCCTGGAACTCAAAGGTCATTTATTCATGACTCATATGTATCCAGAACCTAATGTTTGTGCCATCGAAGATCCATTGGAATCCGACATTATCATTGAGATTACTTCTGGAACACTCATCGTATTCATATGTGATGATAAAGATATTGTCATTTTACCTGGAGATGATTGTAAAATGAAATTTACTGCCGAAAATGAACAAGTTCTGGAACAATTCCAAAAAACTCAAAAGCCTTTCTCAAGAATATTGTCACCATCTTTATCTTCTAGTCGAGTTGAGTCTACAAAAATAACAGAACTTGAAAATCCACCAAAAAAAGAAAAGATTATTAAAAGACGGAACGATTCACTTTCAGAATTGTTGGATTTAATCCATCAACAAAAATCCAAAATCTCAGAAATAAAATCATTGGATAATCTCAAAAGCCACGTTGAGATGAAAAAGAAGTCTGATGATCTTATTGAATTGAAAGAAAAATCAATTTTATCGCCACAAATTTCTGAAGATTTTCAACTACAATCAAAAGATCCACCCCAAAAGATAAGTTCAAGTATAGAAAGCATGAAGAAAAAACGTAAACGTAAAAGTAGTAAGCAATCATTAAAATTAAAACGAATTCCTATCAAAGATTCTGATGGGTCACCAAAATTGAACCGAAAAACAGATATGGATTTGTTATCATATGGAAAACAAGCAAAAGAAGATATAATTCTCAAACAACATATGTCACCAGAACGTTTAAAATCCAAATCTTTGATGAAACAAATAGAGGAGTCCAGTATTTTATCGCCTTCAAAGAAATTGTTGATTCGATTCGAAGATGATGGCCAACAAAATGAATCGTTAACATTTAAAAAAACTGAATCTTTTTCGCCGCCATTATCTTCGTTGAGTAAGTCTTCAAAATCTGATGATGAAAAAAAACTAAGCAATGAAAATGGTGAAAAAAAATCACGATCCAAGGAAAAGTTGTCTTCATCGAAATCGAATTTGAGAAAACGTAGCAAGATATCTACCCGAAGACGGAGGCGACATCGTTCACGTGAATCAATGGTAAAAATGACAAGATCAAAATTGGCCGATTCAATGCTACAATCACGATCATTGGCAAGTAAATCTTCATCATTTTATCCAATTGATTCAGATCTATTGAAACGTGTGGCAAAAAATGTGCCTACCGGAAAAAAGGGTAGTAGTAAACTGAATCAATCACCATTAGAAAAATACAATGAAAATCAAAAGGGAAAATCCTCAACTGATTTATCACCAAGTCGACAGAAATCAAAATCTTCAAGGTCATTGAAGAATACATTCGAATCTAGGTTATCGGCTGTGCGTGAAGCACTTGAATCATTTAAAAATGATCCTTCATCTATAAAAACATTACGACGAACAATTCAAAAATTATCCAATACTGGAACACAGTTATCCACAAGAACATTACAAGAAGGTTGTTTGGATGAAAAAATCAAGCCTAAATTAGACTTTTATCTACGGCTATTACAAGAACAAGTAGTTCATTTAGAAAATGGTGATAATGAAATGAATAAAGATGAACAACGAATCGAAATGATATCATCAATGTTTGAATGTGTTCAAAACATTCAGGAGATAATCCGCAAGATTAAACTGAAGAATACTAAGCCATCACCATCATCGATAAAAAATTGAAAAAAAAAAATTAAAATCTTTTATAATATTTTAAAAAAGATTATCATACATATTTTGAAGAGTTAATTCAGATTATGCCTGGCTTATGTGGTTGTTGATGATGATAATGATGATGATGATGATGATGATAATGATGGGGAATAATTTTGTCCGTTCAGGTCAGGTAAGGAAAAATTTTTGTGGTAGTGGCTCGTATATCATTCCATCCACAGCATGCATTTATGAATGTGTATACAAAATCCTGACATTTCAGATCTTATGAGCACACACACACACAGCTGCGTTTATCGAATTGTTTTGTTTGAATTTCATTGATGTGGTTGTGTATATACATGAAATTATTTCTCATTCATTCAAATGATATTGAGTAGATTGGATTTTGCAGTATACTGGCACCACACAGCTGTATTTTTGTATGATGAATAATAATATAATAAATACAGTGAGCTCACCATATGCGAACAGACTCTGTTTTTGTGTCTTGTTGTTTCTTTCTTTCTTTATATCTCTTATTAAAATAAAAAATCCAACAAAAGACAAGATAATGTTTTTTATTTACAAAAACATTGCCTAATCATAATAACCACAAATCGACAAGATTTTCTTTCTCAACCAAACGATGAAAATAAACGACGATGTTAAATGATATCAAAATCATCAACAACAACGACAACAACTTTGATTTCTTCTCTGAATGATCCAACATGAAAACCAGATGATGACGATATAAAATAATTATTACTATAGTATTTCTTTCAAATCGTATTCATTAGAGTGGTAAAAGAGTTGATGATATAATATTATTTATTACAAGGCATTAGATTTCGAATGAGTGACAAAAACAATAAAAAAAAAATTTGTCATTTTTAAGACGTTTGATGATCAACCAAAGAGAATCTGAATGTTTTTTTTTCTCTCTCTCTCACCATCCTAATTATCATCATCAAATCGAATCATTGAAAAAGTAAACCCATTTCCTTGTATTTATGTGAAAAAAAATATCTGCAACAGCTAAACAACAAAAATAATAAAGCAATCATTCAATTATGTATATCATTTCAGTAGTTTAATAATATCCGTTCGTTTTTGTCGTTGGTGCGTGTGTCTTAAAGAGTTGTAAAAATATCTATATCATTGTACAAAAACGACGAAGACGACGACGACAACAACAACAAAACGGTACTACATCTCTGTGATCCGTATGAACACTTGAAATTATGATGATGATGATGATGATATAAACTATCAGGATGATAGCTGCTAAATAAAGAGTTTATCACCACAAATATTTGAACATTATTATTCACTCTTCACATGCAATGAATTGAATTTTGTTTACCAATTCGGAATTTGTTTTTGTTCAATACTTTCTTTAAAAACAACAACCAAAACAACTCTGATTATAATAATTGTATACAAATTGTTTTCAAAATATTTACAATTATCAGGATTGAGTTGCGAATGTATTACGTTTTATTAACCTATTGTTTGAAAATACCAGCAGATGGCCGATTTTAAAGAAGGAAAAATCATTGATAATTCAACAAAATCTTTTACCAAATCGACTGAAACAATGGATAGAATTAATTTTGAACAAACATCAACAGATTGTCGGACAAACACTCAACAAAAAGAAGAAGTTAATAATAATGAAAATGAAAACAATGAATGGAAATCAAAATCCGAATTAAGGACAACGAGATTGTCATCATCAATGTTGGAAAAAGAAAAAGCATTAGATATTCATGTTAGTGAAAATCATTTTTTAATCAATCATCAACAACCTTCCACTAGTCGTATTGATCATCATATTGTGGACATATCATCATCATCATCATCATCACCTAATGCTGCTCCTGTGAATGCTATGGTGGCCATATCTTTGTCATCAACACCATTAAAATCTCATTCAACATCTCTGTCAAAAATTGTCTCAATTTGCCTTGACAACCATAAAGATAATAATATTGATAGCCAACAAGTTGACTCAGTGGTCGTTTGTAACAGTGATAATCATGCTCAACAACTACAACAACCACATTATCCTTGTCATCAGCAACAAATGATCCGAACAATATCGAATGGCCAACAACCAAACAATATTCTTGAAATTGAACGAATCAATTTGGACGACGACGACGATGATGATGGCATTGATAAAATTAACAAAAGACATGGTAGTAGTTATCGACATCAACATAAACATCAAATGAACAGCAGTGATACGGACGATACAGATGACGATGATGCTGGTGTTCGTGATAATATTCGTCGATTGAACCCTGTTACAAGTGGTGATGCTGGTGGCATTACATCGCTCATTACCACCAGTGGTTCCAGGCGACAGTCTCAACAATCATTATCATCAAATCAGAATATTGATTACCTATTGTCATTGTTACCACCGAATGAATTAAATATGGAAATGCCATTTGAAGATCCTATACAGATTCGTGGAAATGGTAACATTACATTGTTTGGCCTCTCGAATTGCTATCAATCATCATTTCCATCGGCATTGTTGGGTCGTGTTTCTAAGGAAGAATTTGAATACACTATTGGCCGTATCAATCATTTGTTACAACAGCAACATTCCACCAACATTAAATTCTTGTTACTTGGATGTCTTTGTTGCTGTTTTTCATTGGGATGTTCATTATTATGGCCCGGATTTGCCTTATCACGACGAACGAAAAATTCATTGGAAAAGGTTAGTACAATATCAATATTTATTCATTCATTCATTCTTTATAACATTTATCAATTTTCTAGCTTTTGGCCATGGAAAATTCTCGTTTGTACAACAAATTAGGATTAAATTGGCGGCTATCGAAACAACCATCACATACAAATCATTCATTTATGGAATACATTTTGATCATCGATTTTCTACCCAAAATGCACATCTATCAACCAGATTGATTTTTGTTACGATCAAATCGTAGTTTTCACACAGTAAATGATCATAATAATTATGTTAAAAGTCAAACTGTTTATACCTCCTACCTCTCCTATATTTTTTTTTCTTTCTTTCACCTTTTATTTGTTGCTAAATGTTTTAAAAAATATGAAAATTATTATTTGTCATTAAAAAAAATGTCACAAGTCTAATTGTGTATATTGCAAAATATTAATGGATTTATCTGTTTAAAAAAAAAATTTCATTTTATCTTTGATTTGCGAAAATATCTTTTAAAATTTAAACTCTAAATGCATGAAAAGTTATGTAATGTTAAAAAGGTTTCCATGGTAACCGGATTTTTTTCAATCGGTCAATCATAACAAATACAAAGTTCTTCGTGGTTCTTAGTCATTGAACGCACACCTAAACACACACAGAGAGAGATTTCAACCATCACCATGTTTGATATATCGAGAATATCGGCAATCGATATTCAATCGTTAAGTGAAGAAGAGA
The DNA here is from genome assembly GCF_024713945.1 of Dermatophagoides farinae. NCBI lineage: Eukaryota > Metazoa > Arthropoda > Arachnida > Sarcoptiformes > Pyroglyphidae > Dermatophagoides > Dermatophagoides farinae. The sequence continues at coordinate 3,364,270 of NC_134679.1, read as the reverse complement.
CCGATTCTTGGTGCAGAAAATTGTTCAAGGTAAGTTCTAGAAGCCAAGATTTTTTCCCAAATTTATTATAATAAAGTATTGCTATAGTATCCAATCGATAATGTTGAACAAGATTTGGATAAGAACAATCTCATACAATTGTTTAAATTCACAAGGTCCTTGTTAAACGTTAAGCATATTCAAACGGATGTTCTCTTGGAAGAATTACAAAGCATTGAGCAAAAATATGGAGATATTGAAAATGAATTGGATGCACAACGAAATAGCAAACCTGATGCTGAACTAAAACGATTACAGGAACAATATGATGATCAAGAACAGCAGCTACAAAAAGCTATCGAACAACGGCAAGAACTAATCAATGAGCTTGAACAAAAAGATAAAGAATTAAAGCAACTTAGGACATCTAGTTCGCATAGCTCCGACTCTACTATAAATAGTGATCACTTGTCTGATTCACGATTTTCAACTGATGAAATGAAACTTCGATTAAGAGAAAAAAATGAACAGATCGAACAACTGTTGGATAAATTATACGATTCGGACCGTATCAATCTTGATCTAGCTGAACAAGTGGTCCAAACTTCGTGTTGATTTGGCCAAATCGGATAATGAGTGTCAATTATTGACGGCTAGACGACAAATGCTCGAACAACAAATCCATGAATTAGAAAAGCTCAATGAAAGTTTATTATCAGATCGGCAACGACGCGATCAAGAACTTGATCGCCTTCGTAAAGTACTTAATCAAAACCAGAAGAATTCGACTGATGATCAGGCACATTCATCAGATGTGGATATTTCATTCTATCAACAAATGACAAAAGAATTAGACAAGCTAAAATCATTGATCAAAGTCAAAGATTCCGAAATATATGAACTTCGTGAAATGATCAAAATGTTACCCAGACATTCAAATGCAGAACAGTTGGAAGAACGTAGAGATCAAATTGAACGCCTTGAAGAAGAGCTTAGCATTCTAACTGAAGGTATACGACAAAAATTTGAAGAAGAGGAAGAACAATGTAACCAAAACGAAATAGCTGATCCAATCAAACTACGTAAACAAAATCGAAAGGTACGAAATATGAAAAAACAAATCGAATCTCTTGAAACGAGAATCGATGGACTTGAACATGAAGCCCGTAATAAAGACGAAGCTTTAATACGTCAGCGTAAACGAATGTCAATGTTGATAGGTGGAGATGAACGGATAAGAAAGTTGTTTGAAGAAAATGCTGTTCTTACTCGAATGTTGCGATCACGCGAAAATCGTATAGAATTCCTTATTAATCAGCTCAATAAACATAATTTAATTCCTGAAAGTCCTATCGGATCTGATGATTTGAGTGGAACATCAATGCAACAAGAAATGGAACTCTGTGATCAATTGATAGCCGTTACTGTTGAACGCGATGTTCTGCAACGACATCTTGAAGCCGTTCAAACACACATGGAATCTATTCATAATGAAAACTTGGAACTTCAAATGGGTATGAAGGAAATTCTTGATGGCCTACGTCAGACAGATGTCACAACTGATCTGGTACTGGAATGTCCAAGTTTAGAAAGAGTTTGCCGTATGCTTGAAAATCGATCAATTTATTCTGGATTGAATGGAAATCAAAGTGGTGGGGATATTACACAAATGATTCTACTTAAATCTGAATTGGATCACGTCCGAGGACAAAATGAACAACTTCGAATTGAACTGAAAAACTTGAGAGCAGATTTTCTTTCAGTTATAGACGAATACACAACTGATATATTGAATAATTGGACAATGAACAGTGGTGAACGGGATTCAACTATAAACGAGACCAATTCGATGTCGAATTCCAATTGCCAAGACATAAATGATGTTAATGATGACAATGAGGATTTTGATGATGACATGCTTTCGCACTCAAAGGATGAAGACGAATTAGTGGACAAAATTGTAGATTCTAAATCGACCGAAGGATCGACTTCCAGACCGCGATCGAGAATACAAAGAAGACAAAACGCGAAAGAATGTGAAGTAAAAACCTCAGCCGATACGGAAAAAATTCCGAAAATGATTTCTATAGGCACTATGATATCATCAGAATCCATTGAAACTTGTAGTGTTGGATTAGACCCAATTTTTCCAATAGAATCCGAACAAGTAAAAATTCCAAAAGTTCAAATCGAAAATAGATCTACACAAACATTTATAGTTGAAAAAGTTGATGAAAAAACACTCGAAACTGAAATTTCTAAGCCTTACGAAAATCAGTTGTCCGAAAAAGTTACTTTGAATATTAGCGACGAGGACGATCAATATGTATTGATGGCCGATGTTCAAGTGCAAACTGTTTCACCTAATTTTCAATCTCAATCTGTACAAACAACCGAATGGAAACAAACCGTACCAGAACCAGTTCAATGTGAACAATGTCAAAAACATTTGACCATGTTGAATTCTGTTCGCCGGCTAATCGAACAAGAGCGTCAACAATTTCAACACCAGGAAACCAAATACTTTGAAACAATAGAATCTTTACGTCAGAATCTAACGGTAAGCACCATCATCAATTTGATCATTATTTTATTTTTTCGATCCATTTTTTATGTTAGTTGGTGAAAAAAGAATACAAGTTGGATGTTGATGCCCGAAATGAAGAAATTCGAGATTTGCGAGACAAAATGATGAAAATGACTAACTCATTGCAAACGATTCAAATGGAAAAAAATCAGAAACAGACCTCATTAATAGTAATCAAACCCAACAGCAAAGACGAAGAAGAAATGGTCGCAAAAATAGCACAATTTCAACCTCAACAACAGCCACCAGCAAGCCAATCAATCGAATCGAGTCAAACGAAACAGAACAAAGCGATTCTTGAAACTATAATAGAATGTTTGCGAAATTGTCTTAAACAAAAAGATGAAGCATTGGATGAATATCGTTCGATGCTAGAACAAATGCGACAGACATATGGTGCTGCAGACAAATCTCGTCAGCAAACTAATTCAATGAGCATAATAGAACCGAATCGACAAAGTTTATTCAATCAAAAGGATGGACGAAAATTTGTCCAGTCGAACGTTGAAGATGAACAAATTAACATTTTGGAAATGGAAAAAATCTATGAAGATTTATTCGTCAAGCCAAAAGTTCAAGAGAATGATCAATTGATGGAGCTATTACGGTCAACTTTACATCAGCTAGAATCGTAAGTTTATTTAAAATAGTTATCAATATTGTAAATTGTAAAAAATAATGCATTTTTCCAAAGTGTTCGAACGAAATCACGGGAACGCATCAAACAATTGGAAATCGAGCTTCAAGCAAAATCAAATCTGATAATTGAACTAGAATCAAATCTAAACCATACCACAAGACAGTTAGAATTCAGCAAAGCTAAAATTCAATCCTTAGAATCTGAATCACGATCTAAAGAAGAAAAGATTCAAACATTGACGACCAAATTGAACGATATGATCAGGAGAAATCAACAGTCAATTCAAACTGCAACAGCTTTAAAGAAAAAAGTTGAAAACTCTATCTTTCAAGAAAGTGCTGATCTTCGATCGAAAGTTGCCGAACTTAATGCCGAGGTACGGCGGATAGAATTGGAAAAATGGAACATTGAAAAACGTTTATCACAGGAACGTCAATCTGCACGTGAACGTCTCAATGAACGTGATCAACAGGTAACTCAACTTAACGAACAATTGTCAAAACTCCAATCACTAATGGCCAAAATGGAACGTAAATTGATTGCTACAAAAAATAAACAAACTCCAAAAATCGAAACTAAAGATCAATCCATACAGACTGTAGATGACGATTCACAAGCACAATCCAATCGGTCTGTTCGATTTAGCCAAATTCAAGTGCAACGAGAACATTCTTCACGTAAAAAGAAAATAATAAAACCAGATGACCGAACCACCATGTTCGTAAAAGACGATCTAGAAAAATCCAAAAAGACTGAAAAACTGATTAGAGCAAAAAAACTATTACGTCCAGAGATCAAGAGCATCGACGATCTGGATGACAAACAAATAAAACGAATTGACCAACATTTCCGACCATCTAAAGAATCCTCCCTTCAAGTAATTGGCGATGATCTCGAACGAATCGAAATTAGTTCTGAAACTGAAAATGCAATAGTTTCAATTGAAGATGATTCTAGCCGACAGATCGTCATTCATCCAATAGATCGTGATCAAATGTCATCAATTGTCAATGAAATTGCTATTATTGACCGAACGACACCGACAACGGATTTAAATCAAGATATCACGTTGATGGATAAAATAAAAAGAATTAGTCAACGAATGAAAAAATCATCCTCAGCTAGTTCATCAATGGCTACAGCCACTTCATCTTCCTCGTCCTTTTCATCGATGAAATCATTGGTATTGAATGAAATCGATGGCTATTGTTTCGATACAGCAGACAATGTTGTGCAGAAAAATGAAAATCGATTGCAAATATCTAATAACTGTCGTGATTGTGAATCAAAATTACAAGCACATCGTATTGAACAACAATTAATTGATTTACGCTTAGAACGTTTATTGGATCAGAATGTAAGCCGTTTGAAATCATCACTAAGCATTAGCGGAGCAACAATATTGGATCATTCAGCTAAAAAGAAATCAAAAGAACAAATTCATCATAATCAATATGACCATGCAGAATTAGATTGTGATCAAATATATCAGTAAAAGTAATGAAAATAATATATATAATAATATATAAACAAAATGTCATTAAACATAAAAAGAAAATTCTTTTTGAGAAATTAATAGTTTGCATAACTAAGATATTGGGTTATCGTTACTGGTATTTGTTGTTGCTGCTGAATAGATGTCGTTAAACTAGAATCTTGTCCTCCATTTTGTTGCGAAGAATTCGTTGATTGTTGATGGTGGTCACGATTATTATTTGATGCTGGTGGTTCTTCAACACTGATCAATGTTGCATGGTGATTTAATAAGTGATTCAAATTAGCATCTGAAGGAACGGACAAAATGGTTGCCGTCTGTGTTTGTTGGCCATGAAGTTGGTGATGTTGATGTTGTTCATGACCATGTTGTTGCGGTACGATCGTCACAGCAGACAATGGTATTGATTTAATTGTGTTTGATAATCGTTGATTACCACCAGTATCACCACTACTAGACGTAAACAATAATGGTACATTTGAAGAAGAGACGGCGGCTGCAGCGGTTGTCAATTCCAAATTGTAAAAGGTTTGACTATTTTGTCCAACATCTCTATCATCCCTTGCAATTTGAATGTTCAGAGATTGTGGCTGATTTTGATTCGTAATATTGTTGTTGGCAGTTACAAGACTTTGATGATCGTTTATTCCGGCTAATTTTTTGGCAGGTGGAGGATTTAATGATGCATCATTCGATGGTTGTTGGCCAACGTTATTGTTGTTAGTGCCCATAGTTATCGAATTGATGATTACCGTTTCAGCTGTATCATTACTGTTGGTCGTTCTGTTGTTGATACTTTCGCGATCATCATTACTGGCACGTTGTTTGTTCTTGTTCGAGAACATTTCTTCGATAAAATAATCTATGACATCGTCATTTGATTCATAGCCAAAATGATAAGCACGCAAGTGCTCTTTAAATTGTCGATCACAATCAGCAGCAAATGAACATTTTTGACATGAATACATTTTCATTCCTTCGTGTTTTTTGCTCTTTTGAATGTGCCGTTTAATATCAATGATCGTGTTTGACACGTATGGACAATATGGGCATTTATACTAAAAAAACAGAATTAATTAAATGTGTGAGAGAATGTATATAATTACCTTTGTCATTAGATGTGCTTTCATATGAAAATCCAATTTATCGTGGAATATTGTTACGAAATTACAATCAGGAAATGTACATTTTAAATCGATTTGCGGAATATTTTTTGCCGACGTTGTTTGTTGACGTCTATTTCTGCTTCGATTTGATGATTCTTGAATTAAAAAAGAAAATTATTTCAATTGAATAATTCAATGTAAACGTTTTAATAAATAAAACCATACGCATTTCAGATAACGGCGATGATAATGAAGAATCCACTTTGGCGATTGTTGTTGTCAGTGGTTGGCTATTATTATTACTGCTTAAATGTGAATTTGAATTGGTATGAGTGAGACCATCACTATGATGATTGATTTGAGCTGATTTTGATGATGACGATGATAAAGACATGAATGTTTTTTCATGTTTTGCCGGAATATGTTGCTCGAGGTAGTCTTTATGTGTGAAACTAAACTCACAATATGGACAGCTCAATGGTTTTTCCGTAGTATGTAAATCACTATATATATTGTTTAATTATCGATAAATATTATTTGAAATTCTCGAAATAGGGTTAACTTACTAGATATGACGATATACTTGATGACGGGTCAATGTGTCGGTATCACAGGCCGAACATTTGTAAATAGATTTTGAATTAGAATTTCTTGTCGTAAAAAATGCCGTAGATAACATATAATGCTGATCAGTAATTTGATGGTTCATTTTATGCAATATAAGCGAAACATTTGATTTAGTTTTGAATTGACATTCATCACATTCATGTATATATTCGATTTGACGTTTCAACTGTGACTGATCGGTTGTAAGTTTACAACTTTGATTGCTGTTGTCGATGGTCATATTTAACGTATTGATTAATCGTTTTTTGATCGATTCAAGATGATTATGTTGCATTGATAAGCTATTCCCCTGTAAGGTTTTTGCTTCGGAAATTTGTAGTTGCAATTCGGTATATTTTTGTTTCAAAGAAGTCAATTCTTTTTCCACTTCTATTCGTCGAGCCTGTTCCTGTTGTAAGGATTGTTGAAGATGTTCAATGAACGCAACAGAACTGATTGTCGTTGTCTGATTTTGTGGATTTAAGTTATGTTGTTGATCTGATCCGTTATTATCATTGTTTTGTTGAATCAATGATGAATTTGTTAACGAAAAAAATGTGCCAACATCCATAACGTTAGCTTCATTCCCTCCGTTACCTACACGATTCACAAACCAAGATGATGATGATGATGATGGATGGTCCATGAGTCTTCAAAGAATGTTATAAAAAAATCAAATTTACGAATCATATAATACTCACTAGAATTATATATTTCAATATTAATTATTAAAATGAGGTTCAGCTGCTTTGAATATATATATTCTCAATCGAAAACTGTAACACTCATTATCTGCAATGAATATAGGAATGTTGAATTTTTCTGAATAATAAAAATGTGATTTACTAAATTCAATTCAACAACTATATATAACTATTTACGAATGGAATAGTTTAACAAACGACTCGTGAATTCATGAATCTGTCTATCGAAAAATTTGATAATATCGATTGTCTACAATCGATATCCATAGAATTTTATCATTCTTTCAGGAATTATTATTATGTACACATTAGTTTAGAATTTTGATATATTTTTTAAATTTTTTTCCTAACTTTCTGAAAAAATGTAAACATTGATGATGCAAATAATGTTCATTATCATCATTAAAAATAATATAATAATCTATCTATCTTCTCTACTAGTCTATGTCGCTTGTTTGTGTGTAACTGCAATTTTTTACACTCGCCAAGTGCTTGCACTGTGTACTTGCACTGGGTATTAACTTGGCATTTGATGCGGGGAAGCTGAGCCGGTCATTCCTGCTTATTTTCAGTACAAACATAACTATTTAGTATGAGCTACTCAGTGTGTTGTGTGTGTGTGTCTGAGCATGCGGAAAAACTTTTGAATGCCGCTGAACAGTTCGTTAAGCTTAGAAGTAGAAGTCTCTTCTAAAGAAACGCATTCTGTGGTATGTAGCTTTGACAAATCTTTTTTTCATTGTTCTAGCTCAGCACACGTTGCTGCAGCTTTTGCATCCGATAGATGGTGCAATCATTCAATAGAACATAGAAAGAGTTCGAATTCGAATTTTTCGAATATAGATAGTGACACACGTGATTTTCATTTTGTGTGCCTGTTTGAGTGAGTATTTGATGATGAAATCATTTTTTATGATTTTGATTCCGAATTTGAATTTCGAACTATTATCATTCCATAGCATTTCATTTTTCATTTCATTCTATCATTCATTCATCATCATCATCATCATCTCATTGCTTCATCATCATCGTTTTTTTAAATCCTTTCAAATTTAAAATTAAAAAACATTTAAATTTTTTTAATTTAATTTTAAAAATTGGTAAGTTATAAGTTATTACATAAAACCTGATAGTAGCTGAAATTAATCAATTAATCAATCAATCAATTTTTTCAATATATATAATATTTCAATTCCAATATTCTTCCAATGATTCCAATGTGATGATATAAAATCCGATTCCAATTTTTTTCAATTTTCAATGATGTTCCAATCCAATGAAAATGAAAAAAAGATTAAAATTAAAATGGAAAACAATGGACGATATCGTGATGATCGAAATGATCATCATCAACAACAACAACATCATATATTGATTGATATCGATGATATCGATCATCATCATCAACAACAAATTGAATAAAATTGATTTCTGAGAACCGTTGATGTTACAGAATTTTAAAAACTAATCAATTCGCTCAAAATACCAACCAATGAAATTTATTCGGATGGAATAAAGAGAAAGGAACACATGTATGCCCAAGTGTTGGCTGTGGAAAAGAATTCCAACGGAGAGATACATGTGTAGAGCATTTCAAATGCAAACATAAAAAAAAAACAATATTATTGCCCAATTGATAAATGTGGTAGAATTTATTAATATGAAAGAAATTTACGGAAACACTTGAAAGACAATCACTATGATGATGTTGAATAATAATGAAATTATGAATGATCAATACTCAACAACATTTACGATAACATCATCATACAATCTGCCTATCTACTTGTCTGAGGACTTGAAGAGAAAGTTTTACATCAATGATTAATAAAATATATCAAAGTTGTATTGTGAAAGAGATATGTTAACCGATTGCTACCAAAACAATTCAATCTAATAATAATTGCTAATAGCAAATTCGATAAGGAAAAAGATAAACAATTTAAGCATCTTAGACGAAAAGTCTAAACCAAATAATGCGTCAATTCTTATTGGAGACGATTCAGATGATAGTGAAATTGGAATTAAGTCCATCATCTGAATTTATTCCATTATATCAAATAATGTATGTCTCTCTCTCTCTCTGTCACCCGATCGAATGATATTTTAAATTTTACAATAAAAAAAAATTCAAAAAAATGCCTTTTCAAATTTTTTAACAATTATCAATCAGAAAATTTTTCGAAATAAATGGCTTAAATCTATGCCCAAACATATTTATTTATCCATTCATATATTGTTCCAAAATTAATGTTTTTTCCTTTAAGATTGATGAATATTTTTTTCTTGGTAAAAATAAAAGTAGTCAAAATCAGTCATCAATATATCATTTCTAAATTCAGCAGTAAGTTTTCCCCCCAAAAAAAATTTCCTAATATAACCTAGACTTGGGATATAAACAGTGATAAAGCTGCTTACTTTCGATTTCAACTAAAAAAAAAATTATCAAAAATAGATTGTCGTCACAACTCAAAGATAATTTTCTATCTGAAAAAAAGAAAAAGTAAAAACCGTCAGACTAATCATGAAAACTTTTCCGTCATAATCATGATGAATAATTTAGTGAGATAACGGAAGTAAAGCGAAGGGTTGCCGCGCTATTTCAAAACGGCAGCCATTTAAGCATTGGCTAATGAATTTTTTTTTCTCCTGAATAATAATGTGATCAATATTTGGAGAGAAATCAACAAGTGGATTGACACATACATCTTGACATGTACTATTTATATATAATCATTTAAAATGCTGAAAAAGTCGGTTATAAATTACTAAATCCAAATTGATAGATGATTGTCGAACCCCGAATAAGATTTAAGTTGAAACACACACACACACACTTTCATATGATCTATTCGATAAAATACCACCTCTCACACATTCAGATCATATCAGAATGTTTTTCAATTTTTTTCTCTTTAATTTGGTCCATAGTTTCGGTGTTTTCCTTTTCACTTGAAAACTCTCAAATTGGTTGAATGGAAAAAAATGTTTATTTACCATTATATCCTGATTATAATTGTTTTTATCACGTTACCACACACTCTACTCCTCTTTATTTCTCTTAGAAGCTTCGAATGGTAAACCAAATGATCATTCATCCGTATACGATATATCTGGTTATTTGAAATATGTTTTCCGCATATGAAATTAGTTTTGTTTCAAAATTTCTTACAACTATATCATCGTCATCATCATCAAATAAACATTTATCGATCCGATTCCAATGAACATATTTTTTTTGTTGTGTTCATCATCATCGTATAGAGTTGGTTGTTTTGAAAAATTTCAACAATTGAAATGTTCATTCTACGAAGATCTCAACAGAAATTAAAAGTGCCATCAATATGGTTTTTCATCTTTGGCTTTTATATCATCATCCTCATGAATCACAGCATATTAACATGTGCTAAACCAAGTAAATCGAAAAAATCTCAACCTAAAACTAAATTCGTTGTAGTCGATACAGCCAAATATTTACCGTTAATAAAGGAACATGCTTCTCCCAATACATTAGCAGCAATTGCCGAAGCCGAAGTACAAGAATCAGCAAAACATTATACGCATAAAAAACCTAAATATCATAAAATGTATCCAGAATCACCACAAGCTGTGCCACATTCATTGAAACAAATTGCTGGACATTATTCAAACATTTATCAACCACCATTTCCATATAAAAAAGTCAGACATCATCATTATCATCCGATAGTGTTGTATAAAAAGTAAGTATAATGTTCGAAATCAAGATGTTTTATTTATTTACTTTGTTTTTGAAATTTTTTTGGCAATTCGTCCAACTTTTTTTGATTTATATCAACCATCATTGACATTTTCTCAATGCTTTCTATCATTCTATTCATTTCGGATAAATTCACTGTCACTTTACCCGATTGATCATTGTTAATTGTTCGATCAGATATATGAAGTGTTTTTGTTATAGTGACGCTTGGTTGAGCTGGTTGTTTTTCAAAAATTTCCTTATCATTATTTGTCACTTGAATATCTAGTTTTTGTTTATTGTCTTCGTCGTCTTGTTGTTCCACTTCTTCTTCCTCTTCATTATTATCTTCACTATTCTGTTCTATTTCTTCTTCGGTACTTTCCTCATCTTCTGCATCAGAAGATTTTTCCTGTGGAGCTTGATTTAATTGATTGAATAATTTACCTGCAGATTCCAATGATGATTGTATCATATCTCGTACAGGATTGATATAATGCTTTTGAATTTCTTCGAATCGGCTTTCCTGATAAGGTGTTTCTTGTAGTTTATCAGGATACAATCCAGCCATGAATTTTCGTAGTTGTTCTTTTGGTATCTTTCGAAATTCTTCTAAATCTTGATCAATCAATTTATCGATTTTATTTTCCAATTCTCTTCGCCGTTGAGTTGTCGGAGACGCACAACGACGTTTCCGTTTGTGTTTTTTTGGTTGTTTTTTGAATGTTGATTTCTTTGATCGTCCAATGATTGAATTTGAATAGGTTTCAAAATTTTCCCACATATCCAATTGAAATTTACAAGTGCCCGTCCTTCATATTAGAACAAACAAGTAACATTGTTAGCATTCTAATTTAATAATTAATTTCATTAACAGGAAAAAAATACCGGGCAAATATTGGCACGAGGCTCAACGACGATTAGTGACCAAACATGGAGGCTTAGACATACTTGGAGACATCGTTCAATTGCCAAATGGCCGTGTATTGGATGGAAATCTTGGTCAAAATGTTCCCAATTTCAATGATGGCTATTTCAAACCATGGGAATTGAGAGCTCGATTAATGAAACAACAACGTGAATTGGTCAAAAGTCTAATCAAAGCATTAATACGTTTGGCAAGAGATCCACCAGCAACAGGTTCATTCATAGTGAAAGAGATTGATATGCTCGATTAGAATACTATCGTGACAGACACCAATTTTGTAAATATATTACTATTCATGTTATTAGCAAAATGAATTAAGATTTTTTTTTCAGTATTCATTATCAACACTCATATTTAGTGATTAAATAAATAAATAAATAGAGTAGTTTCAACATAATAAGATAAATATTTTTTTCTCAAAATAAACGAAGACGATAATAGCCAAGATTGATGCGATTAAATAACATAGCCGGTATATTGAAATAATTATCACACATTATACAGGCATAATGTATGATAGTAAGAGATTGATCAGATGGATGATACATTTCAATCAATACATTACGTCGGATAGCATCCTCTAGCACCATGTTCAACATCGATTGCTGACTCTCATCATCATTATTTAGATTGGATGGTAAAATCAATCGATAGCTCGATAGCTGTGGATAGTTAAGAGTAGATTGTACTTGGAACGAATTCAAAATTTCCAATAATTTATCGTGAAAGGTTTCAATGGAAAAACGACGTCGAATTTGTTGAAGATATTCTTCGGTGAAATATTGATCTTCAATAAGTGAAGAACAATTTTGATCATCATTGTCAACGCATTGTTCGCTCAATAAATCATCAATATAATAGACTAATGGATGTTGAGCTAATGTGATCCAAGGTATTTCTTTGGACCATGGATTCCAATAGTCACGATAGTTTAACGGCTTGTGAGAGTCCCATTGAAATCGTATGGCGTATTTGGATCGATGACTAGAGCTGATAATGGAACCAAATTGTAAACAAAAAGTTATCGAGAAATACTCTTCCAAATTTAATTTTAACGTACCAATTTAATGCCATTTGTGGATAAATTAATGGACCGATACGTATTGAATTGAAACGAGAATAATCATAGATGAATAATTGCCGAATCTCAAGATGTACAAAATCAAAATCCATCAGAATAAGACTACGTTCACAGAGTAAAACATGACGTTCCAATTCTTTATCCCAATGATCTATACTGTAAAAATTAAAAATTCAAATTATTAACAGCTTATATAAACACAATTCATCTCACAATGTCAATATGAACACATCCAATACTTGTTCTTGAATCTCATCCGAAAGACGATAACAAATGTTCCAAATGTCATCGTAAGATGATGTACGTGATGCAAAATAATATTTTATTCGATTCAATTTTTCAATGATTCTTGGATTCATTATTGTATTTGTCATTGATGATGCTTTCAATGATAATCGTGAAGTTTGAAGTAAAAGGTTTTCCAAGGTTCATTCTCTTTTTTCGATCGATGATATTTAATTTATTCTGGTCCATCAATAAAAGGTTTGAAAAAAAAATTGAATGACTAGAATGGATTGAATAATTTTATAACAAAAAATAATTTTTATTTTAGATTCTCAATATTGAAACAAAACATTGTTGACAGAATCAAAGCAAGTGGCCATTCATAGAGAATGTGTTCCAGAAACTGTTCCAACATACAATATATTGGCGCTTAATTTAGAATCGAATTTTTTAATTAAATAAAACTTGAACTCAAATAAAGACGTAAAATTGTAGTTAATCATTGAATTGAGTTGAAAATAGAAATCTTGAAGAATGCCGGAAATAACCACTGCTGGATATTGTAAGTATAATAATGATATTTTTCAATTATCATAAAATTTCTGTCAGTATTTTTGCTCGGAATGACTATGTGTAGTGTAATGCTAAGCTTGATTCTATGCTTTCGGTTTTTCGCTATGCCCAAAAAGGTCAGATGGAAAGCCGAAGAAGAACTAATACGAATGCTTCTGGCTATACATGCACGACATCAACCACAGCAAATATTTAAACCACAAATGCAACCTACCATAACCACATATGCTCCAGCCACAATTCAATCACCATTTCAACCTACTACCGGAACAATAGGAACAGGAGTTCCAATGATAATTGGAGAAACACAAAACCCTATGGCACAGCAGCCACAAGTAAAATTTACAGGAATTCTTCCATTACCACAACAACCATCACCAACAATGAAATTACCATTAATGTCTCCAATGGGAACAACACCACATCCTGCGATACCAGGAGGAACAATCTTTTATCAAGCTTAATAAAAAAAATGACAAAAAAATTCATTTTTTTTAATACTGTGTACCAAGTACTTTTGCCATGCTAAACATCAAGGTTTTAATTATGACATTCGTCCAAATATGTGTCATTTGTATGTTCGAATATGAGGAAATATAAAGAAAAAAACAGAGACACATATCTGCATTGATAGAATGAAAAATAAGAACTCAAAAAAAGAAAGATCCAGAAAACAGAATTTTCGAATGAAGAAAAAAAATGATTTATCGATCTGATCCATTCTCTCTGCTTTGCCATTTTTTCTCTGATTATTTATGGTTTCACAAATATTTCTGCAATCCTTTCCATAAATTGAATGTATGTATTTTCTGGTTTGGCGTCATCATCGTTTTGATGACAGTTTTTGTTTTTGTTTTTGAATTTTGTGAATGTATTACTCTTAGTAAAATTATGGTTAATAATTTTTTTCTTAATGATAATTAGGTTATAATTTTTTTTATGCTGTTGTTCATACTCATACATAATGTTGAATGCTTATAACTTTCAATGTTTTCATTAGCAAAAATCTGATTTTTATTTTTGTTTTTAGATAAAAATTGATGATAATATTTTGATATACAGAATCGAATAAAGTAAGCTGAACAATGATGATGATGTCATTGATCAAAATGATTCTTTTGAAACAATGTGTATGTCATTTAATAATAATTCAATATTTAAGAGAACAAAAAAACAAGTTTAACGTATTGATTTATCGAATCGAATTTCATCGAACGCGAAATTCTTCAAGCAAAAAAAACTAGAAAGTCATGATTTTCCAAAAATAGTCTGTCGAAAATTTTAGACATATGAAAAGTTGATTGAAATAATAAATAAAAAAAAAGACTTGAATATATATTGTTTTCAGTGGTTTCAGATTCTCATTTTTTTTTTTTTTTTGAATCAATATAACTTTTGATGATAATAATTGACTCTGTTTATAAATCAATTGAGTAAAGAAATTGTAAATCGAGATCGAATCCTACAAAAAGGATGGCCAACTGCCACATAAACTATCATTTGGGCATGACGACGAAGGCAATAATAAGAATCATCATTGTGAAATTTTCGAAATGGCGCCAGCGCCATAGTATAGAAAAAAAAATACATTTCATAGACATACCGAACATTTTTCTAACTAACTTTGCACACACATATACAAAGTTTATTAATACTAGAGTTGAAAGGAATTTCACATTAATCGTAGTAGCATTGAAAATAGAGATGAACAAAATATTTATTCTGGATCAAATCAATGATGAAAAACAGGAATTTTCAGAAGATGACAGTCTCATCGTTTCATACATATTCGACCAGTAATGATCAAAAGTATGAATGTGGACCAAAACACATCTAACACCATTAACGTCATTATTTGCTCGGTGGCGCCAAAAATAACCAAACGAATTTTATGATTTTTAACATTAGTTTTTTTTGTGTGCGTGTTTGTGATGTGAATTGTGAACTGTGAAGTGTGTGATAATATAAAGGCTATCATCGGGTAACATAGAAAAATCGGCCGTCCAATCTAGCCTATATTTTTTTTGATTGAATCTTCCTCGTGGAAGGGTCAATAACGCATTTTCACCATTTTTAGGTTTCCAACCCCACCCACTTCCGCTATAGCCATACACGCCGCTTTTCTTCAAATTGATCCTGAACAGCCGCCACTTGGAATATTTTCGTGAAACTTCGAACAATTATACGTCGCACCACAAGGTACAAGAATCCTGACATATGAACTTTATACCTCTAGTCTCTAGAGGTCAAAGGGCAAAAAATTGTCACTCCTAACAACGAAGAGGTATTACAAAAATGACTTTTTTTTAAAAAAAATATTCCATTTTTCTCTCAATTCTGAAATTTTGATCAAAATCCAATTAATGGAAAATAGTTTTCCGACCCAAAAACCACCAAAAAATCGACCAAGATAGCTGTTCCGTTTCCTGAACAGCCGTGTACACGCCATCATATAGTATATCATTCATTATGAATGATCTACTACAGAACAACCGATAGTATATCTTTATTTTTAAATATATTTTTTTTAAACAAAAAGAATAAAGCATGATTCATCTATTTATTGCAAAAAAATCAATGATGAAAATAAACAGGAAAAGGAAAGAAAATGTACAACTTCATATTAAAAAAATAACTGCAGTTATATATACAATATTTGAAAAATCATGACTAATCCAGATCACTATCGTCTTCCGATCAAAGACGGTCATACGAGTGGCGGAATTATCCTGAACACTAGGTCTACGTAACAAGTGGCAAATAGCTGTACATGAAATGTTATATGTTATAACATATGCATATATATATATCGCATAGCTATTTCTTACATAGGAATTCATAATGTTAATACATGGTGTGTACACGGCTGTTCAGGAAACGGAACAGCTATCTTGGTCGTTTTTTTGGTGGTTTTTGGGCCGGAAAACTATTTTCCATTAATTGGATTTTGATCAAAATTTCAGAATTGAGAGAAAAATGGAATATTTTTTTTTAAAAAAAGTCATTTTTGTAATACCTCTTCGTTGTTAGGAGTGACAATTTTTTGCCCTTTGACCTCTAGAGACTAGAGGTATAAAGTTCATATGACAGGATTCTTGTACCTTGTGGTGCGACGTATAATTGTTCGAAGTTTCACAAAAATATTCCAAGTGGCGGCTGTTCAGGATCAATTTGAAGAAAAGCGGCGTGTATGGCTCTAGCGGAAATGGGTGGGGTTGGAAACCTAAAAATGGTGAAAATGCGTTATTGACCCTTCCACAAGGAAGATTCAATCAAAAAAAATATAGGCTAGATTGGACGGCCGATTTATCATTGTTACCCGATGATAGCCTTTGTTTACATACCTGATTCATCTTTTTGTCATTGTCAATGATTCTGGTTGATTATATTAATATACTATGACATGTTTCACATTTATTATTTTGCTTCATTTAAATGTGATGATTAATATTTGTTTATGTGTTTTTCATTGAATTGTTGTTGTTGTTGTTGATTTGATTCAGCACTTGATAGGCTTCATAATAATAAATATTTTTACTTTTATTCCGTTCAATTATTTTCAATATTTCAGTCCTTGAATCAATGTTATCCATTTTAATGAAATATCATTATCAATTTTGAAATTATGTATCACCACAAATCAATTAATAGTTGTAATCGTCACAAATGTTTCATATTTGATTGGAGTGATTTTCCGTTGGCCACTTTCATCATATCGTTATCATCAAATAATCCATTTAATTTATGGCTATCATCATTGATTTATTGCGCAAATCATGAACTATACAATAATATATAAGATTTTTGTAATAATCAAAAGTATTGATGATGAATGTGAGAAACAAATTTCATTTCGGAAACATTATTTTCATATATTTGATGATAATAACATCATCATCATTTTTAATGGGCAATTGTTATGACAATACAATGATGATTGAATTGAAACAAACAACAAGATTATTACTTCAATCAATCAATGATGACCTGTCTAAACAGCAAAAACAAACAAATCGAATGGCTGAATATCCTGGAGATATTATGTTGGGTGCTGTATTCCCTATCCATCAACATGATACAACAAATTATTCATGTGGAATTTTGCAGGTATGATGATCCGATAGGAAGAAATTTTTTTTAATCTAAAACTTTCTTTTCTATTTACATATCTCGTATGTATAATTCATTACAATTCTATGCAACAAAGACCGAAGGTATTCAACAATTGGAAGCAATGATTTATGTTCTGGATCGAATCAATAATGATCCTAATGTAAGTTATTCATATATTGGATACATTCAGTAAATTTTTTTTTTTGAGTTAGTTAAAAATTTGCTGTTTATTTTTTTGTTAACTGAATTGTTTGTTTGTTTCATTGTTGTTGACATAAAATTACAGAGCCATATGAAAGAAAAACAGATGACAATGAAATATGATAAGCAGAGATTTCTATACCGGAGAAAAAAAAATCAAACATCCTGGACACACAATCGGAAAGATTACAATGTGAAATGGTTCATAAAAGAGACAAAGAGAATATATGAAAAATAGACAAAATAAATTATGTCAACTACAGAATTCCTATGGGAAAATATTGTCGTTGTCGTCGTCGTTGTTGTTGTTATTGTTGTTTTGGTCGTTGCCCAATAATTTTCTACTCAACCAATCTAGTAAACCAGAAATTTTTAGAATTTCGGCATAGATTTTTTTTTGTTGAACCCATAAAAAACATTCGTCTCAACAGCTCGTTAAAAAAATTTTGAGAATGAAATTAGTGAGAATAACAATTTGATGACGATGTGTATCGACACACACACACAAAACCAACAAGGGAATATCTTATGAGGATATTATCGACATCAGTTTGAGTTGCTCAAAAAAAAAAATTCAAGGTCTTGCAGTCTTGAATATTTCAACATGCAAGACATACTTTAATTATTTTGAAAGAAGCGAACCAAAAAAAAAATTAAATTATTAAATCATCAAAATGTATTAAATGAGCCGGAATAAATTCCTGTATCAATGGGGTGAAAGTTTGTTTATAATTAAAACTCTGTATTATAGAACTTTTAATATGCCGAAAACTTTTTTTCTTTCATTCCTGAATCCTGAAAAATGATGAAAAAAAATTCTTTAAAGAATATTAGCCTAATTACATATTTTGAAACATTTTTTTCCCCTGAAAAATGACCAAAAATTTTTTTTGTACAAATTTTGTTGTCGCTGTTGAACTAAATCAACTAAATCCATAATTTTCGTATGAAATGCCATTACGGTCATTTTAGGAGAATTTTTTAGCAGAAATTATAACACAACAACTAAACAAATCAGAATCAGTTCAAGGAAATAAATATCGACGTCGAACATTGTTCAACAAACATTTTTGATAAATTGATTCGATTCGATTCTATTTTTTTTCTAGAGTCAATTGGTGGTTATGATTTGAATGCAAAAATTGATCGATTACGATCTTGTTCATCAATCATACGCAAGAACGCACACCCACACACACACACACACATAATGATTATTTTGGCTTATTTATTTTTAATTTTTGTTTAAGAATAACAACAGTATAATAGAGAGAATCACACACAAGAATAAAAAACAAATTTTTAAAAAACAAAATTCAATTAGATTTTCTTTTCATCATTTGCCAAATTCATGTTTTTTCTCTCTTTCTCTCTCCATTTTTCATATATGATCATGATTCAAAAAACAAACACAAACAAACGACGATTCGATTTTACAGACCAGAAAAAAAATTCAAACAGAAACCAAATTTAGCCGCTCTTTATTGAATAAATTTACCAGTTAAAACTTATTTTTAGATTTTGATATCGTTGAAAAATTCTTTATGAATTTAAATATGTTATTAAAAAAAACTAATGATTCAAAATCATCATTTCCTATATATATAAGAATTTAATTTATAAAAGACATGTTTTTAAATTAAATTTGCTTAAGGGTATTATTTCGTGCTTTTTATCAGTGACATTAGCATAGACGAATATTCTGTGAACTTTGTTTGGAAATCCGATATTGTTGGATAATTCAATGTTTTCATTGAAATTGGAATTCATTGGTTGTCAGTTTTAAAATTTATTTGTTTGGAATTTAAAAATTTTATTTTTTTTTTTCATTATTATTTTAATCAATTCTTTGGCTGGATTATTGAATATCTCTTGCTTTTCTCTATTTAAATGAAATTGTCATTTTTTTCGAAATGTTACAATTTCAATTTTCATTTGAATATATTTGTTTGAAAAATCCTAAATGAAAATTGAAAAAAAAACTAATAGGAAATCCCAAAATAAATCCGCGAATGGTTGTGGAAACAAATGTTCTTTTTTTTTGATTATCGTCACACGTTTAGATTTCATGAAATTAATTTTGTTTTCATCAGTTTTTTTAATTTTTTACAAACGTCAACATTCTATCATCATTATCATTTCTAATAATTCTGTATCATACACAATTTAGAATTTGTGATTTAATCCTATGATATGATGAATGTGACGAATTTTTTGAAACACATGAACAAACAAACAGTATATATTTAGAATATTCATCTAGAAGAATAATAATCTAGATGAAAATTATTAATTTTCAATAATTCATTTATTTTTTTTTGTGTATATAACATGATCAATAGATATTACCTGGAATACGTTTGGGAGCATTGGCTGTTGATTCATGTGATTCACCACATCATGCCTTGGAACAGACTATTGATTTTATAAAGGTTAGCCGATTGATGTCGATGATTGATTTCAACTAGTGAATATGTGTTATTACATTAAATCCAATATTTGAAATTGCAGGCAAATTATTTTCTAATGTTGTTTTTTGTTTTTTCGTTCTCTCATTTTCATTTTCATTCTTGCAACTTTCTCCTATTTCCGTAAATATTTGTTTTTATACATAAAAATGCACTGATGCAAACATCATGCCATTCATCCGGATAATTACAGAGTTTTGTGGCTCGTTCAAATCGTCGCCTCATTCGACCGGAATTTCATTGCCAAGATCAAACGGCAGCTTTGTACAAAAATGGTGAATTAGATCGTATTGTTGGTATAATTGGTGGTCAATCAAGTGAAGTATCGTTACAATTAGCGAATTTATTACGGCTTTTCCATATACCACAAGTATCGTATATGTCAACCAGTTCAACATTGTCGGATGAGAGACTTTATCAATATTTTTTGCGTACTGTACCTTCGGATACAAATCAAGTGGATGCCATTATCGATATACTGAGGCAAGTATATTGTTCATTTTCTATTCTTCTATTTTTGATGTCGAACTCATATTCAATATTCATGTGTTATGTATAATGTAGTTCATTGACTAATATTCACAAATGAATTTCCGATGAAAAGATCGTGTGTGTGTGTGTGTGTGTGTGTGTGTTTGTTTGTTTAATTTACACAATACAGGGCCAATGACATTTTTCCGTGTCATTATTCATCATTAAAATAGAACAATAGGTATTGATTCTGATGTCAAACTCGATTCACAAAATTGAGATTCCAATTTGCCGAACAAAAAAAACAACAACTACAATACATTAACAAAATGAATGAGAATCAATTTATTCTTGAACTAAATTGACTCACAAACAAACACATACACACATTTCAGATATATATAGCTTTATAACCTGATTGATTTCAATTCAAATTCGATACGACAAGCGACGACAAATCCATTTTTTTTTTTTTTTTTTTTTTTGGTAGATGGACATCATAGATTCTAGGCCATTGATCGATTGCCACTTGTGTATGCTTTTTTCGGTGTTTGAAGCCGAAAAACTTTTTTATTTTTGATTATTAAGTGATGGGATCAATTTTTTTTTGATGTCGACCGAGTAATAATCATAATTGTTGTTATATTGAAAATATTGTGTGGCTAAAATAATATCCGCTAGGATTATTTTTTCAAAGTTATAATCAATATTATTCGAAACATGGACAATACCAATTGAATAGTGAATGGATGTCAAAAAAAAAAAATTTCAATTAAAATGGCAAAAGTTTCTTTTAATCTTGTTTGGCCGATAATGTAAAACTTTTGACAATTATTTTATTTTATTTTTTTCTTGTTAATACAGAACAATTGACTATAAAATAATAACTTGTATGATAACAAGAATGAATTGAATTTTATGAAATTTATTCTGTTTATTATATGCTATGAAAAAGAATGATTTTATTGTACAAAAATTACAACAGTAAACGTATTGGCTATAGAATGGAGAAAGATCGAATGAAGAAAAAAAATCAATAAACATTTCCCAAAGTTGTAATCATAAAATTGAAAACAGCCATTGGTTACTAATAGAATCATTTTCTTTGATTCTCACATTTTTATATTCATTCACACATATAATTATTATCATCTGTTTTCAAGTCGATCCAAACACATAAACACAAATGTTATGTTATATATTGTAGACATTTTCCAAGATAAAAATTGTTATTACTTTCCAGATAAATCTATTATGATCACACAGTTCTTTTTGTGATGAACAAAAAGTGATACATTGATGTTCACAATACTTGATGATGTGTTTCCGGAGAGATCAATTCGATTCAATGTTATATGGATCAATTCTTTTCGATTTTTTTTCTTTTTTGATTCAAACATTGAGATCAATTCTCTTGTGGCAAAAAAAAAGAGGTTGACGTTGTTTTTTTTTCTTATTGATCGATTTCATTAATTTTTCTTTATTTTACGTAATATTTCAAATGATTGTTCCTTTGTGGTTTTTGTTTTGTTTTTGATTTACTCAAAATCAAACCTTGAACATAGTTAAAGTAAGACACTAATGACAATTGGTTTGATTCTCTTGATGATGATGATGAAAAAAACCGGCATTCTATTATGCTAAAACCACAAATGATTTGGATTGTGATTGCAGCTAATATTTAATGATGATATAGAATTTCCATTGTCTCAGAACACTTTGTTAATGTTGTGTTGTGCTAAATAAAAACTAAATGATCCTGCTAGAATTCAAACAAGAATTGAAACAAAGTAAAAAAAAGAATCTAGTACTAGAGCAAGACATGATTAAAAAGATGTTAATTATGATTGTCAAAATAGACATATATTTTGTTGCATAACAAAAAAAAATGAAGCAGAATTCATGCATGAAAATGAATATTCGGGAAAAAAAGCAAATATGATCATGTATTTATGTGTGATGAACAAATGATATTTCCCAGTTGCATTTTGATTGTTTTCATTATACATATACAGTGGTTACGGAAAAAGAATAACTAGGTCTAAAGGTCTGGGATACATTTTCATTATGTTCATTTCATCACATTTTGTCATTTCTTAAGAAATCTTTTTTCTTCTTAAGTATTTTTTGTTTGTTTATTCTGGTAAAATCGAGTATTACATGACAGTTGTATTTCTGTACCAAAAAAAAAAGTAATTGACGTTACCACGTCACACACACACACACACACACACACACACATAGCTATGTAGTCAACCAAGACGCTACATATAATTAATATTTCCCTTGGAAACAATAATAATAATACTCACTATATTTGGATCCGAAATTCAATGTACATGGGTGAGAATATAGGAATAAGGATGTGAATGGAAAGAAAAATTTGTTTTATTCTTTTAGCCTATTTCTATATAGAAGAAATCACAATAATGAACCCTTAACATAGTTTGCAAAAAGTTCACACACACACACACGCACGAAATTGTGCAATCAATATTTAATGGAAATTTATTATAGAAATTATTTTTTTTTATCTTTGTTCAATAGAAATTGATTATGGAGATAATGACGACAAATTCTAATATTTGTCAAGGATTACCCCACAAAAAAAGGAGCAAATAACATTAATTTGTAATTAAAAATAAAAGAAGCTAATCAAACAAGATTTATTTTTTAGATTTACATTTAAAACATCAACAAACAACAATACAACATCATAATGAAAGTTGAAACAACTAATCTCTCCAGTGATACAATTGCATGCCTCTTCACTTCATGAATTTCATGTTATTTTTGGTGACGCTTTCCTTTTAGAAAAAGAATAGAATGTTCATCAAACATTTCAGGAAAAAAAACAAAACAAATAAGAAGAATTTTTCACACGAAATTTGAAAAAAAAGTATTTTCAAAACAAATTCAATTGCAATAGTTTATCGATGAAATAGTGTGCCATTTATTATTATAATCGAAAAATTATGTCCTTTTTTTGCTGCATAAATTCTTTGTTTTTTTTGTGTGTTTGTACAAAGCATTAGTCATTAACAGTTTCCAGATTATTAATAATTTATAGAACGATATACGATTTGAAACGAAAAATCATGGCAACGAATATGTCTCAAATATCTGGTAGCCTGGTTTTTTTTTTCACCGAACAAAATAAAGTATTATGCATTTGGTTTAAATGTTTGTTTTTGTACTTATGTATATGATTTATATGACGTTTATGTTGTTAAATTGTTGTCTCAAGTAATATATCGAAAAAAAAGGCAATGACATATGAACACAATACGTGTTAATTTAAATATTTTTCTAAATATATTTGAAATGACAACAAAATTGTGTAGCTGTATATTTTTTCCATACATCTAATAATAGTTAGATGATTTGATGAAATATGATAATATAGAAAAATTCATTGATTGAAATTTTCTTTTATTTCCATTTTGTTCAAATAGAAAATTCAATTGGACATACGTATCAGTTGTTTATTCGGATACAGAATATGGCAATAATGGCTATGATCTATTGACAACAGCAGCTGCACGTTATAATATATGTCTATCATCACCACAGGCAATCAATGTTGAACGTTTTCGACAAATCGATTATGATAATTTGATAACAACATTGATGCATAAAATAAATGCTAGAGGTATGTATATATGAGGCAATAGTCATTTTTTTCTGAGACAACCAAAATCTATGGCCATAGAACCATACAATGCAAAAAAATGGCAGATTCCAACAAGAACAAGACAATTGTTCAAAAGAATTTTCTTCTATTTTTTTTCCTTGATTCTAGGAAAGTTTCAATGTTTTTCTGAAATGATGATTGAATTCAAAGCAAAAAGGAAAACTTGATACTAACAACAGAATTTGGTTGGAAAAATAATAGCATGTTTGGTAAACCCATTTCCAATTACAATTTTTTTTAAGGATTATGCTTGGTTGTTTTGGTAATGGTTCAACAACAACAAAAAAAAGAATAGCATCATCTTACTTGAATATATCTTTGTGATTCATTTGATAGCAAAAAAAAACTATTCTATTTTTTATTCACCAGAAACGAAACCAAGCATCATTAAAACTAAATATATTCAATGGAATTCGGGTCAGAATATCAAAATCTTTCCCTTGAGCATGGCCATAAATCAAAAAAAAAAAAAAAACACTAACTACTTTGATCGACATTTGGGAGCTAACTTGAAAAATGAAAAAAAAACTTCAAGTATTCCATCAGATATCACACAAAGAGCGACCATTTCAAACCACGTTGCATAACACAATAGAATTCTTATTTTAACAAAAAAAAATTTTGAGTACTCAGCTTGATTTTAGTTATGTAATCGATAACTAAGTAATAATTTATTCAGAAAAAAAAAATTTCTTCCTAAACATTGAATGATTGATACGATTATCGAACAATCATCTTCTTGAAACTTCTTGGAACATAAGTATAATAATAAATTATTCTAATTTCATTCAATTCGTGATGATCGCAAAAAATAAACAAACAATTTTTTATGTTGACGTATATTTTCCGGTATATAAAATTCAATTTGTTTCAAATTATTATTGCTGTCATCATTGATGATTGATTGTTGATCATAACCATTCATTCATACGTTTAGTTTAGCATTTGATTTTTTTATATATATTGATTTATAATTGTTATCAAAATTTTTTCTAATTTAATTTTTTTTCAGTGGTTATTGTTTACACGGATTCACATGTAGCCAGAAAAATAATGAAAGCAGCAAAACGTCGTTTGAATAAAAATGGTGGCCGTTTAGATCGTTTTATTTGGATTGCATCAGATGCTTGGTGTTGTCGTGATTTTGTTGTACATGGCCTTGAACCGGTGGTCGAAGGAACCATTTCTGTGACACCATTACATTATCCACTAAATGGTTTTGCCGATTATTTTCGTTCATTACGTCCAGACTATCCACCCGAACGTGATCAATTGAATCCATGGTTTCGAGAATTCTGGGAACGTCATTTCAGATGTAAGCTAATGATTGATGAATCATCGGATAATATAAATGGTGATGGTGGTACGACAACATCTTCAACGGATTCAGAATCAGAATCAAAAGAATCGCCCGAAATGGTCTTCTGTAATCAATCGTTAAAGTTAGATGTAACTAAACATCAACATCATCAACACCTTCAACAATCACCATCATTACATTTTGTCCGTGATGCATTCTATTCATTTGCAATGACATTGAATCAAATTCATCAGAAAGTTTGTAATGGTACAGCTGGATTATGTGATGAGATGAAAGAGTTGATCATCAGTGGTGAATATATAATTGAACAACTAAGAAAAGTACAATTTCGAGGTTAGAGTTAATTGATAATCCGTTGATCATTATAAAATAATAATGAATTTTTATTTCATATAATCATTCCAAACAAAACCATCAATCAACCACTAATTAGATGAAGGAGGACGGTTATTTCGTTTTCAAAAAAATGGTGATGCACCACCTCGTTATACAATTGTCAATTTTCAACGTCTTTCTAATGGCACATATCAATGGCGTCCAGTTGGAAACTATATGAGTAAGTGAAATTGATAATGAATTATTTTGAAACAAATTTGATTTGATTTTCATTCAATATAAATATAGTTAGCGAAAATGACAATAGAGCACGATTGAAATTAGAAATGGAATTATTGCAATTCAAGCATGATATGAATCGATTTCCAGAATCATTTTGTTCAGAACCATGTTCAAAGGGTCAGGCAAAACTTCAGCTTGAAGGTGATACATGTTGTTGGCTATGTACGAATTGTTCGCAATATCAATATTTATTGGATGAATTTCATTGTGAAGAATGTCCATTGGGAACGTTACCGGATGTGAATAAAACGAAATGTCATTTAGTTCCCACCATTTATCTTAGTTGGACCGAATGGTGGACCATATCATCGATTATATTTGCCATTGCTGGCATGTTAGCTACTATAGGCACGTGGATTGTCTTTTTCTATTATGCTGAAACGCCAATCATGAAAGCTAGTGGCCGTGAATTAAGTAATCTACATTTGGCTGGTATATTTCTTTCATTTGCCGTTACCTTTGTAATATTGGCCAAACCTACACCATTAACATGCGGATTGACTCGATTTTTTCTTGGATTTTGTTATACCATATGCTATGCGGCCATAGTTACCAAAACAAATCGTATTAGCCGCATATTCACACATCGTAGTTGTCAACGGCCCAAATTTACCTCACCACAATCACAATTGGTTATCACTTCTTTACTGATATCAGTGCAGATACTAATCAACATATTCTGGTTCTTTCATACACCACCTGATACAAAATTAGTATATTCTAATCGCGAGATTGCATTGCTCATCTGTAGCGGATCTGATCATCTTAACTATTTGATTAGTCTTATTTATCCATTCATATTGATCGGTTTTTGTACGGTTTATGCATTTAAGACACGAAAATGTCCGGAAGGTTTTAACGAAGCACGATATATAACATTCACCAATTATACAACATGTGTCGTTTGGTTTGCATTCCTTCCGTTATATGTGATGCTTTCGATAACCACTCCATTACGGGCTATTACTTTATCATCATTGTTGAGTGTGTCTGGTGCCGTACAATTATGCTGCCTATTCGTGCCTAAGGTAAATATATTCTTTATATTATGGTGAAGGACAGCATAATTGTTATCTATTTTTTGTTTTATTTAAAAAAATGTTCATAGATGTATATTGCATTGCTAAAACCTGAAAAAAATACACGTGAAACGGTCATGTGCGGCGGACATCGATCTTTGGTGTTCAATATGCCAGTAGCTCATCATCATCGTCGTTATCATCATCATCATTATCATCATCATAACCATCATCATCGAAGTAATAGTCATGAAATGCACAAACAGTGGCATCATTCTACAAGGCCAAGTGCAGCTAGTACCGATGGTCAAATAATCACGGCAATGGTCACTGAAACAAATGATAATGATAAAAACAATAACTATGTTGGAAGCAATATCAATAATAATGTAGCCAATGGTAATTCGATCAAAAATCCATCAACAATATCAAATACTTCAATGATGATGATGATGATGGCTAATGATGAAACATCAGCAACGATTGTTAAAAATGGTGATTGTAATAGCAGTGGAAATTGTAATGATAAACAAATCATTATGATTGAACCATATTCAACATCATCCGATATTGATACGACAACTACCGCATTGACTGCAACATCCCTAAAATCGATGAATATAACTTTCTCGAATAACAATAATAATCAAACACTTAAATTAAATAATTCTCGGTTGAAAAGTGGCAGTATTGTATCGATGCCAGATAAATTATCCATTCCTGAAGAAGAACAAAATGATTGTAATGATGGAAATATCGAAAATTCGGTAATTTCCAAAAATCCAATATTCATTTCCGATGAACAACAACATTTTAATCAACGTTCACAATCAGCTTGTGCCGCAGTCATTGCCAATGGGCAAACTAAAGATAATGAATTCCATAGTTCATTATCATCATCGCCATCATCCACTTCATCTTCATCATCTAATAATCGATCCAATTCATCATCAATGTCGCTGATATTTTCACCACCACCAACTCAATCATCGCCATTGAATAATGGTTTAATTAAGATCAAAAAGCATAATACAAAAGCAGTTTTGAAAAATGGGCATCAATGTTGGCCGTCAATTAAATTGGATGGCAATTCATCATCTCCAACATCCACAATAAATGATTCAGCACATCATTCACATACTCAAACAACTATAGCAGATGATATTGAATAACAATATCATCATCATCATCATCATAATAGAAATCGAATAATACACCTAGCACATTTTCAACAGTAGGACATTTTTTCTCCTGGATCATTCCAATACCAATGTGAAAAGGGATTGTTAGCTTTGATTAACTGGTGCTTTTCACCAATTTACAATCAATGATAATGATAACCAATCAATTTTTTTCTCCATTGATTTGTTTTCTAAGTTATTTATTTTTATACTTAATGATCGTTACTCTTATTGATATTGTTTTCTTACTTTTTTTTATTATTTTTAAAAAAAGAAACAAAAATGAAAAATTTCGTTTCCTATAGACGCTGCTAACTTCAATAATAATAATAAAAATCAATTTCCCAAGTGAAAAACATATAAATGTATTGGATATATTGTATTTATTTCAATCAAATATAAGTAAAAACAAAAACAAAAATGAAAAACAGTTTTCCATCAAATGAAAATAAAAATTGGAAGAAGAAGAAGAAAAAAAAAACTTTAACAACAATTTCTTTGAACAAAAATAAATGATTGGAAAAAAAGGAAAAGAAAACAATGAACCAGGAAATGATTGAATGATGATGATGATGACAATGACGATGATGATGAGGATTTATATTATGGATCATTAATGTGGATGATGGCAATGAGCATATGAAATGATATATATGTTATTAAGATTGTAAGAGAAGGAATTAGGAGGAGGGGAAAGAAATTAGATGGATAAAAAAAAAATTTTAAAGGCCATATATATTGATAAATAAGGGAAAAAGGGTAATTATAGACTTGTTGACAATTGAAACTTCAGTTATATAGATAGGAGAAGAAGAAGAAGAAGAAGAAGAGTTATAGAAAAAAAACTACATTTGGCAAGGAATAAAAATTTGAATAATTTTTTTTTTGTTTTTGTCTGCTACGTTTGTTTATGGAATGGGAAAGCAAAATTTTTGACACATTTTTTCTGAAACTATTGCACTAGAAATTTTGAGATTCCAATTGGAATCGTATAATGATTTGGAAGAAAATAATTGATAAATACCACAGAATTTGAGATTTTAGATTTGAAATAAAAAAAAGCGGAAGGAGTGTAATTATGATGATCATAATTAATAATTAAGAGGAATTGTTGAACATTTTTTTTTGCTATAAAGACTTGAAAAAATTCGAGGTCACAGGAATAAAGCTGTAGGAAAAAAGGGAATATAAGAAGGAGAAGGAAAAGGAAATAGGAACTTCTTCATCTCCATTCCAATCACTGAAATGAAGACAGAAAAAACATGAGGAAGGAAAGAAGTGAATTTGATTGGGACATAGAGGGGGTGGGAAGAGAAAGATTAGAGGAAAAATTTTGATGCGGCAAAGACATGTGATGTGGTTAATATGAACATTTTTTGATTTGTTGATTTGCGTAATAATTAAGACTCAAATAAACCAGCTATTTGATAGTTGAAATGAAAATGTTGATGATGATGATGATGATTATGATGTTAATGATGATGATGGTGATGGACTATGATATTGATGATGATGATGAGCATGGCAAAAAATGATGATAATGAGCATGAAAGAAAAATAAGAGGTGTTCGTCATTCATTAGTAATGAGCTTGAATATTTTGTGATTGATTCGTTCTGTCAATTAGCAAATGTGGAAATATTTAATATCCACCACCACCACCACCGCCGCAATCACTACCACTCATGCTCATTTTGGGCATTTTGTTCATCATATCGCCCATCATATCTTTTATACCATCCATCATTCCACCCAATTTATCCATGCCGCCCATACCCATATCAGGCATATCTAATGTCAGTTGAATTTTCTGTAATAATTGAAACAAAAGTTTTAAATCAAATAATAAAATCTATCAATAAATGCTTACTTTGCCACCACATCCACCTCCGCAATCATCGCCGCCACCACCGTATCCACCACCACCGCCACCACCGTATCCACCACCACCACCACCACCGTACCCACCGCCACCACCTCCGTAACTATCTCCTCCTTCATCTTTCATTCTGTATGATTGATATTATCGTTGATCGATGCAAAAATATGAAGATTGATGTGAAATATCAAGGAGGTGAAGGTTATGAAATTGGGGAATGGGTAGAATAAATATTGCAACATATGGATAAAAGGATAGGAAAGATGTGATTAAATGGATGTGGTTTGGATGAACGAAAAAATAATAAGTATAATTATAATACCAATTAATTGTTATGGTTGTTCAGACAATGAAAAATAATTAGTTTGTTTTCATTTCGATTAATGATTGATTGATCGATAGAGTTTTTTTTTGGTTAAATGAAATTTTTGAAGTAAGATCAGTAGTAGTAGTAGCAGATGAAGTGGTAGGAGGAATAAGAGGAAGAGGAGGAAATGATCATCCAATGAAGATGGTTATGATTATTGAACGTATCGCAATCAAAATCTTCCTTAACTTGTGAACAAATTATGATGATAGGGGATGCGAGAGAAAAACAAATGAAAAAAAGGATATAATGAAATATGATGATGAGGTTGATGATGAATGATTCATGATAAACACTAATAATGGTTTACTAAATAGAATTTAAATATATGCAATGCGATTAAATGGAAAATTAACGATTTTTTAAAATGATTATATGATCCGGATGTAGATTATATGTTTGATTCCAAGTTTCTTCTTGATGGATGTTTAGTAGTTGGTTTTAATAACCACCTCCCCTCCTCCCATACCATAATCGCCACCACCATGACAACAACCACCACTTTCTTTCATTCTGATTATATCATATATGAGATTTTTTTTGTTCGATAAGAATGATAGATGGTCAAGAGGTAGAGATAGAAGTAAGAATTCGAGAAGGAGTAGAAAACAAGGACAAGAACAAGAAGTAGAAGAACAGGAGTTTGGTTTGGTTGGGTAAATTGTTTTTTTTTTTGGTATGCGAACAATATTCGTAATGAAGTGAAAGAGAGAGAGGGGCACACACACAAGCAAACACACGAATACATGGACGCAATCGTATGGGGATAAATAAACCAACAAAAAAAATATGAGAATAAAAAACAATAACAATTAATAAATAAAACCATCAACCAGATAGAAAAATAAAAAACAAAAAAAATGACCAGATAGATAAGATTAAAGGGGGGTTAAGGATAGATGGGTGGATTCGAAATTTCAAATACGAAAAACAAATTTATTGAATTGCTTCCTAATCAAATCAATCGGCTAAATAAATGAAACAAAACAAAAAAAACTTACGGAATAGGAATTGGAACCGGGATGATCATCTTCTTTTTGCCCTGTAAACAAAAAAAAATGAAAAAAGTTTTAAAAAATGATTCTTAAAGAAAGTGAAAATACATCATCATGTACATACCATCATCATCATCATCATTGGTAACATTTCTTTAAGTTTTTTCATGATCTTCTTCTTTTTACCAGCTTGTACGGAGGTGATGTTATCGGAAATCAATACAAGTTCCAATACAATGATAGCAAGCAAAAATAATCCCGATGCCATACGGGTACGATACGTTGATGATGAGGTTGAAGCCATATTTTTTTGTTGTTTAGATTTTTTTTTTTTGGTTTGGGAAAAAAATTGATGTGAACACAAAAAACGCGAAAATTAAAAAACACTGATACACTAGTGTGACACGAATATGATGATGATGAATGAATGAATGAATTGAACGAATGGTGCCCGAATCATAATGATGGTCAAGTTTTTATATCCAACGAATGATGATTTCATTATCTCTCGGTATGACGAAGAACTTTCTTTTCGAATTTCTCTTCATCTCTCTCTCTCTCTCTCTCTCTTTCTATCGAATTCGGGCACAAAAACTTCATTCGGTAAGTCGAATTTTTTTTTTTCGTTTTCGTGATGATGATCGTCACATCACGCCATCATCATCACCAAAAGGATCATCATTATCATCAACAGAAGAAGAAAAAAAATAGGATTTACCCGACTCTTTTTCCGTTTTTCAGATTCAAAATACAAGACAAGAACTTTTTGTTGTTGTTTTGTTATTCGAGACTCTCAATTTTTCTCTTTTACATTTGCATAGTCTTTTTTCTGATTGTCAGCCGATCATCATCATCATCATTCGGGTCTGATAGGTTCGGGAAATGTTCTAAACGTTGGTGTTATTTGTATGAATTTTTTTTCACTTTTATTTTTCATTTCAATTTTTCAAACAATACATAGAATGAGAAAAAAAAGAGGATGACACTACTATAGTTTTTAGTTTTCGTATGACGTATGAAATTTCAAATCATCTGCTTTCCAAGTGTATGCACGTGTGTGGCCCAAAAGTATTTTACGAAATAACAATAAAAAAAAACAATTTTTTGGCCCGAAAAAAAAACAATTGACCAAAACAAACAGAATGTGAAAGAAGAAAAATTTGACCTCGTAAAAATATATCCGATCAGATAACGTTTCTGATGATGAGCTTTATGAATTAAGTAAGAAAAAAAAATGTTAATAGGGAAATTGTTTCACATTCCAATGAAAATATTTTCAAACCAGGTAGTGAAAGATAAGAAAATGAAAAATGTTTGTTTTGCTTAATAATCGTTCCTTTTTGGATAATTATTGAAAGAATTATCACCATTGTCATTTGTGGTATATAATTATTGTTTAATTTTTTTCTTGTGTAAAATAATAATTTCCTACTTGAATATATGGACCGTCTGAATGAAACCATATCGTTTTGCTAATGATGCATAATCACAAAGGAATGTTGAACTACTTGTTGAAGTTTGAAAATTTACAAACCAGAATTAGGATTTTTTTTCTTTTGCAATTTTTCAACTTGGCGTTGATGGTTAAATGTGGATAGCAATTAATGGAGAAGAAAAAATTTGTAAAATTTAAATTTTCACAAACAAAATTGTTGATGGTAGTTTATATTTCTTTTTCTTGTGAAAAAATTTCAGAAATAACCAACCGTTTTGGATATATATTTGGCTTGTGACGGTATATTATTGTTGCTATGCATATACATCTGGTAAGAATAAAATAAAAATGAAAATAAATTCAAGACAATGTTTATGTTGATGAGCATCTTACTTTTGTTGTGGTTTTCCATCTACAGGTAAAGAGGTAATGAGAAGAAAAAACATTTTTCGATTGGGTTGCATCCGATGGGCATAAATGAATGGCTAATTTCAACCTGAAACAATCATTATCATCATTATCATCATCATCATCATAACCGACACAATGGGAATATGTCATTTTCTCTTGTTCAAGTTGAGATGGGCAAAAAAGCCAACTATTGATATTGTCCATCATGATGTTGATGAAAAATTTAATTAATAAATGAATGAAATACGATGCGCGATTCTCAGAAACATTGCATTGTTGAACATTAATCATCATGAATTTTAAATTTTTTTCTTCATTATTTTTTGATGAATAAAACATATATATATTTTCATCAATATGTGCAATGAAAACCGCATCTGAACAATACAGTGTTTATGAAAATCAAAGCCAACCAA
This sequence comes from Dermatophagoides farinae, assembly GCF_024713945.1. Classification (NCBI taxonomy): domain Eukaryota; kingdom Metazoa; phylum Arthropoda; class Arachnida; order Sarcoptiformes; family Pyroglyphidae; genus Dermatophagoides; species Dermatophagoides farinae. The sequence goes on along the minus strand of NC_134679.1, from coordinate 3,330,040 downwards.
ATGAATGATAAACATGACAAATTAAATCAAATGTTAATGAATAATGATGATAAAGGCTACATCTTTATTAGGCAAATGTATAATTTATTACATGATATGATTCATCATAATCAACCTCATCATTCACATCGCACACATCATCATTTATAATCATAATCATCATCATTTCTTATTTTATTATTGTTGTTGTCATTATGTTACAATGTTTGTATTTTATACAACGGGAAGTAAAATAAAAAATGATCAATCTAACAATTTTTTTGTAATTTATTCCAATTGAATCCATTGACCACCAATATATAATATATAAATGTTTTGTGAATTATCATTCAATAAAGAAACAATAATATAGTCTATTCAACTGTAATGAAAACAAAACAAAAATCCGCAAAAAATTGATGAATAAAAATTGAATTAAATGCCAAGGTTTCAACCATTTGATTTGGATTCATATGGCGAAAGATGTTCAAAATGTAAAACAAAACAAAAAAAAACAATTGAAAAATGCGGCCATCATAATCACCACTGTCATCGGTCATCATCATATGAATCGTTCACGGAACCAAAACAAATCGATCAATCAATCAAACAATCAATCAATCAATCAATCGATATCAATATATCGATATTGATACAAGTTCAAACTGATCGAAATATATAAACAATAATAATTCCAACACATTTATCCACAAAAAAAAGTAAAATAAAAAAATCTTGACCAAACAATCGGAACATTTTCATTTTCATTTTTTTTTTTTTCACAAATCAATCTCATCATATAACGATGATCGGAATCTATATAATTATCTCATGGTATATTGAATTGAAAAACGAGATAATCACTTATATGGCCAGCTATACATCAAATACACAAAATGTAGGAAGAAAAAATTTCACCACCCAGACAAAACGGTTTGTGTGTGTGTGTGTGTGTTTTTATCATGAATAGATTCCAACAATGGATCACCTTTGATTCCCCATCTTCATCATCATCATCATCATCAGCCATTGTTAAGTTTATCATCATCATCATCATCATCATCAGCGACATTATCGTTTCATTGAAATTTTTCTGCTCAAACATAGATGAAATATTTATGAGTATGACAATTGGATTGGACAATCTTGGTTATAGCCATTATTCATTATTATTCCTGTTGCTGGCCTATCATAAATACTATTACTATTATCATGATTTTCATCATTTTTGGAATTTAATTTTTTTTTTTTTTTTTTTTTTGGATTAAAAATTTGAATTTTTAATTTATCATTTGAAAACCGTACGCAACAGAAAGAAAGATCTTTATGGATTTATGATGGTTAATGTTCAAGGCTTGGTCAATAATAATTGATATATTCATAACAGGCTGTTTGTGGTTTTTGTCGTGTATCAAAGTCAATTTAATGAAATTTCAATGGCTAAACGATTTGTTCATTTCATGTTTTCAACAATTATATTTCTTACATGAGAACAATCATCATCATCGTTATTTCCAAATTGTAATTGTTTGAGATAAATTTTCCATTTTGAAGAGAATTTTCTTTTCAATTATTCCATCCATGAATAAGATTTATCAACAGTTTGTAGAATAAATAATTTTTTCACATAACACACACTTACACAGCATAAATACATTAGCCGGACATTCAGGATCCCACGCATTATTATAAAATTATAATTAAAAGCTTGCTTATAACTACATTAGATGTTATTTAATTGAAACTATTATCATCATAAATCATCATGATCGCAATAATAATGATAATAATCTACAGATAATAAATTGTATAATACAAATACAATTGTGTTTTCATAAACATGAAGATGGGAATAAAAATGACCACGTCAAGATCAAACAAACAAAAAAAATTTCTGTCCATGATGATTGCTTTCGGAAACTTTTTTTAATTTTATGCTGGTGTTGTAGCGTGATTATGTATCGAACAAATTTAATTAAATTAAATTTTTCTATTTTTCTATATAATTCATCAACATATTTTCAACATTCATCTATGGTTAGCTTCAGTCTTGCGATTTTTATGAATATTGATGTCTAATGGGCAAGTAAGGATTTGACCAGTTAGCATTCGACAAAAATCTATGGTTTGTTTAATCTTTTGTTCTCTTTTTTTTCTTACTTGTAATAAAACCCATATCATAATCATGGTAATAATCATCATTGTTCTTTTTCAAATATTTCAATCAAAAAAAAAATAAAATAAAATGAATGATGACAATATGAATAATAAGAAGAGGTAATTTTTCTCGTTCATTTTCATCTTCATCATCACCATTATCATCACATAAATAAAAAAAAATTGTTGAACAAAATGAATGATGACAAAAAGTTTTCAAGTAGTTTTATTTTTCGTTATCATCATCTTTGTATATACAAATGAAAATGAAAACAACTCATCATTGTGGAACAAAGAATGGAAGTTTATTTGTTTGTTTGATTTTTGTTTTTTTTTCATTCGTTTGGGTTCTTTCTAAAAATAATGTTGAATTTCTTGCTAAACAACTAATAATATCCAAAATACACTATTACTAATGATGAAAAAAGAAAACAAAAAAAGTTTCAGAACTTTTCAATTCAATGTGATTCATTCATTTATTTTTTGAATATATTTTTTTTATATAGTGGAAAAAAATACCTTTTTCTTTCCAGTATGGTTCAATTGACAATTGATGTAGATAAATTTATACCCATACATACACAATTGATGGAATACTCTTAATCTGTGTATATATCTGGGTTATTTTTTTTTTTGTTTTTGTTTCTCTAAAGATTCTTCAACTAGAGATAAAAATTATGATTTTTTTATTTTATTTTATGTCCTCGTCATATCAAATGTTTTTATGGTCCAAAAATACAGCCGACCGCTGATCACATCACATCATCATTGAAAAAAAAATCTTTTCATTGTGAAAGTTTGAATGAATGAATGAATGAATGGAGAAAAAAAAATATTGAAAACAAAACCAAAAAATGAAAATTTTTTACATGAGAAATTCTCCAACGATATTTCCCATACATACACACAAAAAAATCTTGGAAAAAAAATCATTTAAATCTTCCTATGTAGATTGTATGGTTCTATAGATCAATATCGGAAAATTTCAAATCGTTTTTTGTTTTCACTTTGCATTATGCTTTTTCTTCTTTTTTTTATCATAATCTTTCTTTCAGAGACACATTAGTTTAAATTTCACATCAATTTTTTTTAAAATTCCTATTCTACTTCCGTTTTGGATCATTGTAGTTATTATTATTATTTGTTTGAAATAAATAATGAAAAAAAACAGAAAATAATCTTCGTGGTATGAAAATGTCAAAAAAAAAAAAAAAAAAAAAACAATGAACGGTTTAGATTTGCACCGAAAGATATTAAATAAATTTTTTTTTCTCCTCAATCATCGTTATAACTATGATGAATAAATTTTTCAATTTTTTTCCCGTTTGTCCATCGTTTACTTTTAACATACAGGTGTGAATCTTGGTATTTAAAGTGAAAAATTGAAGAAATTTCACAAGAAAAATGATGAAAAATGAATCAAAGTGAATGCGTTTGTTTTTGTTGTTGTTGTTTTCCTTCTAATTGAAATTTATTGATGATGATGAATACCAGTGCCATCGATTTGTTTTTCTCCGGTTTTTTTTTTTTTTTTGATTTGGTACACACAAAAAAATACAAGAAAAAATGGAACTTTTTTGGCTTGTTGTTGTATTTCCAAAGACGGTTTTAAAACCATCATCATCATATTATCATCAAATGGATGGAACTTTTTTTTTCCTTTTTAAACATCGAAATCATCAAATATTGGCTTGTGCTCAATTTTTTTATTTTTTCACTGTATAATACTGTATTCAATGTATGAGCCACTATAATCATTTGACCGAATATCCAATGAATGAATGGATGTATTTTGATCGATACAGAAAAAAACTACCTGTATTTTTTGTTTTCTTTACACACCCAGGTCGGTCATCGTTTAACAATGTTCTGTAATACTAAGAAAACAACGAGTCTGGTATCTGTTGTATCGATAATGATGATGATGATGATGATGATGATCAACAACCAACGAGAAAAAAAAATCTGAAAATCAAAATTTGGCTGTTAAATTTATATATTTTTTTTTCTTGTTTTGAATAAAAAAAAACTTTCGATTGTATGATTTACAAAACAATCGAAAGTTTTCATTGTGTTCATTCAACCATCCAATTCATTCGAATGAAACGATCTTGTGACGATGATGGTATTCATGAATTTTTTTTTCTCCCTCATCATTGTTGATCGATTAGTTTTGGTCAAAATTATAAATTGGTAACGCCATCACCATCACCATCATCATCATGAATTTGTTGAAGATTGAGAAAATAGCAAAAAATAAAAAACAACAGGAATTTTTTTTTTTTTTTTGAATTGAATTTGAATTCATTTGTATGGATTGATTGATAATGATTACTGTTGTAGAGTATATTCAGCAAACCATATATACGTACAATAATAATCATGCCTTTCCAATCAAATCAATCTAATATTAACGATTTGATTGGGTTCAAATAAATTCAATTGATGACGATTATTTTTATGTTGATGATAATGATGATGATGTGCAGATATTTTTTTTCAATCATCATACAATAATAGAAAATCCGAATCGGATAGAGACATCTTTTTTTTATGATCAGGATTGGAAATTGGAATTCGAATTGAATATAAAAAAAAAAATTTCATGAAAATCAAATCAAAAAAAAAGATATGCATCGAGATCCAAATCATCTGATTGGGGTATATAAATAAGTATGGGTTTTGGTTAAAAATTATGACTGTTTTCAATCATCAAACATTGATGGTTTATTTGTCATAACGGTTGAAAAATGGAGAAAAAAATTCATTTTTTTTTGGTCATTTCGTTTCTCTTTTCTGCTCCATTCTTAATCGGCTACGGAAGTCGGAGATTGTCAATCGATTTCTTTTAATCAACAACAACAACAACAAAAAATGTTTGATTACAATTATGATGATGATGAATCTTTAAACAACAACAACAACAACAATGACAATAAATGGTTTCATTCAAAGACCAATTTCACTATTTTATTTTATTTTTTTTTCTCTTGATATTTTAAAACGTATTGTTTCCTTACAACAATGGTAATGATTACAATTCTTTTCCTATCACACATAACTGTCGTTGATTTGTTGTACGGAAAATGATAATCAAACCAATTGATCTCTATTTTATTGCTGTGAAATAAAGGTGATTACATTGATAACTAACTGAGAAAATAAGCTATCTGGATCATCATCATCATCATCATCATTGGACATTATCCACATGATCAAGAAAAAAAAATTGATTTTATTTTTTGTTTTGTTTTGTTTACAGAAAGTTCGAGTTCAACAATTGTATATAAACTAATGAAACAACAATAGTAGACAACATCAGAAACCGAGGTTCTTTATTTTTCAAACGAATATTTGAACTTATTCTCTTTGTTTTTTTTTTGTTGTCCAATTTAAATCCATTGTTTAATTCACATTTAACATTGTCAAGTGAATAAATTTTTTTTTTTTTTGCATAAAAAAATTTCCATGTAAATAAACACATGTAATTTCATTAAATTATTTGGGATTTTTTTTTTTTTTTTTTTTTGATTTAGACAAACAAACAAACACACACGCAAACACAACTACTATAATATTGACCATATATCTCCATTCATTTCAATTATTCACACACACACCGAACAGTTTATTTTCGCAAAAGTGGGAAAAAAAATAAAATGGGAAAAAAAATAATTTTCTTCAGCTTCCGCCTTTCCGGAAACAACCTCGAAACAAATAAAGAAAAAAAATATTATCATGACGATTGTGTGATCATCACACAATCATCATCACGGCAATTTCGGCTCATCATCATCATCATCATCATCATCGTTATTGTTGTTTTCTATTCGAATATTGTTGATGTTGGTCACAATCAGTGTTCGTGGTCGTGGCCATCATCATCATCGTCATCATCATCATTTTCATTTTTAATTCTCATGTGTGTGTGTGTCCAATCCTGGCAGTTGATTTTGATTTTTTCATTGTTTTTATTTCAATCAATGAAAAATTGTCAGAAGACAAGAAAAAAAAAATTAAACAAAAATAAAAAAATTCCAATATTACTTGAAATGAATTATTATTATTTTGAATTTGATGATTACATATATAGTGAAAAAAAATGGAAAAAAATATGAAAAAATCCTCAAAAAGTTCACCATTGATTATTATAACAATAATCGATCGATTTTGATTATTACGATTAGAGAAAACATCACTATAGTAGAAAAAAAAGATCAATTATTTTGATTGATTCGACCGGAAGATTCATCATCATCATCATCATTTTTATCCTTTTTCATCACTAAACAACGACAAACAACAACAAAATCAAAAGAAAAAAACAAAATTATAGTTCAAGTTTGATTATCCGATTTGGCCGTGAAATAATCCATTTTTATTTGCAATTGTAACCATTATTATTATTATTATCAATATTAACAATTGGAATTAGCCATTATCATCACAATCCGGAACAATTCATTTATTCAAAAAAAAAACATGACAATGAATTTAAGAAGAAAATTTTACATGAATAAAAATTCACTTCCTATGCAATGTTTGAATGTTTTGTTGACCCAAAATTTAAATTTTTTTATTATTATTATTATTATTGACAATGATCATTATGAAAAGAATTGGCCCAAAAAACCAATGATGCTTACAATCACTATATTCTTGTAGTGTATCTTGTATTGTTTGCAGGAAATAAATTTTAAATAAGATCAAGATCGAAATTATTTTGACCTGATCACATTTTTTAATATGTGTAATAATACTATGGACAAAGTCATTGTCAAATTTATTTACTTGTCATTTAGTTACCGTTGTTGTTCCATTGTCCAAATGATTTATGTATTTTTTCATTTTTTTTGTTGTTGTTGTTGTTGTTATGATTGTGTCTGTATACCTGTTATACATACACTATCGGATTACAATCATCATGAAGATTATTATCTGATTAGAACGATAAAGAAAAATCTAAATCTTTTCAGTAGTAGTATTAAATAATATATAATAAATATATAAACAACACATTGAACAACAAATAAAGGTGGAAACAAAAATCAAATGTAAAGGAAATGAAAACAAACTCACGTGTACGAAATAGATTCATTGATAATCGAAATGATGATCATCATTATATTGATTATTATTATTTATTCAAAAACATATATCCGTATATGCATGGATAGATCATCATACACATACATCGATCAATAGCATGTGTGTCCATCAAATATTATATATGTTATATGTAAATTATAATAGGATTATCATCACGAGAAATAATGATAATTGTTTTTTTTTTTTTTTTTTGGTTATTACAACTCGTGTGTTTCATCATCATTCATCGGGTATTTGCATCATGCAAAATATTACCACAATAAATGATAATTGTTCAATCATTTGATTGGCTGATAATTCATAATTCATTCATCGATATTTTTTTTTCTTTATTTCTTCTCTTTTGTTTTGTTTATTTTATTTATTTATTTATTATTGTTATATGAAAAATGTTTGCAAATTACGAATAAATCTTACATACATACACAATGGTATTTCAACAGATCAATAATAATGATGATGATGATGATGATGATGAATCGTCGAGGAAATTGAGTTTTTTTTCTTCTTCTTCTTTCAGTTTGGTCATATGTATGATGATGATCATCATCATCATATGTCGACCAATGGCATTTGGTCATATAGCTCATCATCATCATCATATTTTTCGGGATTGTTCTCGTAGAAACGGGATAGATCTATACAGAAAAAAAAGAAAGAGAACGAAAGTCGTATCATTCCCCAAGAATGAAAATATCAAAGAAAATTGGCCAATTTTCGGATTTTTTTTTATTTCTCGAAATGCAATGGAAAAATAAAATCGTATTTGGCCTAGACTTGAATCGTTTTTGTTGGCCATCAACAAACACACACACACATATATATGTACACTTTCATTCAAACAAACAAACCACCAAACAATCAAAAAAAAACGAATAAAGGCATGAAATATTGAAAAAAATGAATGAATAAGGTGAAGAACAAACGGATAACGAACGGAAAATCTCTTCCGTTATTTCATCATACATTTTTTGTTGGAATAAATGGAAGGACAAGACAAGCAAGTAAAACTGAAATGAAATGGCCGATTGGCTAGTTTGTAGATGACTGACATGTAGATGGACATCTTTTTTTCTGTTGCCATTATAATAACAATAATATCTGACAGTCGAATAACGACGGAAACAATAAAAAAAATGCACTCAAACTATAAACAAAGTCAATAATCAGAAATGATAAGGGTTTCGAGGATAGTCAATCATTCATCGAACTTTGATGACTTAGCGGACATTTCAGTTGTTCATTTTGATCAGTTCTAATCAAAAGAATTAAAACCACAAAACAATTATCAAATAAATCAATCGATAATAAGAACAATGATGATGAATGCATAAAAATCGATTTGAATTCGAACAAAAGAGTTTGTGTGTGATGGATTTAACGCCATCTATAATCGAGGATAAGAAACTTAATTTTAAACTTTTTTTTTAAATTTTCGTCTCTTTAATCAAATGATATATACTAAAATTTAAATATAAAAAAATGAAATATTCATCATATAAATTTAAAATTCAAAGAAATATTAAAATTTTCAAAAAAAAGAAATACATAAACAACAGAGGAATAAATGATATGGCACGGGAATGAACTGAGGAAATCGAATGAGATTTGGACAAAAATTGGGACTATTTTAGCCAATGAAAAAAAATGTAATCGCAGATCAATTTGGATTAAAAATAATGATGTGATAGAGGCAAAAGAAATTCTTGTTTTGGATAAAAAAAATGAATGAGGGGTGTTTTGGAAAATTGAAAATCTTGGAAATGGCTATACTATTGGGAAGGAGAAATAGAATGGGTAAGGGTAGAAATCGTAAAAAGTCGTAAATATAGTTTTTTTTTTGTTAACAAAGAAGGTTGAGTTTGGTTGAATGAAAGATTTAGACAGTTTTCTATTTTTTTCAAGCTAAACAATATGGGGATGGAATATTGGTTGGAAAGAGAAATTTTGTTTTGATCATAGATTGATTTGATGAATGGAATACAAAAATGGGATGAAAATGAATCGGGTTGGGAAAAATAAAGATGAGGACATTAAGAATATTTGGACAATTTGACAATGATGATAAAAATCGAGAAAAAAATTGATGGTAAAAAAATGAAATGAGAACAATGAGAATGAATGATGAGCAATATATTATGATGACAAAAAGACATTGAGATTTTTTATATTCAAAGCAATGAGGAAGGGGTGGGATGCACGATAAACAAACAAACAAAAAATGATAAACAGTAACAAATGATGATGATTATGATGAGGATGAGTGATGAAAATGATAATAACGAAGACAGAAGTAACGAATAAGCATAATAAATTCTTGCGCACAAACAAACAAACAAAACAAAAAAAAATTCTGAGGTTTTTTTTCCAGATTGCAATCATGATAATAAATATGGATTTGATGCAATTTAAGTAAACATATATAGTTGATTCATATAACAAAATCTGAAACGGATGATCCAGCCATCGTTTTTTATTTCGTAGTTTTTTTAGAAATCATTTTCACAATTTCAGCCTCAATATCCGCCACCTAGTGTCAGAAAATCAAATGATGAAACTTTAAAATTTTATTCAATGAACAAAATATAATTACCACCACCATTATAGCCGCCATTTTCACCACCACCATTACCCCCATATCCATTATTACCTCCATATCCACCATTACCTCCATATCCACCATTGCCGTTATTGCCACCATAACCGATGTCCCCACCCCCTCCGTTATAACCACCACCTGAATTGCCTGCAAATTCATTTTTATTGTTCATATATATTACATATAAAAATGAATTTTCACTTACAATTTCCACCGCCACCACCACCAAAACCACCGCCGTAACCACCTCCACCAAATCCACCACCGCCGTAACCGCCCGAATATCCACCTCCCTGTGATAAAATCAAACCTTAATTTAGATTTTGGATTAGTTATTATACACAACTTACGTATTCAGGACATGGATATGTTGGTTCCTTTTTGACGATAGGCAAAGGAACGGGAAGTGGTACAGGCAATGGAATAATCTTCTTTTTCGTTTTTAAATATGTCAACAATGTTAATATTGGTGAAATTTTTTTCAGGATTTTTTTAGCTTTCAATTTTTTAAATGCTTGGGCTTCGTTCACTTGAAAGCTTAACAAAAGGAATGATTCCAATACGATCAATGTGAGCAACAATAAACCTGGTGACATGAAACACCTTAATGGTGTGATGGCCATATTTCTGGTCAACATTATAAAATTTTTCAAAGATGGTGATGATGATGATGATGATGGCAAATGGAACAATTATGAAAAACGAAATATGACGACAAACGATCAAAATGTGATTTGGTCGGAATATGATTTGTCCATTCGAATGAAACGATCATTTTATACTCAAATTTGTGGTCATCTACAAATCCATAAACATTCATTGTAAAAATTATCTTTACCATATGAATCGGGAGTGTTGCAAAAAAAAGGTAGCGAACAATGAAAAAGAACAATTAAAAAAATGAAACAAAAGAGAAACAGATCCACACCAACATCATCACACTTTGGGTAAAAAGCATGTGAAATTATGTAAAAAATGAAATTGAAAACAAAATGAAAATTCAGGTTACCTTGCTCCTCATCATCTCTTTTTTTTAAGAGTTCAACTAAATCAGATGAAAATATCCCGGCGAGATAAAAAAAAATTCAAATGATGATGATGATGATGATGAGAGAAAAAATCGTTTATTTTTTTTTCTTCTGTTCGTTTAAACAAAAGTCTGTCAAGATGATCGAAGATGTCTCAATAGTGTGAAAACGTTTGATCAAAAAAAAAAAAAAAAAAAAAAAAAACATCCACAAATCAATATAAAGCTTTGTGTAGAACAAATAACAATGACATACAAGACTCACTTGTCGGGTTTTTATTCGAATTTTTAATTTCTAACAAACGATGTGAAAATTAGAGAAAAACACACACACAAATTCGACGAATTTTCGCGGGTAAGTGAGTTTGGACAATCTGGACATAACCACCAGAACAATATTATTATCAATCGAATAAAATTACAATGATGAATTATGTATATATGAATGGACAAACAAGAGATTTTTTTCTGATAAATTGATCCATCCATTCGGTTCATTATTATTAAAATTTTCAAATTTCTTTTTGTTTTAAGTGGTTGTTTTTTTTTCTTGTTCATGCGGTTACAAGTGGTGAAATATTCAAGTGGATTATATAGACAATGTTTGGCAGGTAAAATGGAGAGGAGATGATAATTTGCGACCAAATTATTCGTTGATGATGATGATGATGATGATGATAAAGGCAGCGTAGGTGCTTGACAAAAAAAAATATTAAATCAAAAATAAATAAATAAATAAATCAGTCACTAACTCAAAAACTAAACCAAATGTTTACCGATGACAAAAGGAAAATTATTTAAATGAATAATAAAGAAAAAAAGATTTCGAGCGTCCGGTCAGATTGTTGTCATCATGAAAAAAAAAATTTACTTCCCGAAATCATTTCATTTCGAGGTAAATTCGATCATCCACTTGTTGATCTTTGTTCTGAGCTATTCATCATCATCATCGCCACATTTATGTCAATCATAACCGAGTTTCAAGATGCAATAGGTTTCCTTGTTGATGTTATTGATCGATCATACTTCCTGGGGAATAATTCGGTATATACTATTCGTTCACAAACACATAGACAACATTGGTTGTTTTTGTTTTTCTTTTCATTGGCGCCGGTAATTCGTTTTTTTTCATTCAATCAAAAATTTGACAAATTTTTGATTTAAAAATTTATTTTTTCTTTAATCTTCAATCACCGGCACATCAAAACGATTAATCTTTTTTTTCTCTGATGATTGAACACATTGATTGAGACAAAAAAAAATACATAACATGGATTATAAACAGTAACCAATCACAATTTCAACAACAATGTCCTTCTAGAAAACATTCAAATTGATCAACTATTTTATATAAATCAAATCCGGTACGGTCTTATGTTTGTGTGTGTGTGTGGCTTATCGATATCAAGCTGTGAGATACAAACATTTGTCCGATTTGTTTCGGAAGAAACAAAAAAAAAAGTAAAAACTAAATGATTTCAATCCAAAGGAAATTTTCATTCACTTCTGGATCGATGATTGTGTCAAAATGTGATGATCTATGATGTTGATAATGATTAGTATTTCCTGGTATGTGCCAGTGTTTGTATATGTTGTCTGTATTGATTGAGAAATTCATGGCTTTGTTGAACAACCCATAATATTCAAAGTTTAGTTTCCTTGTACATAATTGTAAATATTGTCAGCCGATTCCAATCAGGAATTGTCCGATTGATATTAGAGTGAGGTTGATAAAGGAAATTTTTTTTCTATAATTAAATGAAATGTATCATGTATGATAATAATAATCCACTGTGGTCACTACACCACAATATTTACACCAACATTGTTTTGAAATGATTTTGCTTACCATATATTGATTATTCGTATGATTATTTAATTTGTTATCTGTAATTGCCGTTGGACACGTATTGTTCAGTCTGGAACGAAAATGGACATCAATGAACTCAGTCAAATTTTTTAAATTAAAAATAACATGAATTACATGTAATGCAAGCCTGATAAGCCGAATATGGATTGATGATTACACTAATATTTGTTCTGTGAAGGTTTAAAATTTATCATTTATTGATTAGCTTATGGAATTGATATCCGTTACTATGGTAACAGAAAAAAATTATCAATAATGTATATGATAGACAAATCAGGGTATTTTCAATGGCTTATCATTTTGTCATTTTTATCAATATATTTGATAAGTATTGCTAGTATAAAATCGGTTCGCAAAAAAAAAATCATTCACTGTCAGAAAAAAACAATGTCACCGAAATCGTTGAAAATATTGTTCAAGCCTGCTGAAGGCATGGGCCATATTAATGCTGCTATTGGCCTTGCTCAAGCACTTGCAAACCGTGGTCATCAGGTGTTTTTTTTCACCTTACCCATAGAAGTTGGCACATTTAAGAAGTTTGGTATAAATGAAATTCATCTCCAATTAACAAATGAAGAAAAAAAGGATTTGATTGAAAAAAATGATGCTGACAATGATCATCCAATGAAATCGGCTCAAGAAACTTTGGAACGTATGCAGGAAGCTGGCATCTTTTCACATCGGTCATCCATTGAAAAACTGGATTCATATCGATCAATGATGGATGTTCGTGTTCCAAATTCGATCGGTTATCGGAAACATTTACAAATTAAAGAATTATTTCCCCAAATGGTAGCGGCTATAGACGAACTAAAACCAGATTTGATTATAGCCGACTTATGTCATTTTAGTTTGGCGCCATGCATTGCTTATGGAAAAATTCCTTGGATCTTTTTGTACAGTGAAAATTCATTGTCATTGTTTGATTCGCCAAAAGTTCCGCCACCATTGTCGGGTAAGTGAGATAGATATTATAATCATCGATTAAAAATTCATGGTTTTCAATTTCTTCGATTCAACAGGTTATCCTACATATGATCAAACTGGATGGAAAGAGTTTCGCGATAAATTCGAAAAAGTTTACTGTGAAAGTCATCGTTATGCTCAAAATTTGATCAACAAAGAGTTTGGCTATCCAGAAGTGGACGAGAAAATGTTTTTATTAACATCACCTTATTTAAACATATATGGCTGTCCAGAAGAATTAGATTTTACCGATTTAGCTAAACTACCGGATAATTATGTTCGTATTGAAACTTATTGCCGGCAAACTTCAGAAAAATTCGAACTTCCAACAGAATTCAAAACGAAAATTAAGCCTGGAGATAAACTTATATATTTATCACTTGGTTCAATGGGCGGATTTGATGTTGAATTGATGAAAAAATTGATAAAAATACTTGGAAAAACACCCCATAAATATATTGTTTCAAAAGGTATCTTTCATGAACAATATCAATTGGCTGATAATATGTGGGGTGGACCATATGTTCCTCAAACCGAAATCTTACCGATTGTCGATTTGGTCATAACACATGGTGGCAACAATACAGTGGCCGAAACATTGTCATTTGGAAAACCAATGATAGTAATGCCATTATTTGTGGATCAATTCGATAATGCACAACGTATCACCGAAAAAGGATATGGATATCGTATCGATACCTATGGATTCAAGGATGAAGAACTAATTGAAATGATTGATCGAATATTCAAGGATCCACAAATAAAGGAAAGATGTGAGAAAGCATGTGAACGAATCAAGAATTCAAATTCCAAAGATAAAGCTTGTGAAAGAATTGAGGAATTAGCCGAAAAATTATCAAAAACTAAATAATCTATGATGTCAATGGATTTCTGTCAATTTTGTTATGAATATTTAGTTAATAATTAACAATATATAACAATCAGATACTTCCGCTATACATTTATAATGTTCTCACATAATAAAATATAATTGTTTTGCTGGTTTATATTAAATTTTTTATCACTAGATCGATTCATACTAATAAAAAATGTTTTAATAACAAATTATTCTTGAATTGCACCAGAAAGTGACCGATTTACACAATTTAACTTTGATCTCAGTGTCCATGATAAAAAGATGCGACTTTATCTTATCTACAAGTGGTTTTAAATACTAAAATGATGAAACAATTGGTAATAGACATTGAAAAAAATATTGTACTTCAAATGACAAACGAGGAAAAAAAGTACCATTTTAATGAGTAATGTAAATACTGGATATAACTGGATCAACAATTGACATTTGGCTGAAAAACATGAGATAGTCACGTTTATATCCACCAAATAACAAAGTGAATTATAATGGCAATAGAAATAACTATCTTATCAGACAAATCAATTGCCAGAGAAATCGCTTTTATCAATGATTAGAAAGCATTTTACATTAACAGTTATGATGGGTATAGTTTTCATGGAATGAAATAAAAACTGACAATTTAAAATTCTAGCTTGATCAACAAGTGTTGTTTCTATTTGTTTTTTCTCGAATAGTGAAAGGGTTTCAAATTGAATGAAATTGAAAAATATGTCATCTCAACCGAAAAAAATTCTGAAAATTTTCTTTATGCCAATGGATGGTGTTGGCCATATCAATGCCTGTGTAGGAATGGCTCAAGCATTGGCTAAACGTGGACATCAAATTTATTTTCTATCGAATCCAATGTTTGCCGGTACGTATGAGAAACATGGATTCAAAGAAATTGTGTTACAAAGTGATGTCAAACAAAAAATGCTGGAAACAACAAATGATGAAAAAAGTGATAAAAAAGCTCATCCAATCAAGGCATTTGTTCCAATGTTGCAAAAATGGCGTGAAAGTGGCATGCTGTCTGGTAAATCATCGTTTGAAAAGCTTAAAGTTTTCGACCCCGAAGAAGATCATTTTCTTGGAAAAATTTATGAAGAATTGAAAGAAGTTCATCCAAAAATTGTGGAATTGATTGAGCAAGAAAAACCTGATTTAATCATTGTCGATCACTTTTTAGTGCCGCCTTGTATTGCATATGGAAAGACACCTTGGGCATTTTTATTTAGCGGTAATCCGCTATTCATTTTAGAACATCCAGATTTACCTCCCATAACATCAGGTAGATGAAATAATTTAAATTTTAACTTAAATTTATTCATAGCGAACATTGATTAGGCTATCCAACAAATGATCGCAGTAATTGGGTGGAATTTCGTGAAAAATTTTCCAAAGGATTTCCGACTGGAATTCGTAATCAACAAAATAAGCTGAACAAATATTTTGGCTATCCAGAAGTTAGCTCCAATCAATTCATGTTCAAATCACCGTATATGAACATCTATGGATATCCGGAAGAGTTGGATTATACTGATTTGATGACGTTGCCGCAAAATTTTGTTCGTCTTGATGCATTTTGCCGTGATTCACCCGAATCGTTTGAATTACCAGCCGAATTTAAAGCTAAAATCAAACCTAGTGATAAATTGATCTATGTATCAATGGGTTCAATGGGTTCGATTGATGTTGACCTGATGAAACGATTGGTAACTGAATTATCGAAATCACCCCATAAGTATATATTCTCAATGGGTCCGGCTCATGAACATTATGAATTGGCAGAGAATATGTGGGGTGAAGCATTTTTACCACAAACGAAAATTTTGCCAATTGTCGATCTGGTCATAACACATGGTGGTAATAATACAGTTACGGAAACATTTAATCACGGCAAGCCAATGCTTATTATGCCTTTGTTTGCTGATCAATATGACAATGCTCAACGTATCCTAGAGAAAGGTTATGGTAATCGTATGAATGGTTATCTATTCAAAGAAGGAGAGCTTTGTCAAATGATTGATCGATTACTTGATGATAAAGAAATGCAACAACGATGTTTAGCCGCAGCAAAACGAATGAGTGCTTCGAATTCAAAGGAAAAAGCGTGTGAAAAAATTGAACAAATTGTTGAGCAATTATCATCTAAATGATAACTACACTCGAGAAAAAAAATTGCAGTTATCGACAAAATAAGCGACATAAAATATAGAAATCAGATCAGATTTTTCAGTGAAAAAACTTTAATTAAACGTTCATAGATGATGAAATCTAAATACAAAAATTAATATGGACTGAGCTTTGATCCTATACACACAAAATTAATAAAACTTTCCAATGGTTTCCATATGATATGTTGTATTGATAAACAAATGACAAATGCATTGATAGATTTGCAATTTCCTATCAATCAATTAAGCTGAAAACTAAAAATATTAAATGCAGAAAAAATCGACCAAGTTTACAAATGTAATTATCAATTCCCAATTTAATTATTTGTGAGTACCAGAAAAATGCAACAAAATTATCTAAACAAACCTAATCATTTGAAATTGTTTATAAATATGTTTACGATTTCGGCCATCAGTTTATTGATTGACAAATCAAATGGTTGGTCATTTCTCAACTGTCATTTGAATGTGTGTGTGTGTGTGTGGATATGCTTCTGGTAACACGTAGCTGGCCAATAACAATTTTTTGGGTATAAAAATACTCCAAACAAATAAAAAAATCGGTTCAAGTTTCAAAACAAATGTATCAAATACATCAAGCAACTTATATTTTATAAAAAAATGGTTCAACAGAAGAAAAAATGAAAATATTTTTTTTGTCGTTGGATGCAGTTGGTCATATCTATGCCTGTGTAGGACTGGCACAAGCATTGGCCAAACGAAAACATTCGATCCATTTCCTAACAAATTCATTGTTTGCCGGAAAAATTAAACAACTTGGTTTTAATCAAATCATATTGATTGACGATGATAATCATCAAAAGATAATTGCCGACAAAGAGAATGAAAAAAAAGATGAGGCACATCCACTTGAAGCTAATGCGGCCAATTTAGAGCGATTAAAAAAAACTGGCTGGCTCAACAGTAAATCATCTTACGATAAGATCCTTCCATTCAATCATGATTCATCGTATGATTTTTTACGAGCGAGATATGAGGAACAAAGATCAGTTCATCTACAAATTGAAGCTTCAATCAAACAAGAACAACCAGATTTAATCATAATCGATCGATTTCTTGTTCCACCTTGTATTGCTTACGGCACGATTCCATGGGCATCATTGTTCAGTGAAAATCCATTACATCTATATGATTCACCTGATGTTCCGCCACAATCTTCAGGTATGATGAACATTGATAGAAGAATCCATGTTTATACTGATTTCTATTCAAAGGCTATTCATCGAATGATCGTACTGGATGGGAAGAATTTCGTGAAAAACATCGAAAAGGATTTCCAGCTGGAATAAGATATTATCAAAATAAATTCAACCGAGAATTTGGATACCCTGAAACAAGTAAAGACGAAATTCTTCGTATATCACCATACATGAATATCTATGGCTATCCAGAGGAATTGGATTATAAGGATATTGCTCAATTACCAGATCATTACATTCGATTGGATACATTTTATCGTGAAACATACGAATCATTCGAATTACCAAAAGAATTTGAATCAAAACTTTTGCCAGATGATAAATTAGTGTACGTTTCACTTGGATCAATGGCATCAATTGATGTCGATTTAATGAAACGTATTGTGGACGAATTGTCAAAATCGCCACATAAATTTATTATTTCAATGGGACCAGGATACTCAAAATATAAATTAGCCAATAATATGTGGGGCAAAGCTTATCTACCACAAACGAAAATTTTGCCAATTGTCGATCTGGTCATAACGCATGGAGGTAATAATACAGTTACGGAAACGTTTAATCATGGCAAGCCAATGCTTGTTATGCCTTTGTTTGCTGATCAATATGACAATGCTCAACGTATCCTAGAGAAAGGATATGGTGATCGTATTAATGGATATCTATTTAAACGTGGGGAATTATGTAAAATGATTGATCAAATTTTAAACGATCAGCAAATGATTCAAAAGTGCAAAAAAGCGGGTGAACGTATTTGTTCAAGTGATTCTAAGCAAAAAGCTTGTGAAAAAATTGAACTATTTGTTGAAAGATTGTCCTTCAAGGGTGCATTGATAAAATAGATAATTTACTAATCAATCGTTAATATCAAGTAATCACAATATATGGCTGGCAATGATTTTTATATGAAATCAATTTTCAAGACTTTATTATTATTTATCTAATCTTAATTTTTTACAATCAATCACTCCAAATAAATTGATTAATTTTCATATAAATTATCAAGTTTGTCTATGTTTAAAATTGTATAGCTTAAAAGAAATCTAAATACGTGTTTCGATTATGGCTTCTACAGAGACTCGATTGAAAATTATTTTCTTTTCTATGGATGGTGTTGGCCATGTTAATGCTTGTATCGGGCTAGCACAAGCATTGGCAAATCGATGTCATGAAATATGTTTTTTAACTCGTAAGAACTTTGCTGGAACATATGAACGATTTGGTTTCAAAGAGTTGATCTGGGGCATTGAGGACAACACCAAAAACAGTAATGATCAAAGTAAAATTCATCCACTCAAAGCTCAACAAGATATGCTTGATGGAATACGTAAATCTCCATTTCTTTCTAACAAATCACCTATCGAAAAGCTGACAGCATTCGGCTCAGAAAATGATTTTATGAAGAAAATGAGTCTTGAGATTCAAGAAGAGCACCCAAAAATTAAAATGTTAATCGAACAAGAGCTACCTGACTTGATAATTGTCGACCATTTTATTGTGGCTCCATGCATTGCATATGGTCAAATTCCATGGGCTTTTTTGTTTAGCGGCAATCCGGCTTTCTTTTTCGAATCACCGGATATACCACCAGTTATGTCAGGTTGGTCTTAATAATTTAACAATTGAATTGATATTAATTTTTATAAAAATATTAAGGTTATTCATCAAATGATCGCACGGGCTGGGATGAATTCCGAGAAAAATTCAATAATACATTCAAATTTGGAATGCGTAGTATTCAGAATTCACTTAACAAAAATTTGGGCTATCCAGAAGTGGATGAAAATCAATTTCTTTTCAAATCCAAATACATGAACATCTATGGGTATCCAGAAGAATTGGATTATACTGATTTGATTACGTTGCCACAAAATTTTGTTCGTCTTGATGCTTTTTGTCGTGATACACCCGAAACGTTCGAATTACCGGCTGAATTCAAAGAAAAAATTAAATCAGGAGATAAATTAATCTACTTATCAATGGGTTCGATGGGATCTATCGATGTAAATCTGATGAAAAAATTGGTAGCTGAACTATCTCAATCTTCTCATAAATTTATTGTTTCTATGGGCGCTGCTCATGATGAATATAAATTAGCAGATAATAATATGTGGGGAAAAGCATTTTTACCTCAAACTAAAATTATACCATTAGTTGATCTAGTCATCACCCATGGTGGCAACAATACAGTTACTGAAACATTTTCTTTTGGAAAACCAATGATTGCAATGCCATTGTTCGCAGATCAATATGACAATGCACAACGTATCAAAGAAAAAGGTTTCGGTGATCGATTAGATCCTTATTCATTCAATGATGGTGAATTACGGACAATGGTAGACCGAATTCTCAATGATAAAGCCATACGAGATCGTTGTGAACGTGCTAGTTTACGAATGTCGCAAACTAATTCCAAGAAAATTGCTTGTGAAAAAATTGAAAAAATTATTCAAGACCTCAAAAACAAAAAGTCTTAAATATGTTTGCATTGGATTTTAATGGAATGATCGATGATAATGATAATGATTCTTCACGAATCGTTTAATGATGATTAGAAATAATAAAAAGTTTCAAAAGATTATATCACAATTTTTTCGCCTTCAAACAAAAATTATCAACATTATAAAATATTCTCATTGAAATTAATGTAATAGATAGATAGATAGATAGTTGATGATGATGATTAGAACCAATGTCCCATTTTCAAACCCATTTTGGTGGAAATGGCAAATCATATACATGGCTATGATGATTATCACTATGATGATGTTGATGATTTTTTGTATTTGGTTGTAAAGTATAGGCGTTATTGGCAGTGTATGCAGCATTTAGACATGATAGTTCAGATATTTGATCATTTCCCATGTCAGTATTAGCATTATTATTATTCACGGTGTTACATTTATTGATACATTGGTCATTATTGTTATTGTTGTTGCTGTTATTAGGCAAATGTGATAGAGCATATGGTGTTTGAAAGTAATGAACCGTATTATTTGTATCGTTAGTTTCGTTAGAATTATTACCGCATAATGTTGCTTGTACCGTCAATAAATTAGAGGAATCTGATATTTTATTCATATCACAAAGTTTCGAATCCAGGCATGTTGTTGTTGATGTGGCCATAGTTGTTGCCGTAGATGTTGTTGTAGAATTATCTGCCAATGACAATGGTATGGATAGATCAAAATTTTTAATATCTGAATCTAGCATTGATTTCATTGTTTGCAGATTGGAACGTTGTTTTTTCAAAGTTGCATAGCCCAATGTAGCTGAATGTATCATTTCAATTGAATTAGTTGAATTATTAGTAGCCAGCATCGTTGGCGTTCCATTAATCATACATTTAGCTGATGCAATCTCATTGTTTACATTATTGTTTCCGTTATTCCCAGTACAGAAACCATAATGGTCAAGATTGTTGTTCAATAATCCGGTACTATAACGTGGCTCATTACTTAAATCACCGGTTGCCGGCGTTGGACAATATGTTGTGGATAATTGATCAGAAATATGGGCATGAATATGAGAAGGCGTTCCATTAAGACTCGTATGATGATGAGAATTGTTACTACCGTTTCGTGCACCAATGGCTGTAAGAATTGTACTTTCAAATTGTTGAGAAGAACGTTTGGTGCCCAAAACAAAACAGGCGACTAGAATTATCACAGTGAGAACTATCACAGAACAAGTTGCCGGTATGACAATGGTCAATGATTGCATTGAACTAAGCGTATTCGCTCCACCGCCTGGGTCCATAGAGCCCGAAGATGCCGATATAGAATTGGCCGATTTTAATGTGCGTGAAATAGTTTCTATTGGTGGAATCGTTTCACCATTCATGGTCAATGTAGCGAACATGTAGGTTTCCTCAGTGGTCCCCATGTCTGTCAAAGCAGCCATGTTAAGCAGATACCATGTTGCTGGTCGCAAATCCACTAATTCAACGAAACGTTGTTCTCGAGGTGAGATTTTCGATGAATCGACAAGCCAATCGGAATCGATTCTCGGTCGATACTTGAGCACAAAGTATTTGATCTCACATCCGTTCACGAGCCAGGCATCCAGACGAATCATTGCTACGGTTGAGTTGACCGTAATGAAAGAATTCCAATTTTTAGGCGCTATCGGTACTGGAAAAAATCGTCAATATTTGAGCCACTTTTGCAAAACTTACCAGATCCTTTGGTTCTAACAGCAATCGCCTGACTAGGATCGCCTTTACCTACGTTATTGTAGGCAATAACATAGAACTGATATTGTGTGCCACACAATAGATTCGTGAACGTGTATGAATTCTGTTGCGAATCAACTTGTCGCTCTTCCCACTCTCCAGATTGGGAAGACTTTGCATACAGGAAGTAACCGGTGATTTCTGGTACGTTCGAGTTGGATGTTTGCTGCTCTGCAGCGTACGAATCGTCGGTTGTTTCGATCGACCAGCTAAGCTCAACTGAATCGTAGTTGACGTTGACCGATGTCAAAATTGGTGCTCGCGGCGGATCGTTCACAAGAGTCTCACCGATGATCTCCTCCGATTGTGGTCCAGGGCCGATTCTGAAACGATGAAGCATGAGTTTTAAACCAAAAATCATTGAAATTCGAACCTATTGAAAGCCTGGACGATGACCAAATACTTTGTCGCGCGACGAAGATCAGTAATCTTCACCTCTTTGCTTTGAGTCGAAGGCTGTAAGGATTTTTCCTCAACAACTTTCTTAAACATGAAGTGTTCATCCAGATCGACCGCTTTGTAGCCGACATAGTAGCCCAGAATCTGACCATTTTGATGATCAACCCGAGGCGGTTGGAATGTCACCTGTAGCGAATGTGCACTTGATGGATACACATGAATGTTTAACGGAGGACCAGATGGTGCTAGAAAAAGCAAAAAATCATCAGCATATCCCAATAACGAATTAGTGTTTCCTAACCTTCTTCTTTAGTTGTGATCTTAAGTGGTGGCATCTGAAATGGACCAAAACCCAATTTGTTTTCGGCTTGAATTCGAACTTCATAGGTGGTCATTGGCTTGAGAGAACGAAGACTGATTGACGATTCTGTTCCCACCAAAGTTTGACGGAATATTGTACCTGGCGGCTTCGATGATGGCTGGTGTAGTTTACCATTTTGTTCGTTTATAATCTGCTGCTGTAGTTCGGCTGTTGCATCCAAATGATGCCATGGAGGCAATGTTTCCAACCATTGGCGATACTCTGCATGAAATGCAATGACCGGGCTGTTTCCAGAATATGGCTGGGACCAAGCAATAACAGCAGACCGACTGTCTAGTTCCAACACGTGCACGTTTTCCGGCTTTCCAGGTGGTTCTAAAATTGAATCATAATAATTGAAGGTTATTCTAGAATCTAGATTCTAGTCAAAGTTACCTTGGACTATCAGTTGAAAGTTGTATTCATCCTTGCCGAAATTATTGGTGGCCAAGCACGTGAACAGTGAAGAATCACGGCGATCGACGTTTGTGATACGGACAATGTATGAAGTGATTGCTCTATCCGACTGACCTGTAACTCGTTTCAGCAATTGATATCGATTATCTGTGTGCAGTGTCTGCTGTTCAAGCGACGGATCCGATGATAACCGATCAAACACAGAGCCAAAGTCGAGTGGCATTCTGTCCTTGGCAACTTGCATCGAAACGGGCAATTCGCCATAGGCATCGCAAGAGAATTCTGTAGAATCTCCTCTCTGAACGGTGTGAGCCGAGAATTTACTTTTGAAGTGTGCAGGCACTGTGAGAATGAGACGATAAGTGACTGTTGTTGCCTAGTCAAATCTTACCATGGACTTTGAGTGTGATAACTTTGCTCAATCCCGAGCCTACGCCATTGTTGGCTTGACAGAGATAGACGCCGGAATCTTCTTCAGTCACGTCACGAATCATGAGACTACCATTTTCCAGGGTATGCATGTGAGAGTTGCTGACCACAGTGCGGAAGTAATGAACGATAGTCGCTTGTTCTCCGTTGGTTGGACTTATCGACGACGAAGATAGGCCGGAAAAGGAAGCTAAGCTCTGGGATTTGTCATGAGCCCGTTCCCACCAGATTCGAGGCTCACCGCTGGCCGAACAATCAATGACCACATTTTGGCCTTCTATGGCTTCGGTATCAGTAGGCGGAATTTTCCATTTGGGAGGCACTACCGATAAAAAAATAAGTAATGCATTCAGATTCAGCTTCTAAAAATGTAGTTACCGTTGACTTTGACGACAATCGAGTATGTTGTGACAGCTGCCATGTTGGATGCGATGCAGGTATAGTTTCCAGAGTCTTCAGCAACCACTGAAGATATGAACAAGGTGGCCGAAAATTCGTTGGTTACATCCAACTTGACTCTGCGTAAGTCGCTTCTGCTTTGGGTGTCGTGGATAGGCTCACCATCCTTCAGGAAATGGATTAGAACTGGAGAATCGCCCTCGACTACCGAACAGGTAAGCATTACTCGCATGCCTTCTCTAAGATTGGGTGGTGGACTGAAAGGGCTGATGACGGGTGCAACCAGAATTCGAATGAACAGCTCAGCACTGGCCGAACTGGAGCCGTTGGGCCCATTCACCACACAACGGTAAGCTCCTTCATCCGTGTTACGTTCGATTTTTTCGATGACCAGCGTGCCATTCAGCAGCGACTTATGGCGATGGTTCTGTGGCAAACGGTTGCCTTGATCACTAGACGACGACTTTTTGAACCAGACAATCGATTCAAGTGGATAACCAGCCGCCGGACAATGCAGATGGACTGTGTGACCGGAAATGACAGTCAGGTTTTTCATTTGACGTACGAATGCCGGTCCGTAGACGTTAATGCGGCCAGAGTGACTAATCGAGTGAACGTCGTTGGACGCTGTGCACGAATATCTAAACAAGCAAAGTGGATCTTTGAATCTTACAGAAACAATAAAACTTACATGCCACCATCTTCTGCACGAAGAGAACTTATGTTGACGAAGCTGTTGACAATACCGTCGCCATTAACGTAATCACCAACTCGAATTCGTCCATTTTCGACCAATGGAGCACCATCAAGCGTCCAGACAATCTGCGGCAAAGGTGTTCCCGTAGCTGAACATTTGACCGAGAAAGATTTACCAGGGCGCAGTGGTTCCGTGATCGTGAAAACCGTGATGAACGTTGGAGGATCATCAGCCAATGCCAACTCACCACTGGCTTGAACCGATTCAAATTCATTGCTGACGATGCATTGCTAGAGAATAAAACGTAAACATAAATTAGATGTTGTTTTACGTTTTTTGAAATACTCACAAACATGCCACGGTCTTCACGACGAACTTGACGGATCTGAAGCATTCGATCCTGGTGCAATAAATGCACACGATGGTTAGGATGTTGACGAGCACTCGTTGTTGTTGCTTGAGCCACCATTAATGGCCGGGCATTCCTACGCCAATGAATTTGTTGAATAGGCGAGCCTCCGGTTATCGTGCAATTGAATGTGACAGTGTCGCCATCGGAAGCTAATATGTGTGATGGAATCATGGTTACACTCAACGGAGCCTTGACAACCAATTCCATTTCGATGCGATCTTCGCCCAGTGAATTGTTGGCAACACAGACGTAAAGACCAGAATCGGCAACGGTTGCATCACGAATGAAAAGCGAACTATCCACTTGAACGAATCTACCAGCACGACTAAGGCGATATGGTGTTATGTACTGATCTCCGTTGAGCAATTCATTCTTGTCATTGATAACAATTGATTTGTCGTTTGGTGGAACTTGAAATTTCCATACCTGGAGCCGTTGTAATCTGTTTACAGCGATTACCGACGATAGTAAACTATGATGGGAAGACTGGAAATCGTTTGAGGTTGGTGTGGCACGATACCATGTGAATAATGGCCAAGGTTGTGCTTGGGCCACACAAGGCAACTCGATTGTTTGACCAACATTAGCTATTATTATTGGTTTTTCACCACCTCCATTGGTGGATATAGCTGATGTGGTAGCGATAATTTTTGGCGGCATATTCGTCTGAGGTTCTATGAAAAGAAATTAACAAATTTCATATCAAATATAAAAAACAAATCATACCTGTGACGATTAAACGTCCATAATTGGCACTTAGTTTAGTATTTCCACTGAGCATATGTTTAGTTTGGCAACGAAACATTAATTTTCTATGTCGTTCATTATTATTCTGATTTTGTAGTTGTCGTTGAGGATGATGATGGTGATGATCATTGTTATTATTATTAGCAATATGGACATTATCATCAGCATTGTCATCATCATCATTTTCAATACGATGTACATGAAGCTCACCATTCGGCATAACACTATAACGGCCACCTAAATGTATGTAATAATAAGATCAATAAAGACAAAAAATAAGTGTTTGTGGAATTTGTTTGAAAATAAATCTGAAAAAAACAGCCATTGTAAATCGAAAATTGTTGATGACAATCTGTTTGATACATGAAAACCAGACCATAATGTGTGTGTGTGTGATAGGCATCTTATGATGTTTTTCTTTTGCACTTTTTTTTCGACTTAAATTCACTATATTTTTCTGGTTTTCTTGTCTTGTCTTGACGTATGGTGATTGGCGAAAAAAACAACATGAAACCAGAATAGTGAAAATAGTGAAATGAAATTCTAACAATCAAGATTGATTGGCTAGATATGATATCATGTCGTGTGTGTGTGTGTGTGTGTGTTCGATTGTTGGTTAACAGAATTTTTTTTTTTCGTTTCTCAAAAAGTGAAAAATCAATTTTTGTTTTTATATACACAACACAGTATAGTTTGTTTGCCTTGATGTGGATGTATTTATTTATTTTTTATTTTTTGTATTGTTTGCCAAGTTTTTTTGTTTTGTTTTCAATTAAACTCATAGCTTGATTCGGTCAATAAGATGAAGCAAAAAAAAAAAAAATGCCAACCAAAATGATAAGAACTTGAATAAAACAAAAAAAAACTGAAAAATATGAAATTATGAAGGCGTGTCTGTGTTATCATTTTAACGCCTTTTAATATTTGCTGTTTATTTAGTATTGCCATATAAGTTATCTGAAATGAATAACTTGCTTCTTGGATTCTATATTGAAAACGCCTATTTGGCCTGGTTAGTTTTTTTTTATCGTAATTATCATCGTTTCCATGTGTTTGTGTGTGTGTGTGTGTGTGCATTTATAATATCCATCATATTCCGTATGTGGGAGGATTATTGATTTTACTCAATCTTTTTCTTTTCGGTTTTTTTTTGTGTGTGTGTAATTAGAAAAAAAATATATGAAAGAAAAACTTACCTTTAAGTAGATCGGAAGTAATTGGATGATCATCATCATCATCATCATCATCATCACCATAACGTAACCAATTCGTTACATGAACATATTCACGAACAAAACTTGGTATATGACAACGTAGAATCTAAAATGGATCAAATTAACGTACAGTGATATTTATTAAAACAAAAAAAATCGAAAAAAGAAAGAATCCAAGAATCCAAAAAATCAAACACTTACGCCTGTATTTCCTTTGATAGCAAAATCATCATATACTTGGATCTCATACGGTTGACGTACGCCTATTCATATATGAATGGAATAATAAATAAATTGAAAAAGTGTTGATTTCTTTTTTTTGGAATTTTTACAACCAAAATAAAATCATAATAATAATTTCAAAAAATTGGTAATTTTTCAACAACTAAAAGAATAATAAATTAATATATACATTTTGTATATCATCATGTCTACGAGTTTGTGTGTGTGTGTGTGTGTGTAATGAAAGCGAAAATCTTTAATTTATAGCTTGTTTTATAAATTAACTTGTGTAAAAAAAAAGAAACAAAGGCCAAATATACAAGAAATGAAAGAAACAAATGAATGAAAATGTATGTAATAACTAATTGCTCACTATTTATCAAAATGAAAAAGTATGAGATGAGATTTTTTTTTTTTTTTTTTTTTTTTTTTTGTAAAGGGTGTTGTTGGTTGTTGTCTCTTGTTGCTGGTGTTGTATGTAATCATCATTATCATTTTTGATGTGATCATTGATGATGGTTGGTAGTTTGAGCCGTAAAAAAAAGTTCATACAGAATGAAATGATCTTGTTGTCGTTTCATTCTTTCTTGTTGAAATATACTCTCAATTAAGATGATGATGATGATGATGGTCAATGTATCACAATTTTTATTTCTTTTTTTTCTGGTCTATGTTTTGTTCTCATAGTTTCGATTTGTTTCTGGCAGTTGAAATTTCCGTTTCATGTTATTTTCTACTTCATATTCAATTCATTCATTCATTGTATTTAGTTGATGATCTCAATGATGATGAAGATTGGTTCATTCATTCATTCTATTCTATCGAACCAACAACAATTCGATGAAGAAGAAAAAGAAAAAAAAAGTTCAGGAACATTCCGTTTCCGTTTTTATATTTCACAATGAAAATGATGTTTATGGTGTACATTTATTAGTATTATTATTATTATTATAAAACGTAAAATAAGGACAAAAAAAAAGAATAAGAATCCAAAGTTTGAATTTGGTCCAACAAAAGACAATGACAATGATGATGATGACGTCCGTCGTTTTTATTCTTTGTCTTTGTACATTCTACATTTCAATTTTTTTTTCTGTTGTGTTTTGTTTTGTTTTGTTTTCGTCTTGTCTTGTCTTGTCTTGTCTTTGCCACAAAAAGACAATATCAGAAACAAAACAAAAAAAAATCGGTGATTTGATTTTTTTTTCGAGAATTGATACCAATTTCCATTCGATTTGTGGCAAATTCTTTAATGTTCTAAAGAGAAACATTTTGTATGTGTGAGTGTGTGTGTGTTCAGTTGATGATAATATAATTTTTTTTTTGTTGTTGCAAGTTTAACTTTTGAGTTACGTTATTGTTATGTTGGAATAATATTATCGATAATGATAATTGCTCCCGTCAAGAATACACATCATCATATGTGTGTGTGTTGGAGAGTTGAATTTGCTTTTCATTCGAATCATTTCATCATCATCATCATAATTATTTTGTTGATGATTTTATTACAATTGACACATAAGTTTTTTTTCCATAAAACATTTGATGATGATTATGTTATGGCAATCAAACACCAAATACAAAATTTCATCCGCTGTTTTTGTCATTTCACCAATGATTGTTTTGTAATCTTCAACGAAAAAAAAAATTCAATTTTTTTTTGTCTCCTACGTCATTATCATTATTCTGTTTTTTTTTCTGTATAAAAAGATTTCTGCATATTTTTGCAAAAGAATTTCCGATTCTTCAGATTTTAATTTTGCAAAATTTGATTCTTCACTTTGCTTGAGGTTGTATTTCGATGTTTGTATCTGTAAGTTATTAAAACCAGAGTGTTTGAGACTTTTTCTTCTTATCTCTCGATCAAGTCAACGAGTTTTGTGTGTGTGTGTAAAATAAGACATCCCTTTATGTTTTCATATCAATTTTCAACCAGAAGTTGACAAAGGAAGTTAAAGCAATAATAATAAAAAGTTTAGCCTGTTCTGGTTGTGAAATCCCTCTTCCGGTTGTGTGTCAAACACATTTTATAAAGAGAGTACAATGAGAATATGATCATCATCATGAGGAATTTTGAATTTTTTTTGCCTTTTAATTTTTTTTTTCACTCTCAAATGTCATCAGCATTGTAATAAAAGAAAAAGTTATATAAAAATTCTAGTTAGAGGTTTCTCGTATTTTTTTTTTTTTTTTTTTTGATGTTACAACACTATCTACTGAACTTTGACTGAATTCTATTTTATTATTATTATTAGGTTTTTTGTTGTTGTTGTTGTTGAACAATGTATATGTGATGATGACGATGATGATGATGATAATTTGATGAGACTTGGAAAAAAAACTTAACGAAAAATTTTCCCTATTTTTTCTTTTTCTTTTTTTTTCTGTTTATTTATTTTCTTGGCCATACTAAGTTACAAGTTGAGTGGGGGGAGAGTGGTAGTTGATGGTGTCATCATTGTCATTATCATCAAGTCAACTTGATGATGACGACAATGAGTTTTTGAGAAAAAAAAATTGTCATTTGGTTTTATGTCTGTTTTTGGCTCATAATCATCATCAACATATCAGACATACACACACAGACATATACTTTGTTCTTTTTGCAAAAATGTTAACAATTTCTCTATAGAGAGAATGGAAAGAAAACTTTAGATAATAACAATGTTTCCATCGGTATGATGCACACATATGCATCGGTGAATAGTTTGTTTATATATTGGCTAGTCGTTGATGGTATTCGTTTTTTGGATTCTTATTTATTTATCCAATAAATACGCTTTAACGCGCGTTTATTGAACGATAATGATTTAAGCTATTAAAACCTAAGGTTTTATGAGAAAAGTGGAAAGCACATAAATGATGTGAATACATATTGAAAGGGAAATATTTTTATACGACTCGATTTCTCTATATATAGTTTTATTATCATTGCAACAAGAAATTTGCATGAATATTTTACTATTTGTAATTGTGAATTGAAACTAATTATTATTGTAAACCAACTTGAAAAACTCGGTCATCTATTATGATGATTGTCTTGTTTGTGATTGTTAAAACAGGTTTGAATATTCAGACAAAAAAAAATATTGACATTTTGTTACCAGATTTTTTTTTTTTGATTCTTTGAAATTGAAAAGATGATGATGAGTGAAGCCATTTGTTGTTGTTGAATGTCTGAATGCCATC
This sequence comes from Dermatophagoides farinae, assembly GCF_024713945.1. NCBI lineage: Eukaryota > Metazoa > Arthropoda > Arachnida > Sarcoptiformes > Pyroglyphidae > Dermatophagoides > Dermatophagoides farinae. Next base: position 3,299,360 of record NC_134679.1, on the reverse strand, counting down.
ACCAGCGTGATATTCGACATTTTTTTTTATCATTATTCGCTAGCAAGCAAAAAAAAAAAGATTTTTTATTTAATGCTTCATTTGGTTCATTCGTCCACGATCGTCATCATCATCATCATCAGTATGTATAATGGTGAAGAGGGTTGCAGAATTTAGAGATTTTCATTTGAATCATTCATCCGATCCATTCGTTTTCGATTAGATTTGTTTTTTTTTTTTTTTTTTGATTTCATCGTCAACAACAGCTGCAGCTATTGAATGCCAGATTCCATAATGTTTTGGACCATGTCCATCCATCCAAAAGATGGGACCCGAGAATTTTTTTTTTCGTTATTATTATTATTATTGGATGACCGGTTTGACTTTGATGGTTGTCTTTTTTTTAAATATTATAGTTTTTTTTTCTGAATGTGAAACAATAAGGTTGTTCTTCCATAGTTTTGGGTGTCTTTTATCATAGATCTCAATGATTTTTGAATCTATCCCCTTTCCATTGGATTCGAAAGATTCTTGGTTAAAGTGTTTTTCGGTCACACAAAAGACACACACATATAAACGATAAGTGTTTTTTCTCGATCTTTTTTTTCAATTCTTGATTCTGTGTGTGTATATTTGTTACAGTGAAAAAAATACTAAGTGTCAACATCAACATTGATACAAATATAACAACAGCTATTGTTCAAGAGAATGATGATGGCCTCTCTCTCTCTCTCTCTCTCTCTCTCTCTCTCTCTCTCTCTCTCTCTCTCTCTCTCTCTCTCTCTCTCTCTCTCTCTCTCTCTCTCTCTCTCTCTCTCTCTCTCTCTCTCTCTCTCTCTCTCTCTCTCTCTCTCTCTCTCTCTCTTTCTTTATGTGTGTGTGTATGTGAGAGCGAGAAAAGAAACTTTTCACAATAAACACTTGAACGAATCAAATCGAAACTTAACCAAACAAGAAAAAAATTCTTTATGTGTGTGTGTATGTGAGAGCGAGAAAAGAAACTTTTCACAATAAACACTTGAACGAATCAAATCGAAACTTAACCAACAAGAAAAAAAAATAAAAGAAAAAACAACAGAATCATTTTAAATGGAACTATTTGAAATGCTACCGAATGACAAAAAATTTGTTTTTCTTTCCCTTGTTTTTGAATGCCCACCATCAAAATAAACGAAAATTCCTAACTTTTTCTTTTCATCTGTTTTTTTTTTTTTTTTTTGGTTCAAAGATTTTGGATTCGATGAAATTTCAACAATAGATGACATGACATGTTATGAAAGAAAAAATAAAAAAAAAATATTCAGTGCTAGATGAAATGAAAATCAATTCACAAGAAACAATATATTTTTATAGAAATAAGAATGGGGGAGGGATAAAAATAAAGGCCAGAATTTCACTTGAAACTAATGAAATATAGAAATTCAGAAAGAATTGAACATGACAATATCTTTTTTTTTCTCGAACGATGGTGATGAGTAAGCAAAATCATTGATCCAAAATTGTACCCACTATCTCCTGTCCAGCTTTCTTATTCTTGTCATTTTGTTTTCCTTTTTTCTATTTCTGATGACTATCTTGTCATCATCATCATTGATTTTCGTAACAATATTCTATATTACATCAAAATTATTAATTTCAAAAAATGTTCTTATGATTATTATTATTGTTTTTCCAAATTGTGGATTTATTCGCAGAGGATTCGGGTAGATTTTCGAATGAAAATAATGATCCACAGATGTATATGAAATTGGATTTATCCATCCATTGAATGGAAGATCGTGTTCGTGAAATAAAGAATCGATCAATAATGAAAATAAAAATAAAATTCTGAAAGAATTTCAGAATTGGCAACGATATTATTATTATCACTATTTCATAAAGTTTTTTCATCGTATTTATATTTTATTATTTTTCAGAAAAAAAATCGCATAAAAATTAATTCAAATGTGATGATGGCAATAATAATAATGATAATTACAGGCCATAATACTGAACCGGACATCATGTCATGGTCAGGTTTTTTTTCTATCATTATCATTTTGTCATGGTCATAAAAAAATCAAACCAAACCAAGCTTAATAGTCAAAAAAAAAAAAAAATTCAAATAAATAAATGAATTCAACTCATTTACATCTCCCATCATCATCATCATCATCATCATTGTTAATGTTTTGATGATGCATAATTGAAATGATGATGACAATAGCAGAATGATGATTATTATTATGATGGCACATAGAAGGGGGTGTTAATTTCTTTGGTTGGTATATTTATAATTATCATGTTTATAGGCGTGTGTATGCAAAACGAATCAACGAATGAACAGAGTGACAGAAAAAAAAATAAACTTTCATCATCATTCTAACATCGTAACAATTTTTTTGGAGCGACAAAAATTTAATATGATCTCATCGGATATGCGGAAATTTTTTTTCACTGGCCAATTTTTTGCTGGTTTCATGTATCCACACACACACACACACACTATAGTAATATATTTGAATTTTATGATTATATTATTATGTAATGAAGCCTTAATATATAATAATGAAACCAAAACCATATGATGATAATAATCATAATCATCATAGATGATAATCAATTGTCCTGTTTGGGTAGAAAAAAAAACACCCACTCTCATCAAAGGCTGGTGGATGATGATGATGATGAACGATCTTCGATGGCCCCGGTACCAATTGGGCGCTAACCGATGATATGATCATAGGAAAAGGCGATGTGTGTGTGTGTGTGTGGTTACACTATAATATTAGAGAGAGAGAGAGAGAGCGAGAAAAAAACGAATATCGTACGCTCTAATTGAATTGATTGATTAATCACGCAACTGATCGATACTAATTTAGTCTTTTTTTCTGGTTTTTTTTCTCTCATTCGCTTGGTTGGTTGGTTGCTTTTTTTTCTTGTTCAATTTCTAGCTTTACTTTTAATACGTTTTTTTACGCAATCTTGAATTTTGATACCACTTTTGTGCACATCATCATACAAACACGGCAAAAAAAACGGTTAAAATGTATACCGATTGTATTTAGTGAATGGCAACATGGAAAAAAAAGTCGGATCTCTTCAATTTCTTGATTTTTCTTTTCTTTTTGAATGTTGAAAAAAGAATCGGTGCAATTTTGGTTTGGATACAATTGACAATATTCGCATATAGTCAATGATAACGAAAAGAACGAGAGAAAAAAAAACCTTAATCTAATTATTGCTTTGTTCTGGTTTTCCGGGCTACAGATTCTCTCTGTGGATTCTAGTGTGAGCAACAATACAGAATCAAGCGTAGTTTTCTTTCAACTAAATGAATAAAATAAGTGTGTGTATTTGTGAGTTTCAATGAAAAAAAAAAGAAAATTTTTTCATTTCAGATGTTCAATCAAGAGCTCTAAATTAATGTTTGTGTGTGTGTGTGTGTGTTGTATTGTGTGTTTGGTTTTTCATCATTTTTCATATTGGTCCGGTTATTATCATTATCCGTCTTGTATATAATATATATCATGTATTGATTAATTATGTCAACTTTGTTTCGATTGAATTGGTGGACAAATATTTTTTTTTTCGGGTGACAAATTTGTTCCGACATCTCTGTTGTTTTGTGTGTGTGTGGCTATTTTTTTTTTTTTTTTTTTTTTTTGTTATGATCAATTCGTTTTTTTTCCACTCTTCGGGAGCCGTAGCCCAAAGCCAGAATAGAACGTGAGGTCACGTTCAATGTGTTTTCTATTTGTCATCCTTTAATACAAAGTACAATACAAATGAATACGTTATTTTGAAGAATGGTTGTTTGTTTGTTATCCAAGACCAAAAAAAAAATAACTAACAATTTTTTCCCATCAAAATCATTTAAGCTATGGCAAAAAAAATGATGATGATAATAATAATGATCTGGAAAATAAGTCTGGATCAGAGCAAGAGAGAGAGAGAGAGAGAAAATAAAAATGAAAAATTTGAGTTTTGTAGATTAAATCGAATCGCGAATCGAGTAGAAGAAAAAAAAATAGAAAGTTTCTGTATCATCTCGTTTATCCGGTTATTTATCTATTTATTGATTAATAATATATATCTAGGTTGTTGTTGTTGTTGTTGTTGTAAATCAATTATAAACTACATCGATGATGATAATGTTCATATAAAGTGAGATTTTTATTTTGTACGCTTCTACTTTTATCTATATATATATAGATAAAATATATATGGTCCAACTACCAAACTAAACAAAACAAAAAAAAAAAAAACAGAAACAGTAAAGAGATTATTTCAAGATTTGATTCATAATAAACACACACACACACACACACACACACACACACACACACAGTAATTCAACCACCTCATATATATATGAGAGATATCACAAAAAAAAGAAAACAAAATAATAGTTTTTTTTTCTATTTTGAATTGTTGTTTGTGTGTATGTGAAAAAATAAAAGTTTCATTCTGGTAGATTTTCACTATTATTGTTGCTGTTGTTGTTGTTGTTGTTGTTGATAATATTATGTTCATCATCATCATCAACAACAACAACAAAGTCAAACTGGGTATTGTGTATCTAGGCTTTAGTGTGTGTGTTTTTTTTTCGTTTCTTGTTTTTGTTTTGTTTTGATTCTGTATGATGATGATGATGATGATGATGGTTCAAGAATCTAGATTGTATTGTTCTCTCTCACTCACACACACACACACAGTATGTGTAAAAGAAAGTATATTAAAACGAATATAAAACGAGTTGATTTAAAGACAAAGCTGCTAACAGACCAGGCGCCAAAAAAAAAAAAAATTGATGCTACTGATGTTTGGTTCGTTGATTACAGCTGTAGGAATTATTATCATTATCATTATATTATTATTATTATTATTGTTTTTATTGTTGTTGTTGATGTCATTCTCATCATCTACGAATTTTTGATTCATAAAGAGCAATGAAACTAAAATCTTTCTGTCTACTACCATACTTCCTCTCGCGATTTTAATCGTAAAAGTGTGAAAGTGAAAAAAATATATAACAACAATATCTTCAGCATTTTTTTTTTGATGATGCTGTCTTTTTTTCTTTTTTTGGTTCCTGATTCTTGATTCAAAATACATTCATTTACTCTTTCGGTACATTTTTTTTTCGGGACTAAATTTTCATTATTTCACGAACGAGCTTTTCGTTTTTTTTTTGTTGTTGTTGCTCTTACTCATCGTTTCTGTTTCTTTCTGAATATAAGTCCATTGGCTAACTTTATTATATTATTATCATCATCAGTATACATAAATGTTACCGCATCATACACACACACACACATTCATTTACGTATACACTTGATCCAAATGGATATAGTATATATTGAATGATGAATACTACGACAGTAAAAAGCAGATAAACTTTGTTTGTGTGCATCTGTGTGTTTATATGTCACCAAACGAACCCAAAACAACAATAGTTTTTTTTTTTTTTTTTTTTGGTTTATTTTAGGATCTCCCATTCATTCGGGTATCTGTAATTTTGGAGGTTTTTTTCTGCCATTTCTTTCTTTTTCACACATTCATTTATTCTTTGCAACATTGAGTTTTCATATGTATGCGTCAGCTGCTTCAATCGCTTTATTTTTATCATCATCATCGTCTGCTAGAGATTCTCTTGTTTCATTTTCTATCCATCCATTCATTCACTTCAGATGTGTTAATTTAGTTTTACCGAATTACTTCATTTCAAATATATAAACACATTTACTGACTGAATGAATGAATGACTGACTGACGCCTTTGGATTCACTTGGACAATAGTAGATTTTTATTTATATGGGGGTTCTTTCTTTTGCTTTTGTTATGAGAATAATTTCTGTTAGTTTGCTAGTACGCACATCATCCATTCTATTCATTTATTTGTTTATTTTCTCACTTTATTTTCATTTTTCATCAAGTTCTATTCTTCATTCTTTTTTTGTCGGACGGTTTGTTCATGACGATGGGTGGGGTGGGGGGCTGCAGAAAAGGAAATTTTACACATAGAAAAAAATGAATAAATGTTTCGCCAGAGCAAAAATGATACATACGTATGTAGAAAAGTTTAAAGTTGATAATATGTCAACATTTTTTTTTTTTTTTTTTTTTTTGGTAAAATTCTTTCTTGTCTTTTCTGTTGATCACTTACTTAACTTCTATTCATTTCATTTCATTCTATTTTTGAACAATAATTTCATAATTTGATTTAGAATTTCTTCTTTTTTTCTCTCATGTTTTTAAAGGTTAATTATTCTCATTTTTTTTTTTTTTTTTTTGGTTAGTAAGCATACGCCCATCAATGCATGATTTGTTATTTTCTTTTTCACGGAATGAATGATAAAGAACAAGAAAAGGATCAATCTTTATTTTTTTTCTAGTAATCTCAGTTCATGTATGTTTAACATGTCAAAATATTTTTTTCTTGTTCTAATTTATACTGTAGCAATACTAGTCGATTGGTTCGAATCCAATTGGTCGAACCGGTTCGTTTATTCATCGTCATCGACGGCTGTCGTCAATACGTCGGAATCGCCACATTGAACAATCATGTATACAGAATGTAATAAGTGTGTGTGTTTGTGTGTGTTTGATGAAATATTAGTAGTTAGAGAACCAAGAAAAGGGAAAAAATGGAAAAAAAAGTTTCTTCGTTGTTCGATCCGTTTCTGGATCGAGAAAACGTTAGAATCAAATCCACACATAGTGTCGACATGTGAAAAATCGATCATAATTATTAGTCCTCCTGTCGTCGTTCGTCATCATTCATACGTAAGTCCAATAAGGCAATTGGGTAAAAACAACGATAACGACGACGACGACGTCAGGTTCAAAGATGACCTAGAATTATTATATAATTTTCTCTACTAATACTTGCAACATTTATTACGATTTTATTCTAAGCTTTAATACGACAATTTATTATCGAAAACTAGAATTTTGGACAATAATAATAATAATGATGATGATGATGATGATGATTTCGATTTCTTTTTATGATTGGATTATTACAATTTAAAGAGAATGGTCATTTCGACAGCAATGATTAACTCTTTTTGGCGTTTTGATTTGCTTTTTTTTCTTTGTTTAATTTTTGTTTCAAGATTTTTCATGTCAGATTAGTTATCTAACAGAATTCACTACTTTTATTTGTAAAGAACCACTCCTAAAGAGTCATGAATGGTTATAAAGCAATTTTTTTGATTTATATAAGAGATATTTAAAAAAAAATTCTAAATAAAAACAATGAAAAATTCATCACTTACTAGCACGAATATGGACATCTTGGCTTTGAATGGAACCAACGGGATTTGTGGCCACACAACGTACGATACCTGAATGGACATCTTGCCGATAAGCGGTAGCTACAAACGGTACATATACAAGTTGTGTCGTAAGTAAATCTTTACGTATTTGACGTAATCCAGGTATCTGTAATAATGGTGTTCCATCAGCACGTATCCATGTGATTGTTGGTGCTGGTATTCCTGTTCATACAATGCACAATTTTTGTTAATTTATTTTTTCCACTAACATTCTATATCAAAATTAAAAAAAAAAATCAATTTACCTTTGGCACTGCAAGTTATAATACTGCCGGTATCATTTAAAAATATCACCGAACTAGGTGGTTCAACCAAAAATTCTGGTCCACGTTTTTCATTATTATGATTATTGATCAAAGTTTTCGATGAAGAAGGCAATGATGATGATGATGATGATGATGATATATTGATTGTGATGACAAACTGTTTGTTATTGTTATTGTTGATTGAGCTATAAAAAAAATACGAAAAATGAATGAATGAGATGAAAAAAAAAAATAAAAATATCCGTTTACATTGATATTATGTAAACACACAAACGTTTATTGTAGAGAATATAATATAAAATTCATTGATTCTATAGGATTTGGAATTGGTTTTTTTCTCCAAAATTGTTTTTTTATTTCTTATTTTGAATCGTTTCATTTTTTTTGTTCATGTGTCTCTGTGTATTTATGATGTGTGTGTGTACACTATTTTGACCATGATAGACCATAACAATTTTGCGTTCGATTAATGATATGATTATTGTAACAAAAAAAAAACATTTGAACGATATGGATGGTAACAAATAAATAAATAAAAAAATATTTATTTACGACGTAAATAAATAATATTTAAGCTCATTTCGTTTCATTCATTTCATTTCATTCATTCGTTCATTCATCCTTAGAATAGAGAACTATCGGTATTTATCAGCAGCAGCAGCAGCAACAACAACCAAGAGGATTTTCCGTCATCACTTCCTTCATTATACACCCCCCTGTTAAACCTTTGTGATGTTGGATCCATAAGATTTCTGTGTTGTTTCGATTGCAAACGTTTTTTGTTGTTGTTGTTATTATTATTATTGATGATGATGAAGAAGAAGATAATTTTACCGTTATAAGCGGATTATTTCTATACGGTCGTTTCTTTTCTCTCTCTCTCTCTCTCTCTCTCTCTCTCTTTGCTCGTATTTTACCCTGTTATACCATTGCCATTTCATCATCATCATCATCATAATCATAATCATCATTGAATAACGTCTTCCCTTTTTCTTTTTTTTTCATAGATATTCTATGGTTTGATTCCTTAGTAGTACATATAATAATAATAATAAAATCATTCAAAAACCTCGATATATAGCTCAATATAATCATTATTGTCATTATATATTATATATTTGATAAAATGTGGATAAACATGGATGTAAACAAACTATAAAACAAAACAAAACAAAAAAATTACAATAATCTATCCATTTCAGCATAGATGACTGTGTATTTAGTAGATTGTTTGTTTGTTGATAATCCACACAAGAATTTTACAATTTTTCCTCTCAATTCATGAACAATATATGGATTGATGATAAATTTTTTTTTTTGTTCTTTTCAATTATCCAATTTGAACAGAGAGTAGTTTGAATTGGACTATAAATTTATTTATTTATAATAAAAAGAAAAAGGTAAATTGAAACGCCCATCAATGCTCATAAAGTATTGAACATTAAACATTATTGAATGGATGTGATGTCAATGAATTCTTTTTTTTTCTTTTTTTTTTTTGGTTTATAAAATTGAATTTTCAAAAAGTTTTTTTATACATTGTCACCATTTTTTTTTTGTTTCCAGGTTTCAACCAAGCGTTATAATGAAAATAATTTAAAAGCCACACACACGCACACACACAAACAGATACACTAGGTTTGTTGATCAATTCTGATTCTTGACATTGTGATGCTTGACAAAGATTTTGTGGTATAAAAAAAATGGCTCATTCTCATGACATTGTTAACTCTTTCTCTCTCTCTCGATTTCCATTAACATAAATATTCAATTAATTTTTTCTGTAAGTTTTGTCGGATTTTTTTTACCCCAACTATGATGCCATAATATTTGTGGCTTGTTTTTTGATGGAATTTCATTCTTTTGTATTATTTTGGCTATGTGATGATCATCCGATGATCATGGCAGCAGCGGCTGAGTGTAATCATTCGAACGCGGATGAATCGGTTTTTGAGAGCATTGTGTTTAATATTGCAAAGTTTTTTTTCCTCAGTTAAATAATAAGAATTGAACTTTTTTTTTGAAAAAAAAATTGAAAATCACAAAACTTTTTGCTTTTATTTTTTACTCCATTATTACATTGTCTCAATGGCTCATTCTATAAATGTATGATGATGATGATGATGATGATGATGATGAGGATAAGGATGTCATGTCATATATGATAGTGAGTGTGATCGATTGCCTAGTCTTATTTCCTTTCATTTTTGATTTTATTCAAAATTTTTGATTAAAAAAAAATTTGTATCATATCATGTAATTTTCAATCATCAATTCTCTTACCAATATCAATGACCGTTGCTAATATTATCAATAATGCCAATATTCTATGTATTTGATAATGTTGTTGTCGTATTTCGTTACAAACATTTGAATATATTTGATTATTTTTGATCATTTTTTTTCTTGCTTGTTTGGTTGTTGTTTTTTGGTTTTCATATATATATGATAAATGAAAATGACAAAAATTCCAATCGTTCATCATTCAGCAGATGAATTTATTCATTTTTCTTGTTGTCTTTGTTGTTGTTGTTGTTGAAAATTTTTCAATTTCATTATAATTAATTGTTGTTGTTTGATATTGATGATGGTTAATGATGATGATGATTCTTGTTTTGCATAATTTATCAAAAAAACAAAAAAAAAATTCTTCAAGGTTCTTTTTCAATGTGATGATAAAAAATGTAGATGGATGTGCACAACAAGAACCATGTACCAGTGAGAATATATGTTTACAATTCAATATTATATGTGGATATATAAATAAAAACAAAAAAAGATGGATAGAGTTGTTTTTCGATGAACTATTGAATAAACAAAAAAAAACACTCTCAGTTTTAATGAAATAATAAACGTAACGTAAAATAACAACAAAACGGTGGCGGTGAAAAAAAAACAAATGTGACCGGAATTTTTAACCACCTGGTTTCCGTTCATACGAAGTGAATATAAGTGAGAAAGAGAATAAAAAATTCTGACGTTTTTTCATGTAAATGGATGAAAAATAGACATAGATAGAGAGTGAGAATAGATGAATGGTTTTCAGTACACACAAACATACACAAACACGTAAATGACAGACGAAATTTCACCAAATCCAACTGTATTTTGGTTTTCCACTGGTCAATAGCAACCAAAGATTCAACTGTTAGAATTGGCACTTTTTCGACTAGCAATAAATTGGCCAAAATTATTTATTCATCATATCTTGAATGTATGTTGTATACATTTTATTTAATAACAAGCTTCTCGTAACAAGTTTATTAGTTCTAATATAAATATAATATAGTTATATATCATCATCATCATAGGTACAACACACCGATGTAGTTATATTCTCTCTCTCTTTTTTTTCCTATAGGTCAAATGAAATTGGTAGTGTTTTGGCTGAATTCAATTTATCAAAAAAAAATATATGCTCTAATCATTATGATAACACAAAATGAACAAGACCTTGGTATCTATAGATGAAAGGAAAAAAAAGAATATATGATTCGCCGTTTATACACAAACAAAATACACATCACAACAGAAAATTTGTTTCTGAATACCAAAAAAAAAAAAAAAAAAATGATGCAGGTAAAATTAATCATAGAATACACTGACACTGAATAACATGAATGAACAAACTAAAGAAAATATTATCAAATGTGATAGTGAACGGAAAAACGAATGAAAGACGCAAACGATATCATCATAATTCATGTTCCAAACATAAACTGAACGTTCAATATGCCAAACGAATTTATTTTCCATTTCATGTTAGGCGCCAATAAACCTAAATAGTGCCAACATCAATAACAATAACAACAAAAATGAATGAATGAAGTAAACGAAACTGAAACTTCAGAAAAAAAGACCGGGTATTTCGAAACATTGTGACGGCGCGATCCAATATCCATGTATGTTCAAATACACTGCGTGATTCGTTTGAGCTTCAACACAACAACACCACTAGCAAAAAAAAAAAATTATTTTCGTCTTTAGAACCGGACTATCGGATGAAAATTGTCGGCGTGGTTTAACCAAAATCTAGCAGCATTTTGGTTAGTTATTGGGTACTAGATGGTTTACAATACACCAGAAAATTTTTTTATTATTTTCCTGAACATAAAATTCATTCTGTTGGCCCAGTGATTGACACAAATGATACACACACATGTACACAACACCTTAACCAACGATATATTCTCCTGTTTTTTTTTCTTAGTGCAAATTCTTATCATTCAGATTAGATGAATGTATTGATTTTTTTTTCTTTTGCCTTGACACCATAATATGTTTGTTCAATGTTCGTTTTTCATCAATAATTTTCTTTTTCTCGTTTTATTACTTTTTTTTCAAAATCTTAATCTCATACGGTATAGGTATCCAATGCAAAACATATAGACCATAACAGAATTCATCCAAAAAAAACGTGTGTATCTATTATATCAAATCAATCTATTTTGAACCTGAAAATTTTCTCACTATAGTTTTTTTTGGTTTAATATATATATATTTTATATATTCAGTGTTTACATGGCGATTATAACCAAGATTCTACATTCTGGTTTTGTGTGATAATAATAATAATCTCTTTTTTCTGGTTAACTCTCTTGTTATAGCAGAAATAATGTAACCACGAAAAAAAATGAAGAAGAGAAGAAAAAAATTACCAAAATAAAAAAAAATTTGATTGCGTGATCTAGTCGAGTTTTTATTATTATTATTATGGTTAAGGTTTTTTGGATTTTTTCATGGCTCACTTCGATTCTTTAGTGTTGGTCATGGCTTGTGTTTTTTTTTATATTTATATACAATCTTTATTTTCAGTTAGATGAAAATTCAATTGAATTTAACCACACACTATACCATGCCAACAGAATTGACCATCATCCATATATATACACAAATTTAATGCCGTTTTTTTTTGGTGTTGTTAAACTGCCATCGTTTGCTTGTTTTTTTTTTTTTGGTTTTCTTCTTCCTCTTTTTTTCCAAAATAGATAGATCGATTTATTGAAAAATCCAAGGTAAAAATGTCAGTGAATCTCTCTCTCTCCCTCTCTCTTAAAAGATTGATAATATTTTGATCTAATAAAATTAAAAAGAAAAATATAAAAGACGATCCAATGATTAGATCAAGGTCTAAAATAGTAATAAATAAAAAACATAAACATAGGCGGCATATATATTCTGTTTAATATCTGAAACATATGATATACTACGTATTTTGGCGTGATGATAAACTATCACATATCGTTTGGTTACAATGGGATCGCGTGGACATTGTTACAATATGTCCACGCGAAATACATGTCTACTATGTTGGTGTGTGTGTGTGTGATATTCGATATATGGATCAAATTATGGCAAACGATTATTTTTCAATTTTGTCTTTTTTTCTGCTTTGGTTATATATACGACAGTTATTGTTGTTATTGTGTCGTGCGATCGATACGATCCGATAGCTGTTTTGATTTTTCTTTTTTTTCCCTCGCTTTCACTATTTGGATTGATATTGGCTTTGATTTTTTTTTTTTATTCGTTTCGCTCTTGTCTTTTTCCCTGTATTGTGGATCTCGAAAAAGAATGAAAAAAAAATCAAACAAGGGAAAAAAATTATTTTTGTGGTGGTGTTATAGATCCAATGTCACTAAATTATCATTTAATGAAATGAAAACACACACACACATCTACAATAATACGAAGTGACAGTGTGTGTGTGTGTGTGTGTTAAAAAAAATAGTACCCGGACGCCCGGCATGACGCCCGTTTTCTTGTCAGTAAAAAAATTTTTTTTTCAAATATTTTACACATTGTTCCATGTAGAAACCCTTGTTGTTGTTGTTGTTGTTTTTTCTTTGTATTTGACATTTCATAGACATGGCCTTTCATTTTTTTTTCGGCTTCTGATTCTGATGATTCCAATGAAAAAAATTCAATTGTTAATTTTTTTTTACCAATTTTGTGACCCTCGTTTCCGTTATTTATTTATTTATTTGAAAACGTGCAAGTTCAAATTTCCGCATTGCTTGTACTATTACGGTATTCATCAATGATTATGAAATTGTTTTTCTTCTAATAAAGTTAATATTCATTAGATTCTCGCACATACACACACACAAACAATCCACAAAAAAACCTTTTATTTCGTGTTGTAAATTTTTTTGTTGTTTTCTTCAATGAACAGGAATTCTGAATATTTGTTTGGTTTTTTCAATCTGTTTTTTTATTATTTGTTTTCAACACAATGAAAAAAAAATAGAACAGAATGTAAAAAATGAAAATTCAATTCACAATTCAATATTCGCCTATAGGCTTCTCATATGGATTCTCATTTTTTTTCTCTCTCTCTCTCTTTCATTCAAATCAATTTGTACGTTTTTTATCCTCCCTTTTTTTTATCATTTCGTTTTCCATATACAATAGCAACATTCGCATGATTTGATTTGATTTGATTCGTTTTTCTATTTTCATATTGTCGATACTTGTGAATGTTGACAATTGTTGTCATCATCATCATCATCATCATCATCCTAGTCATCATCATGGTCGGATATTACATATCCGATTCGATTTTCGATTTGTAGAAAAAAAAACCGATACATTCACAGGAACAAAAAAAAACAAGATTCACTACTGATTTCTCATCTTTTTTTATATATATTTGTGTTTGGACATGTTTTTTTTCTTTATTCTCTTTTTTTTTGTTGATTTTTTTTCAATCAAAATTCATCTCATTCAAAATATAATCAGAAACGGTTTCCTAACAGGAAACCTCAGCTTTGGTATGAATAGTATGGATATTTTACACAATGAAAGAAATGAAAAGTGATGAAGTAAATGAAAATGAAAAAAAGAAGAAAAATTCACCGTAATCATCAAGATTCGTCATTGTTGGTGGATGTATGCAATTCATGATTTTTTTTCACTAAATCGTACATTTCACAATATGCAAATGATGATGATGATGATTCAATTCTTTTTTGTTGTTGTTGATTGACTCTTTTCCCTTATGACAACAAGATACAATGTTTTAAATTAATTCTTGTGCTTCAGCATCTTTGAAAATGTCATAAAGCGTCCAGTTTATTTATTTGAATGAAATAGACATTTATGCAAAAGACAAAAAAAAAAGAAATGGCAAAACAACAAAATTGACACACAAATCAAATGTAGTAATTTCGGATTTTTTTCTTAGAAAAATATATATATATAAAATCAACGAATGTTTCGGAATTATAAAGCCAGATGAGTTCCGAAATAATACATAAGTATGTATTAAATTATTGCATTCTTGGTATTCGTTGGCGTGATTACCGATTAGGTATGGAAAGAAATCATAATCATCATATATAATGATTGTGAAGAAAATTGTCATCATCATACCTATAGAAATTTTGTCGTTGTTGTTGTTGTTTGCTTTGAAATTTATTTTCGGATCATTCATTCAATTTTTATTATTTCATTTTGTGTTTTACTCATAAAAAACGATTATTTTTACTCATTCATACTATAGAAATAGAATTTTTTTTTGTAATAGATGATTACAATACATTCGTATAATTATTATTTTCCTTGAATGAATAAATGAATGGCTACTAATAAATGTTGAAGGGGAAATTTTTTTTTTCCAAGAAAAACAAAAAGATCATTGACGATGATAAGAGAGCATTGCATGAAAGGGAAAAGATTATCCTCATTTTGAAAATGTCCACACCATAACATATTACACTCATTTATATACAACATATAGACACCGTGTCATATATTTAGTATGAGAAAATTTTGAATTCCATAACTTTTGCCATTCTGGTCACGTGCTCAAATTTTTGTTCTTGGTTGTCATCTTTGTTGTCGTTACAATTTTGATATTGATGTTGCTTAAAAATGTAGCGATATATATTGTTTGAAAAAAAAGTTACGTTGGTAACAATTTACAAACGGTTTACATCTGGGTTCTTGTCTGTTTGTGTGTGTGTGTGTGTGTGTGTCTAGAATCACTTAGTTTAACTTTCAATCTTGACATATTCTGTTTATGTGAATGTGAGTGTGTGTATGTGTGTGTGTGTTTAGAATAATATCTTGATGGCAATAAAAATAAAGAAAGAATGCTAAATCTTCTTCAATGTCCAAGAATGTGTGAATATTCTAAGAATTTTTCTTTTCATTTCGTTGACCAGCCAGGCATTGATTGACAATTTTCTTTGGTTGGATCAAATGGATCATGTGTGTGTGTGTGTGTGTCATTCTTATGTGACATGACAAACAAACAAACAAACAAAAAATCATGAAAACAAATTCTCAAAGGCATTCTGAAGACTAATTATGTTTACAACAAATTATGCTCTGAATCAATATCCTGATATTTGTTCGTTCTGTTTGTAACAATATATTTTTCAGATGAAACAATGTTTTTCCATTGATGAACAATTTATTTTAATCAGTATCAAAATTTTCAAATTTAACAATTCTTCCCAATGATGTATTTTTTTTCCTCTGTATATTTGTGCCCATAAAGCTAATGATATTTGTATAAACACGTATAACCTGAATAGATACAATTCTTCATATACACTATTATTGTTGTTTCTTTTCTTATGAAAATGGACATGTTCATATGTTTTGGCTGGAAAAAAAAACAGCTGCTGCCTATCTCATTTTCATTCTTTTCAACATGAATTCTTATTTATCAAAATCAACATATTTTCAATATCTTATTATTACTATTATTATCAAGATGATTTGGATTCTGTTTTTTTTTAGTTTTGATTTTTGATTTTCAATTTTTGGACTACCAAAATTGTTCGTTTATATAGAAGAGAGATTGAGAATTTTCAAAAAATTTTTTTTCTTGATAAAAACGAGAAAAAAAACGATTTCTATGTCTACGATCGAATGAAATGAAGCGGATACTATCCATTCATCTATCTATTCCGGATATCGAATAGAATTGAATATATATAGTCAAGTTTCAGTTTGAAATAGGCCAACCACCAGCCGTTACAATTTGCGGCATCATTTTTTTTTCTTTCTTTTCTAGTTTGTTTTCCATCTTCTTATTTGTATATCTTTTTATATGTGTGAGAATAAGAAGAGCGAGAACAAAAAACGTTTCATTTGTTCTATGTATCGTTTGATTCTCTTATTCTTTTCCTTTTTCTTTTTCTTTATCCATTTCAAATATTTTTGTGATTCACAAACTTCATATTTATACGAATTCGTTTGTTCATTCTTTCGAGTGAATGATTGTGATGCTTGTGACTGATATATCAATGACGATGATGATGATGGTAATGTTATACAAAGTTGTTGTCGTCATCATAATCATCATCGATGATCATCATCATAGTCATTGTTTTTCTTGGCTCAGATGTTACTAACAAATTTTCCTTTATTTTTCATTTGTTTCAAAAATATATACAATTCAATTCAATACAATGAAGACGTGTTAGACAAATGGAATATTTATCTAGGGCAGAAAAAATTCCTTTCTTATCGATATTTTTTTTTGATGAAATTGAAAAAAAATTACTGACTGAGCCATGAGCATTCATTCATTCATTCATATTCGATCCAATAATAATGATGAAAATAATAACAATAATGTCATTTTTCTGTGGTTGATTTCATTTATAATATGACACACAAACACACAAACACAAACACACACAAACACAAACATAATTGCAAATAAGAATCGATTCCATTTTGAATCCAAATTTTTCTCTAGTCCATCCAATCATCATCCATCTGATTGAAACATTGTCACATTGGATTTATATTGAAATTCAAATCATCAAAAGAAATATCGTTTCAATTTTTATAATTAAATATTTCAAATAGTTATTATATGGAAAATATAATGTGAAATTCATGAATAGTGACAAAAAAAGAAAATTTTTCCTGATCACACATATTTGGACATATTACACAAATATCGAAAATGTTGAAAATGAAAATTGATTAAATGATGAATATTATCAAAATGCAATCATTGAAAGTTATAGTGAAATAGTGATACGCCCAAACAGGAAACCAACGTCTACAACGTATTTGACGAATCTGTCTCTCTTTTTTTTATTTTTGGTTTTGGAAATGTTATTTGGTCGACGGTATTTGGTGCTGGTTCAATTTGACTAACATTGATTATTATTAAATTTTATTCTCATCTCATTCTCATCATTTTGTGTTTGATGTTTTTTTTCCCACACACGTTTTAGATTCAAGAAGGGAATGCAACCGAAAGGAGAAAAAAAAATCGTTCAGTGATTTCTAAACTTGTAAATGTTGAATTTGGCATTCAAATTCTCATTTGCCCAAAATACCAGAAAAAACCCCGACAGCAACAACAACAACAACAACAATTCGAAACAAATCAAGCAAATGTACCAAAACGGTGTGCGTATATGTGTGTGTGTGTGTGTGTGTGTGTGTGTGTGTGTGTGTTTCCTCTGGAACGAAGCAGCAACCAGATGTGACTTTTTGAAAATTTTTCGTACAAACACACACACACACACAGACATTGTAATAATATAATCAAAAGCGAATATAAAAAGTCCAACAGGAATAAAAAAAACAAAATTGCAAAAATCGAACCAACCAGTCATATAGACAGCCATCAAGAATTTGTTGCTGGTTCATCGAGTGATCGTCAAAAAAAGAAAAAAAATTGTCCACCCCCGCTACCAAATAAAAGCCAATAGGAAAGGGAAATCATAAGATTGGGAAAAGACAAAAAAACTGTAGCCTGAAAAAGCAGGAATTTTTCAATTTTTTTTCCATTTTCTTGTTACGTTTTATTTTGTTTCGTTTCTTCTTGTTCTTCATCTGTATTTGTCGATCGAAAATTTTAAAATTTAAATTTTTTTTGTTTGTTTGTTTGTTTGTTTGACTTACAAGAATTCGGTAATAGCATTCGCTTATTGCATTGCCTTCCCTTTACCCACCACCAAATACGAAAAAAAAGAACTAAGCCAAAATTAAAGCATTTTTTGTTTTTTTGTTTCCGTTCGTTTTCTGTCAAAGAAAAAAAAATTTTTTTTTTCATCGAAATTAGAATTGTAAACGAAGTTGTTGACATTGTTAAATTGTTTTCAATTTTTCTTTTTTTTTTTTTTGATAACAAAGTGTGTGTGTGTAATATGGTCAGAAAAAACACAATGAGGCAAATTGAAAGTTGCTGATGTTCCAAATGATAAACTTGTATTCCGTGTGGGTTGAATTCATTTTATTTGTTGTTAGATTAGATTAGATTAGATAAATGAATGAATGAATGTATCCACTGGGTACCATCAATGAAACTATATGATATGTTGACCTGTTTTCTGCAGCTATTGCTATTAATAAACAAAAACAAATGAAAAGTTCATATATTGACCTTTGACGCATCCGAACTGGATTAAATGATTTTTAAAAAAAGAATTTGACCAATAAAAATAAATAACTATCAAGTAATTGTTCGAGTGAAAATAGTTCATTGTTCTGTCATTTTGCGTAGACATTTTGGATCATTTACTTAAGTTACTTAGTTGCCATTTTGATTGATTACCATCATTGGCTCCTGTTGTGTGTGTGTCTGTAGATATATGTGTCGATTCGGGTTCAATGGTGGATCGGTTTATATCGACTAGATCAAATTGAATCGAATCAGGCAAAGAATTTTTTTTTCAGGCGAAATAAGTATCCAACTGTGTTGATGTGTCATAGTCGAACAAAACAAAATAAAACAAAACTTGTGCTTGTTTGTTTACTTGCTTGTTTTTTTTCATCTTTTCTGGTATCTGTATTTTTTCGGGTATCATTCTTTACATTGTACACATACACACAATTTGAATTCAATTAACGTTCTTTTTCGTTGTCTTCCATCCTCTTTCTCCTCGTTTTTTTCAGCTAGGTTTGTTTTTAGTTAACGCAAAATAATTTTATTATTACAATGATGATACGACAAACTTTGAGTACCCAATTTTTCTTTTTACCAGGGCTATGAATCTATCATGGATTCGATAATACGATGATGGTAGTAAGGATATTATGTATAAAAACATAGAGGGAGTTTACCAATATCGAATGTTTACTTAGCTGTGGCTGAATTTATCGATATCATTCAATGATTCGTGTGTGTGTGTGTGTGTGTGTGTGTGTATGTGATTATCATATCGGTCCCATCATCAGGATCATCATCATCATCAACATCAACATCATTATGCATTACATTTATTGATTCACTAGAATCTAACCGACTGGAATATTCTTTCTTTTTTTTTTTGCTCTTATTGGATAATACGATTATTCTCATTTTTGTCATTGATTCTAATGCAAACATCAAAATAAACAAATAGAAATAAAGAATTTGGACAAAATGGACTAAATAAGAACAACAAGAATAAAGATGATGATGATGATGATAATGATGAAAAAAAACGATGAGTCCTGATCATCATCATGTTCATGAACATGATGATAGTCATCATTATCATAATATCAACAACGTTCTCATCATCATCATCATGACATCAAGATTTTTATTTTGCTGACAAACAATTGTAATTTTTGGACAAGATAAGGTCTGGTTCTCTCTTATTTCAATTTCGATTTACAAATGTAATTTTAGTTGATAAAACAACAACAACAACAACAAACAAACAAAGATAATTTGTTTTTCCACTTAATAATATGTCTTTGTCCATCAATTTGATTCATTATAGAAATGTTTGTTGTATATACCTCACATTCGAATTCTCATTTTATTCTCATTCTCATTATATATTACATGTATCGATTATATTAATTAATTTCAATTTACTAAATTTGGTCAATTTGATTATAATCATACAAAACAAAAACCCTTAACCCAGTTGGGATCAAAATAAAATGAAATCTATTCTGATGATTTCGTTCTCTCTGCCACTAATAAATATCAGTTTGGTTTTGTGTTCGTTTTATAAACACAAAAAAATAAGAATCGAATATTTGCAAAAAAAAAAAGAAACTAATGTATCTTTCATTCTTTCTTTTTTTTTTACTTTGGTCTTCGTCTTTTTCGTCATCGTCGTTGTCATCGTCATTGTCGTTGTTGAGAAATTTTTTTTTTATTTTTCTACTTATTTGTATCTTCGTTTTTTATATATATATACAATTTGTATGTTTACAATGTTTGTCAAGACATTTTTGGGTCGGTCGTTTTGTCGGATAGATGTTGGTTGGTTAGTCGTTGATTGTAAATGTTCATCACATCTATCTATCCATCTGTCTATGGTATGGTCCACGTTCAAAGTTTCATAAGAATGATGACGATAGCGAATAGATCGAAAATGAATGTCGTTGTTGTAAAAACAGAATAATAATGATAACAGAAAGAATAAAAGTATTTCTAACGAATGAATGAATGAATGAATGAATGACGAACAAACAAACAAACAAACAAACACGGGTCGTCTTAAATGATGATGATGATGATGATGATGGTTTGAACAGTATAGAATAGTATCTTATTTCTCAAATTCTTATGTATGTTCTAGTGTATTTGTTTGTTTGAATAAATTATTTATTTTACGACATACGAAACTAAAGAAAGGGTCTAACATAGATAGATAGATATTGAAACGTTTATCTACAATAGTTTTAGTTTGTTGCAACCCCCCCACACACAAATCACCACTTCCATTCTTCTCATAGTTTCATGATATAATGATACACATATGATGATCGAAAGAATAATTGTATCCCGATTCCTATAGCCAACAATATATACATTCGAATAGCCGATGATCGTAAATTATCAGTGAAAGCATTTTTTCCATTGGTTAATTTTATCTTTGATTATAAGGTCTCTATTCATTTGTAATCGAAGGTTTTTAATGGATGAATATTTAAACTATACCATACATTAAGAATTCCCAAGTACTTCTCAAATAGAAATCTGGTGAGAAAAAAAATCTGTTCACAACCATGGGCCAGAGAAGTGTTGGATGTTTATTATTACTGTTATTGTTGATGATGCCAAAGAATGAAATGAAGGATTTCAATCTGGTTTTAATTTTGATTTTCATTTCTTTCATCTTGGTTTTCGGTGATCATTACAAATAACATTATCATCAATGTGTTTGTGTGTGTGTACGTAATTTCCTTTTTTTTTAGGTTTTTAAATTTTCATTTCGATTCTCTATTCACGCAAGGCTCTGGTAAAAAGTACAAATGTAAAGAATAAAAAATGAAAAAGTTATCGCCATCGACAGGAAATTTTTATTTTTATTTTTACCATTTTATTATTATTATTTTGATTTTCTCTTATTCTCATTCTTTTTCTCTTTATAGGATGATGAGCTTCTGTCGACTAATTTTAGTGGTGTTTTTTTTTGTTGGTTCAGTTTATCATTGAAAAAATAATCTAAACCAATAGAATTCTGTCACTAAATTGAAAATATGCACACACACACACTGATACAGATGTTGTTGTGTAGAATGCATGTTCCTGTGAAGCATAGATACAAATTTCATTTCATCCTATGGAATCCGTTTTGTATAAAATGATGATGATAATAATGACTTTTTTTTGATGTTTAGGGGCTGTGTTAATGTTGGCGAGTGAAAATGAAAAAAAAAAATAAAATAAAATTCTTTTTTTATTCTAGTTCAGCTATTCTGACACAATATGGCTACCATCATCGCCATCGCCATCGTCATGATCATCATTATCATTTGGTACATCATTTCGCATTTTTTTTTCTTTCGTTGGTTTCGATTAAATCATCGCCCATCACAACCATCATGGCCATTACTGCCATTGATGATGATGATGATGATGATCATTGTCATCATCATTGGTAAACGTTAAGAATAAAATTTTTGAAAAAAAAGCAAAAAAAAAATTCAAAACATTTGCCGAATTTTTTTTTGTTGTTGTGTCTGGATTCAATTGATTTACCGTTCTTACAGTGTAGAGAAATGAAACAAAAATTTCGATTTGAAAATCAATCAATTTTCCATTTTCAATCGTCCCAATACACAAACAAGACAACATAATGGAACAAACAAAAAAAAAGAAATATTTATCTCCCAAGGATATAAACGATATCGAATGAAGAATCGATGTCGTATGTTTTTATAAGATGGTGAAATCTTCTAGAATATTCTAATAGTTGGAAAATTTATACAATCATTAATTTGAATGGCAAATAAAATTTTCTATTTGATTCTAGGATTTTTTTTATGCATGAAAACCAGATGAAGATGTATCAAAAAGATTTATTATTCGTTGTGGAATCAAAAAAAAAAAAAAAAAAATCATCATGATTTGTTTCCGGGGATAAAGCATATTCAATCAACCGTTCTATTTTTCTATAATAATAATGATCATCATTATCGTGGAATTTTATTGGATTGGATGAAAAATTAAAAACAAAATCATAGCGTCATCTGTCATTGTTGATATAAACAAAAAATTCTTCGATTCGAATCTTCTTCAACAAAAAAAAAACATATTCTTTCGAAGAAAAATTGATATTTTCTTTAAAAATTCAAATGTTCTGTCACAGATGGCGCCAATATGTGACCAGAAATTTTTTTACCGGATTCTCACTATTTTTAAAAAAAATATCCGGTTAAAAAATGCGAAAAGGAAATTAATAAGTTCGTCTTTCTTCATTCATTCGGGCCATTGGCCATACGGGGAAATAAGTTTACATAACGATAAAACAAAATACGTCATTTTATTGTGTGAACAAACAAAGAATATGAGGAAAACAAAAAGGAAAAAAAATATCAATCACAATATGAATAATTGAATTGATAAAATCAGACAAAAAAAACGACTATTTAATAGAGAACATCATATACGTCAAACTAATGATATAATGAAAATTTTACGAAAAAAAACAACAATGAATAATTTCATAACGAGAAATCCATGTACGCATGATCAAGCGTAAATGATAATTGATAATTGTCATGTGGATGTATATTGGATGATAAAATGAAAAACCCGAATACGTATGCTATAGCCGACAAAATATACTTAAAAACTTTCCCTATGTTCACATTTCCTCCATGAATTTTTTTGTTACATGCATTTTTTTGTGATCGAAAATTGAATTGATATAAAAAGGAATGGATTCATTAATCGTTCATCAATTTTTTCGAAGTTTTATTTTTTTAGTCCATTTTTCATAATGTTTGACCATAAACCGACAAAAATTCTTACAGCCAATAAAATCAATATTTTGGCTATATGGTTAGTAATTGGTTCGATTCTATTTTATTCTGCATCCAAATATCCGTTACAAGAAACATTCAAAACTGTCTATTCTCACATACCCGGTTGGATTGAACCTGATGATGATGTTGGTCGTGATATTGTAAGTGTTAAATTTTTTTTTATTCTCTCATCCATTATAATTTTGCTTATTAGTTTGATTTGATTAACTCAAGAGGATTCGAATATGAATCACATTTTGTTGAAACCGTCGATGGCTATATACTACAATTAGTTCGTCTTGTAAATCCATTCACCAAATATAATCAAACACGTTATCGTCCTGTAATCCTTTCACATGGTGTTGAATGTACAGGTTCAGAATTTCTTATCAATAATCCTGGATATTTAAATTCAGATGGTACTTATTTGGAATGGGATGAAAATGATAATCTGATCAATGGTTCGGAAAAAATAACAAACACATTGGGTTTTACTTTATGCTCATATGGATACGACGTATGGTAAGTTTTGCTAAACCGAACAAAAAAAAATTTTTAACCATTGTAAAAATGTATATAATTAAGCGAGTTTTTCAATAAAAATTTTTTTTTGTCCTCTTCTATCCTTTGGCAACACAAGGTTAGTGAATTTTCGTGGAACAATTTATTCTTTGAATCATACTAAATTGGATATTAACGATCCAGAATATTGGAGATTTTCAATGGATGAAATGGTTAATATAGATCTACCATTAATGATTGATTATATATTAGCAACAACAACATCCGATACATTAACATATATAGGCCATTCACAATCGAATATTCTAATGTTGGCATTAATGTCTGAAAACGATCATTATCAACAATTAGTAAAACCATTCATAGCACTTTCACCAACATGGCATCTAACCAATGTTCGAAGTAACCTAGTTTTTTTCAATTTATTTGAACCTTATCTAAAGTAAGTATTAAATCATAAAATTGGTTTTAAATGAATATCACACATTATCCTCATCATTCAACTTATTCAGATTATCACCGGGTCCATTGGTATTTCATGATATGAAAACCGTACGATCTGTTCTATCAACACTTTGTTCAAATCGTATGATACGATGGATTTGTTATCAAATTTATGATATGTCAGTTGGTTATCAACCTTCCGATATTCGTTTGGATCGTTTTCCTGTTCACATTTATAATATACCATCAGGTGCATCCAATGATAATGCTATACATCATATGCAAACATGGAGAACCGGTAGAGTTAGCCATTATGATCATGGTTTAGAGAAAAATTTATTATTATACAATCAATCTGAACCACCATTGTACAATGTTTCACGTATCAATTCAGCACATATGGCATTTTTTCAAGCTTCACATGATCGTATCAGTTCAATCGAAGGCAATATACAATTGAAGCAACAATTATCAACACCATTACTTGAAGATTACGTAATTAATAGGCCAGATTTTGATCACATGAGTTTTGTTTGGAGCAAACATGCTGGCATTTTGGTAAATGAAAAAATTCTACAGCTCCTATCATTGTACGAAAATGATAATCAAACTTGTTAAGTGATATTGAATAGAAACTTTTGTATCTAAATAAATCGTTAATTTTTTGTTGTTGTTGTAAATAAATACATTCACATAATAAAACGTATTTGATAATTATCATTAAATAAAGTTCAATAGAAATTTTGATACGCATTCAAAAATGAACTGTTTTTTTTTTTTTTTGTTCAACATTATTATGGTGAAAATAATTGAGATAGTAGGCCATTACATAGAATATTAATAAGTACACTATATTGGATGCACATCCGGATTATCAATTGATCGACTTTATCAATCGAATGTTGAATAAATGATCATAGAGGCTGTAATTATGAATTGTTAAATATTTTCATTCATTTTGTATACAATATTGATATTGTTGTTGATAAATGATGTTCAAGCACCCATTTCTCTGAAATAATAATTACGATACGATTTGGTGGATGAATTATTTATCCGACTGAGAACCCGGCTGGGATCATTTGACATTCATCAATTGAAAATTTATGTAATATTTTTATAATTATTTTCGTATTCAATGTAAGTTGATTAAAAAATTTAACTAATAAACATAAACTATCAAGACATAAATTGTTTGTGTGTTTCAAAACATTTTGTTGAAGTGAAATTAATTTCAGCACTATTTCTACAGATGAGTGAGGGTCAAATGACTTTTTTTTTTGAATGTCATTAACAATGTACAATCAAAATTCCTGTAGAAATAGTTAAAACTGAATTAATGTTGACCTTGACAAAAAAATTATTTTAACTTTGTTGCCTTTTGATGAAGGTTTCATTCATCTGTTATTATTTGTTAATAGAATTTTTTTTTTTTTTTTTTGAATAACAATGGTCAAATCGGATTATACCAGCTAATGGCTTGAATGATATAATCATATGAAGATAGCTGAAAAATAACAACAACAACAAATACAAAAGAACAGACGAATGTATGCATTAATACTGATGAATGTATAATAAATATTATGAAGAAAAAATAATCAATGACGTTCAAAAGATTTCAAATGAAGATAAAAACAAACGCAATTTCTCAATTGCAATTCTACGTTGTAATCGATTATGACAACAAATCGACCAGTGGTGGTTGAAGTTGAATCTGAAAATTCTATCGATAATGTTTTGGGATGATTATTTGTGGAAATTATATATGACCGTATCATTATGGTCATATTCAATGTACCAAAATTTACCCGGATCATATGAGAATGAAGATACTGACCGTGATATCGTAAGTAATCATTACTATGTTACTTTTAATGATGATTTAATTTGATTTTCAAACTTTGTTCATTATTTTCATATATCAGTATCAATTGATCGAATCACGTGGATTCAAATATGAATCTCATTTTGTACAAACAAAAGATGGGTACATTTTACAGCTTGTTCGTTTGATAAATCCGTTCATAAATGGTACAAAAAGAAGACGATTAAAACCAATATTACTACAGCATGGATTTCAATGTACTGGATCATTGTGGCTAATTGCTGCAAATGGAACATTGGATCGTTATGGAAATTATATCGAGTACATTGTAGATTCGGAAGATCGTCCGATTGTAATCAATGGTACGAAAGAAGAGGCCAATTCACTAGGTTTTGTATTGGCATCAAAAAATTTTGATGTTTGGTAATTATCGGGTTTAGAATTTTCGATTCACTATTACTAAAAATTTTTATTAAAGGTTGGCTAATTATCGTGGCAGTGTTTATTCATCCAATCATACAAGACTAAATATGACTGATGAAGAATTCTGGAAATTTTCAATGGATGAAATGATACATTATGATTTACCGGCTGAAATTGATTACATTTTGAAGCATACTAAACGTTCGACATTATCTTATATAGGTATCACGAACAAAATTTTTCCTTATCAAAATATCTATTTTATCGATTATATTTTTCTCATTTTTGAAACAGGCCATTCACAAGGATCTCTGATGATGTTGGGATTGATGACGATAAGTAATCGATATGCAAAAAAAATCTCTCCATTCATCGCTTTATCTCCAGTATTCTATAATCTAAATATGTCATTGGCGATAAAATTTGTTACTCCAATAAAAACCATACTTAGG
The DNA here is from genome assembly GCF_024713945.1 of Dermatophagoides farinae. Lineage (NCBI taxonomy): Eukaryota > Metazoa > Arthropoda > Arachnida > Sarcoptiformes > Pyroglyphidae > Dermatophagoides > Dermatophagoides farinae. The sequence continues at coordinate 3,271,945 of NC_134679.1, read as the reverse complement.
TGAGTTAATATATACCAAATGACATGAATAGAAATAATTTTTTTTATAAACCGGTATAAAGAGCATATCCTGGAATGGTGCCATATTCGAATACGACTCGATCATTGCTTGCCCATCTATGTCAGAATATCTTCATACGGAAGTGGTGTTTTCAAATCACTTATCCTTTTTTCGGATCATTTACCCACAAAATGATTTTAAATCGTATTCCTGTCTATTTATCAGCTGCACCAATGGGCTCTTCATCATGGAATGCAGGTTAGGTGAAATTAATTCAGCAGGTTAATTTATTAATAATTCAAAGCAGCACATTTCATGCAAATGATTGAAGCTGATAATGGACAACCAGAATATTTCGATCATGGAAGATGGAGAAATCTGGAATGGTATGGTCAAACAAAACCACCAATCTATGATGCTAGCCGTATAAATTCAACAAAAATGGCTTTTATATATACAAGTGGTGATTGGTTGAATAGTATCGAAAGTGTTGAATTATTAAAATCAAAACTTAAAGGTAATTAAGAGCATTAAGTTATTTATAACTTGATTAGAATTTTCTAAGACTTTTTTTTATTTCAGTAAAATTATTGGACGATTATTGTGTACCAGATAAGAGCTATAATCATGTTGATTTAATCTGGGCCAAAGATGTCGGACAATTGGTCAATAAAAGAGTTTTAAAAATATTATCATCAGTATAATTTTTTCATGAAATTTTTAATTTAAATTCAATATAATTTGTTGCTGAAAATATTCGATAGATACAGCATATGTACTCACAACATTAATGTGTAGTCGAGCTGATTAAATTATTTTTTTTTTATATTAATACATAGGTTAAAATCATCTGCTACTTAAATGAAAGATTAAAAATTCTTAAAACATGCTAATTATAATGACGACCGGTTTTACTGTATTTTTTTTTTTTTTTTTGCTACTGCCTTTCAAACAACAATACTATTTGGTGTTAACTTGAAATAACTTTAATAATTATATATCTTAATATATAAATCCTATTTCAAGGACAACTAGCTGATATGATTGCTATCTTATATCTGTATACAATTTTCGATTGATATTCTATTTTGATAACAAGAAAAAAAAATCGAAGAAATTTCAATTTCACATTTTTTTTCTCTTAACATAAATATTGATCATAACCACCAAAAAAAAAAAAAATAAATTGACTATTCTATTCTACTGGTGAAATCTTAATCTTTCGTCTATAAAAAAAAACACATTACATTATTAAATTAAATGGAATCCAGACCAGAAGCATTGATTACAAATCAAAAGACAATAAAAAAAACTAAAAATGTCTTTCTCAATAAAATCAACATTTCAATTGTTATTGTGACCATCATTTTATATTTAGTATGTTATTACACCACCGCTTATCATTGGATCACATTGATTCGAGCGATGCCTGGCACAAAACTGCATCCAGATGTTGATCGAGATATAGTAAGTGATTATAATTTTTATAAAGTCTATCAAAAAAATTGACTGATAAAATTTTATTAAAAATAATAGTTTGGAATAATTGAATCAAGAGGTTTTAAGTATGAAAAACATTTTATTACCACAACGGACGGATACATTCTGCAATTGATTCGATTAATTAATCCATATTTGAAAAATAATCAAACAGTTTCTAAGCCAGTATTGCTTCATCATGGATATTTTTGTTCGGCAACAATTTGGTTAACAGCAGCAAATGGTACACTTGATGAACATGGATTTTTTAATGAATTTTACGATTTCGATAATAAAATCTTGACAAATGGCAGCCAACAGGTCGGAAACAGTCTTGGTTTTGTTTTATCAGCAAATTTTTACGATGTATGGCTAGCTAATTACCGTGGAAATATTTATTCTTCTAATCATACTACACTGACAATCGATGGTGAGTGTGTTTTGAATCCAAAGATATTATAGAACTATCAATATCATTTAAAATATTAGATCCAGAATTTTGGAAATTTTCAATGGATGAAATGATCAAATATGATTTACCAGCAGAAATTGATTATATATTAGCCCAAACCAATCATTCTACATTAACGTATATTGGACATTCACAGGTAAATAATCACAAAAAATTAAAAGTAGAAAAATTTTAGTAATAAAAATAGTGTAGTAATAATAACAATCAAGTGGTATTTTAAACTGAAATTGTGCTTATAAATATATAATATGGTTTTAATAATTGAAAAACTAATTCAATAACAGGGAAACGTAATGATGTTTGGATTAATTTCATTAAGCGACGAATATATGAAAAAAATCGATGCCTTTATTGGTTTATCACCAGTTACGCATGGCCTCAAGAATACATCAATTCTCCGTTTTTATTATTACATACGAGGATTACTCAAGTATATGGAATGAATCAATTTCTTATCCTTGAATAATAATAACTTTTATTTATTTATTTATTTATTCATTTACAATCTCAGAGCCTATCCAAATTTGATAATATTCAGAAATCCAGCTCGACTTTTGATATCGAATATATGTCAGAATATAATGATAAAACCATTCTGTCAATATTTATTATACTTAACAGTTGGCATGCAAAAACATAATATGCTTTATGTAAGTCATTCATAACGAGCTCATACAATTAACCTGATTTTATAATGAATAACAGGAACGAATACCTGCTTATATTGATGCAATAACTATGGGTTCATCACCATGGAATACTGTTCAGTTTTATGGTGAACCACTTTGGTTACGTTATTTTGATTATGGTGAAGAGAAAAATTTACAGCTTTATGGCCAATCAGATGCACCATATTATGATTTTAGTAAAATCAATTCCACTAGGATTGCTTTGATTTATTCCGAAGTTGATTGCTTGAATCATATGGATAATGTTGAAAAATTGAAAAATGAATTGAAAGTAAAATTATGGGATGATTATTTAGTCCCGGATCCTACATACGATCATAATGATTTTTTATGGGCTAAAAATTCCGGACAATTAGTCAATACAAGAATTTTAAAATTGCTCCAATCAATACAGTGACGATGATTACTATTCGTTTGGATAAATAAATAAAAAAAATTTTTGGATTTATTATGTGGACAAACTATCAAAAAAAAAAAATTAAAATATTATTGTCCATTTTGTTACTATCAAGCATAATGTAATTTTTGAGATTTTTTTTTTGATGAATAAATAACAATTTTTTGATGATATAAATAACAAACATTTTTGGATGTTTGCCATCATCATTACGATGAAACGTGAATATGTCAAAATCAATTATATATCAAGATACCTAAGAGTATCAATCAAACATGAATGAAATGATTGGACATGTAATCAATTTTTTTATTGCTTTAAATTCATTCATCATTCATGAATGAATGAATGATTTGTTTTGAAAGCTATATATCCACATATTGATGCAAATAATTTGTTTCGATTATCAATTGTACATGGGCATAAAAAATCAATTGAAGATTTATGTCACTTATTTCTTAGAAAATGAACTTCAGTCATTTGATTCATCTTTTTTCCTGAATTCAGTTGCCGACAAATTTTTTACTCGTTGATTTTTTATCAGAAAAAAAATTATATCACTAAACAAGTATTAGATACAAATGAATGTTCGTATTAAAAAAAAAGCGAAATTGACAAATCACGCGATATTATTATCAGGTTTAAAAAAAAAAATTCAGCGCCTACAGAGAAGAGAATAGAGAGATAAGATAGTCTTAACTATCTAATAAACAATATGGTGAGGGTGGAAAGAGGAGGTGGTTGTAATGAATTAATTCGGACATGTATTCATTTTGCTATGGCAATTGGTACGTGCTATAAAAATGGTTCGTATAAAAATTTTTTTTCCCGAATCAAATGAATGATATATAGGTGATGTATCGCTGGTACCACAAGTATAATGTTGGTTGGTGATGATCATATTTCATTCATATATTCACAATTGCCATCATCATCATCATCATCATCATCGTCATTTGTCGTTGTGGTACTAGTGATACAAGCAATGATTATTTCTAAAAACGATTGAATCGATCGATTATTTTGTCTCAATATTTTTAGTGATTGAATTATTGTGGAAAAAAATACGTACACAAGATGTGGAGTATAATTTTTTTCATATTATTAATTTTATATCTGGGACTGGCTAGTGTTGGTCATCGTTTTTTTATCCATCAATTATATGTTAGCCGATTATTGAAACTTTTCGATTATGGCAAAAGAAAAATTCGAAAAATTCAACAAAACATTCAACAGGAAAGAAAAATTCAACGAAAAATAAGCCGAGCCATGTCGGTTAATGCTAATCTCGACCAATTGGCAGATTTAGCCGCAAAAGCTGCAACGATGCCAGATTCAGATGAATCCGATGCTGATTCAGCTTTCTGTGAAGATTTTGATTCATCCGATGGTCAGTTTTTTTCATGTTTTTATTTTTATATCTATTTGACTTTGGTTTTGATTTCACAGTTCCTGCTGCATTTGCTTATAATAAAGCATTATCAATGGAGATGGATAAAACCAAACATAAACTTGATATAAGTACGGTAATGAGTTTAACAACAATGGGAATACGAGCCATCATTGATGATTCGGTCACAAAACGATTTGCAGCTGAAGAATTAAAGACATGGAATCTTCTGACAAGAACTGATGGAATTTATCATTATAAATCATTGCGATTAGCTGTTGTTTGGATGGCTGGATTGATTGTTCGCTATATGATACTATTTCCTTTAAGAATGGCCATTGCTTTAATCGGTATTTGGTTTCTAGTGACTAGTACATTTCTAGTCGGCCTCATACCGTTCTCATGGATGAAACGATTAGTTTATCACTATATATCAGTCATGAGTTTTCGAATCATATCTCGATCATTTTCGGCCGTCATCACCTATCATGATTCACTGAACAAAGCCAAACCTGGTGGTATATGTGTAGCCAATCATACATCACCTATAGATGTAATCCTTTTACATTGTAACAATGCCTATGCATTGGTTGGCCAACGTCAACCTGGTGTTCTTGGTTTTATTCAACGAGCATTGAATCGAGCTACACATCATATTTGGTTCGATCGTTTTGAAACAAATGATCGTAATTATGTATCACATAGACTTCGTGAACATGCGGAAGATAAAAGCAAATTGCCCATATTGATCTTTCCTGAGGGCACTTGTGTAAATAATTCAGCTGTGATGATGTTCAAAAAAGGTAGCTTTGAAATTAATGCACCAATCTATCCTGTAGCTATTAAATATGATGCCCGATTTGGTGATCCATTCTGGAATTCGAGTAAATATGGCTATGCACGATACATGCTAATGATGATGACCTCCTGGGCTATTGTCTGTGATGTTTGGTATGTTTTCGACAAAACAAGTGAAAAATTTCGAACCTTAACCTTTTTCATTTAAATTTAGGTTCCTTCCACCAATGTATAGAAGAGAAGATGAAAGTGCAATCGAATTTGCCAATCGTGTAAAAAGTGAAATAGCTAGAAAAGGTGGATTAATCGATCTGGAATGGGATGGACAACTGAAACGTCAACGAGTCAAACCAGAAATGGTAAAACGACAACAATATAAATTGAGTAAAGCACTTGAAGTACAGGATAGTAGATAAGATTAACGGATTGGAATGATGGCTGATGTGTTTCGATAAATTTTGGCATAAACTTTGGATCGTACAAAATTTACCTGAATTCATCAATCAAGAAATTTTCACACATGAATATTGGCTGGCAACAATTGATTATTTGGACTATATATAGTGAAAAAAATGAATAATTATTGATTTAGTTATTGCCGATTGTATATCAAAATACTATATAGTGTTTTTGGGTTTACCCTTATATTTAGCTATAAAATTTCTAATCAGATTAAATTAGGCAAATATGCCATATCGATTTATATTTAAAAAAAATTGATTGAAGCGTTCTGTTGTTGTGAAATTCAAATTGAAGAATAAAAAAACACTGCGCAGAAGATCAATTAACGTGTATCGAAAAGATTTTATTGATGAATAGAATATAGAAGAACAAACAAACAAAAACAAGAATATATCAATGTGCGCATAACCAACCATATATTATCATCAAAACGCAAATTTAACCATAAATCATAATTTTTCATCAACATTTGGAAATAAATTTTTCTTGTTTGTTTGATATTGTTTTCATTCCTAACTAAAGTAAAATAGCTAATTATCAATTCTAATGAAAATATCTAGATTCCAATCATGATTTTACTGAGAGAAAATAAAAATGTGAACATTATGATCATGAAATCATAGCCGGAAAATTATCAAATTATGAATTGAATTTTGTATGATCAAAATTTGTATATTCTGAATATTTTCGATCCAAATTTTATGAAATTTTTGTGGTATTGATAATAACACAGAGTCGATTTATAACCAATTTATATGTCGAAATAATTGATGAAGTTGAAACAAGAATATATGAAAAAATATAGAATCGATATTTTGGAAATAAAAAGTATTGTTTTTTTTATATAAAAAAAACTTTAACAAATTATTGATTTTTTCCATTATCATTAGATGGCAAAAGTCATTTCTATCATTAATGAAATTCATTCATGTTAAATTGAGCTAATTTTATATTATTCAAATTTTCGCCACTGCTACCCTCATCATTATTGGTTAAACCTCTGGGAATTTATACATTCTTGGCATTCTTTATTTATACGTTGTTCACTAGACTTTTGATTTGCATTTGATGTATTAAAAATAACGACAAACGATGGATTTATTGGAATTTTCTCCATACAAAGTCAAAAAAATTAATGAAATTTTTCATATTTTCTTCAACAATTCATCCTTCTATGTCCAACGTTATTATTATTCAATGCAAGAATATGTCAAACATAATATAGCATTTACATGGCGAAGATTATTGTTACCAACTTGGTTAGCAGTGAATGCCTGGTCAATGATCATATTCTTCATATTAGTAGTGTTTAGAAAACTACCTGATTATACATTTCTTGTGGAAATACCACTTACAGTAATGAAAATTAATAATTTTGATTTGCTTGTTTATTATGTTCTGCTCACGTACAGCCTATGGGAAATCAAATGGATGTCGACATTCAGATTGATTATCAACTATAAACTACCATTCAACAGCATATGTTTATCATATTGGCGTATTCGTGATTGTCGTCTAAATCGCAAGAATGATGAAAAATATCTTATAAATTTTTTCATAAAATCATCCTATACATGTGGAACTATTTTTCGTCTAAGTGTTTTTGGTTTGATTCCCCTATGGATAATGTTTCTCAAATATTTAAGCTCACTCTATATGAAGCAAGTAATCTCATTGAGACAATTTTTAGTCTGTTCGACAATGCTTATCGCTTGTTATATTAAAGCTGTACATATTATTGGTGAATTGATAATAGAGATGCTATTTTTGTTGTTCACAGCCGAATATCTCAAAATACACATACAACGGACCATTAAACTATTGTCATTGTGGATCATCTTTGCAAGTCGATATCGTATGTTACCACAATATTATTGGCGACAATATGTCATTGCATTCTCTCGTATTGGACGATTTAGAGTGGCAAGCAAACCATTTCTAATGCAAATAGAAATGGTGACCAAAATATCGTTCACTATGGCCATATTGTTCTATTGGCAACAATCTCAGATAAATATTTTCAATGGATTCATCACTTTAGTGTTTGTGTCAATGTTTTGTTTTCCACAGTTCCTCTATTTACGGTTAACCATGTTTCCTTACTATAATGAGTGTTTCTATAAATTAATGTTTTCATTGAATGCCCGTAAACAATTACGTATGCAACAATTACAAACCAATCGTAACATATCGAAACGTTCACAACGTGTTTATAAGATAATGGATCGTTTGAATCTACGAGAAATGATTATGCGTAATTTACAGACACAAATAGCTTGTAAAAATGAATTTGGTTTCTATTGTGGTCCTTTCTTTTTCATAACTAGAGCTAAATTTGCTGAAATGTTTATTGCAAATTTTGTTTTCGCTATTATGGTTTATAAAAAAATTTGTTTATATAACGTAAATTTAGATATTTTAAATAATTGAATTCAATATATATTCATGAATGATTCAGATATGGTGAAAAATGAATAAAATAAAATGTTTATTTATTTTTAATAATCAACCAAAAAAAAAAAAAAAAATTTCAAACATTCAAAGAGTAATACATAATGTATAGATATAGAATTTGTTGTGGTAAAACTGGTAGCAAAAAAAAAAAAAAAAGAAAAAACCGATAAAACACTCACTGAATAAATGAATTCAATTAAATTAAATTGGATTATAGTAGATAATCTGATAAAAGTATAATTATTTAGCACAAATACTTAAAACAGATATAATTAATAATTATATAAGTTGAATAAAAATACTAATAAAAATGATTGGATATAATTCAAAAGAAAATTATGATCATCATCATCATTATTTATAATAAATCGATGATCGATGCATCAATCAATTGATAAAACAACAATGACAAGCACAAACAAATAATGATCGAAAGCCAGAATCATAATGATGAGGAAGAAACAAAACAAAACAAAACAAAAAAAAACGATGACAATCAATAAATTTGTCCATTTAAATATTCGTTGTATAGGAAGATAGGCATAAAATTATCATTAAAAGTTAAATATGATGTGCATGGTTTGTGAGTATACATGTAATCACTGTACTGGTGAAGATAAGCAAAAAGAAAAAAAAACCAAAAACAGAAAAATTGTTTGACTCGTCAATAAAATTGTAATTTTTCAGAAAATATCTGGTGGGTGTGTATTTCTATTGTTTACATACGTCATATGTATGTGGGTGTATATGAAAGAGATGTATACGTAATAATAATTAATAATGAATAATAAGAGTATAACAACAAATCATGATCAATAACCAAAAAAAAAAAAAAAAAACAGAAAACAAAAAAAAACAAGATAAAAAGGAAGAACATGTTAACACATTATTTCTCATAGAATTAGAATGAGAAAAAAATTGAGAAAAATAAGTTGAAGAGAATAAAAAACCGAAAACACAAGCCTACTACTGATGATGGTATTTTTGTTAAATATATGTTTCACTTGTTTGGCACGACTTTTTCCATACTAATTTTGTCGTGATACATTGTTTGATTATACAAAAGAAAAATTAATATATAAAGAAAGTAATAGAAAAAAAAATGAATCAAAATCAGAAAATAATTAACATCCTAGAATATTGTTATGTCATCATAGGAGATTCATATTGATTATTCAAAACAGGTTCCATTGAATTGTTTGTTCAATTGAAAAACTCGACTAGAGATAAAGAGAAAGAGAATGGTGAAAATCCATTTTTTTTCAATAGAAAACGATTCAATTAAAATCAAGAAGAATACTTTTGTGGATAAAATATGCAAATATGTCAAAGAAAAATGGCTCGAAAAAAAAATTTGACAAATTTAGTGCACACTATGGCCATTTTGATGTTTTTTGTGTGAGATAAACAAATTTATAATGACAAGATGTTTCGTTGATAATAAACAGCATTGATAAAGAAGAAGAATAAATTTTAAGATTGAAAGAAAAAAAAAGTTATTAAAAGAATTAAATGTATAGAAAAAAAACCAATAACAATGATAATAATGAGTTTGGGAATGCATCGATCCATTTGTGGATCGGTTCATAAATTGAAGACAAAATTGAAAAGGAAATGAAAAAAAGGAAAGCATTTTTTTCTGAACGGAAATACAACTTGAAAGAAAAAACAGATCATATTTAGATAGGAAAAAAAGACAGTATGTAAAATTCAATAAATTGTGTTTGAAATGTGCGAAAAGTGTCTCACATTGTCAATGAATATTTCTTCATTTACAATAATAAGAAATTCAAACAAACAAAAAAAAATTATGATAATAATAAAACAACAATTGATAACGACGATAGTTTAAGTAGATGGTATGGTTACTATATAATTTCTATAAATGCGAAAAAAAATTGCAGCAAATTGCCGATGATCACAATGATGATGAATGTTTTTTTGCCAATTATTGATATCATTTGTTGAGATGTGATGTAAATTTGTCGAACAAGACGAACCAAATATTCTGTATGAGTTTCAACAATTCTAGAAAAAAATAATAATTTGTCTTGGCATTATTGATATCTCACAATGACGGTTGTTGTTGTAGTTGAGTCGATTGAGATTGTTGTTGGAAATTGGGATTCAAGACCAACACATGATGATTATTCTTAGCTAATGTTACGATATTATTGTCTTTGGTCAATTTTAAACCACAACATCGTGATACTTTACAATATGGGCATTCATATTCGGCCAATAGGCGACCATCACGATTAAATACTACGACATGGAATTTATTACCATGTGAATCGCCAACAAATATATCACCAGCCGGTGATATATCAATACCATTAGGAAACGAAGTCAAACCTTCCATTCCAATTTTTCTAATGAAATCACCATTCGAATTGATGACAACGACACAATGACCTTTGAAATCGCAAATGTAATAATCATCTTCATAGATGGCTACATCGGAAGGTTCGCACATATAATTGCCACAATCACGCCATTCGATTAATGTGCCATTATCGATCGTAATGACATATATGGTTGGCGATACAGAATCTACGACAACTATATGGCCTCGATTATTGATAGCGATACCGGCTACAATATCGATATAACGAATCGGTATTTTTCGAACAAAACTTCCAGTTCGTGTGAATATTTGCATCCGAGAACGTTCCATTCCACGATCACATATTACATAATAGGGACTGTTAGTATTCGAACGGACAAAGCTTGGAGGAATCATCGCAATCTATTGAAATATATGGATTGTAATTAATACCAAAATGACATGATAAACGTTTACCTTTCTGGGATACCAAAGTTGACCTTCATCTTTTCCAGGATTTCCGAACATTTGTTTGCAAACGCCATTTTTATCATAAACACATATACGATGATTGTTCGTATCTGCGATAATAATCTCATCGCTTATTCCCAAACAGAATCCATGTGGCGATGAAAATTGTGATTTCAACTGACCAAGACTACCAAATTTATGGACAATCTGCATGATCTGATGGCTTTTCCCTTGACCAGTTGTATGAGAAGCAGAAGGATGTCCTGTAGGCGATTTGATGGTCAAAGGAGATAGTGATAAAACATTATTGTTGTTGGAAGCTGAAGCCGATCCGTTTCCATTGCCAAGCGTAGACATTGTGGCCATAGCTGATGCTGAACGGCCAAACATCAATGATTGATGATTGATGGCAGCAGCACCATGGGGACCTTCACAAAGTAAATGAATTGATTAAAAATTAATAAGCTTATCATCGATAAGATTGCTTTACCAGAATTAAGTTTGGCTAATTGATTCAAATTTTTCAGGCATGCATCAGTCAAAATCAAATCATTAGAACCAGTAGCGACAGCCGATGCAGAACCGGTCCCTCGATTTCCGCTCATGACCAATTGTCTTTGCTGTAAATCTGTCGATTTTCCAAACAAAGATGCTGTTGCATTCATTCCTGATACGTCTGGGCTTCGATTAGCTGAAAAGTAATCTATTGGACCACTTGATGGACTATATAAATCTATAAAGAAAGCGATTTTAGACAGTTGAAACGAATACGATTTGAAACAAACCTGTTGCCGAACTACTAAGGTCAGCATATGAATCCAAAATCAATGCACTAGCACATTGAGATTGTGGTGTATGAGGTGTAACAATTGAAGGTGAAGTAGCTAAGCCACCATTCCTTGCAGGAAACATTGGATTTGATGAACCAAATCCGGCCAGGGTGTTCGATGAAGAAGATGATGGATCACCGAAAATGTTTTTTACAAATTGATTGCAATCATCCATACGAAGAGGATGAGAGGCTTGTTGCGATACGGATGTTCTTCCAGCTAACAGCGATTGTGGTGAATTTAGTGTAGGAGAACCATTAGAATCAACCATATCGTAGAATGGACCAGTAGCGGAATTGGTCGTTGAACGGACTGTTGCAGGAAAGCTTGTATTGTTTACATTATTTGTCATAGTCATTTGGATCGGTTTATCAATGAGAATGTCCTCTGCAAAACATAAGAATTAAATTCAAATTGCATAAACGATAATTGAAAACAAACCCTTCTTTTTAGCTTTAGCAAAAGTGACCAATTTATGAAGCTCTTGGCTAGGACCAATTAAAAAGCTATCGCATTTAATGTGTTCAGCATTGGAGATATGACAAGCAATATTTCGATGACCATCGAATAATAATTGGCTAATAATCAAAGAAAAAATTCATCATATTAATAATCCCCTTGACTATAAAACCTGGCCATACCTAATAATTAAACGATATAATGTTTGTCGTTCACAGAATTGTTCCTCTTGTTGTTGAGATTGATCCAATGGTGGATGAATACTTGGAGAATGGCCAACTGATGATGTTTGATGTTGTTGACCAGCAATTATATTTGATGGATTTGTCAATGTTTGATGTTGTTGTGGCAATGTCGATGCCGGTGACATATATTTTGACATCATGGACATTTGTTTATTTGCTGCTGACTGGGGGATAGGAAATTTTGCCATCGACGTTTGATTACGAAGTTGTTGTTGTTGTTGAGGTTGCTGATGTTGTTGCAATTCGTTTCCTTCCAACATGGTCATTGTGAAGCATTGATTCTGCAGCTGGACACTCGGATCATTGTCTGGATATTGTTTTAAAATCGATGTTGGTTGTTGATTAGTGGATTGTATTTGTGGTTGTGGTTGACTAGTAAAATGATCGGTTATTACTGTAGCAGATTCGACTGAAGAAACATTATCATCAAATGATGAAAACAATGAAGTTATATTGAATTCATTGAAAAAATTATTGCTGCCACCATTTGATGATGAGCCATTCTGAATAGTTGAACTATTGGTATTATTGAAGCCAAAATTGGATGATTCATCAACAATTGGTTGTTGTGGTTGACGTTGAGGATTTCGATTGATTGCTGTACGATTTGTACTGTTCAAGGAATTAAAATCAAATCCAAATTGATTGGAAACATTCGATGTCGGTGACTCTTTTGATTGAGTCAAAATTTTATTGTTATTGTTAGTAAATTGAGACTGATGTTGTGGAGCTGATGGCGGTGGTGTTATAAGTTTAGGAAGTCCATCAACAAGATCATCTATCAATTGACATTGATTCATTTGCAGTAACATTGATAAAGCATTTTCATCGGTAGTAGATCCACTATTACCGATTGATACTGTCGCGAAATGGGCTGGTGACGGTGCCATTGAAGCCGATGATGATGAGACTGACCCAACTGGGAGAAATTTATTAGGCGATAATGATGATTCTGGTGATGCTGGACTTGTGTTGCTATTAAAAAGCATGTTGGAATTCTGTTCAACTAAGCCTAGTCCAGAATTTCCGTTTATCCCTACACTGCGGGAATATGAGTCAGAAAGAGATCCTACACCGCTCGAAGGCCCACTTGAAACTGATGCAGCACTTGAACTTGTATTACGTTCAACTTGAGTACTGCTATTAGTATTTGTCTGTGTTCCACTACCATTATTAATAATGGCCATCTTTATTGAACAATCGGATGGTGATTGATTTTGATAAATGGTAAATTTTCGCAATTGTTGCTGCTGAAACAAAGAAGGTTCGACCATTGTTGCCGATGAAGTTGTTGTATCGTTTGATTCGAATTCGTTTAGTTTAGTCAAAGTTGGGATTGGCGATTGAAATGATTGAAAACCATCCGTCACAGATTGATGTGATTGATTTTCAAAATATTTTATTGAAGCAGTTAATTGATTATTGTTGGAAGTAATCGTATCATTCGAAGGCGGAATGATAGATACAGTCGATGTTATTGCCGAACATTCATCATCATTATTCTCATCGCCATTAATATCATCATCATGATCAACATTGTCTTTGGAGTCAACATTCAATATAATTGCTTTATTGTAATTATTATTAGATGGCAATGTTGATGTTATGGTTTCATTGAATCGATTATGATCAAGAGGAGTAGGATGTTCAGATTGGGTAGATTGACGCTTACAATTATCAAGGTCCTTGAGAGCATTGTTGCCAGAATTATCATCATTATTCTGATGTTGATAATTGGTCCCATATTTTATTAGTATCATCAATAATGAATTCAATTGTCTCATCCATTGATTATACAATGATGTATGATCAGACGATAATGATTCGAATCTTTCGAAAAGTTTGGAAAATATTTGAAAAAATTTCAAACGATTACCCACAACTATATTATTAATGCCATCATCGTGGTGGTGGTCGGATTGATTTAATTTCATTAGGATCTCATATAAAATTCTCAACAAATGTTGCAAGATTGAATGGAATAATTGGTGCTGTTGTTGACAATTATTACTACTATTATAATTATGGCTAATTATGACATGGGAAGACAGTTTTTCTTGTTTTTGTGGCTTATGATGGTTGACAATGTTATTGTCGATCAAATCAATTGATGATGATTGTGGAGACAGCGATGAGAATGGGGATGGTGATGATTCGTCATTATCATTGCTACCACAAACTTTAAATCGCTCATCATTAGTAATCCAAAAGAGATGTGTACGTATCTCTCTTGCCAATTGTTGGCACAGATCTTTTTGTTCAGCATGTACGAATCTAGCTTCGATTGACATTAATAGTTCACAGAAATTATATAAATATGTCATTGCATCTCGATGTTGTAGCCATGTAGGTGATGAATCAATATAAATTTCATGATCGTTATCATTATCATCATCATCATCATCAGTATTAATAGATTGATGATGAATCGGCCAATAGACGAATATTTCATCTACAGACGTCATTGAATTTGATAATAATGTTTGATCAAGAATTTCTCGTACACGTAATGTGCATTGTTTTTCATGAAATGATTGTAAATATTGCTGTTTGAATCGTTCAAGCCAATTTTCATCAAATGTTTGTGGACAACTGGAGAAGAAAAAAAAAGAATTTATTAAAAAAAAACAACAATCTATGTCAGTGTGTACAACAACAAGGCAGCTATCTATCCTATAATTCCTTCTATGTCATTTCCTTTTCAAATGTAAAAAATTCCATGTAAAAAATCGATAATAAATAAAATGTCGCTGTAAACATTATGGACATTAATGAAAAAAAAGGATGACAGCTTAATAGAAAATTAAAGCAAATGCAAAAAAAAACAATTAAACAGAAATTCGGGTTCATAAACAACAAATACATTGTCTACTGGATTGGAAACAAGGAAAAGATTATTTCCTTTTTAATAATAACAAAATTTTCATGATGAACAAGTCTCCATAATGATCATAATCATGATGACGATGATAGTATTTCAGATAAACAAGATTTATTTTGTGTTATTTTATGATTATCATTTGGGATCCAATATGAGAAACAAAAACCTACGCATCTTTGAAGTAAAACAACTCTTGGATTCGACTAGCTGTTTGGCATGACCATTCGATATGTACATTAAAGTTGGTTATATTGTCAATAAACACCTACGCCATTATTGATACTAGGAATTTTGAAATGCCTAAAGAATAAACATTTCGAAATAGTTGAATAATATAAAAGTAATCTTGAAATTCACTTTCATTTATTCATGTATTTCATTATTAAACATACAACCAAGGCATAAATTCATTTAGGTTTTTATTTTTCGAATTCCAGATAGTAGAAAATTCTGGATGTTTTTCATTGGAAAATTTCAATAACAACTTTCTGTTTTTAGAGTCGATCGATCCAATGTCAAGGATTTTAGATTCCTAGCTAGATTTGAATAGCAATGAAACAAAAAATTCAATGTCATAATCATAATCAATCTACAATCATTGTTCTACTTTTGTTCATCTTTCCTGGTTTTTTATTCCGATTGTGTATCATTATGTAGGATAGGAACAAATGGAAAAGGCAACCTTCAAATTTATTCTCAAAGGTCGAGGCCAAGTAGTGGTAGTGCAGCGAATTTCAATGGCAACGAATTTCTAGTGATGACGAAAATCAAAGACCATAAATTCAGCCACAAAACTACATTCAAACATTTAGCAACAGACAAGGAAAGACAGCAACGGCATTGACGCCAATCGCCGGCGCACGAGTTTTCATTATTCTTTGTTCAAAATTTAGATTCTCTATAGTTATTCATTCTTTGATTCTGTTCTTCAGACAAAATATTCAAAATCTAGTTCAATGTTATGCCATTGAAATCGGTTAGTGGTAGTCGTAAATTGGGTGTTTTTGTTTGTTTGTTTGTTTGCTATATAATACATGACGCCCATACACCCACAAATAAAAAATAAACAAACACCAATAAGAACCACATCATCACTTTCCAGGGACCCGAGATTTATTTCTGGTTTTTTCATTATATTCCACTATTTCGTAATGGATGCGCTTACGCATAACTAAATTATATATAGCACATGACTCCCTGATGTTCGTTCGATTATTATTGACTATATGGATTGTATGGACCTTGAAACAATGAAAGGAACTTTCAGTGAAGTTTTTTTTCTTCATTTCATGTTTTCATTTTCAGTGTCAAGTTCATGACATATATTTTCTTGAAGCAGTAACCGTCTGAAATGTGGACAATAAAAAGAAAAGAAAAAGATGGCTGCTAGTAATCGTTACGAATTTCAATGAGCAGTAGGAACATAACAGTTGTTTGGTGATATGTGTTTTTTTATCGAACATTTTCTGAGATAACTTAGAAGAAAGTAATAGAATTTGACGTTTACAATGGATTGGATTCAGTTTGTAATGACATTCGTTTTTTTCTCATATATTTAATTTGATTGATCTTACGTGCGTCATCTACAATGATTAACCGACGTCACTAGGCGATTAAAAAATTCCTGAAATTTCATTGGAATTGTGGAAGAAATTTTATTGATAAATTTGCTAGAATCTACTAAACCCAATGATTTCATTATTGGTTCATTAAGAATTTTAAACGAACCTTAGCAACCGATCATTCATTCAAATAATCGAATTAGTTCACATGAACCAATGAGAGATCGAATAGATTTTTTTTCAACAACAAGATGAAAATATCCATGAAACGAATTTAGAATTCAAAGAAAAAAAAACAATGACAATTATAAGGAATATGATATGATATAGTGTTATATATAGAATGAATACTATACTATAGAGGCAATCATCATTTCTATTTATCATTCATGAATATCTTCATAACAAAAAATAGTACAATTCGATTCGACAATAATACTTATGATGATGATGATGTTGATCATGAAAATGACGATCTAATGACCTTCAAACATGAAAAAATTGAAATTTTCTTCAATTTTTGTTGCACTAAATTTTTTTTTCATGATATACGTTTGTTTAAAAAATAAATATATGGACAATCGATCATTCACAAATAATGAATGTTTGTCCATATAATTCATTCATAACATAATCATTATGTAAGGTATATGTATGTTGTACCAAACAACAAAAATACGCATAAACAATATTTTTCCTTGGCATTGAATTGCCCATACTCTCTCTCTCTCTCTCTCTCTCTCTCTGGTAAATACACATCATTAAGGAGCTATATGTGTATATTATAACGCATGGGCTTTCTTTTTCATAAATTCATTGAAAAAAAAAAATTTTGACATAATAAAAAAAAATCCGTTTACGATGTATATGGCCAAATTATTGAAAAAAAAACACTACAAATGAAATAATAATTGCCTTATCGATAACAGACGAAGGCAGAAAATTGAAAAAAAACTAATCTTTCATCAATAAATCAGATATTTTTTTTTCTATTTGAAATTGCATAATAAATAAATAAATAAATTCCATTGTATCATATTAAACCATTATTAGAAAGAAGAAAATTTTTTTTTGAATCAAAATCCAACTACAAAAACCAACAAACACCTGAACAACAGAAAAAAAACGAGCATCCTTTTTCTTTCTATTTTTATTGTTTTTTTGCTTCGTTTCAGTTTTCATTCTACTTTTTCATTCAATTTTTTTTCTGTTGTTTTTTCTTCTAATGGTTTCAGATTTCACACTTGAATTTTTTTTTCATTTTATTTACTATTAAAAAAACACTTGAACTTTTGATTCTTCTCTCTCTCTATCTATCTAGTGTGTAGCCACATCGTAAATGATACATTCATCCATTCATTCATTTTATGAATTGATGAAATGTCGTCAATGTCAACTCATGATGATGATGATTATCAATTACGAAATTTAATGCCGAAAGAAAACAAATATGAAAGAGAGAGAGAGAGAAAGAGATTTTCAGCAATAAATGATGCCATTATTTTCTTTAATATATTATAAAAGAAAAAACATTTCCAATTCATCATCATCTTTCAACTTTAATCATCTTACACGTATATATAATATAAAATATATAATATAATCAACGTCATCATCATTATACATTTACTATGGGTACCGTAATCAATCAATCATTCGATCGATCAATTTGAACAATCAATTTATCAATCAAAGAATGAATGATAATAATAATCCTAATCCTAACTAAATTTTATAAAGAGTACATATGTTATATCCGTACACACACACACACACACACAAAGTGTTGTTGTTGTTGTTGTCGTTTTAAATTTCTTGTTACAATGAAAAAAAAAACGAATGTAAAGACAAAAAAATTCAATTCAATATCAAAATATCAAACTCAACTAAATTAAATGATATTCTATGAATTCAAAAAAAAATTGGACATTCAAGAAAAAATAAATGTCTATATAAAGAAACCAAAGAAAGAAAAAAAAAATATATTTGAAACCGACAGACACTAGTATAGACAACAACAACAAAATAACACTGAATACAAATGTAAAGAGAAATTTTTTATTATTATTTTTTTCGGAGAAACTCAAATTGTGTTTTTCAACCATTTTGAAGGTCAATCATCAAAGTAATATATTACTATTAGTATATATTCAAAATCTAAATAACCAAACAATTGAATGGATGGATTCTCTCTCCATGTATATATGTGTGTGTGTTGTTAAACAAATGGCGTTTATATACGAAATGAACAAAAAAAAAAAACTTTACATCATTTTATGATGTGATGATTTTTAGTATTACAATGTAATAAACATAAAGACAGAAAAATTTTTAAATATTTTTTCCCACTATATATAATATATATACACATGTGTGATGTGTGATTTAATGACAACTAAAACTAATCAAAAAGTTTGTAAATATATACACATACAAAACAGGTATATATATATAGATGATGGAAAAACATTGAAAAAAAATCGTTATCAGTGTGAAATAATAATAATAATCATATATTTATAAAGCAAGAAACTTTCATTCATTAAGGAAGACTGAAAAAAGATGGATATAATTGAAATACTCTCATTTAAAAGCTACTTAGACATTAAAAATGTAACTGGTCAAAATGCAAGAAGAAAATTAACTTACATTTGATGTAATAATTTACGAATAAATAGATCATCAATCATGATTGTATAATTTTTATTCATAAATCGTTGTTGTTGTTGTTGTTGATGATGATTTTTTCTCATCAACATCATTGTCGTCGTCGTCGGCGTTGTTGTTGTTGTTGTTGTTGTTGTTGTCAAGGTGTTTTTGTTGTTTATTGTAGCCAATATTGAAATCGTGTCGTCGTCCTGATGATGTTTAACGTTTATATCACTACTATCAACAACAGCAATAACGGCATCATTATCGTTTTCATTATCATTTAAACATTTCAAATGATGATGATGATTCTTTTCATTGTCATCATCATCATTCATTAATAATTGACTAGTAGAAGTGTTGTTAATTTTATTCTTCATAATTGTTGTTGTTGTTGTTGTTGTTATTGTTGCACATTGTTTTTGTTGATGATCAGATTTTTGATTTTTTGTATCAAATATCTCGGTAACCACAGGTCCATTATTATTCACTAATTCGGCAGCTGATTTTATTGTTGTTTTGGTTGAATTTGAAAAATCCAATTCTAAACTAATTGTTTCCATTTCATCAAATACGTAATAATAATTTGTTACATTACATTAAGAATTATTATTATTTTTTTTTGGTACATTTAAGATTATATAAATTTTTTTTTCATATATAAATATTTATGTTGACTAAAGTATTTTCATCATTGAAAAAAAAAGATTGTAAAAATTAAAATAAATTGGTCATCAGAATCGATTTGTCCTAATAATAATAATAATAATAAAGAAAGAAAGAACAAAAATGTTGTTCGTTTTCAATTGAAATATACGTTTACATATAAAATGAGGTAAAGAAGATCAAGAGAAAAAATCAAAAAAAAAAAATTCAGATATATCTTAAGTAATAGATGGAGAAAGTAGATCTACAAACGAAAGAGAGAGAGAGAAACGTTTTAAGTTTTCAATTAAATTCATTTGAATAACTTACCTATATATTTATATCGGAAATTCAATCAGTACCATCATCATACACATGTGCATAGCAGAAAAATTGACAATTGATTGATTTGGTCAATTTTTTAAAATTGAAAGACCAATGCCAGGTGTATTTGTTGAATAATAAACAAAAACCCGTGAATACGATACGATATGATAATGGGTAAAAGGGGAAAAAAAGTCAACAAACATTTATAAACAACAAACAAATTATCAATAAAAAAACACACACAAATGTACACGATTGAGAATAACAACAACAACAAAAAAGAAAAGTGAGATGAAAAAAAAAAATTTTCAATTTGATTTGAAATTACAATGGGTCAATATAATGAAAACAAAAAAATTCCTATATTTTCAACAATATTGTTATGTGGCGGTGATAAAGTGAGAATGTTTTATGCGTTTTTTTTTGCAAGTATATAATGATTGTAAACATTAGATTATAGATTTTATATCGTAGAATTTGTTTGTAAAATATCAAAAAAAAAAAAAAAACAAAAAACAATAAAATGAAATGGAAAATATTAAAAACAGGAAAAAAAATTAAATAATTGATAAAATTATATAATAATTTGTCTAACAAAAAAAAAAAAAAAAAAATTAAAATTTTAAAACTGGCGTGGCAATTCGATTGATGAATGCAATATATGTCGTAATTTCATTGGTTGATCAGTTTTTATTTTCTTAGTTATAATAAATTTGTTTTAGGTACGTAAGGTAGGTAGGTAGATTGGTTGATTGGTTGAAAGCTGCAGCAGGTGTATTACGGATTTGGCATACATTTCCGACCGATTAATTTTTTTGATACATATATCAAATTAATATATGCTGACGTATTTCATTATGTTTGTTTTTTTTTGATTTCAAGCTATTTGTAGTTTGTCATTGTACAACATTGAAAACACACTATATTATTATCGCTGTCACATTCATACACACACACACACAAATAACATTCATTCATGATGAAGTAGAATTTTTTTTTTGCAAACAAACATCGCCAATAAAAAAAGGTATGATGTGCGCGTGAGAATCATTTATAATTGAATGATCTATGTATTGTATAAAGAAACAAAACAAAACAACAACAACAACAACAAAAAAATCATTAAAAAGTTTTCAAAATATTGTATTTTATAAGAAATAACAGAAGCATATAAACAAAAAAAATGACAATTGTCAAGACGAATTGTCGAATTTCGAAAATGCAAGTAAATGCTTTCTAATATTTTGTATTTGATTGCCAATACAAAAATCTGATTGATTATTGTTCATCATTTTTTTTCCTTTTTCTTACAACAAAAAAAAACAGATGAACAATTCAATTCAAAAATATTATTTCTGGTATTTGCATCTGTAAATGATCGTAATGATGTTATAAAATTAAGCTTACGTTACAATAATGATGATTGAAAAAGTTTTTTTTTTGGATAAAAACTATTCACATAAACACACACACACACACACGTAATGATGATGAGCATGATGATGATAAAAATAATAAACGATATATAATTCGAATTAGAAAACAAAAAAAAAAAATTTGATGACTTGTTGGACTGGTACAAAATAATACAATTCGATAGTGCAATTCGATGATCATCACAATGTATGAAATTTTTAAATTTAAATTTGAAAGAAATAAATTAGAATAGATTTTTTTTTAAACAAAATAAAACTAAAAAAAAATTCTGGCTACTGGTTTGAACATTCTTTGGTATTCAATCATCAATCATTATTTTGAAAAACGGCCGCGTCCACACACTAATATACACACACACACGCACATACATTATAACTCAACACACACACAGTACACGATTCAAAATCCAACTGACGGCAACCAATATCAAAAGACGTCGATGACGACAATAAACACGCATCCATAAATCGACAGAGTAAACAACAATCATGGAAAAACGCGCCAAATCGGATGGAAACACGTACATGTTTTTTGTGTGTGTATATTGAATCATTGAATACAAAACTGAAATTAGAGCCAATCTTTGAAGAATGTGTATGTGAAAGGCGTCAAAAACATGTAGCTGTATTTTTTTTTCTGTTGTAGTGGTACTTTATTTTGAGTTTGATCATCATTGTATCCAAGTTGGGAAACGAAGAAAAAGGATATATCCATTTAAAATTGATTTGAGTCGACTCTATTGATTAATGATGGATAATAACACATTTCAAGGATAATGAATTCCGAATCATTACGCCATCTTTTGATTGTTATTTAAAGTTTTTTCTTTAATTAAAAATTATGAAGTTTCCCGAATTTGTAAGAACAGTTTGTTCTCTCAAAATACTTGACGAATCGATTTTTTAGATATTTTTTGTTGCCATAAAATATTCAAAAAATTTTTTAGAAAAAAAAACAACAATAACACAACCTTGTAGCTCATTGAATTAAACAATAATTGAATGAATGAAATTGAATATACAGAAACACAGACAAATCATAAGACTATCTAATCAATAAATTGATTTGATCATTGTTCTTTATGCCATTCTAATCAAAAATAATCATTATTATTTGAATCATGAAAACAAAATTCCCAATAATAGTCAATTTTTTTGAAAAGCTAGTATCTAACAATACTTTAGATTTTCATTCATTCTTAAAATTTTCACATTGTCATATGACCAATGATTCTGTTTCATAACAAATGGTTGTTCGTATGTACATTATTTATAATACATTTATTATTCATAGTTCTATACTAAAGTACAAATGAATGTACCACACATTTCCTTTATCGATTATGACATTATTTTTTATGTTATTGTCATATGACCAATGATTCTGTTTCATAACAAATGGTTGTTCGTATGTACATTATTTAATACATTTATTATTCATAGTTCTATACTAAAGTACAAATGAATGTACCACACATATCCTTTATCGATTATGACATTATTTTTTATGTTATTATAATAATAATAGTGACTGAGAATTTTAATATTATTCACAAACAAAATCTCTCAATGTTACTTTTTTTCAATTTTACTTTTTCTAAATTTTTTTTTAAACACCAACATTTAGCCATCGAAAGCCGTAACAAACGGTCATAATAACTAAACATGAATTTTTCTGGTATTTGTCATGATGAATTAAAATTTATAGTTGAAAAAAATGGCGATCGTCAATATCGAAGGAAATGTCGATTGGATTCATGTGTATTTTATATAATTATCACTCGTTTAGTATCGTGCATCATAAGCTACGCAATTGATTCAACACCATCTGATTCCAGATTATGGCAAATTGATCCATATAGTATAAACATCTATGTAGATCATAAACATCTTTACATTAATTTCATGATATTGATTTTAATGATAGTGCTTATTTTATTTCGAGCACAACTATCACTTTATAATCAACCAAATGTACTTTCTGTTTCATTTCAATTACCATATGATCTGATCGTTATCAATCGACAACAATATAACCAATGTTTGTTGTCAGAAGAGGAATTGCGTGACAAAATTGATGCCAAGCTGGCTAATTTTCACGAAAACATTGATCGAAACAATTTTAAAAGATGGTTTTATCGTCATTTGATAATTTTACAATTATGGTTCAAATTAGAAAATGTTGACCATAAACGATTGGCATCCTTTGCAAAATTTAATACTTTAGCGACCATGTCAATGAATTGCAGACAGAAATTAATCATTACCCAAACTATTCTTGAAAAATGTTTTCGATTTTTTAAAATCGCTTACGGTAAGATTAAATTTACAGGATTAAAGTCAAATAAAATTGTTGACCGATAATTTTTTTAGGTCCATTAACATTACAAATTTTTTTCCATTCATATGAAAATCTCTATCAACCATTTAAAATTTATCTATGGAATCGATTGCTGCTATTTATCGGAGAAATGTTCCTGATAATCTATTTCGTATGGCTAATATTACGATTTATATTCTTCATTTCCACACTACAATTGTTAATCGTTACCTATGTCATTTGTCAGATCGCTGAGATGAAACATCAATTGCGTAATATTGCAACCAATTTTTCAATGAAAATCTATTACCTATTCATACCAACAATTCGTGGTCGATGTTTGCCTATTAAAATGATACAACAACTATGTGTAATACATCGTGAACATTTACGACTATCCATTTATTATTGTAAATCATTTCAAGAAGTATGGGGATCATTTTTTTTCGTATTCATTGCATTTAGCATTCCAATCCATGTGATGAGTTTGGTTTCGCTAAGATCGACGAGTAATGATTCCCATCATTTGCGATTACAAGTATATATTACGTTCTTTGTTCATAGTTTAACATTAATCGCTGCACTAAGCACTCTGGCTATACAAACAAGTCTTCTACATAGTGTCTCTAAATATTTGCCAGCCATCATTCCTGAAATCAAATATACTAGATTTAAATTACGTTTTGGAAATTGGTTTGATAGATTAACGAATGGAAAAAAATATGGACCTAGTTTCGAACCAATTGGTACAATTACTGGTCATACTGTACTCAATGTATGTATAATAATTTAACATCAATTTAATGAAAAAAAATTATTAATTTTTTTCTCTCATCCGATTAGATTCTTTTTATTTATGTAGGAATGTTATTTTTCATTTTAAAACATATAGAAACATTCATGAATGAATGACCAATCGAAAAACAGTGTCCTTAATTAAATTTTGTAATAAAAAATTTTTAAAAATAATCATAAAGCAACATTGATTTTCTTTTTCTAGTTGCAATGACAGTAGAATCTGGAATCAAAGGCCTAGTCGATGATGAGTTTTTTATCACTTGATATCACAGATATGATGGTATAAATAATAATCTGAGTATTGTTTTCTTTAGTCGAATCTATCGTTATTACAGTAATACCCCGCTTAACGCGGGGGTTACGTTCCAAAAATTCTGAGCGTTAAGCGAAACAGCGCTAATCGGGGCTATCTTTACATAATGCATTTTTACCATTCATATACAATGTAACAATGTAATGTAATGTAGGGTAATTATACAGCGTTATATCGAATCAGCGCTAAACGGGGCAGCGTTAAGCGGGGTATGAGTGTATTTCGGATTGTTTTATGGGTAACATGAAATTTTGATGATTAGAAGGATTTTCGTCATTATTATTAAATTCTATTGGACGATCATGAGCTGGCGGTTCCATTTGTTTATGATAAGATGATGATGTCTTCGGTCTTATGGACATTATCAACATTTCATGGCCCGATTGGGCATAAAATTCTTCACACCACTCATGTCAATTTTACTCATTAACCGTAAAATTGACGGTATCTTTTCACAGTGTTTATAAATGTCCAAAAAATGTAAGGAAAAAAACATTAACAACACAACCTTGTAGCTTAATAAATTGATCGTTGAATTAAACAATAATTGAATGAATGAAATTGAATATACAGAAACACAGAAAAATCATAAGACTATCTAATCTATAAATTGATTTGATCATTGTTCTTTATGCCATTCTAATCAAAAATAATCATTTTTATTTGAATCATGAAAACAAAATTCCAAATAATAATCAATTTTTTTGAAAAGCTAGTATCTAACAATACTTTAGATTTTCATTCATTCTTAAAATTTTCACATTGTCATATGACCAATGATTCTGTTTCATAACAAATGGTTGTTCGTATGTACATTATTTAATACATTTATTATTCATAGTTCTATACTAAAGTACAAATGAATGTACCACACATATCCTTTATCGATTATGACATTATTTTTTATGTTATTATAATAATAATAGTGACTGAGAATTTTAATATTATTCACAAACAAAATCTCTCAATGTTACTTTTTTTCAATTTTACTTTTTCTAAATTTTTTTTTAAACACCAACATTTAGCCATCGAAAGCCGTAACAAACGGTCATAATAACTAAACATGAATTTTTCTGGTATTTGTCATGATGAATTAAAATTTATAGTTGAAAAAAATGGCGATCGTCAATATCGAAGGAAATGTCGATTGGATTCATGTGTATTTTATATAATTATCACTCGTTTAGTATCGTGCATCATAAGCTACGCGATTGATTCAACACCATCTGATTCCAGATTATGGCAAATTGATCCATATAGTATAAACATCTATGTAGATCATAAACATCTTTACATTAATTTCATGATATTGATTTTAATGATAGTGCTTATTTTATTTCGAGCACAACTATCACTTTATAATCAACCAAATGTACTTTCTGTTTCATTTCAATTACCATATGATCTGATCGTTATCAATCGACAACAATATAACCAATGTTTGTTGTCAGAAGAGGAATTGCGGGACAAAATTGATGCCAAGCTGGCTAATTTTCACGAAAACATTGATCGAAACAATTTTAAAAGATGGTTTTATCGCCATTTTATAATTTTACAATTATGGTTCAAATTAGAAAATGTTGATCATAAACGATTGGCATCCTTTGCAAAATTTAATACTTTAGCGACCATGTCAATGAATTGCAGACAGAAATTAATCATTACCCAAACTATTCTTGAAAAATGTTTTCGATTTATTAAAATTGCTTACGGTAAGATTAAATTTACAAAAGTCAAGTCAACTTAAATTGTTGACCGATAATTTTTTTAGGTCCATTAACGCTACAAATTTCTTTCCATTCATATGAAAATCTTTATCAACCATTTAAAATTTATCTATGGAATCGATTGCTGCTATTTATTGGAGAAATGTTCCTGATAATCTATTTCGTATGGCTATTATTACGATTTATAATTTTCATTTCCACACTACAATTGTTGATCTTTACCTATGTCATTTGTACAATCGCTGAGATGAAACATCGATTGCGTAATATTGCAACCAATTTTTCAATGAAAATCTATTACCTATTCATACCAACAATTCGTGGTCGATGTTTGCCTATTAAAATGATACAACAACTATGTGTAATACATTGTGAACATTTACGACTATCCATTTATTATTGTAAATCATTTCAAGAAGTATGGGGATCATTTTTTTTCGTATTCATTGCATTTAGCATTCCAATCCATGTGATGAGTTTGGTTTCGCTAAGATCGACGAGTAATGATTCCCATCATTTGCGATTACAAGTATATATTACGTTCTTTGTTCATAGTTTAACATTAATCGCTGCACTAAGCACTCTGGCTATACAAACAAGTCTTCTACATAGTGTATCTAAATATTTGCCAGCCATCATTCCTGAAATCAAATATACTAGATTTAAATTACGTTTTGGAAATTGGTTTGATAGATTAACGAATGGAAAAAAATATGGACCTAGTTTCGAACCAATTGGTACAATTACTGGTCATACTGTACTCAATGTATGTATAATAATTTAACATCAATTTAATGAAAAAAAATTATTAATTTTTTTCTCTCATCCGATTAGATTCTTTTTATTTATGTAGGAATGTTATTTTTCATTTTAAAACATATAGAAACATTCATGAATGAATGACCAATCGAAAAACAGTGTCCTTAATTAAATTTTGTAATAAAAAATTTTTAAAAATAATCATAAAGCAACATTGATTTTCTTTTTCTAGTTGCAATGACAGTAGAATCTGGAATCAAAGGCCTAGTCGATGATGAGTTTTTTATCACTTGATATCACAGATATGATGGTATTATTAATAATCTGAGTATTGTTTTCTTTAGTCGAATCTATCGTTATTATTTCGGGTTGTTCTATTGGTAACATGAAATTTTGATGATTAGAAGAATTTTCGTCATTATGGTCATTATTATTAAATTCTATTGGACGATCATGAGCTGGCGGTTCTATTTGTTTATGATGAGATGATGATGGCTTCGGTCTTATGGACATTATCAACCATTTCATTGCCCGATAAAATTCTTCACACCACTCATGTCAATTTTACTCATTAACCGTAAAATTGACGGTATCATTTCACAGCGTTTATAAATTTCAAAAAAATGTAGGGAAAAAAACATTAACAACACAACCTTGTAGCTTAATGAATTGATCGTTGAATTAAAGACAAATCATAAGACTATCTAATCTATAAATTGATTTTATTATTGTTCTTTCTGCCATTATAATCGTAAATGATGATTATTTGAATCGTGTAAACAAAATTCCAAATAATAATCAATTTTTTTTGAAAAGCTAGTATCCAACGCTACTTTATATTTTTATTCATTCTTAAAATTTTCACTTTGGTTTCGAATTTTGTCGCAATGATTCTGTTTCATAACAAACCACGTGCCCTTAGAGGAGTATATAGTATAATATAAATGAATGTACCATACATACATTTCCCTTATCGATCTTGGCATTATTTTTTAATGTTATTTTAATGATAACGGTGGCTGAAAATTTTTTTATTATTCACAAACAAAATCATTACACAAAAATTTCCATTGTTATAATATTACAAAATGATTTTTTTCCCCAACATTTAGCCATCGAAAACCGTAACAATCGGCCATAATAACTAAACATGAATTTTTCTGGTATTTGCCATGATGAATTAAAATTTATAGTTGAAAAAAATGGCGATCGTCAATATCGAAGGAAATGTCGATTGGATTCATGTGTATTTTATATAATTATCACTCGTTTAGTATCGTGCATCATAAGCTACGCGATTGATTCAACACCATCTGATTCCAGATTATGGCAAATGGATCCATATAGTTTAAACATCTATGCAGATCATAAACATCTTTACATTAATTTCATGATATTGATTCTAATGTTAGTGCTAATTGCATTTCGAGCACATGTATCACTTTATAATCAACCAAATGTACTTTCTGTTTCATTTCAATTACTATATGATCTGATCGTTATTAATCGACAACAATATAACCAATGTTTGTTGTCAGAAGAGAAATTGCGTGATAAAATTGATGCCAAGCTAGCTGATTTTCATGAAAACATTGATCGAAACAATTTTAAACGATGGTTTTATCGTCATTTGATAATTTTTAAATTATGGTTCAAATTAGAAAATGTTGACCATAGACGATTGGCATCCTTTGCAAAATTTAATACTTTAGCGACAATGTCAATGAATTGTAGACAGAAATTAATCATTACCCAAACTATTCTTGAAAAATGTTTTCGATTTATTAAAATTGCTTACGGTAAGATTAAATTTACAAAAGTCAAGTCAACTTAAATTGTTGACCGATAATTTTTTTAGGTCCATTAACGCTACAAATTTCTTTCCATTCATATGAAAATCTTTATCAACCATTTAAAATTTATCTATGGAATCGATTGCTGCTATTTATTGGAGAAATGTTCCTGATAATCTATTTCGTATGGCTATTATTACGATTTATAATTTTCATTTCCACACTACAATTGTTGATCTTTACCTATGTCATTTGTACAATCGCTGAAATGAAACATCAATTGCGTAATATTGCAACCAATTTTTCGATGAAAATCGATTACCTATTCATACCAACAATTCGTGGCCGATGTTTGCCCATTAAAATGATACAACAACTTTGTGTAATACATTGTGAACATTTACGACTATCCATTTATTTTTGTAAATCATTTCAAGAAGTATGGGGTCCATTTTTTTTCATATTCATTGCATTTAGCATTCCAATCCATGTGATGAGTTTGGTTTCTCTAAGATCGCTCAACAATAATTCTGAATTACGATTACAAGTATATATTGTGTTCATCATCCATAGTTTAATATTAACCATTGGACTAGGCATTCTGGCTATACAAACAAGTCTCTTACATAGTGTCGACAAATATTTGCCAGCCATCATTCCTGTAATTAAACACACTGGATTAAAATTACGTTATGAAAATTGGTTCGAAAGATTAATGAATGGAAAAAAATATGGACCTAGTTTCGAACCAATTGGTACAATTACTGGTCAGACTCTTCTCAATGTATGTATAATAATTTAAAATGAATTTGATGAGAAAAATTATTAATTTTTTTTCTCTCATCCGATTAGCTTTTTTTTATTTATGTAGGAATGTTATTTTTCATATTAAAACATATAGAAACATTCATGAATAAATGAGCAATTGAAACACAGTATCTTTATTTAAAATTTGAAATAAAAAATTTTATAAAAATAATCATAAATCATAAAGCAACTTTAATTTTCTTTTTAATTGTTTTGATCCAATTTTTTGAACGATTTGTATCGACATTTTTCATCGATACTGTTTGACTACTAGTTGCAATAACAGTAGAAGCTGGAATCAAAGGCCTAGTCGATGATGAATTTTCATCATTTGATATCACAGATATGATGGTGTTATTTATAATCTGAGTATTGTTTTCTCTTGCCGAATCTATCGTTATTATTTCGGGTTGTTCTATTGGTAACATGAAATTTTGATGATTAGAAGAATTTTCGTCATTATGGTCATTATTATTATCAAATTCGATTGGACGATTATGAGCTGGCGGTTCTATTTGTTTATGATGTGATGGTGATTGCTCTGGTCTTATGGACTTTATCAATCGATTCATTGACCAATCGGGTATCGAATTCGTCATACTACTCATGTCAATTTTACTCATTAACCGTAAAATTGACGGTATCGTTTCACAGCGTTTATAAATAATCGGTATCAATATACGTTGACATTTCTCGATTGCCAAACCAGCAGCAAACATGGATTGGAATTTACAATCATGAGATTTAAAAAAATCCGGCGACAATATAATGATCATTCGACGACATTGTGTTTCGATTAGCCTAGCGAATGTTTCATATACCCAATTTCCTACCATAAGATCTCTATCGCGAACAAATAAACGAAATCCAACAGCAGGTGTTTCAAGGTATTCAGTAAGACTACGAACGAAATCCAAATCTGAATCAGCATAACAAACATATGCGTCATACCAAATGGTTGATTCATGTTGAATAGGTACAAGCTTTTGTTCCGATTGATTATGGTCACGGTTAATCCGAATGATCACATCGTCCAAAATCACTGGAATCATGTCGTCGAGAATATCGAATCGGCCAATCGATATGAGCAATTCGAACAGGTCAAATACGCTTAGTTTTGCAACCTGTTGATAGCTCAATAATGATCCACAAGGATCGAATAGTTTTTCCAATTGAGTAATCTCGGAATATGATAGATTTAATTGTTGTGCTATACCTCGATAATCACGAGCAAGACCACAATCAGACATCAAAATTTGTTCGACGTTTAAATATGAGGATAATTGCTGCCGTCGATTCAACGGCAAATCTCTTACAGTCAATTCGGTAAGACGTTTATCGATTTCATAAGCCATAATTTATATGCGATGGCGAAAAAAAATTAAAAAATTATAAATATGAAACATTCATTCATGAAAACAAAACTGATTTTTCCATCATCATCATCAAATATATTTACTGTTTACACTCACGAAATTGCATCTCGAAATTTCAACCACTACACGATCTGTACATAGATAACGTGATCGAATAAATTACACATGTGTTTGTCCATCAAGCTTTTTGTGGAAAAATCTAAAATGAAAATCTTAACCAATCTAGCCTTTTCCGGTGAGCATATTGTTAATACCGATCTTTTTGTTTTAATATAATAATAAAAAATACATTTTTCATTTTCATAGTGTTACGACAAAAATGTTGGACATCAAGAATAATCAATACGAGTCGTATGATGTGTTCGAACTCATCCGAACCGAAATCTTGTCTAGATGAAGATCTAGTAAGTTAATAGTTCCGGATATTTGATTAAACTAAATCAACTTTTTTTTTACAAAGCCGGATCCAAATATGATCAATCCATATCTAAAAGAAAAACCACAATGCATTTTATGTCGTTATGGAATTGAAATTGATTACAAGGTAAACACATTTTTTCGCAAAAGTTTGCTAATTGTCACAATTTTCACTTTGTTTACAGAACGTTCGTTTGTTGAGTCAATTTGTGTCACCATATACAGGACGTTTATATGACAAACATATTACCGGTCTTTGTGAACATCAACATCGAGCTGTACGAAAAGAGCTTTCCCGTGCTGTTCGATTTGGTTTTATGTCGATGTTCTATCGTGATCCAAAATTTAACAGTGACCCGAAATTGTTTGATCCAACCAGACCTCAACGTGCTAATCCATATTAAACTCAAAAATCATCATTGTAGATTCATTTTTTGCATCGTTTAAAGTTTTATTATCCCAAACAAAAAAAAAACTAGAAAATTAATTGCTTTCCATTGGATCTAGATTTTATCTCTAGTGATGTCGTTTCCACTTTACTTTCTATCGCTTGTTGTTTTCGTGTACTTGCCATATCATCCGTTTCTGATTGTTCAAGATTGCTATGATAGAATGGTGGCAGTTTTACTGGTTTTGGTCTATTGGATTCCATCATGGCCACAACTACAGGTGATATAAATGGATTAGGACTATTGGGATTATTCAATAATGGATTGTTCGATGCTGAATTGGCCGTTGAGCATTCAGTAGGACTTTGTTCGTATTTGACACGGAAACCTTCTTTCAACGTTACCGAATGTGTCGCATCAGAATGAAATCGAATGACAATTGGCCCATTGGCTTTGGTTATGACAGGAGTTTCAGTAGTCTCCGAACTTGAATAGGC
The DNA here is from genome assembly GCF_024713945.1 of Dermatophagoides farinae. Classification (NCBI taxonomy): domain Eukaryota; kingdom Metazoa; phylum Arthropoda; class Arachnida; order Sarcoptiformes; family Pyroglyphidae; genus Dermatophagoides; species Dermatophagoides farinae. Next base: position 3,238,777 of record NC_134679.1, on the reverse strand, counting down.
AAGCTTTCCACCACAATATCGATCTTTGGTCGTCCCTTCACCGGTTTGTGAACCACCAACAAGCAGTAGGTAATCATTGACGCAAAGCTGATCACCGACACCTGGCATTGCTCCTGTTTGTGATGATTCAATACCAAAATTTAAGTCGGTCGCCGAATAAATAACACGACAAGTATCCGGTTGACGTTCGATGCATATTGCATAGTCTAAGTTGTTGAGATAATGACCAAAATTGAAACTTTCAAATGTTCCTGTTGGTTGTGTATAGTATTGCAGACAACCAGTGGGTGCAGGATATGTCAACTGATTAGGAATCTTTTGATAGATGGTTCGTGATTGTCTTGTGGCCAAGGTGGAAACCGAAGAAAACGGGCCTGTTTGAGCAGGAGGTTGTCGCACTCGACAGTCGATTTGAGTAATTTTTAAATGAAAACGGTAGTCACCAAGTGCGTTGGTTTCGAATACGATTGATACAGAACGTTTTTCTTGATTTGTCGGCAAGGAAAGGTAGACTTTTAACATGAAAATAAATAAGAAATAAATCAAAAGTTGATTCTTCAATACAAAACCACTTGATACTACTTACTATGTTGATTACGATTATTACCACAAAGCACTGGAACAGCTGTAGGTGTCATACCGGAAGCTGTTGCAGTGAATTTATCACCCAGACAATTTCCTTCAGTTGGAGGATCAATTTGAAATTCAAGAAAATCGATTCGTAATTGACAAATATCAGCATCGACAATATTGACGCTTAGGTCGCAGAAATTTTGCTCCGAATCAGTCAATGGATAGCTAGGATTTTTGAAATAAACCACTTTATTATAAGTGCTGTTATGACATGTTTTGGACACTGTAACAATTATATATTAGTAAAAATTATCTTAACGAAACCTCTAATCATATAAAATCACATACTGATACAACATGTTCCAAGACCTTTGGCACATTTTGAACTTGGATTTCCACCAAGTTTTTTACATTCCAAAGTGGTATAACATGTACCACTTTGATTACTTGCGTCCAGACATTCTTCGTTTGGGAATCGAACAATGTTAAACAGGGTAGGTCGAAGAAAACCCAACTCGGAAAAGAATGCTATAAATACAATAATACAAAAATTTCAATAAAAATAAAATTTAAGATAATCTTACTTCTTCCATGACGTGTATCATTCGTAACCGTTGATATTGAATCAATGTCTTCTAGTGGCGTGTTTTGTTGTTCATGTTCCAAGTGACTAGAATATGTTTCTTCATCGGCATTAACTTTGACATTTTTCACAATGAACAATATGAATAATAAAATAGTGAAGAAAATATAACGAAAAAAACTAATGGTAATCATTTCGCATACGATATATTTTAGCTAACACGTTGAAAAAACAATCTGAAAAAATTATCATCGAAACATTACTGACAACGGCTTTTATATAACCTACTCTAATCATTGAGTGTATTTACTTTTTCCCGAAACTGCTATTTTTGGGTACAGGAATTTATCGAATCATAACCCAAAAAACCCGAAGCTTTTTTACTTGCCAATAGGTTTTTTTCTGTCAATATTTGATCATAGCTTTGAAAAAGAGGAAAAATTCTCATACTCATGATCTATTTTCCGTTGACTATTTTTGACTTGAAATCATTTATTAGAAAAAAAACCAATTGAATTGAGGACAAACTACAATGACCATTGATTGAAATGAGTTTAAGAAAAAAAAATTTACAGGTAAATTATAATTATAAAAGTTAATAGCAAACAAAAACAAGATTCGATTTCATCGGGAATTAGCAAACGATACGATAAGTTTTTTGGCCATATCCATTTGATTCACTATTGGCAATAATACCGATGGTGTGAAATGGAATAAAGTTTGCATCGAATGAATGGCAGTCATCATCGGTATCAATTTTAATACACGACACCTTTCAAAATCATATAAAGCTTGACTGAGAGCTTCATGGGAATCTGATCTTGATGCAAAAAGTTCATAACCGGCTGATAATTTTGAATCTAAACAGGAAAACAAGGTACTAGCATCGCCAAGACCAAGATTGAGACCTTGGCCAGCTAGTGGATGAACACGATGTGCTGCATCACCGATGATCGCTGTATTGACTCGTTTATCTTTGTTGATCAATGCTTGTAACAAGGGAACTTTTGCCTGGATTGTACCGACCATAAAAGGTATGGTAGTACCGAATCCCAGTGGAAATGCAGCTCTTGACCCAGTAACTATCGATCGAATTGTTGCGGGTGATCGTATCTGAGCGTTATCATAATTGAATTGACGGATATTAAATGTGGATGCCAGCTTATCTAACGGACTTTGTATTTTCGGCTCACGGATTAATTCATTGTTAAGTCGAGAAATGAATTCTTGATCGGATAGTTTCATCCATTCCTGTAAGGATTGCTTAGGCACTGACAATACCAACGATGAATGACATTTATCGAGTGGCAGTAATGCAATTACTAATTGATCATTAACGAATCGTTGAAATGCTATATGATTATCGTTGTTAAGTGTTTCAACTTCCAGAGTTCCTACTATGCCCATTTGGTTTAAATCAGCCTCAAAATACGGCAATGTCGATTTTGAACGTACAATCGATTTGTATCCATCACAACCAATCAACAGTCTGGTTTGAATAGATTTTTGCTGTTGTTGAGTATCTTCCATGTCGACAATCTTCAATTTAATAGTTGTCGCTTGCGAATCGCGTACATCAACATCTTGGTTTATATCGACTACAGATGTTTTGTAAGATATATGCTGCAATGAATTCCGATTCGATTGAATAAGATCATGTAGTGCTTGAAGTATACGATTATTTTCTAAAATATAACACATTGCATTTTCATAAGGAGAGTCGTGGCCAAAATTGATACCATTTTGATAATGTTCAGACCATACATACATCCCTTGAATCGATTTAGCATAAGGCGATAAAGAATCCCAAATCTTTAGTTGTTCAAAAAATTCTTTAGATGAAAGAGTTATGGCAGATACACGATTGCTGAATTTACGAGCTTCTGGCATCACTGAGGTAGATGGCTGAGGCGGTGATTGTTGTTCGATCAATAAAACACGTTTAGCTGACAAAAATGGTGAAGATTTGATTGCGGCAAACATTGAAAATCCGACGATTCCACCACCGTTAATGACAATATCATAAGCATCATCTTGAATGATTGAATTTTCTTGATTGACAGCCTGATTAGACAACCATCTATGATGTTGGGGATGTGAACAACAATATTTTGATTGACGGGCAGGCCATGATTTCGAAACCGAATTGATGAAGCCAATATCAGATAAGAATATTTTCTGGGCATATACAAACTACATTTAGAAAAATTGAATGTCATCACTTAATTGAACATTTACCTTGAACATGTTGGCTCTGAATATTTTGGTGTAATACCTGCCGTACAATAGTAGATACGTGATAATAATAATAACCAAGATTTAAAATATTGAATATGAATTTTCAATCAAAATATAGCAACAAATTGAAATTCAGATTGACAGCTGCTTTTTTCACTGCAAACACACACACATGTGAAAAGAAGAGTTTAGTTCATAAAATACGAAACAAAAATTTGAATTTTTTTTCGCACAATTTTGTAGAATTCAATTGATATTTAATTTTCAAATAATTTAACATCGATTATTAATTTATATCCAGTTCGGATAAGAAATCCCACTGATTGTTGTAGAATTGTTTTGATTGTCACATAAATTGTGGACATTAGAAACAATGTAGTGAAGAAAATAAATATCCATCGAATGGTTGGACTGGATCTAGAGAAGATATTTTCCATAGCTATTTTTTGGCCACTCAGATAAAAATCAATGAAAGCCAAAAATGCCATGTAAAACATTAACCAAAATTGTAGAAATGAATTGATAATTAAAGAATAGCCACGCCAACCTGAACAGAATAAATATTGACACAAGGTGATAGGCTTATCTTGAATCGTAACATTACGGAATTGTTGACGACAATCCGGACAATTTCGAAGTTGCTTTCGAAGAATATATCGACGAACATCTCGAAACGACCATCGTTGTTCATGGCATTGGCAGAATCGAGGTGACTCCCTTATTGATTGATTGAAACTTTTTGAATTCATAGTGTCAGTCGTTGTTGTCGATGTGGACATTCGAATTGCGTTGCAAAATACAAAAAAAAATGTAAGGCACAATAATGATTGAATTCGACATTTTATTCAATAAAATAAAACAAAATCCACTGAAAAAAAAACAAATAATTCAATTGGCCGATTGATAATTATTTACAGATGAATTATTTACAATGGTCAAAAATTCGAAAAATTCATTAATAACCAATAACATTACGACGTGTACCGGGTGCATTAAGAACAACACCAGCAGAAAGAATTCGAGCTGAACGAGAATATCCACTAGTTTGCGCGGTAGGATACGTGGAAAAAGGCGCTAACCAAAATGGCTTCACAATACCGTATGATGGCCAGCCATAATTTTCAAAATAACCAATCGATTGATCACTTGGTGAGCATAAAAATGTGATGATTATATACAATGTCAACATCAGCATAGTCGAAATGCTTGAACGACGAAAACACTGAATATTTGGTGATTAATTTTCTTGTTTTAAATGGTAGAATTTTTAATAGAAAAACTCACCTCGATGAAATTCATTTCGGTTTACGATTTCGACAATTACGATCGCAATGAATGATGTGATAAACAGATAAAAATGTTTTGACTAAGAATGAGACAATAAAAAACAGACACGGATCAATGACGTTTGAATTATTAAATCATGAATGTTTTCCACAAGAATGGATTGAGATTGATTCGTTTGAATGTCGTATTTATATCGATGTATACCATTCGATCCATGATTCGATATTCATAGATGTGTAAATAAAGAACTCTGATCACTGATCCATGGCTATGATCTATCACTTGTCTTTGTCTTCTTCTTCTTCTTTATCATTAAATTGTTGATGTTGTTTAATTTCAGTTGTTTTTAGAATACATTTCACGTGAGACAAACACAACAGAAAAAAACGAGTGGTCATTGTCAATGTTATGGTCAATTGGCTTTCGAAGGTTTCATGTTACAAATCATTGATGATGATGATGATGATGATGGTAAAAAAAAATAAAAATATTCAATGTCAATGTCTGCAAAACAGTAGTGATGGTTCTATATTTGATGGATCAACATCAACATTGTGATCAAAGAAACTGCCCACATTTTTTTTCCAAAAATAATATTCAATTGACAGATGATAATGAATGAAACAAAAAAAAAATAACAAACAAGGGTGGTGATCCATGTCATAATAGATGTCAGATTTAGAATCGTACTAGAAATTCTCCTCCCATCACAATGGCTAAAAGTAGCCACAACACTTATTCTCTTACTTTTTTTATCATTTGTTTTGCCGGTCCCAAGAAGAGAGTACGATCTTGAAGATGAAAAAAATTTTCTTTTTTGTTTTTGTTTTTTTGTAGCTATATTTCGCAACAACAACAAAAAAAAATGACGACAAGCTATTTATGTAAATAATTTCAAGATCAATGTTATCATCACTATCATTGATGTGTGATGAAATTATTTTTGTTCTTCATGTGTCTGGGATCGATTTACGCGCGAACACGATTTATGTTGCATCATTTTTATTTCATTCGAATTATTATTGCATAAGCGGCAGCGACTGCCTGAAGATAAAATAAGTTGTGGTCATTTTTTTTATTGCCATTATCAAAGTTTGTCAAAATCAAAATCATGTTGTTCACGATGTTGTAATTTTTCTTTGGTTGCAACATCATAATATCTCTTGCATAAATGTTTTGTTTTTTGTTCTCTCTCTTGAATTTTCTTGAAAACACTTTCACTTGTACAAATACCATGTTGCGTAATTTTATTAACAACACAGTTTAGAAAACAACATTTTTGTCAAGTGTGTGTGTTCCATGATGATGTTGATGATGATGATGTTTAGTGCAACAAATTGTGTAATCATTCCATACATGTGAATTTATTCCGATGATAATTATATGTTTAATATGATTATGCAATTAATATTTATTTTTATTAATTTCAATTTAAAATATCAATGATTTTCTGGTTTCGTTGTGAAAAAATACCAAAATAATTGATTGGAATTGAAAATTCAAAATGGATTCTTCAGGTCAAGGTATAATGTATTTGGAACAACATTATCGTTTCATTCACCACCACCATCACCGCCACCACCAACATTCATTATCGTCGATCGCATGCAAATATTTGCGAAGATCACATCAATTATCACATTGTTGTTGTTGTTGTTGTTTTCACATCTTTCCATCATAAACATTCTTTGTGAACGAGCATTTTAAAAATGTGTCACTTTTGAAAATGAAATTTATTTGGCCAACGTGATTTCATGCACGGCCAACAATCACAATGATGCTTGACAGAAATTTTTTTCAATAGCGGATGTGACCAAATTGAAAAACCGAAATTGAATTTTTCAATTAAATGCCATTTTGTTTTCAAATCGCGAGATTTTATCCATCAACAATTCAGTTTTATAATTAGAATAAAAATTAAATTTCATAATAGCCTCGACCATGATAATGAAATAATATTCAAGTCCAAGTTCATGGATCAAATTTTCGCAACCATGTTATCCGAAGATGCTGTGAATAACAACAACAACAACGACAATAATAATTTGATAAAGATACTGTCCATTTTGATGATAATAATCATCACCGTGTCTATATTTTAACTATAGTTAGTTCGATGTGGAAATCATTTTTTTTAAAAAAGATTCAGATATATTTTCTATAGAAAGCAACCAAACAATAATAGCCTATGCTACAAATAGAGTTAATTGTAAAGTTAACGGCTTTTGCAATATTTGAATCCACCTTTTTTTCTTGTTGTTTTTTTGATTGCTTGCTTCAGGATTCAATTGCCGTATACATCGTTCTTCCATTAATGATCCACTGACCTAGTGAGTAATAAGAGTTACGCAAGAGATTCAATGAAATATTGATCTCAAATTGAATTTCGCAATCTTATTATAAAAAAAAAGAAAAAGGTTTTTCTTTGAATTTTAAGCGCGGTTTTTCTTATGAATTTAGAACCTAAAAACCGAAATCACATATATGAACGGTCATGCAAACGTGGGCATGCGTCAAATATTGGAGTTCGGATTCACCTTGCAGCTGTTGTTGTGGATTGGTTCACTAATTTGAAGATTTTTCATATTGATTTTTTTTATTTTTTTCAGGTAAAAAATTCTTTCTAAAATGATTTAATTATTATTAATCTTTTTCATCAGATACACTAAACATAGAAAAATGTTGAGCAAAAATTTGAAAACAATTCGCTCAATCAATGGTCAATTGAAAAGATATTTGTCGGCCGGTCAAACTCAAACTAAATCGTCATCATCACCATCGATTCAAGTTTCGACGCTTCCATCTGGCGTTGTTTTGGCTTCGGCTGAATCTGAATCACCATTAGCTCGAGTAGCTGTTGTCGTTCGAGCTGGTGCACGTTATGAACCTCAATCTAAATTGGGCATTTCTCATATTGTTCGGTCATCTGCCGGTTTAGGTACGGAAAATTTTAGCTCATTTGGTATAACCCGTCAGATTGAATATCACGGTGGACGATTGACGGTGGCTGGTACTCGTGATTCAATTACCTACCTTTTGGAAGTACATAACGATGAAGAAGTTTTGCCAAAAAATTTTACAATGGTTGCTGATAGTGTATCACGGCCAGCCTTCAAGCATTGGGAAATTGCGGACAACACTGAACGATTAATGGTTGATCGATCCTTGTTGGAAGATACACCATTCATTCAATTGACCGAATTGATTCATCATGTCTCATTTAGGGGTGGTCTTCGAAATTCTCTTTATGTACCGAAATTCATGGTCGGAAAACATTCTGCAGAAGATTTGAAAAAATTTCATCGCGAAACATTTGTTGGATCAAATACGGTAGTTGTCGGTCTTGGTATAGATCATCAACAATTAACTGAATTGGTTGGGCAAAGCCTTGTATTGCCAGCATCGACAGGAATGAAAGAATCTAGTGATTTTATTGGTGGTGAAATTCATCAAGATTCATGTTCACCATTGACCTATGTTGCCATTGCTTGTGAAGGTGTCAGGTATTATATTGAAGATAATTTTATATCTTCATTGGATTAATCAAATCATTTTAGCATCAATAAATCTCTAAAAGATTATATTGCTGCTGCTTTATTGCAGAAAATCCTTGGTGCTGGTAGTCAAATTAAAAACTCGTATGAACTGAATCAGGCACAACGCCTAAGTCAAGCTGTTAAAGCTCAACTTAGTGGAAAATCTTCGGAAAATGTTTCAGTAGCTTCTTTCAATTATAACTATGAAAATACCGGTCTTTTTGGTGTCCATTTAGTTGCACCAAATACCTGTGACATTACTGCGATGGCTAAATCGGTTGTAAAAGAATTCCGTACTACAATGACTTCGATTTCAGATGCTGAACTCAATGATGCTAAGTAAGTACTATTTATCTTGGTGTTTATTTACATATATCTAATATATGATTAAAATTAGAAACAATTTGAAAACATCGGCATTGATCGCTCTGGATGATGAAGCTGCATTGGTATACGAAATGGGCACACAATTATTGATGACTGGCCAGAAATTTTCAATTGAAGATTATCTCAAACAAGTTGATTCAACAACCATGGCTGATGTCAAAAGTTTGGGTTCTCGAATGATGAAATCAAAAATTGGTTTGGCCACGATCGGACAAAATGCTCCATATTTGAACGATATTCAATAGATTTTATAATTAGATGAACATTTTTTTCCTGTGAAAAAAAAATGAATGATAGATCAATTATTAAACTTGTTGTAAAAAAATAAAGAAATAAAAAATTGAAATTATTAAGCATCAAATCGGATCATGATTTTTGAAAAAAAATTGTCGAGATTTGATTGTAAAAAAAACAAACAAACTCAAAATTCGGGTCAATGATATTGATTACGAATTAACATGGATATTGAACAATGAAATTGATCCCAACGAGACCACCCACTATGAATACGATCGAAACTTTTAATTAAATATCGACTATATAGGATACCTTTTTTCATTATTATGACCGTTGTATACAATACCAGTATAATAATATTAATTGATGTCCAATCGGCCAATATCAGTCATTGGAAGATAAACGATCTTGTTGCAATGTGTATGCATTTTCGAAACTAGATCCACATCTTTTTGGGATTGACTTATGGTTCAATACTTTTTTTAGAATAGATTAATAAAAAAAATAGGTGATCCTGAACGATTGGAACGGAAAATTCTGAAATAGGATTTTTTTTCGTTGTTGCTGTTACAAAAAAAAATAAAGGAAAATTAGAACAAAAGACAAGTTAAATTACAATGAACATCTAACCGGATGAGTTCATTGTTCTTGGGGAATTCGTCTCGTTTTTTTTAAAATAAATTGATTGCAGCTATAGTTTACAAAAAAATAAACAAAAAATAAATAGTGTGAAAACTGGTGTAAATTGGATAAAATTTTTCTTTCGTTTTTATTTAAAATACATTAAACTGGTAGCAAGCAATTTAGATTTTTCAAAAAAAAAAAAAAAAAAAAAAAACAAAACAAGAATTTCAAACGAAGAAAAAAACCTAGAAATAGAATAATGATACCCATACAATAAGAAAGAATCGATTCAAATCAATTCGATTGAAATAAAAATTAAATAGTCGTATTGGGAGTGAATTTTGGCCAATTCAATATAATCAAAACGTATTGCACAAATAATCAAATGTTTTTTTTATTTATTTGAATTTAAGTGACAAAAAATTTTGTATTTTTAAAATTAAGAGGAGTGGCGACAATGTGTTAATTTCCGTCGGAAGACAATTAAGTTTAGTGATAATCGATCAATTCTTCATCATAACCGGAACCTTGACAATGATTAAAGTTTTAGTGATTAGGAAAACAAACGATTGGCAAAAAAAAACATCAAAGGACAACAACCAATCTAATTTGACACGAATAAATGAGAAAAAAGGAGAAAAATGCCAAACTTAGGCGGTGTATTTTATGCAAATGTGAATGCATTTTTTTTATATGTCTATGCAAGCACAATAACATTTACATGAAATGTAGTTAATACTATGATTAACCGACATTATATTCGGAATTATGCATACATACATTCGCGATGAGAAAAAGAATGAGAAAAAAAGAGAGGGAAATACTTAGAACATGAACACATATATATCCCACCGGAGAGAGATTTGCTAGCTATGATTATTATGATTATTATTATGGTACTTTTATATGTAAAGCCATTAATTGCATTCATAACTAACACTAAGGAACAATGAATTCTGGTTCTGGTTCGAAGAATTGAACAAAAAAAAACAACATAAACAATAAAGGAAAATTCATTTTGTTTATATGTGGAAAGAGGGAAAAAAGATATTCAGATTAATAAAAATATAATATGGAATGTGAACGATCTAATTTCCATTCTGGAAATGAAATTGGAACCAAACATCAACAGTGTAAATGAGTAAAAGAAAAAAAAAATGGAAAATGTAGAAGAAAATGGCTGTGATGTATATAATAGGATTACAAGACAATTTGCATTAAATAATAATGTCATGTGTTATGTCGATCCAGATTAGACAAAGCGACAAACGTAAAAACAACATACACACATTGCACAGGTGGGCGTAATCTATTTTCGAAACAATTTTTTTTTTATATTCTATAGTTGAGAAAAAAAAGTTTTGAAAATCTATTCAATCTTGATAGCGGTTCGATTATGGGCCATCATCATCATAACGATGATGATATTATTGAAACAACAACAAAAAGGAGCAACAATAAATAGAATTTCATCTCAACCCCCCATCTCAACACACACACACACATATATACATTCTTTATGATCATAGGAAGCGACCTACAAAAAAAATTGCCATCATTTTGAATTGTAATATATCTATGTATGTATATCATTTTTTTCGGGTCTCTAATGTTATCATTGGATCATTTAAGGCCTAACATTGCAATAGTGATTATATGAAAGTGAGAATGAAAGTAATCGAAATGGTTGCCGAATCGAACAGCTTTTTTTCGCAACCAGAAACAAACAAACAAAAAAAGATGACAATGACGTTACCATCATCCAATGCTATCATCATCATAATCAAGACAATCATCTTTAGAATGAATGGTGATTGAATGACACACACACATATATACAAATGAACACATGATTCAACACACTCAATGAATCAGAAAAAAAATTGAATGGAAAGAAAATGATGGTTCCTATATATATATAATATTGAGAAAAAAGCCTATAGTCATCATTGTCACCACGACCAAATGTGGTCTTAGTTGCTATTTGTTGTTGTTGTTGTTTCAAACTTTTGATGCGTCCATAGGCATACCCATCAACCCCCCACCCCATCATCACCATTATCAAGCAACGATGAAAGATGTTGACAAATTTGTTATAGTTTTTTTTTCTTTCATTCATTTAGTTTAGTTTCAAAATGGAAACGTTTCTGTTTTACATTGAAAACGAACGCCACAATGTTGTCATGTTGGTATAACATCATCATCACAAAGATGATCATTTTCAAAAAAAAAGATTGAATTGAATGAACGGATGAACATTGAAAAAAAATGGCAGATAAGAGAAAGAAAGAAAGCTCGAAAACAATAAGTATCATCACACCAGACGTATTTGACACCATCAAAACATACAGTTCTACAAAACCTAGTGAGCAAAAAAAAAAAAAAAACAGTGATTGGCTTCAATGCCATTACTATTAAAAAATTTCACTATGTTTTCACGATTATCCAATGATTCTTGGTTGATGATTTAATATTCAAATTCCTATAGAACATTGATGATGTTTTTTTTTTAAAAAAAAAACATTAAACATTCGAAAATGAAATGAAATGTCATATATGCATATGTAATGAAATGAAAATTGCAGGACATTTTTTCTTTTCCCGTTACTGTCACAAATATTTCAAAAAAAAACAAAACACAAATTCCGGTGTAAAGGAAAAAAATGGGTAAAAATCACTTTTCATCGCCATCGTTTACGATGATGATCATCATAAATGAATAAAAATTCATAAAATGAATTTTTTTTGTTTTGTTTTTGTTTTGTTTTCAATGATTGACGGGAAATTTTAAAAAGGAACCCAAAGGGTTTGTGTGATCACAATCATACACAAACACATGACAATAATGTAAATATATGATTTGAATAATTAATTTGAAACGAAAAGAATTCATCAGCAAAAAAAAATATACATAAAATAAAATGAAGAAAAAACAAAACAAAAAACTTGTTTCATTCATTCATGCTGGATCTTCATCGTTAACAGAATCATAATTTTTCCCTTGTTCATCATTCATGATAAAAAAAAATGTCGATGATTATTCAACTAATTAACATGATGAATATTAATTAATAATTAATCAAATCGATGATGATTCATGATAAATGCAACAAAGGTGTGGTGTGTGTGTGTGGGAACTTTGGTTACATTTTCTTTCATTTTTGCATATAAATTGATGAATAGGCGATTTTTCTTTGCTTTCAGTCATGAATGACTTGTGTATACACACACACACACACACATTATGGTTCAAACAGAATTCAAGATGATGATGGAAGTAAAAACAAAATCAAAAACTATAATTATTTCTCATACATAATTTGATCGTTATGATGAATAAACTTTTTCTTTCTTTTTTTTGCTATTGAAACTTGGAAAAAAAAAGAAAAACTTACAATTTTTATTAATAACTCTCTCGTTCTCTCTCCCTCTCACTCAAAAACAAATTGACATGAACAAAATATTATTATTAGTTTTTTTCCTTCACTGCTGTATTCAAATACTTTTTTTTATGAAATGTTAATGTAAATGAAATAATTTTTCTATGACGATTCCAAATATGTGGTGAATTCTGAATTTATACTTTGAATTTTTCAACTATATATAAAGAATATTCACCCGAAAAAAATTATTGATTTATCAAACTGAATGTAATTGAATTGATGAACTTCAGTGAAACCATACAATCGAAATGGAAAAAAAATTGAGTATAAAAAACCGGAACAAACACGTGTGTGTGCCCGTCATTAGTATTCAATGTCAATAGTAATGGTGAATGAAAGGAAAAAAAATCACTCATTTGTCTATATGGTTTTCAATTAATTATAATTCTTACAAATATAATAAAATATTGATTCGTCTCGTGGTTTCGTTTTTTTTCGGGTTAAATTTCTCAAAATCGATTCAAAACGAACGCTAGGGAATGAGACGAAAAAAAAAGAATCCCAAAGGACTGAAAATGGAGAAAAACGGGATGAAATAAAATGTGAAAAAATAAACGTTATATGTAGAGAATCAAGAATATTTTTTTGTTGTTGTTGTTGGTTCCGTTATCGAACTATCATTGAAAAAGATAAAATGGATGACGAAGAAAATATGAAATATTCATTAGATTTCGTCAGATATGATCTGGTGTTGGATTTTTATGTTTTTTTTATATTAATATATATTCAACCAGAATCATTATTTTGAAACAAAAAATGATACAACATCTATGCAGTATAGACGGCATTTTTACCGTTTGAACACAGATAAAAAAAATGATGATATCGATTGATTAAAATTAAAATAATTTTTCATTTCATTCAAATTGTTCACACAATACTAACATTACTTTTTTGGTTAAATTTATATTATAAATCGTGAATTAACGGTAGAAAACGGTACTTCCTGTGTTTAAAAATTGAATAGATGACAAAATAAAAAAAGAAATGTAGTGACAACAAAAAAAAAAATTCAACAGACAAACATTTAAAACTAGAAAATAAAACTCAAAGATCAATATAATACTTTATCATGCATTGGTCCCAAATGGTGATGATAGAGAATGATAAAAAAGTTTGAATAAGAATTTTTTTTTTGTCCATGTGTGTTATATACATCATCATGTTGATATTTTCAATATTTAACAATTGCCTGAATAAGAAAAAAAAATGAAGAACAAAAAAAAATTCAGTTCAAAAAGAAAAAAATTTAAATCTAATAATCAAATATCGTCGTATTCGTAGTCGTTTTCTTACATGTTTTTTTTCCTTATTCCATGGAACAATTCAATGAATTTGCTTTTCAATTCAAGTAATATACAATTCATTTCAAATATTGAAACCAAACGATATATAGAGATGGATATTTGTTTCGACACATTCAATATTGAATTCATTTGAATATGTTTGAACAATTTTATATGTAGAATGGCAGATTCTCATTTTTCTTTTGGTATGGAGAGACCATGATTCTTTTTGGATCAGATGGGTCGTCGTCGTCGTCATCGTCGTCGATGATCACGACTGATGAAAATGATGTTGATGATTTCAGATCGAAACTATTAAATTTCCAAACAAACTTTTTTTTTCTTCTTTTTCAAAAAAAAAGTCGTAACTATAAAATGTGAATGGACCAAAAGTATAAATTTAATTTACGTAAAATATTTTCTGAATTCTATGTTTTTTTCTTTTCTTTTCTTTTTTTTCTCTTGTCGATTTCTTGGCTTTTTGGAAAAAAAAGGAAAAATTCTGGACCTCTCTTTCTTTATCTTTTGAATTTCATCAAAATTTATTCGACAACAGCAGTAGTTGTTTTTTTCACATCTTATTACAAGAATAACGAATAAATGAATGAAAGTTGATGCAACAAAAAAAAAAATAAAATATTGACATTTCGGTTGCATAATAACGTGGCACTTTCTGCTTTTTGCTGTTTGGTAGTGTGGGGCTAAAACTTGAATCGCAATTTTTTTTCTTCTTTTCCATTTCATTTTATTCTTGGTTTTTTTTCTGTAGTATAATTTTTTTTGTATAAAGTGAGGTTTTAAGCAAATTTTATTTGTTGGTGAAATTTTTCCTGTTTTGTTTTCCACATCCGTATAATTCGTGTGTGTGTGTGTGTGTGCTTTGAATTTACAAAACTACTAGAGAAAAATAAAATTCTTGAAAATTTTTTTTTCCATAGTTTTTTTTTGTGTTAGTTAATTCAATTTACATCGTGCATAACATATTTGCGTTTTTTTTGTTGGTCGTTTAAATGGAACTGACTTATATACCACATCCTAGATTCAAATCCATTATGAATATGATTTTAAATTGTCGAACTATTTTTTACTTAGCATTCAGATAAAACATTCAGATAGCTGATGAAAATAGATTGTAAAGAGCCTTGATTATAATCATAATTGTGAACGATTGATTTATGTTTGATAATTTTAATGACAATGATTTTAACACTATTATCGCCATCATCATCATCGTCATCGTGTTTGAATCATCAAATTCTTTCCCTTTGTTCCCATTAACTCAAAGCAATGGTTGGATGGTTACAACCTCATTTATTTTTGTGTGTGTGTGTGGTTATTTTTTTGGGAAAAAAAACAAAAAACCTTTATGTAAATGGATTTGGACACGCAAAAAAAAAATTTTTTTTTGCCAGAATTTCAATGTTTTCTCTACATCTGTGCAGTACCATAAATGGCATATACCCGCATTTCCCAAAGTGTGGGTCGCGACCCAGTACTGGGTCGCAGAAAAATTAAAAAATAAAATTTGCAATGTAAATAAATTTTTTTCTCATAGGGTCGATCGCGAAAAATCTCGTACTGGGTCGCGGTCAAAAAAGTTTGGGAAACGCTGGCATATACGATTCTTGTTTTGTTGTTGTTGTGAATAACACAGATCTATTAGAATCAGAAGTGGTGGTTGCTTTGTGCCGAGTTTCAGGCAAAGGCAAATAGTTGACATTATATTGTTATTATTATTATCATCATCAAAATTATGACGACAGAAATAAAATTTTGTACTCGATGATATCAATAATCAATTTGCATTTCTAAATCACCACACACACACACACACAAAAAATGAACAAAATGAAGCCACTAAAAAAAAACTTTTGGTCTGGCATATGAGAAACTTTACTTTTTTCCTTCATTTTTTTTCATCCATTAGACCAATTCATTTATTCATCCATTCATTTATTCAAATATTCCGAGTTGTAACTAATATAACTAACTAATCATCATTGTCATATATTTATCCTAACCAATAAATGGTGTGTGTGTGTGTGTGTATGATTATCATATTATTCTAATTAGTCTCGGTAAGTTCGGGCCTCAGAAATAGAAATGCAAAAAAAAAATAAATGGCACAAAAAAACTATAATAATAATCACCATCACCACCACCACCGCCATAACCACCATAATAACGACCATATCGGAAATAAATTTTTTTTTTGATAGTTTCGTAACTATAGTTTTTTTTCGGACGGGTGAGATGAGATTGGCAAGGATGATAATCATCGATGATGATGATAAAATTACGAACAAAAAAAAAGAAGAAATAATTTTGCTGCTACTACTTGTATTATATGTTGAATACATTTCTTTTTTTTCCAGAATTTTCGGTTTTTTTTCATTTAGAAATATGGATGGACCACAAATAAACCCAATTTCGATTTATGATTTTCATTCCATTCACTTTATGTCTTATTGGCCATAGTAGTAGCCGTGGTTGACGTTGGTTGTCATAAAAAAAATTGATCGAAATAGTGTGAACAACAATAAAAAAAATGTAATAATATCCAGTTATAGAATTTGATTCGATTTGATTTGATCGCTAAAACGAAAGATATATCCAGCTTTTCATTGATTTGGTGTTTGCTAGATATTTTGTTGTTGTTGTTACCGTCATTGTCGTCATCATCATCATCATCATGATCATTCTTTTCATTGATGACTTTAATAACTTTTCAATTTCATTTCATTTGACAATCAGAGTTTGTTTTCAATCGTATCACAGCAAAGATTTTATTTCGGATTCAAGCTTATGGTCATTTTTTGTCGTTTTTTTATAGGAAAAAAAGTAATTTTTTTTGATTCTTTCTCAGAAAGATTTTTTTTTTTACACTGGTTGTCTTTTTTTTCTGGTTGTCTTTTCCATTCGACAAGTTTGTTGTTGTTGTTGTTGTTGTTTGAAAATGATGTCAACAAACACAAACACCAAGACAAAGTTAACTTTTGAACATTGAAAAAAAGAAAAAAAAAGAAAATCAAATTTTCGGACGACGGCAATGACAACAACTATCACAGAAAAGAAAGTAGGGTTAGTACTAACCAAAAAAGGTTAGCATTATAACCCAAATTGGTTAGTACTAACCTTAAAAGGCTAGCGTTGCAGGACGAATAACCCAAAAAGGTTAGTGCTAACCTGCAATACTAACCCACAAAGGTTAGTGCTAACCTTCTTGGGTTAGTTTTTAGGGTTAGTACTAACCTTTGTGGGTTAGCAATCACCCGAATTGGTTAGCGCTATCCATTATTTTAAAAATTAATTTTTTTTGTATTATAAGATAAATTATTATTATTAATAATCAATAAATTAATATTTGTAGTGAAAAATAAATCAGAAAAATAATTTTCGAGCAAAACAACAGAGTAATCGATACATAATGAAATCAATTTATAACTAAATTATCCAGATTTATTATTATTTAATGAATATTATATCAAATACCGAAATGGAATTATCAAAATTTTAAAAAAGATGGTCATCATAAATCACTTTGGAGTGCGAAACAACGATGATGATAGCGATAATGATCAAGATGGTCATCCAATTCAACAATCAATGGCTACAAAAATGGCCATCTTGAATCGTAATAATCCTGCTACAATGATTGATTCATCATCATCAATCGAATGATACACCAAATATGATGATAATGTCGCCACAATTACAGCATCATAATTTTCAACGCCATCAACAACAACAACGGAATAATGTACATGTGCCACCAAGTTTTTTAATCTGTAATCATTCATCCATGAATGCAAATATTCCACCACCATCATATCATTGAGATAATCAAACTATTGAAGTTAACATGTCAGCAAAATCTGAATTGAACTCGAATTAAATAATCAAATATATGCAGATTGACAATAGTAGTAACGTTATTGTTTTTGAATTCAACTTTGATTCAATTTTGTTGGTCATTATTTCGGTCTCATAAAAACCAAACATTTTTCAAAATTGATATATGTCATGGTTTTGTTTTGTTTCTATGAAAATCATAACAATACCAAAAATGGAAATTGAAATGATCGATTAAACATCCGATCATCAGAGGATGTGGTGAACTCCAGTAAACATCGAAATGGAGAATTTCAATAAATGTAACAACATCCTATCATACAACAAATGATATATTACCAGAATGATAATGTGGCATTTGTACATCCAATTGTTAAATCAAAACAAATTATGAATCTAAAATTATTATAAAAGCGAATTTTAAATAATAATAAGGCACGATATTTTTTATATTTGAATATTATGTGTTATTCTCGTCTATTTTGATAATCCAGCAAGATTATCAAGTATTTGATATATATTTGTTTTTACTGGGTGCCATTTCATTGTATTATTGGCAATGAATTGGCTGACCAATATGTAAAAGATTTTTCTTATATTTCTCACAATCTTCGTCCAATTTCTTTGGCTTAATATCTATTGAAAAATATAGAATAAGATGGATAATGAGTGAAGATGGCAAAGTTACTAAAAAAATTCTTCCATCTGTATATGATCGTAAAATAATTCTTTTTGATCTACATTTTGTGTTCACTCAGTTTTTATCGGGACATGGAAAATTCAATGTTTACCTGCATAAAATTGGCTATCGTTATAAGTCGTCTTGTTTTTGTGGTAATTTGTGTTCAAAGTTCTATTCATTTGATTTGTTTATTTGTTGCTGAACGAACTTTAATTGAAAATCAATGTGGTGTAAATCTACATGAAGAGAATTTATGTATTTGGCTATAATTCTTTAAATATGATTTTAAAAATTTATAATTTATTTTTCCCCCTATCTTTGAGGTATAGGGGCTTTTTGTTGGATAAATAAATAAATAGCTCGACTTGGAATGAAATAACAGTCCATCAATCAATTAATCCTGACAAATTGACACCAATTTGTCAAACAGTGGCGAAAATTCTTTGGCCCAAATCACTAATCATCAACATGTGATAAAGAACAATTTTTACGTTCCATTGAAATTACATAATTTTTTTCATCAATTATGCATCTGATATGATAATATCTATCATATCATGAGTTGATTTTTTATTCATTTTTCATGCTAACTCTATGGCAAAAACAATGCATTCATTTTGCCGCCTAAAATTCTTAAGTCCAACTAATGAGCAACTGCGCATAGTCAAGCAGTGGTAGTGCAGCTAACTATTTTCAATGCAAATGCTGCGCGCTTCTATTCCCCATACAAATTTGAATTTGATCGTTGGAAAAATCGAACATTAAAATTCAACGGTCGTCGAAGACGGTTGTCCTCACTCAACTTTGCGCTATTTTTCGTGATCATGTCGTGATATTTTTTTCATTTTTTTTCTATTTTAATCGTGGATTTTTGTACTAAATTTTGGAACAAAGACTTTAATCGATTCAAGATTATCGTTGTTCATAGTTATTGTGGTCTAAGATCAAAAATTGCCCCCGAAATCGATGAAGATCGTTTGGTTCGGTCATGTAATCATGATTCAAGCTGGCTAAAAAATTCCATTTTTGATGACTTTCAAATGTATTTATGACATTTTGTTTTTCACCAAATTGTATTCATTCACATTCCTTTTCAAGTTTTCTTTTTCAGAATCCATTATATCTAATGTATGATAATTGGAATCCAGATTAATATATGAAAGCTTGGTCAATGAGGTAATTTGCAATATGCTTTACATTGAAAATGCTAACAATTTTCTTTGTCTTTTGAAGCATAAAATTTTCATTGATGATCAATGATCATCATTAGACATATAATTGGTGCCGTCTTTATAAAAACGATCATGGTAATGATGCCGAACATTACAAATTTATTGGTGGATATCTGGTCACTGACATGGTACGATGTCCAATGAAACATCATGTTCACCATCAGGTAACTTTCTAATTTCGCTATCGATCAATGATTCTAACACTTACATTTCTCAAAGGCCTGAATTGGATTGGATTGTTGGAGCAACTTATTCGGTAAGTCGGCATATTCATTCTTCATATCTAATAAAGACTGGTCTATCTTTTTTTATTAGGTTTGTTCCTGAAATTTTACAATCATCAAATTGAAATTCGATTGATGATTATGTTCGAGATCAATTCGGCGGTTCCATTGTTCATCAGCATTCAATTCAAGAATAGTTTGGCCATGTTCAACACATTATAACAGGTTAGGCTAGGGTTAGATTAGGAACATGATCTGAGCTATTTCCTATTGAATTTGATGCTGATTGAATCTTTGGAATCAATGAAGCGATCGAAAACATAATTATAAGTCGAAGATTCATTGGATGGAACACATACTTGAAAGTGATCATGGTAAGAAAATGAATAGATTAATTAAACAAACAACTAATATTTATCTTCACTTAGGATCGCCGGCGAACAATTGGGAAATTGAATCTCGAACCACGGATAGAATTTGGACATTGTCTTGTAACATGGACCGCGAATATTGGATCTATTTCAAATGATCATGGTAAGCAAATGAATAGATTAATTGAACAAACAACTAATATTTATCTTCACTTAGGATCGCCGGCGAACAATTGGGAAATTGAATCTCGAACCACGGATAGAATTTGGACATTGTCTTGTAACATGGACCGCGAATATTGGATCTATTTCAAATGATCATGGTAAGCAAATGAATAGATTAATTGAACAAACAACTAATATTTATCTTCACTTAGGATCGCCGGCGAACAATTGGGAAATTGAATCTCGAACCACGGATAGAATTTGGACATTGTCTTGTAACATGGACCGCGAATATTGGATCTATTTCAAACGGGACAATTAACGTTGTATGGCGCAATTTGAATGTGAAATATGGATGTATTTTATTATTTCTAATATTTTAATAAATTAATATTTCAATAAAATCAATTAAATTTCAATATATATCGATTAAATTAATATGGGGGTAAAGGAAATAAAAGGGGGTTAAACTGCTGCAACAATCGTGTGATGAACGTCACAATCGATGATTTCGATATATTGTTGCAACAATCGGTTGACAAAATTGCTCATCACCCCAATTGGTTAGTACTAACCTGAAAAGGTTATTTTTTGTCAACGAACCCAAATGGGTTAGTACTAACCTTTTTACTTTCTTTTCTGTGATCAAATCAAATAGATTGGTCTTTTGAAAAAAAAATTCACTGCATTTCTGACCATGGAACATGAGAAAAGAAAAACAAACTTTGTAAGGTGTTTGAATAAAATCGACATGATGTCGTATTGGATTCTGTTTTGTTTGCCCTTTATATATTATATTCAAATAATGAAATGGCATGTAGTTTTTTTTTGTATGATAAAAATCAAAAATTAACAACAACAACAACAACATGTTATAACGATGATGAAAACTTTTGATAAGGAAAAAGTTTTTTATGTTTGTCATCATCATGGCAAAGGCGTGAAAAAGCAAAACGACCACGTGTGTATGTGTGTGTGTGTGAGAGAAAGACAAGAATCTTTGCAAAATACTGGAACTTGTTCGCTTTCCGTATTTGTCCCATTTGAATCATTTTGCTATATATAGAAAAAGTTGTTTGGAAGCGTCGAAAAATACGACGATCGACCAGGCGCCATTCTGTAGATCTTTTATTTTATTTTTTTTGGTTTTTTAAGCACCAAATCTTGTTCACGATTCATTCAGTTGAGCTCGAACATTGGTTCTATTCAGATCCTAGTTTGTTGTTGTTGTTGAAACAGAATTTCATTTGTGATTATATCCAATGTATGTGTGTGTGCATGTGTGTGTTTATTTCATTATTGAATGTTTCTTTATTTTTATTTTGGATCGAATTATTCAAGCACAAATTTTTGGCGCCAAAAGTGATCGTCATTGTTGTTCTTAATGTTTTTTGTTCAATATAAATATATTTCATTTTATTTTTTTTTGTATCGTGAAAATCATTCAATCGTAATGAATGTTGATCGTCAATGAAATTCAATCACAAAATTCGAATCGTATCGATTGTGATGGGAAACCGTTTTACCGTTTTAAATTGATGTAAATTATTTTTTTTTTTCGTTCATTCATTTCACTCTACCACACACACGCACTCACACACACACACGACACATACTCATCAAATATATCTTGGTTCGCAATGATTTTTTTTCGGCAAGAAATTTAACCAACGATCCACTTTGATTGATCAAAGACTTGAAATATGAGAAGATTTAATTACAGTAACAACAAAACAAACGAAAAAAAAAATTTTCCTTCATTTTTTTTCATCCATTAGACCAATTCATTTATTCATCCATTCATTTATTCAAATATTCCGAGTTGTAACTAATATAACTAACTAATCATCATTGTCATATATTTATCCTAACCAATAAATGGTGTGTGTGTGTATGATTATCATATTATTCTAATTAGTCTCGGTAAGTTCTGGCCTCAGAAATAGAAATGCAAAAAAAAAAAAATAAATGGCACAAAAAAACTATAATAATAATCACCATCACCACCACCACCGCCATAACCACCATAATAACGACCATATCGGAAATAAATTTTTTTTTTGATAGTTTCGTAACTATAGTTTTTTTTCGGACGGGTGAGATGAGATTGGCAAGGATGATAATCATCGATGATGATGATAAAATTACGAACAAAAAAAAAGAAGAAATAATTTTGCTGCTACTACTTGTATTATATGTTGAATACATTTCTTTTTTTTCCAGAATTTTCGGTTTTTTTCATTTAGAAATATGGATGGACCACAAATAAACCCAATTTCGATTTATGATTTTCATTCCATTCACTTTATGTCTTATTGGCCATAGTAGTAGCCGTGGTTGACGTTGGTTGTCATAAAAAAATTGATCGAAATAGTGTGAACAACAATAAAAAAAAAATGTAATAATATCCAGTTATAGAATTTGATTCGATTTGATTTGATCGCTAAAACGAAAGATATATCCAGCTTTTCATTGATTTGGTGTTTGCTAGATATTTTGTTGTTGTTGTTACCGTCATTGTCGTCATCATCATCATCATCATGATCATTCTTTTCATTGATGACTTTAATAACTTTTCAATTTCATTTCATTTGACAATCAGAGTTTGTTTTCAATCGTATCACAGCAAAGATTTTATTTCGGATTCAAGCTTATGGTCATTTTTTGTCGTTTTTTTATAGGAAAAAAAGTAATTTTTTTTTGATTCTTTCTCAGAAAGATTTTTTTTACACTGGTTGTCTTTTTTTTCTGGTTGTCTTTTCCATTCGACAAGTTTATTGTTGTTGTTGTTGTTGCTGCTGCTGTTGTTGTTGT
Source organism: Dermatophagoides farinae (assembly GCF_024713945.1). Taxonomy (NCBI): domain Eukaryota; kingdom Metazoa; phylum Arthropoda; class Arachnida; order Sarcoptiformes; family Pyroglyphidae; genus Dermatophagoides; species Dermatophagoides farinae. The sequence goes on along the minus strand of NC_134679.1, from coordinate 3,215,243 downwards.
TGTTGTTTGTTTGTTTGTTTGTTTGTTTGAAAATGATGTCAACAAACACAAACACCAAGACAAAGTTAACTTTTGAACATTGAAAAAAAAAGAAAAAAAAAGAAAATCAAATTTTCGGACGACGGCAATGACAACAACTATCAAATCAAATAGATTGGTCTTTTGGAAAAAAAAAATTCACTGCATTTCTGACCATGGAACATGAGAAAAGAAAAACAAACTTTGTAAGGTGTTTGAATAAAATCGACATGATGTCGTATTGGATTCTGTTTTGTTTGCCCTTTATATATTATATTCAAATAATGAAATGGCATGTAGTTTTTTTTTGTATGATAAAAATCAAAAATTAACAACAACAACAACAACATGTTATAACGATGATGAAAACTTTTGATAGGGAAAAAGTTTTTTATGTTTGTCATCATCATGGCAAAGGCGTGAAAAAGCAAAACGACCACGTGTGTATGTGTGTGTGTGTGAGAGAGAGAAAGACAAGAATCTTTGCAAAATACTGGAACTTGTTCGCTTTCCGTATTTGTCCCATTTGAATCATTTTGCTATATATAGAAAAAGTTGTTTGGAAGCGTCGAAAAATACGACGATCGACCAGGCGCCATTCTGTAGATCTTTTATTATTATTTTTTTTTGGTTTTTTAAGCACCAAATCTTGTTCACGATTCATTCAGTTGAGCTCGAACATTGGTTCTATTCAGATCCTAGTTTGTTGTTGTTGTTGAAACAGAATTTCATTTGTGATTATATCCAATGTATGTGTGTGTGCATGTGTGTGTTTATTTCATTATTGAATGTTTCTTTATTTTTATTTTGGATCGAATTATTCAAGCACAAATTTTTGGCGCCAAAAGTGATCGTCATTGTTGTTCTTAATGTTTTTTGTTCAATATAAATATATTTCATTTTATTTTTTTTTGTATCGTGAAAATCATTCAATCGTAATGAATGTTGATCGTCAATGAAATTCAATCACAAAATTCGAATCGTATCGATTGTGATGGGAAACCGTTTTACCGTTTTAAATTGATGTAAATTATTTTTTTTTCGTTCATTCATTTCACTCTACCACACACACGCACTCACACACACACACGACACATACTCATCAAATATATCTTGGTTCGCAATGATTTTTTTTCGGCAAGAAATTTAACCAACGATCCACTTTGATTGATCAAAGACTTGAAATATGAGAAGATTTAATTACAGTAACAACAAAACAAACGAAAAAAAAATATTAATAAAAGACGACAGACAGGATTTTCAATCCAACTAATCAGGCTAAAGTAAATATAAAAAAAAATATTCCGGTTCTTCTTTGTATTTCTCAATTTCATTACAATTTCATCGCTCTGTTTTTTTTCAAAGATACAAATTATCATTGTCGTGAAGCAAAACAAAAAAAAATTGTAATCATCAACCACGTCAACGTTCATCTATGTTGGGATAGTGTTGACATTAATTATACTAATTTATTATATCCATACACCGTTGTATATGTTTGCGTGTGTATGTGATTTGGATAACGACGACATTTTTTTTCAACCGTCAAATCGGAAATAAAGAGAGAGAGAGAGAGAGAGAGGGTGAGAGAGTGAGAGTGAAAAAAAAATATCTTGATACATTCTATTATTTGAAATTCGTTCAATATAGTTGAAATGTTTTTTTCCGGCAATTATTAGATATTGAACAAAGTATCTATATCCCAGAAAAGTCCATCTCGAATTAACATAGACATAATCATCATTATCATCATCATCATCATCATCAAAATGATAATGAGACTCATGATGAGTTTGGTAACAAAGTGTTTAAAACATTCTCTTTGTCACAACAATAGTGAGAAAGTGTGAGAGAAAAATGACGATAAAATTATTGTCAACATTTTATGAAATGATGATACGATAACGACAAGTGTTAAAAGGAAAACTTTCTATAACATCATTTTCTTTATTGAATATTCTACATGCATAAAAACTTATAAGTGAAAATTTTTCATCATTGTTTTATATTCTTTGTCTTTTTATTTTAAAAAACTTTCTAAATCATCTGAAATTGATAGCAGGATATATTTGGTTTAATATTTCCGTTATTATTAATGTTACAATCTTTATCATCAACATCATCATCTTGTTTTATTTTTTGGCTTAACATGATTCTCTCTACATTCGACTACTCATCATCCAAGAAAAGAATCCATCAATCGATAGATCAATATAATCGGCAAATAAAGAAAGACGAAATAATTCCAACTATTGATTTTATCGATTGAATTGTCCATCGTTTTGGTTGTTTTTTTTTGTTTTAAATTATTTCCCTCATCTCCTACGCACACGTAAGCAAGACATAATTTTCAAGTATTCCATTCAATTGACCGGAAAAAAATTTATAAAAAGAAAATAATGACCATCCAGTGATAAAAAAAAAAAATTTTTTGATCATAATAATTGAAATTCGATCGTCAGCTATAGATAGATAGCTGTTGATGAAAAGAAAATGATGAATTGCCAAATAACAAGAAATAAAATGACCAATATGATGGTTGAACCATTTTCAACATGGAAACCAAAATTTCTGTTCATTTTTTTATTGTTGATGTTTTTATTGCCATTGTATTGCACACTTTCGGTTGTGAACATTACGGCAATTAGTCATTCAAATGCACACGAACAAATTGTAACATCATCATCCACCTCCGTCTCTACAATAGTTCCGATAACAACGGTAGTAAACATTAGTGACCGCTCATCTTCCATACGCCCTCGTAGATATCTTCATCATCAATTAAGAGATTCCACCTTTTCTTCTTCCAATTATTTTGATAGTTTGCCATCATTAAAATCGCCAATAGATTATCATTGGACTAATCATCTTTATTATGATGATGATAATGATGATTATGAACATTATAACCATGATAGTAATGGCGGTCCTGAATATTCAGGTCCAATTTTTATTATCGAACCTAATATTGCATCTGGTTCAGAACGATATTATGATAACCAAACATTACGATTAACATTGACATGTAAAGCTCAAGGATATCCAATACCAAAAATATATTGGCGAATCGATAATATAACCATGATGAATCATCATTTGAATCAACAGGATATGAATACAATGATGATTATGGAAAGTGAAACTGAATATAGCTGGGATACACCACAATATTGGCCTCATTTGAATGCAATGGTCACACTGAGAAATGATGGACAAACATTGATTATTGGTGGATCATCATCATCATCAATGAACAACAATGGTAATAACAATAATCTCAATTATCATCATCATCAACACCATCTATATCAGATGGGGAACAATTATAATCATTATTCATCATCATTTCAACAGCCATATATGACCATATCACATCAGATTGAGTGCCTTGCCGTTAATCGTTTTGGTTCAATCATTTCGAGACCAATAATCATTTCACAACGTCAACAAGGTATAGTTGCTATTTTAATTTTGTTATTTTTTTTTTGATTCCCATTTTAAATTGTGAATTTACTTATTATTCACAAATCACTCATAATTGTGTAAAATTTGCGTAAAAATGATTGAATGATTGATGGATTGAACACTTTGTATCCGTTCGAAGGGTTGAATGTTGTAATCAGATTTTTGGTAGTACCATAAAGCAGTGTTAAGTGAAAATTAAAATTTTTTTTCAATTTTCATTCATGCACAAACACACACACACACACACACACACACACACACACACGAATATGAATTCTAAAGCTATGTGCTTCGAATCGATCGATCGTATGACTGCTGATGTGGTTCTATTGAATTTTGCGGCTCTTTTTTTTACTTTTAAACAATTTTTTTTTGGCTTGGAAATATTTTTTTTCTGAACAGTCCAGAAACTAAACAAGTTCTAGTGAAGTAAATGAAAAAAAATTCAAATTTTATGATGATGATGATGATGATGACGATGTTGGTCGTGTTGTTGTTGGTGGTGGTGGTGGTGGTGATCAATCGATGAATGGTTGTGTATAAGATTTTTTCTTCTTTATCATTGAAAATAAAATAGAAATTCTTTGGAAAAAAATGAAACAATAAAAAAAATTGCAAGAATCTTTACGAATGAATGTCTGACAATAACCAGAAATCTTTGCAATATGCATTGTTCGTTTCTTTTCAACCGTTTTTTTCTTTTTTTTCATACACTGAATTTTGTTTCCTTTTTTTTACTAACAACACACGAAAAAAAAAATTCAGTAGCAAAAGAGAGAAAAAAATGAGATTAATGAGTGTGTGTGTGTGTGTGTGAGATTTACCTTGTGCAAAGAATCTTTTGATCTTATTGAAAGAAAAAAAATTGGAGTTGCAAAAAAAAATTCATGAGCCATAAAGGAATAATAATAATAAAAAAATAAATTTAATTGAAAATGAGCAATTTTTGACGACGACTATAACAATGTTGATGGGCGAGAAAAAAAAGAATGAATCCATGATCCAAGTTGATTGGTGAAAAACATAACAGAGAACAGAAAACATAAACGGATTGAGATTTTTTTTCAATTCAATTAGGTTTTGCGAAAAAAAAAATTCTCCTCACTTAAAAATTATTGCTCAACATTGCCGTTCAACAATGACGTTGTTATGTCACACAAATGAACATTGAACACATCTCACATACCCCCTTACATGCACATACGCATAGAATTTTTCGTATCAATCAAAAAAAAAAAAAAAAAATTCTGCCATTTTCTTCTGCTTCTGCTTTCCAATCTCTTTATATAAAAAAGGGGAACTTTTCTTCTTTAACAATCATCATCATCATTGTGAAACGTTCCTGAATCACACACACACACACACACACACACACGAAAAAATCAATCAAACCATTTTGTTGTTGTATACAGCTATAAGTTTGATTGAAAATAATTGGACAAGACCGATAGAACATTCGTCGTCGTCGTTTGCTCATTCATTTTTCTTTTGAATTCCTTTGCTTTCTACTTTGAAAACGAAGAAGAATTTAACGAACAATCAATTTTTTCTTTATGTTTGGCAATGATGAAAAGACGAAAGAATAAAAAAAAGGAAATGATCAATTTGAAATTATCATTTTATATTATCCACCACTATCGAAATTTTCCATACCATCGAATATATCTTCTAATGGTATATAAGAGTGAGGTAAAAAAAAAAAAATAGCCACGCCGTCCGATCATCAACGATATGGGACATTAAATTCCAAAAAAAAATTAAATTTCTCCCTCGCTATTCGAATTCCAAAATTCTTTTGGAATTGTTTTCGGATCTTGATTTGAAGAAGACGACAAAGATCAGTCTGTTCCCGGCCACCTTAAATATAGTGTGCTAGTTTTTTTTCTCTCTGTGTTTTTGTATTATTTGTTGTTATATTCATTCATATGTATAATACACACACACACACAGGGCGTAAACTTTGTGTATTGTGTTTCGTCTTTGGCACACACATACACACACAGAAATTCAAATAGAAAAAAAAATCACTGGTCAATCAAAATCAATGAGAAAAAAAAGCAAAAATATGTCGACAAAAGAATTGTCATACTAAGTCTCCAATAGTGAAAAAAAACGACTCTGCCGCTTATATTGATATTGTTGAAGAATTTTTTTTTTCACTTTCCACCATTCCATATATTGAATTTGATTTATTATTTGACTTTTTTTTCCTTTTTTTAATACGAAGAATATATTATTTTTTTCGCTTGGCTTATATTCAAGGCTTCAGCATTCATTTATGCGGTACTATTCATTCAGTTTGTTTGAAGGGAATATTCTCGTGCTGGTCGGGAGGTTGTTTTTTTTTTGTTGTTGTTCATTTCAGAAATTTTATGCCTAGCACTTGAATGAAATTTTGCCCTCTTTCAAATATATCTGTCGACAATATAACCTAAACGAGTGAGAGAGTCACACATAACAACAACAACTATAGAGCTGCCAATTTTTTTTTTTTTTTTTTGAATCTTTAGACTTGTCAATTGAGTTTAGGTTTCTTCTTCTTCCTATTGGCGATAGTTTATAAGTCTACTTGAACTGAAAATTCTGAAAATCGAATAACTACAACAATAAAAAATCAATATATAAACAACATGTAAAAAAAGTATAAAAGTGGGCAACAAAATGTGAAATAAAAGAAGGAGAAAAAATGAAAATAATATTTGAGACTTTTTTTCTATTTTTTTTCTCTCTCTCTGCTTCTGGATGAACAAAGAATGATTATATTCATATTGGATGATCACACTACGAACAAAATATAGAATTTACGAGGTAACGCTGGTATGATATTTTTTTATTGATGATCAAAAATTAAACTTTTGTCCAATGATGATGTTGTTGTTGTTGTTGTTGTTGTTGATTATGGTCATGATGGAAAAAAGTTTTTATCCTATCAACGGATACCAATACACACAAACACACATGCTTTTTTTACAAACAAATTTATGGATGTCATCATTTTTATTTGTGTTGTTTTCAATACTACTACTTTTTCTGCTAATCATCATCATCATCATCATCATCATTGCATTTATCTCATTCAAACTTGAATCGTCACGTTCAAATCGTTTACCATCAAAATCGCATCGTTTTTTTCCCGTTCCAAATATAGTAGTCATAGTCATTTATATTAAACTTTATAGAATTCAACAGTGTAAATCATCATGATCTCTTTATGTGTGAACAAAAGTTTTTGTCTATCCTAATTTTTTATGTTAGTTTTTTGGCAGCCAATACTCAATTTTAACCGCTAATCAGCTTAGCCTTATATATGACCACAACATGATAAAATTCAATAGTTAATGTGTTGTTTGTTGGTTCGAGTTTTTTTTCACTTTAGTTTAACTAATATTTATCTGTGTGGATCATGATGAATGGATGAATGAAATATATAAATCATTTTAATGTATCAAATCAGCGGCAATTTTCATTTCTATAGAAAAATAACATTTTTCAACATTGAAATCCAAATCTTTGGGTCTCAAGTGATTCGTTTACTTAGTTGAGGTGAAAAAAGAAACCGAGAAGAGAAAAAAAGATTTACGAAATAACCAGAAGAGAGATGTGCATTGTATAATGATTGTTTAAGGTTTATTCTTTGGGTACAAACTTTTCCATTTTCAACTGTTTGTTTGCCATCCATATATAGTTATTATGACTGACCTTCTCTAAAAAGTGTGAAGATAGAATGAAAGAGAATCTTTTGGGAATATTTTTTTTTTTTGGTTGTTGCTTGTTTTTTATTCGAAAACTAAGTTATATATGCATGCAACCAGAAAAAAAGAATCATTTTCTGGTTTAGTTCCGTTTCAAATGAAAAAAAAAACAAAAAAAAATAAGTTATAAAACGAAAGCTCATCATTTTCATTCATTTATTCATCCACATTCGTGTGTACACATTTGAGTTCAACATATTCTTCGTTGTTGTGTTCAGTATTCACTTTTACTTACTTTACTATATTTTGTTCTTACGACGACATGATAGACAAATCGGTCCCCAATGAATTAGGCACTTTAAATGTGGTCAAAGTTAGAAACCCAAAAAAAAAAATATTCCCGACTTACAAAATTGACCCGATTGACTACAAAAGATGTTATGAAAGAATATTTTCATTTTTTCATAATTTCTTTCACCAAAACAAATGGATAAAATCCTGATGATAATAATGATTATTATTATAGTTATGACTGTTATCAATCAAAAAAAAAATATTACTCGTTATGTAAGATACGAATAAATAAATAAATAAAAATTCTAAATTATTATCCATCTCAACTGGATCGTTTTAACGACCCAAATCTTTTTTTTTTTTTTTTGCTATTTTATTCTTTACTTTACGATTAAGATTAATGTTCTTCGGATGTAGATGTGTTTTCTTGATAATGATACCTGGTCGTGTGTGTGTGTGTCTGTTTTATATTTTTTTTTTATTTCATATATATTCATATGGATTGTTGATATCTTGACTTTTTCCTTGTTATACACACACACATTCATACATATATGAGACTTTTAATAATTTATTTATATCATGTGTGTGTATATTTATTTACTGTACATTGCAATGTATACAAGTTTTTTTTCTCTTTTCGAAAGTGACGATGAGCTTTACATTACATTTCATTCATCGCTGCATGTTTATGTTGTTTTCTCATCCAGAATTGTTGTTATTTTTTTTGTTATAAACTACTACTATCTATGAACGATTCTGAGAATATCTTTTTTTCTAGAATGTTCATGGATCAGTGTGTGTGTGTGTTTGATGTGTATAAATATTTAAATAAAAAAAAATTCTACAAAAGATTTTTGCCGAGATTTTTGTTTACTCTTTTAGCTATTTTTCAATAAAATTCATTGATGCTTGACCATGATGTTGTTCTTTTCATACTCTGTTGCTCTTTTTTTTAATTTCAGCGGTTGTTTGAATAAAAAAAAAGAATCCGGATTGTTTTTAATATTTCAAAATTTATTATCATTTTCACTATCCACCATATTCTATTGCTTTTCATCAACGAATTATTAATTTTGTATCTTTGCACACACACACACACACACAGAGACCAGGTCCATTATAATTTTTGTTTTTTTTTCTGTTTGGCATTTTGAATACTCAATGGACGACGACAGAATAATGAACCATTTTTTTCGTGTGTGTGTGTGCTTGGAAAATATTGTCCATTCCAAATGAATAATAATGAATAATATCGAGTTTAACTTTAATTTATTTTGAACGTTGATTTCCATACGTAAACATCTTGCTATTGTACGGAAAAAAACACCATCATCATCATCATCATCAACACCCATCATCGCATTATTAATAAGAATAAATGTATTCCAATTTTTTAAATAAGCTAAATTGTGTGTGTAGAATCGTTATTTTTTTTGTGTAGAAAAACTAAAAGCCTTTTTCTGGTTATGTGAATTTTTTTTCAGATCCGTTGCACAACCATTGGATATTTTTCTTGGGTAAAATCACATCATCTAGCTAGTTTTGATAATGCTTTTTTTCAATTCGATTTTTAAGCCCATTTAATGTATAAATTTATATTGATTACCTTCAATAAATTTAAATTTTTTCCTACTCTTGTTGTTCCGGGTTTCGTGTCGTTTTTTTTGTATTTATTTTATATCGAAAAAAGATTAATCTTTAAGATGGAATTGTCTATTTATACAATAATAAAATTTTTCATTATCCTAAAGATTCAGGTGTCCGTTTAGTTCTCTCGCTTTACTGTCAATATTATCGATTAAATTTATTGATAATCATGGTTATAATCGATCAATTAGTTAAATATTTCAAAGTTGAATTTTTTAAGTGACAATAAATAATTTCAAAATCATCTTACTGACATGATTTCTATACATAATTTTTTCCTTTGAATTGATCCAATGATCAATTTGTTCGATATGTATCTATTTATTGTAACACATTATTGGATATGAAACTTTTTTTTTGTTCCAAATTTGAAAAAATCATTTATTTCGATTTGGAACGATTTATTTCAATCATTATGTTTTTTTTTCTTTCTTCATCTGGTATGCATCATTGTTGTTGTTGTTGTTGTTTTTCTTTCCTGTTTCTATCATATCCTGTATTTATCTATCTATCTAGTTGTTGTTTTTTCATTCTAGCCTCTATATTGAGGTTTCTCGTTTTTTTTTCTTTATTTGATGTATTTTGATTGCCCATTTATTTATTTAGATTTAAGTAATATATACAGCATATAAGAAACACACATGCCACAACAACAACAACAACAACAAAAAAACGCAACAAAGTGATCGTTCTAAATTTGGTGATTTATTATCAACTACAATTCGAGCGAAAAAGAATAGTGAAGAAAACAAAAAAAAAAAACAAAGAAGGCGAATGCCAAAAGCCAGCCAAACTTATATTCTTTGATTTTATATGATCGGATCTTCTTACCGTTTATGTGTGTGTATGTATAGATCATCTGGAAAACAAACGAATACAAATTGTATTCATCCGTCTGTATGTCTGTCTGTCTTTTCGAATTGGTTTTTTATTCTATTCGAATAGATTGTCTGTGTATAAAATATTGAAAATGAAAAGATTGATTCATCTCTATTTATTTATCTGTCTTTCAAACATACACAATATTGATGGTCAAAAACGATTCTTTCACATTCCACATATAGAAGCTAACCAGTATACATTCTATTCAAGAATTGGGTTCAAATTTTTTTTTATGTGAAAAATATAAACCCAAACACTTATAAACGCATAAGACATATATCAAAACGTTCATTGGTTCTTATAAAATATTGAACATCTGATTAAGATAAATCATCAACAATTATTTTTTTTTTGTGTTCTTATATCTCTCCAAAAAGTCATTGCATCTTTATTTTTAATAAAAATTTAGACATCAGAATTCATGAATTACCCCATGGGATCAATCGGTCAAATTAATAGCAATAAATTCTATCAGATACATATTTTTATTCTATCTGATTTTTGGATCATTTGTTATATGAGGAACAACCCTTTTTTTCCATCGTTTTAATACATTATAAGCTTCATTATAACTTTGTTAATGGGGGAAAAAAAAGTCCAGTCAGACAGAATTCCAATTAAATTGGCCAATTACTAAGACAACGAATTTGTCTACAAAATAAAAAGGTGAAAAATGAAATAATAGCCAAAAATTTTTTGTTCCCCCCACTTTTTCGGTATCAATTTTCATTTCATTTGAAACATACACTATTTAATAGATCGTCTATTAAATCTTGAAGCCGCCAAATCGATTCAACACATATGAAGATCCGATTACATTGTAACATTCATTTATATATAGCTGATGTGATTGGTGGCAATAGCCACCGTATACACATAGAATGAGCGGCGAAAAAAAAAACTTATTTTACGAGATGAGAGAAAGAAAAAACGAAAGACCAACAACCACATGGTTAGGCCCCACAATTTTTTCAAACCAGAATTTTTTTTCATTCTCTTTCTAGGTTTCTTTTCGAATAAATAGATAGGAAAAAAAACCGTTTCGTTTCACTGAATTCTGCTGCATGGATGCCAATGCACACACACATACATACACACACAAAACATTTTTCCATTTTGTATAAAATTTATTACCCTTTTTACCGAATAGAATAGGCAGAAACAAAATAAAACAAAATGACGACAACGACGATCAATTTAATAAAATACAAAAGACAACAATCCTATGGTACAAAATATACAAATGCTGCTGGATTCGAATCGAATTTTTTTTTTTTTTTTGGGAGTAAAATCTTTGTTCCTGGGTAACAGGCTAAAGTGAAACAAAACAAGTATTTTCTCTAAAGAATGAATTGTGAAGAATTCGTTTTTTATTTTGTTTTTTTTCTCATTTCTGTGTTGCATTTGTTTTCATCTGCAGTTGTTGTTGTTGTTGTTGATGATGATGCATCAATTGTTGTTCCAACATCATATTCAGCAGAAACCAATGTTACCAAGTGGAATCAATTCTAGCGTGTTTGAATATGAGTATTGCAAATGGCATTTTTTTTTGTTTTTGTTTTCACCCGTTGCTTATTTGATTCTTATACTCAGATGTCTTTATTTTGATAGGTTTGGTTTGGTTCGTGCTTCAGGTTTTATTTTCTTTTTTTCGCTTTTATCTGATAGTTTCATGATCTAAATTTGTATGTTTTTTTTGTATAAATTGGATGCAAAAAAATATCATCCAAATTTAATTCACATATCTTGTTTTCCATTTTGGTTCAGGTTGGTTGGCTAGAATATATAAGTCATAGCAAAGTCAACAAAATGGTAATCGATTATTGGCGATTAGATTATTGCGTGTTCAAAATCAATATATATTCTATGTCCATTAAATGATGTTTTATATATATATATTTATTGATAAACATCATCCTCATCACCAAAAATCATTGCTATAAAATGTTGTCTTTGTTTGGGTCCACGATTTCTGGCCAATTATAGAGTTGTAAAAAAACAATCAATGACAAATGATGCCTTATAGCCATTATCATAACATCCGTTACCATTATTATCATTTGATCATTGTTTGCATTATTATCATCATCATTATATTATGATCGTTGTTTTGCCATCGATTAAATTATGATCCTATAATTTTTTCTCTCTTTTTTTCTTTAGTTTGGATCTTTTCTTCATTCATTCATTCATTCATCCATTTATTTATTTATTTATTATATTCATTCATTCATTCATTCATAATAGCTCAGTGATTTTTCTCTTTTTCTGTTTTCGATTCTTCTTCGTTATAACTGGGCTGTTGTATGTCAATTTGGAACGAATATTCGTTGCAAAAAAAATAAAATTCATCTCACACTTACATACTGATGGTGTCAATGGTAAATTGTAAGCCAATGTAAAGCTTTTCTATAGTTGTTTTACTATTTGTTTGTGAATGTGTGCATCTTGTGTTGTTGTTGGTTAGGTATAATTTATAATCCAGTAAATGCCATAGACAGAAACACCAACCGAATGAACTAAACAACAGAAAAAAAGATCGATATATAAAAAATGTCTGAAGAATAGGGCATGAAATTGGTGCTACATGTTCGGGTATTCACTGATTTCTTTTGTTGTTGTTGTTGTTGTTGTTAAATTCTCGTATGTTGATGGTCGGTCATGATGTTGGTGGCTGAGACATGACGATGACGACAATGACTAAATCGACAATGAATGAGGCTTATATAAGACTAGAATCGGTCCAACAAGAGATTCAGGATATAAATGGGATTGATGAAACAAATCGACAACAATGTCGAAAACAACCTTAACAAATCCTATATAAATGTTTTAGATATTTTGTTGTTATTATTGTCGTTGTTGTTGTTGTTGTTGTTGTTGTTCTGTACATTCGTTGATTCCAATCAATTCCAGTCAATTCTGACAATGTCTTCCCTAATGTCATCTTGTTGATGTTCAAAACAGAGATCCAAGTAGAAAAAAAAATAATAAGTTTGAGTGAATTTGTGAGAAAATTTTTCTCAATAGAAAGAAAAAAATATATCCTGCTAATCACCACGATTGGAATGTTTATTTTGTGATAACCTTGTTTTGTCTATCGATGTTTGATGTTTCAGTATTTTAATGTATGTATGTATATACATAGCTAATAGATGATCATTTTACATTGCCCTATCATCATCAAATGGTATATAATCGTAATCACCATTATTTTCACGATTGTTTGATAATGATGCCAATATCTTTATGCCAATGACAATTCATTCATTTGTATTTCAGAATTCCAGAATTGAGAAAAAAAAATAATAAAAAGAATGAAAATACACATACAATGAATTCGACAATAAATTGCTAGATTGTGTCTAAAAAATTTCTGAAAAACACACACACGCACCAAACATTTTTTGAGCCACATAGACGTTGTTTCCATGTTGTATCGCTACGATCCATTAGCCATGATCTATGAATATATGTGTGTAATATACAAAATGAACGAATCCGTATATAAATGTATAGCTTTGAAATGAATTTGAAAAAAAAATTTAAACAAATGAATCATCATGAGACGATGATAAAGCAACGATAAATGTTTAATGAATAAAAATGAATGAAAACACGGATGATGATGATAGTGTACGTATATGAAAGAGAAACGAAATTCATACATCAAAGGTTAACATATATCTGTATTTATCAAATGGCCAGAATCCAATGCAACATTGCTCAAACAATTGCAAAATACAAAAAAATATTGTTGGAAATTCAGAATATGGATCCCTTTAGTCCATCTATCCATCCATCCATCCATCCATTCACATTTGAAAAAACACACGAAAACAAATCCATCGTACTAAATATTACACTTATTCTCTTGTCTATTTTTCAGGATAGTTTTTTTTTCAAGGGAACAAATGCATCAAAAAAAAGAATGATTCTATTTTTGTTTGTCTGTTTGTAAATGCTGGGCTTATGTTTGCTTGATTCTCGCTCCATTACTCTTACATGTATTATGGGATGGGGAAAACAAAAAAAAAGGACACCAAGTTAGCTACATGATTATTGTAGAGATGTGATATGTTTGCATCAATTCTTTTTTTCTTTCTCTGCTTGGTCTGCTGCTGGTGTGTCGATCATCAAACTACATTTTTCTCCACTATACTATCAGTATGATTGTTGCGATATTATCGCCTTGTAATCTTTTTCTATTTTTTTTCCTTGGTTTTGGTTTTTTCCACTATCTTTTTACACTGTTATTGTATGAGTGAAAAAGCGTCTGCGGTGGCCATCATCATACATTTGGTGGCCATTTTACGTCATCATCATCATCATCATCGTATGCCCCAATGATGATAATGGTCCATTATAACCGCGGAAAAAATGAAGAAAAATAAAATTCATAGCTTCAACAATAGTAATGGAATATATCTACTATTTTTTTTAACAACAAAAAAAAAACATATTCAACTATTCAACTGAAAAGTTTGGTTGTCTCGTTTGTGTGAGGAGACATTGAAAAATGATACATTGAATATGAGAATAAAATTACTGCCACCATAAAATTCATAAATGCCCATTTAATATATCAAATGTTTACATATTTTACTTACCGAATGGTATGAAATAATGGAACCGTAAAGCGCTTTTTAGCCGACCATCACCCGATATTCATTGTTGTTGTTGTTGTTTTTGTTGTTATTGTTTGTCATCATCTATTCACACATCAAAAGAGCAAAAGAATAATGGACCCCTATCATTCGCAGATCATATATATTTTGTGAAAGCGAATGTTTTAAGTGTTTGTTTTTGCACTACAATTCTTGTAAAAAAAAAATTTTATTCTAGATTTTTTAAACCGAAAAAAGTGTCACATTTCAAAACCAAAAAAAAAACGACAACACAATTTCCTCTGTACACATTTGTTTTTTTTCGATTCTGTTTTCAAAAATTCACGTTTTGTTCCTTCTCGAAAAAGAGTTAATGATTTCAATTGTTTTATCGTTTTTCGATTCTGTAAAATAGATTCCATATTTGTATTATTCTCGAATGAATTTTGGTTGTGAATTTTTTTTATCGACATTTTTTTTTCTCTTTACATATCATCATTGTTATGGATCAAATTGATTGAAAATGTTTCTGCATAGTTTTTCAATTTAATCCAATTTTTTCTACTCACTCTATTCATAGCAAGAAATATTCAAATTCAAATTCTTTTTTTTTAAAATGTGTTTTTTTTGTTCAATTGATGAAAAAAAAGTCGAAAATATTTGCGTTGAAAATGTGTTTGTTATATGAATGTACTGAAATGTTCTGAAAAGGAGATAAATGCAAAGAAACTCTTTCAATTTAATTTTATTCTCTGTATATGTAAAAATGTAAAAGTCTTGCAGTATTGCTGCCGGGCGTTGCATTCGTTTAGTTTCGTAAACAGTTCAAATATATACACATGTATGATACAATTCAAGTCAATTCTATTCTCTGTTTGTTTCTTATTAAAGTTTCATTTTTTTTTAAAGATGCTTAGGAAAAAACAAAAATTTCCATGAAATCGAATTTTATTTTTGAATTTGAATTTCTGTGTGATGTTGAGCTTTGCAAAAAAAAAAAAAAATTCCAACGAATACATCACTGACGGCAGAATGCTCGTCATCATTTTTTTTTTTTTTTTGAGTATATTTCATTTGTAAAAAGAATGAATCCAATTCTATACAAATACATTTTCTATCAATCCACCAATTTAATTCATACAGTTTATACATAAATTTTTCACCATAGCTTCATCATTGCTTGTTGTTTCCAGAAAATTTGTTTCAATTTCACGGGACAAAGAAAAAAATTTCATCATTTTTTTCAATGATATAATGTTGTTGTACTGCCACTACTTAAGTCGTTTTCGGGTCGTTTGACTTGGCGAATTGTTTAAATGAAAATGGACGAAAAAAAAAATTCATACACAAAGCGTATGAATGATCAAAGAATGTACAGAATGAGCAAAACAAATGAATGAAACGTAATGAGATTTAATGTTGGTCGTCTTCATCCGTTAGTGACTAGTATCGAGAAAAAAAATGAAAATCATGAATCATTTTATTTTGGGTTTGTCATTTATTCTATCCATAACTTTGTTCCATGAATGGATTCATATACCGGATTTTCTGTATCGTTGTCGTAACTTTTTTTTCATCATATGAATTCTCATCGAAACATTCAGACCAGACGTAGGAGAGAGAAAGAGAGAGAGAAAAAAAGTTCGTAGCTATATTCTTCTCTTGTTTTTGCTTATACTTAAATTGTAATTTTTTTTCTCGTTCATTCATTCATTTCTTAACACTATTTCTAAAATGATGTAACCTTATGTCTAATATGTTTGAATTCCTTGTTGGATTCTAGTTTATTTGTGTACACTTCTTCTTTTGTTGTAGAAACATATAACAATGAAATGATGGACATAAAACAATATTTCTATTGTCCACATTTTGATCTTATGTCCTGTCCATGTGTATTGTATTTTTACTGTTACGATAGAACGATGAATCTTTTGTTTCATCATCTTCATTGAGAAATTCGGGTAGAATAGAGGAAAAAAAATACCAAAATGAAAAAAAGGATGGTCAATCTTTTTAATAGAAAAACGAATGAAATTATTCGCTATTGTTATTGTATGAATGAAAAGCAAAAAAAAAAAATAAGATGACCTTGTGATTTCTGTTCGGTTCGGTTGTTTCGAATACAAAAAAAAATGGTGACATTTCTGTATGTGTGCGTGTGTACCGAAAAAGACAGAAAAAAAAACAAAAGACCCAATTTTTCAGACCTTTTGTGTGAAGATGTGAAAGATTTCTGTAAAAGATAATCAACGTTGATGTATTACCATTGTTGTTGTTAGCCAATGTTAAATTGATTTTTCAACAATTCAATCAAATTGATAGTATCTTTTTTCTCTTTATCTGGGACGTGCCATATATTTCTTCCCATCAAATTTTTATATGTATTGTCGATGATGACGACGTATTTTTTTTGAGAAAATTGGCCATACATTTTGAAAATGACAAACAAATCGGTTAGATTAATCTGTTTTTTTTTCACTCAATTTTTGTCCCTTTCATTTTTTTCATTCTAGTTGAAAAAAAGAAATATGAGAAATATTTTCAATAAGCTTTTTGATTCGAATTATGTGATCAAGTTAGAGATGATGATGATGATGATGATGTTTCCTGATGATATTCCGGAAGACAATTTCCTTTTTTATTCGTTTTTCATCCATCGTGAACATCATTGAACAAGCTGTAGACAAACAAACAAACAAACAAACAAACAAACAAATCTATGATTCTGATGATGGATTTTTTTCGCCTTTTTTTTAGGATTGAATTTGAAGTCATTCATCTTCCACTCATTTCATTTCATTTTTTTTTCTCATTCTATAAACCGTCATTTTTTTGCCACTGAAGAAAGAAAATGTTTCCGTTGAGTCAGAATTTTTTTTTCTTGAAAATCCATACAAATAAAAGAATGATGGAATGAAAACGGAATCGGTTTTCCATTTTTTTTTTTTTTTTTTGAAAAGACCAATTCAACATTGGAAGAAATTTGTTTAGATTTTTTTTTTCATTCTGTACAATGTGTCATCATCTTATGCTGAATTGGTTATTTGTGTGGTGTGTGTGTATGTGTCTGTGGTTTTTATGGATGAATGTTTTGCCTTTTGTGTGATATTCTTTTCATTGCTTTTGATGATCAAGAAAATTTCTTTTGATTTGCACCGAATTTTGATTATGATTATTTACTTACTAACAAAAATGAAGAAAGCAAAAAAAAAATTGTCACCACTATCTTTCATGATATTTTTCATTAATTCAAAAATTACAGCAATGGACTATCTTTAGAAAAAATTGATTGACATACTCAATGATTATGAATTTGCTGAAAGTTTTCATACTGAAACTACTAGTGAATTTTTTTTTTTAACCCAAGTCTCCAATGACCGGAATGCCAATTTACACACACACACGTACATATTCGCCTTGTCAGTTGATCAAAAGCAAACAAATGAATGAAAAATGATTTTTATTTGAAGATTTTTTTTTTTTGACAAAAAAAAACTTACAGTTTACGCGTATGACATTGTTTGATTATCATATGAATATTTTTTTTACGCTGTATACCCTTTTAATTTTTTGCAATTGGTTAATCATTACATCTTTGTGTTGGATTCCTTTTCAAAGTTTTTTCCGGATTTTTTGTTGTTGTTGTTGTTGTTGATATCTTTGAATCATTGTGAATACAAATCTACTATCTTTGCATTCATGGATCACTGGATCAGTAATCCTATATGCTAGATTCAAACTATATTTGTAGTTGTAGTAACGATTACAATCATTATCGTTATCAACTTCATCATCATTTTAACATCATTTCGAAAGTAGTTTTTACTGACTTTGAATCAAATAAGTTATTGGCCGGCGCAAGAACACCAGAAAACCAGAAAACAAAAACAAAACAAAACAAACAAAAAAAGGATGGAAAAATTGACATGATAAGGGCAAACTGACCAACCAAATGACCAACTGACTATTATTGTTTTTTTTAGCTATTCCATGTATGAAACTACATACTGATATGGTATAATGTTTCATTCATCTTTAAAATTATGTTCTGTTGTGTGATTCTGATGATACCGTTTTTTTTCTCATTCTGAACATAAAGCAATAATTAATTAATGTCTCATTAGCCTTGGATATCATCATTTGTATTTGTTTACTTTGTATTGTTTTATTTGTTTCGTTGACTTTTTTTCCTGTCTATTTTGTGAAAAAAAAATTCGGACATTACATGACATTCATGGAACCAGAATTCTTTCCTTCTGGTTCGATGTCATCATCATCATCATGATAATATAGTGGCAATGTAAAAAAATAAAAATAAATTCAACTCTTCAAGAAAAACAAACAATTTGATGTCGATTTGATATGCCTCCTATTTCTATAGTTGTGTACATTTTTTTTTCTTGAACATGAAAACAAAAAGTTTCAACAATGGAAATTTTTTTTTTTGACTAAATTGATGTTGTCCAAAAGAATGTATTACATGCCTATGTTTGAAACTATGTCATTTTTTTTCACTGATGATGATGACCTAAGCAATAAATTGGTAAACAAGCGTTTTCGATAAAAACAAAAATACAACATCAAAGTCCAAATGAATCATGTATGAATTTAAAAGTTTGTTCAAAATAAATTAAAAAAAATCTTCATATTTTTTTCCATCAAATATTTCAACTCATATTCATTGATTGTATGAAAATTTTTTTCATTCATTTGATGATGATGAGCGAAAAAATATCTATAATTTAGCTCATTGGTAAACAACGAGAAAATAATTTTTTCAACCAAACAATATTGGCCAAATTAACGGCAGCACAGAAAAAAAATGAACCGTTTATTTTCTATAGTTGATTATACCTTCTCACACACACAGCTTCCAAATGAGATTGCTCACTGGAATTCAGTAGTCGAATTCATCAACATCATTAAAATTATCTTCCATTGTTGTTGCATGAATTGTCTTTAATAAATATGGAAATCAAATATTTGTTTCGATTGAAATGTTTCTATTTTTTTTTCTGCATCATAACTATTATAATTGTATGTGTTAATTCTAATTAAAACAAACAGAACGAGGATTTATGTATTAATTAAAACATTGAAAGAATCGATTTATATATATAATTCTTTGAATGCGTTAAGGTGTAAACATGTACTGCTAACAAAGTAAATTAAATATACATTTTGTTGTTGTTTCTGTTTCATTAAAAATTAAACTAGTAATCTTTTCGTTTTTTCTGTTATTCAAAAAAAAGCCTGAAAAAAAGTTAATTAAACATTAATTCTTTTTTCTTCACTTTCACTACCTTACAAATGAATACAAAGAATTACACAGAATTCGGAATCATCATCATCAACAATTTATATGAAACGAAAATCATTTGGTTCGATCATCATTTTTCCTCATTTATTTTTATTTTTATTTTTGGTCTAAATCAGTGGTTTTCAACGCAATCGTTGTGTTGCTTATCTCTATTGCAACGAATAATAATAATAATAATTTGAACATTTACTTTTTATTCATGATTTGTTAATGTTTTTATCTGAAATGTGTGGCATAAAACATCGAAATGAATTTGATGCAAAAGAAAAGTTGAGAATCTGTGGTCAAAATCAACAAATAAAATGTTACTGATTCCATGATAGTCATAAATGCAAGTGTGATAACAAATTTCATGGCTAGTGTTTAAGAAAATTTGAATTTTTTCCTATTTATACAACCGTTCTCTTGGGTTATAGTTTTTTTTTATTCACAACCAAATAACAAACCAACTAACGAAAAAAAACGCCAAGTACCAGAAACCAAACCAAACGATCTCTCTATTTTCATCTCTGGCCTTATTGTACATATACAAATAGGCACAGACACCACAATGGTAAATGGTTACAAACAGAGAACAAAAAAAAACCAGCAACCAGAAACGAAAAAAAAACGATCTAGAAACCCAGAAAAACCAGATACATTCATTGGTGAAAATAGAGACAGAAACAACACAAACACATATAGGCAAATAGAGAATTCATTTTAATTAGTATCATTTGTCATTTTAATTGCATTTGGATTTTTTTTTTCATTTCGTTTTGTTCTATCTTGCTCTGTCGGTGTTGTGGATTTTTTTCATTTTCATTCTGACATTCTGAAATTTTATCCACATTGTCATTTTACTATAACTAGATTCAAATATTGTCCGTGAAAATTTCCAGATATCCTGTCTAAATTTCAAAAGGGTTAATCCAGACAATAAATATTATAACCACTTTAATGTAGTAGTGTTGTATAATTGTAAATGAATGCAAGAATTCAATATTGTATTATTTCCATATCATCAATATAAATAATTGGAAAAATGTAATAGCAGCCGTAGTAGTAGTAGTAGTAGTCGAATCTCATTTTCTCTTAATTAGATCAACGAAAGAAAAAAAATGTGTTATGATGATTAGTGGCATAATCGTCACACAATACTTGTGGTCATCATCATCATCATCATCATGCATGTGATATATTATTATAACACACATATATATTGGAAATTTATACGGACAATTTATAATGATTTTCAATGTAAAATTGTTCGTTTAAATTTGATTGAAAAGATATATATATGATATAATAATTGAAAATTGTTACCATATTATATAAATGGCTAATAGTTCAAGAGAAACTTTTCATGATGATGATTATAATGGTAATTGTGATGATGATGATGATGAAATAATGTATCAAAGAAAAAAAAAATTACCACGGACACCGATGAACATTTCACACACACACACACACACACAAAGACAAACACAAATGGATCTTTTATGTTTTGAAAATGTTGGTAATTTTTCCTTTCCCAGACATACATATATTGCCTTTGTAATATAATATTACTCTCTACCCTATTCACTATCCAATGTGTGTCTCCATTTGCTGTGTTGGTGTGTATTTTTGGAATGACGCCAAATTGTATGATTTTTATTTTTCGTTTGCCTCTCATTTTTTTCAATGATGATGGTCGTGATGACAACTTATTGCATATTATCGTATCGAATTCTAATGATAATATACAGAATCAGAATTCCGATGAAAGAGAGAAAAAAAAAATTTGTTGTAGTTGTACTTGATATCAGCCACATTACCACTTGAACAAAACTTTTTTTCCACTTCTCTTTAACCAACAACAACAACAGCAACAACAACAACAACAACTAATAATAATAATTAATTAACCTTTAATTGAAAAATTTTTTTTTAGCGACCATTTTCTTCGACGTTCATTTTAACTAACTACTACTATTATCATTATGTAAATGTTGATGTTATGGTGGAAAAAAAACGACAAAAAGAAAATTTTTACCTTTTATATTTATCATTTGATGTGAAAAAACCATATGTGGACCAATTTTAATTAAACACAAATGGCTTTTGTTTACGAATATAGAAAAAAAATGAGTGTCGATTTTGTATTGAAAATTTTTTTTCCTTTGTCGATATATATCTATGACACAGCTGTATACATTATTCCTAATATCGCAATGAATGATTGGAATTCTTTTTTTTTTTTTTTTTTGGTCGAAATCATAAAAACTTTTTTTTTCTTAGCTCAACAACCGAAAATACAAAAATAGAAATCATTTTACCTGAACTTTTCAAAATGAATTGAAATCGAATCATTTAGCCATTTTGAAAACTCATGTACAGTTTTGTCAAATGAAACACGAAATTTCTCTTTTTGCCTGATTTTGTGGTTACTGATTTCTGATGTTTTTTCCGGTTAAATAAATTATCGTTTTATAAACGAAGCTTAAAAGTTTTTAAAAAAAAAAAAATAAAAATCATTTTCAAATCGATTATGGATCAAATGTTTGACTAACAACACTAAACACTATGAAAGTAATCGTGTAGAAAATGTCATTTTCCCAATTTTTTTTTCTTGGTGCCCAACAAAATTCATTTATTTGTCTAACCGTTTTTTTTTCGTTCATTTTGAAACTTTCCAATTGCTCAAACCTTTCGTACCAGATATTAAATAAAAATACTTGACTAGAGAATAAAAACTTTAATTAAAAAACTTCAAAATGTTGAGTTGAGTTTTCAAAAAGTCTCTCTCAGGCTCTCAATCATTTAGGCTATATAACCGGAAATTCTTAGCAATAATTAATAAATAAAAATAATTCTCTGCTCTTTTTTCACCACATTCTAAAAAAGTTTTCAATTCTCTTTCGCATTCTCGCTTGTGCTTTTATTCATTCATATATACGATAATTGATTTCATGTTATTTTTCATTTTATTCTATTTACAGTTTTCACTAACGGATTGAATCGAAGCTCATCATCACAGTCTCAGTCATTATTGGCAAATTCTTTCCTCAAACCTATTGGACAACATTCAGCAACGAATAACGGAAAATTATTCCATAATAATCAACATCTCCATAATAATATAGCCTCTGGTCGGGAAATGATGTTAGAAGCAAATCAAGAAGATTCCGTGACATCATCATCATCATCATCATCATCTACAATAACAGCTCAAACATCAGAATCGTCGAATACAATCGACCACATACAATTATATGACGAATTTGTATCTCGAGGCAATGTAGCAGTGTTGAAGTGCCTTGTTGTTGTCAATACAGCCAATGGTGTTAGTCATTTGATGTCAGGTAATAGTAATGGTGGTGGCAGTAACTCTGTTGTTACATCATCATCATCATCCGGAACATCTTCATCATCATCCTCAACATCCGGTTCAACATCATCATCGTCATCATCATCATTTCATCACCATTATAATCATCCGAATTTATATCGAAATTATCACTTATCATTGAATGTCATATTTGAATGGCGTATTAAAAATGGTCCTGCCGCAAGTCCATTACCACCAATCGATCCAATCATGTTGATTCGTTCGAATCAAACACAAGGCAAGTGTTATCAGTTTTTTTTCTGTTATTTTATTTCATCTTCTTATACGTTTTGATTCAATTGATAAAGTTTCCTTTGGTTATATAACATTTACAGATATACACGTTCTTTTAAGTCAATTATACGCATCATTTAATCTAATTAGTGCCATAGGCTAGGCAATGGTAGACATCAGTTGGATGCCATTTTCTCAATGAAATGTGTGTTTGCATGTTTGAACTAACGAAAAAAAAAAGTTTCATCTATAAAAGAATTTATTATTACAAAAGTGGAACAAAAATCGTTTCATTTCTGCGACTCGGTTTTTTCTTGTTGCTCTTTAGATTCGAAAAGAAAATCGAAAAATAGTTAATCTCTGTTCATCTCGACAATTCTTTGTTGACTTTGTGAAAAGAAAAATCCATAAAAAAAATCTAGATTCCAGATTTTTTTTTTCTAAAGTTACTTATTCTATTTAGTTACCGACATCAACCTACAGCTTTATTCGGGGAGGGGCGGGGCAGAGTTTTTTTTCTTTATTTTCAAACAGAAAAAAAACACAATTTGCCAGAAAAGCCGAAACAAAGAATTTTTTTTTTTTTGATTTATGGCTTTTTAATTTATTATTAATAGCTTAGTCGAATATCCGAAACAAAGTAAAAGAAACAAAACAAAAAAAAAATCATTCACGCCAAACTATCATGCGTTCATTTATTCACTCATTTTTTTCAATTTATTAAATTATATATGCACAGCTTTAGCTATTTTTACAAAATTTATTTGAACTATTCAAAAAAAAAAAAAAAAAATTCAAGTTTTACTATGCCATGTTTTTAAATGATAATCATAATTGGTGGTAATTACGTTCACCATTCTCATCATCATCATCATCATCATCATTGTCGATGTGAATAGTACAAGGTCATGTTGACCGCACAAGCGAAAACAGAACAAAAACAAAAACAACAGCCCGGAAAAAACAACATTATCTGTTGGCTAGGAAAGAAAATTATCAATTAATTCTTGAAATTCTTTCGATCTATACATAGCATATACATCAACATAAATATAGAAAATCTAGCTAGAATTTATCTACAAAAAAATCATCATGATGATGACGATGATGATGATGATGATGATCGACATGACCGCAAGCAAATATAGGAAAAAAAACCGAAACGCATACAACAAAAAGAAAAATTACCTACGCCTATTGAATATCAATTGCCTGACAAACACTGAATATCTTTTGGAAACGAACCAAAAAAAAAAAGCAAATCCGTTTCAAACATTCATTCAAACAAAAAAAAAAAAACAAAAGAAGCTGTACGATAAGAACATGACGGACAGGATTTCTCATCATTTCTGAAGCTTGAATAAAAATATAGATAGATAGATAGATAGATAGAGATAAAAAAACGAACAATACATCTAACGAATATTGAACAAGTGAACTAAGTTAAATCAAATGAATGAATGAATGAATAAGAAAAAAAAATAAGAATCTCTAACATTATATCTAAATTGACGTGACAGAAATAAATTCACGGGAAAAAAAACCAACATCGACATCATTCAATGTGTATTGGCCACAAGTACGGAGATTTTAGCTTATCGATATATTAAAGCTGCTAGATGATTTTGACACCCATATTTATATATAAAAAATAGTGGATAGATCAATTCTTCTGAATCAATGGATTGATTGATTGATTGGTTCATTATCATCATCATGATTTTCATTGGCCAATAGTTGAAAGTTAAAATGAAAAATTTTTTTTTTAACGGAAAAAAATTAACCATTTGTTTATGACGGCGATTTGCATTCAATCGATCATCTTCCGGTCGAAATATAGCTGCGATTTGCCATTCTATCTCAAAATGGGGACCAGAATTTTTCTTTCATTCTTTTGTGTAGAAAATATTCGTATTTCGTTTATTGAATACCAATGAGATTTTTTTTTTGAAATGGAATGTGAAATGCCGTCAATTTTTTTTTTTTTGACAGATTTTAAACCAGCTTTTTGGTGTACGTTCCAATTTTTATTTTTGAACTAAACTTTTTTTCACACAACATTAAAAGTTTCTTTTAGTTTATTCTTACTTGATGACGAAAGTAAGAATTGCCTTGAAGAAAAAATAAAGTTTTCTCTATTTGCACGTTTTTGAATTTGGAAAAAAAATTCTCATTTAATTCGTCATTCGTGATAAAAAAAATGAGTGAGTGAAAGAAGGATAAACATTCATCTTATTACATTTTGACTTTATTTTTTTTGTTGTTGTTGTTGTTGTTGAAAAATTTCCGGTTATCATTTTCATTTTGTTCATTTATTTTTCTGGAAATTTTCTCTTGAAGCTCATCATCATTATTATTATTATTATCTTTTTCTTATTTTTTCCGGACCCTGTTTTGTTTCTTCTTCTTTTTTTTCTTGGTGATATCAATTGAATCAACATCATGTGAGCATCATGAAAATAGATGATGATGTTTTCTTCTTTTTTTTGGGGGGTATGATATGTGATGCCATGATTATATTGGATGCTGAGCATCTTTTCTTTTTTTTTCTTCATCCATTCAAATAAAGAGGCCATGAAAAAGAAATATAACTGTTTTCTATTCATGGTGGTGATGGTGATGATGATGATGATGATAAGATGACAAAGATAGCGAATAGATGAAAGGACAAATATTTGTTTTAGGCTACGAGAATGCTGTGTGACTTTAGTATTTTACAAATATTTTGTTTTGGTATATATATGTGTGTGTGCATGTGGACCGAAAAACAAAACTTTGAAACTTACTTGAAGGCAAAGAAAGAATGAAAATTCGGAATAATAATAAACTTTACCCGCGTACGATGTGTGTGTGTGTGTGTTTGTATATGTCGCTAGGTCTATGTTGATGACAAATTGGCCACAGAAAAGTAAATTAAGAATTGAATTTTTCATCATATAGTCATTCTATGTACTGGAATTCAATTTTCTTTGATGATTCTTTTTCACACATAGTGTTTTTTTGATTCTGTATGTTTGTTGTTATTACAACAAACGTAAACTTTGAGTTATCATCATCATCATCATCAATGTGTGATAGTCATATTAGTATACGATCCGGAAGAAAGACGTTTTTATTGAATTTTTTTTTATTTCTCCATCATTTTGTTTTTGTTTTTTTTCCTTTTTTTTCATTTCAATTCAAATTTTTTCCATCTTTGAATCGTTTAAGTTTTGATCCATTTTTCCATCATTTCATTTTTGTTTTGTTTGCTGATACATATGAATGATTTATACATATACATATTGAAACAAAATTTACATTTTTAATTTAAAACACATTCGTTTTGTTTTTGTCAGTCATATTTTTTCAAACAAAACAAAACATTCTGTGATTCAATCATCTGTATATGTGTATTTGTGTGTGTGTGAAACATATTCATATCACAAAATCAATCAGCAACAACACAGATAGAAGAATTTATCATCTTTTTTTGGCCTACAAACACACAAGATTTATTTACAATTTTAAATTTCGAGCCAATATAATTCTTTTGGCTGTTTTTTTTTTGTTATTAGAATATACATTGTTTTGAATATACAAGATTTTTACATTATTTCACATTTTTTTCTGTTTCGGGAAGACAAGATTCATTTTCGCTAAAATTTAGGTGTTGAAAAAATTATACTACTCATTCATGGAAAAACTGAAATTCAAAAAAAATGAATGAATCATTCATGGATTTTGTAGTGAAATGATCGTAGTTTTTCCGTTGTATGCCTTCATACATTTTTCGGATTTATTTTCAGCTAAACAAAACAACAACAAAAAAATCTAATTAAATGATCTTATTGAATGAAGTGATTTACAGCATCGAAAAAAAATCACAAAATCTTAAACTATACGAATAAAATGATTCTAATTAATTTTTTTTTCACTACTACAAAAAAAACTACAACATGAATATAAACTAAACCATGGCTGTGTTTATCTGTTTTTTTTTGTTAATTGTAAACGAGAAATAATAGAGAGAGATAGAGGGGGAAAAAGTGAAATTTTTTTTTCTTGTTTTGTTGCCCGAAGTTTGTTTTTCTCTCTTCTTTGTTCCAAAAAAATTTTGTAGCTGTTGTAATTTTTTTTTCAATTAATTTCCATGTACAAACGACAACATTTTCAAATAAATGAACAAAATAAACAGCAATTTTCTTTCGTATATATGGAACATAAAAAAAACCTGTCCTTCCTGAAATTTTGGTCTTTCAGTTTAGTTCTTGTTGGTCGTTCATTTCGGCAATGACAAAAAAAAATTCAATTAAATTGAGTTGAATCGATTTTTTTGTTGTTGTTATTGTTGTTGTCGTTCACAGCGTTCATGCAGAATTTACTTTTTTTTGTCTGTCTTGAAATTTTTATTTTTTTTTTCGTTTTCAGAACAAATTTGAAAAGACCTGAATATAGCTAGATTCTTTTGTTGTCGACTTATACAAACAAAATTTAATTAATTCTTTTCAAACTTTTACAGTCATATCGTTTTGATTTGGGTGTCTGTGAGAATGTTTAATGAGAATCTGTTATTTTCATCTTTGTATGATGATGATGATGATGATGATGATCACATTCACTGTTCACTGTGAAATAGTGAGGAAACCAAAAAAAAAAAAAATTTGTCCAAGAAATTTTGGCTGTCAACAAAATTTGTCCACGTCATTTGATTTATATATTTTGTTTGTTTTCATTGTTTGCTTCAGAATTTGAAAATGAAAATTTTGCTGAGAATGCACAAGAAATGTGACAGAAGGAAAATAAAAATAAAAAGCGATAACGGACACAATTCATTTTCTTAAAAGAATTCAAATTTAAATTTTTTTTTTCGTCTTCTTTTTCATATTCATCTTTCCATCATATGCAATTGAATTTCATATTTGTTGCGAACGAAAAAAAAAAACAAAAACAAAACAAAACAAAATTCATAGCTTAATCAATTTTTTTTATTTATGTCATATATGGTATACTATTTCATAGTTTTATATAGACATTTAATGTGACAGAAAATGTTTTATTATTATTTCACGAGAATAATAATCCCGTTCATTGTCAGCAACCAGATTTTTTTTTTTGGTATAACTGAAGATAACGAAAATTTCCAATGATGGCAGTGGTCTCCAATTATTTTTTTCTGTTCACAATTCAACCGGTTCAATTCTTTTTTTCCCTTTCATTAATTTCAACTAAAGATTTTTGTTTTTTTTTTCTATTTTAATTATAAAGAAACAAAATTCTTAAGCCTTTTTTTTGGTTTCGTTAATTTGGCGTTTTTGTTTTTGTTGAGAAAAATTGTGTGACAAAAAAGGAAAGAATTCCATCGCTTAGAATAACGCAAAATGATTAATGTCTAATCGATAGTCATCAATTGTAGTGTTGTTTACTTCAATATATTGTTGGTTCTATGTTTGGTATATATGTGTGTGTGTGCTTGTTTGAAGAAAAGAAGGATTTGCTTATCCTGAATAAAAGATGAAAACGGCATTTTGTCACACTTCTTTTTTTTCCTGTCTACCCGGATGGAGGACTTTTTTCGGTAGCCAAATAAGAACCTTCATTGTTATGGGTTATTGTTGTTTGTCCACTGTACAATAGGATCAATAATATTGGCTACCATTAAATTCGTCACCATCCAAATTTGGATCATTGATCCATTTTTTCTTCTGTTTCCTTCTCTTTCTTGACTTTGTATTCAGCAAAAAAAAGTCAATGTCCAAAAACAACAAATCGATTTTTTTTTGCTTTCTTTGCTATTGTTGTTGCCGGCAATCGGTCGATTTTTTTTTCTCAAAATTGAATTAGCTTATGAATGGAGAGAGAATCGGATAAATTGAAAAAAGATAAATGAAGAAAAAAAATCCTTTCACAACATAATGAATGTCATAGTTGTAAGACAAAAGGAATTAAATTCTAGAAAAAACTTTTCCATACAGATCTGATTTGTTGTCATTGAATTACAGTGTCCTAAATGATAATGACCTTTGTAAGTCTTGATTCTTGATTCATTTCGATTCATGTAGAATTGTCATCAAAAATTCAGGTTGAAACAAAAAGAGATTCCATCCATCTTCTTAAATCATGATGAATTGGAATCATCATGTTTTTTTCCCATTGTAATTCAATACAAATAGAAAGAAAAATATTTTATTCTCTTCATCATTAGTAAGGCCAATTTTTTTTCATCACATACCAATTTGTTTCAATAATGAATTGTTTTTTTTTCGTTGTTGTTCAGAATAAGTAAAATTTGAAAATCAAAAATCAACATTATTAATTTTTTTTTGTCATCGTCATCGTCATAACAAAAACACACATAAAATAGTTTGTCAAGAATTGCAAGTTTGTGTGTATGTGATATTTTTCTAAGAAAAAAAAATCATTTCTTTCATAATTTATATCACCACTAGCTATAATATCATCTTGCATTTCCTTTTCTTTTCTTTCCATTTCTTTTTTTTTCACCCACTGAATAAAATGAAATCGTGAAAACCAATTCGTTTGTATAACATTTTCATTCCTGATATGTTATAAATTACTCATATATAACAATATATAATGGAGCCAAAAAAAACAAAGTTATAATTAATCATTTTCATCATCATCATCATCATCATCATTTGAAACATCAATGCAAAGACAACAATATGATATATGATGACTTTCTTATGAAAACTTAAATGAATGAAAAATGATGAAAATGAAAATAAATCTATTTTATTCCCGTATAAAATTTATGTGTACACACACAAACACACACACACACACAACAATAACAATCATCATGATTCTTTCAAATAGTATAAAAGGAAGTTTGAAAATATAGTTGATTTGTATAACTATTTGGGTTGTAAGTGAAGAAAACCATAACCGATGAAGATAAAGACAGAATGGTTGGTTATGTGAATACAGTAGCAATAAAAAAAAAGTATTGAGACTTTTCCATGGAGAAAAATTCTTTGTGATGAATAAATTATTCAATAGTATCTATTTATCAATTTTAAAAATTAGCAGAAACATCATAGAACACACACACACACACACAAAATAATCTAAACAACAAATTATCATCTAGTTTCAATTTCTTTTCATCGTTCAAGTAATTGAATCATATATCGTTAATAATGATATCATCATCATCATCATCAATTTTTTTTTTGCTGTGGAAAAAAAATGTTGAAGCTTAAAGTTTCAAAAATTCATGTCCAAATTATTGAGAGATACTACTTGAAGTCAAAAAACCATTCATCATATCGTCGAATAAAATGGTTAAGTGTAGAAAGTGTTTTAGCCTATGGTTTTTTGCATCGCTCAAGTCAAACACTTCTTAATGGTCTTCAACGATAGTCTCTTGATAATATCTTTTGTCATTGATAAGAGTTATGGCCCCTCAAAAAAAATCACTAAACCCACACATCGATGAATGAAAATTAAAATTCTTCAAACGTTTTTCCGTTTCTTGCCTGAAAAAAAGAATCTTCTTGAAAAAAAATCTTTGATTGAATTGATATGTGTGTGTGTGTGTGTGTGTTTGGCTGAAAATTGATTTCTTTAATACTCATTTTTTTCCCACGCAATGTTTTTTGATCAATTCATCATTGATTTCATAATTTATTTACATCATTTTATCATGAAGCACTTTTTTTTCTCTCGAAATCCTCGAGGTTTCAGATAAAGATCGGATGGGCAAATTCGAAACGGAAACGATTCGATGATTTTTTTTTGGATTTTACATTCTTTCACTATCAACAACAATATCTTTTCCCTTATGATTAATATAAGACATAAGAAGCATCTCATATAATTCTATTTTGGATGAAGAATCTTCTCCATCTTATTTGTAAGCCTTGTTGATATTGTCGCTCGATAAAATTTCTATTCTGTTTTAATTTTTTCTCCAATTTTCTATAGTCAACTCATTCATTAAAATGTCAAATTCAATTAGAAATCATTAATTTTGTTACAAGAGTTCATCCACTCATCTTGAATATAATAGTGACAGTGTTAATATGAATTAGAATTTTAGTTCCGTTTTTTTCATGGCCTTATCGGTGTTTAAAAACTAAACGAATAAAATTTTCTTAATCCCGGTATGAAAACGTGGAAAAAGAAGAAATCATTTAAGCTTCATTTAAGGATTAGCTCTTAATTTACTTCACTACTATAGTACTATAGTACAATTCATTAAATAACTTGATTTTTATATGATTATTTTCATAGATAAACACTACAGTTCAATCAGTTGTGATCAATTATTAATGATGAAAAAATTACGATAAAATCGCCTAGTATTGTGATCCAAAGAATGGTTATAATCCAAGAATTTGGCTTTTCACTCTTGTATTTCTAATTTATTCAAATATTTAAATCTTACATCACAAATATGAAATACATATGAAACAAAAATTGCATTCGATTATATATTTGCATATACACCAATTTGGTCGTGTATGCTGCCACAATGTCGATCCATATTTTGTCCATAAACAAAAAATGACATCTCCATTTCTATCGAAACAAAAATGTAAGGATTTAGTTCATCAAAAACATATATTATTGACATTAAAATATGAATGTTGTTTTGTTATTCTTTCTATACATTCATTCACTCATCCATCTTATTTTCCTTTTTTTTCTGGTTAAACTTTTTTTTTCGTTAGTCTCCAAAATATTGTGCTTCAGAATCAAATCAATCAATCAGATTATTGTACGATCGATTAGGATGGAGAGCAAAACAAAACAGAAAAAAAAATTCAAATTAGCTTCTGTTTTTTTTTGTTGCATATGCAAAACAAAAATCCAAAAATCTGCTTGGTCAGCTATTTATTTTGACAGATTTCCGATCAGTGATGATTCAATTGTTCATATCCATATGGTCGTCAAGGTGTTCAATATAGTATTTATCAATATTTCCTATTTTTTTTTTGACTTGTTCGTTTGTTTATTATATGATTTCAAAAAAAAAAATTAGTAGGATTAGTATCACCAATGATTAACGTGAATAAAATTGATTGCTTCAATGATGTGAATAGAAATTGTATTCACGATTCGATGAATCTATTGAATCATCACTATTTCAACAAAAAAAAATTGTTAATCTTGATTAATATATATCTCACACTATCAGGTTTGTGTCAAACATTTTTTTTATCAATGATATCTAAAATTTGAAAAAAAAGTTCTATATCTTGAAATGAAATATTACCATTTTACTAAGAATAAATCAAAACATTTAAAATGAAAATTACATACCACTGCAGTGACCAACATCAAAAGCTTTGAATCGAATTCTTTCCACCATTTTATAGCCAGAGTTGTCGTTTTTTTTCCGAACACAAATCCTTACGATTGTCTCATTTACAATTACAAAATGTTTTTGTATCATCTTTCATTCGATCATCATCATAAACTTTCCGCCTTTATCTTGATAATAAATTTTGGAAAATGGAAAGTGAAGAAAAAGAGTTTTTTTTCCACACAAAAACTTTGGACATTGAAACTTTGTTTCACTTTAAGATAAGATTCAAATTATTTTAAGTTAAAATGGCCATTGATGTCGTATGTATTTATTTGTTTCATGGTTGATTCAAGTTTGTTGCATCAGTTAATCCCACCATTTTAACATTGGCAATACAATTTTTGAGCTTTAAAGATTTTCATTTTATTCAATCAATCTGGATTTTTATTTCATTTTTTTTATATATTTTATTTTTATTTTATTCTATCATCATCACTTACACATTTTTTTTTGGTCGCTTTAGCTTTAAACGATAAGATAAGATTTTTCAGTTTTTTTTGCCATATTTTTTTTCTCAATGATGATCCTATGTTCAAGTAAAAGATTTTCATTTTCTTAACTGATGATAGACAAGAATTGAGAAAAAAAAAAATCTCCAAACAACACAGACCGATAACAACGAGAAAAATCAATTCTATTTTTTTTTCTATTCACTTTTATTTTATTCCAAGTAAGCAAACATCATCATGAGTAACTCAAGTGAAGAATTTATTCTTTGTTTGTTTGTTTCAAATACTTTTTTTGTATGTGTGTATGTATATACGTATGTCGCAAAAGTAATATTGGATTATATATATGATGATGATGAAAACGATAAACATGGCGACTGAGAATCTTATTTTTTCTTTTTTTTTTTTTATTTCTTCAAGTTTGAGTGCATCAATCGAATGCCATATGTATATATACGTGTTTATTCTTCTTTCTTATATTGCTGATGATAAAACAGCCAAGTGATGATGATGATGATGATGATGATGATCAAATATATTCACAATTCATGATTCCAAACATACTATTTTCTTTCATGATAACATTTCGAATCGATGATGCAATAATAACAGAGTTTTAGATCAAATAAAATAAAAAAAAATAGAATACGACAATTGAAAAAGTAAATCTGATGCTCAAACATTTTTTTTTATTCGATGATGAATAGATTTCTATATATCTATTTCATCCACAATTCTTATTATTAGAAAAATAAAAGAATTTCATACACACTCTAGAATCCGATTTTGTTCTATTTTTGACTTTGATTTTTTTTCTTGGATCAAATATGTACCAATTAAATGGGGAAAAAAAATCAAATCGAATTTGGGCATTGAAGTCAACATTTCAGTTGGAAAAAAAATTTTTTTTTGTTTTGTTTTGTTTTCAATCACTATTGTTGTCTGTTCCAATATCACTTCATCATTCACACAAACAGGCACACAATCAATTTGAAGTATCCATCATCGAAAAAGAAAACAAAACAAAAAAAAACTCAAAATTGTCATATTCACTGAATGAATTCAGTTGGTTTTTTATTGCTTATGATGGCAGAAAAAAAAACAATGAAGAATCAAAACAAACCCCAACACCGAAAAAGCAATTGAAGTCAATCTTATTGGGCAACAAAAAAAAAACAAATTTCTTTTCAATTTTGCTGACGTAATGGGAAATTTTTATTTTTATTTTTTTTTCTATGGCCATAAACAACACGTATTAAAATATGACATTTTTTTTTCGTACCCGGCAAAGTTATTTTTTACCCACTCATACCCATTTTTTTTCAACACAAGCGGTAATCAAAAGTTTTTTTGTTTGTTTGAAACTGAAAAATTATTTTTCATTAGAAAAAAAATATGAATTGTCAATCGTCCTTAGATATTTTGGATATTTTTTTTTCTTGTTGTAATAATCGATAACATCCATATGTGAAAATTATTTTGTCCCTGTACAATTAAAAGCAGTTCTAAATCTAAATAGTTCATGGATTGTTGAATCCAGATTTTTGCCATTCCAAACAATGGATTTTTCATCTATTCTTTCTCTCATAGAAAGATCAAATTATCATCATTTCGGTGTCTAGAAAAAAAGCTTGTTTTCAATATCACTTTTCATTTCATTGTTGTAATTGCTCTCAAGTGGCCAATATATTGTTTATTTGGGAATTTCATTTCTATATTGTCACCAATTTGATGTGGTGGTGACCAGTAAAAATAGTTATAAAAATTTATGACATCCACTTGAACTTGTTCTATATATTGTTCTGATGTTGATTGGTAACGATTTGATCCGAATTTGAAATTGGAAATCTCGTCATCATACGAAATCAATTGTCAAAATGAAAAGTATCGTATTAATTACAAAAAAAAAACACCTCCCTCAAATACAATATATATATTTCATGTCTAACATTCTTCTTAAGGTAGAATTATTCACCATACGAATACGCCTTCAAATATAAAAATATCTATTAATAGTTGTGCGAATTGTTTGTAGTGGAACCAATATAGGAAAAATAAATAAACAAACAATGTCGATGGCTAAATATCTAACCTAGTAAGTGATAAATCATCAAAGGAAAATGAATAATGAATGCATTGCCTGACTTCTTTAAGTGGTTTATCAATAATTCCAAATTAAACCGTTTTCAACTGATCATTTATTTTGGTTGGGTATGCACAGTTTGATGATAACTAAAGAATTTAGTTTTTTTTCGACATTTGTTCATAATTTTTTTGAATGTTGTTTTTTTTTGTCGATTCCATCCAAAAACATTCAAAATCGAGAAAATAACAAGTCCAAACTAACACGACCAGTTCAGAATCGAGAAATAACAAGTCCAAACTAACACGACCAGTTCAGAATCAAGTAACAAGTTGTCCGTTCAAACATAGAATATCAAATGATGATGATCAAGAAAATGACGATGAGCATAAAATAAACTAACAAATGAATGTCCCTATAGTGCTACTGTTGAACGTGAGTTGAATTTATAAAGTTTGGACATATTTTCTCGATTCTAGCTTTGAAAGAACAACTCTTTTGCTATGCACTGGTGAAATATGTGTGTATGTATTTTTGATTTAAATGAAATAAAAAGATTAAATGTAGTTAATTTAACCCATTCACGACCAAGCGTCACACATGTGTGAGTCATTTTCCACCATCTCAAATACATTTATCGAGAGCCACAAATAATCTTTTAATCAAATGAAAGTCCAAATTGAATGATTGGTATAAATTTCAATTTATAGAAAGTCCAAATAAAATCTAAAATAACCAAAATATCAAATACTATGATTTGAGTATAGAAAGAATACAAGCATGTGGAAATTTTTTCGGTCATAAATTGTGTGTGTGTGTTATGAACGATCGCAGTTTTTTGCCAGTTGTTTTTTAGCGGCTTAATCACCATTTTTTTTACAATCATTTTTTGAAACAATTTTTTTAAGGCGAATTTGCAAAGGCCTCATTTTATATAGTCTAACATTCTTCTTAAGGTAGAATTATTCACCATACGGCTCTGGGTCTGATCTTCATTGATAACTAAAGAATGTTTTTTTTCATTTGTTCATAATTTTTTTTGTTGTTTTTTTTTGTCGATTCCATCCAAAAACATTTTTCCATTTCGTTTGTCCGTTCAATAATCAAATGATGATGACGATGATAATGAATGTCCCTATAGTGCTACTGTCATGCGAAAGATAAAAAAAATTCTAGTTATGTGTATAGAATCAAATGTAAGTCCAAATTATAATTTCATTATCAAATCTATCATGTGTCCGTTTAGCACCGTTATATCGGAAACAATGCAAACATACTCTGGGTCTATCTTTATTTCATGGAAAAAAAAAGAAAAAAATAATGAATGATTGTGATTTTTCTCTCTCCTTTTCTTGCTCTATCGTCGTTTACTATAGAAACAATTACAATTACCTTTTCAAGAAAAATAGTTTTTTTTTCATATTTTCATCTACATTCACTCTTTGGTTACTAATGATGCATCATCACGATGATCTTTTTTTTTTTTGATCAAGGTTAATGAATAATTGTAAGTGTTTTTTTTTATCATCATCATCATCGGTCATTTATGACGATGATCATTATCATTGTTTGAAATTTAATCATTATCACAAATAACGTGATCATCAAAGTTTTCGATTATTATTATTAATTAATATATGGATTATGTCCAATTGCTCGACCATCAATATATTGGTCTTTGTTTTTTAAGCTTTTTATTGACAGTATCATGAACAAATGATTTTTCCTATTGATTTTAGAAGTTTTTTTTCTATTTTGAAATGGTTTAGAATATAAATCCATCTAATGTCTCAATCATATTCATATTCATTATTCATTTAATTTAATATAGGCAAATATACGGCATATCCAAGTGGTGAGCTACATGTACGAGATGTTGATGAACATGATGCAAGACGAACCTATCAATGTGCCGTCTATCATCATCAACAATATCAGTATAATAAAAAATCACAACAACGATTTTCAGGTAAAATAATAATGTAATTTGTTTTCAATTAAAAAAATAGTCTTTTTTCCATACAAAAACCATTCAGATATGCACATCAATCATCAATTTATTCAACAACAACAACAACAGCAGCAGCATCAGCAGCCATCATTATCAAATAATCAGCAACAGATATCACAACCATCATTACAAACATCACCGAATCAGCAACGACCATTGGCTGAAAGTACATTTGCACAAATAATTCTTTCAGGTATGTAAAATTGAAAATATTTTTTTTTTTTTTTTTGGAAAATTTATTTCAATTTCAATATCCAACATGATTTCTAGTAGTTTTTGTTCAGTGTAAAAAAATCAGAAAAAGAGAAATAAAAAACAAAATTCCACAATCTTGTTCTTGTTGTTGTGTATGTGTTGTGTACATGTTTATGTTGTATGGAAAGAGTCAAGATTCTCTTAATTTAAATATATTACACTCGTTTCTTTTGAGCATATTACTTCTTTATTCTTTTTTTTGGCTGAACATTACCCAAAAACAGACAGACAATAGATTCAATGAAATGAAATTTCTTCCAAATATTGAGAAAAGCAATGCAAGATATTAGAATTTACAACAAATAAGCGACAAAAAATTATTATTATAATGAATGAATGAATGGATGAATTTTTTTTCTGCTGAATAATCGAATCATAATACCAACACCATCATCATCAACATTGGAATTATTTTGTATAATAATAGTATGATGATGATGATGATTATGATGACAAAGATATAACCCTTTTATAATGTCACATGTGTAGAATATAAACCTTATTCTCACATTTACATTTCTCTTAAAGCGCGTTTTTTTTATATCCCCTTTTTTCTTTTCTGAGAACACTATAAAGACAATTTTTCTATATATGGCCGGATTTTTTTTTTGTCTCACATCAACTATTTGAATTGTCAAGGAGAGCGAGGAAAAAAAACGCCGCTTACAAATTCATTTTTTTTTCTTGAATTCTTGAATCCGATTCAGCGATATAGATTATTATGAGAAAAAGAAAGAACATAGGAGAGAAAAATTCCAAAAATTTTTTACCAATTTTTTCTTGGCCTCAATTTTTCTTTTTCGTTATTAATTTTTTTTCATCATCATCATCATCCTTTATAATAATAATAATAATAATGATATTCAATCTACACATTTTTCTTTTTTTTTCTTCAGTAATATTACCTACTATACCAAAGAATTTGGATCCATTTGTTCCAACAAACTATATATAAAGATTTTCCAATTAGATTACAACTTCAGAATTTTTTTTTTCATTTCTCATTCATTCAATGAACAAAATCGAAGCAATTCGTCATTTTGAATTCAATTTATTTTCATCATGATCATTTCCGGTGGAATTTTTCTTTCCATTCAAATGTTTACTATGATGATTGTTCTAAATTTGACGGAGTTAGATTTTTTTTCCGTTTTGAACAACAACAGTTTAAATCTGGTTCTGATTTTTTTTTTCATTTCTCAGTTTTGAATTGTTTGATTTTCGATATATAGCTGTTGTTTTGGGCGAATCATTCTTCATAGCTTACAATTTTGGACAAATTTTAGGTGAATTATTATTATTGCTTACAATCATGAATTCCATTTTATTCTCAATGTGAAATGAGAAATTTCTTTTTTTTTCTTTTTGATTGCCCTAAGGCGCAAATGCAGACAAATATGAACAACTCATCATCATTCATTTCAATCCAATAAAGTGAATATCTTAGAAATGGATAGATTGTATGAATCCGTTTTGAATCTTGAAAAACATGTATGTTTCCCGTGAATAATGTGATTCATTTTTCCAACAACCAAAAAAATCAAGCAAAGAAGACATGAAAAAGAATTTATGAGAATGATGATGATGATGATAATTTCCGTCGACTATCTGAAATGAATGGATGAAAATATACACACACATAGTACTTGAATGAAGTAAATTTTTTTTTCTCTTTCTTGCCAACTTCTTTTTTTTTTTTTGGTGAGTGCACATTTTGCCTTTTCGCAAATTGTATCCATTTAAATTAATCACATCATGGCTAAGGGGTTATTTCCCTTTCTTTTTTTTTGTTTCTCGGATATATACCATCATCATCATGGAATTTATTTTTATTTTTATTTGGTTTTTCGGTTGTTGTTGTTGTTTTCGTTTCATTTTCAAGTAACCAAATAAAAAGAGAAATTTTTTCTGCCATCACAAATAATAGTGACAAATGCCATAAGAAAATTTTTTTTTATTTGACATCTATTTATACGAATATGAAAATCTCATGTTCGTATTCATTTAATCATTTATTCACAAAATGTATGTTTGTTTGTTTTTTTTTGTTTTTGAAAATTGATTCTGCTTGATGGTGGTGGTGGTGGTGGTAATCCTGTTTTGTGGATTTTTTTCCATGATTTTTACCTTTGATCTATTTTTTTTCTATTAAAATGTTCTTCCCCTCTATTGGAATGTATTCATGTTGTTTTTTTATATTTAACGAAAATTGAGCAATGAATGAAAATGATAGACAAAATCTAAATACAAGATTGATTTGTTGTGTACCATTTCTAACCCAAGAAACCATAACCGGAGATATAGTGAATGAATTTCACATGCTGAGCTTTGTATATTTGTTCATTTGTAATGAATCGATGTGAATGTGAATTTCTATGATCCATTCCATTTCGAATTCCATTGTCGAGAAAAAAAAATCCGGATTTCCTTTTCTTCATATATAACAGATATTCAGGGAAACGATCATTCGAAATTCTTCATCATCATCATCGTCATCGTCATTTTGCAAATTCCCAAGTGTTATATTAACGCCAAAAATCCTCTTTCATTCCAAATAAATGTTTGTGTCTGCCTGTGTATATTTGGTTATTTACATAGGGAATAGAGCAATCAAAATCAAACAAGAATAAAAAAGAATAAAAGCGTTTATTTTGTTTCGCAACAATATCCATTTCGAATTTCAGATGATAATGATGATGATGATAATAATAATAATAATAATAATTATTGTCGTATCCATTGACTATCATTGTTTTCATTTGTTTGTTCCAGATTTTACAATGATTATTCAAGTGAAGCACACACACATTTTCATATAAAGACAGTTTACCATATTCAATTCTTTCGGTTATTGTCCGCAAATAATTGTCATGAATTGTATGTAATGTAATGTTTCATTGATAGAAATATTCATTTTTTTTGTTCAATCAGACATAAATGTAGTTTGAATACAATACTTGCATACTTGCTTAAAACATCGACTTCAAAGTTTGTCTTTGGTAGCAGTTTCCTGTTTGTGCCTGAATGTATATGAATGTTTCCGATATATCGATTTTACCATTAGTATCGTATTTTCTATGGCTAAGAAATCGAATGTCATTTCAGGCTAGGAATCGGACATTTGTGTGTGATGATTTTTTTTTTGTCTTTTTTCATTTATACTAGAATTCTAATTCATTGTTCACGATTATTGATGATGAAAACCATACTAATTCTTTCATATTTTATTTTATTCTTTATTTTTTTTCGTTTTTATTGCAACAACAAAATTTATTAGGTGGCGAGAAGGACATATTTCCGCCAAGAATCGTTCATCGATTAGACGAACTTGATGCTGATGATGGGCAATTGGAACCACTGTTGATACCATGCGCTGCACATTCACAACCATTATCTACTTATAAATGGTATTGGATTCCATTTGGAGTGCATTTTGATTGGGAAACGGAAATTGCCTCATTGTTATTGTCTCAACAACAACAACAACAACAGCAGCAAAAATCTCCATCAACATCATCGTCATCATCATCGATCAATTCATTTGCCATGCCTATTCCTGTGCAACAATCTAATGATCAATCCTCTTCACAATCATCTAACACTATTGGTGGCCAGAATGTCGATCCAAATAGCAAAGAATATCGTCGCCATCAATTGATGTTGAGCCGTCTTCGATCAATGGGTAGCACATTATTGATCACTGGACCGATCACTCATTCCAACGCTGGTCATTATATTGCCATTGTGGCCAATACAGTCGGCTATGATCGATGTATCACTACAGTCAATGTTCGTTCACCGCTCACGGTGCGGATAGATTCTGTGCCAATTCAGGGCGTTTCATCGAAGAAATCAACCATGATGCCAACTCCTCATTTGCGCCAGCAGCAACAGCAGTTCTACCAGGAATCAAAACAACCAAGAATAATTCGTGGAGTTCGTGGTGAAACTATTCGAATACGATGTACAGTGCATGGATTTCCATTGTCTGATGTTTATTGGCTTCACAATACGCAAGTAATTCTAGTTAATTCCGGCCAAAGCGGAAGAGACGGAAATGAACAACAACAAGAACAAAAGCTACAACCAGCAGTAAATTATCATTATCATCATGGTGTCGTTAACTTGGATTCATTATCATCATCACCATCTGGTTACTATCCAGGATCAGGATCAGGGAATCTTCGAAGCCGAATCAAAATGAATACTGCCAACTATTTACAAGTATATGCTACTGACATGAATGTAGATCAGGCGAACAGCAATAATCGTCGCGATATATCCGCCATACAGCATTTAGATCTAGCCCTAGATGATCGTAGCAAATCTGGAATGTATCAATGTTTTGCACGTAATCGTTTCGAAACGACACAAGCTACTATACAAGTTCAATTTGTGGGTAAGTGGCCCGAAAAAAGTTTCTATAATAAGCCAAAGGTTACTTTAGTTTCATTCTTTCACATTTTTGATGAACTCTTCTTTCCGTCAATTCTTCTTGCCTGATTAGATTCAATACTGGCAAGAATCATTAAAAAATTTGTGAATCATTAACTCCATATTGGCATTCTAAAAGTTGGATGAATGATCATTGATG
Organism: Dermatophagoides farinae; assembly: GCF_024713945.1. NCBI lineage: Eukaryota > Metazoa > Arthropoda > Arachnida > Sarcoptiformes > Pyroglyphidae > Dermatophagoides > Dermatophagoides farinae. Next base: position 3,173,018 of record NC_134679.1, on the reverse strand, counting down.
GTAAAATCCAATGTATTTCTATAGTAGTTAGTTTTAATGGTGGAATTACTCCTGTATACGGTTTGTTAGCCATAATAGAATGAAGAAAATCAAATTTCGCTTCATTTGCTACATTTCTTGATCGAATCAACTACGAGTTGAAATGGAGAAAAAAAATCTCTTTCACGAATTTTTCTATCTCAATTGAATTTTTTTTCCACACACACAAAGATGAATGAATGGTCATCATTTGGAATTCTAACGAAAAAAATTCAGTAAACTTTACGATGAATTTGGAATGTTCGATTTTAAAAAGAGCTGATTTTCATTTTTTAAACTAAATTGAATTGTATTCAATAAAATGTTAGATTTTGCTATTGTATTTGTCAATACCTTCAGGGCCTCCGTTTTTTCTTCATCATACCATCGGTCTTGATCATTTTTCTTTTATTTTAACTATACTATGGTCGATCCATATTTATTAGGCACATTTCTATGAATTTGATTCTAACATACGGTCAATTGATGATCGTGATAGATATAAAAAAAGGCAAATGCTTATGTCTTTGATGGCAATTTCAATTTAAATTCAAATCATTGTGAAATGATGATGCAAAAAAAAATTGAATGGAAAATACACCAAAATAATCATTATTCAATGAATGTCAAAGCGTTTTCTGACAGGATTTGGTGGGACAAAGTTTTTTATCATGTTTTTTTTTTGATTATAATAGCATTGACATATCAAACAATGGCCAGTTGATGTGTATGTGTTCCATATATACAAAAAAAAAAATATTCAATGATGACCGGTTTCATGTGGCATAGAAAATTATTTATTCTCTTGTCCATACACACACACACACACACACACACGCACGAATAGAAAATGAATTTCATTTCAGTGTATATAATACACATGTGTAGCCGAATTGGATTAATTAACCGTAAAATGATTTTCAACAGGATATACTATCTTCCGGACAACATATAACATTTGGAGCATTAAAAAGATTTTGTCATTTTATATTCATTTATGTTCTAGTAGATAAAATTCAACATTGATAATATATATATTGACAATATACAATTGAACATGGATGAATGTTGAAAAAGAATCTATGTCATTGCCATTGTTCAATGGTCGAATATTATATTTTTCCTGGTTTGGTAATTTTTTTTTCATTTTCATTTTTATTATCGTTAGCTTTTTTTTAACTCTAAACATTATGCAACGTTTTTTTCCCTGAAATTCCAAATTATCGAGAGTATTTTTCAATTATTAAATACTAATTTGGAATATATGTAAAGTTCAGTTTGTTTTTAAACATAATAATGATAATGATGATGATATTTTATGATGATTTTAATTTCGATCCTTTTGAAATTTTGTCCAATCAATACTGAAAATTCATTTCCAAGAAAATCTCTTACCATTCTATAGTATTATTAGGGCTTTCTATTATAAAATGAAAACAAAAAAAAAGCAAAAATTCTTGACAAAGTTAAATAGCTCGTGAAATGAATGAATAAACAATAGTTTTTTATTGGATGATAAATTAACGAAACGAAAATAGTGAACAAAAAAAAAGTTTCTATTCCAAAATGGTGGACAATTAATTTCAAAGAGAAATTCAAAGTATCCTTACTCCATTAGCAATAAAAAAACAAAACAATGGTACCTATGGTTTTTTTTCGAGAACCAATTTCTAGATTTGATCCAAATTCACAAGAAAATAATTTTTTTTTGTTTATTTATTTTTATGTTGCGCGTGTTTAATGTGCCAAGATGTGATTTAAGTCTTGATTCATTATTATAGACTATATATTGAAGAATGTATAAAAAAAATCAACCAACCAAGATTAGAACGTAACTGAATTTGAAAATTTTTCAAATATATTTCAAATGATAGGAATAAAACATTTCCATTATTATTTCTAATGATTCGATCATGAAAAAATTCATTGATGCTATTATTTATTTCGGCATTTCAAATGTATCAAACTATTTTTATATGTTCAGATTTTTTTTTTGAAATTCTGTGTTAATTTTATGAAATAGATGAATAAAAATAATTTGATCTTCTTTGATCTCTTAATGGATTCACTCTCTGATCTTTATATGATATATATAGTTACTAGGAGAAAGATTAATCCGATTATTGATTCATCATATCATCATTGAAGTTCAATGCTACAAAACAATTTTGGTTTTTAATTTTTTTTTTCACATATGATTTTTTGAATAGATCAACCGCCATCTATTGTGGAACACTTTAATGAGCTAACAATTCAACCGGGAGAAAGTTTTACTCTACGTTGTGTATCGCGTGGTGCACCATTAGCGCAAATAGAATGGTCATTGGATCGAATGCCTATGCCAACATCAACTCGATTTCGTTTAGGTGATTTCGTCATCAAAGATAATCACAACCATCATGGATCATCGACATTTGATTCTTTATTAGTCAGTCATTTCAATGTTACAGGCAGCCGTGTCGAAGATGGTGGAGTTTATCGATGTACAGCAAAAAATTTAGCTGGTTCAACTTATTATGAAGCACGAGTAAACGTTATTGGCAAAGGAGCAGTCAAAGTTCATACACCGAACTTGACTGTCCTCTCTGGAGCTGATATAAATCTGAATTGTCCGTTCTATGGTTATCCAATTAAGACTATAAGTTGGTTTGGAAAAGGTATAGTTGATTATCCTAGATCATTATGATCATCGATATTAATTTACATTCCTCAATTCACACAGATGGATCACAACGAAAATTGCCAACCAATGGGCGTCAACACATATCACCTAATGGAACATTACATATCAGGTAGGTCATTATAATTATCGAAGCGAAAATAGTTCTTGTGTGTATAATTAGAAATTGTTACTTTTTGTTTCGTATGAAACGATTTTGATAATGATAATAATGGTCGCCCTTCTAAAATGTTTTTATCTCGATAATAATCTCCGGACTTGATATAATAATTAACCTATATGAATGGCAGTAAAATAAACAAGAAGGAAGATGAAGGAACATATGAATGTGAGGTGGCATTTGCTAGCAACAAAGAGTCTACTTCACGAACCAAACTTCATTTAAATGTCATCAGTAAGTTTTGTCCTATATTATTTGAATCATTATATGAAACTCGATATTTATATCTTTTTCTAGCTGGTCCTCGAATTGATAATTTCACGTTTGCACCAAACCTTGAAGAAGGAATGCGTAGTGTTGTAGTATGTGCTGTGATATCCGGTGATTCACCAATACACATTCATTGGCTTAAGGATGGCCAACCATTAACTAGTAGTGGTGATCGCAAAATCGAAATGGTGAATGAATTCACATCCAGTATTACATTCACTGCACTGAAACGTCGTCACGTTGGTAGATATACGTGTATAGCATCCAATATGGCTGCCAGTGACCGTCATTATGCTGATCTTCGTGTTAATGGTAAATATCGAAAACCTGTGTTAAGTGGTTAATTCACATTCTTGTTTTAAAAATAGTGGCACCAATATGGCTTTTCGAGCCCGAAGATATCATAGCTATTTCAGGACAAATGTTAGTGATTAACTGTCAAGCTGAAGGTATTCCAGAACCACAAGTTCGATGGAAAGTAGAAGGAAATGATTTTCTGGACAATAATAATAATGCAAAAAAGCTGCAGCCTAAATCAATACCTGAAATTTCAAATTCAAACTCAAATTCGAATTCTTTTCATGCTGTGATCAGTAATCCTCATATGCAAATTTTAGAGAATGGATCGTTGATCATCAAAGAAGTGAATCGTGATGATCATAGACGATACATGTGTAGCGCTTTTAATGGTGTCGGTAGCGGTATAAGTACCATTATAAGACTCTCTGTCCATTGTAAGTAGACCATAAACTCAGCAATCAATGATTTTAAATGGTTTTTATTAATTTATTAAGTTCCGCCACAATTTCTCCATGGTTATTATGAAAGTAAACAAATAAAATTCGGGGAAATGGTTGTGTTGACTTGTTTGGTCAAACTTGAATACATCGATAATGTTCAAGCATCTAAATTTTCGAATCTTTCAAATACTAACATTGACGAGCTTGTGAATATTCGTTGGTTTAAAGATACTAGTTCTACTCCGGTGATAGCTTCATCAAAATCGAAACTTTTGATGACCGATCCCTCTTATGATCGATATCATACGACTCAAACATTCGAAGTGAATCAAGATGGGTTAACCGGATCAACACTTAACTTTACTGATATATTTTTAATAAATCAATCCAACAAAAAACAGTCATATCCTACTACTAGATATTATGCAACAAAGTTGACCATACGTCATGTTGAACGTAGTGACACAGGAGTTTACCTTTGCACAGCACAGAATCGTTATGGTTCCATACGAAAAAATTTTACTGTGACCGTTTTGGAACAACCTGATAGACCTGAAGAGATTCGTGCTGATGAAATTGCTAGTCAATCAATTAAACTTACTTGGCCAATGCCATTCGATGGGAATTCTCCCATTAATGAATATGTGATTTCTTATCGAACCATCTCTGGGTCCATATCAAACACAGTTACTTTGGCTCCATATGCTGCATATTTGGCAACATCCATGACTACGGCGACCATAGATTCTCACAAGAAGTTCATTTCATTTCAATTAGGTGATCTAACTCCTGCAACCACATACGTAATACAGGTCAAAGCTAAAAATTCTGTTGGTTCCAGTTCATTTAGTGATAGTATTACTGTCAAAACTACCGAAGAACGTAAGTATATATAAATTTTCATATTAATTTTACCTCATCTTTTTATTTCATAGCTCCAAACGATGTCCCTACCGACATAACAATATTACCGCTAAATACTCGTAGCTTAAAAATTTCATGGAGACCATCACGAAAACCCCAGACCCCTGCGAGCAATCATAAATCTCAAAGCAACGTCTATATTCCGCCAATTACAGGCTACTACATTGGATATCGACCACATCTTGATACTATAGATAATGATCACCAAAATCAATTGAATGAATTTGTATTTAAAACAATCAAATCTGGCATTGATCTTTCATCGAGTGAAACTCATGAAAGTTTTATTCTCAACAATCTAAAACGAGCTACACGTTACGATATAAAGTTTGTTACAAAAATAATTTCGAAAACTTTTGAAATAAATTTTTTATCATTTCTAGAATTCAAGCTTTCAATTTGGCTGGCGCAGGTCCTTCTAGCTCAGAGTATCAAGGAAAAACTCTGGATTATGATGTACCATCAGCTCCTAGAATTCGTGCATTAAAATCAAATTTAAGTTCAATTGAATTGATGTGGTCTGTTCAAGGAGAAGAACCTATTTCCGGATTTGTCATATCATATAAATCGGCAACACAAAATGAGTTGAAATCAAGCGTGGCTAATGTTGCTGAAAAAGTCAGCACTTCAGTTGAAGATCACATGAACGATTGGAAAACGATCAAAATCGAATTGGAACCTTTGAGTGATGCTAATTCAATTGATACTGTGTTCACTCATCCTGAGCCGGCTCCAGTCATTTCAACTTTTCATCGAAGGACATATGTTCTAGGTTTACTTCGTTGTGGCACCAAATATTTCATTTATGTAAACGCCTATAATGGCGCTGGCCAAGGTGATCCCAGTGAAGTAATCCTTGCACGAACTGAAGGGAATGTTCCCGTACCACCAGAATCTGTACAAGATTTTGTTCAACCAAATATTTCGAATGCTAGAATCAATTTGAATCAATGGAAACGACTAGGTTGTCCAATCGAAAAATTTGAATTGGATTTTAGAGTATTCGGAGATGTAGCCACAAATCGAAAACTGACTATAACTCCATCAACTTCAGTTGGTGAACAATCAACTATGATAGAAGTCGAATCAAATATTCATAGCAACATAACTGCCGAACTAATCATAGAGCTTACAAATTTGTTTTCCGGATCATGGTATGAATTATTGATACAAGCAGTTACTGAAGCTGGAACTGTACATCGAGAATACATTTTTTCAACTCGTAAATCTGATGGTTCAACGATTGCTCCATTAACGCTGAAAGCGATTGAAGAATTTCATGGTCGAACCAATGGCCAACAACAAGGGCGACAAGGTTCCTCATCAACGCGTTCACAAATCTATAACCATTCATTTCGATCATCAATGTTTACTCAACTTCATTACATCGTTCCGGTATCTTGTACCCTGGTCATATTGTTCTTAGTGTTTGTTGTCGTTTGTGCTATCCAGACGAATCGGCAAAATTTCTTAATGTTCTCACTGGTTGCTAATACTCGACAGCGACATCATAAAGTGGCTTCTGGTTCGAAACTATCTGGTCAATATTCAATCGGCGAAGGCGTTGGCCAACTTGGAAGTTGTATGGATTCAAATGATGGTAGTACTGTTGGAGGCACAGGGGGAGCAGGAGGTATTTTGAACTTAAAATGCAATAATTTAATTATTTATATGTTTCATTTTATTTTTGAATCACATCAGAACACATTTATGGTTCAAATCCTGGTAGTATGGCCAATGGCAATGGATCCAAGATGCCATGCTCTGCATCGATTGATGAATTGTTGGATGGATCTGGCAAATCATCATCTCAATATAATTTACGTAACGATTCATGTCATTCATTGGGTTTCAGTGGTCCAGGGGCAGCCATTTGTGATCATCAAGTTGCTGATATCAAACAACAACAGTCTCAATATCCTTTGTATTCTCTTCCAGTGGCGTATGCCACTTCTTCGGTTCAATTTCAAAATTCGACTAATTGTAATGGAGGTAGTGTATCAGGTGGATCCAATACGACTACAGCGACTGCTACAACAACCACTGGAAGTGCAGTACGTTTGATCGGTGGTAGAAAATCTCAAGATGATCCTCTCTACGGTACATTGAGCCATCACCAACAAGAGCATGCAAATTTTTCAGCTCAAAAAAATCAGTTCACTGAAATGTATTGCGATGGACCGCAGCAACCACCACCGCCACCTCCTCCACCACTTTCGTCGTCTATTTCAGCCTCCAAATTTCCTTTTACATTGACAGAATCTGTCATCAATGTTGAACAACATCGCCATCACCAGCCTTCGTGGTCCAATACTTCCGCTGCTACTGATTGTATCAATCAATCGATTCAAACAGCATCTAATTTATCACAAGCTACGACAAAATCGGCTCATCCTTATGAACTGCCATTTGTATTCAAATCAACGCCATCAAATGCTTCAATGGGTAATCACAACAATGAATCCACAGCTTTTTGAATAAATATCGCTATAATCAAATTAATTGTTTCTCCATAATCCTTGTGATATTTACAAAAAAAAAAATTTAATGTAAAATAAATTGTTCTTAATTTATGAATCTCAAATTGTTCAACGAATTCTAATTTATAATAACGATGAGCATGTATTCTTTAATCATTCAACTGTTTTCAATTCGTGTTATTATAGCAATCACTCAGCCAAACTTATATGGTCCGAAGATCAATGTCGATAAATCGGCTAATCAATGGATGATTGCAAAAAGATTTTGTTCACGAAAAAAATATGTTGCTATTTATTATGATGGAAAATTCAATAAAGCTATCGAAGTTGAACAAGTTTCACGAAGAGAAAGCATGATTTGGGATATTGGTGATAGAGAGAACAGAATGGTCATTTACAAGTTCAATCATGATTTTGTCACTGAACAAAATCGATGGCAATTAGAAAGATCGGACAATTACTTGCAATCAACTTGGAAAAATTGTATGTAAATAAATATTTTGATTATAATCAATAAATTGTTTTTTTTCGCATTAAAGTTATATCGATTGGTGGAGTTTATATCCAAGAAAAGGACGTTTTAATCGAAATTTTTCAATATAAATCGTTTGATTTAAATTTGGATTCATCTGTTCAAAATAGTTTTCGTTATGTTGTATACTTGAATGCACATGATGATGTGGTGGATAATCGTTTCACCAATTTGGTAAAACAATGGTTGAATGGTCCAATGAAAAGCATGTCCAATTTGTATGGTCTATTCTTAGAGAAAGAACTCAAATTAAAAGATAATCAGTATTTTTTTCCCGATATAATCATTGAGACAATGTTCAAAATAGAAAATGAATATGCGGAAGAGATTCCTGATAAAAACTATGCATTTGTTTCGATTAACGAATTTCAGATGTATTATTTTTTCATCAGGGTTGCCAATCAGAACAATACCAATAGCTATTGGAGAGCATAGTAAGTTTCGAAGACACAAAAAAAATTACTTAGATTTTCATTACAAAAAAAATGTCAGTGGTTATGAATACGAAAAAAAGACTGGCCAATGGGATAATGGGTTTCATATGGATGGAGAAAAATTTCAGGTTACAGGTGCAGTCGAACTTGAATATAAAACATTTCTTTACATATATGATAATGAATTTGGCTATGCATACGGTTTGGAAATTCTTGGTGTTTTGCCATTGAAAATCGACACAAAAACGGTATGATATAAGTTTGATTAAAGATGTCATGTTTTTTATCTCAAATTTGTAGATTGATATTCAACAAAATATTTGTGATTCGGAGCAATTATATAAGCTGGGATGGGACAAAATGAAAAATCGATTTTTTATAATTATGGTTACTCTGGTAGTTTCAATATTGACGATAACAAGTGTTTTTTATTGTAATCGAAATTCAGCTTTTTTCCGTCATGGTCTAGCTCATCATATCCAACGGGGAAATGAAGTAGATGTGATACGTTTGAGTGCTGTTTCTGAGCCAATAGCGGATGTACCAAGTAAATACATTTTCCAACAAAAACTTGGACACAGTTCTAGGTACATTGACATGAAACAAAAACATGAAGATGAGACGGCTTTAATTCTGGAAATCAAACGTTTGGCTAGGCAAATCATTGATGAAAAATGAGCCAAAATTTCAAAAATTGTTTCAAATTTCGAGCCATGTGTGTGTGTCTATGTACTGTTCAAAATAAACGATACACATTGAAAAGAGCGTTTCGTTTTCCGTCTCTTTTATTTATTCATATATATTGTCTAATTATCATCATATATCATTGTTGTATCGCTCATTCGAATTTGAAGTGATTATAAAAATGATTCTTAAAAATCGACCTAATAATGTCAATTACAATTTATATATACAATGTATTTATACAATTAATCTCCTAATTTTTATATATAATTTCTTCATTCATTTCCAAATATTTAAGCTAATCATTTGTTTCACATTAATCTTAGGAGTACACAATGTACACCAAAAAGAAAATTATTCACCCACCTTATCTTCTCCATTATTATGGCGTCCATCGTCACATGCAGTAGCCCAACAAGTTGTTTTTCACACTATCAATTTTACCATTCAATCACCATGTTCAGAATTTATTGAAATTTTATCATTCAAGTTTAAAAATGAATCATCGAACAATGATAATCAGTCAATAAAACAATATCAGATCTGGTGCCAAAACCTATACAATCAATTGATTATTGGCCAAATTCGCGAAAATTGCCCTTTGGTCGATAAAATTCGAATTCAAATGCCTGATATGAGGGGCAATAATATTTCTAAGCGTTCATTGCCAGAGAACATTGTATCATTCAAATGGATTTCAGTGGTCACCGCTTTGGGCTTCTTCACTAAAGAATTATTCTCGAAATTCGATACCGAAGCCAGATTGAATGAACTTGAATTAAATAATGCTCAACGAATGCAATTTTTCGAATGGTCACAACAAACATCAAATGAAATTCATCATGAAATATTTCGACAAATGTTGCTGCTATCTCAAGATGTAGATAAATTATCATACCGATTGTCGGAACAAAACCTATTAAATGTTGCATCTTCTACTCTTTACATGTCAATCAGTTCTAAATTATATCAGGTTGATTCATATTTCAAGAATTTTTTTGAATCATTAAGAAAGAATAAAATTTCTAAAGATTTCGAATATCTTTTTCCCAATTTGACCCTATGTAATTCAAATGAAAAGTGTCCCCGTGAATATTGGACTGGTTATGGTTGTGAAACATTGGTTTCAAATGAAATTGATGGTAATATTGTCAACATGGTGCTAAAATTATCTACCGTTGTCGTGCATTCAATTTACAGAATCGTTGAAGTCGATCCATTTGTCATCAGGAAATCTCAAGATGAAACATCAACTTGTTTTTATGAATACAATGGCCGTCAATTATTTTTATACAATTCTAATACTGATTGCATCAAAGACATAGTTAATCATAAACTTAAAAATCCTTCAGCTATTATGTTTGCCTATGATTTTGAAAATTCAAATATAATGAAGACACGTTGCTCAAATTGGCCAGATTTTTTGGATGAATATTGGCGTCAATCCTATTGTAAAAAGACAAAAGATTTATTCGCCGAAGAAATTGTACAAATAAAAACTGATAATAATTTCATCTACATCTATTGTTTTGCCTATAATTTGACCATTTTTAATGATGAATATAAAAATCGGTCTTTCATATGTGACAATATCATTTATCAATTGAATCGTAATACATCATTCATGATTGGTAACACATCTTTTATTGTGCAGCATAAACATCAACACGTTTGGTCTTATTTGGTGCCTATCAAATATGGAACTATCGATTCTAGTAATGAGACTATTGTTGGTAAATACCTTCGTGAACATGGTCAGCAATTGATACGAAAACATCATGCCCATTCTGTGTTGTTAGGTCAACGTTTCGAGAAGCTAAAAAACCTACTTGAATATGAAAATAAACTATTTAATGAAACGAAAAATGATCACTTCAAATTGATCAGTTTTCTTCATGCTCGAGTTGTACCCATGGTTTTATTGTTTCTTCTTCTTATTACTTGGCTAATAATGCTTATCGCTTGTTTTTACTGCAATTGTTGCTGCTGTTCTTGTTCTAGTTTTTTATGTTGTTGTAAAAGAAGACATCGTTCCAAACGCAATCAACGAAAATAAATCAATTTTGAACATTTTAATGAATTTTCATTATAGTTTCAGTTTATAAATGAAAATAAAAAGTTACATAAAAGATCACTGGTCAAAATAATTTGAACATAAAATGAATTTTAAAAACTGAAAAATAATTTTCTTTATCTCTAAGTGAATGAAGTTGGCAATGTTGCTTTCAAAATTGTTGATTTTTTTTAATAATATTTAAAAATTGAAAAAATTTAACATTGCATTAATCATTGCAATAATGGCAAGGCTTTCTCGTGGACCGATACTACCGACCGAAGAGTAAATAAACATTTAGCTTCATCTATTGTTGCGAATGAATCTCGTAACTTGCACATGAAATAACCGGATAATTCACTCATAGCAACATTGAGGTTTGCATGATCTTTTTGGCCCCATCTAGGTTCTAGTAACCAGATAAATATTCGTATCATACCCATCGGAGTGCGAGTTATGAATATGTTATGACAAATTTGGCCATCATCGAGACAAAAATCAATGATCCGCATCACATCTTTTATAATGATAGCAATGGATTCGTCATTTAGTTCGGCAATTTCAAAAACAATTGCTGGTATAGGCCATTCTTGAAGCACATAATCTACCACTGGTAAAGTCTCGATTAGTAAACGATGATCCAAATAATAAATATGCCAATGTAAATGATTCACTGAAGCCATTGATCCTAAGGAATTGTATCCTAAACGTAAACTGGAAAAATCAGACAATGCCAAAATTGAAACAGCTAAGGTAAGGGCTTGTTCGGTCATCACCTAATTATTGTAAACATATAATCGATGAAACTTAAGTTGCAAGAATCTAAATTATTACTTGTGGTAAGCATCGTTCTAAATATGGCACCAACAATGATGAACAATATTCGATTGGACTTTTGTTTACCAATACTGTCGCTTCTAGATGGGCTTTCATTTCTTCATTATAGCATTTGATTCGAAACAGGATTTCTTTGGAATTGACTTTGGTGAAATTAAATTTGTCTGGATTGAAAGGCATGGCTAAAGAGAGCATAGTATCCGGTGTCCGACGTTTACCCGGGCCTCGACCTTCTAAAAGCTTGGCTACAAAACGATATTTGTTTGAGGATATTATTTTGGTTTGTAAACTTCCGGTGGATTCAATCGAATAATTCATCGAGCCAGCTTTCATAGATGATATCCACCGTTCACGAAGTAATTGGTCAAATGTTGAATTTAATTCACATTGTACAGCAATGTAATCTGCTTCGGTAAATTCAAACAAAGGAATTTCATTCAATGATTTATTGGTGGTTGATGGCGATTCTTCTCCAGTCAAAAGGGACATCAATTCTTGAGCTTCGCTTGATGAAATTGGAGTTGATGGTGATCGCTGATGATTGGAATCCATTATAAATGACACAGCAAATCAAGCAATAAAACATAATGGTTTTTTAATAAAAACGCTACTATTATTATTTCGATAATTTCGATTTATGGCACAGCTGATTTAATTATTTGTCGGTGTTACCATCTAGCGGTTGACTGTAAAACTGTTTTGGAAAATTTCTGAATTCATGAAGCCAAATTCCATGAAGGTAAATCTTACATTTCCAATGACGTCAATGACAAAACGGTATAGTTTCCATTATCCGATTTCAGCACCCATTTTGATCAACAAATCTGATCACATCAAAATGGGATTTATCCTAAAAAGCCGATTTTTTTTAATCGTCAACCCGAATTTTCCAAATCAAATCTCAAATTTCCGCACTGTGAATTGATATTAGTGATGAAAATATGGATAAAATTCAAACTAAAAAAATGCAAATATCTATGTTCGGTAATGGATTAATTTTCAAAATGCTATCAAATTGCAAACAGAGCAAAGAAATGAATGGATGTCAATTATTTTTTTCAAACGGAACCGAATCATGTTTCCAAATTCAGTGGCAACTTATCGTTTACTTGGTAGGCAACAAGTCCTTGAAAATAGTATCAAATTTTAATCAATTTTTATTTGTTGATCGATCAATAATATAGACGTGAACAAAAGATTGTCATTTTGTAATGTTTATCATCTTTGATCATTACGATTCAGTGTTGATCGGTTGATATTTTCTACCGGCACCAGAAAAGATTACAGAAAAAATTAATCGTTGGAATCTAAAAGAAAATCCACAATGTCGAAACGTGTTGAACGTGAGTTAAAATCGATCGATTCCAGAATGTTATATCAACCTAAACGAAACATCACTACAGAGCCAGTTTTGTTGAACGCTGTACGGACCACGGAATTGATCGAGCAACCACCCTCAAATGATCAACCGCAAGCTTCGACTAATGCCCCACCACCAGGCGATTCTGAGTCTCCAGATTCATCAAATTCAAACATAGAAATCAGCACAGAAGATTCATCAAACAAACCGAATACAAAAAACACTGCCCAAAAACTTAATACATCACCAAATTGTGTCGATGGAGAGGAAACCTTTCCGCGTACAGCTCCAATATCGATACCACCTTCATTGCTTTCGAATCAACAACAATCAGGCTCCACAGAAGATAATGGTCAATCGGTGGTCGTAAATATCAGTCCACGAGGGAGCACCGTACAGGAAAAGAAACGTTTATCTCAGATTTTACATGAAGTACAAATGATGCGTAAATTACGCCGTCGTAATGATTCTTTCACCACAGAAGGTTCGTTTAATGCTCGAATGGAACGAACAAAAGAAAATATATCCAGGCGATTAGACAAGATGAAACAATCAAAACGACTTTTGTTCAAGTATAAAGTGTATGAATTCTTTAAACGGCCTTCAACATTCTGGGCCACCGTCTACCATGTACTTGCATTCATATTGGTCATGGCATGTTTGATCGTTTCGATATTTCCACAAGTCGATTCACCATATCTTGATGAAATGGGAGGCAAATGGAAAGTATTGGATTTTCTTGAAAAAATTGTGGTCATTTGGTTTTCCATGGAATATTTGTTAAGACTTTGGGCTTGTAATTGTAGACCTAAATATTGCGGCTTGCGTGGAAAATGGAATTTTATCAAGGCACCCGCACATCTTATTGATTTGATTGTAATCATTTTGTCTGTATGGGTTATGGTTTGGCCGCATGAAGGTCACGAAGTATTTGCATTCCGTGCTTTTAGAGGATTTCATCGTTTCTTTCAGGTTGCACAAATTATGATAACTGAACGTCAATTGCGGCCATGGAGAATATTTTTGTCGGTTCTTTACGATCAACGTGAACAATTGATGATCATTTTCTATATGGAAATCATCATTTTTTCCTTGTTAGCCTATTTAGGCTTTTTAGTTGAACATCAAAGTAACGATATGTTAGATTCAATGGCTGAAGCTGTCTGGTGGAGTGTAAGTAATTGCTTAATAAGATTTCAGGTCAAGTATTTGAATAATATCTGCCCGAAATTTAGATTGTAACATTGACTACTGTCGGATATGGTGACAAAGTTCCAATATCATGGCGTGGCAAGACCATCTCTGCTCTATTTATTCTGTTTGGATTTTGTATGTTTGCTTTGCCGGCTGGTATTATTGGTGCCGGTTTGGCATTGAAATTGGAACAAGTTGAACAGAGCCGACAACGACGACGAAAAGTAGAAGCTGCTGCTTGTGTCATACAACGTGCATGGCATTGCCATCATGATATTAATTCGTATCAGCAATTGACTTCGTTCTTCACAGACCAAACGGGTGATCTTTATAAATCTCGTATTTTGGAAAACATAAGTCATGCATTCATTTCGTTGGTACGATTTCAGGTTGCAAAAAATCATTTCAAACAGCTGGCACGTACGGTTAATCTACGTAATGTGATCGAATCTTATAAATATGGTCAGATGGATATTTTTGCTCGAATTAAAAATTTGAATAATAATTTGGACAAAATAATGACCCGAATGGCGAAAGCAGAAATGGAACGAATCGAAGCGATCAATCGTTTGACCAATCATTTACAACAGCTGCCTGAGGGATCAACACAATCGGCACCGGGTGATACATTCATACAAACTAATGATGGATCATATTTGATTAATACGGTTAGCGGAAGTTTCAATCAAAATTTACCATTCGATTCGACAAAGTCACAATACACGGATTTGATTTTCTTGCCCAGAAAGAATCTACAACAACATCAGGGATTGGCGGTGGACAGCGGATCGATGCAAACCCGATCATTGGTTAATCCTGTTTCATCAACAGATCGTGATTCGACCATACCATTTATTGATGGGTGGACCGAATCGGCAACACCAACATCAAAAACAACTATGAACGATGATGGTCAACAAAAATCCGAACTTCGACGGCGTCGATTATCATCATCATCATCATCTACATCATCCAAACAAGACAATCGAAGACATTCAAAATAATCAGAACAATGACTTCAATAGAAAAATAATCAATCAATTTATATCAAAATAAAATTCGTTGTTTAATTTCCAAAAAAAAAATTTATTAAGAAACTGAAATACATTTTAATTAAAACGAAACAAATGTTTATGATGATGAGTGCACTAATTCGACAGTTTATCCATTTTGTACAAAAAAAAACCCGAAGAAATTAGAAAAAACCTATCATTTACCTGTACAAATACGAGAAAATGATTCCAATGATTACAATTTTTCCGATATAAACGGATGCATCAAAGCTTGTGATGGAGTCAAACGACGTATAGGATCCAGGACAAAGATTTTGTCCAACAGATCTTTGAGTTGACCAACTTTACGGGACAATGGTTCGCTTAATTGTTGACCAGCCATCAATTCGGATTGAAGTTCACGGCTAGCTTGCATGTTTGTTAAGGTTACAATTTTCACCTTTTCGGTAACACGATCAATATCTTGATATAGAAAATTGTAATCATGATCAAAATGTTGATCGCGGAAAGTTGCTTTTCGTATCATACGATGAGAAAATTTTCCCCGTAAATCCATAAAATACTTTAGCATCTGATTATTACTTTTGCCGGCGAACATAATCTTGCCTGTGTATAACTCATATAAAGTACATCCAATCGACCACATATCGATAGCATGATCATATTGTAATCCAAGAACTAAAACAAGAAAAAGAAGAAAAATCATCAAGTTATTAAGTTATGTTTAAAAAATGAAAATTGAATTATTATTATCTTTAAAAAATGAAAACAGACTGGAAAATCGAATCTGAGGCGGATGAAAAACGAAATAAAAGTTCGGATATTTTGAATCGTTGACTGAATCAGATTCCAGTTAGATTTCTTTCACAGGCAATAGACAGAGACAGATTCCAATGATAAATCTCAATCGAGCATTGCACTATAAAAAATGATTTTGAAGATACCAATCGTAATACCAAGATGCAAGATGCAATCTCAACTGTGAATAAAACAAATCGCAGGGATCAAATTCAATAAATTCAAACATGAATGAAAAACACATGGGATTGACTACAAATAACCGAAAGGATTTTTCAACAATCACGACAAAAGTTGGAAAATCTTTTCGATGATAATCTAAAGTAAGAGAAAGATGAGTACTTACTGATTTCTGGTGCTCGATAAAACCTGCTAACCAAATATGGTGCTATTTCACTGTCTATTAGATATGATGCCGAACCAAAATCGCAAAGTTTTAGGACAGTTTTTTTATTATTGACCAAAATATTATCAGGTTTTATATCAGAATGCAGTATAGATGTCTTCTTCAATAAACGCAAGGCAAGGAATAGTTGGTGAGCATAAGACCGCACGGCATCGATATGAAGACCAACGTCTTTTCCATATTTTTTCAACACTTCTCTTAGGTTCATGGCTAATGGTTCAAATACGAGACATAAATGTTGTCGATGATAGAAAGATGAATATAGCCTAAGACAATGATATTTGTCATCCGGATCAACTGCATTCAAACATTTCAACATTTCTAACTCTTTCAATCCAGGTTTTGTGCCTGAAAAAATAGAACATATTCAAATGAAAGTCTGAATAGATATATAAATAAATATAAAACACTTACATTACTTCATTGTTTCGAATAATCTTAATGGCCACATCCTGTTGATCTTTGTTTTTATCACGGGCACGAACAACGTTGGAAAAAACCCCTTGTCCGGTGAACCCATAAACTGAATAGCGATTTTCCAACATTTCGCCAATTCTAATGCCTAATGAATGAAACGATATATAGAAAGTTTGTTTGACATTATAAATTCATTTAATAACTTACGATAATATCCTTCGGAATCATCCCAATTGTCAATCAAATGTGATTGGCTATTTTGATGATTTTGGGAATTTTTATTGGCCAATGATTTTTCATCCAGATGTCCAAATTGATGTAACCGTGCAACAGGATCTTCAAATTCATCTTTTTCATCTGCAAACATGTCAAATTGTTTACGCTTTGTTTTTTGTAGTTGTTGTTGTTTATTCTCCTCATTTGGTTGTGGGTTATTTTTCAATATGGATTCAAATGTAGTTGGGCCTTGAACTTTCGTGTCAGATTTACAAGTCATAGATGTTGAATCATCACAGTCACAGACTATGGTCGAAAAATTAGTAGGTTCATTTGAAGTTTCATCCAAAGAACTCGTTTTAGTAGATTGTAGTTTCTTCAAGAGTTCTTGTCGCTGCCTTCGACGGCGTTCAATTTCTTTCTCTTCATTGTCTTCATCGTCCAAATCTTTGATATCGATATCATCGGCTTCATCATCCGACGAAGAAGAGGAACGATCTTTGGCCCGATCAAATCGAGAGATCGAAGAACGTTTTCGATCATCAATACCTTTAGGGTGGTAATCACGATTAGATCGAGATGTCTGAGCATCGCGATAACCTTTGGCACCGTAATAATCTGATGATCGATTTTGATCATCAGCTGGACGGTAATGGTAAGGATTCTTTGAACGGTGGCGACTAGATTCTTCTTTTTCCCGATAATCTCTGATGGATCGATGTCTGTAATCATCATCATTATTACCATTTCTATCATCACGGTTATAATAATCGCGATAATTGTCTCTAGGAGAACGATGGTGATATGAGTCGATATCATCACGATGAGAACGTTGATCATCACGATAACGGTCATCATAATAATCTCGTCTATTACGATGATGTTGATATTCTGTACGAGCATAACGAGAATCTTCAAAACGATTTTCATCGTAATTTTTGTTATCATAATTATATCGATAATCAGTATCACGTCGTTCACTATTCATCTTCTCATATCACAGAAAGGAAAGTAACGTGGAGACTAGTCTCCAAATTTAGAGGAATGCGTAACTCGTCAAATTCAAATTTGGAGACCCGTATTTTTGAGTAAACGACTAAACGATTTGACTATCGATAGTGTCGTTCATCACGATTGTTGCAGCAATTTTGACCCCCTTTTATTCCCTTTACCCCCCATATTAATTTAATCCATATATATTGAAATTTAATTGATTTTATTGAAATATTAATTTAATAAAAATTGGAAATAATAAAATACATCCATATTTCACATCCCAATTGCGCCATACAACGTTAATTGTCCCGTTTGAAATAGATCCATAATTCGCTGTCCATGTTCCAAGACAATGTTCAAATTTTATCCGTGGTTCGAGAATCAATTTCCAAATTGTTCGCCGGCGATCCTAAGTGAAGATAAATATTAGTTGTTTGTTCAATTAATCTATTCATTTGCTTACCATGATCATTTTCAAGTATGTGTTCCATCCCATGAATCTTCGACTTATAATCATGTTTTCGATCGCTTCATTGATTCCAAAGATTCAATCAGCATCAAATTCAATAGGAAATAGCTCAGATCATGTTCCTAAGCCTAATCTAACCCTAGCCTAACCTGTTATCATGTGTTGAACATGGCCAAACTATTCTTGAATTGAATGCTGATGAACAATGGAACCGTCGAATTGATCTCGAACATAATCATCAATCGAATTTCAATTTGATGATTGTAAAATTTCAGGAACAAACCTAATAAAAAAAGATAGACCAATCTTTATTAAATATGAAGAATGAATATGTCGACTTACCGAATAAGTTGTTCCGACAATTCAATCAAAAGCAGACCTTTGAGAAATGTAAGTGTTAGAATCATTGATTGATAGCGAAATTTCAAAGTTACCTGATGATGAACATGATGTTTCATTGGACATTGTACCATGTTAGTGACCAGATATCCACCAACAAATTTGTACTGTTCGGCATCATTACCATGATCGTTTTTATAAAGAAGGCACAATACACGGATTTGATTTTCTTGCCCAGAAAGAATCTACAACATCAGGGATTGGCGGTGGACAGCGGATCGATGCAAACCCGATCATTGGTTAATCCTGTTTCATCAACAGATCGTGATTCGACCATACCATTTATTGATGAATGGACCGAATAGGCAACACCAACATCAAAAACAACTATGAACGATGATGGTCAACAAAAATCCGAACTTCGACGGCGTCGATTATCATCATCATCATCATCATCTACATCATCCAAACAAGACAATCGAAGACATTCAAAATAACCAGAACAATGACTTCAATAGAAAAATAATCAATCAATTTATATCAAAAGAAAATTCATTGTTTAATTTCCAAAAAATTTATTAAGAAAATGAAATACATTTTAATTATAAAATGAAACAAATGTTTATGATGAGTGCACTAATTCGAAACTTTATCCATTTTGTACAAAAAACGCGAAGAAATTAGCAAAAAAAAAACCTATCATTTACCTGTAGAAATACGAGAAAATGATTCCAATGATTACAATTTTTCCGATATAAACGGATGCATCAAAGCTTGTGATGGAGTCAAACGACGTGTAGGATCCAGGACAAAGATTTTGTCCAACAGATCTTTGAGTTGACCAACTTTACGAGACAATGGTTCGCTTAATTGTTGACCAGCCATCAATTCGGATTGAAGTTCACGGCTAGCTTGCATGTTTGTTAAGGTTACAATTTTCACTTTTTCGGTAACACGATCAATATCTTGATATAGAAAATTGTAATCATGATCAAAATGTTGATCGCGGAAAGTTGCTTTTCGTATCATACGATGAGAAAATTTTCCCCGTAAATCCATAAAATACTTTAGCATCTGATTATTACTTTTGCCGGCGAACATAATCTTGCCTGTGTATAACTCATATAAAGTACATCCAACCGACCACATATCGATAGCATGATCATATTGTAATCCAAGAACTAAAACAAGAAAAAGAAGAAAAATCATCAAGTTATTAAGTTATGTTTAAAAAGTGAAAATTGAATTATTATTATCTTTAAAAAATGAAAACAGGCTGGAAAATCGAATCTGAGGCGGATGAAAAACGAAATAAAAGTTCGGATATTTTGAATCGTTGACTGAATCAGATTCCAGTTAGATTTCTTTCACGGACACTATAAAAAATAATTTTGAAGATACCAATCGTAATACCAACGAAGATGCAATCTCAACTGTGAATAAAACAAATCGCATGGATCAAATTCAATAAATTCAAACACGAATGAAAAAAAAAATTCGGAAATATCAAAAATTCAAACCCGAACTTTTACCGTTTTTCAGTGCAAACAAAATATGCATGTGCAAATTGTATGGATCGATGTCGATGTTTGAAAAAAGATGTCGACCTACATATGGGATTGACTACAAATAACCGAAAAGATTTTTCAACAATCACGACAAAAGTTGGAAAATCTTTTCGATGATAATCTAAAGTATAAGAGAAAGAATGAGTACTTACTGATTTCTGGTGCTCGATAAAACCTGCTAACCAAATATGGTGCTATTTCACTGTCTCTTAGATATGATGCCGAACCAAAATCGCAAAGTTTTAGGACAGTTTTTTTATTATTGACCAAAATATTATCAGGTTTTATATCAGAATGTAGTATAGATGTCTTCTTCAATAAACGCAAGGCCAGGAATAGTTGGTGAGCATAAGACCGCACGGCATCGATATGAAGACCAACATCTTTTCCATATTTTTTCAACACTTCTCGTAGGTTCATGGCTAATGGTTCAAATACAAGACATAAATGTTGTCGATGATAGAAAGATGAATATAGCCTAAGACAATGATATTTGTCATCCGGATCAGCTGCATTCAAACATTTCAACATTTCTAACTCTTTCAATCCGGTTTTGTGCCTGAAAAAAAAATATAAATTAGCCAAATGAAAATCGGAATAGATAGATAAATATAAAACACTCACATTACTTCATTGTTTCGAATAATCTTAATGGCCACATCCTGTTGATCTTTGTTTTTATCACGGGCACGAACAACGTTGGAAAAAACCCCTTGTCCGGTGAACCCATAAACTGAATAGCGATTTTCCAACATTTCGCCAATTCTAATGCCTAATGAATGAAACGATATATAGAAAGTTTGTTTGACATTATAAATTCATTTAATAACTTACGATAATATCCTTCGGAATCATCCCAATTGTCAATCAAATGTGATTGGCTATTTTGATGATTTTGGGAATTTTTATTGGCCAATGATTTTTCATCCAGATGTCCAAATTGATGTAACCGTGCAACAGGATCTTCAAATTCATCTTTTTCATCTGCAAACATGTCAAATTGTTTACGCTTTGTTTTTTGTAGTTGTTGTTGTTTATTCTCCTCATTTGGTTGTGGGTTATTTTTCAATATGGATTCAAATGTAGTTGGGCCTTGAACTTTCGTGTCAGATTTACAAGTCATAGATGTTGAATCATCACAGTCACAGACTGTGGTCGAAAAATTAGTAGGTTCATTTGAAGTTTCATCCAAAGAACTCGTTTTAGTAGATTGTAGTTTCTTCAAGAGTTCTTGCCGCTGCCTTCGACGACGTTCAATTTCTTTCTCTTCATTGTCTTCATCGTCAAAATCTCTGATATCGATATCATCGGCTCCATCATCCGACGAAGAAGAGGAACGATCTTTGGCCCGATCAAATCGAGAGATCGAAGAACGTTTTCGATCATCAATACCTTTAGGGTGGTAATCACGATTAGATCGAGATGTCTGAGCATCGCGATAACCTTTGGCACCGTAATAATCTGATGATCGATTTTGATCATCAGCTGAACGGTAATGGTAAGGATCCTTTGAACGGTGGCGACTAGATTCTTCTTTTTCCCGATAATCTCTGATGGATCGATGTCTGTAATCATCATCATTATTACCATTTCTATCATCACGGTTATAATAATCGCGATAATTGTCTCTAGGAGAACGATGGTGATATGAGTCGATATCATCACGATGAGAACGTTGATCATCACGATAACGGTCATCATAATAATCTCGTCTATTACGATGATGTTGATATTCTGTACGAGCATAACGAGAATCTTCAAAACGATTTTCATCGTAATTTTTGTTATCATAATTATATCGATAATCAGTATCACGTCGTTCACTATTCATCTTCTCATATCACAGAAAGGAAAGTAACGTGGAGACTAGTCTCCAAATTTAGAGGAATGCGTAACTCTTCAAATTTGGAGACCCGCATTTTTGAGTAAACGACTAAACGATTTTATTATCGATAGTGTCGTTCATCACGATTGTTGCAGCAATTTGACCCCCTTTTATTCCCTTTACCCCCATATTAATTTAATCGATTTATATTGAAATTTAATCGATTTTATTAAAATATTTATTTATTAAAAATTTGAAATAATAAAATACATCCATATTTCACATCCTAATTGCGCCATACAACGTTAATTGTCCCCTTTGAAATAGATCCATAATTCGCGGTCCATGTTCCAAGACAATGTCCAAATTCTATCCGTGGTTCGAGATTCAATTTCCAAATTGTTCGCCGGCGATCCTAAGTGAAGATAAATATTAGTTGTTTGTTCAATTAATCTATTCATTTGCTTACCATGATCATTTGCAAGTATGCGTTCCATCCCGTGAATCTTCGACTTATAATCATGTTTTCGATCGCTTCATTGATTCCAAAGATTCAATCAGCATCAAATTCAATAGGAAATAGTTCAGACCATGTTCCTAAGCCTAATCTAACCCTAGCCTAACCTGATATCATGTGTTGAACATGGTCAAACTATTCTTGAATTGGATGCTGATGAACAATGGAACAGCCGAATTGACCTTGAACATAATCATCAATCGAATTTCAATTTGATGATTGTAAAATTTCAGGAACGAACCTAATAAAAAAAGATAGACCAATCTTTATTAAATATGAAGAATGAATATGTCGACTTAACGAATAAGTTGTTCCGACAATTCAATCAAAAGCAGACCTTTGAGAAATGTAAGTGTTAGAATCATTGATTGATAGCGAAATTTCAAAGTTACCTGATGATGAACATGATGTTTCATTGGACATTGTACCATGTTAGTGGCCAGATATCCACCAACAAATTTGTACTGTTCGGCATCATTACCATGATCGTTTTTATAAAGAAGGCACAATACACGGATTTGATTTTCTTGCCCAGAAAGAATCTACAACATCATCAGGGATTGGCGGTGGACAGCGGATCGATGCAAACTCGATCATTGGTTAATCCTGTTTCATCAACAGATCGTGATTCGACCATACCATTTATTGATGGGTGGACCGAATCGGCAACACCAACATCAAAAACAACTATGAACGATGATGGTCAACAAAAATCCGAACTTCGACGGCGTCGATTATCATCATCATCATCATCTACATCATCCAAACAAGACAATCGAAGACATTCAAAATAACCAGAACAATGACTTCAATAGAAAAAAAACAATCAATTTATATCAAAAGAAAATTCATTGTTTAATTTCCAAAAAATTTATTAAGAAACTGAAATACATTTTAATTATAAAATGAAATAAATGTTTATGATGAGTGCACTAATTCGAAACTTTATCCATTTTGTACAAAAAACGCGAAGAAATTAGCAAAAAAAAACCTATCATTTACCTGTACAAATACGAGAAAATGATTCCAATGATTACAATTTTTCCGATATAAACGGATGCATCAAAGCTTGTGATGGAGTCAAACGACGTATAGGATCCAGGACAAAGATTTTGTCCAACAGATCTTTGAGTTGACCAACTTTACGGGACAATGGTTCGCTTAATTGTTGACCAGCCATCAATTCGGATTGAAGTTCACGGCTAGCTTGCATGTTTGTTAAGGTTACAATTTTCACCTTTTCGGTAACACGATCAATATCTTGATATAGAAAATTGTAATCATGATCAAAATGTTGATCGCGGAAAGTTGCTTTTCGTATCATACGATGAGAAAATTTTCCCCGTAAATCCATAAAATACTTTAGCATCTGATTATTACTTTTGCCGGCGAACATAATCTTGCCTGTGTATAACTCATATAAAGTACATCCAACCGACCACATATCGATAGCATGATCATATTGTAATCCAAGAACTAAAACAAGAAAAAGAAGAAAAATCATCAAGTTATTAAGTTATGTTTAAAAAGTGAAAATTGAATTATTATTATCTTTAAAAAATGAAAACAGGCTGGAAAATCGAATCTGAGGCGGATGAAAAACGAAATAAAAGTTCGGATATTTTGAATCGTTGACTGAATCAGATTCCAGTTAGATTTCTTTCACGGACACTATAAAAAATAATTTTGAAGATACCAATCGTAATACCAACGAAGATGCAATCTCAACTGTGAATAAAACAAATCGCATGGATCAAATTCAATAAATTCAAACACGAATGAAAAAAAAAATTCGGAAATATCAAAAATTCAAACCCGAACTTTTACCGTTTTTCAGTGCAAACAAAATATGCATGTGCAAATTGTATGGATCGATGTCGATGTTTGAAAAAAGATGTCGACCTACATATGGGATTGACTACAAATAACCGAAAAGATTTTTCAACAATCACGACAAAAGTTGGAAAATCTTTTCGATGATAATCTAAAGTATAAGAGAAAGAATGAGTACTTACTGATTTCTGGTGCTCGATAAAACCTGCTAACCAAATATGGTGCTATTTCACTGTCTCTTAGATATGATGCCGAACCAAAATCGCAAAGTTTTAGGACAGTTTTTTTTATTATTGACCAAAATATTATCAGGTTTTATATCAGAATGTAGTATAGATGTCTTCTTCAATAAACGCAAGGCCAGGAATAGTTGGTGAGCATAAGACCGCACGGCATCGATATGAAGACCAACATCTTTTCCATATTTTTTCAACACTTCTCGTAGGTTCATGGCTAATGGTTCAAATACAAGACATAAATGTTGTCGATGATAGAAAGATGAATATAGCCTAAGACAATGATATTTGTCATCCGGATCAGCTGCATTCAAACATTTCAACATTTCTAACTCTTTCAATCCGGTTTTGTGCCTGAAAAAAAAATATAAATTAGCCAAATGAAAATCGGAATAGATAGATAAATATAAAACACTCACATTACTTCATTGTTTCGAATAATCTTAATGGCCACATCCTGTTGATCTTTGTTTTTATCACGGGCACGAACAACGTTGGAAAAAACCCCTTGTCCGGTGAACCCATAAACTGAATAGCGATTTTCCAACATTTCGCCAATTCTAATGCCTAATGAATGAAACGATATATAGAAAGTTTGTTTGACATTATAAATTCATTTAATAACTTACGATAATATCCTTCGGAATCATCCCAATTGTCAATCAAATGTGATTGGCTATTTTGATGATTTTGGGAATTTTTATTGGCCAATGATTTTTCATCCAGATGTCCAAATTGATGTAACCGTGCAACAGGATCTTCAAATTCATCTTTTTCATCTGCAAACATGTCAAATTGTTTACGCTTTGTTTTTTGTAGTTGTTGTTGTTTATTCTCCTCATTTGGTTGTGGGTTATTTTTCAATATGGATTCAAATGTAGTTGGGCCTTGAACTTTCGTGTCAGATTTACAAGTCATAGATGTTGAATCATCACAGTCACAGACTGTGGTCGAAAAATTAGTAGGTTCATTTGAAGTTTCATCCAAAGAACTCGTTTTAGTAGATTGTAGTTTCTTCAAGAGTTCTTGCCGCTGCCTTCGACGACGTTCAATTTCTTTCTCTTCATTGTCTTCATCGTCAAAATCTCTGATATCGATATCATCGGCTCCATCATCCGACGAAGAAGAGGAACGATCTTTGGCCCGATCAAATCGAGAGATCGAAGAACGTTTTCGATCATCAAT
Source organism: Dermatophagoides farinae (assembly GCF_024713945.1). Lineage (NCBI taxonomy): Eukaryota > Metazoa > Arthropoda > Arachnida > Sarcoptiformes > Pyroglyphidae > Dermatophagoides > Dermatophagoides farinae. The sequence continues at coordinate 3,146,834 of NC_134679.1, read as the reverse complement.
ACTTTGAGGGTGGTAATCACGATTAGATCGAGATGTCTGAGTATCGCGATAACCTTTGACAGCGTAATAATCTGATGATCGATTTTGATCATCAGCTGAACGGTAATGGTAAGGATCCTTTGAACGGTGGCGACTAGATTCTTCTTTTTCCCGATAATCTCTGATGGATCGATGTCTGTAATCATCATCATTATTACCATTTCTATCATCACGGTTATAATAATCGCGATAATTGTCTCTAGGAGAACGATGGTGATATGAATCGATATCATCACGATGAGAACGTTGATCATCACGATAACGATCACGGTGCGCTGATGAACGGTCATCATAATAATCTCGTCTATCACGATGATGTTGATGTTGATATTCTGTACGAGCATAACGGGAATCCTCATAACGATATCCATCGTAATTTTTGTCATCATAATTATATCGATAATCAGTATCACGTCGTCGATAGTCGCGCTCATAATCATCATGGAAATTTTTTTGGCCACCTTTTTCATCATCCATTTCTTTCGAACGACTACGATGATGATGTTTACGACGTGAATGCGAAGAGGATTTTTTCTTGTGTTTCTTATGTTTTTTATGCTTTGATCTTCTATGTTTACCATTTTCATCACTGTCATCATCGGATTTCCGACAATCTGATTTAGATTTCGATTCCTTCTTAGAATCGTTATTAGTGAATTTTTCATCATCTTTATCAATTTGGATATCTTTGTTATTACTAGGATTAGATGCAGGCTTTGAACGTTCATCAAGTAATGAATCTTCACCTTTATCCTTAGAATGACATTTTATCTTGAGATCAATATTGATTATTTCGGCATCGTCACCTTCCTCGAATTTTTCTGATTTTAATTTAGCCATCAAAATTGCTCTTTGACGCATTAGTTGCTCAAGTTCTTCCAATTCACGTTTTGCCTGTTCTCGTATAGATGTCACTTTATCAACAAGGCTTTCGCCGGCAAAAGTTTTCACTTCTAATTCAGTAGGCTTCTCTTTTTCTACTTTCTCTTGTTTAACTTCCTTTTCTTTGTCTTTAGTATTGTTTGCGGGTTTAACATCCTTTGATTTTAATATTGCCGCAGTTTTTTGATTCAATTTTTCACGTTCTTTTTGAGCAGCCAAAGCTACAGCTCGTTCTTCATCGTCTACAATCTTTCTCCATTTTTCAGCCATCGCTCGACGAAGAGCTGCAGCATCTTTTTGAGCCAATTTTTTTGACAATGATTCATAATCGATACCATCAAATTCTTCTTCTTCATCTTTGTCGTCCCTCAAATTCAATGTAAAGAATTGAGCTTCAGGATCTTTGTTTGGATTGGATTTTTTAGCTCCAGCCGCGTTTTTTGCTTTTGATTTTTGATTTTTTCCGTTCAATGATTTCGATAGCTTCAATTTAGGTTCACACTTTGATTTAATTGTGGCGATAGGCTTTTCCACATCAGTCTCATTGATGTCAACTTTATCCACATCGGCATCAATTATTTTGTAAGCTGAAAATTTTTTCGCAATCACTTTGTTTTCTTCGGTTAATTCAAGTGAACGCTGACTGATTAATTTTTTCACATCATCTTCAGAAATTTTTTCCGAATAGATCCATTTAGGATCGTTTTCAATTTTCAGTGGTACAGGATTGGCATCATCAATGGCATACACCCATTTTCGTTGATCCGGCCGGCTCATCTCTTTCAAAGCGTTACGGAGATCAGCGATTTTATTGGGATATTCTTTATCGCTATTTAATAATTTTGTTTCATATTCTTTTTTTAAACCGATTATGGGTTGTAATTCTGATGACGATTTTTTCTTCAAATCTGTCGACAGTTTGGTTCCGGAATTAATGTCTTCATATCGACCATTTTGATCCATACTTTTCGAACGATAATTTCGATCATTTGATCTTGATCTGCTTCGATCTTTTTTTCTACGATGATAAGAATGATTCGAATCATGATCAACTTCATAACGATTATGTTTATCTACCGAAGCTGAGCGATGTCTATAGTCACGATCAATTAATTGTGATCGATTAGTGCGATCATGATCAGGATAATTATGATACTTGCTAGATATTCCATGATGATTATGATAGATATCACTATTGTTCGATAAGCTACTTGTCCGTCTACGTTTTGGTTCTAAATCTTCATCATCAGTTCGATAATGGTCTTTATCAATCGATGGACGCCGGCGTCGTTGTTGGCGTCTGATATCGATTTCATCATCAAGAGAATCACCGTCATCGTGATCATTGAGAATTGCATCTAATTCACGATCATCGGAATCAACATCATCATCATCATCATCATCGGGTTCCGAATATCGACTGTGTCCATCATAGTTGTGTCGAGAGAATGAATTTCGATTTGATGAAGAAGCAGTTTTGCTGACAACAACCTGACTAGCCAATTTAATCGGCTTTCGTTTTATTTGGGATGTTGATTCATCATTGGAAGCGATAATGATGTCGGTCGTTTTGTCCATCATATATATTAAATAATATAGTCCGGTTTATAAGTTTGGATTTCATGAAAATAAGAAAATTAGTCAACTTTGAAATTTATTTTCAAATTTACTTCACCAGAATTTTATGGTTTATTGAATTCGTAGATTGTTATAAAAAAATAATCACATTTGATGATTCTAAATGATACAAAAACAATCACCTTATTAGCTTTCAATCAAATTCTTGAAAAGGATCAATACAATCGAGTCGGTCTGCTTTAGCAACAAAAAAAAACCACATTCGTCAGTATCGGTCACAAACAACATTCGGACCGTACCTAGAAGAGTGAGCAATGAGACTTTTTATTCGTTGCGTTTTATTGTGACCTAAAATCTTGATGTTCGCAATCGCATTGAATATAAATCCTGCCATCTATTGGCTAGAGAATTTTTTTTAAATAAAAATCAAAATTGTTTTGTGCATCATTGTTGGAATTTAAAATTGAAGAAATTGTAAAAAATGACAAAATAATTTATCAACCAAAAAATAAATGAAGAAAAGATTTCGTTAATTTTCAAGTTTACTTTGATGCTGGTCATTTTAATTCATTTCAACAATTAAATTATGGTAATTTAAAAATTGCATCCATTGGTTTGCTGACCTGAAATAGTGTTACAAGGTGATTGGAATTTGTGCCAGAAATGTGACAAGCTTTAATATATAAATATATACGGTCAATTAATATTCGATTCAAATGACCAAAACCACCTCAACACATACGAACAAAATGCGAATCTCAATCGTGACATTGTTTTTAACCGTTTTTCTACTCGATGAAAACTTTGATTCAATTCATTCGTCTATATTGCTTCCGTTGCTGGTGATTTTTTTTCAAGTTAGAAATTTTCACACTATCTAATCTGAACTTTTTCTTTTTTTAGAAACCGTTGCTTCATAGTGGGAGTAGGCCGTGTGGTTATCCCTATAGAGGCTACATTGGAAACGGTGGTGGTGGATTTGCTGGTGGTTTAACTGGTGGTCTGGCAGGTGGATATCGACAAAATCAATTTAACATGAACAATTTCAGACGGCGGAAATTATTTCATCATGAAATTGATATGGATAAACAAAATGGAGTAGCCATGAATAAGTTTGGTGCTGGCGGATTCGGGGGAGTTGGTGCCGGAAGTGTAGGAGGTGTTCTTGGTGGATATGACGTTGAAACAATGGCCGGTCATGATTACGGTGATTATTACGATTGAGATTTTTTTTACAAGAAATTTTTATTATGAATTGATATCATGAAATATATGATGATAGATGCGATTCATAAAAGTTTATATAAAATAAAATAATTATTATAATGAATGATCGACAATATTGGTCGAATAGTGCTGTGATTGAGATGATGGCGATGACGATTGTTTATTTGCAGATGAAGAAATTGTTTTTAAACTCCTGTTCATAATTAACGATGCCAATGATGATGATGGTGTTGTACTCAAATCGGTTGAAGATGAAAGATTCAATTCTCGACCATTACGAGCGGTTTTGTGAAAATCACCACTAACCCCACCACCACCACCCATCATAGGATCGAATGCACTATCGAATCCTTCTTTTTTGTTGATCCATCCATAGCCCCCGACACCTGGGCCAATGCCTGCTCCATATCCAGCACCGTAACCAACTCCTAGACCAACGCCATATCCTATTCCACCATGACCCATTCCAAGATTCATTGCTGGAAATCCCATCCCGTAACCCATGCCCATTCCATATCCAAGACCGTAACCATTTCCAAATGGATAACCGATTCCATAGCCACCATACCATGGCTTTCCATAATAGCTTAAATGATCTATTCGAATTTAACCCGCATTAAACGAACAAAAAAAAACATGAAATAAATACAATAAGCATACCGAAGCCAAAGCCGAGAGCATTGGCCAATCCATAGCCATAAAAAGGGCTGCAATCAACGTAATAACGAATAAAAACCAATTTCAAAAAGCAAAACAAACGTCATCTACCTGACTATTGGATTGTAACCAAAACCAACATATGGACTTATTGATGAGCCATGAGCCGATATCGTTTTTGTAGTAACAATCATCAATATTATGACGACAAACAAAATCTAAATGATAAAATAGTAATTTGTGTTATTGATTTTTAGGTGAAATTTTGCGATTATTCTCACTGATTTCAAATTACTAAACGATGCCATCATTGTACTTGATGGTATTGAATACAATAACGTCTTTGGTTTGGAAACGAGCAATTGTTCAGTTGAAGAAACTCTCTTAAGAAAATACGAAATCGCTTCAAGCCAAAGATGAAATCCAATGTTCAAATTATCTTCAATAGTTTAAAAAAAAATAAACAAAACAAACATCACAACTTGGTTCACGTCGCAATCACATTGAATTTGAAGCTGTTTGTCGCATTTTTTATACACAATCATTCCATCATTCAACTCGATGAAAGAGAATCTTGTCGAATCATCGCTTTTTTTTGGTGACGATGCCAACGACAAACATTAAACCAGATGCATATTATTAAATTCAAATTGGAATCTATAGGGCTAGATTTTGCTCATTAGTTTCGATTACTTGACAAAGTCTTTTCCTAATCATTTTATTCGTTTGTTGCATAAAGTTTAAATACGATATGAATTACGCATTTCATATGATCGAATGATAGAAAAGATTTTCATAAAATTGCATCGATTATCGATGACTAGGTCATCGAACCGGATACACACTGGAACATCCATGTCATCTATCTATATAACCCAATCATATATAATCAGGTGAATTATGATTCGTATGTGAATGTAATGGCTTTTGTCTGGTTAAACAAAAAGATAATGATGATGATGATCTTGACTGAATTTTTACGGTCAATCAAACATTCAAACTATGATAATGATCAGTGAGTGACAAAAAATTGAAATAGAAACAAAAATTTGTCATCCCCATCCCCATCATAAATTTATATTGATGATTCGAAACAACCATAATGGAGAATCGAGAAAAAGACCGAAGAAAAAAAAGAATGAAAAAAACGGGAGGAAATTTGAATAAGTGAATGAATGAATGAATTGCAGCTAGCAAGTAGACACCAATCGAAATGGACGGCGGCCAGACGACACACATTTCAATGCATTCAATGTATTCTATTCATTCAAGTGTGCGCATACCATGACCATTCGAAAAAAAACAATGCTGTTCAAATGACCTAGAAATCGTGTACCAATTAACAAGGTGAATTCCGAAATTAATCTAAACAAAAAGTTGATAGATTTTTATTCTGAATTACGTATACATCGAGGTAATACATCGCATCATATAAAGATTTTTAATTTAGTTTGAATAAAACTATTAAGAACTTTGATTTGAATCGACCACATCATCAACATTTTCGGATGCTTGTGATGATAAATGTGATGATGATTTGTATCCATGATGTGATGGCTGATAAACATAACCACTTGATGGATAAGTGACAGCAGTGGATGGTGATGAATCCGAATAAGATGGCCGAGATGTAGATTCAACATTGGTCTGTATTACTAAGGGATAACAGCACAAACTGGACGATGGACAAGGTGATCCATTACTACCGCTTGCCCAATATCCGGTACAAGGACTGTTGCTTGTTATTCCATATCCGCTGTATTGATTCCCTGACAAACTGCTACCTAATGATCCTGAAAAACGTAACAAACCTTATGTAATCAGATCTTGTTCAAGTTTTAAGATAACACTCTTGTTTGAAAGTTTCATACCAAATTTCGTAAATTTTCGTGTCCACCAGGAACGAAGTAGAGATCCAGTATTAGGAAATAATGATGACGTTGTAGGCAAACCAGTCAATCCTGAATTAGTGGGAAATAATGAGTTGCTGAAAGGTCCAGCTGGAACATAACCACTAGTGCCAGTATTTCCGCCACTACCACTACCCGATGGATAAAGAACGCCAGAACTTGGATAGTTTTGATAGTTGTACCAATTATAATTATAACCAGATGGATTAGATCCAATAGGTGATTGTCCGATGTAGCTTCCAGATAATGATGGGGATCCACTAACCAAGCCAGCCGAACCAACACCAGAGCCAGAACCACTTAAAATAGATGCTGGAACTGGATATGGAAATGGATAATAATATGGTTGTATTCTTGGCGAAAAAAGCCAACATTGAGCCAAATTCTGTGAGGAAAGAACGACGATTATTGCAAAGAATATTATGATAACATTGGAAATGGATGCGATTTTCGGTTGTTTAGTTAAAGATGATGGCGAGGATGACATTGTGATTTTGAGGAACACTGTGATTACAATGAAAAAACATCAAAACAACAATTTAGGCAAACAAAAAAAAATCTAGGTAGTACGTATGCATCAATTTTCGAATGTCGAATGTTTGAAATATATTTGGAATTCCATAAAATCTTTACAAAACGGAACCGAATAATGAATCAAAATGATTGAAAGAGAAAGTTGTCAACTCTATTCATTTGAACATACAATTGTATTACAATGAAAAGAATGAAGTACAGAAAATTGATTTTTGTCCAGCTTTTTTTTCATCAATTTCATTACAATTTGGTCGCGCCTGAACAAACAAATTGAAAAAAACGAAAGAAAAAAGAATGGTAAATTATGGAAAAGCACATATATTCAATCAATTGAATGCAGAAAAAAAATGTTGTAGAGAAAAAACCAAACACACGAATAGATGTTTCAAATGATTCTTTTTTGGAACTAACAAAACTAACTAAATGAATGCCCTGACCTCAATCAACATCAGGCTTTAGTTTTGGATTTTTAAAGGTGTTAAATTGTCAATAATTTTTATCAATTTATTAAACAAACTATTTTCCAAACATGGATCCAAAATCAATGAATTTTAAGAAGGAATAGGGAAATCCGTGGTTTCAAATGTTTGCTCTGTATTTATTACAATGTGCAAAAAATGCCAACGTTGGTGGAAACCCGGACCTAAATGTAGTAGGCAATTTGGCTATTATATGAAACGAACCGAAATCAAATAAAAATTATCGCTTCAAAAATCACTACTCGAATTGACATTGACCTTAATCGATTTGTTAATAATAAAAAAATGCATGTGGTGTAAAAAAATAATGAAAATTTTTTATTTTTATGAAAAAAAATTCAAAGAAAATAAATGTGTATGATGATGGTATCAACGGCTAAAGTAATAAAAAATATTAACCTGGAATTGTAAAATATCCATCTACATCCGTTGGCGTTGAATAATTTCGTGTGGAATTATTTGTACTTTTTATTCTTGATGCTTTGTTAAAATATTTTGACATTTTTTTCTGTTGTTTGTTACTATTTGGTTTTCTAGTTGTTTTCGATGTTCCAGCTGTATTACGTTTTCTTTTGGCTGCGGTACCACCACCACGACTTGAAGTGGTGGTTGATTGTATGTGATTATCATCATCAATAGGATAATCATCTGGAACGATAAAATTATTTATAGAATCATTCGCATCTAAACAAGAAGAAGGGTTAGTATCGATAAAGTCCAGGTCACCATAATCATTTCCTTCCTGACGGCGAGAATCGAGATCATTTTCATCATCGAAATCGAAGATATTACGTTTACGAGCCGTTGTGGATTTTTTCACTGTTGGGGTTTTGGCACTACTATTCATAAAAAGAAAGCAAAAAAAGGTTAGCAAGCATAAAAATCTATTAGTACTAATAATCAAGTCAATCAATCATTAATATTACTTTTTTTTCTGTGTACGACGTTTTGTTACATTGAATATATATTGATGATTACGTTCTAATATATCGGAAGAGCGTTCACCAAGTCGAACGTAGCTAGAGCTGGCGAAAAAACACTTTCGGTTGACAAAAGTATCTTCGGCAAGAAATTTTTTTGCAATCAAATTTTGTACCAATCGTTGTACATCGGTTCGAGTGAGATCTTTGAGCAATGCATACATGGCAGAACGTCGATGTTTATCTGGTGCGAATTTATCACTGGCTGAACTTCCTAAAAATGTGTCGGAAAGAAAAATTTGAATTATTTTTTTTTGCATAGGAAAATCATATTAAAATAAACAAACGAAGATGGAAACAAAACACTTACCGCATAAAATATTGGTCAATTGCGTGGGTGAAATATTGTCATTTCGTTCTTGATTATATGACCCTACTAATAATCGGATAGATTCAAGTATTGGTCCGAACGTTTTGTGTAAAATCTTCGGATTGAAAATTATCTTTTACCAAACAATTATCACATACAGATTCAATATTCGCTACACAGTAACGATCATCATATTGTTGGCCAAAATATTTGAGTAATTGTTTACGACGGCATTCGGCTTTATTCAGACAAAACATTTGCACATCATATAAATAAGACATTGCCAATTTTAGCATGGATTTTTGCTTTGTCGTTTTCGTAAGTAATTTTTTCCATCGATTAAAATCTAATGGTGTATAATAGAGAATACAAAGAGCTAGTTGGCCATCGCGTCCAGCACGACCAACTTCTTGATAGTAACCTTCGATTGATTTGGGCAATGAATAATGTATAACAAAACGACAATCAGCTTTATCGATCCCCATCCCGAAAGCAATAGTGGCGACGACGACATTGAATTTTCCTGTAATCCAATCATTTTGAACCTGTTTACGAGAAACATCGGAAAGACCAGCATGATAGGAAACACATTTAAATTGTTTAAGTTTTTCTGCTAAAGTATCACAATCATTACGTGATAAGCAATAAATGATTCCAGTTTGATTACGAAAATCTGAGTTCAATAGTTGAGTTATTTCTTCAATACATTTATTAGTTTTTGCTCGTACTTCGAATTTGAGATTAGCACGATTAAATGATTGCATGAACCATTTGGCTTCTCGTAAATGAAGTTGTTGTGCTATATCAAGTCGTACCTTTTGGGTTGCAGTCGCAGTTAATGCCATGAATGGTACATTCGGAAAGGGGCGTCGAAGTTCCGAAAGGCGTTTATAATCAGGACGAAAATCGTGACCCCATTGTGAAACACAATGGGCTTCGTCGATAACAAACCGTGATAATTTTTTTTGTTGATAAAGATTTTTTAGCATAGACATTAAACGATCTGATGCGGATAATTTTTCCGGTGTTACATACAATAACTTGGTTCGTCCTTCTTTCGATTTAAGATCAGCATATATTTCTGATACAGTTCCGGTATCGACATCACCAGTTAGAGAAGCAGCCGATCCAGGAAATCGTTCGTTCATTTTTGATGTTTGATCCAGGATCAAACTTTTCAATGGTGATACGACAATAGTAATTCCATCGGAAACCAAAGCCGGCAGCTGATAGCAGAGAGATTTACCACCACCGGTTGGCATCAATATGAAAACATCAAATTTTAACAAAGCAGCGTTGATAGCTTCTAACTGATTTGTTCGGAATTCATAAAGACCAAAAACTTGATGAAAAATTTTCAACATTTGTTCTGAATGTGGCAAATTCTTGGATTTTAACAACTGTTCATTTCCATCATTTTGATAGAGTCCAAAAAATCGATCATTTTTCGATTTCATAGAAAGTTCTTCGCCGATTTCGTTTTCTCCACGATGACCTATAGAGCGATTTAAATCAATTTGAACAAAACTTGTTTCAGCACGTAGTGCTGCATTCAGAACAGTTCCACATGATCCTGAAATATTTTGAGTATTTGGCAGTGATGGCGTCATCGCGATTATTGATTCACATTGTCCATTCGAATCCGGTAAGCCTTCATAACAATCTTCCCAATCACTCAAATCGCTCACACCAATTTCATTATCGCTATTTTGTGTTGTTGTTGTTGTTTGACCAAAATCAGATTTTGTAATCTGAGCTGTTCTTCTAACTGGTAATGGCTCTGGTATTGGGATAATTTCACATGAATCTTGAGAATTAACTGAATGTATTTGATCATTTCGAAAGTTAGATTCATCCACTTGTATTGATTGAACTGTTAGCAATGAAGATGCTATATTGGAACAAAATTTAACAGGAGTACATTTAGTGTCCAATCGTTTGGATGACCGAGGCCAACAATCATCATCATCATTATTGATTATGGGCGTGACTTTTGAATAATTATTAAAATTCTCTTTAAAAACAGGATCAACATTTAAAATTTCACAGTCTTGAAGTTTGTTTACCGATTTTTGTTCTGTTTTTAATCTTTTTGTATGATTGTTTAAGAAATCTCGATGCTTACGCAATGATAATTTCAACTCTGTAGGAATATTTTGAACTGAACTTTCATATTCCATCAATTTCTGACAAATTCCAAACATATTCGTTACGAATTCCGGATTGGAACAAAGAATCTTTTGATCAGTTATCGTTTCATGATAATTTGATTTGATAGGAGATAATCGATTTTGGATATTTTCTTTGTTCTGTTTATATTCAACTAGTTGACTTTCCTCATCATCACTGATATTGATTACAAATCCTGGTCGCTTTTTGTTGGTCATGACTGTAGATGTTAAAGGAGTTTCAATTATGGCCATAAAATCATCAGCTAAGTCACTATCACGAAAGGCTGATGAATTATCATTCAAAGATTTATTAACCACAAATGAATCATCATTGACGTTAGTTGAGGGTTTTTGTTTTGGTTCAAATGTTACTCGATGGAAATGTTCCATGTTATAATCATCATCAAAATGTTGAATCGGTAACTTCGGACCATGTTGATATGTTTTGGATGGTTCTTTCATGTTTGACGAAATAACTATTTCTGTTTCTGTTTTTGATTTTTTAATCGGCTCATTCGGTTGATCGAATTTGGAGGCTTTATCCTTTTGTAGTGTTTCATCTTGTCCATTGTTGTTATCATTAGGATCATATATTGCACGAAATACAGCATCGAATTTATAATTAGAATCGATTAAATTTTTCCTTAAATTATCACAACATTCTTGGAGATTGTTGAGAACTTTGACAGCCATTTAGTGTTGATTATGTTCACGGTTTTCGGTCCACAAAATCAAAACAATAAGTAGAATCTAATAAGTGGAAATTAAAAATTCAAATTAAAAATCAGAAAAACAATGAAAATAACCCAAATTCATTGGAAAATTACTTGTTTGAATTCAAATAATTATGAAGCTTATATGATGATGATGATAATTAGCATCACAAAAACAAAAATGAATGGCGCCAATTTACAATCGTAATTTGGTTATATTTATTAATGTGTGTGTGTATGTGTGTGTGAGCGCTGTCTTGCGTCATAGCTCAGTCAGAAAAACCCTTCGGTTAGGGAACCATAGAGAATAAATAATAGGTATTACAATAATCCAACTTTGAACTGTGCCGCTACTTATTGAAAAACCGGAGTTTTTGTGTGTGTGTGTGACTCAATCGAAATGGTTTTGCTAATCAGACGAATTGTATTCGAATAGAATTTAGTTGACCAGATTTGTACATTGTTCGACGTACCATTCATGTATAAACTGAATGATGATGTTTTTTTTTAAAAAATTTTCATTTACTGTCCGGATTTGTTTATTTTATTTTTTTTTGCTTGTTTATTCACGATTAATGTACAAAAAATGTCACCAAAAACAGGTATGAATCAATCTTGTTTTTTGTTTTGTTGTTGTAATTCATATGAATTAATTGTCAACATCATAATTGGAACAACAATATGGTAATCAAGAGAACATTGTACACGTTAATTATATATAAAAGGTTCAAAATCTTGAATTCAATTCACGTTTAAAACTTTTGTCTATTTTTATTATAACTAGACTAAATAAATTCATGGTGTCAAAAAAAACAAACTCATCAACAGGATGTATTTTTTGGATTTTTAGATCCGTTGTCGATTCATCTCTTTGGTTACATTGTGACATTTTTTTGGCCATTTATAAACTGATCTTTATCGAATTATTCGAATTTTTTTTTTTGTTAATAATCGAAAAATTTTTTTCTCGATTTTTCTTTTGAAATTACATGTATAAAACTGGCTATGGTTGACGAAATTTTTAGGGTAATTCTATTTGATCGTTTGTGTGTTTGTCTCTTGTTAATTTTATATTGTTTTGTTCGAGGTCAACACAACAACAATGATGACCAACTCGAATTGCCAATGCACCAACGCCCGAATTTTGATTGAAGGATATCGTTTACCGATGCCTATTGAATTTAGCCAAATGGAAGCAATCAAGCAGAATTTATGTGTTTGTGAGGTGCCTTCAACTATACGAAAAAAATATCTAGATTTTTGTGAACGTGAATCTCGAAAATCAACATTGATTCGATTGTTACAGGCAAATTATAAAAATATTGATGAAAATCCAAATACCGATAGAAAAGAAGAACTACCATCCGAAGTATTGGAAGAAATGAAAAAAATTGTCATCGAAATTCGACGTCATGAACGAGAGCTACCACGCTTATCTGATGATTTTGAATGTTGGTCAGATTACGTTGATTATCGACAAAAGCAACATTCGATGTTACCACGGTCGGCGATTCGTTTACCATCACAAGTCATGTCACAATTACTGACTACAAATCGACCATCATTCATGCTTGAATTGAATGAATATTATATGCCGATACCGGAAGATTTTATCGTTTATTTCTATTCCGATATACAGAATCGTATAATTGCCGAATTACCAGAAACAATTCGATCAATTTATTTGAATATGCTTTGGCAATATGGCCATCAACAAGAATTAATTTCCATTATGTGTCTAAAAAATTCCGAACTTTGTGATTTATGGTGTAAACCATTCTGTTAAATTTTTTTTCTAATTGAATTTATAAAAAAAATTGAATAAATACATGCTGCAAATTAAGAAATGGCTAATAATTCTTGATTTATTTATTCAAAATGTCAAATACAAATTGTTCATGCATCAATGAAGGTCCATTGATCGAAATCGATGGCTATAGTTTACCATTGCCACGTCAATTTAATGAGATGACTTTCGATCAACAGCTTGAATCGTTGAAAAATCTACCTGAATCAATACACGAAAATTATATGAAAATTTGTCAAAACGATGCAAAACTTCAATCGGCCATTAATTTGATTATAGATGAATTACACACGGAAAAAGATTTTCGACAATCGAAATCCGAAACTGATTCAAACATAAAGATGGAGATCAATATAAATGGCCATCATTTACCATTGGTAAAAGATTTTAATCGTTGGTCATGTCAACGTCGTAAACAATTGTTACGTAATCTGCCTGATAATGTACGTGGACGATATTTGAATCTAATCTGGCAAGAAGATATAGGCAGTCGATTATGTGCTGAATCACGAACACTTTATCAACCATTTTGGGCATAATGGGTGATTATGATTTATGATGATTACCATTAAGTTCGTCATTCAGTACAACATTATCATTATTCACACTTTACCTTTTATTATAATTTCATTTGTCAGAAAGAAAATGAAAATACCATCACTGAAAATCGATGCGAAATAGCTACAATAAATATATTTGAGAACCGCAATATATCAATATAATAGCACAGCAGCGGCAGCAGCAGCCAGCAGCAGGTTCATTGGCTTTTTTCCATTGGTTTATTGCACCGAATGGATGATAATGTCAATGAATCTTGAATGGCAAGAGTGGCCAAAGCAAAGAACGATGTATGAGAGGAGAGTATGTATTAAGACATGAAGCAAACGAACGAGACAAAAATCAAGGTTATCGTCCGATGGATGATGATGATGATGGTTGGTGGCTGGTTATTATATATATTCATTTAATTTCCATTTATTAAAGATATGATTATTGCAGATAACTTTAAGTACATCACTATCTATGCAACATATTGGGGTGTCTAAATTCCATTTTCCCTATATTCTCAACAGTTTTCATTCTAACAATAATTTTCTTTATTAAATTACAAGAAAAAACTAAACATAGAAAATTCTTTCATAATGAAAAGTGGAAAAACAACGTGAGATAACCTTTTGTTTTGTTTTCAATAGATTTCGATGATTTATCTTTTATCGGTTTAATCCGATAAATAAATACCCTTCATATTATCTTGTTTATTAGGTTGGCTTGTTTTTTGTTTAGTTTGGATTGGATTGAACTGATGAAAGTAAAAAGAAATCATCATCATTATCACAGAAAGTCACTGCTAACATTCAGAATCATTGATTCATATAATGATGGGGGGAGGCCTAGTGCTGGGATTCTTTCATCACTCCCACACACACACAAACATCTTCATCCATTACAATCGATATACAATTGTTGTAAATGTCATGCGTGTATTTAAAGGTATCTATTTTTGATTCATTGTATATAATTCTTTTCTTTATTTTTTCGAACAAAGAATATTTTGGCGTCGGCGTCATGAACAAACGATGATGGTGTATTGATGTTGTGGACCTTTTCCCAACCAGGTTGTATACGACAACGAAATAGCCCATTTTGTATATGCGATTCAAGAATCTAAGCAATGGTTCTTTTTTTCTTTATCAAAAGGGTTGGTGTGTTTGATGATGATGATGATCATGTATATGACAAGCTGTGTTAATGTACCGTACACTGACCGAAAGCAAAGCGAATGAGAGACAAAAAAAAAACAACCCAACTGATCGACCAACTTTATTCTGAAGACAATGACATCAACAGAAAAAAATAGATAACATCATCAGCCCACCTTCGACCTAACCCATCCACGAAAAAAACACTGCAGCAGCAATGTGACAACCAAAAAAAATAAAAAAAAAAAATAAGAGAGAATGTGTGTGATAAAAAATGTTAATGTTGTTGCTGGTAAAACATGTGTCATTCATTCATGCATATGTATCTATCATCTGGATCGGTTGATGTTGATAGTTTTTTTTGTGTGTGTGTGTGTTTGTATAAAAGTTGGGCGCCATCAAACCCGATTATACCACCTATACCCAAACACACATTTGCATATATGTAAAATGTCAATCACATAACAGAATGTAATTTCATTCAATGTTCAATGACACAATGTGTTATTAGTAAGAATCAATGAACTTTTTTTTCATAAATTTTCTCTTCACTTTATTTATTCAATATTTGATTGGACGATCCATGTGTGAAATATTAGGACCAAATTTTTTTTTTATTGAAAAAAATTTCACTATCTTGTCAATGAAATAAATGAATCATATAAGTCCAATAACCTTGTAATGAGCAATAACATTCTATCAATGTTTTTTTTTCAATAATATGATTATTATTGTGTTGCCAACGATATATTCGCCACCAATTCAATATTTAATGATTCGATTCCATTTCGATCTAATGAAGTAAAAGAAGAACAAAAAAAATCCCTCAATCAATGATTATTGATTTCATTGTATGATTAATCAATAATATATAACGCATGTTCAAAAAATAATAGAGATGGAACTGTTAAAATATGAATCGAGTTGAATGCACTTGAACAAATGAAAGAAAAAACTAAATGGAAATTGCTTCAACTCTTCTTCTTTGGATATATGGATACATGATGATATATATCGTTGATTGTATGATAGAAATGACGCTTTGTCGTTCAATCCATTCGTCAAATGTTTTCACTCAAAGTTCATGTACCCTCTCTCTCTCTCTCTCTCTCTCGCTTTCCTCCTCTCACTGTAATATGTAAAAAACAGGAAATGGCGCCCTAAGTTTGTTTCACCAAAAAAGCATATCGAAAAAAAATGGTGATATTGACCGACCACTGAAAGGTCGATGTAGCGTGTATGTAGTTGTTTGATTGGTACCAACTAACCAGCCCACCAACCAACCAACCAATTGTGGTCGATCTTGTTCTTGATTTTTCTTTTTTGTCTTGTTTTTATATCGAATAAATGAATTTTAAAGAAAGAAAGTTGAACGAATAATGAAATGATCGTCGTCGATACAAGAGTGAGAGAGAGAGAGGTTATAATTATTCCAAATACATAAGATTCCATTTCAATTTTCAAATCAAATTCTATAATTTAATATCGTTCAAATCAATATATTTAAACATTGAATATGGATTCTTAGATCAATACCATACCAATTCTATCCAATTTTATCGAAAATGAAATCCTATTTCTATCCAAATGCTGTAATATCAATAATTATTATCATCATTGATGATGATGATGGAATAACCAAACATCAAACATCATAGACATTCAACACATTGATATTATGCCAAAAAAAGCAGTGGCTGGTTGATCGGCCAAGATGTTTGCACCGTCATCATCACTATTATATATGATTGAAAAGTCGTTGTTCTTTTGGTTACATACATACAAGTGTGTGTGTGTATTACGAAGAAAAAACCGTTATGCGCAAACTCCATTCACATCTCTTTTTTTCCATACAAAAAAAAA
Source organism: Dermatophagoides farinae (assembly GCF_024713945.1). NCBI lineage: Eukaryota > Metazoa > Arthropoda > Arachnida > Sarcoptiformes > Pyroglyphidae > Dermatophagoides > Dermatophagoides farinae. The sequence continues at coordinate 3,129,984 of NC_134679.1, read as the reverse complement.
ATCGCAGATCCTCTTTTTCTCCAATGGATTGTGATCTATCATATACGAAAAATAACAACAACACTTCATTTCGTTTGGAGCATTCGTAAGTTGCATACATCCATGTTACATTTTTGAAAATTATTCGTTTTGTTTGTTTCTTTATTTTGTTGATGATCACCAACAACAACAACAACAACAACAACAACAACAACAACATGATTATTATTCAAGAATTTATTTTATGGAAATTTTAAAAAAATGTTTTCTTCTTAATTATTTGTCACCATTTTTGAATTTTAAATTTTTCGTCATTTTTATATTTTATTTCCCGTGTTAATGTTTCTCTTGATGTGTAATTACACAGGTGTCTGTGTGTGTGTGTGTGTGAATGTAATAAGAAAAAGAATTACCGCGTGCTTATTATTCATTTAAATGAATTTAAAAAAATTCCTATCCCATCTGTAATTAATTGATACAACACCTGTAGATTCAAAGTGTCCTCTTTGTGTTTGTGTCTTGATTTTGTTTTTCATCCAAATTCTATATGTGATTTTATTCATCAAAAAAAAAATCCTTTAAAATTCTGAGATTATGAATTCTAGATGTGTAGCCTGTGTGCCTTAAATTTGTTGTTTACATTCGATCAATCGAATATTTCGATTTTTATTTAAATTTTATTATCAAAAAATATCGAATAAACTACAACGACAAAAACATCAGTGATATGTTCTGATTGTGATTTTATTGTGAATTTTATTCAATTTCAGAAAAAAAAATTCAACTTATCTAATTAATGAGGAGAAAAAAACTGTCAATCATCAAGACATATGTGTGTGTGTGTATGTGATGTGATGTGATGTCATTTTAATGAATGAATGAATAATTTTCAGCTGTTTTTGATATTTTTGTTATTCTATTCTATAGATTTAAAAACTTAGTGTTTTTTTTTAAAAAAAAAGAAAGAAAAAATTTTAATCCAACATCAAAATAGCATCATTTGAAAAAGGTTCGTATGTTAATATATATATTATATTTACTTGAATATACCTATAGGTTAGTTATGTGAATAAAATCAGAATGTTCATAGGATGATGGTGAAGAAACTTTTTTTTTCTTTAAAAACAAATGGGTGGTTTTTTTTCTTTACTATAATCATCATCATCATCATCATAACCACCTCTTTCTCTAAAACATCATGGTTGTTTCTCGTGTATGTGTGTGTTCGAGAGAGAGAGAGAGAGAGATAGATTATAAGAATGATGCAGTCGATGAACTTTGAGTGGACACCAGCATATTATGCAATGACCAACCAACCAACCATCCAACCAAACAAACAAACAAATTAAATGCGATTCGAATTATATAACAACAATAACACACACACATGCACGCGTGGCGTCAATTGTATCTATTCATTCCACTACCAATCGAATACATTATTTGTATTATATATCATATATACTATACTACTATGATCATTTGTGGTGGATTTAAATGTAGCAAAAAATTGTCAGAAAGAGAGAAAGAGAGTGAGGTGAGTGAACTTGTGTGTTGTGTGTATGCCTCGACGATCAAAACATCCATCGTCGTAAAAGACAAGACGGCCCAATGGTTTGGTTGGATACACGAGCGCACATGGCAAAAAAAAAATCATAATGAAAAAAAAAAATCTCAATGAAACGAAAGTCAACGAACTTTTCACCAAATGTGAACAGATGAACAAACCAAGTGATCTTGTGTATTGGCTGTATGGTTGGTGGTGGTGGTGGTCTTGAGGACCAATCAATAGAATGAATCAAGCAATGAATGTTTAAAAAAAAAAAATCTCCCCTTCCCTGGAAAAAAAATCAAAGAACGAGATCTAGAAAAAGCTGGGAACCAAACGGGACATTTTACGGTCCATACAAATTCATCCGGTCTATTCACAAATCAACACACGATTATTTTGAGATGATGGTGGGATCTCAAGATGATCACTTCTTTTGCGGTCTTTAAGATTATTACACCGTCGTTTTCTGTGTGTGTGTGTGAGAGAGAGAGAAAGAGGGTTCATTCAACCTTTTTTATTTGAATTTTTTTTTTGACAATTTTTATTTTTAAATGAATGAAATCAAAAAAAAATTGTTTATACCTTAAACACTTTTGCACGTACGGTTTGATTTTTTTTTTTTTTTTGACTAAGAAAAAAAATCCTTAAGGTGTGCATTGTGACTATCTACCTATTCAATAATAGTTTGTCCGTTTTTCCATGTTTAATTATTAGCCTGACAACATGTGACAGATGTGTGTTTCGCCGGAGTTTGAGATAGCCCAAGATTTGCAAAGAAAAATGCATCGAACCAGTATTCGAAAACAGGAAATATGGAACACGAAATGAAATGGTGACAAAAAAAATATATTTAAATTGAAGTGATGGAATTCAATTTTTTTCACTGGAAATTTTTTTTTTGTTTCGATAATGACCGTATTCAAAATTGATGTTAATCAAATTCCTAGAAAAAGACCTTTTTTCACTGAGTAAAAATTTTCTTGATTCTATTTATATGGTAAGATGTTACCGACCTTTTCGCTATGATTTATCATTCAACATTTGTTTACAATTCGATCTATAACCTTAAATCCTAGAGCAAGGTCAAACGATTGCCAAGCTATCGATCGATAATGATGATAATTCTTTGCAATATGATAATAATGTATTATAATTCACCTGACAAAAATTGATCATCGTCATCATCAATGTCAATGAAAAAAAGATGACAAATATCTGACCAAAATGACAGATAGATTAGATTCTCATGCAAAAAGGTTTTGTGGTTTTTTCTTTTAGTCTGGACATAGTCTAGCCTCATACTGTCTGTCATGCAAATCATTAGAATCAAAATGAATTATTGTTGATGGTTGTGGTCTAGGGTAGATCTAAAAAAGTTATTCGGTAGTTTTGTTGTTTAGTTCAAAGGTCATTGCTCAACAGCAGACAACAGGTAATTCAAACATAGGTCAACTATATAACAGTCAGACACAGGTTCGTTCAAATGAAAAAAGGCTCTAGTCTCTCAGGACTATCAATAAATCGTGAGATATCTTTTCATTGTGATCAGTTTGTTGATTCATCTAATGTGATCAGATGACCAAAGGCTCAGTAAGTATCGTCTTTAATCAATTCATCAATGATCGGAACCTATTTTTCCTTTTTCAACGTTCAGACTGTTACTGGACAATCATATTTGACCCTTGACCAACTTTATTTAAAACCACCAACGCTTTTTCGTGATGACCCAGAAAAATTTAGGCTTGGTTTCCCTTTCCTTTGTTTTTATGGCTTAAATTTCAAATAAAAAAAAGAACTGGTAAAATTTTGGACCAAGTATTTAAAAATATCCTAAGCAAGCTATATGCTTTGATTAATTTACATTACAAATTGTTCTTTTGATAACGATCTTGGAACTAATTGTCATTTTTAACCAACGTATTACTGTATTTGTAAGTTCGCGCGCTATACTTGAAAAATTATAGAAAAATATCTGATATTTACGTCTTTCTTCGTGACAACTTTCTTGCATATCGAATACGAAAAAAAAACAGAAAAAAAACGAAAATGAAAAACTTGCCTTTTTCAGGACACGGGCAACATTTGTTCCATCATCTTATTGGACGCTCGTGGCACAAAAATCACCATTCAGAATATAACGAGCAAAAAAGGGAGACAGAGAGAGAGAGAGAGTCCGTTATACGAGATACGAGCTCGTGCTTGTTTTTGTTTCTCTTTCTCAATACTTTCGATCTGTATAAACTTGGTGCTATTGACTATCCAGTTGACCAGGTCAGTGACCGGATGACCAATTAAATTTTCTTTACGTACACAATTGCAATGGCTTGATGTTCATATGATGATGATGATGATGATGATGATGACGATTTCAGTCCACTCAATGGATATATTGCTTGTTATTATGTATTCTAATGATGAAAATAATAACGATAATGATTATGATTATGATGATGATGGTGTTTAACACGAGTTACGTGTTTACCCTCAAGAAAAAACATCTTTGTATAACAATGTATAAAATGTTGAACAATATTTATTGGAGTACTAATTTTCATGTTTTCCATGATATGAATTAATGTAATGAGTTAGTGATATTTGTTTTTTTGATACATACACTGATAGGGTTAAAATGAACTTTTTTTTCCATTCGAATCTTTTTTGGTAAAAAATGTGGCAAGGTCAATGCGTGTTGGTTTGATTAGCTCGATTGTTTATTTATTGATTATCTATTGGATATCGATATGAGCCATCACTTTTGTTTCCATTTCTTATTTATCTTTGCCCATATGATTTACAAAAATTGTCATTCATTTCAATCATTAAGTAAACCTATATATCTGTGTGGCCTATTTTTGAGTTTTTTTTTTGTCAGAAAAATTATGCTGGCCATAATAACCCTTTTTATGATGATTAGCTAGTTGTTTGTTGTTGTTGTTGTTTTTTTTTTTTTTTTTTTTTTGCTATTTACAACCACTTGAACAGCATTTACCGTCGATTATGTCAAACACAGAACATGCATTTTATGAAATTTTTTTTAAAAGCTTTTTTCGTTCCGACTTTTTTCTTTTTTTGTGGGGGGATTTTTCCTTCTAAATTTACAATTCTTCAAATAACTGAAATTTCGAAAATTGTTTTTTTTTCTTTATGAAAAAAAGTTATACTATCCGTTATCTCATTAAAATTATCTCGATTATTATGATGATGATCTTGTAGTTGATTGAAAAATCCCAAATGAATTAGTATGGTGTTGATTATACCAGGTAATTAAAAATCAAAGTTGTAGTAAACATATCTCATTAATATCTGGAAAAAATCTAGCTAAAACATTGACTAACAAAAAAAAATAAAAAATAAGTAGAATCCCAAAGTGAAAGTGATGATGAGTTTCATCTTTACCTGAAATGGTGAGATTTACGTGTTTTTTTAAATTTTTTTTTCTCGTAATTGTAATCTTTCACCTTTCGTTTTCATTAGACTAAAAATAGCAATATTTATAACCAGGTTTTTTTTCCAATGAATGATAGATTTATTTCTTTTTATTCAAATGAATAAATATACTTTTTCCAATTCGGATATATCATCGTGTGTTTACTTTTTTTTTGTTTACTAAATCCTCTTGGGATTGGCTATAAAATTACTGTTAACGGATTTTTTTTTAAATGTTATCTACTGCTATTATAATACACGAACACATTGGTACATTGTGTGTGTGTGTGTGTGTAATTAATGGTTTGATGGTAAAGTTTTAATTTTTTTTTCTCTCTCTCTTTTCTAGACACTATTTTTCTATCATCATCATCATCATCATCATTATCATATACTCGACACTATTGTTTTTTTTTACATCGGAAATGTGTCAAGTTTCCTATTTTAATTTATATAATAATAATCAATAATCAATTATCACCATTGTTGAATACTGCACTAACACTAACACTTTTCAATCACATTGATTGAATGTGATAAATATTATATTATTATAAATAGGACCATGATAAATGAATAAATTATTTTCAATTGCATTTGTTTTCAAATGATTATTTACATATATATACTTATTAAACTGTATATATATATAATTATCAAATTCAGATGTAAAGATGTTCTGTAGACTTTTTATGATTCATTCTTCACTATAAAAAGCTATTCCGTTTATAGCAAAATTTCTTGGAAAAAAGAAATGAAATTCAATATGATGAGATTTTTCATTTTCTTTTCATTATGTTACTAGAATTTTTGGATTTGAAAATAATAATGAAAAATTATTTTTATCTGTTTTTTTCTATTCATTTGAATTCAAACTTTACTTTTGTTTCGATTGATTCATCATTGATGTAATTATATGAACGATGGACATCATCATTCCAATCATCATCATCATCATCATCATTAAAAATATTTTTCATATCTCGATAATTTCTTCCTACAATAAATGTGTGATCAAGAGTGTTGATTAAATGTTTTCGTTTTTAATTTTTTGTTTGTTTGTTTACGATTCTCAACTCTTTCTCTCTCTCTCATGTTTGGCATTTTTTTTCTATGGATTAGTGTTATTATTTTGAATTTATTTTATTTTTGTTTTGTTTTGTCATATGGTTAATCATTGCGTTTTTTTTAGAGTTTGATTCAATATTCTATGTATTACATGTGATATAAAATGATGGTGGATGAAATTCTCCATTGATAATTACATCTATCCATAAATTAAATGCAATCAATTTTTTTTACCGTTATGTTTTATTAGGATTTTTTTGTTTTGTTTTGTTTTGTTTTGTTTATTGTTTATTGTTTAATTTTAGGTTTCCTCATACCAAAAAATTTTTTTTTTATCTCTCCATCTTTTTTAAACATTATGGGCGTTCTGTTTGCATCTGTTTTTCATTTTGGTTTCTCAAATCACTTGTTGCCTTGTTGTGTAATGTTTTGATTTTTATTAATTGCTCATCTTTATCCACAAATTCTTTACTTGGATGAAATAACGACAGAAAAAGAGTCTTCATCATTTTTTTTCAAGTGAATCGATGATGATGATGATGATGCAATTACATTACATTACATTACATTCTTCATAATATAAATTGTATATAAACACACACACAAACATACTCATACAGTCAGGCATTTTTTTTTCTAGAAGCCAAAACTGTATATGCATGTGAATGTACGTATTGAGTGAGGTCATTGTCCGATGGCGCCATACAACCAATAACCCACACACACACACACACACATACATACAAACATTGAATCCACCAACTAACTAACCAACCAACCAGACTATAACTGGGCGCCATTGGATTGTAATGCCATAATTTTTTTTTTTTTGCTTTCTTTGGTAGGTTGTTGGAAAACGTAACTTTGTTGTTGTTATTCATTCGATGATGAGTGATACGCATGTGTTTAACATGATTATCGTTTAAAAAAAAGAAAAAAGAATCCAATGAAAAAAAGAAACAAAACGAAAAACTACAGCTGTATTTTGTATACAACCACATTCACAAAGAATTTTTCTGGTTTATCACCATTATCATTATTATATGGCGTCCATTCATTTTTTTTTTTTTTTGTTATCTGGCTTTCGACAACGAAAAGAAGGATGGTTTGACTTGTTTGCTTCTGAATTTTGGCATAGAATAAAATACGATTTGGCGAGGCGACAGAAAACATCATCATCATCACAAGCGATTAGACCTAGCACATAGAGGACATTGACATACATTCAGGCTAGGGTTATGATTTTGTTTTGTATTGTTTGCATTTTTTTTGTTGTTGTTGCTGTTGTTGTTGTTGGTATATGTTGGAGGTTATGTGTTGTTTTATATTTACCGAAACTGCTGAAACCCTTCAACCAGAACATTTGGGAGTAAAAAAAATATGTATGTTTAACAAGCAACAAAAAAAACATGGCGCCCAACTATTATGATGGTGGTAGATAGGTTAGTTTTTTTCTTTGGTATGATGATGGTAGTCATAGGGATGCTTTGAAAAAAAAAATTTTATTCGATGTATAGTGTTGTGTATTATAGAGGTGTGGTATTGATGGTGAATATGTGTTATGATAATGTATATGTGTATAGTGATCATGGCCCTATGATATATCATAGTTGATAGGTCGTTGACTGTATTGTGGCTAGTTGTAGAATTTCTCGGTTCATATACAGATGTATTTTTGGTTTTAACCGTGTTTTTTTTTCATCTGGGCGTAATTTATATGATTATGCGACAAGTTTATATCTGATTTTGGTTTTTTCGCCGTTCTTCAATCCCTCATCATTATATTAATCTGGATCAATTGATCGATCATAATAATGATTACTTATTGTATTTGATTTCACAGTTGGGCAGAATTCCAAAAAAAAAAAACATAATCTACATATATAAATGCAAGTCACTAACGATTAAACAGAAGAAAATCACGAAAAAAACTGTCTGAAAGTTGTTTGTTTATTTAGATTTTCATATCTTTACACACTGAATATTATTATTATTACTTATTCACGATAAGCAAGATTAACTCTTTGATTCCAAATAGAAACAAAGCCATCAATTACTCTAGAAAAAAAAATTTCGATCTGTGATTACTGTGTATTGTCTGTATTGTCAATTGTCTATCTAATAGTTTGATTGATGCTAAATTTAGATTCAAATATACCACAATCATGCATCAAAATTTATTGTATACATAAAAAAAAATTGATTGAATCATTTCAATCACTTTATATTATTGATCGATTCGATTGATGCCATATACTGGAACACCTTTAATCTTGTTTATTTTTTTGTCTTATTTTTCATTGAACAATATTATTCGATAAACTTGTTTTTTTGTTTGCATGCAAAATTCAATGTAATTGATCTAATTTTTATCAATTAATGATATTCATTCATTTTTTCAAAATGAATGAATTATTTTATTGGAAATTCGATATATACAAATAAAATGAATAAAAATTTCTTCATCTTAGAGTTTTCATTTATTTTACTTGATCTCATCACAAATTCAAGGATTTTTTTTTTGTAGACAATATGATATATATAAACAATTTTCTTATGTAAGAAGTGACTAATTTCGAATGAAACTTGATTATTTTTGTATCTTAATACTATATTATTACAATTATAGGGCAAAATATAAATACGTTTGATTTGGCCATGTTTCAAACATCTTCTGTCATTATTTATATGGAATTTATTCACACCATTTATATATATATATATAGCAGAATATTTTTTGTTTATTTACGTTGTAAGTGACTAACAGACTATTTCATAGCTTTGTTTTATAATTTGTTCTACTTTTTTTTCACTGCAATTCCAATCAAACGATCGATCAAAAAAAAACCCGTCAAAATATAATTGTCGTCATTTTCTATGTTTCTGTGTTTTTTATTTATTTATTGACATAACCAAATTTTCTATACTTTATTTACAATTGGTTAATGATGATAATATTATTCCAATTTTTTTTTTGCATCCAATCTTTATCTGAGAAAAAAAAATTGTCTAGCCACCATGATTGAAATCGATTTCGAATCCACACGTGTATTGATATAAATTTTTTTTTACGATGATCAAAAAAAAAAAAAATCCAAATTATGAATTGTAAAATGTTTTTCTTTTCAAATATATAAATATGGTACCACAGTATAACAGCAATAATATTGTTCCATTCAATCGATTTCGAGCCATATTCATTCATTCATTCATAAATTAGGCTCAATATAAACTCGATGATGATGATGATGAACCACCTTCACTTTAACTTTTTTTTAAAAGTATCGATACATTCATTCTCTCATCATCATCGCTATTATCATCATCGAAAAAAAAAGTCGAAATCATTTTCCAAATACTACAAACAATGATTCATTTCCGCGTTCTCTTTCATTCATTCATTTTTTGACTTTCATAATATATCGTTTCAAATGATTCGATGCCGGTGGTGGTGGTGGTGGTGGTGGAGATGATTAAGATGATGTGGATAGTCAAATAGTAATAATAACAACAACAACAACAAAATTGAAGAAAGTGAAAGTTGTTGTTTGAAAACTTTTTCAGGTGTCCGAAATGAATGGAAAAGCAAGCCATCAATCGAAATTGTCATCATCCCATTTTGTTATGGTGCCTGTGTGAGATTTATTTTTAGAAATTCAAAAAAAAAAACAAACCCGATCATACATATATACTTGGAGAGAAAAAGAGAAAGATGGATAGATAGTTTCATTGAGAAACAAGAGTCAGCCAGTTTGAACAACAACAACAACAAAAAGTTGTCCGAATAACGGTGATTGTTGTTGGATAGAGAAAAGAAAAAATGCTTTCGCTTTCACTCATTGAATGAATGACTGAATGAATGAAATGATTAAATCAAAATAAAAGCCTAAAAGTGAAATTGTATGTGTACGTAGTGCGTGGTGCGATATTTTCGGATGTCGATAATGATGATGATGATGATGATGATGATGATGATGGTGGTTGCTTTCTAAGTTACCAATATACAACTAACCAGACAACAGAAGAACGAAAAAAATTCAACCTGTTGTTTCTTGTTTTTTCTTTTTTCTCGTTTATTCGGGGATCGTTGATGACTTGTTTTCGGTCTCTTTCATTTGTTGTTGTAGCTCGTGTATTTTTTTTTCTTCCTTGCATTTTGAAACTCGTGTTTGTAGTTCGAAACCGTTTTCTCTTCATAATGTTAGCCAATTTTTTTCTTCTTACAACAACCATGATGATATTGATGATGATGATGATGGAAACCAGGTGTACCCGAAAATATCATGAATGAATGGAACTCTTTTTTTCATCATAGAATCTCTTATTGTTTTTATTATGGGACTTATATGGGCTTGATTGAATCAAAATGGAACAAGCGGACGTCATCGTCGTTAGAGTCTTTGTGTTCCATTTCGATTCAATCGTTTTGGATCGACACACACACTTGCACGCACACACGCAAACAAATAAACAAATACACAGACAGAGACAGACGACGGGCTGTCTTGAGCTAAATTCAAAAATAGTTACTGGAACACCGTCTTTGATCTTTTTCTTTTTTCTTTTCTAAAATAACATACCTGTTGTTGGAGTATTTTTTTCTGGCAGGACTGTGAATCCTGTTCCGATCTGACAAGGAGGCGAAATCATTCCATGATAATAATGATGATGATGATGATGATGGAACCACACCACATTATATCATTCATGCACGCAAACACGCGTTTTGCTTAACAAGCGAACCGAATAATACAATCCAACAACGGGTCAATTAACTTGGATACGAATTTAATAACCACATCCAAAGCTATGAAATAAATGGGTTGTTGAATTGAATTTATATTCGAATTTTTTTTTCTAATGATTATAAAGTAGTTGAAGTAATTGCAAAAAAAAATAGACTGAATAGAATCGATCAAAAATCAATCAATCAATCTTTGAAAAAAAAAATCTTTTGAATCGATGGATTTCTCTAACTTTTGGACAAAAAACTAATTGTTTGTCCTTATTTATTTGCACTTTTATGAAGAAAGTTTTAACAGTGGTTCGTGCATTAATTTCAGAAATCATTTTTTTTTTTTTTTGACTGACCATGGTATTAATGATGTGAATTTTATTTTGATCATTTCCGTTTTGTACATTACTTTTAAATGAATTGTTTATAATTTTTTTTTCATTTATTTATTTGTGCAGATTCTCCTGGTGACTAAAATGAATGCCTGAATTTGTTGAAGAAGAAATTCCAAACAAATTCTTTTCAAGTGATCGTTTCAATTTAATGGGAAAAAAATGTGGTCGATAAAAAAGAAAAGCATACTAATTCTGAATCCACATTACAATCGATTGTATCGAATATTGAAGATTCATTTGATAATTTTATCATTTTCTTAATAAAATATCGTTGGGTTTTTAAACAAAAAAATAAGAAAATAAAACCTCAATTCCATTCCCTTCTTATTTTTTTTTTCATATTCAATTTGACATTATTCAAATGTTATCCACACAAGGTGTTGATCTGATTGTTAAAACAACAACAGCGACGACGATATCAGCGACAGCAGCATCCGATCATCGTCATCAAAGGCCATTGTATAATATTAGTAATAGCAATAATCATCCACATGAACATTCATATAGTCATAAATTTAATAGGACTGATAATCAATTGTCATCATATCATCAAATACCGGAAAATTTTGAAACTTATTCCGATTTGAATCATACGGCGACTGACGAACAATTTCAACAGGAAGATTTATTGATCGAACAAGAAGAATCTCTATTCATACCGTGTACAGACACATTAGAATTTGACGATTTGGAAAAAACAATGAGCAATAGTACTCAGGTGTCGGCACCACCCGTTCAATTCCTCCAGTCGAACACGTTTGGTGGATTAGTCATGTCCGGGCCTGGTAGTAATGTTGTTGGTCAGGTCAATGAAGCGATAATGGATCATCATCATCATGGTTTATCGCATCATCATCAACTTTGGGGTCATTCAGTAAGATTTTTTTGGTTGTTGTTAGATATGAATTTTATTTTAATAAATTTTTAATTATAATAGGATTTTGCTAATGGAGTTAGTTCGACGACAGCAAATAACAATGGTGGTGGTGCAACAAATTCCACTGCCCAAACAATGATGATCGATGAAAATAATGGTGCAATTACGATTATATCAAATGGTCATCACCACCATCACAACACACCAGAGCTACATGAATTAACGCCAACGGATTTATCCAAATATCTCGACGATGATGATCTAATGGGCCCAAGCTCTAATCTATCGGATACAGTCATGAATGGTGTACATGGCTCTTCTGCAATGAACAATGCATTTGTTTGTGATCTTGATTCATTATTGGATGATCTCCACGCTGATTCCACCCATCTTTTGTTGACTAACCCAGAAAAGTTGCTTTCACAGCACAATGATGGAACCACCTCCACGACCAACAATAACAATGCATCATCAAATACGAATTCCTCTTCCTCATCATCGCCTCCAAGTCAACAACTTCAACATTTAAATCTAAATCTAAATAACAACAGTAATAATGACCAAATTGAAATTCTATCAACAACAAGAGCAACGAACAATAATCAAACCATTCTACTTTCTACATTGTTATCTTCAGCATCATCATCAAATTCATCATCCACATCGACATCATCACCAACACCAACATCAAATGGCAATGATGACGATAATACAACTACCATAATTACCAATATTGATTTAGACATACCAAATTCATATAAAACAAATGAAAATCCCTGTTCATCTACGAACAACACTGCAAATAGTAATAATTCAATGGTCGAAACCAATAATTCCATAGTGATCGTATCATCGCCAACATCTACATCTGCACAGCCACAATTTGGGTCCCAACAGCAACAACAACAACAATCATCAAAAACTAATCTTGCCACAACATCAGTGTCAGCAACAACAACCACGACTACCATGTCGAGAACTATTAATTCCAATTATTCGTTACCATTGGCTCGTAAAAGCCAAACAGTCAATGAAAAACCACAACATCGTCGAATCTCAATCGAAACCCGTGAGCATCTAGGCAAACCAATATTTTCATCATCATCTCGATCATCTAATCGCCAATCATCTCAACAACGGCAAGTGACAAAACAACAATCTCAACCATTACCCGATTCAACAACGCCGACACCTTGTTCATCTAATACAACGAACAAATTGACTGACGGTGGTTCCATTTTACAAAACGCCCTATTACAACCTCGTTCAACATCATCTTCGACAACATCATCTATATCCTCACAAAATTCAAATTCAACCACATCGAATAAAAGTAATAATAATTCCATAAGTGAACATTTTTATAATTTAATGCAAAGACAACAACAACAACAACGCCAACAGCAGCAACAACAACAACAACAACAACAGCTTATATCATCAAAAAATAATTCATGTAAGTGATATTTTTCATTGTGAAAAAGAAATTTTCGATAGATAAATATAGCTATGTTGATGATGATTTGAAATAAACACGTTTTCTGATGGACATATTGTTCTAATTATTTATGGCCAATGGTCACATTGATGCATTATGTATACAATTATTTATCTCACAAGGATTTACAATCTATTTTGTCGTTTTTAATCAGTTTTATTATGATAATTAATTCGTTTCATAGTAACGTGGTAAATTTCAAATTTATTTAATTTTCCTTTCCATCGTTACAAAAAAGAAAAACAATGGAAAAAATGACACTAAACAAGATTATTTTATGTTTTTTTTTCTAATTGATAATGCCTTTTTCTCTTCAATCGATTCGAACACCGAAAGCTAATAAAATCCAATGAATAAATAAAATATCTAAAAATAGCATAATTGGGCGTTTCTATATATCTTTAAACATTTTTCATTTGATCATCGCAAAATCATATAGAAAACTGTTTGTAAATTTTCACATTGTTTGATGCGATTTGAATTTGAATCAATCAGATCCTATCCAATTATTATTATTTTTTTTATCTTTTACATTTAAATCTAATCTGAATCTGATGATTTTTAAAGGAGTGGCTTGTTGAAGTAGAATTTTTATCATTTTTTTCTGTTCCATTGGATTTTATCATCCATATTGAAAGAAACCCTTTTTTACATAATTTATTTTTTTATTTGGTGCACCTTTCTTCAGTCGAATTCCCGAGATTTCACTTTCAGTTTTATTTGATTACATGATTTGATAAGCTAACAACAACAACAACATAATCAGTACGTTTTAGCTACGGTTATCGCTGATTTTCGTTGTTGCTATTTTTATCAAAAGACCATGAAGAGTCTACTCGTGGCTCGTTTGAAGAATACAGAAATTATTAGGAAGAAATAAATTTCACTTTCAACCATAACGTTTTCTCTTTTTCTTTTCCAATTGGATTTGAAAATTTGGAACGAATTACCGCCATGACATGATCGACTGTTTTTTTTTTTTTTTTTTTTTGGTAATATCTTGGACCAGCCCAACAAGTTTCTCTCTATATTCAATTTTTAATTGTAATTTTTCAAAAACAAAAAAAAACATGTCAATAAAGGCCATCTAGCGAACATTTGTTGATCTCTTTTGTTCATTATATTGCTCAAAAGATGGCGCCAAAAAAATGTTATTCATTTTTATACAATTCATCATTGATAGATGGCAGTTTTATGTTCTTTTTTATTTATTTTGATTTTTGTCTATCCCTCATTTCGATTGGTGTCGATCTTTATTGATTTCTTGAATTGAATTTTTGATCAAATCAATCATGTGTGTTTATTTTTTTTTTTTTTTTTTTTTTATTCAATTCATTGAGTTATATCATTCGATGTTAATCTTATGATAGATTTTTGTCTTCATTAATTTATGCCCTGTATGCATATGGAAAATTTTTCTGCTGATTTGTTCTTCTTTTTATTTTTTTCTGTTTTTTTTTTTGTTTTCATTTCAAGATAAGAATCTCTTTTTTTTCTCGCCTGATGAATGAACGAATGAATACAAAAATAAATCAATGTATATCGATATGTGTTTGTTATATATTAAAGAAAATTGCACTCTCTTTTTTTTCTTTCCCTCTCTGATATGGAAAATCTTTTTCCCTTTATAATAATTTTATTATATTCCATATCGTTCAAAGTAAATGTCAAGGTCTCTTGGATTTTTTTTTCGTTCTTCTTCGCCATACTGATATTGGGAAAATCTTTTTTTTTTTGTTATCAATTATAACCAAAAGGTTTAATATGTTATAACCATTTCGATATATAAATATATAAATAATAATCAACAATGATAATTTTGTGATTTACCCATCATTCCCTCTTGAAAATATATCGATCATTATCGATACACATCAATCGATGATTGAATTGATATAATAATTGTGGATATTTTTGAGAAATATTTTTTTTTTCTCCACATACATATACATTTCTGTCTCGATTTTTATTTGCATTTTCTTCATCATCAAAATCAAAATAAGACTTATCACATTTTGTCGTTAATTTTGTTCTTGTTTCTAATCTTATTAGAATTTTTCCCTTTATGAAAAACGACAACCACAACAACAAAAAAAATTGGAAAGAAATCAATATAATATATATGGTCAGACTTAACTGGAAACAATTATTATTTTTTTTTGTAATTTAAGATATGTTTCAAATGAATTTAATCATTTTTGTTTTCTAATTGATGGTACTCTGAATAAACGGATGCAACTTTTTTAAACGTCCTTCAACTTGAACGCAAATGACATTGGTAATAATAATGGCAATGATGTATCCATTGATGATGATGTGGACACGTATTTTCTTTCTCTTTCTTTAGTTTTTTTAGTCATCAAAATAAATAAATTTTTCTCACTAAATATACTAAATAAGACCTTGAGACACTTGTATTCACATGTATGTGATTTTTTTTGTTGTTGTTGTTGAACATAATAAAGAGTTTAAAAGAATTACTACTATTTGATTTGATATTTTTATATCATTTTCATTGACATTTTTATGGAACTTATTCATTTCTCCTTGTAATTTGTAATTTAAATGTCAATAAATTGTAACGATGATGATGTCGCCATAGTAAGCCAATTTTGAATCATCTCGTATATTTCACGTGAATCTAACAATTAACAATCATAGAATCCAAAAAAAATGATATAAATATCACAACATCCAAATGAAAGAATTGAAATTTCTCAAGAAAAACAGAACAGAATTGATGACACAATTTCCTTGGAAACATCATCATTATATGTAAATGATTATGCAGATGGATTATTGTTTTTTTTGCAGAAAGATCAAAAACCTTTCAATCTCTTAAATCTTTGATTTTTGTTTCTCTATTTGTTTTGGTGAGATGCTTTGAATCCCATTGGAAACTATTTCTCAATTAGTCAAAATATTACTGTTAGTTTTTATCTGAAAAAAAGTTTCAACTTGTGCCATGAACACCATTATATAAAGAAAGATAAGAAAAAAATATTTCTCACCTATTTACATGTTTAAATGTTAATCGATGCTTTTTTTTGCTTAAAAAGTGATAAAAAAAAGTTTATTATTATCGAAAACACAGATAATATAATTCATACTTTGGTGCAAGTTACAAGTTTGATCCAAGAAACATAGCAACAACAACACAAACACACACACACACACAACTTATGCATTGTCATACATTGTCATTCATACAAGGACAAGGGCAAGGTCTAACTTAATTTTCCACATTTTCATAGTTTTGTAGCCGATTTTGGCTGTAAGAAAAAAAACAAAACTAAAATAAGATAAAAATAATAATAATAATAAGGATAAAGTCAAGGTAGGACGTTTTTTTTGTTTTCTTTTTTCAGTATTTTCGTGTGGTTGTCCAATTCAAAGCATTTTATATTTTATTTTAGTTTGTTATTCGGCAAACGTTGTTATCAATGAAGAGGTTTTCACTTTTGCTATAGTTTGCCTTGCTTTTTTTGTTTTGTATAAATATTTTGTGAGGGAATGGTGTCTACATTTGTGTGTGTGTGTGTGTAAAGTCACCCCTTTTTGTATTATAATGATGATGATGGTAGAGTGATGATTGATTCATTTCCCTTGACCCTGATCTCTTCCTTTCTCTATGATTGTTAATTTTTGATTTTACTACCAAACATCACGTAGCTATTTTTTTTTTTTTTTTTTTTTTTTTTTTTTTTTTTTGATTGTCGTCTGACAATCGTCTCACATCCTGGCGGTTGAATTAATCAATAATAAAGGTTATTCATCTATTTTTGGCCATATTCACATGCCTGGTGTCAATGTTGATTATATTTTACGTAATTGTTGTTGTTGTTGTTAACAAAAGGAAGGGTTTTTTGAGGATTTCTGTCTCCTGTTTTTTTTACAATCGATTGTTTCTAATATAATGTCGGATCGATAAAATTTTTTGTATTTGAATAGCAAAGAGAAATCATTCTGAAAGGATTTTGAAATTTCCTTTTCAAAGTTTATGAACGTTTGATGTTTCACCTACACTGTCATAGTGAATGAAATTAAAATGCAAGCCAAAAAAAACCTTTTTAGATTTAGTTTTTATTTTGTCTATTAGTTATCTGGGTATTTCTGGAATAACTTGTATGTGCCAGATTTTGACAAGCAAAAAAATAAAAATAAATAAAACAATAACGCTGTTTTGCAATACATTCAGAAAGGAAAAAACTCTTTTACTAGTGTTTTTTTTTCTTTACTTTTATTCCTTTGTTTTCCAATCATTTATATGCAATTCATTAATAAATCGTGTGCACAAAATCAAAATTATCATTTGTGAAAAAAATGTATGATGATTATTGAAGATATGGTGAGCAATTTGTTTATCAAAAAAAAAAAAAAAAAATGAGAAAGAGTGAGAGAGAAAACGTATGAATCGAAAAGAATGGAATTTATGTTTGCCACTTTGTTTGATGAATTTTTTTGTTGTTGTTTGTTGTTGTTGTTGTTGTTTTTATTCGTCGTCGTTGTTTGAAAAATGAACAAAATGTGAATGTCTTATTCCAAAGACACACTTGAATTTCATAAGAAACGGCTTATTATGTGCAGATGCACATATTCACATACAAGTTGTTGATGATGAACATTTCCATTTTAACTGAATGAAGAATCCATTTCTCTTCATTTTTTTCTGGCTTTCTTTATTTTTTATTTTTTTATTTATTTCATACACAAAACAAATTCTTTTTCGTTTGATTTGATCATGGTTGTAAATATATTTTTTTGTATGAATTTTTGTTTCTCCTCATTTATACAATTTTATGACAGAATGCTAAAATTGTTTTGAACCATCTTTTTTTCATCCATTCCTTAATTTTGGTAAACAGATATTCTTACCAAAAAAAAAAGAAAAAAAAACTACAAATTCAAATGTTGTTGCAACAATTAAATATTTTGAACCCGAAAAAAAAGAAGGTCACTCTAGCACTAGCAGATGGCGTATGTTTGTTTTTTTTTTTTTTTTTGGTAAATTAATTAAACCAAAAAAAAAAAAAAAAATATTTGGCCATTAGCATCATTGTTGATTTGATTTGATTGCAACATTTATTTTTTGTTTCATTGCCAAGATTCTATCACGATGATATGATTACAATTTATCCATAATGTTTTTTTTATATTATATAGAATGATATGATATACAAAGAGGAAAAATCCTTACACTATTGTTGTTGTTGTTGTTGTTGAATATGAAATAGTGAGAAAAAAAACATATTTTTTTCTACGAATAAAATTATTACATGTACCATGTGCATGTACATGTTGTGCATATGTTATTGAACTTGAACAAAAACGACTATATCATCATCATCATCATCATATATAATCGTTTTAATCATCATTATTATCATTAAATTCAATTTCATTTATTCATTGTTTCATCAAAATTTGATGTGTGACTTTTACTTTTTACTCCATTTTTATATTATATAGTAATAAGTATAGTAGTGTGTAGCCAACTTTTTAGGTGAGCCATAAAATTTTGGTTTTTTTTTGAAAAAATTCTTATTCTTATTATTATTGATCTACAAAAGCATCAAGTAAATTATTTTCCATTTTACATTTCAAGTGGGGTATTGATAAACGACATTACTCGTAAAGCAATTAGCCTAGAAAACAATCTGTACAGTGTTATATGTTGAAGAAAAAACATTAGCATTTAACATGAATTTCTACAAATTGAACTTGTTGCTTAGAAACTTGGTTGGCCGAGAAAATATTTTTTCTTTTTTTTAACATGGAAAACATTTTATATTGATTTAAAAAATCGATCAAACCGATTTATGAATCGGTTCTTTTTTTGTTTGTTTGTTTGTTTGTATGAATGAACGAAATTGTAAGCCGACACATTTCTTTGTTGTACATCCGTATTTTTTTCACTATTTTTCATTGACGTTGAATTTTTTTTTTTTTGAGGCTAGGTTAAACACATCATATAAAACACACGTATATTAGTCAAATACCCAAACAAACATGAAAAAAATAACGACAATTTTGATTAGCGAAATTCTTTGAATTTATAATGCATACCCTAAAAATACAAACCGGAAAACTGGCGATCCTTGTGCTGTGGTTGTGTCTATTTATCTACACACGCACAAACATATCAAAACAAGTGACAACGTTGTCAGACAAGTAATGTGTTGTTTATTGTTTGTTTAGAATAAATAAACATTACAACAACAATTTTCCAAGGCTAAAGTTCAAGGTTGAAAGTTTAGTTAAGCAGTTTTATTCGGTTCGGTTAATTTTTTTTGTCTGTTTGTTTTATTTGTTCGTTGTGCATATTTGAATTTGTGTGTCAAGTTGGAAAAAAAATTATCATTCTAACATCCATACATACAATTAGTTTACAATTACAATAACTTTGTTGATAATTGCTTAAAATCCTGGTCAATTAAGACAGAGAAAATATATGTGTAAAATGTATCCATTATGATTATTTTGACAATGTTGTATAAACACTTTTATTTTCTAAATTCTTGGTAATGGAGCAACAAAAAAAAAATATTCTTAATTAAAAGAAATTGACAAGCAGAAAAAGAAAACAGCTGACTTTTTTTTGCGAATTTCCAATGTTTTTTGTTGTTGTTGTTTTTTTGGACCACCATAGAGTTATTTCATTTCGATTTCGATTAGTGAAAGTGAATTTATCATTATTTCCATTACCTCTTAGATTCCTATAATAAATTCTGATTCACTGTTATAATTCATGCCCTATTAACGAAATTTTTTTCTTTTTTTTCTTGTGATTTTTGAATTTGAATTCGTTATTAATCATGAATTTTGATTTAATTTCGATATTCGCTATTATCATACAATTTAAACATCTTTTTTTTGTTCCATCTCAATTTTTTTTTGTTTTTGATTAGATTTGATAGATTCAAAAATTGTTTGAAGCGTTTTTATGATAATCATAATAAAAAGCAAATGCTCCAATCCACATACATACATACATCCGCAATAATTACACAAACACAGAGTCATCAAAATATTATTTTTAAAAAAAGCAAGTCAGGATAAATCATCTACACATTGTTGAGTACCCAGATAGAATGTGTATCCTAAACACAAGCCTAAACACATTGATATTTATGCGTGGATACCAAATATCAGGCAGGCAGTCAGCCCCTTGTTGGCATATCTTGCCACCACCATTGTCATTGTCGTTTCTAGCTGATTTTTTTTTTGATATATCATATGTATGTATCAGTATACTGCTTCTGTGCGAATTCAACGAACGACGACGACGACGACGATCATGATTTCTCGATGATTTTGTTGTTGTTGTTGTTGTTATTGTTGTTTTTGTTGTTTCTACCGCTTCCATCATTGATAATGATTTGTTTTGGGGTTCATGGTCGAAATCGGGAGTTCATTCCATGTTTTGCAACAACAACAACAACGACAGCAAAAAAAAACAAGAAAAATATTTTGCTTATGTGTTTGCGTATTTATTATAAGTGTGGTTGGACTTTTTATCATCAGGGAAGGATGGAAAAAAATACCATCCGGATACCACTACTACTTTTTTTGTAGTTGCTGTTACTATCTATATAACCATCAAAAAATACTTTTATATGTAATTATCTAATAGAAAAAAAAATG
Organism: Dermatophagoides farinae; assembly: GCF_024713945.1. Taxonomy (NCBI): domain Eukaryota; kingdom Metazoa; phylum Arthropoda; class Arachnida; order Sarcoptiformes; family Pyroglyphidae; genus Dermatophagoides; species Dermatophagoides farinae. The sequence goes on along the minus strand of NC_134679.1, from coordinate 3,108,810 downwards.
CAATGCCCAGCCCGTTTGGATGCCTTTACTGTGATATGATATATAAAATGAAATACAGGGTGGAAATGATTGTCTACCCACACAAACACACATATAGATATTTATTTATCATTATTAGTGGTGAAAGATATCTTGTTTTTTTTTGCAAATATTCGAATCTTGTTTGGCCGGCTATGGTCCAGTCAAGTTTTGTATTATAGCAACGAGAAAAAAAAACCATGCAACAATTTTCAACCATTTTAATATAACGAGAGTGAAAATTTTTTCCTTAAGACACACATGATGTATAATGATGATGAATATTTTCTTATATATTTATTTATGGAAATAGAAAATGATTGAACCCATACTCTCTCTCTCTCTCTCTCTTTCCTACACTATCAAAAACAACAACAACAACAATGAGAAAGTGCAAGAATCATAATCATTTGCGTTATAGAATTAATCTCATCACATATTAAATTCGCGCGCGCGTGAATATCATGAGAATTTGTTAAATATTAGAAGATTTGAAAGTGTGAAACGAAATGAACTGCCTTGACTTCTTGTTGCATATGTGTGTGTGTGTGTATTTCCATTAAATATGAACTAACACTGAAATCAGATTTGAAATCAACGAAAAACAACCCGAAAATGAATCCTAAATAGGATAAGAAATGAATAAGTAAATAAAATACCAGAAAAAAAATCATGAGATCCTGTGAATAATAAAGAAAAAAATATGCATAAACATAGTGCTATTATTATCAGACATCAATAATTGGACGGAAAGATTTCCATCATTTTAGGTATTTATCGAAATCCATCACACACACACACACACACACACACGCACCCAAAAATGCTTTCCATCATCAAAATGATTCTGATGATAACACAATTTCTCTCTTTCTCACAAACACACACACAAACATCTCTCTTTTTTGATAAAATGACCAATGAGATCAGGTTAGATTTGTTTGAGAAAAAAAACCATTTAAAGTAAGCCCTTTTAATTTTTTTTCATACCTTTTTTTTTGTTATGAATATGATCAATCCCGTATACTGGTAATTCATTTGGATCATTGGTTAAAAGGCACTGTCATTTATTTAACCTTGTTTTCAAGTCATCAAAAAGATGACTTTGTCAATGTTTAACATGACATGTTCAAAATATTGATGAATAATATAGTCTTGTGGTTCAAGTTTTTTTTTCAACTGACTAATCTCCCCTACATCCAGGTGGTTTTATATATAATAACAATAATCAAGAAAAAAGGATTAATTTTTTTTTTCAACCCTTCACCTCATCTCATCATCATAATCATCATCATCATTCCAATGATAATCATACACATCTGTTTCATTTTGTGAACAAAATTCAAAATGTACATAATTTGAGATTGAGGCACCAAATAAATGTGAATGAAAGTTCGTTATTGGTTGATTGCTATATGTACGAAAAAAGCACACACACACACACACACACACCTATTGTTATGCAAGGAAGCACAAACATTTTTCTCTCTTTTTTCCTTTGCTGATTATTATATGAAAACACACACACACAAGGAAAAGTTTTTTTTTTGTCGTTTGAATTTTTGCTGTTCACTTGCTGGCCAGGGTCTCTCTTATCCCCCCATTCAGATCTCTCTTTTTTCTCCTGTACATCCTTGTCTATGATGATGAGATTCTCTTCTTATATAATACAATAGAATAAAAGACCAACCGACCATACTCTGATTATAAATATAACAAGTATGTGTGTGTATAACCTGATTTCTCACCCGTAATAATAATGAAGAAAAAAAAACTAACCGGTTTCTTGATTATATTTTTTGACGAAAATGGAATGGAATTGAATGATTTCCCGATGATGATGATGATGATGAAAGAGAGAAATGATGTTGCTTTTTTTTGCTTTAGTTCGCATAAAAAATTATGATCGGAAATTTTATTTTTCTTTTTGTTGAGAGAGAAAGCATCACTATTCATCATCATCATCATCATCATGATAATCATTAGAAGAAGAAAAAAATTATACAGGTAAATATAGTAATAGGTGAAAACAAGTTTTTTTTTCATTCATTTCATTTTGAGTTCATTCATTGTGTTCATACACTTTGTGTGTGTGTTTGTGTTTAGACCATATTCCAATTTTAGTCATTGACTCTATTTTTTCTTTCTCTCTCTCTCACTTTTTGCTATTAAGTTGATAGGGTTAAAAGTACTTGTTTCTGCGGAAATATGCAATGAATATGAATGAAAAAAAAGAGAAAATAAAATCCATCTACGCCGTAGATTCTACGGTAATGATAATGTTGATGATTATTTGAAGAAGAAGAAAAAAAAGAGAAAAGATTTGCCCAGGTCGTATACCCGGTTCCGGATGGACCAAAAAAAAACCTGTCGTTGATGTTTAATTTGTCAGGCAGGCTATTCTTAGAATTTAAAAAAAACGACAATTACCTGATCGTGTATATTTTATACGGGAAAACTCTTTTTTTTTCTCGCTTTGCTGCTCAGATGAATATATTAAATGATTGCCCATATGATAATAATATTTGAATTTTAATTATATTTTGTTGCTATTTTTCTAAGAAATCAATTTTCTAACGAACATCCTACATAAGGTTTAAAAAATTGATTTTGGTTTTTTGGCGTTCATTTGGAATAATCATTCGATATACATATAGTAGACATTAATAACAATAACAATAACAATATTCATTTGAATGTCAATGAATTCATTCATCACTATGTGGAAATTTAGCTGGAATGGCTCATTATTTGTTACGATACTATAGTAACGATATTAGAGTATTGAATATTATTTGGGATTCTCAAAAACGACACGTTTTTGTTCAGTCAAGAATCCTCTTTGGATTTTGTTGCCCACTTTTTCTCTTTATCAAATATCTACGTCTATACGAATTCCATTAATAATTTTGACATTCTCTGTATGTGTATGTGTGTATGTTTCGGAGCACAGATGTATTCCAGTGATAAAACCAACCAATATTGTGTATGATGATGATGACGATCGACTTGAAATTCTCTAATTGGACCAGTCCATTTTTTTCCGGAATATAAATGGAATTCAAATACATACACATATACAATCATAGCATCAATCATATAATGTATATATCAATTACAAAGTAAATAGTAAAATCTAAATCGATTGATCATCGTTGTATGGATAAAATTATAGTAGTATTCAATTTGAATACAGTTCAATTTTAAGACTGAGTTTGTTTGTTCCTTATGAACATAAGTTTTCACGAATGGATTCTACCGAAATTATACAAGCAAATTTCCGTACGAATTTTGATGATAATCAGAATAGAGTGAATCCAATGACAATGTGGACCGATCCCTTGAGTCTGGAGCATACAAAGTCGTTACTGACGCGTGACGGCATACCATAACTTGATTGGAAAAAAACATAGTGAATGGACTTGTCCTTTTCATACATTTTTTATCTTTTAATTTTTCCGTATTCTGTTTACAAACAAAACAAAAGGACAAACCGTTCATTGTTTTCCAACGAAACCAAAAAACAAAAATCGAAACGAATAAAAGAAAATTTATCTGACCAAGAAATAAAAATCGATAAGTTTCATTTGAAACAATTTTTTTTAGAATCAATCTACGTTTACCTTTGTCTTTCTTTTTTAGTTTCGTTTTCATTATTACTTGTTAAATTCAACAATAAAAATTCAATTTCATTCGTGAAATGAGTCATCAAGAGGTTATTTAAGACGAATGACATGGACATATGCTCTATCTTCATCAATTTTGTTGTGCTTATATAATAAATCATCGTCATGATGACCATGATTAGACATATTGTCATTTGATGGTTGACATTCTAAATTTCCATTTTTAAAGCTTATGACTTTTTTTCGCAATTGGATAATGTGATGAACAAGCAAGGAATTTTTTTTATGATCTCATAATAATTATCCAATTTGAACTACTGACCATTGTCGCCCACTATCAGATTGATGAGAAATTGTGAAATATATCAAAAAGCAAAAAAAAGAAGAAAATTCCTCTCCTTTAGGACAAATGTCTGTTTAATTGATGTTTTGATGTCGCAATTTTTTTTATTTTATTTTATTTTTTTTTTTTTTTTTTGATTCCAAACCGGAAAATCATTCTTTTTTCAAGGTAAAAAAATACTAACCATGAATGAACTCAATTATATTGTCCCAGTTATTCAATTTTCATGCTTCTTTTTTTTTGTTTTATGATTTCATTTTCATTTCATTCAAATATGTATGCGGTGGCTAATAATTAGAATAAAAATACCTAATTATGATTCATCATCATCAACTGCCGGTGATGATGATGAAGAATATATGGATTTAGCCTACAAAAACGTTGATCTATTTTTTTCTTTGATAATCAATTCCAGCTCATATCTGTATTCTATATATCCATTGTTATTTTCCTTTTTTTTGGCCATCTACATCAACGGATTGTTCCGTATGACGTTGTGATTGTGTTCTATATTTGGTTCCATGAATTACATTGGTTATGGAATGATGATAATGATCATCGTTTGTCAATCAATCAAATACTAAAAAACAAAATGAATACGGAATCATTTATTCATCATCATGATTATATTGGTTGGTTAAGTCTGGCTGGCTTACTAGCTTGTTGTTCCTTGTTCCATTTTTTCGGTTTTCAATGAAATTATTTCTTTATGTATTTTTCATGTTTTTTTTCTCCATAGTCTATTTATCTGGGCGACTCAGATTTTTTAATAAGTTGATTTCTGGCTCCTTGTTGTTTTCAGTTTCGTCCATTTTTTTTTCATTTTTATTCCAGGTTTTTTTCCATTGGATCATAACAATTCGTTTTCTTTGATGATGATCATCAACAACGATCATAATGATGATCATGATGATCATCTTTATCATCATCATCATCATTTAGAGATTGAAATTGAGACTTTGACCTCAATTCTCTCTTTATGTTTCATGTTATTTTTTTCTGCTCCAATTTTTATTTCTACTTTAGCCGCATTTACGTTCGTAGCTATATTCGGTGCTCATTTAATTTCATTCATCTATCTATCTATATCCATATTTGTCCATTCAGTTCATTTCATTTCACATTTCTATTGTTGTCTGCTCACGCTAACCACCATCATATTGTAGCTTGTACTGTAAAAAAAACCTATTTTTTTCTTCACCAAAATAATCGAATATAAACGAGGGGGTGAAAATCAGCATCACCATCATCATCATGGCCATGAGTTTCACATTCACAACCTTTGACCTTCGAATCATTTTGTTGAATGTAGTCGTTTTTTCCGCGTATTTCGTCTACTATTCATTTATGGTAGTTTTTTTTATCAATTGTATGATATAGACATGCACATACAGAGAGAGAGAGAGAGAGAAATTGCCTTTTTTCCATGTCATGACAAGGGTCATAGTTCCGCAATGGTAATTTTTATTAAGACCGTCCGCCCTCGCTCATTGGAATGAGGCCAAGGAAATAATTTCTTCTTCACATGAACACTAGGGTCTAATAATCATCTTAGGTCCGGTTTCTCGTTCCGCATTCACACACATACACACACATATGAATGACCCATTGTCATTTCCTTAACGTTCTATTGTCCTTGGTTTTTGTTGATGACCTTCATGACCTAGCTGACTTATTTTTGATGGTTATTTTTACCAGTTTTTCTTTTTCTGACTAAATAATTATACTGACATGGTCTTGATTGTTGTGTTTGTATTGCCATTCTTGCCGTAATGGGTAGGCGGAGAAGGAAAAGCAAAAAAAAAAATGTTTTCTCATTTTCTTTGGTCTTTTTCTGGCAACACAAACATTGTTATTGGAAACGAATGTGTAAACATGATGAGATTTTATTACAGTCAGGTGGTTTTTTCTATTTTTCTTTTTTTTTGACTCATGTGATTTGACCTACTCTGGGGCCAAAGATAGAAAAAAAATTGGAAAATTCACTTTGAAACTTGTCATTGAAACGAGATTAAAAATGTAAACAAAAAAATAAAAATAAAAATAGTTAAAGAATCGGTAATTGACCTTTTATTTAACTAAATGTAAATGTACATTCTTAATTAATTTATTATTATCCAATTCAATTGTTAAATGCAGTGATTTGTTGTCAAACATTTTGTAATGATTAAAAATTAAATTCTTCAACTGATATTTTGTCATTGTTATAACATTCTCATATATCTGTACTGGTATAAAAACAATCGTCTTTTTTTTAAGTTTATCAGCCATAATAATATCAATGTCTAATATAATTGGAACTATTATAATCGTCAATGAACTTTGTCTCTTACATTTTTTTTCCTTTCGTTCTTTTTTTTCAATTTATATGACACACACACACACACACAATTGGCCTTGAATCCGAATTTTGACTGGTATATTTTGTATATACATGTGTAATGATTCAAAAAATAATAAAAATAATTTGTTGTAGTAGTGCATTTTCATAAAATTTTCAAATTGGAATATGCGCACATTGAATGATACACGTGATGATAATAATGATAATAATAATATCATCACATTCATTATTTGTTGTTGTTATAATTTGCACAGATATTTGCATCATTACATTTTATAGGAATAATATCTTATTAAAACCAAAAAAAAAATCATAATATTGTTGGTTGCTTCCTTCTCATCATTTATATATGTTGTTCATCATGGATGATAATATATTATATACTTGTCAGGAAAATTCAATGCCAATATCATTTTTTTTTTTTTTTGACATTCATTCGAATTTTGCCGCTAGAATATTTCAAACCATATATTGAATGATGATAATAAATATCTATTTACCACTACCAATTTTTTTTTCATAGTTAAATCCGTGGAAACAACCACACAGTGCAACGTGCTCATTATTATTATACATCAACAAAATAAACCAATGTATGTATATATGTGAATCCAATGGAAAAAATTGAATGGAAACTCTCGCCGTTCTTTTTTCTTGTTGTATTTATAATACATTATATATTATATTATATACACATACACACATTGCATTGGGATTCCTGTATGTATGTCTGAGGTTTGAAGCGCTCACTCAAGTGAAGTGGAGTGTATGGCTTTTTCCAGATCAAGTTTTCAGTGTCAATCTATGCTTCGTTGATGCAAGTTGTGTTTTTTTTTTGTTGTGTTGCCGACGACAGTGTGTGTGTTTATATTGGATCAAGTCTGAAATACACACACACACACACACACACACATTGACTCGGTGTATTCGGAATCAATGTGTTTTAGTGGATTGCGCGCTAATTTGTTTTTTTTTGAATTTTCTTTCCAAAAAAATCTGTTTTTTCTTGTGTTTATTCAATCTATTCTGTTATTATTGTTGATGGAGTGTGCCATTTTTACCTGATGATTTTCAAATATTTATGAAATAATGGAATCCATTCATCGATAAAAGTTAATGTGTGTAAAAATAACGACCAACCAATCTTTCCAGATTCCTAAACCCAAATACATCCATTTTTTTGAGACAAACAAAACACCCAAAGAACCATCATGACCACAGCAGCATTAATGCTTGCTCCGGCCAAATCATTGGTATCGCCAAGCCCACCACCAATACCACCCACATCAACCTCTGAACATAATCATCATCATCATCATCATCATTCGCTTCGACATCATCATCTCAACCATCATAGTCATCATCATAATTCTTTTGTTGGTAACATTAATGGTAGTTCCACATTACTGCCTGTTGATACATCTATAACGGATCCATCAGCGACCATATCGAATTCGGAATCCACCCCTACTACATCATCATTAACGACGACGAGTGACAGTAATAATATTGATAATCAAACGATAATATCGAAACGTGCTGTTGGCTCCGGTAGTGATACTGGTTGTGATACTGTCGTCACTACAACCGATCATAGTCGTTCATCGCCATCACCGTCACAAATTAAATCATCACCGCTATCAAGATCATCATCACCGTCAGCAGCAAAATTATCATCACTCGATTCATGCTCATCATATTTATCTTCGTTGTCATCGTCGACAAATTCTTCTCCATCGACAACATCAACATCAATAACTACGACGACGACGACAACAACAACAACGACAACGACGTCAGCAACAACCACCCCGGTTTCAGTGACTATGGCACCCAATTCGTCACCATCATCACCACCACCACCATCATCAACATCAACGAACATCATCAATGGTCATCATCATGAATATCAGCAAAACAATCCACATCGGACATCACCATCGATCGCTCATGTTAATGGTAATCATCATCCCTATTATTCAAATCATGTCGATCCTATGGATCCATCAGCAATTACACGTTTGGCTCACACGAATTCAGTAGTAATGACGACAACGGCAACAATAACAACAACAACAAAAACAACATCCACGGTACAACCGAAAACCACCTCACGATATCCAAGCGAATCATCTACAACCTCATCCACATCATCCGCTTATTCGGAAGAAGACGACGTTGAACTCATGGATTTATCATTGTCTGATATCCATCATCATTCTCGTTTAGTTGATCAAAAAATTTCGACTACAACTACAACCGGAACTGACAATGACGATTTGATTGTCGATGTTGTTGATGATCAACATGATCAAGAAGATGATGAAAGCTATTGTAATTCTGGGGTACCTTTAGATTTAAGTCTACCGAAAAAAGGGCGAAAACGATCATCCTATTCAAACACATTGGAACCATGTACATTACAAACAACAAAAAATAAGAAACAACATTCATCATCATCAACAGGTTCATCAACTGAAGAGGATGAAGAAACTAGTTCATTACTATCATCAACATCATCATCATCGTCATCATCATTATCGAATCATCATAAACATCATCGTTCCAAATCGGTTACCGGTGATGGTTGTTCCGGTATAGTTGCAAATGATGTTATAGCTAATTCAAAACCAAGCTATAAAAAATCATTGATAAGAAGATATTGTAAGTTAATGTTGAAAACAAAAAAAAAATGCTAATAGATTTTGTTTTTATCTGCCACAAGAAATTATGTCCCTAAGAATATGACTATTCTATTGAATGTACAATACACATTCATAAGTCAATTGTAATAATAACTTTTTTTTAAAAATCCTTGTTCGGAGGTGTATCAGAATGATTCGTTTATCATCAAAAAAAAAAACACCTACCATCATCTTTGTTATTCTTTTTTTCCTAAAAATTTTCTTTTTTTTCTCATTATGATTATATTATTATTATTGTTGTTGTTGTTGTTATTGTCGTATTCATCATCAACGTCACTAAGTAGCTGGTATTATTATCATTTTTCCCATTGAAATATTTGGTAGCCAGCATTCATTTTAACCTAGCTAGCCATGTTAGTGTTTGGTTTATTTTTGGATATATTTTGGTCTAATTTCTTTCTCCATTCATTCATTCATTCATTCATTCATTCATGTTGTTGTTGTTGTTGTTGTTTTTGTTAATCATTCAAAATTTCTCTTTTTTTTCTCATCATTCGCCTCCATTCATATACATGTTATATCCCTTATGTATTTTTTTTCAGTTCTTTTTTTATATTTATTTTCAATCTCGCGCCGTATAAAGTGATACATGTCAAAATGTATTTTTCTTCCCCCCATCCTCCCCACAAACTACCACCACCCGAAAAATTTACGTCTGTTCATTTGAGGATTCGGCGCAAATATATGGCGCCCAAAGATTAGTTAGATTAATACATATTCACATACATATGCAGATATATGTAGATATATGTAGTGGTAGCTGGTTATTGTAGCAGCAGTATGGATTTGGATACTCTTGTGACCTTGTTTCGTTCATTAGCCCCGGCATACTAGAAATGAGAAAAAGAAGAAGAAAAAAGAGTGAACGAATAAAAAAAAAGGAAAGAGAAAAATCAGAGAAATCATCGCTTCATTTGATGGTTGGCAACGCCGATATTTTTTTTCTCTCTCTCTCCTTCTTTCTAGAAAAGAGAGAATAACCGTTTTTTCTTCTAAATAGCTGTCAGTTTCTTAACTCGAACTATGTCAATGGCAAATAATGTGTGGTTTTTTCCGATAATCGAAGAAGAAAAAGAAGAAGAAAATAAATTTTAGTAGACAATTCTGATGATGATGATGGCAGTGGTGGTGTCTGGCGGTTGTCGATCGGTGTTGACCTCGATATACATTTAAAAATATACTCAAAAAAAATGAATTTTTTTTTTGGCGTGTGGGTTAAATGGGGAATGGAGCACAAGTTCATCATTATTATCATCATCATTGCTAAGTTCTTTTGCTCTCTTTCTTTCTTTTTCTCTCTATCATGACACACACACACATGCACACACGATTTCTTTATCCTTTCATCTTTAAATCTTTAAAAAGACAAAAAATAGATTTTATTCCCCCGTTTTTTTCTCATAAACTTTTTTTTTATTTGAATGAATTGAAAATATATAGTTTAGTAAGATATAATAGAAATAAGGACAACCGACCTTAACCCTTTTTGTCATTATATGCTGCTTCAATGTATAATTGTTTGTTTGTTGTTTGATCATTCTCCTGTCCATTGTGTCAATGATGATGATGATTATTATGAAAGAATAAGCTAGGTCTATTTTTGGGAGAAAAAAAAATAAAATCTCTCAACCAATTGGATCGGTATCTGCAGGGTCAATAAGAAAAAAAAAATCTTTTGTCTGTTTTATATTAGAACAGTCAGTTTTCCTCTTTATATGTTCCAAAATAGGAACACAGGTGTTGAAACTTTTTATTATTATTATTATTATTATTGTTGTTGTTGTGGTTTCAAATGCTTGACCCTTAATACAATGTCTAGGTCAATGCAATGGTTTCTTTATCATCCTGGTTCTCTAAACAAATAAAATAGGGTTGAAAGGTCAGCTCTAATTTATGATTTTTTATATATATTTCAATCTTATTGATACAAAATAATATGAAAATTGTTAACAAGGAAAAATGTTACTGAAAAAAATAGTAATTCAGGTTAATCCATTTTGCAGGTGTGTTTTGACATGAAAATTCACAAATAAACAAATAAATTCATCAATCAATCAATCATCATATGTTGAAAACAGAATTGATTTTATTCTTCATCTTAAAAACTTAGTCATCTTAGATAAATCCCACGTGATTAACCCTAATTTTTTTTTTTTTTTTTTTTTGATGGAATTCAATCCTTTAGGTTGAATATATATTTTTTTTCATATCCGGTTTCATCGATTAGAAATAAGTATTTAACATTAATCAGGTTTTTTTCATTATGATTATTATAATCGATTGATGTTTTTTAATCTTGTGATTTGGTGTATTTCTGTGTGTATGTATATCAGATTTTCGAGATAGATAAATTGACAAACACACACACACAATAATTTAATACATTTTTTTTCTTCTTCTTCATGACTATGCATAAAAAATACGAAATAATTCCATCATTTGTCTATGAATGATATTTTTGTTTTGAAAAAAAAATTTTCAATTCACAACACCAGTAAACGTGATCATCATCATCATCATCATTGTTATGATGGTATAGTAAATATATTTTTTTTCCTGTTAAGAACATGAAGGATTCAGGCCAAATAAGAAACCGTTATCCTTGTCCTTAATCTTTATGAAAGAATTAGGAAAAAGAAAACGACCTTCCGTATTCATATTAATAATAATAATAATAATCGATTGAAATTTACAATAGCAACAATTTTGAAATCTTGAATTGCTATAAATCAAAAACAGGATTGCTAAGAATGTCTGTAATGATGATTATTATGATCAACAGGATCATCCTGGTGATGATAATTTTTTTGTTTCTCTCTTTCTCTCTCTCTATTCGTCATCTAGTTTTAGCCTCATGATGAATATTGAAATTTTAGAAGAAATTACAAATTATGATGATGATGATGATGATCAACAAATGGCGGATTGTTAGTTTTTATTTACATATATTAACAACAAAAACAAGTACAAGGTTTTTCGTTTTGTATATAACTTTTCTGGTTTTTTCTTTCTTTGGTGTGTGTGTGTTTGTGTTCTATATTTGCAACACGTTCATTTTCATTATATATTTAGGTAATAATTTTTCTTTTTTTTTCTTGTAAATGAATAGTTGTCGATTGTTGTGATGTAGATGTATTGTTTCACTATTGAAACACACACACACAAATACATTTATATCGATGTAAAAATGACGTGAACGTTAATGAATGTCGATTGTATCCGTTATTCGCTTCCTTAGTTATTGTATAGTATGACTTGATTTCCTTCCAAGGATTTCTTCTTCTTATTTTAGCTTTTTATTTTGTTTTTTATTTTCATACATTTACCAATATCCGTATCATCCGATTTTGTTTTTCATTGCCATCATACAATCATTGTCATAATATATCTATTTGTCTGAAAAACATTCACCGTAGATGTTGTTGTTGTTGTAATGTTTGGCGTATAAATTCATCATTAGTGTATTCTTTGTGTACGGTTGGATGTGATTGCATCATTTTTAATGCCTCTCAAGACATTGAAATTGATGTTTTTAGTGCATTTTTTTTTCTTTGCTTATTTACTTCCTTTATAAATATATATGTCATACAAAAGCAGCCAACATTATCGATGATTGGCGATGACTATTACAATGTATAAATGAATGCATTTTCTATATCACATATTAATATGACTCAAACCTTTTTGGATCATATCCCAAGAGCAATTATAATTATCATTTTTTTTCTCTCTATATTGTCTATTTGGGTGTTATAATGTAAACACACCCTTTATCCAAAAATCCTGTGTTTTCTGGTTATGATAAATTCCTTCAACCAACAAACAAACAAAACACGTCACTTGTTGGAAAAAAAATGTTGCATGCATTCGAATCATGTTTGTTGTGAAGTTTTTATTACGTTTTTCAATTGTAAATTTTTCCTTTTTTTCCATGTATGGAAAAATTTTTCTGATAAAGAATTTCTACAAAAATTGATCTATGTGCCAAGGGACATTTTAACTGAAATATGTCTGTCATTTCCGTATGCAGATTATTGGTTATCTAACGATTTTAAAATAATGTCTGCTAATCATTTGAATGGATAATGTAATGTTGTATGTCTATATGTGTATATTAGTGGTAAAAATAAAATTCTTTACCCGAAAAATTTGAATTACTGAATTCTCTATCATATAATGTATATATTTTTCTATGTATATGTTTGTGACATGAGAAAAATAATGTTTTTATCATTTTGAAATTCCTCATCTGAGTAATTAAATTTCTTATCATTCGCCTCTCATGTCAATGACAGTGAGAGTGTAAAAAGAGTGAGAAAAAGAAATGAAGAATCACATCCTTAAGGAAATGGCATCCATGCATGAATTACATTATTGCCTACCTGATGATGATAAATTTGTTGTATATTTTCACATAGCATGTGTATTTTCTCCAGGGTCAAAAAATACGCACGATCAAATAACGTCTTGTTGTTTTTTTTTTTTTTTGTAAATTTTGTAGTTTTTTTTGTGTGGTGTGTATATCTTGAATCTGTTTAATTTAATGATGGATGCTTTTTTTCTGGCTAATTACATGAACCTTTTACTACATTACTACAACCTACATTAATCATCATTGGATCATTATTATTGCTGCTACTTCTATCTATTGCCACTGTCAATAATGATAACGGCCATTTAATAGCCAATAGAAAAGACATCCGCAAAATTTTTTTTTTTTTTTTTGTTTTTGTTTTTGTTTTCCTTTGTGATAAATCAATTTTTGCAATTTTTATTCATCAAATAGATTGTTGCTTTTTGTTTGTATAAGAATGCGTTAGAATGTTGATAGGATATAGCAGACACGCACAAACACACAGACAATGTCATTTATGGTTTGATTGGAGTTTTTATTTTTTGTTGACGCCAAAACTCAGACACACATGCATAAATACCAATTGTATCCAATCACAATCAATCGATCGACAAGGTTTTCCATAACTCTGTCATAGGGAATTTCTATTTTATATACTATACATGTGTGTATGGTTAAATCTAAATTGAAATTATATGTTCTTGAACTTGACTTTGAAAAAAAAATTAATTATTCTATATCAAAATGTTTGTTTTTCCAATTTTTTTTTCTAAACAATGGTTTTTTGGGAAAAAAACATTTCCTGTATTTTTTTTTTCATTCACAAACAATGACATTGTTTAGATGATAATGATGGACGAAGATAATTCCGTTGTTGATTTGTTGTTTTTGTTTTCCAATCTGTTATTTGGGCAATTCTATCCTCCTGATTATGATGATGATGACGATTTCTTTTTTTTGAATTTCAATTTTTTCCCAGATCAGCGATATGAAAAGAGAAAGAGAGAGAGAGAGAAAGTTTTTGTGTGTGGTTGAAAGCAAATCCTTAAAAGGGAATGTTGTTTTTATTACGTTGTAAATTTTGACATTACAAAAGGTTGAATGAATCATCCATTTTCAAATTTTTTTTTAAATGAGTCCTAATCCATTAATTCTACATATATTCTATAAAATTTCACTTTAAAAACCATTTGGCCTACATATTAGTCAAGAATTCTTCATAAAATATATGAAACATCTCGGAATAAAATCACAAAAACTATTGCCAAAAAATAAAGATATACTCGTGGCTTACATATGAACCGCTGGTACTATGGAAGAAACTTTGAGCTGCTCACAAATGAGTCGTTTGGTAGTCAATACGTTAATAATATATTGATGTAATGCAATATAACTGTATATTGTATTTTAACGGTGTATATGCAGTAGAATATCTTGCCATGTATATGTGTGTTTGTATGTACTATAATATAATTTGGCATCAACAATTTGTCTACAAGTTGTTATTTCCTCTAAAGTTTTTTTTTTATTTATTTCATAAATTGAAATTGGTGGAAGGCATCTAATATCTTATGATTACAACGTTTTTTTTCCACGTAGAAACAACAACAACAACCAAAACAAAAATTCCCGATAATATTACAGTTATCATATATATGTACATATATATATGGAATGAGATTTATATCTGTATCTGTATTATTATTATTATTATATACTTGGGATATAAATAAAATTGTCGCAAAAAAAAATTATAAAATTGTCTACTTAGTCGTCTTCATTGTCGTAGTTGATTATTTTTGCCGATTCATCAGAAATTGTTTTGAAACACCACATTTAATAACCAACAAAATATTACCATTTAGTAGCATGTGGAGGTCCATTTCTGTGGAATTTCCGTTTATTCGAGAAAAAAAGGGGTCCATTCTTCAATATGTGTGTGTGTATGTGTGGTAATAATAATAATAATAATAATGGTTTTATTTGGAAAGACCTCTAGAACTAGAAAAATACACTAGAGGTACGTAAATGAAGAAAGATATAATAAGAGTAGTACAAAAATGAAAAAGAGAAAATAAAAAATCAAAATAACAAAAAAAAAAAAAAAAAAAAAAAAAAAAAAATGAAAATAATAATGAAATATTCACAATAATAGCATAAAAAAAGAAATTTTTATATAAAAAAAAAAAAAAAAAAAATATAACGTAGGGTTATTAATGCGGGGGGAGTATTTTATAAGCATCGGTCATGTATTCTAGCAAGTACTGGAAATTAGTGTATGTGTGGTGCCTCTATTTTCTTGTTCTTCTTGATTGATTAGAAAAATTATATGCTGTGCATGTATGTAACTCCATAAAAAAAAGAATCATTAATTGAAAGTGAAAAAAAATGATTTCAATTTTTTTTTCGCCTTGAACTTGAACTAGATAACTATTACACACACATATAAATATGAATGATAGATACGAAATTTTGGCATTCATTCCAATCAACATATAGTTGTATAATAATAATAACATGTCCCTAACGTTCACTCAATTATCAGTGATCAAAAAAACGGATTGTTGATGTAAAAAAAAAAATGAAAATAGGAAAAAAAATCGCCTCATCATCATCATCATCATCATTATTATTATGTTTTGGATGTTTTTTTTTCTTTCTTCTAACTATCATAAGTCATGAACTGCTTTTTTTTACCATAATTTAAGGTAAAAAATAACAGTAATAATCTTAACAAATGTGTTAAAACAATCTTATTGTGTGTGTGCGTGTATAAATAAGATTGCTCTTTAAGAAAAATCATTGATTATCGATGATTATATGAAACAAGTGAACAAAAAAAAAAAAAAAATTCATGATCCAACCGTTTCACAATGTATCCGATATATCGTTGGGCATATATCACATATTACAATTTTAGCTATGAATGATCAGCGTCGGCGTCATCAATCTGATAATTTACAACTATTTTTTTTTCTCTTTCTCTCTGTCCCTCTCTCTCTCACACTCACACAAAAATCAATCTCAATTGAATCAATTTGTTCCGAAATATTTTTATTCACATTCATTCTTTCTATATATTTTTTTGATGAACAAGAAACAAAAAAAAATAATTCAACTACTTGTTTTCACATTCTTGATGATGCTATGCTTGTCCTTGATCATGAATTCTCTTTTTTGATGGAAATTTTGTGTATGTGTGCGTTATATAGAGTTTATATATGCATACATCGATTTTCATATGCGTATGCGATCATCATTTATGTACATGTAGTCAGATAGCTTATGTGTTGGAAGTTCCGGTGCCATCGACCCAATTCAAGGTCCCGTATTACAAGCAAATAACAAAAAAAAAAGAAAAGTTTTTTTTAGTGATATATTTTAACGCGTATGTTTTTATGTGTTTGTTTGGAGCAAAGTAAGTTTTTTTTTATAACTTTACTTCAATCATACAAATGATGATGATGTGTTTTCAAAAAAAAAAAAACGAATGAAATTCAAATTAATGAATTTCACGAATCATTATTATAAAAATTCAAGTAAAGTTTGTTTGTTTGTTTTTTCTTGCATTCACCTTTATAGAATAAATATATATATGTGTATCAATCGATTACAATTGCACAAAAATCAATTTAATTATATCAAACATATAACTCTTTCAATTCATTCATTAATTCAATCCGAATATGGGCCATATATTTGTGAATTGGAGAAAAAAAATATGCAAATATACGGATGGCGTAACGACAAATCAATTTACGAAAAAAAAATATCATATCAAAATCAATATATAAAATAGAGAAAATTAAAAATAAAAAGCATGGTGAACTTGAAATTTGTTCTTTTCTCAGAACAACAACAGCAACAACAACAAAGATTTAAAACTAGATCATTCATGCATTCATTCATTTTTTTTCTTTGATGACCAATGTTTATTAGGAATTGTAACTTGGCTTCTTTTTTTCACTATATAACAATTGTTGTTGTAGTTGTTGTTTTTTTTTTCCTCGTTCCAATTTGATTGTCTTTTCTTTTTCTCTCAATTTCTTTCAATCTTGTTTTAAATTTTGTTGCTTAGATCATTGATGGATTTTTCATTTGTGTGTGTGTGTGTGTGTGTGTGACATGCTTCGGGTTTCTCTACCAAAATTGCTCAATTGTTCATTGAATTCATTCATTCATTTATTTCAAATAGCTTGTATATGTACAATACAAAAAAAAATTGGCAAATAACATATAAGCATAGGCGACCGGGTGTTCCATTGACCTGCTCCCATCTTATTTTTTTTTAAATTTCATTTCTTTTTTTGCTCTCTTGATCATTTGGAAAAAAAAGTATAACACAGCAGCTGCTTGCCCATATTTATATAAATTCAAGTTTCGAGGTTCCGTTCTCTTTTTTTTTTTTTTTTTTTTTGATTCGATAAAATGTATTATTCAATGTCGACATTGACACACACACACACACACACACACACACACACACAAGCATAGAGTTTCAGTGTCAATGTCACAGAAATTTTTTTTTCTTTCCATTTCCATTGGATCCTGAATCGAATCATCATCACAAGTCCTTGGAATCATCGATCAAAAAGAAAACATGAAAAAAATGTAATGATCTCTTTTTTTTGGATATTTGATCAAAATCAAATCAAATATGAACTTGAATTAAGGTTGAATTTTTCATTTTTTTTTAAATAAAATTCGGATAAATATTGTTTGTTTATTATTGTTTTGAAGTTTTTTTTCAATCGATACTTTTAGCATACCAGGCTCGCGTGATTGACCCGGGTCAAACGCGTTTGTTTCATTAGAATGGAAATTGTTGTTGAAAACTTTCACTTTTTCTACTTCCCGGTCATTGCTGTTGTGGTAGTCCATTTCATTGTCTGTTTTTTTTTTTTTTTTTTTTTTTTTTTTTTTTTGGTTCGTTTCGTTTCATTCATTGTCATCGTTCATTATCAAGGCTAACGTGATGAATTTCATCCATAATATTGTCCTTACTACCGGCTATTGACGGTTGTGTTGACTAAAAATGAAAAAAAAAATTTCCGACTTGTTTCCAACAACAACAGTGGTAGTTTTAATTCAAAAAAGGAAATCAGTAGCAAAAAAAAACAGTCATATATCGAAAATCTGCGAAACGAAACGTTTTTCTATTCATTTTTATTAATATGAGCTTCTGCTTCTTATGATTAGAAATGAAAACTTATTATTGACACATAGATATATTTGTGACCTCAAACTTAGACATACATAAATTGAGGTCACCACGTCATACAACTATTGATGATGGTGCTTTACTCTTGATACTGAATGTTACACACTGACACACTCATACACACAGGATTCATGCAAATTCCTCCCCACACATACACACACGCTTCATACAGATCTAGATGATAGAGTTTCCTATTGTTGTCGGTTATTTTCCAACAAACGCATACACACACACACATACACAAGCTGGATATTATCATCAACGACAAGAGCGAGAGACTGAATTTGGAAATTTAGACACTTTTTTTCATCTCTCTCTCTCCGGTTTATTGTCACGTAACCTTGATCTGTAGCTATAGCTTGTTTATATATCGTTTGTTTGATTGTTGTTTTTTTTGTATCAGAAAAAAAGCCAGCAGCATCAACAGCAAATGCATCTTTCTCAAAAAAAAAAAAAAATAGGAATTAGGGCATTATAACTAGAAAAAATTAATTGTATAATACTGTGATTTTGGATAAAATAGAATGAATCCTTAATGTTTTTTTTTTGGAAAAATAGAGGATGTTGTTTCCAGATGATGATCAAATTTTAGTAGGATTATTACTTATTTAGTCGAATAAAATTGTTTCTATATACAATCTTATGGCTTCTACTTTTGGATTAGGTCAACAACACATAATGAATGTACAATTTTCGTTACATGTTTCATACACACACACACACACACGCACATACAGATACAGATATATCTTAAAATGCCAAGGCCATTCTGGAACAAACAAAACAACAACAACAACAACAACAAAAAATTATGAAAATAATCAAGTCGTCATGAATCACGACAATAATATACGGGATTAATGAGCTTTCCAAGGTTAAGGTCAATTACTTAACTTGAAACAATTTTTTTTCTCTTGAATTTAAATAATCTTAAAACTGAAAATTTATATTTAATATTCATTGATTTTTTTTCTCTCTTTCAATAGTTGATGGATGTGAACCAAGTTCTTCGGAATTGGCTAGTTCCTCATCAAATTCTTTATCACCGTCATCCACTTCATCATCACCATCATCATCATCATCGACGACTACGGCAGTAGCTGTGACTAAATCCAATTCATCATCATCAACATCGACAACAAATATCAATAAACAAAATCTGGTCGTTCTGAATGGTTCAAGTGGATCGTCATCATCATCAACATCGACAGCGGCAACCGCTGCCACAACGAATCTATTACAAAATATACTTCAACAACATCATCAACATGCATCTGGTACACATCATTCTGGCCATCATAGTGGCCACCATCATCCTCATCATTTACATCATTTGAGTCATCAATTACATCATCATCAAACAATATCAAATAATCGTTGGTCACCTACAAATCGTCATCATACGGCAACGACATCATCATCAACATCAGGGGCAACACCTACAACCAATAGTCCATTACCACCATCACCTGCTGATTCTGGCGTTAGCGATGTAGATTCCCATTACAGTTCGAATGATGAACAAAATCATCACCATCATCATCAACAACAGCAACAACAATCGTATCAACAGAGTCCATTTTATTATGGACAACCACGGTCTCAACAACAAAATTCTTCTGCCGTGGCTGCTGCTTCCACTTCTGGAGGCACAGCATCAGCATCCGGCAATTCTGGGCCAACTAGTTCGACGCAATGTAAGTTTAATAATAATTCATATCGATTACTGTAGATAAAATAAATGATGAAACGGCATAGTTTCCACTTGAGATTTCCGTCATAAGAAACTAAACAAGAGAAATTATCAACAATGACAATACGATCTTATTAGATAGGCTAATATCATTTTTGATTTCCGTTATCATCATTTATATTCATCGATATAAAGCGACCGATTCTATCCTACTGTGTTGGTAAAATATAGTCATATTGGATCCAATTTTCTTATGGTGCCTTGAATATCCGGTTTTGATAAAATCATCCGATTCGATTAATTGACGCTAGTATTGCTGACATTGATCATCGACACCAACTGACAATGATGGAAATGAGTCTTTTCCGGTTCACGCAAAAAGATTTCGGTCATTTCATTTTTCTTGCTGTTTTGTTGTCGATTTTGCAATTTTTTGCTTATTTTTTTTTGTTATTGTTGCTAATTTCCGTTCTTCATTTGTCCGACTATTTTGATGATGACAATTGATTGTTCTACATTTATATAAGACGCTCGGTTGATATAAATTTTCATTTTCTATCATCTATAGTAGCCAAACTTGGCATAGCAACAACAACAAAAGGGAAAAAAATCCGAATAACACAATCGTCGGTTTGGTTTCTCTCCATTTTTATTTTGTGAATCGATTTTTTATATATTATCATGATTCTGTTTAGCCTTTTTTCTCATTATTCTGTTTTTCTTATGAACTGATGATAGATGACGCCCAGAAGCGTATCGAAAACACATTGTGTTTATATTTTGGCAAAACAACAAAAAATAAAAAAACAACAAAAAAAACAAAGTCGTGTATATGTAGCCAGAATTCGTGAATAAAATTCCATTTTATCAATATGTTGTTTTCCTATACAAATGTTTTGTGCAGATGTTTCCGTGAAACGGGTGATTGCAACGGGTCATGAATAAATGTTTGGTTGATAGCTACAGTTTTCTCTTCTTGTTGCTTATTTTTGTTTTTGTTTTGTTTGCATTCTTTGTTACAATTTCGATACATGGTTCATAAAAATGATGAAATTTTTTTTTTAATTATTATAAAATGTATTGGATCATCGAATGTCTATATAGCATATATTTACATTCTTAACAAATATATATATGATTCTTAGTTTTTTTTAAATATTTATTTCTCTACACCCGATATTCAAAAGAATTTGATCAAATAACTTTTTTTGTTTGTTTGTTTGTTTTATGTTTGTAGTGATTTTGAACTTGAAAAAAAATGTTCAAATCATAGTAGTAATATATCCGCACAGATATACACAGGAATAGTTTAACGTTTTAAGCATAATAAACAAAACAAAACAAAAAAAGATTGAGAATACTGAATGATGATCATGATGACCTCTATAAATGGCGCAGGTTCTGTAAATAGAACAAATCATGTACTGGTATTAAACAATTTTTTCTAATACGTTTCTTGTTGAATTTACTACTGTTGCAGTATTTCTCATATCACTGTTGCTTGGATCGAATCTGAAAGTGCCGTTTCTTGTTTGTTTGTGTATGAGTATGTGTGTGTGTGTGTGTGTGTGCTATATATGATCGACATGAATATGATCTTAACCTTGGTGAAAACCGTACAAAGTCACCGGTACATTCAACCCAGTGACATTGAAACCGACTGACGACATTAGCATTGGAACGATTGTGCTATAGCGCTATTACGTTGGCTTCTCTAGAACATTTTTGTTACGATGTTAATATTAGAATGTGGTTCTATATAAAAAAAGGGAAAATAATCGTGTTGGTGTTTGCCTGTTTGTTTGTTTGTTTGTTTGTTTGTTCAATATCATTCAATTTCTTAGAATGATTGATTTTTCCTTTTTTTTCATAATAATATAATTCTGTTTATGTTTAAAAAATGACTAGTCACCAACAATTTTAATCAATTTTAGACAAACAACAAAATAATTTTTCTGAAAGGAATCTATGCAAAAATCTATGTAACGGTATATTAAATACTTTTCCAGTTTTCATTTCTTTCGTTTCTTCTAGTGATTTCGTTGATGCTAATAATATTATTAACACGTCTAGTCATTCAAAGTGATCATCAGTTGATTCTTATGAATGTGTTCATATATTTATAATAGATTTGAAAAAGAATTAGTTAAATTTTTTTAGGTCAATCAACTCCCTTTTTTTACGTACCCAGACAACATAATAATCAAACACCATGTTGGTATTACCCCCTTGCTACCCACCATCCAGACGTTTTATTAGACCATTTTTTTTATTTCTATTTTGATTAGAATTAATTTATCTTTTGTCGTTGTTGTTGTAGTTGGTTTCATTCGAATAAAACATGACTGTCCTTGTGTTATATTTTTTTCCATTGTATTGGGGGTGTTTGATGGTGGAAAATATTTTGAATAATTTTTTTTTGTTTTGATTTTGTTTACCATCCTTGCTAAATGATTACCGAAATCGATTGTTTGAATATGTAATTAGCAAAAAAAACCAGCTACTATCTTTAAGCCGGTTAAGATGTTTATACAAGTGTTTTATCTAGTCTAGACATCATCACTAAAAACAAAACATAATACAATTTTTTGTTCAACCTGATTAATTCCGTTATATTAAAATGGCCAATCACACCTATTCGTGTGTTTGTGTGTGTATGTGTGTTTGGGTCCATTTTTCATGCCAATCGATCAATCAAATAATTAATTTATAATAGCAATCAATCTTTTTGTTGATATGGGCAACTTAAACGGAAATGTTATTACATAGAGATTGAGAGAAAAAAAAATCTTTATATAATCGATATATAATAATGAAAAATATGTGAATTTTGTTTCTGCTTTCCGAATCGAAATTACTATACATGTATGTATGTATGTAGAATCGATTGAATGAGGAAAAAGGACAAATAATTTATCTACCGTCAACAAAATTATCATAATGATAATAATATAGGCCTGACAGATACATTTCACAAGAAAAATGAAAAT
Source organism: Dermatophagoides farinae (assembly GCF_024713945.1). Classification (NCBI taxonomy): domain Eukaryota; kingdom Metazoa; phylum Arthropoda; class Arachnida; order Sarcoptiformes; family Pyroglyphidae; genus Dermatophagoides; species Dermatophagoides farinae. Next base: position 3,085,516 of record NC_134679.1, on the reverse strand, counting down.
GAAATGAAATTAACCAAAACAAAAGGTGAAATGACGATAATGATGATTATGAAAATGCTCAATTAAATTGAATCCATTTTTTCTCTTTTCACCATTTACACACACACACACACATACACTGTTATAAACTTGAAGGTGAAATGGAAAAATTATCCAATAATAGAAAGGTGAATGTCTCCATTATAATTTTCTACTTCAATGTTGATGATGGTAGTAGTTGTGTGTTGCTAAAAATATCTGGCTGTATATTTGTATGAAAGGATTGAATGAATTCATATGTCCGTGACATTTTCAAATACGAATGATACAAAACAAAATCTTCCGCCAAAATATATTTTATATTTGTGCCATCTTAATATTCTGATTTTATTTTTCCCTATTCAATAATATAATAATGAAAATGATAGCAACAATCTGTTTTTGTCATGTTTTTATTTTGGATAAAAAATCAAGTGTAGTATGACACAAGCTAAATAGATGGGAATCCTATCATAGGATGAATTTGGTTGAATGAATTTCTCGTCTTTCAAAATGGTTGACTGGATTTTTCTTTTCATATATGTGTAACAGTAATTATCCATTCGACCGCAATGAGAAAAAAAAAACAATTTATTGACTAACAAATTCAATTGAAATTCTCATTGATTGGTGATTTCGATGGTGGTTTCCTTTTCCATCCAGTCAATGTATGTTTTGATTGTTTTTTTCTTCAGAATCGTGAAATATTTTCAACCAAAAGAATTTTGTTACAATAGAAAATCATAAGAGGAAAAATGAAATATATTTTCAATCATCATTTTCTTTATGTGTTTATGTTTTGTATATGAAAAAAAATAACTACACCATGCAAACATTATTACTTGTCTCTGTTGTTGTTGTTGTTGTTGTTGTTGTTGTTATGTAGTAAAAAAACATAGAAGGAAATTAGGATTTGAGGTCACGACCTGTCTTTCGATTTTTTTCCTTCTAATGTTTATGTGTGGATGTTTAAGTTGTTTTTTTTGTTCATTGTTGTTTTTGTTATTTTCATGGCCATTATCTTTTTCTTATTTCACATTGACTGATATTTTGAGGAATTTTTTTTTTTTGGTTGAAAAAAAAGAAGACATATCATATCATTACATTTGTTGATTTCTTTTTCATTTGAACCCATGTTATTATTATTATGCAAGAAAAGAGAAAGAAAGAAAAAATGGAAAATTTGAAAAATTGTGATCTGATGAAAAAAAACCGAAAATCATGTGTATATTTATAAACAACAACGAACGATGAATCTGAAACTTAACCAGAAAAAAATGATAATAGTTTATCTTCCACATGCATACTATTCTGGTTTTTTCTCTCTTGTGTTTTCAGGTGGTTTTCATTTTTTGTTGTTGTTGTTTGGTTTCGTTTTTCTAGCTATCAGTAAAACAAAATTTCTCTTTTTTTTGTCGTTGATGATCCATACGATGAATCCAAAAAAAACTGGATTTCCTTTCATGTCTCAGGAAAAAAAAATATCGAATCTAAATATATACACCAAACTCCTAAAGGGCTATGAATAATTTTCTCACAACTCACATCACCAGCCCCATTTTGTCGATCTGTGATTTAGATAAATCGTCTGGCTGGCTCTCTTTTTTTTCACTATAAGTCATAAATAAGGTCAAAGGGCGACGACGTTTTCTTTCGATTTTTTTTCTTTGATTTATTTTTGGAAACCAAAACCATATCCTTGTTGTTTTTGTTGAACACTTTTCCACTTGGTGTTTATATGTTAGTAGTGAAAATGGTATGAGAGAGAAAGAAAAAAAAATTTCAAGTGTTAAACTGCTTCAGAAATGATGATCATGTTGTGTTGTGTTTATATTATAATTATTATTTTTCATGTTTAAATCAAGAGTTTAAGTGAAATTCGTTATTAGTATTAGATGTATTATTAATACAAAAATTTTTTCATTTGTTGATACTATTATCGATTAGTTTATATTTCTTTATGTGTTTGTTTTATGTTTTTGTATGTACGAATATATTAATATAAATGTTAGTTCCGGTCTTTTCGATACTTTGGCCATTTGTATGCTTTTCTGTGTTTGTTCATGATTTTGTTATGATATTATGCAAAAAAAATGCCAGAAATGTTTCATTTATTAGACTGTGTATGTTATGTGTATTATTATTCTACTAGATATCCACAATGATAGACATAACAAAAATTCTATGATGAAAGAAAAATAACAAATGTTTATGAAAATGGCAAGGTCGAGGTCAAAAAGTTTCTTTATATGAAAATTCATTTCTTTTTTTTTTGTTGTGTTTATGAAAACATTTCTTATTTACTCTTGAAACCATTTTTAAATTAGGGTTTTGATTGAGGAAAAAAATCCTAGAATGGAAATGTTTTTTCTTCAAACAATAATTAGTCATTTCAGTTCGATATATGGATTTTGTATTCGTTTTTGTTTTTGTTTTCGGTAACAAGAAAAAAAACAACGATTCCCCTGACAAGATATAATGATCTTTTCAAAGATCAAAACAAAGATTGCAACAATGGGCTCATGAAACAAACAAACAAACAAACAAAAAACTAAACCATCATTATGTGAAACTATGTCGACTGACTGATTGAATTGGCTGAAAATTTGTTTCCCCATTTTCTCTTCTTTTACCCCATTTCATTGGTTTTCATGTTTGGTTGTGAATATATACCAATGATGGAGATAACCTCGATTTTTTTTTCTTCACTTTTTATACGATTTTTTTATAACTGGATATAATAATAATAATAATCATCATCATTATTGTGGTAAAAATAACAATATAAAAGAATGGTGTTTTTTTCTTGTCTATCAAGATTTATTGTCTATTATTGTAAATACCTTGTGGTTTGCTTATTTCCTATATCAATCCTCATTTTCTAGTTTCTATTTAGTAGAAAATATTTTTAAAATAAATCATTATTACTCCATTATGCATATATGATATGATTATCAACAATTTCGACTATGACATTTTAATTTTATTTTTTTTTCATTTATATTTACTTATTTATGAATGAATGAATGAATGAATGATTATTGTTGCTGTAGCAGATTGATTATTCATTGATTTCGGTTCATTTTGGTATCCGATTGGATAACATTCATTGCATACTTAGAATGATAATAGATTTACTGTCTGGTTGTATATAATAATATACATGTATGTATGCAAAATGGATTTATGGACTCTAATTTTTTTTATATTTCGTTTATATGATGGTTAGGATATGATATTTTTTTGTTGTTGTTGTTTTTGTGGAAAAACAGATCTACTCAATCAATTTATATATGTGTATGTGTGTGGATTATATTGCTCATATTTCACAATTCGATCTGATGATGTTGACTATACACAACGATGATGACGACGACAGCTATGGTGATGATGATGGTTCACCTTGAATCCGTTCATCGACTTTCACTGATAAAAGCTATAGCACGCCATATATATCATTATCATTGCTTGTTTTTTTTCAAGAATGGGGATGGTAATATAGCACCCCGTATAACATAAATCGTCATTTTATGTGTTTATGCGTTTATGTGTTGATTGGGGCTAACTTCGCCTCTACAATTTCTCCCTCCATTTTTTTCCCCATTCTCTTGTTGCAATACCCATGAGAAATACATACTTATGGTAGATTGTAGAGACCCAGGACGCCTGTGCGCTTAAAAAAAACCAAAAGAAAGAAAGAGGAATAACAATTTTTTTCTTTATTATTTTGTTCCTGCACATTTTTGGCTTGATAATGACGATGATGATGATGATGATTGTTGATGCACAAACACAACAGGCAAATATTTGTCTCGAAAGTATCGAAAATTTTTAAAAGTTACCCAGGTCCAAACAACCCATCGAATGATGATGATCAGAATAATTGTGTAATATGGATTTCATTATCAAGAGTTTTGTTGTTGAGTGATTATCAATATATATTGTGGGAGCCAAACAATTTCTATAACCATTCGATCTGTATACCAGTTGTTATTTTCCATAGTGACAAACGAGATTATTATTGCGACTTATGCAAAGGCGACAACTTTTACGAAAGTTTTCCTCATTCAATTATTTATTATTCCAGCTTTCTTTTTATTCGCTTTTTTTATTTTTTTTTTCAAAAGGATTTACAGAATAAATGGATTTATATTTCCCTTTTCTAACTCAGGAAACATATGAAGAATAAAAAGAATCATTTTTATTTACTGTAAAAATTCTGAAGGATTAATTTCAATGTAATCAATGATAAAATTCGGTTCCTAGGGCAACTCTCAAGTAATTTATTCTTCACAATTAAATGTACCAGTCAAATTAAGAATTTTCATTGAAATTTTCATTTTTTCAAAACGATCGCTAAATCAAATATTATTAAAAACGGATTGATTGAACAAAGACTTTTATAATTCACAGAATGTTGCTCAAATTAACACCTCAATTTCTATCAAATGATTTTATATGTAATTTCATCAGTAATAATAATTGATTTTATTTATTTTGTTTCACATTAATGAATAGATTCTGATGGTCCATTAACGTTACATTCACCCATTTCTGGTCATCTTCAAAGTCGATTCAATGGTTTCACTCATCCATCAACAAATGGATCACAAACACATCATTCTCCCCCGCGTACTGGTACACCGATTCATCAAACAAATGGCCTCACCCATCCAAGTCTTTACACTGCTGCTGTACAAAGTTTAGAATCACCATCATCCACCACACCAAATGGATCGAATACCGGACAATCGAATCCGTGTGCTAATCAAACAAGTCCCCAACAACAATTATTGTCTGCCGCATTACAAGCGGCCGCTGTTGCCGGTGGAGTTAATTCGTTGATTCATCATGCTGCACAACAACAACGACGTCCGCCAGGACCATCATTATCAATGGATTCATTCTATAGTCAACAATTTGTTCAAACAAGTCCTTCAATTGGTGATCATGGTAAAGGTAATCAAATTAATAAAATTGAACTTGAATTAATGCATACTGTATTGCCATCTGTTATCCTAGCATTGAATATGTCTACATCCGTCGATGATTCACATCATTTGCATCCATATCATCAACATGCTCATCATCTTACTCAGACTGGAATGACCGTTAACGGTAATGGTTCATTGGTTAATGGTGTACAAGCATTGAAACGTAAAAAGGGCCGAAAACCTAAATCCTTGGATGGACCAAACTTGACATCGGTTGGCTCAAATCATAGCTCAAATCTAAACCCAAACGGCGGTCTAACGCCATCGACAAAACGAAAAAGTCGTGAAAGTAAGTTTATTTACTTTTCTGATTTTCAAAAACTATTTCACTTTCTGTTTGATAGGTTCAACTACTTATTTATGGGAATTTTTGTTGAAATTGTTACAAGATAAAGAATATTGTCCACGTTACATCAAATGGACTAATCGTGAAAAGGGTAAGTATAAATGTGAAATTATCTATGACAACATGTGTAATTATAAAATTGTCGTCTATCATGATGAAATAGGTATATTCAAACTGGTCGATTCCAAGGCCGTTTCACGCTTATGGGGCTTACATAAGAATAAGCCAGACATGAATTACGAAACAATGGGAAGAGCTTTAAGGTATTTACTCTAATCAAAAATGTTTTTAATCTAATGTTTGTTTCGTCTATTCAACAGGTATTACTATCAGCGTGGAATTTTGGCTAAAGTCGATGGCCAACGTTTAGTTTATCAATTTGTCGATGTACCTAAGGATATCATTGATATCAATGGATCAAGTTCTATGTCCAACAATGGTACAGTCAGTGATGCCAACAATAATAATAATAATAATAGCAGTAGTGTTGTTGCAATGAACAATACGGCTGCAGCAACAGCAGCTTTATTGAATGGAGCCAATCTGACCAATAGTCATGGACATGGTCATAATCCGTACTCTGCTCTTGGATCGCCATATCATCTAACTAATGGATCAGGATCGAATTCATTGTTGGGTGGATCACCGATACCTCCACCATTAGTGGCTCCACCCGGAACTAATAATAACAACTCACAATCATATGCCTATGCTGCTGCACTCAAACGAGGTATTTGATTCTGTTTTATTTCATTGACTATTTCAATCTCAATTAATTAATTAACTCATTTTAAATTTTATATAGTTGAATCGTCTGCAATGAAATGTGATTCGTTTTCTTTGGATGATCTTTGAAATTTGAATTTATTTGAAAAAGGAAATAACCAAAAGAATTGTGGATGTTAACTCTTGCTCAACATATTCCATGCATTTTTTCAAGAGGAAACTTGCAAGATTTTCAACAAATTAAAAAAGAATGCTTGCAAAAAGAGTTTCTGTGAATCACAAAATCTTACGAAAAATAATCGGAAATCTTTTTCGACATTTATAATAAATCGAAATGAACAATAAAGCTTTCGAGTGTCTGATTCCATTAATGGCCACTCACTATCTATCTACCAAAAGTTGAACTACCTACCTATCAATCATCAATGAAAATTTTCGAATCATTTCTTCAAAATCATATAACCACAAAATCATCATTACCTTGTGACCATAAAGTGGATTGATTTTTCATCATAATAATATAATAATAATTATCATCGTTTCATGTGTCTTTGAAAGTGAGATTTTTTTTCTAAATGAAATTAACGAATGGATATAATGATATGTATAGTTTTGCTGAATATTGATGCAGAAAAATTGCCGTTCATGACCATCTTTCCATCCTTTTTCATTCAATCATTATTTTTTATTGTTTTCTATTTCTTATTCCATATTCTTTGTTCGTTTCCTTTGAGATATATATATATGAATGTGGTTAACATAAACACACATACACACGCCTACTTGTATCCTGTTAATCATATTAATTATTATTTTCTATTATAAAAAATGTTTCTTTTTTTATATCTGACAAATGATGATGCAAGGATTCCTAAACTGAAGTTATCGCATTTTCTTTTCATTCATCACTTTCATTTTGAAATTCTCTTCATCTAATGTCTTACACACTCACACACACACACACACACACACAAAAACATTATTTACATCCATCATCGAAATCATCATCTTCTTTATATTTAATCAATGAAGAAGTGGTGAAGAAAAAAAATCGTTCTTATATAAGTTGTTATATTTTCTTATTGATTCATTATTATTATTTTTACATTGATTTGACTTCATAATGAATGATTAATTGAGTTATAATCATCATTCTTTGTCATAAAATGATTGAATTTTGATTGAATTGTTGTTGTGTTGTTTGCATCATATATACATTTTTATTTTCATTGTTCTTTTATTTTCCTGCCCATACACATTCATATTCATTCATTCATTCATTTGATCATCAATACATCATCATGGACAAACAATTAAAATTCAAAAAAAAACAATCATGACATTAACAGTATCGTATATATATATATAAAAAAAACACAAATCACACATTGCGAATATATATGATCCATCGTGATTATTCTCATCCTCTCAATTTCACAATCTGTTTTGTTCTACTTTTTCGTTCATTGCCTCCCTCATCATAATTCAATTTTATTATTACCTATTGATTCATGATTATTATTATTATTATTATTTTTATTTTTATTATTATTAAATGACGCGATATTCGTTTCCAGTAAAATCCATTAAAATTTTTATTTCGATTTAAATATCCGTTTTTTTATGTTTTTTTTTTATCATTCAGTTTTTATTATTATTTACATTATTTCCAGATATGATGATAAACCTGACCCGATGACCTGATCTTTTCATAAATCATTTGCTTGTTTTTTTTTTGTTTGCTCGAAATTCTAATCATTCTTGAATATATAATGATTAATATTCATTTATCCTCAATCGTATTCATCATCATCATCATTGTGCCGTTTGTTGTTACGATTTTTCTTTTGTTTCTTTTGAAGAATTCAATTTTTTTTTTGCAGTTACACAAACCTGAATTTCGAAGAGTCAATTTTCATACCATCATACTGATCATTACATGTTTTGTATTTTTCTATTTTTCTATGTCTATCTTTGTAATTTTTTCTTTTTTTTCCGCTCTTCATTTATCGTAATCACATTTGTGCTTTTTTTTTTTGCTCGCTTCTTATCAATTTAATTCATTTCATTTCAAATATTTATTTTGGCTCTCAATTTTGTTTGATTGAAACAAAAAAAATGACACATTTTTTTCATTTGATATACCATCTATAATGAAATAATATAGTTCCAAAACTATGTTTGTACCAATCATCAGATGAATTTGAAAATTGATTACTATTACTATTATTTTTTTTCCCAAACGAATCATGCTCTAAAACATAATATATAATCGTTGAAATAAAGATTTTTGACTCGAAAAAAAGGAAAAAAAATGATTTTTTCTTTCTCACTTAAATATGAACAGTACGTGCCTTAAGGCTTAAACAAAGCCCGTCATAATAATAAAAAACGTTTCCATTAACCGATAGGAAATACAATTATTTTATTAAATTATTTTCTCAATAATAGAAAAAAAATAAGGAAATCATTTTTCTTTTATAAGAAAGTTGAAATTATTTAGATTGCCTTCAGAACGATGATCAACGACAAAAAGTAATGATGATAATGCTGTTATATTAGATGAATTATAATTTTTTTCATTTATTTCCTAAAACCAGTTATGCCATCTATCTTCTAGTGTTGATGATTTAACCCCAATGTGAAATCATTGTTTCGCCAATTTGTAATGCTTTTGGCAATGTTTGAGCACATGGACCTTTGAAAAAGAATCTATTTTGGTTTGTAAAAATAAAATCGATCATCATCATTTTTCTTAAATAAAAAAAATTTCTTTTTCAAATTACTTACTTTGAATATTCAGAAGCAGCAGTCTGTTCGATATTAAATTCGGAAACAGTTACACCACGTGTAGCTGCTTGTGGTACCAATGATGCAGCTGGATAAACAACAGATGAAGTACCAATGACCAATAAGAAATCCGTAACACTCATCAATCCTTCGGCTTGTTTCAATACGAATGGATCCAATTGTTCTCCGAACCAAACAACGTGTGGACGAAGAAGGCCAGTACATTTTTCACAACGTGGTAAATCTTTTGGATCAATATGACGATCTAATTCATCTAATTCGATTTTATCCAAAGCGGGAACTATCGGATTATTGTAGTTAGTTTTGACAGCTTTACATTGTGTGCATCTGGTTTTGAATAATGATCCATGAAGTTCAAGTACACGTTTCATTTCAGCACGACGATGTAGTTCATCAACATTCTGTGTAACAACAATTACTTGGCGTTGTGGTGAATTACGAAGAAAATTTTGTTCTAAAACTGACAATGATTTATGTGCCAAATTTGGTTCCTTCGACGAGACTAATTGTCGTCGATATTCGTAAAATTGCCAAACCAAACCTGGATCTTTGGCAAAAGCTTCAGGTGTGGCCAATTCTTCACATTTGTATTTACGCCACAAACCATCAGCACCACGAAAAGTTGGAATACCAGATTCGGCACTAATTCCAGCACCAGTCAAAGCCACAATTTTACTGGCCCTATTTAACTGGTCCTGGAAAGCGTTCATATCTGATGAAACTTTACGATTACTCGACATGTTCCGTTGATGATACGATGAGACACAAGAGTTAAAATTCAACAAATTCAAACAAAAGTTTTTTGTAGAATGAATTGCACGAGCTTGTTTAATCGACGACGATATGATGGGGAATGGAAAAAAAATTTTACGACTCAGGCAACTATGACACGAAAATACTTTTAAAAAACAGGGATGATGTCTTGGCAGATTTCTGCTAAAATGACCAAATGCACTTCGTACTTTTATTTGTTGTTTCATAATAATTATAATTAGTTACTCGATAACTATGCCAATCTTTGATGCATTAAAAACAACCACATAGATAGATGCATATATACGATATCACCACTTTCTCTTTACTCATATACGTCCACCTCTTACAATCAAATGCATTAGTTTGACCGTTAGTTCAAGCAAATTATAATCATCATGGAATGGATATCATATCAAGATAGATAAATTAAAGATAAGTTAGAAATAAAATAAGGAAAGAAAAAATTTATCGTATACCTGAAAGTCCACGAACGATGAACAACAGCAACAATAATTTCGTTGATAATTCACATGCCTGACTCATAAGACTTGTGGAACCTGTTTTGAAATTTTTTTTTCTCTAAGGATCATTATTATCATTGCAAGAAAAAAACAAACAGTTTTTTCACTCTTTTCACAATAAAAAAAAACGTTGAAAAATACATTAGAAATCAAAATTTTTAATCAAAAAATATGTACTTTCTTGTCGTGGCTGTTGTTATTCCTTATTTGTTATCATTAATGTTATAATCCAAAATCAATCAACAAACAAGGTTCTGGATGGTTCAAGTTACAATTTTTTTACCACCTAATCTCTTTTTCTTTATTCAGGGATCAATCTTATACGTTTTGAATAAGAAAATGATCAAACTAAAATAAAATCAAAAAATGGAATACACAGCTGACATGAAACAATAATAATAAAGGTTACAGCGATGCAACACTAGATGGTAGTAATATATAAAAAAAAATTAAAATTCTTTTAGAATGTCATATTGAAAGAAAAAAACAACTCTAGTCTCATGTATTCTGAATGAACATTTGAAAAAAATTTCAAAAGGAATTTTTAATGAATTATCGTCATTGGTACTTTATCAATACTAATCTAATAACAAGTTTTCTAGTTTTTTATTTTTTCTCCTATGAATCTTGATTCAGTCGTATTTTTTTTTATCATTATTATCTTAATGGTAATGATGACATAAAAAACTGACCAAAGAAAATAACGTCAACTGTTGCCATAATGATGAAAGGATTTTTGTTCATTTCAACGATGACAGTGGTTGAATTGAGTTTTTGGATTGATTTCATACATTATATAATATAATCGATCATGATTGTTAATGATAATGTAAGAAGAAATTTTGATTCATTTATGAAAAACAATATAAAAACATTGCTACAAACAAATAAAATGATTTGAACTTCTTTTATCAAATTCGTATAAGTTATATGGATAAAACCTTGACCATGTCTGTACATGTTTGAATGTTTGTATGTGTGTGTTTGTTTGTTTGTGTCTATTCGGTGATGCATCATCAAGATATAAATGATATGATGATATCCAAGCTGTAATAATGTTTTTTTTTCTCTCCATTTTTAATTGGGTCAATATTAAAAGTGAATTTGTAAAATGTTGAGATCCAAGTATTTCAAATGATACAGGATGTTACATTGTGAATGAGTAAGAAAGTGAGAGAAAGCTTGTTCGTTTCGTTATATTGTAAATGATCAACATCATATGACAATCTTTTTGTATAACATAGTAAAGAATACGAAATTGAACAGAAACATTTCAACTAGTTTTGTTTTGTCAACGAAAAAAATCTGTCCAAAATAGAATCCATATCGATTACGAGAAATCGCTTGTAAGAAAAGATTTCTTTCTATGTTTTCTCGTAAATAAATTATTTGTTTGAACCTCAATTTTTTTGATGGATTCGGTTTCGATTGATTTCTTGCATTCCAATCATAAAGCATTTTGAAGAATCTTTCATTGTATTTGGGAAATGTCGATACGGCGATAAACACAATTTCTGAATAAATGAATGTCATAATAAACACAATAATCATGAAATATGCATTGATGCTGAAGTTTTCTGTTTTACCGCAAGCGATTACGATAATCATCACTAAACTTTTAGAGAGCAACTCAAGAAACATGAGAAAATTGTTTTGTATATTGCTTAAATGAACCATCTCAATGTAATGATTTGAATAATGACAGCGAATATTTTTTTGAAATATGGCCATTCTACGATTCCAGATCGATTTCCATTGTTTCACTTCATCTAGCAATTGTTTTATGTACGATGTGAGATAACCCAAACTGAACAATAAATAAATCATCTCAATACCGATACCAATTATAAAGTGATCAGTATTAGCAAGCATAACCACAAAGCACAAAACGCCTATGAATAATTGATCTATTTCGATTTTTTCTTCCAAGAATTTTTCAATTAGAAAAATGATCGTTCTTAAGCAAAAAAAACAAAAGCACAATTTTAAAAAATGATTCATTTTCTCAATGAACCGACTAGATCGAATGAAATATTTAATCAATAATAGCCGATTTCGATTGTTTAGTTTTTCGCCTATGGTATTGCCATATTTGATCAAAATTTCATTCAATGGATATTGATGTTTGTATAATTGTCGAAATGTTGCATACCATTTATATTCTTTCATCAGTAGTATAACTGCTGAAAACGATAAATACAATTGTACATTATCAAATCCCAAAATTTCTGCTTCAATTTTTGTGAAAAATTTTAGACTTGGGATATATTTAGTTTGCGTTATGATCAAGACGAATGCCATGAACAGGGTGGAAATGGAATGAAATACTGTCTTTGCACATCGTTTCTTAAACGGTATCGAATGAGTTCGATATTCATACATTGAATAATTGATTCGTTGAATATAAATTTGTGAATGCTTGAAATACATTTGGAAAATCATCGAGATAGAGTTTATTTCTAGTATATTCGGTTTTATCCGATCCATTGTTGAAACGTTGAAATTTTTTTTTGGTGTTATTTGACGAAAAGGCAAACAAGAAATGGAAAAAAGATGATTCTTTGCATGAACTAAAACATTTTTTTAAAAAAAATTTTGAAATAAATTGCTTAGATCTCAATCATGTGAAATGAAACAACACAATTTTAATTATTTTTCATTTGTATGAATTCCAAATTTTCAAAAAAAAAAAAAAATTCAAATGACAGTAATCATGTGATAACACTCAAACAGTTGGCAAATATTTGATCATAACCAACAAGATGAACATGGAAATTTTTTTCTAATTTCAACATTATTTTGTATTTTGTTGTAAAATATCCTCAAGTTTTGTCTAAATTAAAAAGTTTATATGTTTTCGAATTGATTGATTATAAAAATTAACCTACATAAAAGTAAAAAAAAAATACAGGTAGCCATTACTTTTGCTTAAATGTAGACATGGTATGGAATATTGCAAAACAATGTTCATATTGATGGTAGACTAAGCTAAGCCAAGCATTTTCGGCAAATCATAAAGATTTAAACAAATTATTATTTCTAGGAAATTTTGACAATAACACACAAAAGATAGTCATCATGTATAAATATCCAAGAGGAAGGTTTTTTTTCTGCATTATACATCACCTCGATATTTTTATTATCATTATGGATCGTCATCAGAGAAAAAAAAAATGTTGAAAACAATTCCATAAATCTTCTACAAACATCCATCTAAAAAATGACAGGTGTCTCCATGCATATTGACAATATGTATCAGTTCGATAATTGCGGCATCTTTTTTGTTTTTTGTTTTTTATTTTTATCTTTTTTACCGCGACAACGTTAGAAAAATTTATCGATAATCACGATGATGATAATGCAATGTCAACGAGTGTAAAAAAAAAATTTAATTTTTTTCCATTGTTTGACTACTACTTATTATGCATCATGAATCTGTTAATCTTCTCTACAGTTGGTTGATTGGTCGGATGACTTTTTTTTTCTTTTTTTGTTTGACAATGGATACCGACAATATGTCATCGACGTGTATTTCATTGGCGATGATTAATCAATGATGTTGATGTTTTGATAAACACTCGTTCATCCAATGAGAGAATGCATATCACTTGGATTGAAATGCAATCCTTTGATTAATTTTGGGATTTTGTTTAATCAATTTGGTTGTCTTGTTTTTTTTATTGACCAATGATAACTAGGTTATTTGAGTTTTGATAATGAAATATTTCAAAAAATTTTGTTCAAACTAATTCATTGAATTTGAAAACTGTAACTTTTCAATGCCTAGTCAATAGATGGCAGCAAAATCACGAAATAAAAGAATGTAAAGATTCTATTGAATCGAATAAATTTTGACTCGAGTCATGATCTTCTATTGCATCATTTTGTGAATTAATCGGTATCTGGAATTGACAGCGAACCAAAAAATTGAATTCAAATCCGATTGAGAGATTGTTAATAATATTTTTGTTTTTTTAGCTTTGTTCATATCCAAGAAGAAATTGCAACATTTTCAATTATCTTTCAAGAAATCAAATCAAATCAATTTTTCGTTATGTATGTACTATCAATAATAACTCTGTATATCGTTTTGAATGTATGACATTTTCCCGGACCAAATTCTTATTTGTTTTTTGTTTTTTGTTTTTGTTTTTTTTGTTGGTCCCATTTTTTGTTGCATTTGTATTTATTGTGTATATCTTTTACTCATAAACATCCTGTTTTGTCATCTTTCTCTTTCTTTCACAATGATATCTTTTGTTTTTTCTTGGTTATTGTAAAAAAAATAGAAGATAAATCTCACCGTTTTTTTTCACTCTGTGTGTTTATTTGTGTGTTTCATTTATTTTTACACACAAACTAACATAACCAACAAGTGGTTTTCTAGTGATTTATGACACCTGGTCTTTGTTGGCCTAATAACAATTTTTATATTAATGATGGCAAATGTTGATCTCCGTATTGTCGGCATCATCAACAATAGAACATGTAGAAAGCATTGTTTTGTTTTTTTGTTTTTTTTTTGATTATCTTTCATTCATACATTTGTTGTAATGGAAAATATCACCACTTCTATAGCGATGATAACATGACAAAACGAATGCATCCGATTTTAATCATTATCACCATCATACAATTATGTTCCATTCATTCATAAGATTATTTTTGATGATGCAATGATCAATTCAAACCAAACTAGCTAAAAGCTGTATAAATAATGTCAAATATATTATATTCTTTTAAAGAAGCAACCATTATTGTCTTTTACAACTATATTATATTACCAAAAAATTGCAATTGTTTTGATCAAATAGACTACTATAGAAAATAGTGAAATTTACCGATCTCTATGAGAATATATCTTTTGGTACACGATACACATATCCACCATCATTGGAGAGATCTTGCAAACACAATACCTATTTTTGTATGTGTATATTGACGATTTAATAAAAATAAAAATTATTATTGACAGACTGTTTGGTGCCATCAATCTATTCGTTGGTGATTTTTTGTGTGTGTGTGTGTGTGTGTACGGATATATTTTTGTGAAATTCAAATCATATGTTCAGCTTATTTACCTTGTTGGTAATCTTGATTTTATCTAAAAAAAAAAAAAAAATTTTTGATTACAATGTAAGTAGTGTATATAAATGTATGTTTTTTTGTTGTTAGATTCTCTTCCTAAATCCAGTACATCATAATAATAATACATTTTAATGTCGATTCAATTAACCCCTTTTTAGTTGCTTTTATATTAATATTTCGTCTTGTTCATAAAGCTTTTCTTCATTTTATATAAGATTTAGAAAAGCTGTATAAAATAAAGTGAAAAACTTTTACTTCAATAAAAATCCATCACTGTTTTCAGTGAAGTAAAAATACAATACAATACAATGAAATGATATTTTGATGAAAAAGTTTCAAAATATTTTCATGAAAGATCCATCCAAGCGTAAGCTTCGCCTCTTTATTTTTGGCTATGATATTTATCAATGTTTTTTTTTGAGGATTTTACATATTGAAACTATTTTGTTTTTCTCTTTACCATTGGTTTCTCTTGAAATCATTAACGGCCACATTTGTTCATATATACTCAAAACCAAGTAAGATACCGTCCAAATAAAAAAATAAAAAGATCATTTGTTTCGATCCGACGGTCCAAATTCAATTGTCACTATCTAAAGATTTTTTTTTGTGATTCACATTCACATACATACATTTTGCAGCGAGCATTGGTTGATTAGATCTATTTTCATTCTTCTTCTTCACATTTTCAATATTGGCCAAAAAAATCATTGCTTGAAAAATTCAATTGAATATTTTTTTTTTTTTTTTTTTTTTGAAAATAAAGACTTGCAACCAAAAAAAATAAATTGGACACAAGGTGTCGGTCGATGAAAAAGTCTTTTCGTGGACCAACACCTTTTCATTCATTGATTCTTTTTTTTTATTCATCTATTCATTGTCCAAAGCCATGTTATCGTTGATAGTCAACACTGGTAGCTGTAATCAAACATGGAACGTTTGAGAGAAAAAAAATTGTAGATAAAGAGAGACGAGTCATGGGGACCAACCAAAAAAAAAAAAAACACATAGACAAAAAAGACAAACAAAAGGTGTCACAAGTTGCATTTGTGTACAAAAGATTTTTTTTTCTATCTCTCACCTTAGATCGAGTCTTAGCGAAATGGAAAATGACAATAGCGAAAAAAATTTTGATTAAAATTTTTCTATTTTTCTTCTTCACCATATTCATTTGTATGATTGAATCTTCATAGGTACGTAACTAACCAGGAAAAATAAAATAAAAAAAGAAGATAAAAACACCTCTAAACAACAACAGAAAGAAAAATGTAACATAAACCCCTGAACATATACAACTACAGCAACATTATCAATCTAATTATTTCCATTCTTTGTAAAAAAAAAGTTCCCGAGAAAGGCTATGTATGTAGGTTGTTGTTGCTCAGCAGGTTATATATTGGATAAATATTCATAACTATGTCTTGGATCATCATCATCATCACCTATATGTACTATTCTTCTAGCCTGTTAGTTAGGTCTTCCTATTGTTTGTGAATTTT
Source organism: Dermatophagoides farinae (assembly GCF_024713945.1). Taxonomy (NCBI): domain Eukaryota; kingdom Metazoa; phylum Arthropoda; class Arachnida; order Sarcoptiformes; family Pyroglyphidae; genus Dermatophagoides; species Dermatophagoides farinae. Next base: position 3,068,757 of record NC_134679.1, on the reverse strand, counting down.
TTTTTCTTCTTTGTCGCTATTTTTTTTTTTTTTTTTGACAATTGTTGTTGACAAACAGGAACCGCGCCATGATGACAAAAAATTGTTATCATGTTCAAGTTAGTCAGGTGTCGTTATCACTACATATATATATTTTATACTTAGTTTATTTTCAATGACCAGAAATTTTTTTTTCTCTCTCTTTTGTTCCAAAAGAAAAAATATTTTATTTTTTAAAGTAAGATGATCCTCAGTCCCCAAATATCCAAGGACATTATGTGAATGAACTTTGTCGTTATCTTTTTTGCATGTCGCATAAAAAAAATGATGATTTACATGTTTTTTTGTATTTGTAAATTTTTATTCAGTGAGGCCATAACACACACACACATGATTGTGACAGGCTAAATTAGGCGTCAAATTTTACTCTATGTTGATTTCAAAAAAAAAATTTGTTGTTGTTGTTTCAGTTTATATAGCTTATTCGTGTGATAATTGATGACCATTCTGAGATCATACAGGAGTTACAGATTCATTTGATCAACATGGTAACAGCTTGTTTTTATCTAATTTTATTTCTATTGGTTTTGTCTGTTTTTTTTTTGAATAATATATGTATCTGATGTTACCATTGGCATTGAGAATAAACTTTGTCCTTTTTTTTTTGTTCTCTCCAACAACATGGTTTGTATTATCATTTTGAATCGAAAAATTTTTTCCCAAATTTTTTTTCCTCAAAAGTTTACCTTTACATTTCCCCCCAAAAAAAATCAATCGATCAAGAGATTAAAAATTTTTTCTGATTAAAATAATTAAGGTTTGGTTCAGGATGAAAAAAATTTTTTTTTCAATCAAATCATATGCAATGATATTTGATGTCTGGATTGAATATTGTTATTATTATAGACTTTTCTCTATAATGATAGGACAAAGGTATTTTTTTTCATTCATTATTTGTTCATGTAATATATAAAATTCAGAAAAAAAAGAAGATTATCTCTTCCTCTTTTTTTTCATTTCATTTTTCTCTCTATAATTTGATTGAATTGTCAAATGAATGTGTACAGTTACATATAGTAACCAAAATGAAATTTCGCAAGTGTCAAAGTCAAAATTGAACTGAGCCCCGTCGTTTCGTACAATATGAAACAACAACAACAACAACAGCAACAATGGTATTGAAGCTAAGGGATAATAAATTGGAATTCAGTACTAAACTATTATAACTGTCTTTGAATATTAGCTACTAGTTTTGGCAGATGAATCGTCCCAATATGTCTTGATTATTATTACCATTATTGTTATGATGATGATGATTTTTGATGATTAGCCTTCTCTGGCTAGCATACTATTCATAATCGTGCTGTGTATATACATGTACCATAGGTACCTTATGAGATTTTCTCTTCATTTCAATCAATGAAAAAAAATCGGGCCCTTGTTGCGCTATATATATATATAAAAATTGATTGTCCTGTCTTTTTTTCTGATATACGGGTTTTATGTAGTTCAACATTGTTGTTTCATTGTCCTCTTGTTGTCACTTCACTGTGTGTGTGTATATATGAGAGATATATCTCTCCCATCTTTCACAAAATACAATCACAATTGTCGGCAATCCAGAATACGAAAAGCCTGATTGAGATGTCATCCTGACTGACGTTGTATTCATTGTCGGGCCAAAGACCAAAAAAAAAAAAACGAGTAGAGACAGGATAGGACCAGAGAGAAGAAGAGAAATGAAAGAGAACAAATGACACTGAATGGGCTAATCTTTTTTAGCTAACAATTCATTCATCCTTATGTTGTCTGTACGTCATTTTATTCAATTATTCATTCTGTAGACCATAGTTAAATCATCACAATGGATGGAAACATTTTGGTTCATGAGGCTCGATAGTGAAGAGTCCATTGTGATATTTGTATTGGGACCCGGTTGTCTTTTCTGCTTTCTAGCTGAGTCTTCGTGATTAAGTTTTGGTTAGTCCAGTGACAATACAGTGCGAAAAATTTGGTCCATGTCATTGAATGTATGTGTTTTTCAATATGTAATGTAATCCTCATCGTTGGCTTCCTAGGTCTAGCTTTGAACTGTCATGGCTCATTATTAGTTGTATATATTGTTGTCTATCTGTCTATATGTTACATTACGTGTCATATGCAAATGTATGAACAGTCAAAAAAAACGGTCAAAATCAACCAAAGACACCAAATGTCACATTGTAAAAATAAAAATCGACTGTTTTCATTTCGAATGCGTGTGAATGGAATGATGTCTTCATTTTCGATTTCGTTCACTAGCTTTATCGACCGGTACCCAATGATGATAATTGGAATAACAATTATAATAATAATAATAATAATAAGTGTGACGATTCATATCGAGGCCGAGGACGTGACCGTTAATATTTTTCGTTTTATATTTTTGCATTTTTTTTCTTTTTTTTTTGATTTGATTATTTTTCACATTTCTTACTTGTGGCTACATACAGATGAACCCACACACAAGCCTACGTTACGGATAATTAACACTATTTGCTTTGCTTTGTGTATATATCTGTAATGTGACGGATCAATTTGCTTTATTCTACATCCAACCAAAATAGGTGTGTGTGTGTGTGTGTGTGTGTATGTAAATTGAAGGGCCTGAAATGAAAATGGATCGAATAATATTTTTATTTTCTACATTTATTCTCTATCATCAATCTTGAATTTTTAGATGAATGAATTCATTGATTATGATTTGAAAAAAAAAATATTTTAAAATTTAAGAATTAAATTTACAAAGCTTGTGTGTGTATATGTGCGTAATTTTACTGATTTTGGTGAAGGTCAAAAACTTTTTGATAATTTTTTTTTATCATCAATTTTCATCAGATTATCAATTATCATTGCATCAATAATGAGAAAAAAAAATTGTTCCATCATTAATATTTTAACAAAGTTTGTTCAAACGTTGTCATCGTGATACATCAACACAACAACAACAGCGATTTGGTTGGCTGACAGTTTTTCGTTTGTTTGGTTGAATCTTGTGCCAATACAATATATAATTGTAATGAATGATAACTCCAAAGAAATCAAGATGGAAAAAGCGAGAGAGAGAGAGGTTGTTGCCTAGTTTTTTTTTCTGGCAATAACTAAAAATGATAGATCCAAAACATACATGCACAACAACCAATGTCACATGCTTAATTCCCGATGATTAATTGGTCCAAACACACACACACACATATTGGGAGAGACATTTTTTTTCGTTTTTTTTCTGACTCGACCTTATGGTTTAGGAAATTAGTGGTGAATACAACAACAACAACAGGAAAAAAAACTGCGCAGTTGTTTGTTATATATCTCATATATTGCTGTTGTCACCCAATATAATCGTGGTTTTGATTCAACGACAACCAGAGATGAGTTGAGATTGTTTTCAATTAAATCTCATCGAACCAGAACGCAAACATTTTTTTTTTTTCATCTTGTTGTTTATTATTTTTGTTCTTTTTTTTACAGAAATATTCTGAAACTTTTTTTTTGGCTCCCGTAAACATTCATGACGATTATCTATCTGTGTGTATGTGTGTGGTCCCTATAATTTTTATTAGTTTATTTACTCTGAGGACCATTTTTTTCAAGACCAAATAACGTTATCTCGATGTTTGAGCAATTTTTTTCACATTTTGTGATACTTTTTCATGCTTTATTTGATGTTGTTGTTGTTCACTTTGTCGCATTATTGGATATATTTATTATTGAGCTTGTATATACAGCAGGTAAACAACGTGCACGCCCGGCTTGACTTTTGTACCAAACGATAACTAGCTAACAAAATTTGAAATAAAAACTTACGAAATGTATACGATAAATTATGTTGATAATAACATATTATTATGAACAATAGAAATAACAAATATTGCAATTGGGCACTTACTTATATGTCGACTAGGTCCCTAGGTCTCTGTTATTGACCCGCTGCCTTAACAAAAAACGAGATTTCATTCCGACTCTAGCATTTATTTGTCAATCTATTTGACTCGAAACCGAATTTCTGTTTTTCTTATTCACCGAATCAACAAAAAAACTAAGATAACTTAAGAATTTTTTTATTATTTTTTTTTTTTGATCTTAATCCGACAAAAAGTTATCTATCTATTTAAGTTAATATGGTCCAAAGTTTTTTTTCCTATTGGATGTTTGTCCTCACATGATGACGTGTTAATTTAGTCAACTTTTTTCCTCTACTACTATATATTGTGTCCACTTTTTTTTGTCATTTTGTAATATTTACATATATACAATGTATGGCCATAATATAAATGCAAACAAAATTGAGTTATTATAACCTTTGGTCAGAACAAAACTGAACGAATAAAATATAACATCCAATGAAAAGAATATGGAAATTTGCTTATTTATGATGATGACAGACTTAGTCAAAAAATTATTTGTTGTTGTTGTTGTTATATTTGTGTGTTTATTAGCATTTGTATTGAATTTGTCGGCCAAAGAATATACAAACTATATCCGAAAACGTTTGTTTCGTTTATATTTGTACGTATGTGTGTGTGTGTGTGATAACGACATCGACCAGTCTCTTCTCAATCGATGATCATTCATCTTTTTTTTTGTTGTATTTGTCTCTTTTTCTATCACCTTTGACCTTTTTTTTCGGTATGTGTATGTGTTTATATGTGCTTTATGGCCCCTTATACGAATAGGTAGCGATTCAAATCAAATTGAATTGAATTGAATTGAATCAGGCGAGGTGTAGTAGCAGACATAATCTTTTTTTTTTGCTGAATCGGATGGTCGTAGATTGATGGAACAACATTTGAGGAAGAACAAAAAAAAAAGAAAGAGAGAGACAGATTGTCCGATATATTGGAACGTTTTATAATGCATGATCGCCTAGCCTTTGGATCATTTGAGGATCCATTCAACTAGGCCATCATCATATATAATACCCAGCTAATTTGTTTGGCAGGGATTGAGCCAACAATCAATAGATTTTGTCTCACTGACTTGCTTTTGATTTTTTTTTCTTTCATTGTCTTGACAATCTCTTCTGGTCCTTATTTTTTTTTTTTTTTTTTTTTTGACAATTCAATTTTTTTCCAATCATCAATTTCAACTATGAGCCTTTAAAAAAATTTTTCGTCTTTGTTGAATTCAATTTAAGACTATCCTATTTTGGTTGTTGTAGTTGTTGTTATTGTCATTCTAAATGTCATCAATTGAGTAGACAACTCTATTAAATGAAAATACAATCTTTGATCAGATCAGATGATTTGAATTGAACATTGATTTTTTGTGTGTGTTTGTGTGTATATTGGAGCCACTTTAGGAAATGATCATTCAATCATAAATGGATCATATCATAGATAGAAATGATTGATAAAAAAAAACATTCAGTTTTTTCATTTGTTTGATGATGATCACATTATGATGATGATGAAAGAGAAGATGTAAAAATACTTTTTTTTTAACATCTAAAATCTATGATGATGATGATGATAATGATCTGAGTGTACAATATCCGGCTTAATGTCATTATTAGGCAAGGTTTTTTTGTTTTGTTTTGTTTCTAAAATATATATGGCTGCTGTGTCTGTGCGTGTGGTGTGTGATCGAAATAGCCTTCATCCATTAAAGATCACCTTTTCGTGTTGTCGTTGTTGTTGTTGTTGTTGTTCACTTTTTTTCATTGGTTTGCTCGGCTGCATACAGATTTGAAATCTCTTTATACTTTTTTCTCCTCTTATTCGGCTCGATGCTCATTGTCCAAATGTCTGTCGACCTTTTCCAGTAAAAAAAAAACGAACTTAGTATGGATTCATTTGTTATAAGAATTGAATCTCATTTTTTTCTGTGTTCCTTTTCTTTTACAGAATGAGTGGTGTTTTTTTTTCTTGCAAGCACACCATATATCAACATTGATGCTTCTGATGTTTTATTTGAGGATTGCTCCATAGAATCCGTAAAAAAAAAGTTTTTTATTCAACTCAATCTTTTTCTTTTGTTACTTTGGCATTTTCATGTTATCGTTATCATGTATTATTTGCGATGCTGATGTAAGCACACTGAGTTTTTTTTTTTGGCATCTATAGCGACAGGCATATAATATTTTTTTTTTTTTTTTTCGTTTGTTACTTTGAGACAATAGACGCCATGAATGGAAACAAACATATATACAGAGATCAGATACTACATGTATCTGACATTTCTTTTATTTTTTTTTCAACATTGGAATCAAAGTATTCACTGCAAACGAAGATGGTAACGCGCATCCACATACACACACACATGGCCAACAAAAAAAAAGATACCCAGGATAGTCAAAATGGTAAAAAAAAGTACCGCCCAGTAGACAGATGAAAACAGCCAATCGTCATCATTATTCGTCATTAGCATGGTATGGTATCATCATTGTTCAATGAAAAAAATAACAAAAAAGAAGGATGATACCATCCATCCTGATTCTTGGTTTGAATCACATAAATGCAGAGAACAAACAAACAAACAAAAAACAGATATTGAATCCTTCCAAGCTAAAAGAATACTAAAAAGCTATATATGGTGGTTATAATAGAGATAGCCATGCGCATTTCATCTTCATTCTTATTCACTGTATCATCATTGAAAAGAGAATTGAATTCTGTTTCTCTTATTGTCACCTATCGGTGTTTCTTTTCTCCCCTTCTATGTGTAGTGTATTCAAATATTTTTTTTTTTTGATCATCAATTCCAAAATGTGTTGCCTTTCTCTATGGATTCATCAATTGAACGCTTCTTCGTTTTAGTTGTTGGTTTTGTTTTTTTTTTTTTTGGGGTTCATCACAAAATAACTGTGGCTATGTGTTTAGATGAAGCTCCACCTTATTCTTATACGTAAAAGCAAGCGTGCTTTATTGTATTGTGCGTATTTCGGTTGGCTCATCCATACACACACACACACACACAACATATCATCCATATCTATGTTTGTCTGTCTGTCTTTCTCTTTCTTTTTTTTCTCTTTATCTGTCTCTCTATCACACATAGACATATTATTATATACGAATAAAATAAAATAAGCATTCACTATGTATACTGAATATAAATATACTAATATCTCCTTTTTTGCTTTTGCTTTTATCATCAGTTGTATATATTTATCGTGACTGTCACAAAAAAAAAGACGCTCCACCTCTATCTCCGATGATTCAACCAACCAACCAACCGATCCACCGATTCATCCAAAAAAAAAATCTTGAGAAGATATTTTTGTTTCCATCTTTGTTTATTGTCATTTGCCATTTGGGTATATCTATCATCAACATTTTTAGTTTTTATTTTTATTTTGTTAATGTGTTGGTTCCCATTTACGGTTACTACCATATTTGTGCATCACACATTTACCGAAATTGAAAAAAAATTGTCATCATTATTCAATTGTATCATTGTTATTGTGAATGCGTGTTTTAATGTTGATCATTTTCAACCATCTGCTCGTTTTTATCAATTTCTTATGTACCTGAATGTTTTTTATGTATGAGTAGTGTGTACGTGTATTTTTCTGTATCATTCATTCATTATTATTTGCAATATCATTTTGTCTAAAAAATGTGTTAGATTCCATATGTACATTTTTATGTTTACTTATACATATGTCAGAGAATCATCAATTCATCATTTACTAAGCAATATATGACCATTACATAAAAAAAAACCCAAACAACAACAACTTCAACATTGAACTATCAAATATTGGAACATCCGTCACTACTTGACCTTACGGTAACCTTTCCATAATTTATATTCATAAAAAAAATTCCTACTCACATTATAAGAGGCTATATGTGTTTGCTATCCAAAGTCCAATAAATATAATATATTAATCGATTTAATGAATTTATTGATTTGTTTAATTTTTGTTGTTGTTGTTGTTTTTTTCGATAGAATTTAATTTGATTGGTTTTATTAAGTTGATTTTTCATGAGTGGGTGGAGTTTTTTTTGTTTCTTTATAATTTTTTTTGCAAAATTACATCAATGATTCATATGTCGATTGGGCGGAGCTTATTCTTCAACGGATCGGGTTACAATTTTGAAATGTGATCAACAGTATTGCAAAAAAAAATTATATTAAAACAACAACAACAACAACAAAAGCTCAATCATGTCGATTACTATACAATGATTTAAATGGCTCATGATTTATTCTAAATTCAATTTAGCAATTTACTAATAATAATTGAACGTCCATCTGAACACCATATTGTATCGGTACGATTCTTTTTTTTTGTTTCGTATTGAATGAGAATTTTGGATATTAAGAAAAAAAATCAATTTCATTAAATCGATCCATTCATTTTGATACAAGTTGTGTGTGTGTGTTGTTCAGAGTGTTGATGAGTTCAGCATTTTTTTCTTTCGTACATTTGTCGTTTTAGTAAATAATGTTTTGTTTGTTTGTTTGTTTGTTTCATGTTGAGTCCAGTTCAATTTTCATTTCAAAGCAGAATTTTTTTTTTGTTTTCTCAAAATTTTCATTTCATCGATATTATCGAAAATGAATTTCCGTCGTCTTTTTTTTAAAAAAAACATAGACTTACACACACACAAACACACGAAGAAATTTTTTTTTTCATCAGAGAAAAAAAAATTTCATTCCATGTCAAGTGGACAGACACTCGTGCAACAACAATCGTATAGATTAAGTATCGTTGATAAAGTCAACTAGAAAAAAAAGACCATATGAACACTGATTAGCAACTGTGGGTGTGCGTGTGTGTGTGTTAGTGTCCAGTACCAAAAAAAATGTTGATATTGTTTTCTTAATGGAAACATCTTTATCTTTGGTTTTTACAGTTTCATTTAGTGATATTTTTATTTATGTGTGCACACTTGCTTGTTATATAGCTTTTATAGTGAGTATAAATAAATGATGACTATTAAGGGGAAGAGTACATCAATTTTCTACAATAGTGCTAACCATTTGGAATATTATGGGGATAGAATCTATTAAACACAATTGTATTAAATTGACTATTTAGATGATCTTTGAATTTTATTTTTGCCATCGGTGCTATGGACAATGATGACGATGATGATGATGATGATGATGATGACCGACGTGTGTTCCAAGGTCCAAGTAAATGTTAACTAAGTTTGAAAGTGAATGAATGAAAAAGAGAGTGTTAATGAGCGTGCAATCATTTTCATCACTAACGTTGATGTTGAAAGAAAATCGTTTATTTTTTTTCGTTTCGTTTCATTTTCAAACCTCTAAATAGCCACGACCAAACGTCAAATTAATGACTCTTTTTTTTTTGTTTGGAATTAAATATAAACCATATTGGCCAATACCGTTTTCCATCCATTAGATTGATAATAGATAGGGCGTGCGCATTCTACGATTAGCTTAGCTAGTCAAACAAAAATTGAAATCAAAATAAGAATTGGATTTAATCCGTAAAAAAAGACTTTTTGTTCTGGATATTTGGCTATCTTGATTGTCATTTATCTTCTTTCATTTTTTTTGAGCAAAAGTTTAATTATCAATATTTTTCTTTGTCCATTCATTGGATGTTCGGGTGATAAAAAAAAACTGTTGACTTTCGAGGTGTTTTGTTTTCATTACTGTTTGTAAACGGATGACCATAATTTAAGTAACACAAATGAAACTGGGACAGAAAAAAAACATCACTATTTGATTAACTGTAATTTTTGTACATAGAGGGTACATGTCAAGTGTAAAAAAATAAATTCTTAAATTGTTCGAAGTAAAAAAAAAAAATATCTCTAACCTCAAACCTATTGCAATTGTTTTTGTTTTTTGGCTGATTGGGTTTTTTTTTCTTGTTGTTTCTGGTTGTCAAAAAAAATTGACAAATCTTTAGCTGCAAAAAAAAATCATTTCCGTTCGAAATGGCCAATTAAGAAAAAGGATCTCTTGCATGTGTAGATGTGTGTGTATAGTATTTATGTTATATTTACAAGCCCAGCCAAAATATTCACACAAAAAAAACAATATGGAATATATTAGCTATAGACAAACAAGGATCTTGTGTTTTGTGTGTGTGTGTGTGTGTGTGTGTTTATTTCATCGAAATTTAGAAAAGTTGATAAAACAAAACAAAGAAAGAAACAAAAAACTGTCATCATCATTTTTTTAAATATATAAATAATAAACAGAAAATTTCTGTCTCCTCTTTTTTTTACTTGTCTGCCATTTTTCAAGAAAAAAAAGAGAAGAACAATTCAACACAGGAAACCGGATTCTCGTCAAGTTGTTGTTCATCATCGACATACTTATCAAGATTGAGGATCTTCTTTATTTTTTTTTCTAGCTAAAAATTGTTGCCAAGTTTTTTGTTTAAGGGTTAAGGCTTGAAATACGACACGATATTATTATTATTTTTTTTTCTATTATCGTTTTTTTTTTGTTTTTGACAAATTGACATTGATTAAAGTGATCATAACCATAGAGATTATATTTGATGTTCATCATCATAAACAAAAAAATGATGGCCACATATTGTCACATATATTCAAATCAATGAATGTTTACTTTGATGAGTGTTTTGTTTTATGATGTGATGTGGGGTGATCAATACGTTAATGTTTTCTTTTCGGGCGTATATCATATAATCCAATCGACACAATGTTCAAGTTCCGTCATGATTGTGATGGTGAAAAAAGATTTGGAGAAAAAAATTGTTCATTTTTTACCTATTATTGTTTGTGTGTGTGTGTGTATGTGTCAAATAACTAAATGTTTTTTTTTTACAATTTTTTCTTCTATTTCGTTCCCAGGATGGTCTGTCTCAGGATACGTGATCGTATATTAAAAAAAAAATTTTTTCAATACGATTTTAATCTGAATCGAAAATGATTACAGATTTGTTACCATCATCGTTACGATCGACAAAATCTAATATTAACAAATCAAATATTGAAAGTAAAAAAAATCGATCGATAAAAATCGTTGATCAAAATTTAAAGATTACATCCATGGCTCCAGGAAACCTTGTATCGGATAATCATTCACCAGTATCGCCAACTATTTCAGCCAACACAATGGCATCCTATTTATCTTCACTTTTTCCACCACCTCCTCATCACAATCATCATAATATTCATTCATTGCATCCACATTCAGATTTTTATTCTGAACAGTATGCACAAACTATTGATAAATTATCTTCAACAACCAATCCATTATTGAATAATCATCAAAAATTTAATGTGGATAGATTTTCAAATTTTAGTATAAATACAACAAAATTTGTTGAACAACAAATCTATGCAAAACATTTTCCAAATTTACCTGAAAAATTACAAGTTCATCCAAACATATCAAATGATAATGAATTAATGATGAGCAATACTATTATGAAAAATTTTTATATTGCAACCTCAACCGATATTCAACGTTCAACAACATTTGGACCATATGCAGCTAAAATTGGAAAAAGTCGTCAACATCTAATGAATGCTGATCAATGTTTTAAGGTAAGTTCAAAAGTAACATTAGTTCAAAAGTTCATTCACAGCAAAAAAAAAATGAAAAATGAAAAAATAATCAGGAAGTTTTTAACATTTTTTTTATACGTTATAATTTTCTGGTGAAAAAAAATGACATTCATATTGTTATTCCCACACAGTGAAGGTATATAATTCAATGAACTAAAGATTCTATAACGACGATGACGAATCTTCAATGATCATCTATTATGATTTTTTTTTCTTTCTAATAGTTTTACATTTGTGTGTTTGTGTGTTTGTTTGTTTGATGCACAAGTGTATCAGACAGGCAAACACGGCACAAAAACAGCAGCGGGTGATCCAAAAATGATTCTATAGATTTTTAGTCGATTGGATAATTGATTTTGTTTGTTCGGGCATTTGAAAACAAAACAAAAATACAAAAAAAAAATCTAGTGAATCCAATCTTGCGATATGTATAAATGCGTTAAGTTTTTTTTGGGAAATAGTGATCGATGAGCTTCGATCATCATTGATGGTCCACCAGATGGACAATTTTTTTGTTTGTTTGTTTTTGTTATTGTTTGGAAATTCGAGACCATATGATGATTGAACATATATTAGTGTGTGATTGTATTTCTGTTTTGGAAAATTCAATATCTTGATGATGATGATGATGATGATAATCATATTCCACGATATTACCTTAACTTTGAATACAATTCAATCAGCAAAATAATAATAATAAAACAACTCATAACCAGAAAAATTAAACTATAGTGAACATTTGTATGAAGAATATATATATCACCCACAAATAATGATTATGGATATAAAAACACAGCAAACATTATATAACATATATATAAATACAGTACTATTAAACATTCTGAAACAAAATTTAAATTGAATATGAGATGAAGAAAAAAAATATCGAATCGTTCATGTAAATGCAGTTCTTTCTTTTTTTTCTATTCGGACCACCACTATCGTTTTGTACCAGTATTTTGATTATCTTTTATTTTTTCCTGTTGTTTTTTTTTTCTTGGTCCACGATTCAAATGACGTGCATTTGTGTGTGTGTGTGTGTGTTCGATTTGGTTTTGGTTGGTTCAGATATTTTTCTCATTTTTTCCCATTTATTTATATAAATTGAGTCAACGTATTACCATTCATTCATATATATAAATGTTTGTTTCCTATTTCTGGTTCTGGCGTCAGCTTGTATCAATTGCCTGTTTTTTTTCTGATGGGGATATGAGACGAGCACCGTTCATTGCCAAACGATAACGTAATAGGCAAAAAAAAATTATTTGGTGAATTTCAAGCCGCTCTTACACATGAAAGCATTTGGAAAAAAAATGTTCTGATCATCAAAGGTCAACATAAAAGCAATATTGGAAAAAAATACAAAGATAATCACATCATCATAAGAATAATCATTTGAAAATAAATTAGGTGTCATTGGAAATTGATTCAATAATTGAGTATATAAGTTGCGTTTGTGTTCAGAGATTTCTAATAATATTGAACAAAGATCATCATAATAAAAAGATAGATAGATTCTGGTATTGACTATTCTTTGATTTTTTTTTTTCGTTGTTGATTTAGTAGATCGGGTATGTCAAAGACACACACACACACCAGATGGATTCAATAGGATTTTAATTGGCCATTCTAACGGCATTACAAGAAAGATGTCAAAGACATGTTTTCATATTTCTCACTCTCTTTTTTTTGCTAGCCACTCTGGTGTGTATGCAATAAAATATATGTTTTTTTTTTCTGGTTCCCATATCAAAGTTCAGGGAGAAATTTTTTTTTTTCGTTAGGGATTCAACCACAATGAAGAAAATCCATACATCCTGTTTGTATCATTTTTCTGGTTTTTGTTTCGTTGATCATTTTTTTTCTGAATACCACATTCATGTATCTATGATTCTGGTTTCAATTCTCTCTCTCTCTCTTTCTCTCTCTTTGAGGATTTATCGATGTAAACGATTCTTTTGCTGCCAACGTAGAACATAAATCTTTTCTCCATAATTTGCTTTAGACGCGTGGTTATCTCCATACATATTTCAATCACAAATCACAAAATTTAATAAATAGTCAAAGAAAATCTGAATAAAAATGTTTCACATTTTTTTTTCTTATGATTATGATGATGAAGGCGCCTCAATATATATAATATATAGAGCTGCGCTTTACCATTTGCGCCGTATGTGGCTAGAACAAAAAGAATCTCTGTATGTATGTGTAATATATTTTATGTGATTGTTCCAAGAGGTAATTTTTTTTTTTTTTGATTATTTTTTTCTGTTGTTCATTTTATCATATTTTACATAAAAAAATATAAAATCAACATTTAAATTTGTGTTGACTATGTACGTCAAGGCTGTCATCATAAAGCAGCAATCATGACGATGATGATGATGATGGTTTCCAGGCGTCAATTCGTATTAATAATAATAATGCTAGAATATCAGAGCCTGATATAGAACTTGGATCGTAAACATGTACATAGAGAAAAAGAATGAGAGAGAGAGAGAGAAAAAAAAAATTACATGATTGGTGTTAGTACGTCGAGCATTTTTTTTTTCTTTTTGGTATATATTATTTCTCATTTTTTTTTTTTTTTTTTTGGTTTGATTTGACATTGTCTGCTTTTATGTTATTATTGTTATTTTGATTTCATCCACCAAATGCAAGGTAATTAATGTCAAGCTAAATTTTGTACATTTTTTTTTGTTGATTGAATTGAAGATTAGAAATTTCACACGAACATAATGCACGTGTGCGTGTGTGTGTGTGTATGTGTTCAATCATGTTACACCTACGCACGTATAACTTAATGGTTAGTTTATTTTTTTTTTTATCAACATATTATGTGTATATAACCGCTACACAATCACCTTGGTGACAAATTCCTAAAATGAAATTCAATCAATCAATATATTCTATTCAATCATTTCCAATCACGGAATTAGATTTTTTTGTTGTTGTTGTTTTTTCCGTATTTCGGTTCTTCTATCAATGGAATTCCGGAAATGAAACAGAATAAAACCGTCCAAAAAAAAGATTGATCACCAATTGCATAAAAACAAATGAAAATTATGGTATATTAGTTGTTTACAGAAAAAACAAAACAAAAAAATTAACTTAGATATTTTAATATTGATGAATGTATATATTGAGTTTAATGATTTTATCATCTGTTATTGCTAATACTTTCATATATATATGTATTGGATGATGCTTAAACCAAATATATATGTTGTATGTATAAGTGATATGTGGTACAAGAGTAGTTAGTTACCAACTTTTACAATCAAAAAAAAAAGTCAACATCATTCATAATGCAACTCTAATGGATGTAACAGGAGGATTGAATGGATCCATGATGATGATGATGGCCTTAAACAGAAATAATCAAAGGCAAAAGAATTGCAATTTTTAATGGATACAACATATGTGTGTTTGCTTATTCAATATGGATATATACTCTGTGTGTGTGTGTGTGTGTGTGTGTGTGTGTGTCAAAACTGCTGGGATGCCCATTTTTTGTTTCATTCATCTATCTATCCATCCATCCAATCTAATTCACAATATCAACATGGACAAAGATATTTGAGCTTAACGAAAAAAAAAACTTTTTTTTTAAAGAAGGCCACACACAGGCTGTTAGCAAGAATAATATGATGATGATGATGATGATATAACATGTTCAATCCATTATTTACAGATAATTTAACAATGACACAATAATAAAAACGTTTTTTTTTGGCGTTACTGACATTTTTTTTTCTGTCGATATGATATTGCTGTGTTTGCCCCCATGATGGAAGATATGTGTATTTTTTTCCATCGATAGAATTGAATAAAAATTGTATGTTTGTGTGTATGTTGTCATCATACATCACATCATACAAGTGATGTTTTTTTTTTTTGCTTTCGTCGTGTATACTATACATGTTAGCAGAGAGTATCGTCGTCATACGAACCATGAAACCCAAATCGAATTGCTACACGCCTCGATACACACCAACACGTGTGCCTTGCTCTCTCTCTCTCTCTCTCTCTTTCTCTCTCATCCAAATTATTATTATCCGGTTGTATTACGGAACCATATTATGATTCCAGTGGTAAAGGTTTTTTTTTTTGCTTTTTCAATGATCAAAATTGAATCTTTCAATTTCTTATTTTTTTTCAGTCCATCAGATTTGAATTATAAAATATCAGCAGACAGAATGCAAAAAGTTTTCCAAGTTCAGGCTATTTTTGATTGATTCTATCGTATACATTCATGACATTGTCTTGTGATGCGTGTTTTTGAGAGAAAAAAAATTGTAGTAGCCAAAAACATAGAATGGTGAATAAAATAATTTATCATTTTTCTTCATTCGTGTAGCAGCCAAAGAAAAAAAGTTTCCAAAATACAGAATTTGAGTTTGTCAATATTAAATATCGATCCAAACATAATAAGAATATAGAATGTTTGCTTGTTTACTATTGTACAATTATTATTATTATATTTACCCATAGTAACGGGTTAATTCCAATATAATAAACCCGATGCCGGGAAGAACAACAGATTTTTATTTTTTCTTGATGATTTATTGCCTGAAAAAAAGAGATGTGTCCGAACAAAGGTCAAAGTACGTATACGAGGTCATTCAAGCTTAGTTTACGATAATTAATTATTAAGGATTAATTAATTAGCATAAATCATTTTTTTTCATGCAAAAAATAATTGTCGATAATTTATCTTGATTATTTTGATATTATTTATTAGACAATCCGTTCTAATGAATGATTCTTGTTCTTTTTTGACAAAGAGAATAGATACATTTTTTTTTGTTTTAATTTAGCATAGTGCTTCATCAGAATGCTTTCGGGTTATCGAAATTTGATCGACCACCTACAACGAATCAAATCGATAAAATTCATCGACATTGACAATGTCACACGTGTCCAATGTGTCATGTTCGATGAATTTGAACCAAAAACTTTCTATTAAACATTTTCAGTGATTCTGATATGAATTGTCGTTCAAAAATAGAAAAGTATGGCAACTAATTTTAGCTATGCATGTGTGTGCAGGTGTCGATTCTTACGATTCCAGTGATATTGACGCGTGTCACTGTTACATGAAAAATGAATTAATTTTTATTTTTGCTGTGGTTTTTTTTGGAAAGCATTTTTGTACTTTTCAGTAAGGTCAAAATTCTTAGAAAAAATATCTACAGTATTCGTCAACAGATGTCGCAATCGTGCATGATTAAAATTTTTTTTCATTCAAATTTTTTTTTTGGACAATTTTTAAAATTTTTTCACTATTATAATTTCAGGTAACAGATCGTTCTGGAACATTTTCTGCATGGGTAGAATTACAAGATCCACAAGTTTACAATTGGATTGCTGCAATTCGACATTTGAATCAAAATCTAACAGAAGCTGAACAAAAACTTATTAATAATGGCACTAATAATGGCAATATTCAATCAAATCAAAAACGATCAACCGTTTTTGTCAATACATCGGGCAGCAACGATAATAGTGATTCTTATCATCAACAAGATTCTGATGAACAAAAAAATAAATCCCGAGATGCTAACGCCATCTTGTTGCTGTTTTGTGGCCAAGTAAGTTGAATTTGTTATTTTGAAATTTTTTATTTTTTTCCGTTCACTTTCTCTATTTCTAACTGTGTTTGCGAGAGAGAGAATGAGGATACATTATTATAAAATTTTCCTTTCAATGAATGATGATTCAAATATGTTTTTTTTTCAAAATTAATAGCCCAGAGCATATTCATTTTTGTTGCGATCTAATTTGAATCTCATTTTTTTTTGACTAAATTGACCAAAACAAAACAAAAAAAAAGTTGTCTTCCAAATTTTTGTTTTATCCATTCGATCGATTATAATTTTCAATCAAAAAAAGATTTTGATTTATGACAAAATTACAATAAATAACAAGTATGAAGAAAAAGAAAATAGAATTAGATATCATGTGTTGTATATATAACAATTTTAATATAC
Organism: Dermatophagoides farinae; assembly: GCF_024713945.1. Classification (NCBI taxonomy): domain Eukaryota; kingdom Metazoa; phylum Arthropoda; class Arachnida; order Sarcoptiformes; family Pyroglyphidae; genus Dermatophagoides; species Dermatophagoides farinae. The sequence continues at coordinate 3,051,272 of NC_134679.1, read as the reverse complement.
TTACAAATTAGAGTAGGAGAATCGTGTGTGTGTGTGTGTATGCGTGTTTGTGCACAAATTTGGTCAGAAAAGAAAAAGATGTTCATTCTATTGAATATTGATTGATTTTTTTTTCGAAGTTGAATAAATTGGCTTAAACAATTTAATTTTCTTGGCAAAAAACATCCAGTTATCCAAATCTTGTAATCAAAAAAAAAAATTGTGGTCATCGTCTCTCTCTCTCTCTCTCTCTTTATCTATCTCATTATTGGCAGTTAATATAATTGGATCACTTTCTTCTTTCCTTTCTTTCATTCATGGTTGATATCTTTTTATTTGTAGATATTCAAAAAAAAAAATCTAAAGTTTCAAATTTCAGAAACTTTTCGCAAACATTTTTTGTATTCAATTTGATGAGAAAAAAAATTGTCAATTTTTTTTTGTAGCCACGCAAATTTTTTTTTTTAATTAGCATATGATTTGATTGATCTTCATATCTTCATTGTTTTTGGATCATTTTTTTTGTCCATTGATGAACGTATCAACCATTTATGGTCAATGACGATGATAATAATAATAATAATAATATCATTATTACCACAATATGAGATATGATGTTTTTTGAAACATAAAAGTTCATTGCTGTTTTCATATATGAATATTTCGTCGTTTTCTACCTGCGAAAGTTTTTTTTTGAATCCTTCGTTATATGAATAAATGAACGGATGTTTTTCTCGTTTATTTTTTTTTTGTTGTTTTTATCTGTTTCTGTTCTTTTAATCCACAGATTCTCATCCTATGATAAATGGAAAACCATGTCATAACATGGTATCAGCATCGGTTTTATCTTTATATTTTTTTTTATTTTCTAAAACTCTCATCAACTTTAATTGAAAGGAACAATTATTTCCCGATTGAATTTGAATTCTAATCGTCAATGATGATAATGATGATGATGATGATGAAAAACAACAACAACAACAACAAAAAATTGTCTTATGTCTACAACATGGGTCATCATCATTGGAGAATTATCCATTATCATTTTATTTGATCCTATTCCATTTTAGTTTAAATTTTCCATTCATCGATAATGATAATGATGATGATGATGATAAGTAATTGAAAGACTGGATTATAAACTGATATCACATCTTAAACTAGTAGTTTTTCCAATATTTTTTTATTTTTATTTTTCTTGCTAGTGTTGGTCAGTTGCTTTGTTTATTTATTTATCTAGTCTAGACCTTTTTTCTTTCAATATAAACCGATTTCAATATCCATTCAATAATAATTCATTCCGTAATGATTAAGATAAAAATGATTTCAGTTACTTCATTATGGTTTTTTTTTGGCGGAAAAAAAATCAGTACAGTAGATGTGATCAAAAATTTACCATGATCTTCATCACAACTGATGAGTGGATGATATAGAATTTTATTTGTTCTAGTATACTATTGGCATTATTATTATTATTATTATTAGCATTGTATCAAGCATCCGATACAAAACTTTCTTTAAATCAAATTATGCCTCTCATTCTCTCGCTCTCTCTCATAGATTGATTGTTATTATTATTATTAAGTTTTTCTCTTACCCAAGATTGATGTGAATTCATCATCATTCTTTAAAGTTATCATTTTGGTTTGATGGTTTTTTCTTTTATTGGATATCATTGATATACATTCATACACATTGCAAGTTGCAACATCAATTACCATCAGTCCATTTTTTTTTCATGATCCATCAACATTGATCATATCATTCGGAAAAAAATGGATGGATCCAACAACGATACAATTGTCTATCATTATATATGTGTGCAAAAAAAAATCCATATTACTATCATCATCATCATCATCATCAATATAATATTGATAAACCAACACTTGTGGATTATCATTATAATAGTATATAGATCCATTATTGATCCAGTTTATACATGTGGCCTGTCCATCTTTATCAATGTCTTTGATAATTTTTTTTTGTTGCTGTCATTTTTTCCCTTTTCCAACCGATTCAAATATTTGAATTGAATTCAATTCACACGATAAGTGAGGTGTTTCTCGTCAATCGTCATCATCATCATCATCATCGTCCAAAAGTCAATCTGAAGAAAAAATCGCGTGTTTGTTGTTGTTGTTGTTGTTGCTGCTGTCGATTTCGATGTTGTTGTTGTTGTTGTTGTTTTTTCGGTTTTGCTCTAGTTTTTTGGGCGTTGGCATCATACATTTTCTAGATTTCTTCACTTGTGTTGTTTTTATCATCATCATAATCAGCATCATCATCATCATAATCATCATCATAGAGATATAAGATGGTCATTTTTGTATTAGCTCGGGCGTCTTCCCTCTCATCATCAACATCGATTTTTCTCTTTAAATTCAATCTTTTCTCTTCATCAATATAATTTAATGTATTGTAGTTTCAGTATTTTTTTTTTTTTTGTTACTTGAACGATGACTGTAATAATCATAATCATAATGATAATAATATTGACGACTACTACTACTACTACTATTACTGAAGTAATCGAACTAATCAGGATCGAAAATCGAAGATGATTATTGGTATTATTATTATTATTATAATCATTCTATTTAGAATTGTCGATGATGTTTTGAAAAAAAGGATCATCGATTGAAAAATGGATAGATTTCATAAATAGATTGATGGATTTTTGTATTTTTTTTTTTCATTTTATTGAATTTATCGGGGAAAACAAATTTTTTTATTTTGTTTATCCGTTACTTTGATTGATCTATTTAAATTATTATTTTAAATTTTCATTTTAATTTGTTATTTTATAATGATTATATGAACTGTATTCGAGGTCTCATCATTCCTTTTTTTTTGACTACTGACAATCGAAAACAACAACAACAACAACAACAAAATGATGATGAAAGTTTTTTTTTCTGGGTGGAGAACTGGATGATCCATGTTTGATGACGATGATAATAATGACGATGATGACCGCTTGTTCGATATATGTGTGTGTAGACATAACAAGGGCGGATTAATACACACACACACACACATGTGAATATCGTTGTATTATCATACATTCATCAAATACTTATTCATTATTAATGTTATTGTTTATAAACAATGTTGATGATGATCCATTCTTGTTTTTGTTTCATTGAAGAAAAAAAAATTCATCCGTTTTTTCCGATTGATCCAAAACACAACAACAACAACAACAACTTTGATGATAATCATTATAATGGCCGGTTATTATTTTGCAAATTTATTTACACTTACCAAATGATGGATAAAATAGAGAAGAGCCAGCATGTGTGTGTGAGTGTGTTGTTTGAAAATGAAGGAAGCATCCAAAGATGATCAATGATTTAATGAATGATGAGTTGAGATTAAGATTTGTATTTTTGTTGATCAATTTTTTTTTATTCAGATGCATTATCTTATTTCATTTGTTTTAAACAATAAACTGTTCTGTTTTTTTTTAAACTACAACATGATGTTTTTAATCATAATTATTGATGATCAATATGGTGGGTGTTGGATCGACAATGATTATGTGCTAATGATCATGAGAATATTCGGTGAATGAAAAAAAAAATACTGATTCATTTTTTGGCATGAAATTATGAACAAAAAAAGAAAAAACTGTGTGTGGCCATTTTTTTTTTTTTTTTTGCTTGCTTGTGGCTCATCATCACTACATTAAATAATAACAAGGGCAATGAGATTAAATGATTTCATCTTTTTCTGGATTGTTTGATAAAATAGCAATGATGATGATGATGATGATAGAAATGGCCATAGTTTTCATCGTCACGATTTATTTGGATCATGATGATGATGATGATGATGATGAGTTTAATCATTACTTGCTTTTATTTTTTTTTATTTTTTTTTCACAAATAGTTGTACATACATAAACTTATTTTATAATAATGTTTGCATGGAGATTGATTGTTCTTGTCGTTTTTTGTTGTTGTTGTTGTTGTTGTTGTTTTGGACTACTGAAAATGGTATCCAGAAGATGAACAAAAAAAAATGGCCAAAGCAGTTTAATCATAATCATCATCATAGTTATCATCACATAGTGAATGGACAGGAAAAAAAATTGTTATTAGCTACCTGAAATCAACGTAAAAGTTTTCATATGTGTGTGGCAAAATGAACAACAAACAATAGAATTCAATGGATTCAATGTTTTTTTTTTGGTTATTTTGGACCATAGTTGGAAAAAGACATCAAAACAAATTCATTATGTATTTTTTTTCGTCTTTATTTGATAGATTGACCAATTTTTCCATTAGAGTAATTTGTAAAAACAAAATTTTAAGCCCAATTTTGACAAATCTTTCAATTTACTTATTTGCATATTTTTATTCTAATGTTCATCATCATCATTATTAATAAGATGTGCAATGTACATCATCGTTTTCTTTTTTTTCTTTTGTTGTTGATTTATTGAATTGAATTAAGATTCACAACTGTTTTATTTTTTTCCAGAAAAATGAATATAGACAATTCGTTATTTGAATGAAAAAAATAATGAATAAGATGAACACAAATAGGTGTGTTTTTAATATTTATCAATTTTTCTGTTTCTATTGTTTCCTATTTTTTTTGTGGTTGGTTCATCCTTTTTCTATAGCCGGAAATTTTATACTATAGTCGAATTGTATGTTTTTTTTATTTAGTTTACGTATGATCATCATACTTGATTATGATTATGGATGTTAATGATCATATATTATAAACTGTTATTGTTTGTTTGCAATCCATTTTTATATTTTTTTACTGTTCATCCACCTCTGATTAATTCAATCGTTGGATTGTATTTGTTTTCACACCATTTTATTTGTTTTATAACAAGAAATCTATTTGATTGTCAATTCAATGCATTTCGCAAAAAAAATTTCCAATTCAACAGGCTAAAATTTTTTTTCCTTCAAATGTTAAACATTTTGGACAATAAATATGTAAAATACAAATTTTTTTTTTATGTAATCTGATCTGATGATCATAAATTTTTTTTTTGTTCTCTCCACTACTTTTTAATGATCTACATAGACAAAATAGAGAGAAGTAGTAAAAAAAAAAAAATTTAAATTTCATATTTTAATCCATGTATATCAGAGTTATTCAGCCATTATTATTAATCATCAATAATCATCTTCGATTGGTCAATATTTAATCATTTGCTCTACATTTGATCACCTCAATCGAATCGATTCGTGTTCGTCTCATTTCATCATCATCATCATCATCATCATTATTAGTGTTGCCAATCTTTATTCATTCAAATTAGAGAGTATAGTGTATATTTGTGAGTTAGTTGATTCAATTTTTTTTCCATTGAAAGTCATTGGATTTTCATTTTATTATTTTTTTTTTTTGTCGTCTATCAATCGGCAGTAGCCACATTAAATTATCAATGCATTATTTTATTTTTCCGATAAATTTAATCATCTGATTGAATGAATACACACACACACATATCCTGTTAGGTTGTAATCGATCCTCGAATGTTGGTTGGTTGTCGTGGTGGTGGTGGTGGCGCGTTAAAAGATGAACGCCAATAATGAATGATTATTACGGGGTTCGATTAAATAAACTTAAATAAATTTTCTTTTTTACATTTTCGACTATGGACCAGTCAAAAACATTCATCTATTTATCTATCTATCTAGATATCTATATGTTGTTGTGTGTGTTGAAAAATTCGATTGATCATCGTTTTCATCTTTATCGTCGGTCATCATCATCATCATCATCATAATCGGTGGATGTATCAATCTTGATTTTTTTTGTCTATAGTAGCCGGGATCCGTTAAGGATATTCATCAATTTATTCATCATTTTCAATTCATTCCAATTGAATCGATTGGATGGCACATAATAAGCATGTTCGTGTGTATATAACAGTATCTCTTGATAATCCACATGATGATGATGATAATACCAGGTGGTGGTGATGATGGCTATGTTGGCGAGGATTGTAAGATTCAAGAGATGAGTTTTAATCTCTTTTTTTTGCTTTCATTCATCAAGATGTATTAATGTTGACGGCGACGACGTACCAACTGATGATAATCACATAGACACAACTTTTTCTTCTTTTTTTTTGTTTGTCCGACTGACTAACTGACTGAATGATTTGGAAATACGAATCAGAAAAATGCCTAGTTTGATCTACTTTTCATCATCATCATCACTATCACCATCAAATTTATTCCATAATGATGAACCAAATGATGTGTAAGAAAACATCTAATGATGACCAATGATACTCTTCCTTTGATTTGATCCTGATCAGATCTTCCGATTTTTCGTTCCGTTTTTCAAACTGTCTGTTTTTGATGTATGTAGCTTCTATCTGAATTTCGAATGGATTTCATTTTGTAATTCGTCTATCAATATTTTCACATAGATTTATTTGTATATCATCATTTGTTCTACAGAGAGTAAAAAAAAAACATTAAATCAAATCAGATTAAAAATCCGTTGAAAAATATGAAAGTCAATGTTGTATCAACTACTACATGTATATTTTGCATGTTGGTGATAATAGTGATGATAACGGGGGGAGAAAGGAAGAAAGGACAAAATGATTTTTTCAATCGTTGATCAATTTATTTATTTTTTTTGTATAATTTTATCGAAAATTATTTGTTGTTGTGGTTTTTGTCGGTTATGTCTTTTTTTTCACTAAATTATCAAAGAAACAAAAAATCAAAGTGAAAGTAGATTGATCAATTTTTTTTTGTTGTGAATGGATTAATCATAAACATATCATCATCATTTATCAATTATTTATTTTTTTTTTGGCCAATGTTATTTACAACAAAGAAGAGGCGTATATTGTAATGAAGAAAATAAAATTTTTCTTTGATAAATGTGCATTATCACCATCATCATCATTATATACGAAATGGAGAAATAATAATAATAATGAAACCTTTTTTTAATCAAACGAATTGAATACAACATAATATACCGACCAAATGTGGTTGTGTTGTTGTTTATGCCTTGAAGGGTTTAATTTTTTTTTTGTTTTGTTTTGTTTTGTTTCGATTCTCGATTTCATTGATGATGACGAGGATGATGATGATCAGGAAGGGAGGAACAACAACAAAACAGGCCTAACCTTATCATCATTATCTTTTTTTTAATATTGATGTTTGCGAATTTTGTTGTATTCCGCAACATATTGATGAACCCTTGGGATATTTTTTTTTTCTATCATCCTTCATTAGAAAAAAAATTATTTTATTTTATTTTTTGCTTTCTTTTTTCTTGGAACTATCTCTCTCCCTTTTTCATTATATATCATACGATGATATAGACAAAAACATAACAGAAAATAACAAGCTTTACAATGTTCCAGAAACCATCATACAATTGTTATCATGAATTATCATCAATATGAAGATTATTCTATATTTGACGATGATTACCTAGATTTTAGTGATAATGGTAATAAAAAAATAAAAATAAAATTTTCCAATCACCCAAAAGTCGTCAATTGTTTAGTCGAGAGAAAATTCATCATGATTTCTGGATGATAGTCCTGCGGTTTAGTTGATTATGGCCATTGTTGTATTGATGGTGGTAACCAATTTGGTTGGTGTATCTTGCTCTCTTTCTGATCAATTGTTTAAAAGTGATGAATCCATTCACTGATCAAATCATGATTTCAAACATCATCATAATCATTTATTCGATACTATCGGATAAATGAATTGATTCATTTGAATTTTTGTCTATTAGGTTTCAACGGTTCGGTTGAAGATGGATTGTTTTCTTATCCAATTAATTTTTTTTTGTTATTTATTATTTGAATCGATTCAAATTTAATTCAATTCGATTTGATACAATAACACAATTATTTTTTGTTTAATATTGATCCGTGATTGATCGATAAATTAATTGTGTTTTTTTTCCAAATAAATAAAAAAAATTATCTTTTATTCGATGAGATCGAAAGTATTTATTTGCAAAATGTGGTTCATCTAAATCAACATTTTGATTTACTGCACGAAATCATCCATTGATCAGTTGTTTTTCATTACGAATTATTTTTTGTTGCATCTTTGTTTTGACTTAGGATCTCCACAAATCATTGATGCATGCTATACTATGCTGCTTGGGGGTGTTTTGACTTTTAATAATAATAATAATGATGATTATGATGAGCTAAACCTAATATGATGGTTCTGTTATGTTTGTGATGATGATTGTAGATTGATGCTGATGATGATGATGATTGGTTAGTTATTATTATCAACATCATTATCATTATCATCATCCAAATGATGATTGTTTTTATTTGCGTTCTGGCAACAAAATAAAAACGCCAATATCCCCTTTCATCATATATTAGAAGTCTATATATTTTTCTTCCAAATGTTGGTTACGGTTCATTGATGATACATGATGATGATGATGATAATAATAATAATGATGAGCCGTTTTTTTTCTTCTTCTTCTTCTTCTACTTGTGTAGCTTCCTCAAATGCAAAAAAAAAAAATTCATTTCCGAAGCTGATTTGAAATGAATGATGATGGATAGAGGAAGAAGAAGAAAAAAAACGTTTAATTGAAGCCCTCTAGGGTATATATGGATGACTGCATAATTGTCTGTTGTCGATAATAATCGAATGTCACCTATTTTTTTTTTCATTCACATTTTCATTTTCACATATCATTGTTGAAACCGTTAATTTCCTTCATATGCATTTTTTTTTGTTTTTGTTTTATTGATCGCATCATTTTTTTTTCTTTTCTTTCATATTAGATCTATTTGGAAATTACACGCGATCTGACACGTGGCCAAGAGTTAATATTATATTCAAATCAAGTTCTTCTCATACATGAACATGATGTATGCTATCAGGATGGTCATCGACAAACCGGATATCGTTATGGTAACGGTAAGTGTTTTATTCGAATTTTTTTTAAACATTATTCTATATTAATCAATAGAAAAAAATAGAATGAAATTCACTCTTTGAATTTGAAGATTCATTACAGAATTTATCCATTCATTTATTTTTCATTTAGATAAAGGTCAACAGGAAAAGCATTCATTCATTTGATTTCATTTTAATATTTTTTTTCTCCTTAGTCATCTTAGTTGATTATCAATAGTGATGATAATGAATATATTTTTCATCGACAATAGTAACAATTGTCTCCATATTTATGTAGGTTGACAATAATTAATTAACAGAAATAGCAGCTGCTTCATATTGAAATTCGTGATGGCATCTGTCATCTTGAATTGAACGGATGATCATCATCATCATCATCCGTTGTTGCTCTAGTCTGTCGATCATTTTTAAAATACACACACACACACACACATTTAATGGTGAGCTACCGTACCATTTTATCTCTCTTCATTTCGTAGATATTTTTTTACATGTGGAAAAAGCTGTAACGGTTTTCATAAATACACACACACACAGACACTAGACCTAGCGTGCGACACGCGACCACCTGTGTACTATTACCTTGAATTCCTGCCTTTTTTCTGCCTGTCCGGTTTTGGTCCATTGGCTTTGGTCATCTTTCATCATTACTTTTGTGGTTGGTGTTGTTTTTTTTTGTGGGGATGGCTTCTGATTCAATTTCATGATTGAACGATATATTTTTTGAAAAAGAATTGTTTTGTTTAACATGTCATTTTTAAGGACTTCACAGTAATTTTGTGTTCATTTTGTTTTTTGTGGTTATTGCCATAGGTCTCATCATTGGCCAAACGACCACCAACAAATCATCATCATCATCATCATCGACAATATCATCGGTGGTGGCAAATTTGAATTCAAATTCCAAACATCAACAACTACCTCATCATCATCATCATCATCAACAACAACAACAACAACATCAACATTCTAATCATTCAACATTATCGGATCATTCTATTGATTCTTTATGTTCAAATCAAAATAATATTGTTGATCAACAATTTCGATCATCATCTAGTAGAAAAAATCGTAAACGTCGATCTTCGTTACAGACAGCAACTAAATCCATTAGGTAGGTTTGACATTTTTTTTTTAGTTTTATTTTCAACTCTCAACTCCAGAAAAAAAGGGTTTACTTCCTTTTTTTTCGTAATGTGATTGAACCAAAGTAAATTATAATAATAATAATGAGTGAAGAAATCTTTTTTTTTGTACAAATATATAATAATTAATGTTCACAACAACAACAACAACAACAAAAAATGTCTTTCCCTCATGGTTTTTTTTGGGTAATTTTAAAAAAGTGAAAGTTTAATCAGTTCATTCGTTTCAGGATATATCATTTTCGTTTCGGTTCATGATAATAAATGGTTGTAATCATTTTTTTTTCTTGGAAGATTCTAAATTGTTCCAAGTTGCAAAAAAAATGAAGAAAAATCAACCAATTTTTTTTGTCATTGCAATCATCATTCTAATCATTTCTTTTATCATATACTAAAGTTGTCAAGTATCCAGCATATGTGTGTGTGTGTGTGTGAAAATCATCCAAACGAAACTGAATGAATGTGTAAATTTTGTTGTTGTTGTTATTATTATTTGTTACAAATTTCTTCTGAGTTATGTTTTCTTGACTTTTTGGTTACAGCAACAACAACAACAACAATGTCGTAACACTGTATTTTTTATGTATGTCACATAGAGCAAAAAAAAACAAAAATTCGTCCTTTAAAATGTGTTTGGTTTTTTCTATGTTCGCGCGCGCGAGCAATCGGAACCAGGTAATAAAATAAATGAATTGAAAAAAAAATGAATCCAATTAGTAAAATTTTTAGCGCGTAACAATAAAATGTAAAAACTATTATTTCTTGTTGTTGTCATTTCGATTTGTCACTGATGATATCACAATTTCTATGATGATGATGATGATGATAATGTTACGAAAAAAAAATAATGGTGAAAATTTAAGGATTGTGAGAAATTTTTTTTTTCTTCCAATTTTCGAAATTCAAATTCAGATTTTGATGGATCCAATGAAAATAAATCAATCAATGGTTTTTTTTATTGTGTGTCTTTGTGTTTTTTTTTTCGTGTACCATGATGTACATGTTACTATGAAAATTTTGAAAATTAATCCAACAATTGATTCCAATGTGATGATATTCAAGAGCAAAAATTTTTTTTTGTTTTGTTTTGTTTTTTTTTTTGCCATCTAAAGAATCAATCAAGGTCGTTACAATGCTCGATGTAATGAAAAATTATCCTAATTTTCGGGTGGAGAAAAATGACAATTTATTTTGTTGTATTCAACCTGTTGAATAGCATAACGAAAAGGAAAACCGATCCGATTTTTGTGGCTGTATTACTTTTTTTTAATAAATAAGCATCATCATCATCATCATGATATATATGTCATGCATTTATCAAACTTTAACCCTAATGAAAAAAATTAAATCCATTCTTTTGTCATTTTTCATCGGGCAAGATAATAATGTTTGTAAGCATTTAAAAATGATCACTGATCATTGAACAGAAAATAATTCAAGGTCTGATGATGATGTTGATGATTTTGGTAGTAATGAAAGAAATTAGTAAAAATAAAACAACCATATATCTGACAATCATCTTTTCATTTCTTGTCTGTCGCTCACACACACACACACACACACGCTCTCAATCTCAATCCATATATCCATCTCCAATCGATATCAATGGCCAACGCCTCCATTGCAACAAATGCTCATCGAATTCAAGAATTCTCATCTTTTTTTTTGTTTTGTTTTGTTTATATTTTGTAATAAAACAAAAGAAATATATAGATGATCCACACCTTTTTTCCACTGTTTGTCCTTCTGTATGTATTGTATTTGGAAAAAAAAATTTTGCAATTATTTTTGTATTGTTTAGTATTCCAAAATAGTAGTAGTCATTTAATATTTAGAAAAAATAATGATATTGATAATGATAATAATAACCGATGGTCAAAAACACTGATATGATTGATTTGTTCATTATCCATCATTCATTCATTAGCTTGTTTGATTTTTTTTTTTTTTTTTTTTTGGTTGCTACTATTGGAAAAAAAATTATATAGAATACTATGATGGTGATGATGATGATCCTTTCAATTTCAAAAAATTTTCACAAACAAACATGATATACACCTGTTAATATTGCTTTGGATCTTTGAAATTGGATCAATTGATTGCATCATCATCATCATCATTATTTATTGTCAGGTTTTTTTTGTTTGTTTGTTTGTTTGTTGTAAAAGAGAAATATTCACATTCATCACTATGTTTCCAAATAACCTTTAGCGAATCTGTCAAATCCGAATCCAAATAATAATCGAAATAAAAAAAAATCAAATATAATATTACTGTTTTTCTCTAAATCTTTTGTTTTCTCTGTTTTTTTTGTTTGATCCATTATATATTTACATCCTCTTCATCATCATCATTATCATCATGGTGAAAAAAAAGAAATAGATGGTAATTGATGATCTCTCCCATTTTGAATTTCATTTTCTTTCTCAATAAATGATATTTGGGATGATTTTTCATTATTTGTGATGTGATATTATTATATCCATTATGTATTCATTTATTTATATTGGAACAATTCGACAAACATGTATTTGGAGCAAACAAATTTTTTTTCTTCTTTTCTAATACTTTTTTACTTGATTGGTCCATGATATTTATGTAAAAAAATGTATGTGTAGGAGAATGGAATCAATCGATCGATCAATCGCAATTGCAATTAATCGCAAATCAATACATATTGGTATTATGGCCATCATTGAATTGATTGTCAATATTTCATCAATATATTTGTGATCATCTTGCTCGGTGGCAACGCCACACACACACACAAGTTCAAACATATTATTATTATTTGGAATTTTTTTTTCAGTTTGTCTATTTATTTTGATAATTCTTATGATGATAATGATCATGGCTGAATGATGAACTTGAACTAACTCTTCCTTTTTTTTATCTTCTCTTCGATCAAGAAAAGGGTGTGTATGTGTTGCTATCCTCACATTCGAAATATCATGTATTACGTTACTGGCTGTCTATTTCAATCAATATATATACAAAAAAAACAACAAATTACACAATATCGATTTGATTGGCTAAATTCATTATATTCAAGATTCATTTTTTTTTTATTATAAGCATAGTTTTTTTTCTGTTACAGAAACAACAAAATTACTGTTAAACTGTATCAATCAACACCTTTTTTTGTTGATCATTTCAACAGCAGGTATCAACAGGTCAAAAACATCAAAACCAAATCTATCTGTTTTTCCTTTTTCGATGAAAATTACCATTATCATTGAAAATAAAAAATTTTTTCTTTGCAATCTAATTGGGTTTTCTTCTAGATTGATTTTTAGATTTGATAGTACATGAAGAGTTTAGTTGAAAAGAAATAATTGTGCCAAATTGACATTAATCCTCGTTGTATTTAGTAGACCTTCAATGCAACAAATTGTGATGGCGCCAGAAAAAAAAATAATTTCTTACGCGTGCTAACTGCACACACACACACACACATACACATTTGATACATCCGTTCTTTTTTTTTTTTTGACAAACTTTGTCATCATAACACCATCACAGTGAAAGTATTTTTTCCCAATTATCTTCGGTCTAATAATGAAACTAATAGTAACTAACTAGAACGAATTGTTCAAATGATGATGATGATGATGGTTGTCTACTTTGTTTTTTTTAGTTTCGATTGTGATTTTGATTTTTATGAAAAAAAAATATGAACCAATGGAGCGTCATGATCCAATGAACACCACCATCAGCAATACCAACGATTTTCACTTTCTCGTGTCGTTTTTCTCCAAAAAAAAAATTTTTTTTTTTTTTTTTTGATGAATGAAAATGAAAAATTATCTGGGCCAGGAGCCACCACCATCAACATTAGCGTCAATGATAACGCTAAAAATCTTAACTGATGACAATTGACAAATACTTTTGATTTCTTTTTCTCTTGTCTTGAAGAAGAAGTGTTTTTCTTTATTTTTTTCAATTCGGTTTCCTTCTATCAACTATCTTTTGTTTTGGTGAATGGCTCCAGAAAAAAAATTATCCTGTATCCTGGCTCTTCGAATCATTGAATATGTGTGTGTGTGTGTGTGTATGTGTCCTTTCTACCATCGGATGACAGTCTCTCATTTCTTTTTCTTTAATAATTATCATCGTTGACAAAAAAATAAATGGAGTCATTCAATTGAAGGATGATTGGGGAGCCACACATATATACACACAGTGGATATGATGATTGAATGAGTAGTAGTAATACGGATGTTGTACGTCATGGATCACTGAAGATAACTGAGGATTTTTTTCTTCACTTTCACAAACCCGATGACAAAACCGGAGGTTGACAATTTTTTTTCTCCTCCTCTTCCTCATCCTTCATTTTTTTCCTTTTTTTTTCTTCAATAGAAGATGATGAAGTGAAAAAAAAGATGAAGAAATTCTTTTCTTTTCATCATCTGGTGCATGTATGTTCATTAGACCGGTTTGTGTCTGTTGTTAACCAATCCTTGATCGTTTATCACACACACACACACAGACACATAGCTATGATCACCATTGCCAACGATATTGTCATCGCCGATGACTATCTGAATCACCATTTTTAATCGACCGGAAATTTGTAAAGCAATCTCGTATGATTTTCAGTTCCACTATACATCTATCCATCTATTTTAGCTATGATAATCAAAATTTATGGAAATATTCGGCCATATTTTTTTTGAAGGTCAAAATGTAAAAGAAAGAATGAAAAGATTTAAAATCTAAACCTTGCATGATTTTTTCTCTCTCTCTCTCTACCTCTTTTTACATTTTGTTGTTTTGAATACATCAAATTCTACTAATCGTAAATTGTCCATTTCAACAAGCGAACAAATGATAAATTCAATTTTGTGAGCTATATGATTATTTAAAACTGATGATAGATGGAACAGACAAATTGAATGATGATGATGATTATTATTTTTTATGAATGATGAAAAGTATCTTAAAGTACATAAAATCAACAAGTGTCATAGTAAATAAAGCCACACAAACACCGCATCATCATCATCATCATCATCATCAATCTAATCATAAAAATATCCTTTTTTCCATACTTGATGCACTTGAATTTTTTTTTCGCAACAAATTAATTATTATGCTAATTCGATTATAACACTTTTTTTCATAAAGAAAAATATAAAAATATTATGTCATTCAGTTGATCAGTTGAATTTTTTTTTCTATAGAAAGAGCAATGAACATTAATCATTTACGAAAAAAAAACTTTTGTCACTGTTTGTTTTGTCTGTTTTATTTTGTTAATTTGTTTTTCATAAATATAGAAGTTTATATATATATTGATCTATTGTAATAAAATTGAATGATGAAAATGAGGAGAACAAAAAGTTCCTTTTTGTTGTTGTTGTTGTTATCAACAATTAGGCCACTGTTTATGTTTAGGACCAATATAATCTTTAAACCAGATTAATGTCTTATGGTGATTTAGTGAATCATCATCATCATCATCATCATCATCAAATTGTAGGATAATCTAATGATAATAATCATGATAGGAGAATGATAATCAATTCTAAATCTTGATTACAATATTTTTTCTGTTTGTTTGTTTGTTTGTTTTTTGTCGAATTAAGACGAATTTTTGTTTTGTTTTTTATTATTATTTGTAAAAATAAAACAACAACAAACACACTAATTGACCCAATTGATTCCGTTTTTGAATTTGACTCGAGGATTTGATTCAAAATCTAGTCATAACAAATTTCAATTTGATTTCTAATTACTTTTTAACTTGGAATTTTTTTTTACCGCAAAATTAAAATCAAAAAAAAATTTACTTGATCCAATCTTTCATTTGTCATGGGCTAAGAAGCAAAAAAATGTGTGTACATCTATTTTTCATTCACAAATACAAAATTGATATCATTCTTAGTCGATATTCAAGTGTGATGGAGAAAATGAAAAATTATAAAGGAAACATACATACATACATCTATGAATGAAAACATGAAAACAGCAACAACAACAATAAAAAAAAAATTTTTTTCATCCATATGGAAGCAAAGAAAAAAACTTTGATTAAACGTTTCAATTAAATTGATCGAAAATTATCATTTCTATTTTTTTTTCTTCATTTCTTGGCGCATCTTGTTAATGCCATGGGATTTGTATATTTGTATGGGCCATTTTACAATTGGTAGCATTTCCCATTTGGTTTTTGTTTTCATATCGCATACCGCCAAAAATGATGATGATGATTTGAAACAATTATCATATTTTACCATAATTTTTGTAACTAGTTTTTTTTTTTGCTTATTGAAGTTTTGTTTTGATTTATTACTACCACCACACCTATCGTCTTTTGTATTATTTCAGTTAAAATGAAATGATGAATTTCAAACCAAAAAATAAAAAAAAAATAAAGATTCGTCTACACGTTCTTCATTTATTTTTGCTGAAATTGAGAAAAAAAAGTAGAGTAGCGGTGTGGAAAAAACATTATTTCCCATTTTGATGGCTGAAAGTGTTAATTTTTTCTCAGTTTTTGTTGTCACTAATTAATCACTAATAATCTTAAATTTTAGAAACGAAACTAGATCACATTTTGAATTTTGAGAAATACCCAGTGGTGTATAAATAAAATATGATTCTCGTTTTTTTCTTATCTTTTTACTTTACAAAAAAATGTGTCGTGAAGTGGGTCGTCCTCGATGAACGGGCCAAGCAATTGGCGCAAATTCCACAGAAAAAGAGTGAGCGAGCCAGTCTTAGCAAGAAAATTGTACATGTGTTTTTTGCTTTTGAAGTTTTGTATTTATTGATTTTTATTTGATTTTTGAATTGTATTAAGATACAATCATTTAATAAACTACGTTTATTTAACTAAGAAAGTTGTCTTGGTTATTTCTTCACATTTATTAAATGATTTGTACTGTGATCGTGATCATATATTGATTTCGAATATTGATTTTGACGTAATTCAAGTATTACGAAAATTTTGGATCGTGATCATTCATTGGTTGCGAATATTGTTTTGGACGTGACATATTGGTTACGATTATCGTGGACTCGATTCGGACGTAGCTCAATCATTACGAAAATTTGGACTAAGACTTGGACGTAATATTGGTTACGATTATCGTTTTCCCGTTTTTTGGACGTAGCTAAATTGTTGCGAAAAATTTGGACTAAGACGTAATACATTGGTTACGACAATTGATTTGTATTTAGATCGTGATCAATTTGTGGTTGCGAATATATTGAAATTGATTCGGATCGTGGTACTCGTATCGCGAATTTTTGAAAATTTGGTTTTTTGGTATTGTATCATCGGAATTGATTTGATCCCGAACCTTGGAAATTTGAATATTTGGATAACGGTTACATCTTGGAAACGTATTGAACTTTGGACTGTACCTTTACGATAAACATATAGTAAAATATGTTGACAATTCCGGATGATGTGAAGCAACGATTGGCTTCGGCCAGAAGTAATGTATCCCTTCTTCATGTAAGACGTTGGGACATGGCTCGGACAGAACTATTACGTTCTGAATTAGATGAATTGAACCAGAAATTGATCGAGTTAGTCGGAGAAGAAGAAATTCCCGAAGAGGAATTAAAAAAGATGGGCGACTACAACAAGAAATTAGATTTGTACATGGAACATCTGAAAAAGATGAGAATTGTTGTAGTTCGAAATCAGTCCAACGTTCAGGACGATTCTGGTGATCATCTACGTACCTCAACCCCGTTCAATTCAATAGTTAACAATTTTGCGGATACATCATCATTGAATAGATGTCGACCAGTTAAGATGGATCAGTTACCGACTTTCGATGGTAAATTCGCATTTTGGAATGCATATAAAATCATGATCGAGAAGTTATTGATCAACAATACATCGCTTTCAGAGGATTTAAAGAAATCAATGTTGTTGAAAACCATGAAAAAGGATCCAGAGAAATTTGTGACAAATTTGATCGGTCAACGATTATCATTAGCCGAGATCTGGTCGAGAGTTTGCGTCAAATTTGATGATCCCCAACGGGCGATATTGGAAATCAAGAAAGATCTAGAATCTATCCCAAGAATCGAATCAGAAAATGATGTTCATGATTTGAAAAAGACAAAAGATATAGTAGAAAACGCCAATTTGGCAATCAAAAATTTGGTTTCAGACGTAATGTTCTACACGATCAATTTGATTCAGGCAGTAGCCACCAGATTCTACTATAAAGCTCAACGTCATATGCTGGCGAAGATAAAAGATTTTGATCAATTAGTCAACTATATCGATAAGCTATACGATGAAGCTCTTTGTTATGATTACAATAAGATTCGTAAAGATAGTCCATTGAAGAAACAAGAGCCACCGATGATATCGAATAGCACAGCCGCTATCACGACTAATTGTTATATTTGTGAAAAGTTTCATCAAAATAATTTTGAATGTTTGAAAAATTATGATGTCAAAACAGTAGCCAATCTAATCAAATCAAAAGGATTGTGCTTCAGATGTTTGAAAAGAGGACATTTAAGTAAAAATTGTCAAATGTCATCGAAACTTAAATGTGATAAATGTCCACGTCTTCATGCTACCGAAATGCATGAAGTGATTATTGAATTGTTTCAAACGAAACCCAAAGTGATCGACGAATCTAGTCCAGCCACGGAAGAATCAATGATCGGTAATGCAGCAGCGATATCAGTAGTTGATCAATCGAAAAATGGTTTTGAGATCAAAAAGAATTCTAAGTCAGAAAGTCGACCGTTATTGTATGGGTCATGTAATGGAATTCAGAGTCGTATGCTGTTTGATTATGGTTCGGATGTTTCGTTGATCGATAAAGAATTGGTAAAAGACAAGTCAAATGATTCTGACAAAAATTGTACCGTCTATTCGTCGTCACCACTAGTAGGAAAAGAAGCAAGTCGACGAAAAGTATCGCTGGAAAGACATAAAGCTAATTTATGTAATGTAAATATTTGTACCAGACCAATCATCGATTTGTCAGAAAATGAAAGTGATATTTATGAACCAATTATTGATCTTTTGAATCGTCAAGATAATGGAGATATTGATGAACCAATTATTGATCTTTTGAATCGTCAAGATAATGGAGATATTGATATTGAACCAATTATTGAAAATGATAAAATTATTGAATCTTCGGATGACGAATTATTTTTGAAATCTGATCATGAATTATTGAATTTTGTAATTGAAAATGATTTGAACGTTGACGTCAAAGATGTCGACGATGATTTTAAGATTGTACGAAAAGAGAATGGACGATATGGGGCACGATTGCCTTTTCTTTCAGATATTCGCCCAGCCAATGATTTTGATCGGGCTCTTATTGTTTCGAATAAATTGATCAAACAATTAGAAAATAAGAGCATGAAAAACGAATATGAAAAACAATTATTGGCTTATGTTGATAACGATCAAGCTGTGGTAACGGACGATCCAAACGGCTATTTGTTGCCGTACCATCCGATTTATCGAGAATCCGCGTCCACACCGTTGTGTGTTGTTTTCAACGGATCGTTTGGATTTGATGTTTCGAATCAGTTGCTATGGAAAGGCCATGCACACGGTCTTAACATTTTTGATCATCTCATGAAATTCCGCAAAGGAAAATTTGCCGTATCTGCCGATCTGTCAAAGGCGTTTCTGCAAATGAAAGTTTCAACATTCGGGTTAGTGTCTTCACCCGTGATATTGACATCGGTTACTAAAAAATTATTGTGTGAGCAAAATTTTGGAACTATTGCTAAATCCCGGATCAAACAGTATAATGAAATGTTATTTCATGATGGTATTGAAACTACTATTCCTAATTTGTATCATATGGAAATGAAATATGTTGATTATGGTAAATTTAGTCAAATTGAAAAGCGAAAACCTGTCGATCAACCATTTACTCAATTACAATCAACCCGAACAAGTTTTGTTGCTATTTTTGAAGCTGTATGTATTGTTTTCTTTGATTTATTGCGATATCGGAACAGAAAAAAGTTTTTTGGTTTGTTGGTCACCGGTCTTGGCTCTTGTAATCATGATCTCTTAATGAAAATCGAAAAACTATGGAAGCAAAAGTATTTCGATTCATTGATTCAACGTAGACGTTGTGATTGGCCATTGAAATTCAAATTCTTTGAAATCTTCTACGATCGGTTACGGACATATCCTTTTTGGAATCGGCGGGGGAGTGTCGTGAAGTGGGTCGTCCTCGATGAACGGGCCAAGCAATTGGCGCAAATTCTACTGAAAAAGAGTGAGCGAGCCAGTATTAGCAAGAAAATTGTACATGTGTTTTTGCTTTTGAAGTTTTGTATTTATTGTTTTTTATTTGATTTTTGAATTGTATTAAGATACAATCATTTAATAAACTACGTTTATTTAACTAAGAAAGTTGTCTTGGTTATTTCTTCACAAAAATGGAAACAAATCTTCAATAACTTTAATCGTCATCATGATCATAATAATGCAGACAGGGTTATCTAAATTTTATCACCATTATTTTGTCTGCATTTTTTTTTATAATTTTCACAAAATAAATTTCAGTTGAATTTCATTGATTAATAATCAGTATGATTTCGATTCGTAAATAACATATACCCATATTTATAAATGATGATCGGTTATCGGTAATCTGGATAAAGATTGATTTCTGGCCATTTATTTAAACAAAAAAAAGTTATTCCTAAATTTTCAGTTGTCCACAAATATTTTATAAACTTCTATATAGTGTAATCAATTAATTAGATCAGAGAAAAAAATTTTCTTCTCATCACTTTGGGCCTGATAAACACGCGCATACACAAACGCATATCCTGATTTATTTTCTCGATTTCAAGTGTTATATTAATTTAGTTTTCATCATTTAGCATCCAATCGTCATCATCATTATCGAATCTAGCCAAAACATTGTATCGATAGTGTAATAATCATATGTTTGTCGTTTGGACATGTTGTATATGAAACGATGTTTCGTTTGTTGATCTCCAGTTGTTTTTGGATTGATCAATCAGATAATAATTATTTATTATAATTATTAAATCAAAATATGAAAAAATACATAGTGCTATCAACATTTGTAAATTGGATGAATTTTCATCATCATCATTATCATCACTTGAAATTAGATGAAAAAAAAGAAAAAGATGACCACGCTTTGATTGAATCAATGATTATACCATGCAAGCACCCCAGAAGCATTTTCGATTCATCATAATTTGCGCGCGGGCGAATGGATGAAACAAGAAAAAAAAATTCATTTCAATTCAATTTTATATTCGATTTCTTGATAAATTCGAGGAGAAAAAAAAATTTGAAATTGAAATAACGGTATAGTATGGCAAGAATGTAGGATCAATTTTTTTTTCTCCCTCTGCTTGCTTTGCTTTCGTATTACCTTTTATTTTTTTAAACTAAATTTATGATAAACAAAATAAGGCGTTTCTTGATGAATCTTTCTCTTATCTTATGGGCATCGTTTGTTTTTAATTTGGGAAAAATTCTTTCATTTATTTATTGTATGATATTTTAATATACAAACATCAAGCTAACTCTAAATTAGACAATTAGATGCAACGCAAATATGAAAGAAAGATAGAAAAAAGCAGATGCCACGAGCCAAAATGAATGGTGGCCATCGCATCCTTTTCTTCATGTTTTTTTTTTACTTTTATTAGAAATCAAAACACCAAACATTTTCGCTTTCTTTTCCATTAATTTTTTTCCGATTTTGCATACCGTATCAGTTGATTTTCACTCTCTACTCTTTAATTTACTACAAAATGTATTTATATTTGGCAAACGCCTTTGCCTTGAGCATCTAAAAAAATATCTATCCATTCATTCACTAATTCAAATTCTATTCATCCTCACTAACATCGCTACATCATCATCGTCATCATCATAAGCCATACAAACATTTAGTACCATTATCATCGTCATCATCATCATTCTCATCATAGTTATCATCATGTAAATCGACATTCGACTGATCGATTCACCAATTTAATCCAGTCGTCCAAGTATAATTTTTTTTAATAGTATGAAACGATTGTTTTAAAAAACAAAAATAAAATGAGTATAAAAAAAATCCAATCAAATTCTCAACAGATTCTCACACAAACATTGATGCTGCTAGATTCTAATCATCATCAATTTGTCAATGGATCGATAGATTAGAATTCAATTGCTTGAAACACACACACACACACATACATCAAAAATATGAAAATGAAAGCAAAAAATCTCACACAGGTACCATTATTATTATCAGCCATGAAAAAAAAGATCTCGCCTGCGCATCTATGTATATATCTGATTTTCATTTGCTTATTTTGATTTTAAAAAATTGTCATATTTTATTCGGATGAAAAATTTTGCCTTGGTTTAGCATTTCTTATAAGTTTCATATGTCCAATTTAAAGTCAATCATCATCATATGGTAACAAAATTTGGTCAAGCTAATAAAAACTATTTACATACAAGTGATATGAGACATGTCACACTCTGATTATCGTTTCTCATATTATTCATCATTCAAAAAAAATTTCTGGTGTACGTTTTTCATCTATAATTTCTGTATAATCATTCATTTTGTCTATGGCTAAACTCGTTTTTTTTTAACATTTGTGTGACATTTTTTTTTTGTTTAAATTCAATGATTCAATTTACTATGAAATGAATTGAATTCTATCTAGTCGAAACTGTCACAAACAATATGAACGTTTTTTTGTTTAAAAAAAATCAATTCACAAATAAATACAGCAGCCAATAATGGATAATTTGTCGACAAATTAATCGATGATCGATAATCGTGATCCTGTGAATGGTTTAACAAAAAAAAAGAAAAAAAAATTTCATCGGGTTTCGTTCAATGCTTCTTCTATTTCGACTATTTGTCTAATAGCTGATTTCTTAAAGTGAGTTTCGATTATGTGGAATAAAAAAAAAGAGACAAGCTTCTGCAAATGTGTATAAATGGGCAACAAATTAAAGGGTTTCATCGTTTTTTTTTTGATTCAATCATATAATAACTTTTTCGTGATGATTAATTAGATGATTAGTGATTACTAGGAAAAAAAGAGAAAAAGAGAGACAAGATAGTTTTATTTGATGTTGCGCATTCAGTAGTCGGTAGTAGTAGATTAGTTTGATTATACTTTCATTTATAGACATTGGCTATAGTATATATTCATACTAATCATCATCAACATATGAGGCATAAAAAAAACGATGATTTTTGTTTCACCATATTTAATATATGTTCAACAAGTTATCATTTTGAATGAAATAAAATTTTCTCTTTGAGAAGCAAAAAAAAAACTGGATCGATTCAATCGTTTTGAATTCAAATGAAACTGATCGAAAATCAATCGATAACAATATAATTTGTTTCTATACACACATGATAAACCAAATCCATTCATCCGGTCATTGAAAATTATCAGAATAAATTATTTTCTTTTTTGGCAACCAATACAAATCTTTTTAGCGGTAAATTTTATCATAAATTGATCATCATCATCATCATCATGTATATCTTGTGACCAAAAAATTTCTGTTGAATAATTTAACAAATTCTACCTCACATACAGTAATTGATAATAATATTTAGAAAAAATCATGATCCAATTTCCAAATGTGATTGTTTTTCTTTAATTTTTTGATTGTCAATCGATTTAAAGCAACAACTTGTTATTGTTTTCATTCGACATATAACGGTTGTTTTTTTTTCTTCGTCCAAATACAAATGGTAATTTTTTGGTGAAATTTGGAAACAAGTGTGAGAAACCAAATCGTTTTTTTTTTTAGTTATAACAGGCGAAATATATTGAGAGGAATGGGAGAGTGAGAGAGAGAGAGAAAATAAATTTTTTTTCAAATAAGTTTGAGAAAAAAAATATATATCAAAAATTAACAGAACTGAATATTTTTACTAGATCAAGAGAAATCGACAATGGATAACAAATGCAAAGAAAAAAAATTGAGAGATCTCTCACCTGTAAGATTTTGATCAATCGGCTAACGAATAATAATGATCAAAATTGAATAGAGAGAGTGTGTGTGTGTGTGTTTGATAATCGAACCAAAAAAATAAAATAAAAGAGAAACTAAATCAAACGAATGATGATGAATACGATGATCATCGTTGATTGTCGTCTTGTTAATGGTGGTGGTGGTGGTGGTGGTTAATATCATCATAAAATATCGAGGAAGAAGAAATGATGTTGGGCGGAGGAGGAGGAGACGGAATGAATGAATGACGCCATGTGTATCAGAATGAAAATAATAATAATGATAACAACAACAACAAGGAATGGATATACTTTGGAACTCACAAATACACACACACACATTGAAATGATGATGTGATGATGATGATGATGATGATGATGAACATATATTCAATGATGAAACACAGAAGCTGGGCGCTCAATCAATCGTTTTTTTGTTTCTTATGTTCTATTTTCTCTGTTCTCTTCTATTTACAAACATGTTGAACGTGGTTTTTTCCATGAACGGCTTTTTTTGGTTTTCATTACTAAACTCATCATCTCATCATTTTATTTGTGTTCATTTGTGAGATGATCACTTTCGATTTTTATTTTTATTTATTTTTTTTTTTTTTTTTTTGATCAGATTTGATACTATTCTATGTTTTTATTTTGTTTTTTTTTCATATCAAATATTGAATAATCAACAATTCTCTAGTCTATCATCGTTGAAAGTTTATGTATTTATCATTTATCTTGATCAACGTTTTTTTTCACTTCCTTCCGTTCTGATTTTCTTTTCTTTTTTTTTTTGATCTGATTTATCTTGAAATTCTGATGTGAAAAATCATATACAATACCACACACATTCACACAGATGAACCTTGATTATGATATTGATGTTAAGACAAAATATTAGCAGCAAATATAATCGACCACCAAACAAGATATCACTTCTCATAGTTACCAAAACCCCCGGAACGAAATGATAAAAACTTCGTGTGTGTTCTTCTTTTTTTTTGGTTGTTACCGTTACATTTTTTTTTGTTTTTGTTTTTGTTTTATTTCGTTGTTCATACCTTCATTCATAATAAACAGTTCGTGTGCAATCATCGATTTATGTTGTTTCTCTTTTCTTCTCTAGGAGAAGAAAAAATTTCATTTTTCTGGCTTTTCACATACTGAACGTATACGTGTTTGTTGGTGATTACCTATATGTTCATATGTTTGTATTTTTTTTTGTTGTTGTTGTTCAATATTTCTTTTCTGGCCACTCATATTCATTCATACATTCATTCATTTTGTTTCATATCATCTTGTTTGTTTGTTAGTTTGTTTGTTTATTTTGTTCGGACTGATCCGTTTCATACTACCGTTTTTTTTACTAATTAATTTCTAAATAAATATCCATAAAAGATCATTGGTGTCATTTTGAAAAATTATTGTTTTATATTTTCATCATTGAACATGCACAGAATCAACAAGTGTTCAAACAACAAGTGGACCATATGATGATCGCTGTTTGTTTGTTTTATTTCAAAACCAAAAATTAATTCTGTTTAATATATACTTCATTTATTTTGTTAAATAACAAAATTTGATTGTTAAGTTTAAGTTCATTTGTTTATTATATCATCAAAATATTTTATCATCATCATCGTTGTACTTGACATTCAATATACATTGAAACATCAAATAATTGCAAATAAAAACATTTCAACAGTTTGAAATAGATAAATTTCACCGAAAAAAAAGCTACCTGACTTTATTTTCAACATTAACATCAACATCATCTTCATCCGTGATCACTTTACTTGTATGTCAATCAAAAATAAAATTTATTTAAAAGTCACCCTATATTTCTCACGCTACGTTGTGTTATTTACCCATAGATATATGATCAAGTCGCGTGACTTACTTCTTAAAACTTCTTTTTTTTCATCTGTTTGTCTAAGATGAATGATGGAAACAGATCTTAGGATCTTGTTCGCGTGTATTCAATTTACTAGACTTTCTGTTTGTATTCGAATGTATTGATTTTGATTGATAGATTTGTTACGGTTGTTTTCATTATTTGCGTATTGTTTCTATGATCATTTACTAAATGTGTGACCCCCAATGGTTCGTCAATAATGAGTTTTAGATTGTTGTTGTTTTTTTTGTGAATGGCTTTTTTTCTCTCTTTTGATTATGACAATCTTATTTTATCATCTTCTCATCATTGTGGTCGACATCTTCATTTACCATTTTATCACAATTCTTTACAATTTTTTTTTTATTATTATCCTGAGTTTTATAAGATTGTTTTTCTGTCAGTTTTCCTTTTTTATCTCTTGATTTGACAAGTTCTAGTGATAGTAAGTCAATCCGGTTCAATGTGTTCGTGCGTTCTACATCCTAAATGGATGTGAATCAGGGCAAACCAGAGAAAAGAAAAGACAATTTTTTTTCAGAATGATCACATCATTTTGTTTTTTTTTCGTATGTCCATCTATGTATAAACTGTAACGATTTTTTTAGAATCAAACAAAACGGACGAACCATTGATTATGATGATGTGATTAGTGTCTATCATCATCATCATCATACCAACTATAGCTCTGACAAGCTCACAATTTTTTGTGTTGGAAAAAATGATGATGTCTTCATTATCATTGTTGGCTAGAAACGTTACTTGTTTTGTTTTGTTTTATCTGATTGTTAATTAGAGAAACATTCAAATTCATCGATCAACAAACAAGAATATACAGGATACTTGGTTAGTGATGAACAAAAAAAAAAAAAAAAAAAAAAAATTATCATATGTGTCATTGATGATGCGTGTATCCGAGATTGTAATATTTCTTTGTTTTCGGATTGATTGTTTGTGACGTACAATCATTACATTTTTTTTTTTTTTGTTAATGTTGTTGATATGGTCGAAATATATTTGAAAATTTACACAAAAAATTATCGTTTATCTTTCTCGTATGAAAAAGCATCTTCATAGATAAACTGATGGCATGAAATGTATATCATATTGAATAACATATAACTATCATATACAGATCTTGTGTTTGTTATCCAAATTATAAACTGTCGAAATTTTTACAAATAGCTTTTTTGGATTAACTTATTTTTTTTTTTGTTTCTTTCATTTAAAGCCTTTTTTCTTCTTTTTTTTACATCATTTTTTGAATGAATCAACATAACCATAATGTCGATGGTGATTATGATAATTGATAATGGTGACAAACAAATTTTCAATAAAATACAAACAGATTGTGTTATTTTTCATTTTATTTATTGAAAAATAAGATAAAAGAAAAATGAATTAATGCAATAGATAAACATATTGATAGTTTGGATGATGATGATGATGATTTGAAAATTGCAAAGAAAACTGTTGAAATTTTTCTTCTTTTTTTCGATGGTCATCACACACACACACACACACACACACACACACATATCACGCTCATCATCAGTATCATGGCCACAATAATCATCACACGAATTATTTGAGCAATACAGAATGTGTACGCATCTTGGTTTGAAAAAGCTTGTGAAAAAAAAAATGAAAATAAAATCATTATCATCATCATTGCTTATTTCAAGCTATTTGTTTTATTTAGATTTTTATCATAATTTTCAATTTTCACAAACACATACCAAAATACTATATAAATTTTGTGGATAGAAACCATTTTTGAAAACCAAAATTACACATTTATTTGGTGGTTTTTTCCCTCACTTTTTTCTTTCTCTATCACTATATCACTATCTAGAATGGGTTCAGTATCAATAAGATATTTTTTTTGTTAATTTTTAAAATTGTACCTTAGATGAATGAATGATAATGATAATTATGATTAGAAGCAGTATCATCTTCAAATTTGAAAAATAAACCCATAAACTAGATAAATTTTCTTTGATTGTGCTGTAATCAAATAGAATGGCCATCGTTGATATTTGAAGTGTCTCAATGATTTGAGCTAGATATTTCAAAAATTTAATTGCAGAATATACGTTAAAATATTGTTGTTGTACAATAATAACTTGAAACGTACTTTTTTTTTCTTGTTGTCGATGTTCTGTTGAGTTAATCAATCTGGGTTAAGAGACTTTTTCAGATTCATGAAATCAAGCAAATAGTTTTGTTTTATCACCATCGTTATTATTATTATTATTCAACAATATAATGACCGGGTGATTTAACTTTTAATTATGATGATATTCAATATTACAAATTTCCTGTCCGAGAAATTTTTTTCCATGAAAAACAATCTGATTGATATTTAAACGTTTCATTGATCGGTCGATAGTTCAATCAGAGAAAATTTCTGGACCGCCCGGTATCAAATTAAAGGTATATATCGTCAAAGTGAATAAAAAAGGAGATGGAAATTTTTTTTTACTTTTTTTCTCAAAAAGGATCAACAACAATGATATGTTTAGTTTGAACTTGGACATTTTCATCTCAATTATTCACATCATTTATTCGAATTCGAAAACGATTGTTTCAGAAACAAAAGTAAGAAATGAAACTTGCAATCACAACCGTTCATAAAGAGATCGATCAATCATCAAAAGAAAAAGCGAGATTTTTTTTGTATTTATTTCACGGATACGTTCATCATAGTCTGATGTGATGATCAAAATGTTCGTGATATGTGACTACAGAAAAGAAAACGGACAAAAAAAAATTAATAGCACCATTTTTTGATATGAGCTTGAAAAAGAATTATATTTAGTGAAAAAAAACCGTCATATCATCATCAACAAACAACCAAAACAAAATACCTGGAAAAAAACGGTGTCAAATTTATTATATCTCAACGATATCCACATATCTGGACACGTCATATCTTTCAAAAGATATCTTTGTGACAGTTTTTGATTTTGTCCATCAATACAATGTGATTGAGAAAAAAAGATGCTATGATGGATTGTTCGAAAAAAAATTCGATTGTCACAAAATCGATTTTGATCATCAATTTTTTTTGTACAAAAAATAAAAATTTATGAGTTTGTGTTTGTTGTTCATCTTCGCTAGTTGAAACAAAAAACACCTAATTCAATCATTGATATCATTGTTGATTTTCACAATCAATTTTTACAGCTTTACACAGGTCTTGGATTATTTTTCTTTTAACGAAATCGAAAGTGAAACAAAACAAAAAGAAAAAGTTTTATCTATTATTATCTTCATTTTATTATTATCACGTAACGGAACTGTCATCATCATCATCATCATCATATATATCGATATTTTGTTGTGTAGATTATTGTTGTCGTTTTTCGTAAAGTTTTTTTTCTTTTGATATACGTTACATTTTTTTGTGTTGACTTGCTCGTTATTATTGTCATCCGTCATCTATTAATATGACAATCTATATGATGATGACTACCTGAATGACTGAATGTTTTTTCTGTAATTTTACTTTTAAACTTTATGACATACACATACATATACAATAAAATAGTTGACAATTTGGACGTGATATTCATTCAATCCTAAAGCTTATTTCATTTGATTGTATTGAAATCATCGATGTCTAATTATTATCATCATCAACAACATCTCAAAGATGAATGAATAGAAAATGACAATAATCGAAATTGTATGATGATGACAATATTTACTGATGAAAAAAAAAAATTAGAGTAACATTTTATATATGTATGTCGATGAAATTGATGATGATAATGATGACAACTTTTAAGCTTAAAATGATGATGATTAGAGATGTGATTGGATTGGATTGAATTGAATGGTTGGCTGATTTTTCTTCATTCCTAGCAATCATATGAATGAAATTGTTTCGTATGATCTACCAACGGGATACTAGACGATGATGATGATGATGATGATGGCGCCCAATTATTTGAAAAGATCTACGATTTTGATAATTTTTTTCCTCGTTTTGACTTAGTTCTTGGCCGTTCATCATCATCATCGTCATCATCATCATCATAATCAACAACAACTACATGATCTATGTATTTTTTCCTAAAGTTTTATTTTGATGAACCAAAATGAAAGAATAGACAAAAAAAATTGAAATACGATCGTGGGAAACAGTAACCGCGCTAGTATGACAATTTCATCAATTACGGGAAGATTTTCGACAACGTGTTGATGATGATTGTGATATTTTTTTCCATCTTTTTTCACTGTTATTTTCCACCATTTTAATTTGAATAATAAAAAGAAAAAAAATTTCAGGATCGGACAGCTCATTCTGTATTATATTATATTGTGATTTTCTTCCAAAGATTCATAGATTATAATGATCAGTTGTTGTTGAAGATATCGTTTCAATTCCTATATTCATTCAGTAGGCTGATTAGAATGATTATTATTCCATTTTTTTCTTGCTAATTATGAAAGGGACGAAATTATAAATTATATTTTTTTTCACATTCAACAACCTAATTCAATTTAATTTTTTTTATATCATCAAAGATCTGATTTATTTCATTTGCTATCACTATTCCATTGGCCGTAAGGGCAAAGTTTTTTTTCGTAGATCTTACATTGGCTTAAATGTATGTATAATTGTATGAAAAAAAGATGTTAATCTAATTATCTGATTCGATTTATATATTATCGATCATATACAAACATAAATTATCAATAGAAATAAAAGAGGATGAACAAAAGAAAGAAGATATTTAAAATCTACAAGATTGGTAACAAACATTCGAATATATAAGATTCATTTCTTGTTGTTAAATGGTTGTTTTAGTTTTTTTTTGTTTTCTTGATCCATTGATTATGGCCAATGGCCATCAAAAGAAAAAAAAATTAAACTTTCAAAAGTAGTGTTTTTTTTTGTTGTTTGTCTGTTTGTGTGTGGTGCAGATAAAGACGCCTAATACTGAGGCAACAACAATTAAATGAACATCAAAAAAAAAAAAAACGAATGGAATGGCTTGGAACAGGATGAATGAATGAATGAATGCGACAGGGGATCCACCTAAAATGATTGGCCTTTAACTCATCATCATCATCATCATCTCAATCATAGCCATCAGACATCATGTTGTCGTTGTTGTTGTTATGTTTGCAAAAAAATGGTCTCAAAAAAAAACAAGAAAAAAACCACGGGGTGGAGAAACAAAAAGAACAAGTAGAAGAAGCGATAGACAGATTGACGAATTGATGATAATAATAATAATAAAAATTAAAGTTAAAAATTCCATTAATAAAATGACCACTGTTTTTACAATGATGATGATGATGATTGTAATGGTGGAATTCTAATATTCACTTTATCATAACACATTCCAAAAAAAAAAAAAAAAATGGATGAATCAATTTTCATAAAAGAATTATATACAAAAATAAATAAACTGATAATGATGATGTTTGTTTGTTTATAACAATTCAATTCTCATGAAGACAAATGGGATGACATTTTTTTTCATTCAATTTTATTGTCATTCAATTTTCGCGGTCAACCACAATTTTTTTTTATTATAGAAATGATGATGATGATGATTGTCACGATGATGATCTATACACAAACTAATTCTATAAGAGGATGAAATTTTTTTTTTCAATAAAAAAAACCTTTATAATCGTCATATTATTTTCATTACCATTATTATTATTAAATTGTTTTAGCTACTTTAGTTAGAATTATCACCACCATCATCATTCATCACAATTATTTATTGTTCAAATCGACAAAAAAAAGACGAGCAATCAAGATCGCGCGTTTTTTTATATTTATTATTATTAATTATTATTGTTGTTAGAATTCATATTTTCATGATTGCAACTCGTTCGTGTGAAAGTCCGGTTGACATTGTCAAAATTTTAGAAAAATTAAATTTCAAAGGGAGTAAAAATGTATCATGAAAAATGTGGAAAAGAAATCAAAAAAAAGGTTGTTTAACCTTGTGCACGTGAAGTGGATGGTTCAGTGGCACTCGATCCTGCTTGATGCTGGAATTGTTGGAACATTTGCTGCATTCGTGCTTTTTCTAATTCATCACGCTCACGGGCTTTTGCTTCTATGGCGGCCTGGCGAGTGGCAGCAATATTTGGATCAAAGTTGGTCCCACACAATTTCATTGAATACTTCTTCAAACGATCGTATGTTGATTGAGAAAAGCCCTGAGTTCGGGATACGATGGGAGATGCCACAAGTCCTTTTATATATTGGACACGATCATCGGGCAATCTAACGCGTTTCAGCCCTTCATGATTGCGGAGGGTATTGTTCACACCACTGAATTCGAGCACTTTTGCGCAAAAACAGGCTAAGTTCCGATACCCCATGACAGAATGCGATGTCAATACATCTTTATGCAATGCAGGAAACTCGAGAGCAGTAACAGCGTCCGCGGCTGCCATGTATTTTTCCATTTCGTAGTGATACCACTCGGAAGCGATTGATTGCCATGGAAAAGTGGGAAACTTGTCGATTGCTTCGGTTATTGTCACCATTGATGTTAATCCGTATGTTTTAAACCGATTATACAGGATCTCCAAGAGTTCCGTTAGATCATTGGGTCTTCGAAACATGGACTTCAATAGCTCTTGTTTCTTTTCGGTAGAGATGCAAGTCATATCATCCCATACATTAATTTCAACAGGCGTAAAATAGAATTCAGCCTTAGCACCAGTAAGGGCTTTGATCAAATTGCAAGTGGATGTTGATGGCTCCTTGCCGATCATGGCAAAGCAGAATTTTGCATATGAATAAGAAATCAACTGACTAACAGTCATTGAAGTTCGTGTCATAAAGGTATAATTGAAGATAGTACCTAAATAAGAGAATTTTTGACTCTTATTATGTGATGTCCACAAGTTTTCTGTCATTACTGATGCAGGATATGCTGCCTTCAAAACAGCATATGTAACTTTGTCAATCACGGACATTGGATACACAGTTACTCCACTAACTTTGTAAGTAACCAAGGTACCAATGCCATATCTCATAGCATTTTCGGATGAAACTTTTTCGGCAGATAAGGTTAAACGATCCAGGATGTAACCCATACCAGAAGCTTGACAGAACCATATATAAAATTCGTGATTATTCATGTTGGTTCGCGTAGTGTCGACGGGGAACGCCGGGAAAGGCAAAGCCAATTTTCCACGTACCAAATTGGTGAACACATCAGTAGAATCAATACAATCAGCCTTAGCAAACGGGATAGTTTCACTATAAGTTGCAAAACCCTGATTGTTGAAAACTTCTACGTTCCCAACTTGTTTATCAGCCATAACATGATCGATAGGAACAGTTTCATCTTTTGGTAGAGAAATCGATGACGGTGAACGCAATGTAATGTGTTGACTGACCACTGGGGTAGTATTTTCTGTGTCGTTATTAGCCATTTCGTCTCCGGAGAATGTTATCAATGGAACTTCAACTTTTTTCTTCGATTTCTTTTGTCTTTGTTTTTGTTCGTGTATTATCGGATTCGGAGCAGGACCTGTTGATCTTGTAGCGTATGGACGTTGAAAATTTTTATCGTCACTAGACATTAAAGTGCATAATCAAAATGAACTAAAAGCAATAAGCAATAACCAAAAATCAATTTTTTAAAAAAGAAATAATGACGGATGTTAGTCACAAACCAGTTGCTTCTGTCAATGAAAATATTGCTCCTGGAATGAAATTGTATGTTGACATTGGAGGTTACATGAAACTGATACAAATAGTTTAAGTTTTATTCAATTCGAAAATTTGAAGACACATGAAATTAAAATAACATGAAATGTGGGGTCGATATTAACAAAAATGAATATAATAAAAAAATCAATGTTCGTCTGATCGTCGGTCGTCGTCTTTCTGTTTCTTC
The DNA here is from genome assembly GCF_024713945.1 of Dermatophagoides farinae. Lineage (NCBI taxonomy): Eukaryota > Metazoa > Arthropoda > Arachnida > Sarcoptiformes > Pyroglyphidae > Dermatophagoides > Dermatophagoides farinae. The sequence continues at coordinate 3,017,452 of NC_134679.1, read as the reverse complement.
CTCGTCGTCTCTGCTCAAAAAACCAACTGCGGCTCTGTGATCACACCACGCTGCTTTTTTCATTATCTCGATCGCCCTCTCACGGGGTCCATTCATTGATGTCGTCACTCCTTACTATTTTCACCAAAACCTTCGATTCATGGCAATCAATATTATCTACTGGCTGTTGATGATTCATCATCTTGTATATGAAAATTGGCTTCATGAAAACTAGAAGTGAAGTTCTTGATAAGCTGAAGTTGTTTGTCAATGAAATCAAAGTTGATACTGGAAAAGACGTGTTGGTTGTTCGTTCGGACAATGGATCTGAATTCACATCGAAGAATGTTCAATCATATTTCCGTGATCGTGGAATTATACATGAATTAGGTGTGGTTGGTGTTCCTCAGTATAATGGAAAAGCCGAACGATTCATTCGAACAATTTCTGAACGTGCAGTGGCGATTCTCAACAATAGTGGTTTACCTCAGTATTTATGGGACGAAGCTCTAAATCATGTTGTTTATGCGGTGAATCGTAATTTAAACTCAAAGAATATTGTGCCATACGGTAAATCTGTTGATGTTTCAAATCTTCATGTGTTTCAAGGAGAGAGCTGGATCTCTAAGCATGGTGACAAATTTTCATCGAAGTCCGAATCTGTTTTTATGGTCGGATATAACGGGTCAAATATATATCGAGTGTATTGTCCAAAACGTCATTGTATTAAATTGTCATCATCAGTTGTGTTTGACGAAACATCGAAATGTCATTCGAAGAATATTGGAAAAGAAACGAATAAAGGCGCAATTATCAATATAGATGAAAAATCAAATGAAGATGGTGAAAATCTAAGTAGTGAAGACAATGGTTGTGAAACTGCATCAACATCAACAAAACCGGATGTACCGCTCAAGTCGGGAAACCTAAATTATACAGCATGTGAAAAACGTTTGGAAGTGTTGCGTTCTTTCTGTCTAGCAGCTGGTGCATTCAAGATAGCAGATAATCCAGAGAACAGAAATAAATGGAAAAAGAAAATGGACGTCGAATTTATCAAATGATTTTGTCATTTATCTTTTCTATTCAACAGGGGGAGTGTTGTAAATATGATTGTTGAATAGAAAATGTTTAATGTAATTATTGATTGTTGGTGGTGTATATGAGTTTGAGTTTAGAATTAAAATAAGTCAAGTCGTTGTTGTTTCAGTCATTTTACTCTGTTCATTGTTTACCCAATTGTGCTGTGTTCAATTATTCAACAGTTTGTTTGTTTATAACAATTCAATTCTCATGAAGACAAAACAGGGATGACATTTTTTTTTTCATTCAATTTTCGCGGTCAACCACAATTTTTTTTTTATTATAGAAATGATGATGATTGTCACGATGATGATCTATACACAAACTAATTCTATAAGAGGATGAAATTTTTTTTTCAATAAAAAAAACCTTTATAATCGTCATATTATTTTCATTACCATTATTATTATTATTATTAAATTGTTTTGGCTACTTTAGTTAGAATTATCACCATCATCATTCATTCATCACAATTATTTATTGTTCAAATCGACAAAAAAAAGACGAGCAATCAAGATCGCGCGTTTTTTTATATTTATCAATTATTATTGTTGTTGTTGTTGTTGTTGTTGTTAGAATTCATATTTTCATGATTGCAACTCGTTCATTGAATTCAATTGAAACAGAAAAACACACATGCATGCACACTGAATAATGATGGTGATGATCATGATGATGACGCCCAAAATATAACATACATTTTCTCACTTCTTATTTTATTTTTTTTTTTGTTGCTTTCATTCACTTTTTTTACGACTTTTAAATGTCCGCTGTCATTATCGTTTTGGATTTTGAAGAAAGTGAAAAAAATATTATTATTTGTTGTTGTTGTTGTTGTTATTGTCTACATTAAGTCCAGTTTTTTTTTCACTGTTAAGACTTTTTATATTGACTGACAGCCTGACTAGATGATGATACGGTTTGTATATATTCACATTTGAATGTGTCCGTGTGTTTGTGTTGTATTCGTACAGAAAAGAAAGAAAAAAAAAGATGAAGAAAAATTATCTTCATCGATCCAAAAGTGAATGAATGAATGTTGGAAAAAAAATCCTATTCGAATTGTATTATTGTCATTCATAATATTTTTTTTTTTTTTTTTGAATGTGAAAAATGAAGAGCAATGAAGTGAAAAACATATATCGATGATGATGAATAATGATGGATCTGGTTATTTGAAACTGAATGTTTCAAAACAACGATAGTAGTAACGATGCATCATCTGAGAATGAATCTGTACGACGTGTCCGAGAAAAAAAAGGCGTGATGAAAATGATTTCAATTTCTTTTGCTGTTATTGATGATGATAATAATCATCATCATCATCATCATTGTCCATCATTGCCAATAAAGTCATCATGATCATTTTCTTTGTTGTATTCACATTCATGATCATGATGATCTGTATCATTCACACACATACTCTATAGGTGGCTCGATAATCTTTCATTAATTCACACCATTTTTTTTTTGTTTTGTATTGAATCATCATTCCAATTCATGATCATTGCTCGATTGATTTTTCTTTTGTTTTCTATTTCGTGGTTTTTGAAATTGACAACAATAATGAAACTCGAATTTTTAAAATATATATTGGCGAATCATTAAATGAAAATGATCGAAACGCTTCCATCTTTGAGAATATGATGACCATCACAAAATGATGATTTTATCCAATCAAATTTATCATTTAATCGATTAACTGAAATATTTTTCTCCTACTTCAGTATGTGAATTGAGAAAAAAAAAACAAAAAATTTCTCATTATATATCTAAAAGATATTGATCTTGTTTTCGAATCCATTTTAGGATTATTCAAAAAAAAAAAATAATACAGGATTAATCGAAATCTTTTTTTTTCCTCTTTTCATCATCAGATCAGACAAAAATTGATGGAACATGATGATGAAAATGTTAGGAAAATAAACAACAACAACAACAACAACAACAAAAAGATAACCTGATCATTCCACATGAATTAGATTGTATAGGATTAATGTATCGGTAATAATAAATGATGATAAGCATTTTGTATACAAATGAGTACTTCCATCCAGTAAATATTGAAAATCTTCCTTATCATCATCGTTGAAAATAATTACAAAAAAAACAACAATAAAAAATTGATATATAATAAACAACAAATTATATGTACAAATGTGCTGTTTAAAATCAAAATATGGCATATAAATATTTCATTCAAGTTTGTTTACAAATTTTTTTTTATTGTTTTTGACATTTTTTATTCAAAAATAAATTATATTCATTCATATGGAAAGATAGATTCTACATGGATATCCAAAATGAAATAAATAAATGGATACAACTACGAAATTCACACACACACACATACATATACAAATGGACATTAGTGTGGTGGTGAATGGCCACGTTGACACATTGATTGATTTGGGATTCAACCTCCATATTTCTTTTTTTCTCATCATTTACCATACACATTCATTCATTTAATTTCATTAGTGTATGTTTGTTCTAATTTTCATTTCAGCAATCAGAATATATGATTCAACTCTTTTGGTAGAATTGAAAACAAAAATTTGAAATCATATTTTTAAAGAGAAATAAAAGGAGTGGAATGAAATACAACAATCAATAATAATAATAATAATGTTCATTGCAAAATGCCACAGGTTTATTACCTATTACCAAAGATAAAAAATTGGAATAATTTTTTTCTGATTAATTACAATCAATAAATTTATAGGATAAAATTAAGGAAAAAATAATTTCAAGTAAATATAAACATATTTAACTTCATGGAACTTATTGGAACTTCATTCTCATTTGAACATTTTTGGATGACCTAATTTTTGTTTTGTCCCCTTTCGATTTCTAGTTCAATGTCCCCTACGATTGAAAACATCATCATAATAATAAATCGAATCGATCAATCGGATCAGATCATTACTTTTATTTTTTTGTTGTTGAACAAAATTAAAAACAAAAGCTATTTGAAAGATAAATAAGTTTAAAGAATTAAGAGCAAAAAGGAAATCATCAAAAGAATGAACAAACTGAGGACGATATACAATTTGAGAGTTGAAAAAAAATTTCATAATGTTAATCATCATGTGTGAATATTATAAATGATGATGATGGTCGCCTGCGAAACATCTTTTCGTGGTTACAAGCACCCGGCTCATCATTATAATCGTCTTGTTGTCAAAGTTTTTTTTTCATTCATATTCACATAGGTGTTGAAAAATTATCATCCTTTCGGATCGCGAATTGGATGTTGAAAATGGTGAAAAATATGGAAATGTATGCGTGTTCGCTTCACTTGTAAAGTCTCCGTTTAATGTTTTTTTTTTCGTTGCTCATCTATTTTTCCGATTAGTGAGCAAGTATCATCACCTGTTTGATAGAATGAGTTTATGATTTTTATTTCGCTTTCATTATCTTCATCGGATGTTGTTGTACGTTTATTTTCGATTAATCCATCATTCCGTTCGAATTTGAACATCATATACAATTGTCCATCGTTTTGAATGATGATGGAAAGACAACGTCTCATTTTTGTTGATTATTACATTATTATACGATTTATTAACACCTCGCCTTTTTGTTGGTTGATTCGTGTTTTGTTTCGCATCATTTAGTAATTATAACAATGATGCAGCGGCCGTCAACGCGTTCATCATCATCATCATCATCCATAATCATAACAATAATGATCATTATTATAAACATTTTATTATAGTTTCACAAATTAATGAATCGATGTTTATCGCCTTTTTTTCTATGCCGACGAAAAAAAAGATCTAATTAACTAACATACATCTTAATAAATGAAACAAAAATATAAAGATGTTCATCAAAACATATTTTGAATTTGAACGATGAAACGAGTTATTTTGTCCATTAATATAATCATAATGATCATTGTGATTCGATTAGGATTAACAATGAATAGAATGTGAATGTTTTAAAATCAAAGCCAAAATAAAATTTAATGTTAATCATCATCATGATGTTTATTTTCATTGAAAATTGTGACTGTTTTTTTTTGCCCGATAGATAAATGATATTTATTAACATGAAGATGATCTTCATCAAATTATGATGATGTACATCAACATAATATTCATAAATTATCTGTTTTTCTTCATATATCTTCACATTTTCATCACCGAAAAATAATCAATCCATTTCTTTTGGATGTGTAAATATATCACAATTATTGTGAGTAGGATAGTTGCAAATTATTTTAAAAAAACATCCGATAAAATTTTTTAAACATAAAGTCATAGTCTGACAATGATAAAAAGGATTAATCATCAACTATACAGTTCATTCGGTTATAATAATAATAATCTTATTATAAATTTTAAAAGATTAACACCATACATGCCACCACTATGTTGTTCTTCAATCATGGTAACTGAATTTTAAGAAATTTGTGAGCTTATTTTTTTTTTGTTTGAAAGAGAAAGTTTTTTTTGTTGTTGTTGTTTTTGTTTTTACCTTAAAGATAATTTAATTGATGAGAAAGAAAGAGAGAGAGAGAGAAATTGGAGCAATTACTTATCTGAAAAAAAAGACAAGTGGACACAAGTATCTGCTTCAAGTTTGTGTAAATTTATAATGATTTTTTTTTAATATTTATTTGTTGTGATTTTTGTGTTACGAAACTTCCTTTTATCGGCAAATAAAAATATATCCATTAAATTTTCTATTAATAATAACAGATGATTGGTAAAGATACCCATATTTTTTTTACAAAGAAATTAGAACTTTTCGTCTGTTCGAAATGATGACGACGATCGATGTTTAAAACAATTATAACAGTTCGATTCTTATTGTTATTGTTAGATTTGTTTCTTTTTTTTTGCAAGTCATTTTATCATTTGCATTCAAATATTGTTGAATTTGTGAATATAATTATCCGCTTTTTTTTCGTCTAAAATTTCACAATTTAATTCAAACTGATTGAAAGAAAATTTTGTCATGACCGATGAAAAAATGTCTAAAGAAAATCAACCAGCTAATAGCCAATCTGAATGCGAATTAGCTGCCAGATATTTAACTGATATTTTTAATTTACCACGAAATTCTGATCAATCTTCTTTTTTATTTTCTCAAACAAATAGCTCCGATGTGGAATCAAAACTCGTTGACAATAATGGTGATATTGAAAGAAAATCCAATGACGAAATAGATCAAAACGAATTGAAAAACGAAGATTCATCACTTAATAACAAACGCTGCAAATCACATTCCGAACATTTTGCTGATGAGGATGATGATTATTATGATGGTGAAAATGATGAACAACCACCAAATGATGAAGAATCGAATGATTCAAATGGCCGTTATGATGATTCACGAAATTCATTGCTAGACCCTAATGAGGGCGAAAACCGTGAATATCGTTGTGATCAATGTACAAAAATATTTCATTGGCGTTCAAATTTGATTAGACATCAAGCATCCCATGATCATAATCGTCGTTATTCGTGTGAAGCTTGCCGTAAATCTTTTACTGATCAATCTAATTTACAAAGACACGTTCGTAGTCAACATTTAGGTGCTCGAGCTCATGCATGTCCTGAATGTGGTAAAACATTTGCTACCAGTTCCGGGTTAAAACAACACACTCATATACATTCATCAGTGAAACCATTTCGTTGTGAAGTGTGCTCGAAAGCTTACACTCAATTTTCGAATCTTTGTCGCCACAAACGAATGCATGCTAACTGCCGATTACAAATTCGTTGTGATCGCTGTTCGCAATCATTTTCAACTGTAACTGCATTGACAAAACACAAACGATTTTGTAACGATTCTGCTTCCAATTCCGCTTCAACTCCGAATTCCAAGACAGCAACCGGTGTTTTAATTTCTCCAACAACTTCGACGGCATCAAGAAATAGCTGTGAAGATTATTTTCGAAAAAAATCTACCCAAGCAAATCAGCAACAAAAATCTGGCATCTCAAACAGTTTGTTGACTACTTCTTCTCTCTTTCCGAACAGTACCGATTCACCACAACTTACCGATGATAACATTGATTCAAATTTGTTGCAATTATTTCAGAATTCGCCATTAAATCTACAGAATCAAACATTTGCTCTAGCCGCTGCTGCCGCTGCTGCCAATCCACTTTTTAGCCATCTACTTAATCCTTTATTGTTACAACAAACATTTCTCAATGATCAGGTTGAGAATAAACTTTCAGACAAACAGGTAAGTCAATTTTAATTTGAACAGATATTGTCATATTTTTTTTTAATTTTAGGAATTCAATGACAAAAACTCCATTGACGACGCTGATATAAACGTTAACAATAAATTGGATAATAAAAACGACGACGAAACAGAAAGATCTTCATCACGTTCTTCTTCAGTTTCATCACGTTCTGGAGATTCAAACAATTTTGAAGAAGAAATTGTCTCTTTGAATGGTGATCCAAAGCAACCAAGTAAATTGGAAAACAATCTAAAATTGAAATCCTTAGAAGAATCGATAAGCGATAATCAAGAATCGAACGAGCTAGAAAGTAACGGTAATAAGAGAACAAAAGAAATAAATTTAGACAAAGAAGAGAAAGAAATGTCGACAACATCGTCTGGACGTCCACCATCATCACAACATAATCATAGTCATCGTCATCATAATCGCCGTTCTTCACCAACTAGTCATCATCAAGACTTGTCTGCCACTGAATCATTTTCAAACATGTTTCCATTCGGTTCGACAAACACTAGTGCTGAATCTGGTGGTATTACATCTCCGAATTTTGATTTCCGAACAGCCGCTGCATTGGCACAGTCAATTCAATCGAAATTATTTCATCGAAATGCTACTGGTAAAGATTCTCCGACTTATAGTCTTAATGATGAACCAGCAAAAACAAAAAAGTCGACCAACTTTTCGATCAATTCTTTTCTTGATCAAACTACCAATGAAAATAACGGTAAAAAACACGGAAGAAATAATCCAGATGAAAAACCACTCGATTTGAGTTCACCATCTGGTCTTGGACCAACAATGAATCCGATAGCATTGAAACATCATCATAAAACAGGGTTGGATTCATTGTTACAAACGACTAGTGCATCATCCAATAACGCAATGTTACAACAAGCAATGGCCGCTGCAATGGCTGCACAACATTTCGGTTCTTCATCATTACCATCATCGTCATCATCGGCAAATGATCATCTTATCCGACAACAACAGCAAGCGTTAACTGCATTTCTTTACGGTAATCCTGCTGCTGCGGCTGCTATGGATCCTTCAACAGCAGCTGCAGCTGCAATGTTTCAACAGCAACAGCAACAAGCAATGAATGCCCAACAATTTGATTGGAATCAAATTCTTCTAGAACATTATCGATTTTTGATGGCAAACACTGCAAATAAACAGGCCATAAATGGTGGTAACGGAAACAATCAAAATGATAATCCATTTTTGGCTTCAATAACAGCAACTACAAAATTATCGTCACCTTATGGAATAGCTGGATCACGTATTCCATCAAATCCAACATCAGTTGCTCAACAACAATCAAATTCATGGCTCGAATCTTTTCAAACGATGAAAAAGTTGATTCAAGATCAACAGCAGAGCAATAAAACGCCTTTAAAGCATCAACAGCAGCAATCTCCATCATCGAAAACGTCTTCATCATATCATTCACCCGGATCGTCTTCATTTCTTGGTTCAAACCTATCGGCGTTTCTAGGTGTCAATCATACATCAGCTCCGGTTGTGAATCATAATCATCCACATAGTCAGCATCGATACTCAAATGGATTTCCGGTTCAATCATCCGAACAGAGCGGTGCTGCTATAGCTAATAACACCTTTACATCGACTATTTCTACTGCTGCTGCCACTCCCATTTCATCATCTTCACCAAATTCTATTAATAAATCGCCAACGATGATGAAAAATGCGGCCTCATCTTCAACGAATACTACAACAACAACAACAACAACAAAAGCGTCATCAACATCAGCAGGGAAGTCTTCAAATATTCATCAACAGTCGTCTACAAAACATCGATACCTCAACTCTGGTCACCATCATCCGCATTTGCCTACTAAAATCGTTCCACCGAATCCATTGACATCTCATCGTTCCGGTAAAGAACGTTATGCTTGTCGTTACTGTGGCAAAATGTTTCCACGTTCAGCTAATCTTACCCGACATCTTCGAACACATACTGGTGAACAACCGTACAAATGTAAATATTGTGAACGATCTTTTTCAATTTCATCGAATCTACAACGACATGTTCGTAATATTCACAACAAAGAGAAACCATTCAAATGCCACCTGTGTGATCGTTGTTTCGGACAGCAAACTAATCTGGATCGACATTTGAAAAAACATGAAAGCGACCAACAAACATTGGCATTATCATCACAAACATCACAGTCATCTCATCCACCCACTATGGTTGATCCAGATCGAATTAAAGAATTTTTACGATTGCAACAACAACAGCAACCGAATCTACCATTAGATGAAAGTTATTTTGGAGAGATTCGTTCATTTATGGGCAAAGTGATGAACAATAATAATAACAATAACAATCATCTTCGAAATTCACATTCTGCTGCAGCTGTTGTTGCCGCTATAAATCGTGGTGGTCAAAATCTGGACGATGTTCTGGCCAAAGCAGCAGGTAATCCCACATTGGAAACATTGCAAAAATTATATCCGCTTCTACCTAACTTGGCAAATGCATGGAAAATGAATCCTAAACTGAATGGCAATCCATCGGCATTAGATATGTTGGTGGATCTTAGTGACAAAAAAATTTCAGCGGATAAAAAATCAAATGGATCATTGGATGGTAATAATAGCGAAGCAACTATGATCGAAGATGATGAAGATGAAGATGTTGATGATGATGTCGATGATGAGGAAGAAGAATGTTCGATAAACAGTGGAGCGGAATCATGTTCCGTTGATGACGATGTTAGTGGTGTAGATATTGAATCTGAATTGGATGTTGAAACAGCATCACCTCAGACGACAATCTCGTCTACGATTGCAACTAACAATAAAGGTGGTGATCAAGAATCATTAGTCGATGATGATGAAAAAGAAATAAATGTTTCTAAAAATTCAAGAAAACGTAAACAACAATATGACGATGAAAGATATATAGAGAATGAAGAAGAATTAATTGTTGAAGAAGAAGGATTTGAGGATGAAGAAGGCAATGAAAATGAAGATCTTGAAGACAAAGACCAATATTATGAATGTGATGATAAGAAAGAAAAAGTCAGTAAAAAATTGCCATCACATCGTAAACGTTCACGTAACATGGATGATAGTAATGATGAGCTGGAATCTGATAGTAAAATTAAAAATGAAAAAGAGAAAAAAGAAGATCCGATTGAGGTTTGATTCACCAAAAAAAAAAAAACCACCAAACAATCCATCTTTCGATATTTATAAAATTCGCCATTGAAATTATTTGTAATTTTTTTTGTTTTTATTCAAATTTTTAAAAATTATTCAAAAATCTTTTTTTTGGGAAGTTTCACACATTTTCATATTGGTCTTTATCATTCGGCTTTTGGTTTGCCTCTGATTATCCTCTAGTCAGCACATATGTCCAGATTTTATTTTTTTTTTTTTGGCCATCACACATTTTCATTCAATTAAATGCGCGCGTTCATCATCGTATCGGTAATACTTTGATCGAAATTTTAAATCAATCAATTGATGGAAAACATTTTTGATATTAGGCATTTTAATCTCAAGTTTTACATTTTTTTTGTTTATCTGTCAATTCATGCATCTCACTTTTTTTTCTCACTATTCTGTGTGTTTTTGTTTGTTTGTTTGTATAGAGAAAAGTTGCTGCTTTTCCCCTCTAAATTGTCCGAAATATTATTTCGATTCCATCATCAAGAATCTTGTCACCAATGTAGCTCTATATTCGATACATTTTTTCTCATATTACAGAAATTTTTGTAATTTGAAAAATATTCTGCTTAGATTTCACAATTTTAATATATTATTTCACAATATATATAAATTTTTGTATTTCGATTAATTTGTTTTTATATTCATTCCAAATTCCAAATGATGACTATTAAAAAAAAAAAATCTTTATAATCTTTTTTATCCATTATAATCTTTCTTTCCCTTATAATTTCTTTCATTTTTTTTGTTGTTATAATTATAATCGATCACTTATTTGAATGAATATCATTGCCATTGTAAATCTACAATGAATTCACAATATTATAAACATACAAACACACACACACACACATTTATTGTCTCTGGATTCATCATGATTTATTTACAAAAAAAAAAAAAAAAAAAAAAAATATTCACATTACATCTACATTTCCTCAATCAAATATAAAAATAAATTGTTCTGTTTTTTCAATGTAAATCCTCGAAAGATGGTGCCACTGTCTAAAAGTTATAAATTAAATTCAAATTCAAATATTATGGTCCGTTTAAAATTTTCACGTTTAATGATTAACTGAAAGATGTTTGGGATAATCATATTAGACATGTTCGAATCAGTATTTAATGATTTTTTATTATTATGGAACGAATTTATTTGAACAAATGACAATTCAAAGATTCCAATTTGAATAAAAAGCAATATATAGAGATAAAACGATTGGATGATGAACATAAAATACTATAATACACAATAGAAAAACGTTGAATTCATACAGTTGCATATTAACAAAAGAAATTGAAGAATAAGTTAACCAATTGAAAAACCAATGAGAATAATGATTTAGTAGAAAAAAAATCTAAAGTCGATGAAATACGTTTGAACACCATATGATGATGAATTTTCAAAATCAGAAGCTATATTTGTTTAGGCTTTGCTTTTTTTTGATGGGAACCAATCAGACGTTAATTATTGATTGTTGGCTATGGACAAGGCACCCGAACAACAATAAAAATTGTCTCCCGAATTGTTCAGACTATTGTTGTGGTAACATTTGATAAGGTAGAGTCGGATGTCGATGTGTACCACCAGGATGATGGACATGATGACTAGCAGCAGCTTGAGCTGCCGGTAAGTTGGATGGCGGACCACCACGAAGTTTTGGAGGCATTATATGTACCTATATAAAAAATAGGAAATGAATGAAAAATTTTCATTGCAATTGAAAATAAACAATTTACGAACCGGATGTCTGCCGAATTTAGAATCTAACATAGATTCTTGTTCGCTAGGATGAATACCACTGCCTCGTAGGCCAGCACGTTCAAATTCCAATTGTATAGGTATTCGTTGTCGATATAATGTAGGCGATTCATCATGATATGGTGCCATCGTACCCATAGCTTTACGACGTTGATTGGCACGATGGAAACAACAGCCAATTGTAACAGCAAATAACAATGCAATCAATATGGCAATAGGTGGAATCAACATTGCTAACAAACGGTCACCAAAATAATGCATATTAGGATATTCATCCACATCCGGCGCTTCACTGACATCATGATTAATAGATATGCTGATTGTTGGATCCTCAGTTTCAGCTGCAGCAACTGAATTATCCAAGTCGGCACTTTCATCTTCTTCATCATCATCTTCAGCCGATGTATCTCTGATGGGTTTAGCACCCAACACCCTGTTTTCTAAGCCAGGATTATTGGAACAAACAGATTTTGGTATCCATTCGACGCTTAAGAATTTTAGATTAGCTTCCAATGGATCGAAAAGCTGGTTGTAGATATCAAGAACGTCCATACTGGTAATATTTTTATTGAAATTGACATTAGACAAAAATTCCTGTGAATTTCGGGGGAATAATTTCCGATAAATGTCTTCTTGGATGACACTTTTAGGACAAGTTTTGGTCTCAAATATTGAACCACCACCGAGGACGTTCTGGGAATGTGAATAACTGGTCACTAATGTACGATTGGTCCAAACAAATTCATAGAAATAATCACTTTGAAGATTATTGATAGATCTAACCGGCCTAATTAAACTTGTCTCATGATGATGATTCCATATTCTATTTTGATGATGATTATGTAAATGACGCTTGACCTGTTGTTTGCTTTCTGATAAGTGATTTTCAGCATTCTTTTCAATGTCATCCTCGAGTAACAATGAATTCGAAGTAACTTCATAATTTTCCAATAGATTATTACTGTTATAAGGTAAATGTTCAATAGGTTCGGCAATTTTGGTAAAACGATATCGACTGATGTCCAACATACGAAAAGCTTCCAGATTAGAATTGCCCATCAAACGTGTTGATATTGCATGTGCAACTTCATAAAAATCTTTTGATGTCAAACGTTGCTGCGACCGAGATGTAAGTTCAATATTACGATATAGGAAATTCATTGTTACCTCGAACAAATAATCTTCTCTTGTGTTGTCATCATGTTCAACATCTAATATAAAAATATCATGCTCACTTCTACCGTGAACCGTATCTTCAGCAATTAATTTTAATTCATATGTTCGGATATGTTCCTGTTTGTATGGTAAGCCATAGATAGTTTGCTCGTGCGTATCAAAGTATATGAAATCAGGAAGATCAATTTCAGGTTCTAACGGTGCCAATGACAATGCCAACTGTCTTGTATCTACTTGACGAGTCATCGAATAAACAGTATCTTTCGGTATCTGAAATTTGAATGCACTGCCTAGTCTATATGGACCGATTCGATTCAATCGATTGCTAAACACAATTTTATCTTTGTGTCTAGATGCTGATGTCGAATCTACAGCAGCCGCATAACTACCGCAAGCCGATCGTCCGATAAATAAACGTTTTACACGTTCAATAGTGAAATCTGGTGAAACGGCCGAACGAAGTTCATTTGAAGGCGACATAAAGCCGAATTCATCTTCAGGAAATGTTATATCATAAAGGCGACTAAATAACAAATTAATTTCATTCACAGGACATGGATGTCTTCGTAATGAATCATTTGTCCATGTAATTGACCTTAATAGTATAAAGATAAAAGTAAATTAAATGAAATCAAAAAGCTTATTATTTATCAACAAAAAGCACTTACCATTGAAGTGATTCTAAATTTTGTTGTATGTTCAAAACATTTATATGTCTCAATAGAGCTTGTCGTTGAGCAGCTTCGTTAAGACCACCGGAAGGCATCTCTTCAAATACTTGTATGGCCATTCTTTGCAATATGGACGACACAGCCTGAATTCGTTCTGGATATCTATCATTATCCCAGGTCATATTTGCCAAAATAAATTTATGCGTGTAAGAAAGTGATTGTCGCGATTGTCGTACATAAATTTCGATGATTTCAGTTGCTTCACCACCTTGAAGATCTACTGCAACTAAATTAAATCGATATCGGCCAATATTATCATCGGTCGGCAATGCATACAAATATTGATTTTCATTATCAAATTGAATCCAATAATCAGCTGGCAATATTTCCGAGTCCATAAAGAAACCGATTCTCAATTGGCGTGTATTACCATCTTCTTTGTCATAGAAAGTATCTTCTGGTATACTAAATTGCCAAAACTTTCCTGCAGTGATACTTAATTTACTGATACGCTTATTGACAAAAGGTCGATGATTCAATATCGTTGTTGAATGTTCTGTTGTACTGGTCGACGTTATACTCGTAGTTGTATTTAAAAGATTTACATCTCCGAAATTAATTGAGGTTTTTCCTAAATCATTTGTATCAAGTGGCGCTATGGATGGTTTGCTCTTTTCATAATCACTGCTGCTACCCAACACTTGAGTCGTATCGATTGTTGCAGAAGATTGCAGTATCGACATCGTGCTTGTTGAGAATACCGGTGTGAATAGTGGCGATTGTTGGTCCAGGTTATTATTGTCAAGCGCCAAACTTACACTTCGGCTAATCAATTCTGGGACTAATACTGGCGTTTGATACAAATGCGGATATGATGGGATATTAAGATGAAGTTGATGACCGGATCGAGTTGTTTCTTGTGTTTGAATGGTTGGTGTAGGTTGAATGCGATTGAATTGTTGACTAAAGCCACCATGAATATTATCACTGGCTAAACCGGTAAATGTTGGTGATACCATTGATGGTATAATAGTTCGTGATAATGCAGTCATTTGATCAAAATGACTTAAAGAATAATCGATTTTCGATGTTGTTGATGATGACCATATTTCTTTATTCAATGCTGGAGTTTCATAAATATTTTCATCATCAGAATAAGCATTTCGCCGATGATGATGATCTCTTTTATTGTGATGATGATAGCGATGGTGATGGTGTTCATAATCGTGGTGTTGTCTACCTGGATGATAAGTCGATTCTGATGATGTCATTAGTGATATGGAAGGATCGACTCGATTGGCATCAATATTGAATTGTATATCATCATTACCGTCACCATGGATTGGACCTTGGGTTATTTTTACCAACTCAGAGTCGACATTAGATATTTTCAATTGTTTCAAAAGCAATTGACTATTGGTATCGAGTTGAAGTTTACCATTAGGTTCAGTTTCACATTCTTTGACATCGTAAAAAAGATGATACTCTTTATTCAAGGTAGAACCATGGCCACTGATATCGTCAAAAACAGCTTGTACATTAAATTGATTGAGCCATTGTTTCAATGTTTGTTCATTTTGAAATGTTTGATCACTATGTTTAAAATATGACTGATATAAACCGATCACGATCATATCAAAAATTTGTTTAATATTTGAGAAATTTTGTTTTAAATCGATCCGACATTGATGAAAATAAGCTGATGATTGTCTCATTGATTGATCTTGCCATCGATAAAGGCCATTCAATAGATAAGCCGGACGGTCCAATGTTTCGATCACAAAAATATCTTCATATTTACGACCATTTTGCATGGCTTCAACTTGAATGAAATAAATGCGTTTCTCTTGTGGGGCGCCAAATAAAAGGCCAGTACTATGATCAAAATAAAGCCAATCCGGCAGACGATTGTTGGAATCAACGTAAGAACCAGCTTGTGATAAAGTAAAATTTTTCACATCATCTGGAATTTCGATTTGATAGTAGAATAATTTTCCTAGTTATGAAAATGAAAAAAATAATAATGAAAAAAATTCAAAATTCACAAGAATTATCTCACCTATAAATGCTTGTTGGTCGGGTATACGGAACACACCAAACAATGATGTTGTTTCGCTATTTAGTAAAGAATTGGATGCCAATGAAGATATGAATAATGATATGAATATCAACCATCCAAATGATTGATGACAATAGTATTTCCTATTGTGATTGGTCAATAATAATGTCGTTCTAAAAGACGACAAAGACATTTTTGATACCATCGTTGCTATTGTGAATGATGATTTATAGAGATGGCTTGATAGCCTTAAAATTGAATATATGTGAAATTACTATTCTACAATATTGAAAGTTGTCAAATCGGTCAGTTATTATCATTTGTCTCCATTCGTTAGGCGAATTATTGTTTGAAAATACACAATCTTATTTTCTTCACGAATAAATAATAAACTGTAAGTTATTTAAATTAACAGTCAATGACTGGATTTGATGATGAATATTGCACAGAAAACTGAATAAAACACCAGGTTTGCTGTTGGCACGAAGCAAAAATTGAAGCTGATTGATGATATAAGAATGGTCTGGTCTTTAAGTGATCGTTGCCAACCATTGAGCCATGATTGTTATGATATATATTCAGAAAAAAAAGATTCTCATCTCAACACGATGAGTTATTCATCAAGGGAAAACGTCATCATTATTCATTAGTAAAGAAAAAACGAATATTTTCGGGATGGGAGATCTATAAATTTGTAAAAATAAAAGACAAGAATAGCATTAATTTTTTTTGTTAAAATAAACAAAATTTAAATTGCACACACACACACAAACATTGTATACACGACCGAAACAATCACTAAGAATATTTTAAACGATTAATTAAATGGCAAGAAACTTGAAAAGAATATATTCTGTTTTTACATTCAATGTTCAATTCACATCACATATTTGATTTGCTGACAAATACAAACTTTGAATTCAACAAATGAACCAGAAAAAAAACAAAACAATATGGCCAGTATGATGAATGATTCAATTATTATTTTTTTTTGGCTATCAGATTTGTTGTTAAAAAGGCTGAAATTGATAGCTCAAAAAAAACCGCCGATTAAGAGAAAAAAGATCAATCAATCGATTTCAATCGATGAATAAGAATAATAGACAAAAACATTAACAAAAAAAAAAAGAAATATCCAAATTTTTTTTTATTGAGAGCAATCGAAATGCGTTTGTATACAATGCAAGAACCATAACCAACTACAAATTTTTATGCAATGATTTATTAAGCATAAGATTATGACAACTGGTGTTGTTGATGATGATTATCATCATGGTAATGACGCCGATATGTGGATGTCAAACAAATATCACCATCGTTGTCATTACTCTGAAACCATATTGCAGAAAAAAAATTGAGCAAAATTAACTGTTGAGATATAACACATGGGCAAATTATTTACTCTGTTTTTTTGTCCATTTCGTTTAGTTTTGAAATGAAGAAAAAGGCATATTGCATAAAGTTTATGACAAACATAGACCACAAAAGAAAAACTTAAACAACCGAGATAGTTTTATTGAAGATATAGATCTAATAATATATTTTCTGGTTTCCAGTGGATGGGTAAAATTTAACACCCATTCCAGATGACGTTTGATCGTTCAAATCATGGAATGATAGAAAAAAAATATTCTAGAAACTTTTATCTGAAGAACATATATAAAGTATTTTGACTATTTTCTCAAGAAACTAGTTCAGTTTTGCTCTCTCTCTCTCATTTTCATTTTGTCTGTTAAAAATGAAATTGATTCTATCTTAGAATCACTTATACTTCACTCTACTATGTTGTTTCTTTTCTTTTTTTTTACTTGGTCGATTCTGTCGAGTACATGTGTTGTTTTTTTTGTTGTCACAATTCAAAATTGAGTGTATTGATTTGAAATAATAATAATAATGATGATCATGATGATGAAACATTAGCTTTAAATGAACAAACATTTCTTCGTACAAGATCATCATGATGAAAGAACTAACAATTTGAATCAAGCTAAACTTTTCATTTTCAAACATAATAAAAAAAATCTATTCTCATTGATAATGATATTCTTCTTCTACATACACACACACACACACACACTTTGTGTCACGCATCAAATTGGAGTTATTTCCAAGGTTTTTTTCAGTATAATTTGTGCTCTATTAATTGGGTCATCATCATTATCATTGTTATTGGTATTTTGTCGTTTCTGGTTTTTGTTGTTAGTAAACATTATATAAAATACAAACATGAAAATGATTGAATCTAAAATCAACAATGATGATCATTTTTTGATGGATTTTTTTTGTTTGCCTCCTTACTATTAATGGACATAAAATATGGATTTACATTTTTAATAACGCTTCCATGTTAAATAATACACTAAAGATCTGTAACATTTCAATCAGGCAGAGAAAAAAATGTTTTGACAATTTTTGTTTCTGCTCTTGTCGATTTGAAAATGTGGATTTCAATAATGCGAATCAAATTGATGAGAAAAACCACAAACAAACAATCCATTTTTGGTAAATTAAAAAAAAGCAAACTAAAAAGAAAAAAAAACGGTTTTTCCTCATCATCAAAGTGAATGACGGATACAACCGAATTTGATACAATAAATTTAATGTTTTTATATGATATGATAATCATCATCATCATTATTATTTATAATCACCGCCATGACATAAACTACGGAAAAAATACATCCACATTTATTGGATTCATCATCATCAATTATGATTGTATGATGATCATCAAAACTAAAATCATCATCTATAGAAAAACAATGAGCTGGATTGCATTATTATTCAATATGATTTGATATTAATTGATTATAATTATTGACATCGATTAAAAAGCGTGTTAAAGAATAATAAGTTAATTACTAATTTGAAATGATGAAAGCAATATAAAAAAATCGATCATATGTTGAATCACTTACCAGAACAGAATACGATTGATGAAAAAGATGTAAAATTTTTAAAGCCAGATAAGTTTTATTATAAAGAATATTCTCTCTGTGCAAAAAAGGCAATCGTTGTTGTTATTTTTCTATTTTGTTTAGAATTTTAAAAAATTGATTTCTATTTTATTATGATCATGAATTAGTATGTCTTGGCAAATGAGATTTGGCAGTCAAAGAGATGATGAAAAATGTTAGCTCTTGGAATTTTTGGCCGGTTTTACAATTCACCGAACACATACATTAGTATAAATTCATATTCATATGAATTATTAAAGTCAATATCGATAATGAAATTTATGTTGACCATCATAATAATGCTAGATTCTATGGTCTTGAATGATTATGATCGAATGTTTTGAAAACATGCTCGGCTCTTTTGTGTTTTTTTTTCTACGATAAGAATTTCATTTTTGCGGCAATATAAGATTATCAATGATGAAGCAATTGGGTTCGTTTTTTCTGCTGTCAAATATAATTTTCAATTTAATAATATAAATTGACCATTGAGGATCGTGTCATAATCGTATCATCAATGTTTGTAGATATGTAGGAAATTTCACATCGTTTTTTTTGCAATTGGAAAAAAAACTCTAAACACAGAATCACAAAAACAAGGCTCAAACCTTGTAAAGCACAAATAAAGATGTGGCCGCGGCCACAATCATCATCATCATCATTGTCGACTCATGATCCAAGATGAGTTCCAGACGAGACTTTTCTTTGTAGTCCAAATGAAAAGAAAAAATAACATGAAAACACATACACACACACACAAACATGAAGAAACCATGCGTCTGAATGACATGAACTCAATGAGCAGAATTCGAATTTCGAATCGACACAGAATAAATGTGTAGTGGTAGAAGCAACAAACTATATAAAACTAATATAGCAAGTCATACGAAGGAATTAAACGGGAACTCTGATTTCTCCATGTGGCTCCAAATCGTTTCTTGATGCTCCATAATCAACAAACAAAAAAAAAATTCAAACTACATTTACCGATCGATGTAATGAAATGAAAACATATATAAGTATTAAAAATGAAGAAAGATGCACCTCAATATATGTGAGTATATTTTTCGTGAATTCCCAAACATATATATAAACATTGTCTGTGTGTGTTTGTATATGTGTTTTTCGGAATGCTTCTACCTTTATAAAGGTTTGAAGTAGAAAATCTCAATATACCATTATTACTACACACAAAGATATACCTAACTATTTTTGATTACATTATATCGTTTGTATATATTCCTCGAACACTGTTGTTTTTTTTTCTCTCTCTCTCTCGCTCTCTTTCTATGTCAATCTGTGTATTTGAGAATATGGCCATCATGATCACAATGATAATGATTGAAGATGATATGTTGTAAACAGAATTACTAATGTAAACTTTTTCTATATCATCATCTCACATACGGTATATAACCGAGTTTACATAATCACACTATGACGCCCGCGTATGGCCACCAAACAAATAGTAATGGAAAAATGATGACCTCTCCCCTGCTCTTTATCGGTTCGACTGCATTGCCTTAAAAAAAATGGTTTTATCTATACGTGTTAGTATCATAAACCTTTTCCATCTATCCTGCATAGGAAACTAAATTTTATTATATTATCTATATTTCATCTGTGAATATTCGAAAAAATTTTTTTTCTTGCTATCGTTACTGTCCTGTACTGTTGTTTAAATTGCAAACAAATCCAGGATTCATGATTGCTACGATTCTTACTATATTGCGAATACATATTCATACCAACATGTGATTTAATCATTTGATCATCATAAACATATATAAATAATAATCATTATTATGAATAGATAGAATACTATACCTATAACAATGTTCAAGCTGATTCTTCTTTATATATTATTATATAAGAAATTAATGGCTTCGAATTGAAACAGAATAGATGAATGAATGAATTATGTACGATGTACGTGAAAGCCAGAACACCAAGAATGGATAATCGACCAGATGTTCAAATAAACAACACAGTTTGATTTTTTTTTTTTTTTTTTGGTTTTGTTTCGATCATTTATTATCAATACACATCGTAGTTGTTATTATTGATGATGATACACGATCAATGATCTTTCATTGATTTTGTACTAGTTTTTTTTGTTGTTGTTGATAATACGAATTATAGAGAATATAAAAGTCTATATATTGAGTGTACAATCATAAATTATGATTCATTGCGAAGCAAAAAAAAAGGATTATGAATCCACACGATTTGTGTTTTATATAACCAACACCAGCAAATGAATCCATTCACAACAGTCAAAAAAAAGGAAAAACAAAAAGAAAAATTGAAACTCAACAAATCATATCAATCGTTTATACGGTTGACATCGTAGTTGATGTTGTTATGATTTCTCAAATTTCGGATGTTTTGTTTTTTTTTTGAGTATCGAACGTTTGATGTGATGGTAGATGCTCGGGGTGTTTTTTTTCACTAGTTTGTGTTGTCAATGATGATGGTAAATATCTGCCATACCAACAAGTGAGAGTTGGTTAGATTGAATGCTGCTTGTTTAGGTCAACGAATCATCTCGTAAAAAAAACTCACTGTTAGTTTGATGATGATGATGATGATGTTTTTTTTTTTTGTTTTTCGACGTTAATATTCGACCGGCTCAACAACTTGTTTTTAGCATATATCCAAAAACTAAGCCTGAAAGTGGCCGATGACCATCATCATCATCAATATTTTTGATAATTATAATCTAAATTCACACTAGCGATATCTCGTGTCGTAAAATATTAATATTCGCTTTTTATTCTGTTTTCTAATCAGTAAATCAGCAAATCTTTATTGAATTTTTGATTTATGCAATTATCGATTGTTGATCAAAAATGAATGATCGTTATACTTTTTACTATCTGCAAAGATTTTTTTCCTATGATAAAATAAAATTCCTACTAAAATTATTGAATTTATTCATTGAAAATATTTTCGTGCTTTTTTTTAGAACAATCGTTGCATAATTCATGAATGAATATGTTTGAAATAATATCGTTCAGTATCAATGCATTTAATTGAATCATTTATATGCTGATGGAACGAGAATAAAAAGGTCCATTATCACTTTGGTTCGGATGAATCATCCACAACCATTATTATTACGACCAGGGCCGGCCGAGGCGCCTGTGCAGACTGTGCACCGCACAAGGCCTCGCGCTGCCTTCGCCCTTTCCGCTGTACAACACAGGGCCTCGCGGCTCCAACTTTTCAAGCTATTTTTGCACAAGGCCTCGCGATTTTCTCGGCCGGCCCTGATTACGACAATGATATGGCTGCAGCATTACCCTATCGTTATAGACCAGGGCTTCTTAAACTTTTTTCATTCGCGACCCCATTTCATGATTGCTCTACACAAATACACGTCAAAAATTTTGCTACGCGACCCCATTCGGGGTCGCGACCCATAGTTTAAGAAGCCCTGTTATAGACGAATTAATTTGAATGGAACTCTTCTGAGAATAGCATCGAATTTGGTAATGTGGGAATATTATATTACCTTATTTGAATAAATTGAATTAAAATTGCTGTTTTTTCTTTATTTTCAGGAGCCGCCATGGTGGTTTTTAAAAAATCCGGATGATCCGCCTTATGATGGTTTGTCATATCCATTTCTTCTGTTCCTGGCCGAATACTTGAATTTTAAATGGGAACTCATCGATCAAGATGGTGATTGGGGCTTAAAACGATTTTCTGACCATAATTTTACCGGTCTAGTCGGTTCCATCTTATCGGGTCGGACCCATTTTGCAATGGGAGGTGTTTCAAATTCGATTCCATTGTTTAACAATTTAACTGCTTCATCCGATTTTATTCAAATTTCTCGTATCACTTATTTAACGTTGAAATCTGGATCAAAAATTGATTCTGGTGTAATTTTTTCTCCATTCGATCCAATTGCTGGTTCATTAATGGCTTTTTCCTGTGTATTTACAATAATATTAGCAATCATACTACGTAAATTGATAAAAATTCAAGTCAATTTTCCTTGGTTTGTATTTCAAGCATTTCTTCATCAATCCTTCAAATATCCAACTATCAATTGGTTTGGCATTAATTTTTTAATTCAAATTTGCTGTTGGACCGGTTTATTCTTTTATCAGGCTTACAGTTTGATAATAATTTCTAGATTAACCGATATCGAAAGTTATAATGTCATATCAGATGTGCAACAATTTTCTGCTATGGCTGCTCAACAGAAGCTGATACCGGTAATGAGTGAAAAATCTCCCTATTTTGATATATTTGAAAAATATAAGAAGGCCGACAAAATTTATAAAATTTTATGTAAAAATATGAAAAAAGCTGATTCTCATGAAGATGCCATTTATCAAATGATCAAACATCAACACGATATTGAATTTGGAAATTTTTCACCAGTAAGAAACCCGTCATTCTATTCGGTCATTGGGACATTTAAATATCTGAACATGTTTGCCAATCGTTTGGGTTCACAATACTTTGTTTATAAAGATGATATAGATACAGCTTTTTTTACCGATTATTATGGTCTACTGTTTCGAGCAAATTCCACAATGATTCCATATTTTAATCAATGCATTAAGATCGCACGCGAATGTGGTTTTTTTGTCAAATGGTTTGTTTATGACAAACCAGTATGGACGAAAAAATTTCCTGAATTAGAATCAATGTTATCACGTTTGAATCAAAATAGGAAATTAGACAATGCATCGAGTAATCAATCAACCAAATTGACGTTAAATGTTACACATTACTTGTTCGATACCTATTTTATATGTTTATCATCATTTTTTCTTGTATTCATCAGTGAAATTATTTGGAGAATAATAAAAGTTTCAAAATAAATTTGCTTTATTGATCAACTATGAATTGAATCTTATGGTTTGTTTGTTTCATATGTAGATTAGTTTGATATTTTCATCATCATGTTCTTATCGATCAATATTTGATTCCATTTGAACACATTTTACGGTTTAATCTTTGTTATGATTCTATTCAATTGTTGGTAGCAACGAAGCAACGAGATGGAATCAATTTCTGAAATGAACAATTACATTACAAAACTGTCGCTAAAAAACAATGTTTTCCAATGTAAATTAATCATGTTTATTTTCCAATCGATATCTCGAATTCATCAAACTTTTTTACATATTTTCGGCAAAATTTTTTTCCTTCCAACAAATAAGTGATGGATTTTTGGAATACCAATTTTGAGCCGATTGATGATTACTGTTTTTATTTTGACTTTCGTTTTCATATCAAATGGATCTCGTGTTAAATTTGGAAGAGAACGTCTTGTTTAGACCAAATTTAAATGGTAGTTTGATGAGAGTAGCTGCTACAACGGTTTGTATTGCGTCATGGATAATTTTATCATAAATATTCTTTCTTATTCTATTCTATTCATAGATTGCACCATGGTTCATTGGAAATTATAAACCAGAATTTGTTGCATTTGATGGTTCATCATATCAATTTCTTTTATTTATGGCTAATTATTTTAATTTTACCTATGAATTACAACATGATTTGAAATTAGAATTGAATAAGGATCTCAATGGAAACTATACAGGCCTTATTGGGTCATTATTGAAAGGTGATAGTGATTTCGCTTTAGGCATATTGCCACTCAATTATCCACTCATTAATCCTTTGGTAAAAGCATCCGAAATGATTGATATAACTCGACTGAAGTATATAACATTGTTACCGAAACCTGAAGATGTTTATCGTACATTATTTACACCGTTCGATTTACAAGTTTGGATATATTTCACATTGACCATGATCATATTGCTAGCAGCTGGGTCAATATTCGAAAAAATTATTCCTTCTGGAAGCGATATCTATTGGTTAATGTTTAGCTCATTGCTTCAACGTGGCAAATATTCAATATTTCAAAGTAATGCTATGAACTTATTGATTCAATTATGTTGGTGGTTTGGTTTCATTCTTATTGCTTCATATGGATCGATTATTATTTCATCGCTCACTGATGATATTCGTTTTGAAGAAATCAATGGTGTAAATGATTTCATTCGCTTGATTAATGATAGTTTAGCAGAACCAATCATGGGAGATAGTGGAACATTCAACTATTATTTTGAGGTAAGTAAGTACTTTGATGTTAAAAAACAATGATAATAAACAGGAAATGGTTTGTTAAGAATCGCCAAACTCAATCTGAAGTTTTCGAAATTCTATCAATTCATATGGTATTGACGCCTTCTTATCTTGAAGCTTTTCGGTTGATGTTTGAAACTCGTTTGAATAAAAAAGCACAGCAACCTGTGTATGCGACTATTGGGGCTGATGTTTATCTGGATTTATGGACACGAACTTTGAACGAACAATTATTTTCTGCTTATGATTTGGATCAATCGACAATCATCAGTGAACCTTATGGGATGTTATTTCGAGCCAATTATTCATTTATAATATATTTCAATCAATGTATAAGAATCGCTAGAGAATGTGGTTTTTTCCATAAATGGATAATAAAAAAATATAAATGGCCACCATACGCTGTTGTTGGTTTAGAACAATTAATACCTTTAAAACAAGAATTGGAAAATGAACTTTTTGCTTTGACGAAACGACAAATGGGAAAAACATTGATGCTTGAAAATGTTAAGGAAGTATTCTCAACTTATTTGATATGTTTAAAGTTTAATACGATAATTTTTTTTGTTGAAATTATCTACATTGCATGTAAAATAAAACCACGTCTTCAAAAATTGATAAAATCCATTAGATTTTTCAATCAACAACGTATATCAACATCAACAGAAATCCTAATTCGAATATTAATGTTGGAAAGTTTTTCCAAAGATGACACTACTATAGTTCATAAAAACATTTCCAGATGAAACGATCTGCACTAAAACGAAAATGTCAATGATTTTTTTCATTACACTTCGATCTCAATTTTCGGTACGTATTAATTATTAATTTCATTGGTTGTTATGCAAACTATGATATGTAAATAATTACGTAAAAAAACAATGAAAAATGAGAAAATTTTTTTCATTTGTCAATATTGTCAATAAAGAAAATATGGGAAAATCGGAAATGTTTTCATTATTCATCATTTAGATATTGCTTTTATTCACAATTTTCCCAAACATATTTATCGATTAGAACAACTCACGTCAAATATAAAAGTCATGTTAGTAATATGGTGTACTGGTATGTTGATTGTTGTCATTTGTGAAGGACATTGAAGCAAATTAATTATACTGTAACGATTCGATGACGGAATAGTCAAACCAATTGAACTATTTGTCTGCAAAACGAGAATCAAGGCTTAATATTGGTCAGTAACAGCGATTGGTGTAATTATTGTATAATTAATGTATTCGGAATTGAATAAGAAGTATAACTCGAATGAACAATAAATTCCCAAGAATTTTGTTATCGCAAACATTCATTCAATCATTCCATTTACGAATTCTATCGTGGATGGATATGACTTTGTTTTTCTTTATTTAAATTGTTAATCATGAAACGTTTGAATTTTCATGGCAATCTCATATCAATTGCAACTAATATTGTAAGTAAATATTTTTAACACTATTTCTTCAGCAAGAGGTCAAATTACCCATTTTGAGTTAAATTTGTGATAATCGATTTTTTATATATTTTATATAAAATTTCCAGTAGAAATAGAGTTAATTTGATTTATAATTTTTTTGAATTATTTTTCACAGAATCCACCATGGATGTTTGGAAATGTAAACAATGATTTGACATTGGAACCGACAGACGGAATGTCATATCGATTCCTATTGTTCATGGCTGAATATTTCAATTTTACTTACAAACTCATCGATCATAATGGCGATTATGGTTATCATGAAGTGTCAGATTTGAACTATACCGGTTTGATGAAGTCGGTCATATCAGGTGAAACGCGTTTTGCTATGGGTGGTATATCTGTTCGTATGGCTCATGATAATCCATTTGTACGAATGTCGGATGAAGTCAAAACATCTAGAATTACATACATGACTTTGGATTCTGAGCCAATCAATGTCAAAGGTGTTATTTTCCGTCCATTCGATCCAAATGTTTGGTTATCTATAGGTGTCATATTGTTATCAATGATGTTGATTGGTTTTCTTTGCACACATCTCACAAAATCCAAATGGAGTTTTACATGGTTAGTGTTATCGGCATTTCTCCAACGCGGTACTCGTCATCTACCTAATGGTTATGGTTCAAATTTTCTCATTCAAATCTCTTGGTACACTGGTCTATTTATGATGGTTTTTTATTCAAATGAAATCATATCCTCATTAACAAATCTACAATCAAAACGGAATATCGCAACTTTAAATGAATTCTGTGACAAAATAATGGAAGAATCCGTTGTTCCATTAGTGGTCAAAGGCACCACTTTACGATCATTTTTTATGGAACATCGAAAAGAGAATGAAATCTATGATATATTGTCACAAAATATGGAAATAATATCCAATTCCATGGATGGTATATATCGTATGGTTGAATCGCGATTGCAACGAAGATTTAAGCCAACAAAAATTTATGCCATTTTAGGTTCGTTTGATACACTTGATATGTTAGCCAATCGTTTTGGTAATGAACATTTTAATTATGCTGATACAATCGCTTCGAGCATATTGACAGATCGTTATGGACTATTGTTTTCCAACAATTCCACTTTAACGTCTTTTTTTAACGAATGCATACGTATAGCTCAAGCACATGGTTTTTTTGCAAAATGGCATCGAAAAAACTATAAATTACCATTTTCTGAAAATCCAATTGATACAATGTTGAATCAATTGGAACACGATCATAATGTTGGATTCACTGGAGCCAAAGAAAGTAACCAGATTTTGCATATGAAAAATGTTGCCGAATGTTTCATACTCTACATATGTTGTATAGCGATAACGATAATGATATTTATCACCGAAATTTTATTGAAATATCTCAAAGTATCTAAACCGTTGATGAAAAAAATACTTTTGAAACGACTACGAAAACAAGAGAAACTTGAACATATGAATTCACAAGAAGAGATAATTCTTCCTAAAAATGTAATTCCTTATCCGGATATAACTGATTCAATTTCTGGAATGAATCAAAAACAAGTTGCTTTACATTGTCTACTTCGACGAAGAGGTAGTCAAAATTTATGATTTGTGTTTAAAATGAATGTTGAAATTGAATATTTTGAAATAAAAGAATGAAATTTATAATTAGTACACATATTGATTCAATAGAAAAATGTACAAAAATTTGTTCGTTGAGCAAAAAAAGAGATATGAATTTAAAAATTATTTGATATTTTTGAGTAGTTCATCATTGTTCAATCCGTTTACATAGAATCCACCTGTTTGTAGACGACTTTTTGGATGGCCAGGTGGATATTTAATTGAAAATATATTCACATCTAATGCGATACAAATATCCCATGAAACAAAGGTAAAATATCTGATCAATTCGATTGTGTTCCAAATGAATGCACATAGTAATGCTTGATCAGGCGAGACCAATACAAAACGATAATGATCATAATGGTTGCTGTTGTTATTAGAAACAAAAAAGAAATGATTTAGTGCCAACAAAATCGGTGCCACTAATGTAAGATCCAATAATTCAATTTCATGATTGGTGCAATGGGCAATCTATTGTGCATTGCGATGATGATGGTAAATGTGGAAAACAAAATGACATTATTAGCAATGTGACAAACAAAAAAAAATAAGATAAAAATATCTACACACGACAATAAGACAAAAAAAGATACATACCACTAGCTTCATGGTCATTTTGGCAAAGCTTAGGCCACAAAATAATATGAACATTGCTGGATTCATGTGATAATATCCATTAGTGTAACAATAATAGATCAAAACCGATAAAAACAATGGCGCTAATAATGGTTTGTAGGGATTGAAATTTTTATTTCTTTCGATTTTGACACCAGCTTTTTCCAATGGTGTCTGTCGTCCTAATAAAATTATTGATGTCTGGTATATTATTGAATTGAACAAGGTGATCAACGTTGCGAACGATAATAATGTACGTAATTCAATTGAGACAATAGTTCCAACGTGTATCTGATAGTTCCAGATAGATTGGCCATATACGGCCGTTACCAGGTGTGTTAAGATCATAGTCCATTGAGCTTCGGTAACGTCGATCCTATTGAAAAAAAATTATGCAAACGTAAATTAATTACCGTTTTCTTGTTTGTTCGTCATTTGGTTTGACATACTTTCCAAAAACCATCTGATTTGTGACATAGCTTAGCCAATGTGTTGTATAAAAAGCAAACAATGAAATAAATAAGACCAAAAGGAAAAGTGTTGGCGATTGACCAGCTTGTATGGCTATTCCAGTAGCATACATTAACAAAATAGTCGATACAGAATCACAGCCATGATCATAAAACTCTTCCAATTGACTATTCTGTACCTTATAACATTGTTTACCATCCAATGCGTCTGCTATTTGATAAAGCCATACGCCTATAGCGCAAAGAAATAATGTCCACGTAGGAACTTCTGACCGAGCATCCGGTGAATAAGCAATGATCAATGAACATGTAATTAAGTTGATGAAAAAACCAATGGCAGTTATGGTACATGGTGCAACGAATTTCGGTATGAAATGTAGCCAAATAGGTCCAGAATCGTTGCATTATCCATACTTCTAGAATGCTACCAGCAGAAGCATTGTATTCGTAAACATGATCTTTTAAATATTTTAGCTGATCAGGCCTCAATGCCCAACCACCTACGGATCGTTTGGAAGTTTTGTGATCATGATCAGATTTCAAGGCAATATTCTCTGCTCGTACAGTGTCACGTAATTCCGCTAAACTTTTAGGTATATTTAACGAAGATTTACGGACATGTCGTTGATTGCAATTTGTTTGTTGTTGTCGTTCTTTTTCGCCATTCCAATGATCATTATTATCGATCCTTTGCGAGATTCTGGGAAAAAAATCATAAGTCTTCTGTTTCAAAGATGATTGTAATTGCTTTTTCGATGATTCCATGGTGATCATAAAAAAATATCGATTAGTTCTCGTGAGAAAAAAGCAAATGCGTCAATGATAACAGCAATAACATCAGCTAATAAATTTCACATTGAATATCAAAAGTAAACTTTTTTGTTTGGATATTATTTTTTTTGTTTGTTTGTTTTTTTGGATTTAAATTACAATATATTAAATGGAATATATATGTGAAATAAAAGAAAAAATTTCATTTAAATAAATTTTTCGAATCCTCGCGAATGATCAAGATAAGTGATGAAAGAGGGAAAAATTCGAAAATCGTTGAGAAAACAAAAATGAACAGGAAATCCAAACTATGGTTCAGCAATAGAAAATATCGTTATGTCGTACGGTATTCATGTAATAATCGAATGCAATAGTAGTCATCGTTATGGTTGTCGTGGATATAAATGACAAAAAAAAATTGTGACAAAAATCCTTGATGATCATCATTGCTTAAATAGATTTAGCATGTGAACGATGATGTCATAAATCGTCAATGTCATCATTATTTGTTGATGATTACAGCTACCATTGCAAATATCACATGCTAGCTGTATGGTTTAATGTGAAATCTAATTCACAAAAAAAAATATAAACTTGAGATATATCCAGATTATTTTTATTACATACACCCGCTACTTTTATAACAAAATTTAAGAGAATAAGATCAAAAAAAAAAATTTGACGAGTGTGTACTTTGTTATTTAAGAATATCACGATATGGATTATGACTGGTGATTATTATCAATTTAATCAAGGAAATTGCACGCGATGATTATTGTTTTGTTGATAATGTTGAAAATGAAATTTTAACGGGAAAAAAACTTTAGACTTGCAATGTAGACAATTTCATTTTTTTTACAAATTTCACTAATCATACGATGAATGTGGAAAAATAAAACAAAAAAATGAAATGATCATTATATTTTGTATGGTAAATTTGAACACATAAAATATCAATGAAACATGGAAAAAAACATCAGATGCTTTTGTCATAATTGCCAGTTCGTATATTGATTCTTGTAAACACAAATCGGTTTCAAAGACCAATCAACACTTGTGATTTATTATTTTTTTTTCTGTAAACAAGGATTTAGATCATAGCTTTCCTATCACCAGTGATCATATGATTGTGAAAACAATAAACAAACGAGAAAAAAAATTCCAAAGAACTATGGACGATGATGATAGTAAAGAAATAAAATTTGTGTCGACGTTAACGAAACCACTAGAAAAAATGAACGGAAAATTTTTTCCGGATCGCACGCGTTAACTTTATTATTTCAAGTACAAAGTTTCAAAGTTCATCGTCGATCAATGATACCTTAATTTTATTGAATCATGGAAATCAAATATCTCCTTATACAATTGAAATTGGCAAGTTAAATGAAGAGAAAAAAAAGGAAAATGATAAAACAGATAAAATATTTAGCCCTCGATCATCGTCATTGGATGAAGCGATCATAACATACAAAAAATAAGTGTATGATGATTTTAATCATCTTGAAGAAACAAGTTGATATTTCGACAAATAAACAATCAAATGAGAGAACGGCAGCAAAGAAAAAAAAATGTTTTTTTGTTCCAATGATGATTATACCTGTACCAAAAAATTGATTGGTCATCGCTTAGCATATCAGGGTGATTGAAAAATTGAATTATTTTTTTCTTGAATAATAAAACTAAAAAAAATTGGAATGATAATCGCTCAATTATGATGATGATGATGATGATGGTTGTGATAATTTGTGAATTTTACTATTTTTATATCACATTAATATGAACCGATGATTATCCGACCGGTAAACACAATCGACATTTTTAACATTTTCAATTCAAATGAACCAAAAAAGAAATTATTTTCACTGAATAAAAATTTTCAATTCGTTTTGTATTCATATTTTCTACTACTATTGTATATGTGTTTAATCATTTCATTGAACAAACATTCACTTAACTTCATACATCATATATATCGTGAGAGAATTTATCCATTCGGTCATTTATTCGAATACATCTAAATTTAAATTAGTTCCTTCTTGGATATGGTTTGATGATAAACATCATGCGAAAAAGAAAAATCTCTGGACTAGAACCTCGATAATAATGATGTTATATTTGTTGTTGTTCATCCTGATCGTTTTATTCAGCAACAACCAAACAATGTTGATGATGATGACATTTCAATATATGAAAAATAAAAGGATTCAAATATACAATATACCTGAATGTGAGCTTGAGACTAGATTGTTTTGAATGCATGAAAAAAAACATACAACTTTATTTTTATTTTCATCTGTTTAATGTATTCGGAAATCCAAATATGAAAATCTAGAGAAAAAAAAAATGAAAATGTAAATGGCGTGGTCTGTCAACAACATGATGATGATGTTTGTATCTGAAAAAAAACTAACTGTTGGTGGTCGTATTTTTGAACGATTTTTTCTATTATTTTCAAAATTTCAAATAAAAATGGATTGTTTGAGAATTTTGACTTGAAAATTGTCATCAACATGGATAATGGTAATGGTATTGTTTATCATTGTGATATTTTGTGACAACCAAAAACGGAAATTTTTTTTCCTTTATTCAAATTATTTATTTCATCTTTTTTTTAATGATTATAAATGTGCATTACAAAAAATTATTGAAAAGTTGAATGATTTTAAAATGAATGACCAGGATAAAGAAAAAAATTTGAGTTTGTTTCTTGTTTCAACTCTATCACACACACACATTTATAAAATGGACTTTGAATTTTGGTTTTGACCCTCATTTCTGTTGGTTCAATATAATTCAAAAAAAATATCCAAACATTTATCATAAAATCAAATTATTGACCAATTGAACATCAACAATAACAACAACAAAATATATGTATGATGATGATGATGATGAAAAGATCAATATCTGTCATTCATGTTTACTATCATCAACATCGTATGTTGCTAATAATAGCGATATATACAAACATACACTATCATTTGGACGGGGAGCGATCATTGAACGTTATTTATTATTAATAGAAAAAAAACCTGATTGAAATAGACGACACCGGCACAAATAATTGGCCAAAATTTTGAAGATAATCTCCACCTTGGCCATTCATATATATATATACTAGTCTATATAATTTATTTGTCATCATTATCATCACCATCTTTGATGATAATCATTTTTTCTATTGCTTATTTGTTAAATTTTCAATTTTCAATTTATTCAATGTTGAATGGCAAATTTATCTTTTTAGGAAAAAAATGTACAGTGTTTTTTTTCTGTGGTTATTTACATATATGAACATTGATCCTGTTGATCCGAAATTCGTTTTTCATTTGTCATTATGAATCCGTACAAACATATTTATTACCCTGAAGGTTTCTAAAATGGTAATAACAAACAACAACAAAAAAAAAATCATTCGAAGACGATTGCATTGATTTGATTTTAACAAATAATTAGTTATTTATCGATCATCGAAAGTTTATCATCCATTTCTACTACTACTACGATCAACGATCCATTCCATAAATGAACATTTACGGAAACGTAAAATCATTCGAAAAAAATGATGCAATCAGCAAATTTTACAAACATTTTTCAAAGTTTTTGCAGAAAAATCATATCAATGAAGGATATATAATATCTAATCGAAATAATAGACTCGTGCGTTATAATAATTTTTTTCTGGGTTTGATATTGAAATTCAATACTCCATAGAAATCGGATCAAATTGTATTATTGCATGTTTGATAAAGGATACCAACCAAAAAAAAAGCACAGATGACGCGCCTGAATCAATCGATGTATTGATCATCATATGATAATATAACAAAATTGTAATGATAAATTATGGACTGGATTTCATAGTTCACAGTTTACAATAATACAATCATCTAAAGGCGAGGATCTTCTTGTTTGTTTGTTAGTCATTTTTTTTTCTTTGGAAATTCCGAAATTTCAAAAAAGGCGTCATAATAGACAATTACCATGCATAGATAGGTGGATAGAATTTTTGTTTTTGTTTTCCCATAAACCCAAAAATATTTGTTAATGATGAATGAAAATTTGTTTTTTCAATATTTGTGGCGTGGCCGCAATATATTGAATTTTGTTGTTGTTGAAAGGATCGCCAAAAAAAATCGTGATGATATTCATCAACATATTTTTTTATGATGAAGAGAAAATTTTTGTTGATAACAATGTTTACATATACACTATTACAATATAATGGGCTTCTGCCCATCGTTATAAGCAGACAATCTTATCACATCGACTAAATCGAATCGTATGAATATGCGATTTGCAGATGAAATGAAAAAAAAATGATAAATAATAATGAAAAAAATATACATCTTTGGTGACCATTCTCTTGTTCATTTATCGGTGGATGATGATGATGATGATGACGACGATAACGATGGAAATGTTGATATTGATGGCAATACAGTTTCCATCCATACATGGAAGTGGCATAAAAGAAGCTCAATCGGTATCAGTGATCAACATTTTCATATCTTGTTTCCGTTATTTATTATTATTATTATTACGTATAGCGGAAGATAGACAAAATGTTGAAAATGAAAATATAAGAAAAATGTCCAATGTTTGTTTGTTTGTTTATTTGTTCGAATTTGAGAGTGAAATTTTGTGCGTGTGTATGTGTGTTTTCAATTGAAATAAAAAAAAATACATTAACAATCATAGACATCAGCAATGGTGACGATATTTCAATTTTATTTTTCAAGTATAGTTTTTTTTCAATGAAAAAACACGGTAAAGAAAATATTTTGAATTGTCCGACATAAATGGCTGGAAATTTTGTCCCGAATTTTGTTCTAAATCATGTTACTATAATTAGTAGTATATAGAACCATTAAGTCGAATGTCGTGATTGTAATTTTCCTATTGGAAACATTCTATTGCCTGCTAATTATCGAATCCAAACATCTTGATTGCCACTAAATAATGAAAAGAAAAATAAAAACAAATAAAAATTTATCATTATTTCCTTTTTCATGCATATTTGAAATTTCACAACGATCCATTGTATATGTATGCATAACCTTTTATAATATTTCACATTCAATCCTTTTTAGTTACATTATGATGCAGTCACAAAACTTAAAATAGAATATTTTTATGTTCCCAACACCAATCATCAGTATTTATAATTTCTATTTCCATGACCACCATCATCAAGATATAAAACGATTAACACTGTGTAGTTGATTTTGTTTGACATGTAATTTTGTGTGTGTGTGTGTGTGCGTGTGAAGTAGATAGTTAGAAAAGTGAAATTTATTTTCATTTTCGGTATAATTCATTCGAATGGATCATCTAATCAATCGGTTTGAATGGATTTTTTTTTCTTTTTCGATATTGGGCACCGGATTAGGATTATTATTTTTTCTCACATTTCATCCTATATAAAGGATTAAATTTGATTTTCAACTTTGGCTACAATCTATCATCTATCTATCCATCGATCTACATGTAAATATTGAAAAAAAACCAATGCCAGTTATTATCAACAATTTATTTTTATTACATGAACGAGTAATCGATTATCGAGTAATAATTTCAAACATGTCCGAACATTTTCGTTTCAAGCTTTGTCGAATAAATTATTACTTATCGATGATAATAATAAATAAATCAAAAACAATAGTTTGATTGTTGAACATTCATTTAGTTGAAAAATCTTTTAAACGCTTCATACACAAATAATAAAAGAACATAGGTGTAATTTATTCCACAACAATATTCAATTGAACATCCAAAAGGGAAAAAAATCCATTGATTAAATATATAAAAAACGAAAACAAGAAAAATGAATGCAAAAAAAATTATTTTACAATAAAAAAGAAAAAACAAGAAGGAATGATAATTTAAGCTGGAATTTTTGGTGAAAGAACTTTGATAGTTATACGATTCGCCGTTGTCGAAGTTGATGCTGTTGATGATTTTAGATTGGATCCGGTTGTTGTCGATAAAAGACGATGATCATCGATAGCCTTTGATGTTTTATTGTAAGTTGATGTTTTAAATGATGACAATTGCGATTGTTGTGGTGCTGATAATGCAAATGTTGATGTAGATTTTTTCAATACAAATTTTGCTGCTGACAACGATATCGAATGGTCCATTTCGACTGATCTATTTTTAGAAATATTATTATTGATTGTCGATGTGTTAGTTTTGGTGGTAGAGAAACTGGACAAAATTGGTCGATCATTCGATGGTGATGATGATGATGATGATGATGTTGATTTCAATGTCGATAATGATGATGATGATGATGGAATTTGTTTCACATGTTGATTGGACATTGTTTGGTTGGGAAAATTACGTCTAGGAAATACATTTAACAATGTCGTTATGGTCGGAGCCGATATTGTATTGGTAATGGATGAATTTGAATTCAACTTGTTTAATGATGATTCAACCGGTATCATATTGTCCAACGAATCATTGTCGTTATCCTGATGGTTTGATAATTTTAAAGATGATTTATGATCATCGACATTATTTTTATTATTATTGATTGATGATAATCGATAATGTTGATCCTCAACATCTTTATGTTTATCATTTTTATCTATACAATCCTTCACATCTTGACCAACATCATCATCAACATTATCATGGACATCGCCTTGCTGTTCATTCAAGCGATTATGATGAGGATGTTGTCGATTTTGTCTGCCAAACATTTTCTGATGTGCTATCCTAAATTCTTCCATTAAAAGTTCTATGCGGGTAAGAGAAAGAAAAATGATAGAAAAAATTGGGATAAATATTATTTTTGATCAATGAATGATGAATTTAATTTCAAAGTAATACATTGGAACTAGACATTTATGATAAAACAAAAAACAAAAAAAAACATTACATACCATGTTGTCGTTTTTTATTATCCGAAGCATCTTTGCTGCCAACACCTGAACATCCAACGCCATTGCTGCTATTACCGTTATCTTTTCCACCGCCAAAAGGTGGACGACGTAATAATTTATTTTTATCCACAGTTGAAATGGCCGATGAAGAATTATGATCCAAATGATTATTATCATCAATAATCGACGAATTATTATTGGATTCGATCGAATTCACTGGCCGTAAATGTCTTCGGCGACCATTCTCACCCATAGCTTTGATTTCTTCAAGAAATGAAAATTGTGGCATACATTGTCCATTGATTGCCGAATTAATTGTGCCCATTGGCGGTGATGATGGTGGTCGTGGTGGTTGTTGTATCATTACGTTCGATGAAGATAATGATGATGAGGGACAATTTGGTGATGAAGATGATATTGAAGATGTCGATGATCCTATAGTACTGTAATGATGTTGTTGTAATAATGATGAAGTTGTCGTCATAGTCGATGATGATGATGATGATGATTGACTTGGATGATGATAATGATGGCTACCATTATTATGAAGATGATTTCCATCAGCTATTTGGTGTTGTGCAGAATGATGATGATGATGATGCGAATGATATATGCTTTCTTTATTCAACAACAATTCTTTCCTGTATCAAATACAATGAAAAAAATCATGTTTATTGTTTGATAAACAGGACAAACATGGGCAAATTATTATCCTAAATTTTTCTGGCTAAAATTTCAAAATTTGAAAGGACAATCACAATTATGATTAAAATTGTTTATTTGGATTTCATTTTGACCAAAAAAAAAAACCTACGAGTACAAAGTACTTACTTTTCAATTTCTAATTTTTCTTTTTCTCTACAAAGTTTTTCATGTTCTTCGTTCAATTTTCGAGAAGCCTCAACAAGTTTCTCCTCTTTTTCCCGAACTTCCTGTAATATTCGAATCGAATTGGCTACAGCATTTGTTACTTGATCAACATGATGTACGTTTGTGAATAATGTTACGGGTGGTACTACTGGAGGTAAAACCGGAACAATTGATGATGATGGTATAGGATGTGCATAAGAAACATTGTCCACTGGAAAAGTAGACGGCCGATTACAAATTGACTGTTGTTGTTGCTGATATTCATCCTTGGAACGTTGACGTTTACAACAACATCGATTTTTTTCACAAGAATTCAACGAAGACGATGATAATGATGATGACGAACCTGGTGAAGCATTGATGGAAGATGCAGAAATTTGAACCGAAGAATATGCAGAACAATAATTCGATGATGATGAAGATGATGCTGATGTAGTTCCAGTACCCTGAAATGTTGAGAGATTTGTTGATGCAGTTTTGTAATGCTGATGTGATTGATAAGTTGGGCTGTTTTTCGCTGGACTTTTATTTCCGGTTTTCACTGACACTAATGTCGAACTAGTAGAAGGTGGGGGTGGGACTGGCGGTGGTACCGGCACTGGTAATGGTGGATGTGGAACACTATATAAAACTTTACTTTTTGAACCATGTTTTTTATTATTGGTTGAAGTAGTAGAAATTCTTGACGATGGAATATTGTTTGATTTTGACTTTGATTTCGATGATTTCGAAGATGAACAGGATGTTGATGAAAAGTATTGCTGCTGTTGCTGTTGATGCTTAGTTGGCGATAAATAATGGCACTTGTTCAATGTTGTTTGTTGCTGTGATGAACCACCATTAGATGTGGAAGCATCATTGTTGATTGTACTATAATGATCACGGCTTAAAATGTGTGGCAAATAGAGTTGAACAACGAATAATAACTAAATATTAAATTCGAAAATACTTACCACTCAAATATATGTCTGGCAACACCTTTACGAACCAGAAGACTGATGTTCGTCAATGATTTGAGCATCGATATGGCACCATCAAAACCGATCACCGACACATCCAGATCGTTGACGCGAACAATTTGATCACCAATTTCAAGACCACATTTTTGAGCCAATTTACCTTCTTTAACATGTTGAATAAATATTCCCGGGCATGATGCCGGTCCATTGACAACCGAACAACCTAATGATGAACCTGGTTGATGACATTGAATATAAAGATGTTGTTCATTATAGTTGGCGCAATAAATTGGCCTTGATGTTGATGAAGGTGATGTTGATCCTGATGATGATGAGTTTGAAGGAAGTGTTGAATGTAATAAAGGCATCGATGGTGGTGATAATGGTCGATGATGATGATTATGAGAAGAAGGTGGTGGTGGCGGTGGTGGTTGTGGTGGTGGATGAATTAAAAGATCAGACTGATCATCAGAACTTGATAGATGATCATCCGATGTGGATGATATCGTTGATGAAGCAGGTGTAGTCAATGATGATGCAGACCGTGGACGTGTAGGATGATGTGTATGATGGCGATGATGATTATTATTATTATGATGATGATGATGATGTTGGTGATAAACGAATGAACTAACTTCGGATGATGATCCTGATGAGTGTGTTGCAGCCATCATTGTTCTAGCACCAGCATTGTTGATAGCTGACATTTCGACAACGTTATCACCATTACAGCTATATGTCATTGAACGTTGAGCACATAAACGTTTCCAAGTCAATTTATCACCAGGGCCTCGACCTTTAAATGGTACAACACCGACTGAACGAACACGAAGTGTAAGATCATTAGCTGACATACGAATCAATGCCACCACTTCATCATGAATGACACGATCCAATGGAAAACCATTTATGCGAAATATTTGATCACCAGGCTGATTAAGAATTACAAAAAAAGATAAATATTGCTATGAACTTTAAAACATTCTGTCACAGAAAAGAAACACTTACACAGAGGCCTTGTTTGTCAGCCAATGAATCTGGTTGTACGTCCGATACATAAAAGCCAATACCATGTTCCCAACCTATGGAATAACGAATGAAAAACGAAATCAAATTTAATAAAACTATTTATGGAATCGATAAATGTATAAAAAATAACTAATTCACGATATGATTGATATTTTGAGTAAATTCAAATTTTCGATACGAAATCAATGAAACGGTCTACAATGATGAATAATATAGCTAACAATTATCCTAATCATCATGTCATGTGTAATGTGTTAGTATGTCTGATCTATAGTAAAAGTTGTTGCGCTTGATGGCCGAATAATCTAATTATGTAACGGATAAGAAAAACTAAAAATCACGATATCAAAAATGACCGGTCAAACCTTGTGTCTTTCATGTGTCATGATGGTAGGGCAGAGAGAAAAAAGAAAAAAAAAAAGATCACAAACTGGCCAAATCAGATTTCATCGGTAACCAATATATCAGTGATCGAGAACGTGAGATCTCGTTTTTATCTGACACAAAAGAAAGTTAGAAAAGTTGAAAGCTCAAACATTGAAATCATTAAATGGGCTGAAAAAAAATTAATAACTTTCGATAATGCTTATTGGTAATTGATTGGCAGAAAAAAATATGTATAAATTCATTGACCGATTTTCATTTTCATATTGCTTCCGATGAATTTGTCAAGTTTGATTTTTTCATATTTTTATTTCAAATATTTTTTCCTTTCATCCATTCAACATGACCAAATTTGTTTGTTGTTGGCAGTGAACACTTTTGAGGTTTATGTTTTTACAATGTTGTTGTAAGCTAATTTACAAGATTTCTTCATTGTGATTGCATGCTGATTTACAGGTGAAAACATAGTTATAAAAACAATAAAAACAACACAAAATTAAGATTAATCGCAAACAATATATTGTTGTTGTCAATCCACCCTGATTTTCATCTGTTTTAATCTTATTCCAATAACATTATATTGTATTGTATGCAAAAAAAAGAGGGGAAAAAATGATCCATACTGTAATCAATCACATAGACATATATATACAACAATGATGGCTGATAATCAACATTTTTTTTTGCGAATGTTATAATAACTGCATACAGAATGCCGGAAAAAAGTAAAGTATTCAAATTTTATTTGACCATAGAGTTATGTAATCATTGGTGTAGTCCCAATTGTCGGACATCTTGGTCAGTCGGTCATATAAAATAAAAAAAAACGTTTTTTCCCGTTTTAGTCAGTAGACAGTAGACATACACTTGTGGGATAAAAAAAAATTTTCTACATAAACTGGACATATATGAAATGTTCTTGTTGTTGAAGATGATGTGATAGAAAGTTGTCCATTTTATCACATCATACATTGGACCAGACTAAAAAAAAACAATTGAAAAGGAAAAAAATTTCAAGGAATGGGAGCTTCCTTTTTTTCTCTTTTTTTTGTACCATTGTAATATATTCCTGACCATTTTTAATTAGACCGAATGATGAAAAATCAAGAGGCAGGTATGAGAATATGAGAAAATTAACATGAGAAGATCAAAGCATTCATTATTGCCATATATCATTGTCATAACTATGGTGAAAACGATTCAATCAATTTCATTTTCAAAAAAAAAACACACTTACCACCACGAATTGAAAATCCTAACGATTGATTTTGATCAGTACGACGAAGTCGAACATTACGACATTTGCCAATAAATAATGTACCAGATGTATTTGTTGAATTATATGATGAACAAATATTTGGATTCGATGCGTTGTTATTGCTGTTGTTCCTAGTACACATGGTAGATGAATCACCATTACAACATATATCCATCATTGATGATGATGATCCGGGTATAGGTGACCAACAACACATTGCACAATCACCACCATCATTCAAATTATTATTAATTAAATGATCTTTGTTATGATGTGAAACAGCATGATGAATACCGTTGTCGATTGCCGTTAATAAACAACTGGTTGATTTTGCTGGAGATAATTTATGTGGCATTACAACCATTTTTGATCGGGTCTTTGATTGACCAAAATTAAAATGAACAAAAAAGCCAAATAGAATTACGAGAACATAATCAGATTATTGGATGAAAAAAAATGGATCAACACAATCACGAAATGATCTTGGCGATTAATCGATAATGAACAAATAATGATGGACAATGAATTGAATATGCATACAAATGTTATGCATGAACAGATTTGTAAATTCAAATGATCGAGTTGTGTTGGCGTTAAAGAAACGAATCTCTTAAGATGGATCCAATGACGAAGCTAGTCATTCACTGTATTTCGATCGAAATGGGAGAAAATCATCTTTTCAACAAAAGACCGGGGATTTTTTTCTTCGTCTCTATGATGAAAAATCATTCCAAACAAAAAGAGACAAACAGAGCGGCTTTCAACCTGAATAAAATGAAAAAAAAGAGAAATAGAGAAAATCGTGAATAAATAAAAATAAAAAAAAAATACAACTAAGGTATGGCAATTCAATCATTTTCAATCAATTCAAATAGAGAAAAAAAAACTTTTTATTTTTCCATGAAATAATAAAAATTTCTGGTGGAAAAAAAATGTTTCTGGTTAAATTATAAAAATTCATAATAAACAACAATTGATAGAAAAATGAAAACAAATTATCATACACGTGTGTTTATGGATCAACAATTGTCTCTGAATTGTTCTAGTCATGATTTTTTTTTTTCATTAACTTTTGCATCCAAAACAATTTAACGTCAACGAATTACGATTATTAATGATGATGATGATGATGATGATGATGATTATCATTTTATTAGGCAAATGTATTTTCCATTCAAAAAACAGTACCAAAAAAAAAACTTCGAACAAACAAGGAAAAATTATTTTATAAATTAAAGCAATAATAGTGGATCCTTTTTTTGGTCAAAAATAATACACGAAAGAAAAAAAAAACAAACCTGCTTTAATTTTTATATTAACAATTTTTCCTTGGCTATAATCACGTAATTTGTGTTCATGTGGGCGTCGAATGAGATGTATTTGATCCAAAGA
Source organism: Dermatophagoides farinae (assembly GCF_024713945.1). NCBI lineage: Eukaryota > Metazoa > Arthropoda > Arachnida > Sarcoptiformes > Pyroglyphidae > Dermatophagoides > Dermatophagoides farinae. The sequence goes on along the minus strand of NC_134679.1, from coordinate 2,974,530 downwards.
AAAAAAAACAAACGATTGGTTATTTGTGTAAAAAAAAATGTTTACGTGTTTATCTCATAATGTAATGACCGATGTTTATGTGTGAAAAGTAGGTGTGCGTATGACACATGAGCATCATTTTGGTAAAAATCTAATAATCATAAATGGATCTAATTCAATTGGAATGGTGTCTAAAAAAAAAAAAAAAAATATAAACATAACGTGTATAGAGATGGACGAAATTTGGGAAAAAAATTCAATCTATCGATAATACAAAACATAAATTTCATGATGAGATTGTGTTTTTTCTCATTATGATCATCATCATCATCATCATCGAACATCGAACATGATGAGAATTTTTTTTTATTTACTGACTGACCGATCGATCGAACTATCTAGTCAGTTTTCTTAATTTAGAAAATAAATCCAAATACCGGCCACACAGACAAAATTGTGATCATAATATCATCATCATAATCGGTTCGCGTAAATATTATAGTTTTGATTCAAAACATAATGGAAAGCAGATGATAAAGATCAAATGTAATTTTTTTTTTTGGTTAGTAAAAAAATAATAATATCAGAACAAATAAACAAACAAATGTTTAACCAATTTTTATGATTTCACAGACTATTGTGATGTGAAGAAGCAAAAAAAAAAATCCAAATCGGAAAAAGTTTCACAGAATACAGATGGATTTTGGTTTAGCTCTTTATATTACACACACACACACACACAATGAAAGATGTGTATCATGAATGAAAAAGTTGAAAAAAAAGAAAGTTAAAACAGGATTCCACCACCAACCGCGTTGACAACCGTATACCATGTCAATGTTTTTGGTTGGTACTATCCATTATCCATTATTTCAAACCACAACAACGACTGCCAAAACAAAAAAAAACAGATGAAGACTGGTCACTTGTTGATCCATCAAAAAAGAAGATTTCAAAATCTATTTTTTTTTCGAATGATAAATCGGACACATGAAATAAAAATGCCGTTCAAACAGTATATAGAGACAAACACTCAAATATAAAATGAAAAGATCTATTTTTTTTCTTTCATACCCGAACATCATCAACATGGTTTATTTTGAAACTTGGCCATCATCATCATTGTCAAAATAATGGTTGTTCATTCATTTATATATATATGGAATCCAAATGATCAATTATTGATTGATTGATAAAGATCGATTTGCCATGATTGCTTTTTCTTTTGCTACTATCAACCGTTCCAAATAATTGACCAGACAGAAGAAAATAACATTGGGAAATTGAACACTGTAAGCAATGATAGTATTATTATTATTATTATATCATCTACATTCAATGTTTTTATTTTCAATTTTAGCTGTGAATTAAAATAAAAAATAAAATAATTTCTACACATCCATTCATCAGATATTTTTCCTGTGATGATAACAAGATATATAACATATGAAGCAATAAAATGAATTACCATCCGACATGAAGAACAAAGAAAAAATCACACCAAATTAAATAGTGAATACAAATTTGATGATGATCATGTTCGATTGGATCCTTGTGTGTGTGTGTATGTACACCATATACAATCGATTCGCAAGTTTAATTGATGTCCGGGTGAATCATTCGAAAATCATACAATCACCGATCGAATCAAATCAAGATTTAATTTAATTCAATGATAGTAGCATCATTGTTTCTTTTACTTTTCGGTTTATTGCTCTATATAATCATCTTTAGTTGGGATAGGATTTTCTTCAAAGAAAAAACAATAGAAAGATTGAAATACCAATGATGATGATGATGAGCAACGAAGGATTTATAGTTTTATTCGTTTTTTATAAATTTTTATTTTTGGGTAGAAAAAAAAATCGAAATTTATGCACACCGAAAATCCAAAAAGGTGGTTATCATCGTGAATGTTTTAAAGATGAAACAACGTTCATTTTCTATAGAAATAAAAATGATCATTTACGACTGAAAAAAGATGGCTGGTTGAAACCAAAAAAAAAAGTGAAATAAAATAAAAACAGCAATGGATCGTGATCTGAAAAATAGATTTCATTTCTTATTCAACATTATGAAAAACAACACAACAAAACCTATCCAGTCATCATCATCATCATCATTATCAGTGGCTGAAAGGTATTACACATCTTGTAAACATGTTAACGCACACACACAAACATTGACCACTTCTCACAGAAAACAAAACAAAACAAAAAATTATGGCTATATCTGGAAGAATACAAAAAATCTAACATATCATATATAGACAATGATGAAGATAATGATTTCCGATTGCTATAATGATGATGATAATGATGATGAGAATTGAATACCAAATCATTATATGGCTACGACTATGATGATGAAAAAATAAATTTTTTAAAAAATGAAAATTTACTTTCATCATCATTTTTATCATTGAATTTTGATTGAATTTTTTTTTTTGGCTAAACAGGAACAAAAAAAAATATATGATCTATACACATTTTAAAATTCACAAGACAGAAAAAAATGGTGTGTACCCAAAAATAATCATTATATTTTGATCCGAATTTTTTTTTTTGGAGAAAGAAAAATCATTTGAATCATTTTTTCTTGTTCCGTTTGTGTAATATTGAAATTTTTTTTTGAATCTATTTCACACACTCATACAATAAATTGTTCAACCAAACATAACCAGAATGACTGTATTCGGAAATGCAAAAAACTATGCAAAAAAATAGAAAATCGATTTCGATGTTACTTGTTCGTTCCCCTTTCATCATACATAACGATCATGGGAAAAAAATTGGTAGCCATAATAATAGGACAAAAAAAAAATTTAATAAATTCAATCAATGTATACATGCAACGGGAAAATTTGGAGCAAAAAAAAAAACAAAAAATGAAATTTTCAACCACAAAACAAGCGATGTCTTTATGTTATATAATTTTAATCTGATAAAAAAAAATATTTAGTTTTCATGCAAAAAAAAACAAGTCGAATAAACAATACTATTACAAAAACCACACCCAAAAAAAAAAAAAAATGTTTGTTAAACTCAAATAGACGTGTCCAACATGATGACCAATTGAAAAAAATAAACAAAATCAATGATCAATAAATCTTGTTTCTTTTTTTTATATTTGCAAAACCATCCATAATCTATTTGGATTGAATAATTATATTGAAATCAACTATGGATCAAATGAATACGACGAAATAAATACAAGAGATGGATTATTTGAAATTGATCCAAATTAAAAATCTATATAATTAAAAAAACATCAAATCGAATGGGCTACTCGTGTTTTTTTTTCTCATTGATTGTTTGAAATTTCGAATGTTTATTGTGATTATTATTATATCCGCGGGTAATGTTCAACTCATCGACAAATCTCAAAGATGAAAATAAAAAAAAAAGATATGTAGGCAAATTTGAAAAAAGCGCTTAAACTATGAATAAATTACCATACCTTTCGTAATTTATACTACTATTTCTCCAACATTAGACCATGATCATAACCATAATTTTCGATGCTAATGATGATGATGATGATGATTAAGCAATGTAAAATGTACCAATCGAATGAAATCGATGCATTGAAATGATGGAAATAAAAACATTGCATATTTAATCCAGACTGAAAACGGAAATTATTTTCCCTACACAATCATACAGTTTGAGTTTAGTTGAATTCATAAAAATGTAAATATTTGAAGAGAACAAAATCAAAATGATAAAATTATGACCATCGTCATGATGTAAGCGTCATTATTATAAATGTGATTCATATAGGGAAAAATCGACAGACCGAATCATTGCACCTACAGTGTGATAATATTAGATAGGTTGGTATACAAATCAAGATTCATAGTTTACTAGATTTACCTGAATTGATGGGAAATAAAGCAAACGAATAAATAAAAGAATCGGATATGACCAAGGACAATGACAATGATGATGATAATCATGTATAGAGTAGTAATCAGGTTCTATATGAATGGAATAAAAAGAATGGTCGTTGTCGTTATAAAATGTACATCATCATTATCAACCATCCTAACGATACCCATATGGCATATATGGCAAACGAAATCATTTCTTTATCCGGTTTATGAATGAATGAGTCACATCATCATCATCATTATATGATCACATGTCCCGAATCATATGCATGGATAAATCTCTAATAGACAAAATAAAAAACAGTTCGATGGTTGGAAACCGACCAAACAAAACAATTATAAACATTAAAAAAAAATGTTGTATATGTGCACATTGACATTGTGTTCAGTGAACCATATCTTCATGATCATCAACAAAATGTGAGAGAAAAAAAAAATCTAACTATTCGAGATTGACATTGTGTTTTTTCTATATTTCAAGGATGTATATCTGAATTAAATGAGCAAATAATCATAACATTTTATTTGTAATCACCATAAGTAATGCTATTCTGTCCATTTTGATAAGAAAAAAAAGAATGAAAAAATAGATTAAAAGGTGAGAAATGTAAAACAAAAAAAACAACAACAACAAAGAATTCGAAAGAGAAGAATTGAAAAAATAGATCATCCATGATTAGGATGATTATACTATATCGCATCTAAGATCATGAATGAATGAACGAACTGGTCGATTGCCATTTTTCACACCAAGAACCAAGAAATTAAAATTGTTTTGAAAAAAATAGGACAGATTCTTCATTAGTAAAAAAAATAGATCAAATAAGCTGGTTCATTCATCATGAGAATTTTTACAAGATCATTCGTGGTTTACATTCATTCTATTCACACATTGATGTTTAAAAAGAATCAAAAAAAAAAATCTAATCAAATCCAATAAAATCAATCGATCAATCAATCATTCAATTATTTGTAAATCTAAATACAACTAACCATGATCTAACACATACATTAATGATAATGATGATGAATAACAAGTGATGATCTAGTTTAGTCATATTGTAAACTGGATATCTTTTTTTTCCTATTTAATGACAAATGAATCAAATGGAAAAAAAACCTGTTGATTTTCAATTGTTCTCAATTTCTATTACCTAATCATTGTCATTATGTTTTATTTCTTTGATCATTAGATTTTTTTTTATTGAGCATTCATTCACTTATTCAATGGTATATTTGATGAATATCGTTTCTTCTTATCATTTTCATGAAATCCCAGGAAGTAGCTAAAATTTCATGATTCGGAGAAAATATAGAAAAAATTACAAAAAAAATGGATTAAGGTATCAGTTTCTTAATTAATTTAAAGAAATTAATCAACATCAAATCAATTATCACTTGTTGATTTTGATTGCAAAAAGAAATGCAAAAAAAAAAATTTAATTTGCCTTAAAAATTTTTCAATTTTCGTAATCTCATTTCATTCAATTGTTATTTTCCGATGGCCACCGTTTTTCATTTCTTTCAATAGTTTTTTTTTAGTGAATAGAAAAAAAATACAAGCTTCCGCTAGTATAATCAACGATGACGACATTTATTTGATGGATTTCCATCCACTTCAACTCTGACAATCTTAATTCATTTTCTCATCATCATCATCATCATCATTTTTATTTTCTCTCGGTTATAGTAACATTCTACAAAATGTTAATGATGTTGATGATGATTACCTTGATTAGATAACTGGACAAAATCGTTTCCGATGGTTAAAAGATAGAAAAAAAAATTTTTTTTCCAGGTGTTCGCAGACAAGTTAAAAGCAAGTAACCACAATGTTTTAAGTATGTCCGATATGCAGTAATATATGATGATGTATTGGACAAAGTTTTATTTTTCATTTCTGAAATTGATCTTCATCATCCGATGGATGATGTAAACATCAGGAAATCGGTTCCATTGAATATATCATATTATGTGTGATGTTTTCTTCCTGTACAAAAAAAAACTACAGTAATATTTCCATGGATTACGGTTATTTCAGATTGTTGTTGTTGTTGTTGTTGCAATCTTGTTGAAGGTGATTGCTACCGTGAACGGTCAATATCGTCATGATTTTTGTTCATAAAACAAACCAGAACAAACAAGGAACGTTAAAAAAAATTTCATTTTCCGATCTTTAAAATGAATGATACGGGAAAAGAACCCGAAAAAAATTGAATAAAAAGATAAAATAGGTACCATTTAAATACATTACGGAATCGTATCGTAACGTTTTTTTTTGCATGTCATTCATTTGTCGTAAATGTCGGAAATGAACAATAAGGAAAACTAAAAAAAAAAAAATCAAGTTCAAATCAAAATGAACAAAAAAAAATACAATCGAAAATATCGATATCAAATCAAATCCATGATGATCCATCCCGTTATACAAGTACTACCAATCACTAACAGCATCAATGTATTATTGGCCATAAAGATCAATTTTGTTTTTGTCATTTGAATCCGTTCCATTTGAATGCTCAACATTGCATATATGACATGATATGATGACGATGACGATGAAGACACCTACAATTATTGATAGCAACAAAAGCAGACAATTTTAAGATGGGAAAAGAAAAGAACAAAATAAAAATCTTATTATTATATATGTCACAGTAACTATCCGTTTTCAAAAAAAAAAAAAAAAAAAAAAAAATGAACAATATCTGTAATTTAAACTCAGTCAAAAAAAAAAAATAATAATAATAAACGGAATCAAGTCATCGAAAAGACAAAAGAACAGAAATAGAAATGATTATCATTACGCAGAAAATTATAGCCGATGATGATGATGATGATGAGCATAATTTTGATCAACATCGGCAATACATGTAATTGAAGTGAAAACCTATTATGAAAATTCAAAAATAATGACGATGAAGATGATGATGATTATGATGATGACATTCAAATCGGATGGAAATCATTGAAAAAAAAATCAAAGAATTTATATTGCTTGTTCAATTACAATCAATGTATTGAATTATATGAAATAAATGGAAAAATTGATGAATCTCAATTTTTTTCAAATTAAAGATTCACTGCTGATACAAATTTATTCATGGAAATAATTTGATTTGAAAAAAAAAATTTGGTGGCCAAAACATAAAATTAAATGAAATGAAATGAAACGAAACAATATGTTTATGTGGAACAAATTTTTGTTTTTTTTTCTCACGGTAAATCATTCATCCATCCATTTTGGTAACAATAATTACGAAACAAACTTAACAGTACTTTTTTCTGGTTGGCAAGATTCATAAAAGACGATGACAATAGCGAAAAATGATGATTACAGCTCATTGACATATATGATGTTTCATCATAAATTTTTTCAACATTTGACGGAAAATAAAAAAAAAATTCGGACACACACGCATCTATCACACACGTGTAATCTTTTTTTTTGTTTTGTCTTTTTTTAGGATCCATATGTCCATTGTGAGAAAACTTATTTACAATGATCATTCACAATTTTTGACCAACCACTTTTACTTGTCACTTTTTTATTCGATCAAAAAAAAAAAAAAAAAATCTATAAACAAGAATGAACAATAAAGAAAATGGATAATCGTTTTTTTTCCAATGTATGCGTTCTAATTTTATATCCAGAAAAAAAAATTTCTTTACCATCATCACGATGATGGTCATCATAATCATTATTGTCGAAAGTTTCCATAATTAGATTGATGGATCTACAATGACCCATTGAGATCGATTTTAAATTCAGCGTCGGTGTATTATCATCATCTTTATATATAATCAATTATCATCTTTCTGTGTATCCATCCAATGCTTTAAAACAACAAAAACAGTAATGATCATATAGTCTTAGTTTTTTAATTTTTCTATGAATTAAAATGCCTTATTGAATCATACAATAATCTGTGTATATTTATCCACGTCAATTGTGTGTGTGTGTGTGTGTGTAGGTCGAAATAATCATTAACCATTGTATAAAAATTTCAAAGTTCACTTTCAATGTGAAAAAACAAAAAATGTTCGTTTATTCGATTTTATTATGGAAAAATGTTCATTTTTGGACAAAGAAAATATGGTTTTTTTGGCTGATAAAAAAAAATATTTCACGTGTACAGAAGCTTTTAATGATCGAATTTGATGAATATCCGATGATTTTTGTTCACCTCGAACCAAGAACAAAAAAAAACGACAACAACAAACAAATTATCCAAAATTTCCACATATATTTGTTTTCTTTAAGCCATTATAATGATAGACAATCGAATCATTTGAAGGAGAAAAGAAAATTTTTGTTACAATCGAACGATTGAAATTGTCCAAAAAACATTTCCTTAAATCGTATTTTTTTTTTGATGTTTGGGGACAACAACAAAAACAAAAACAAAAAAACAAAACAAAATTATTTGAAGGTAAAATTATACAAAACAAACAAAGTCAATATAATCTCTTATAATCTCATATGGATAGTTTGTTTGAATTTTTTGTTTTTTTTTATGGAATTTAGTAACCACAATGGTGCAAAGATCAATAGCAATAACGTGCCATCATCTCCTTGAATTTTGCATGTACTATTGTATCGATTTTTTGTCGATATTTTTTTCCCCACTTTTGATTGATTGATTGATAGATCAATGTATGTATGATGCATTTTATAGACACATCCATCAATATTCAAAACTTTTTTTTCAAACTAATGTAATTATTTATTCAAAAATGAGTAGATAGAAACCAATTTAAAACTACCATTTTTTTTGAATACGGAGATGGTAAAAAAAAGTTCTTTTTCAATGAAAAGAAATGATGACACACATAAATAAACTGACAAACACAATGATTGACGTTCTGGTGACAATAATGACATAATCAAATGAATTGGATCACGAACCATTGTTAGATTTTGCAAATTTTTTTTTCTTATCTTGTGTCTCTTTTTATCAATTCAAATCATTTCTATTGGATAAATTTAAAAAATTCAATCAAGTGAATCCACAAAAAGTTTGAGAATAAAAAACAAAACAACAAGACTATTGTCACATTGGAGTTTGAGAAATTTGAAAGCAAACAACAAAAATTAAATCTGTTAATTTTCATTAGGTCAACATGAACATCAATGATCATAAATTTTCCGATCAAAATGAATAATTTATATTGAATTTGTATAATCTTCAGATCAATTCAATCGTATTTATTCAGCTGATTTTTCTATAAAAAAATAAGAAATTTTTTTTTTGAGAAAAAAAAACATGCTGACCTAATTCAGGATTATCTTGTTAACTACTTTTATTTTTTTTTCTATCAAGTTAACAAAAATATCCAGAATTAAGTTTTTATAATAATCATCACTAATTTGCTAGTGAATGTTGTAAACAAACAATCAAAAACGATAACGATAATTCATGAGGAAAAACTTTAAAATCCAATTATTTCGAGTAAAATCATTGTCTGATTTAGAAAAAAAAATAAATTCATTAAAAAAATCGATTAAAATAGCTAGGTATCACTTTTTTGACCGATAAAATTAATAATTGATAATTGCAATGATAATTTAAGATTTTTTTTTGAAAAAATTGCTTCATAACTAATATTTTTCTCTTCATCTGAATTCAATTTCATTTTTGTTTTTTATTTCTAATATCAAAATTCTTCCAAATATAAAAAACGACAAACGTCAAATCGTTGTCACTTGTTGATTGTGTCTGGTTTTTTTTCTGTAGTGAAAGTTTTGAAGGTGTCAATCTTTTTTCTTTTCTTTTCTTTTCTTTGGAACGACTATGGAACAACGAACCCTTCAACAATAGAGAAAAAATCATTTCTGTTTTCTGGCTTCCAAGTGTGTGTGTATATATAAATCAACCTAATTCAAATAAATCGATTTGAATGAATGATTCGAAAATTGAATTACCATTCACAATTGAATAGGCAAAACAAAATGTAGAAAAAAAAATTGTCGACAACAAAATTCAAGCCTAAACAAATTTGAATTTTCTGCGGGAAAAAGGTTAATTGAATTTGAAATCTTCGAAAAGAAATTTAGTACTGAAATAGTGTCGATCGCAAACAAAAAAAAATTGAATCATGGAAAGAGTATCACTCGTGGAAAAAAATTACAAGAAAAAAAAATCAATCAAATTCGAAATTGAATTGATTTTGATCCGATTGGGTGAATCGATGATTCTTTGCTTTATAAGCAAAAAACCAGATTTTATGTGTAAGTGGGTATGATCAATATTAATGAATTTATAATTAAAATCTATTATGGCCAATCAACTGAATTGATTCAGCTATTCTTCCAAACCGATTACTTGTCTAATTTCGATTAAATCTTATTTTTATTTATCACGCATCCATCCACAAACATCATCGATCATCAAATTACAACATAATGGCAAAATTTGTTGCTGCAAATAAGATTTGTTGTTGATTAACTGATTGAATACATTTAGATTTTTATTTCATTTAGGATCACCATTGAATGATGATCATCAATGAGTACAAATATTTAGACTGCCTCCAAACCATATTTTATATTTTGTTTCATATAGTAATTTCATTTATTCAATATGGTCAATGAAAACAAAAAATTGTTTTTTTTTGCTGATTATCCCATGTGAAAATAAAACAATAACCCCAAAGACAATTCAATCATCCAGAAGATGTTTCTAATTACTATCACGACAATCAACATCATCTCTAGAGGAGAATGATTTATCTTTGAGAGAAAGTGATTAGGTTTTTGTTTTTTATTTTCTCATTGCTTTCGTTTATTGGCCGGGTTAAAATTGGAATTGGTCATAAGTGTCCATGATGATGTTAATGTTGATGGACGGGAGGTTTTTTCTTTACTTCATTCATTCATTTATTTTGTTTCTACATATTGTATCTGATTGATTAGAAGGAAAAGTGAAAAACAGGAAATTTTTTTTTCATCTCTTTTGATCAACAATGGTGATGATGATGATGATGTGTATGTACGCAAAGAAATTCAATTGATCATCCAACTGTCATTATCATCATTGCTCGTGGTCATTACATTATTATGCACATTTTTGAGATATTTTTTTCCTCATTACCATCCGGATCAATAGAGCGAAAGGGGGATTTTAAAAAGATTGATTAAGATAAAAGAGGATGTGTGCGTAGAATTTTTTTTTTTTTTTTTTTGAGTGTGTGTGTTTGTGTGTCATTGGGAAGACAAATAAATGTTTTGCTTATTTGGTATTTTTCATTAAGGAGGTAGATGTAATTACTAAAGGGGAATAAACTTATGGATAAATGATTGTGGTCATTTCATTGCGATTATAGTATTGACGATTTCCTGTAATATTGCTATAGAATAGCAAAATGATTTCAAGTGAACCGATAAATTAATGTTGAATGCAATCAACCGATTCAAATATATTTGGATCCTTGATTGATAGCTATGATCAAAATAATTTTTCTTAATGTTAGATAATATAATCAGTTTAAGTGGATTAAAGCCGGATCGAACCTTATCTATTGTGTTGAACTTAAAATCAGATAAATCAATCAAATACAGTATAAAACGTTCACGAAAATGACGAGAAAAACAACGAGAAAACTTTTTTATTTGTTATTATTGCATACACGCCTGAAATATAAAAAAAAATCGAATCGTAATCGTTAAGAAACAAAAAATGGAATCACCAAACGCACGACAATTGTCCATTTGGATCTTATTGTTGGTCATCGCCATCATGTTCGTCGCGATTGATATGACAATCGCTTGTAAAGGTAATGGTGAACCATGCAGTAGTGATACTGATTGTTGTTCACATATTTGTGATACAAGATTTCCACCACATGCTTGCATTGGTGATTAATTCGAATAAAATCTTCATTTTATTATAAACGATTAAATTGTTTAATTAAAGACAATTATGAAGAATAAAAATAAAAAATTCACTCATTTCTGTTTGTTTATGTTATTTGTAAAGAATTCTTAAATAGAGATTATTTAAATATAATCATCATATAATATACACATGAAATACATCTTTTTCAGGCATCCTTTACAAAAATCCGATCAATGGATCAATAATAGCATCATTGAAGATTAAAAGATTATGAAGAGAAAAAAACTTGAATAGAAAAAAATCCATTCACACGCATCAACAAGTGTTAACAATATCGGTAATAACAAACTATATATGAAAACTAGCCAAAATCTCTAATCCATCGTGTGTCATGTCATTGAAGAATCATTATCACTGCCATCATGTTGATGATGATTTATTATGGTTGGCGGTGACATTCCATTTATATTCTGATGATCATTATTAAGATGATTATAATTATGATTGAGACCGTTTTGTTGTTGATGGTTTATATTTTCATGGTTATTTTCCTGATTCGATTCATGTTGTTGATGATGATGTTGTATAAAATTCGGTCGTTGTGCAAGCGGTGCTTGAATAGCAATGGCTTGATGTGGACCAGAAAATATAAATGAATTTTGTGGCTGTTGTTCAGAAATAGAAATGACTTGATTCTGTGTGGATTGTTGTATATTATCGACAATATGAGCAGCTGATAATTGTTTGGTGACCTGGTTGAGATCATCCATCACGTGAACAATCATACAAATCGTCTCTAAACAAACAAAGCAGAATGATAATCAATATCTCAATCAATCGAACAAAACATGTTACCTCCAAAACATTGACCAGTAATGGCAGAAAAACGCCATTGCGATTCATAAAGGCCTGGTTTATCTGGCGAGGTAAACTGCATTTGCAATGTCCACGATTGTCCAGGTTGTAGTTCAGGCAGAAGAAAACGCTCTTCATGAGTCATTTGATGGCCACCATAGAATTTTAAAGTATATCCATATGGCCATGGTTCATCACCTGTCGTAACGAATGAAAAACAAATTCATTTCTAATAGAAAAATCATTTTCCATAGAAAACTGCCAAAAAACAGTTCTCTCTCCTAAACATTGAATTTTTTTCATCTTATAGGAACTGTCATAATTTTAGACAACTTTCAAAATTATTAATAACTCTCAACACCGAAAACACAAATAATAATGATTTCACTAAAAATAGTATCATGTACATATGCACCGAAATCTATGATGATTCGGGAAACCGAATCAAACAAAAAAAACGAACCTGAATTAGTAACAGTGCAATGATAAGTGAATGAACTGTTGGGCAAACATTCACATATATTCGGTTCCGGTTTAATCTGTATTTCTGGCAATTTTAGCTGATGATTTTTGGGTAATGTAGATTCATAATCAAAATACGAACATATTGCTGCTTGTAAATTCCTAAAAAAAAATTATAGAAGAAATTACAATTAAAAAAATTGAATTGATACATTTAAATATTATACTTACCAATTGTTCATGTCTAACCAGAATTCAGCCATCGAATCTGAACATTTTTCACCAAGCAACAGATTAAATTGTTTGACCAATACATCACGATCAGTTGTATTGAGACAAGAGAATTTTTGCAACAATTCCGACGTGATTGGATCAGTTGAATCCGACGATGAAGAGTTGTTTGTGAGATCAACATCCATTTTTGATCAGAAATGTATTTTCTTTTTGTTGTTTTTGAGGTTCAATATAAGCTTTAAATATTGGTTGATAATTAAAGATTCAAAGAAATAACGGCAGCAATAATTTAGACCAAGTCCAAAATAAGAAATAATTGATCGAACCTTATTCAAATTAATATGATTAAAACAATAATGATGATGATGATGATAATGGGAATTGACTAATGGCCATCGGACTTATAGAAGTTGGATAATTGTCAGCATTTATGCAGAAAAAAAAATTTAAAAAATGACTTATTTTATGATTTTTTTTCACTTTGTGCTGAACAGTGATTATTAAATGTCGTCGTCGTCGTAGTTGCTCACTTGTTGTCTGATTCAATTGCAATGTATATGAATTGTTTTGTGCATATATAAAGTCGAGGTCATCAAATTCGAAGAAAAAATGTCTATAACGTTCGTTCAGCTTTCACAGGATTTTTATTTTCAGATGAGAAATGGATGCTGTTGCACAAACATACAAGCGCCCACTTTCATTTCCATTCAATTTTGATTAGGATTGTCCTTGGTTCGTTTGGGTCGTCCGTTATTTTATTATTTGTTTTTTAAAGCAAATTTTTTTCTTTTTCCACGTTTGTCCAAAGCAATATACAGATAGCTGACAAAATGAATGTTTTGTCAAAAATCACTATTTTTAGGCAGAAAAAACTGGCATCGATCGATTTGTTAAAATTGTTGATAACAATAATTCTAAGGGTTAGAGTGCATCAACATCAGCTAAAAAAACAAATGAAAAAAAACCTGAATGAATGATTCGATTACATAGATAAAAATGCATTTATCAAATAATAATTACACAAAAAAAACTTGCCATTCGATAATCAAAATATCAATTTTACGAGAACAATATTGAGACAAAATCAAATACTAAAAACAAACAAAAGTTTCCGGATTCGTGTTCGATTTGTTGTTGTTGTTGTTGTTTAATTTGGCAATTTTACTTGCATATTATTCACATACCCATTTCAGGTCGTTGTCGTTTTCGTTTGGATATTCGATTCTTGTTGATGGTTGTCGTTGTTTGGATTAATCGATGGATGCTACTCACAAAACATCACACCACTTGCTGATGATGATCATACGGCTATCAAAATTGTAAATGCATGCGTACTAAACAAATAATAACGTAAAATATAGCCAGTTTGCTGCTTGTCGTCGTTGTTTACACACATCACACAATGAAAATTTTTTTTTTTTTTTGAGTAAAGTCTCAATGAACACGTTTTTGCATATCATGACGCTTGTTTACGCTTCAAACATCATCATTATATATGTTAACAGCGCCATTTATCATACATTGTGACTATGGCCAGAAAACATACGCAATACAAATGTGATTCGACAGCATCATCATCAAAAACAGAACGAGAAAAAAATGAGCTATTCTTTGATGACGTACCATAATATGGGTTCGATATATATCTATTCATGACTAATCATTATTAATTGATGGGTAATTAAACGAATTATTATTTATAAAAAAGAGAATTTAGGATTTTTTCAATGCTTTGAAGCAATCTTTTGAAACATATATCTCATTGAATTCATCTCATCATAACAATCAAAAATCAATCACATTTTTTTATACTGATTATTACTTTTGTATCAAATTCAATCAAACCAAGTCATCAATAAGGTTAGTAGTTGAATTTTATTTTGAATTGCAAAAAAAGTGTTGAATAATGGCCAAAAAAAATCGTTACGAACATTGGTTTTTATCATTTTCAAATCGCGATTTAGTTAGTTTTTTACTTAAATTTTCTTATCAATCAAGTATCGACATACAGCAACATCTTTTCAGAACACTGTCATTATCATTCACAAACTCTTCGTTGTTGCTCTATAGAGATAATAGCGATGTTATCATTAAAATTTACATTTATTCAAAGTAAATAATTTTTTTTTTCTGATGATTTTATTCATATTATACATCGTATGGAAAAAAAATTTGTCGTAATATATCGTATTATAGTAGCAGGAATTATCATCACTATAATATTCATAGTCGAAGATAATGAGTACCAATGACCGCTCCACAATTTGAACAATTATGTTTAATATCCTTTTCATTATTATAGTGATAAGAATTTGAATTAATAATCTTTTTTTTTCTTTGTTGATTTTGATTTATTTTAAACTTACCTTAAAATCATTGATAATCATTGGCAATAATCCACACCAACATCTATAATATTGTATAATAGAGAAAAAAAAATTTTCATAATCATCATCATATCAATATGATTGAAAATATGATTCACTAACCCTAATGCACAAAGTACACAAATGAGATATGTCAATTGACCATTAACCTGTTGCGTTTTTGTCATCGTCTTATTCTTACATTCAGGACAATCAATTTCAATTGGTTCACGTGTCAATGTCATTGTATGTTTTAATTCTTTCAATAACATTGTTGAATAATTGGTTTTAGGCACTGAATTGAGAATAATAATTTTAAAAAAATGTCAAATTTTGACTACATTCTTACCTTTATTGATTGGTTTATTCATTTTGTTGTTGTTATCGTTGTGATCCATAATTATTCGTAATTTTTTCAATGTCAAAATTGATTTGAATCAAAAGTTATTCTCTTCAGCTGATGATTTCGTCTTAATGAGAACAAATGAATAAATGAATTTTGTTACACAAAATTGGTTATTCGTCATTTCATGAATGAATGTACATCATTTTTTTTTTTGAAACAATTGAAATCCATTCAATCAATTAAATATTCATCATCATCATCATTCATTCATTGAGTGACTGTCGTGGCCTATGTTCGAAGTTTCATTCAAGATTAATTTCAGATTATCATACATTTATGGAAATTGCATCATCTATAAATGAATGATTAACAATAGTCAATGAGTATATATCTTATTTTATTTTGATCAAATATATCTTATATATTCATCATTTATAACGCCCATAGAACTAATTATTTTATCATTATTTCGATTCAATTCAATTAAATTCAATGTGATTTGATTTGATTCGTAATCATCAATGATGCTTTCAATGGGTAAAACACACACACATTGAATATATAGATATTTTTTTTTGTCAACTTCAAATTTTGTTGTTATGTTTGAGATGACAAAACTTGCATTGCTTTTATTCGTTGATCAATATTTTTGATTTTTTTTTTGGTAATTATGCATACAATGTAGTTTACTTTTTTTGTATTTCCTGTCTCCATGACATTGGTTATGCAATGATTATGATGATGATGATGATGTTGGCAACCATATCCACTATAGTAACTGTATTTCGTAATGATTTGAGTATTTTTGAGTATTATTTGGAAAAATGATGTGATCTCAATCACTTAAAATCCGCCTATTGATTTTTTTTCGGTTTTAGAATTGTTTTAATCATAATATATTAATCAAAACATTCTTATACAAATTTAAACACAGAAAATGACAGATCAATCAATCAATCTGGATCAATGGGTGGAGAAACAATTGGAATTAATTCGATTGGAATATGAAGAAGAAGTTTTTAACAATGAGTAAGTAGATTTTCTTTTGTTGATTTTAAGCCTTTTGTTTTATTCTGTTTCCATTTGAAAAATTTTCATATTACTAATAGAGATTTGCTTACGAATAATTCAATCGATGATTTGGCAAAAGCTGGCTTTGCTTTACGAAATCTCAAGATTACCAAAGAATATTCAGAAAATGGCATCAGAATCATTCGTTTGAGGTTACCACAAGAAAAACAGAATGATTTAAATTTGAAAAAATGCCGTTTGCTTCGTGGTTTTGTCGGTGTCACTGTCGATGAACAAACAATGCCGATAGCAATAGCATATGCAGTGAAAGTGGAAACAAATTCGATCGAAATCGATTGTGATGTTGATTTGCTTAAACAATTCCCAAACAAACGATTTAATTTTGTCAAAGTGGTCAATGGTGTCACTTATAATAGAATGGTTTTCACATTGAAAAAAATGGTTTTACGTTCACGTTATGTCTATCTGATTGGTTTATTGATGGGCCATAAACCATTATTGAATCCATTGATGAAGTTGCGACCATATGTTAACGGTTTACCTTTTTCTAATTCACAACGAGGATTAGATATGATTAAATGGTTCAATTCCAACTTGAATAATTGTCAGAAAGAAGCTGTTGAATTTGCATTGTATCAACAGCATTTGGCTGTGATTCATGGACCTCCCGGCACGGGAAAAACAACAACTCTTACCGAATTGATTCTCCAATTAATTACCCGAGGATTTCGAGTGATGGTCTGTGCACCATCTAATGTTGCTGTTGACAATATTTTTAAACAGTTAGTTGATTCTTATGATAAAAATCTATGTCGAAAATATCGTATCAATCCAAATTATTCATTCGTACGAATTGGTCATCCTGTACGAGTTGATCCGCAAATTCATAAGTATTTGGTCGACAAAGCTTGTTCAAGCTCCAAAAAGAAAAAAAGTCAATACGAACGAAAACAAATGGAAAAAAAGATAGTTAATGCAAACGTTTTAATGTCAACGCTGTCCAGTTCGTTTATATACGAGGGTAATCTTAAATATTTATGGAACAATAAGGATTTGGCGAAATTTTCATTCGATATTGTTATCGTGGATGAATGTGGTCAATCAACTGAACCATGTACTTGGATTCCGTTATCGTTCGCCGATAAGTGTGTATTGGCTGGTGATCATCTTCAATTGCCACCGACAACATTTTCATCTGAAGCTACCAATGAAGGACTAAATATATCTTTACTCGAACGAGTCACAAAAAAATTGTTTGTTCATTGCCCTGAACGTGTAGTACGAATGTTGACCGTTCAACATCGTATGAATGAATTGATTATGCAATGGCCTTCCGATTATTTTTACGATGGTCGTTTAGTTGCCGCTCCTATTGTTGCGTCACATCAATTGGTATTAAAAGGAACTCGGCGACCATTGCCAGTTTTACGATTCATCGATACGGTCGGTTGTGATATGGGTGAAATGGATTCACAACAAAAAGCATTCAGAGCTTCAAAAGGCAACATATATGAGGCAAAAATCGTATGTATTGTCATCAAAAAACTTATAAATCAAGGATTGCCTGCATCCGATATTGGTGAGTCTTTATTATTCACTGAAATAGTTATAAATCATAAACTCAAAATTTGATTACAGGTGTAATTACGCCATATCGATTGCAAACAACATTGATCGAAGCCGTTTGCAAACGAGAATTTTCCCGTCGGATCAATGATCAATTAGAGATTAATTCAGTTGATGGGTTCCAAGGTAGAGAGAAAAATGTCATTATTTATTCCATGGTACGTTCGAATGAAAATGGTTCGATTGGATTCCTGAGTGAAGAACGACGTCTAAATGTCGCCATTACTCGTGCTCGAAAACATTTAACTCTGATTGGCGATTCCGGTACAGTGACAAGACGATCGGCTGCATTGAATTCATTTATTGGATATTGTTTTCAAAATGCAATCATTGAAAATGGCAGTGATTACCAAATGCAAATGAATCAAATGAATTATCTGGATCAAATATTTGCCGAATTCAAAATAGCTAAATCTTCACAGAAAAAGGAAAAAACTAAAAAGAAGAAAAATCGTCGACATAAAAAATTAGCTCCAATTGATTCCAATCTTGCCAATATGTTGAATGCTTTTCTGTCTAACAATGTATGGTTATCAATGCAGTTGCCTACTTATCTCAATCGAAATCAACGTAATCATGCAGAGAAATTTTGCAAGCAAAATAGATTTAAATTTTCCTATAAAAAAGTTTGGATCGATTCGAATCAAACGCAACAATGTACACAGATGACTATATTTCGTTGAAATTATTCGATTCGATTATGTGATTTATTTTCTGATTTCTTGTGATTCAAAACATGCAATTCATTGGCATTCCTGTTTTTTATTGTTTCAAATAATAAAGATTTTTATTTTCATTCTTTTTTAAACATTATCAAATTGCACATTATTCATTCAAAATCAATCAGTGGTGTCTATTCGAACAATTAGAGACGACGAGTTTTATGTATTAGTGTACGACATTGTGGACAATAATGATCGGCATCTTTGCATGAATCCATACAGCATGGAATCAAACAACATCCAAGCCAACAACTTTGTAAATAATTGGTAAAAAAAAAAATTATATCAATTTTCAAAAATTTCTAAATAATTAATATACGAACCCAAAAAGACAAAGTCCACCGGAAATCAGATACGTAAGCAAACCATTTTCATAATGTACTTCAGTAACAATGTTGGCTTGACAAGTTGGACATTTCATCTGAACAGGATCTAAACCAATGGTTTGATTAATGATCACTGTTGGTGCTTGTTGTTCGCCCCCTACTTGAATTGCTGCCACTGATGAGAAAATTTTATTTAAAAAATAATCAAAAATTATTAAGGAATAAAACACTTACTATTGTGAAAATAAAATTTTAACAATGTTTTTAAATCAGAAATTAACAGATTCTTTTTCCGATCACAATAAACAATAGTATTTATAGTGGATAAATATCTGTGGCAATATATCCACTATTGGATTGTTTCCACTCCCTTTTTTTAAATAATCAATCCAATATATTTATTTATCCTCTTACATTGTGTTCGAAACCATCGAAACCGTTGATCATAAATGTAATACATCATTGTTTTGATAGATTTATGTTTTGATGTTACATACATATATATCCTAGGATATAATCTTTAAAAAAAACCTTTCCATATTTCGATTATATTTTAATCTCCAGTTAGCTATAATAATATTAAGCTTTACATAAAAATTATGCTTGTTGGGGATAATTTTAAAAATGTTCAATTTTTAGTTGCAGTGAGCACATTTTCAAACCGTTATTCTGGAGACAAACACCATCACGAGATAACGATTGTATTGTCTGAATAAAAGTGTTTCTTCTAAAAATCCAATAATTGATTTTTCATTTCATGATTCATCTGTCGAGTATAAATGAATCATTTTGAAAAAAAACATAATAAAATACAGATTTCACTTTTTTTTGGATATCATCAATTGCAATGAATGATTTTGATTTTAATATTGCAAAAGATTATTGAAATTGATATTAGAATTAGACATTGTTATTGTTACGCACGTCATCACAATGGATCTATTTTTTTTTATTCTTTATCACAATGATTATTATCATCAAATTCGATAAGCATTATGTATGATCATTCCACATTTCGGACAATAATGTTCAACATCTTGACATGCAGGCATACAGAATGGAATAAGACAGCATCCATACCAACATCTGTAAACAAAAAAAAATTTTCAACAACAATGATCAGTATCAAATACTTTGAAAATATTTCCTACAATCTGAAATATAAATACCCAACAAGTAATAATCCACAGCAAAGAATATAGGTTAACAATCCGTTCATATAACGGATTCTGGTCACAATATTCAAATGACAATATGGACATTCCATAGATATTGGATCAAGACATTTATCGTTTATGATAATTATGACATCATTATTTTTTTGTCGATTACTATTACGATGTTTACCCATTTATAATTTTTTCCAAAATTTCAAATGTCTATAGATGAAAAATGTTTATTACAAACAATAACAATTATTTCAGATTTTTTTTTTAATAGAACAAAAAAATTTATATACCAGCTCATGATTCAATCAAATTATTCTGAAAATTAAATTTGGGCTAAGCAAAATTTTATGAAAAATTCATTCAGTTTGATAATTATTATTCATTCATTAGATATATAATATATATGACAACAAGAGATAAAAACATAATTTGTTAAACACAATAAAATGAATATATCAAACAAAAAGCATAGTATAATGTGTAGAATATAATGAGATTAAAGTTTCGCCATGATCACATAAAGAAATTCAAGTTTGGTTCATTATCAATATAATTTGACTTAGTTAACTCAATGGAGAGCAGGAGAAAAGTTTTACTTCTTGATTAATACCATGGCTTGATAATTGATGATAAAGGAATTTTCGTTTAATTCAAATTCGACGATATCGGCCAATATTGGTCTTACAATTCGAACATCGATGATCAATATCCTATTTTGTTTATTTCAGAATGATTTGACTAAATGAAAAAAATAACGAATCATACGTTGAACTTACCAAACATTCGGGTATACAACAAGGAATCAAACAGCAACCAGCCCAACATCCACATAGAAAAAGTGTTCCGGCGGCAAGATATGTAAGCAAACCTGGTACTGCACTTGTCTCGGTCAATGTAGTGGCATTACAATTAGGGCATGTCATTTGAACCGGATTAGGTGATAATCCAAGTGAAAGTGGCTGAACAGTTATTACATGAGCTGTAGTGGGTGTTGTGTTAGCGTCAAATGTTTGAGTGCCTAAACAAAGAAAATTAATATATTGAACCATATCATCATCGTAAAATATACCTGGTTGCTGGATATGAATAAATCCTGGTCCTGGTGGTGAATAGGCGGGTGGTGGATCCATGTTGAAAAGTGGTGGTGGTACACTTGGATAAATTGGTTGCTGTTGTTGCGAATGTTGTGGGTTGGTCATTTTGGCCGCATCGTTTGGATTGGAATTTTGCATGATAATTATAAATTTTGTGCGAAAAAAATTAAAGATTTTTGATCAACAAGTGATTGAAGGCTTGTTTTTTTGGGCGTATGATCTTGTGCTTTTTGAATGAATATTTGTGCTATAAAAAAAAACAATGAAAAATATAACTCGTTCAAATTTCATCAATTACAAGCTGAGTTTGTTTTTTCATTTACTCGATTGACGTAATTGAGTTTTTTCTTCTCTTTTTTTTGGTTAATCGATTGAATCGAAATGATACTTTAGAGTTTGTGCAACACTATGAATGATGCAAATACAATTTTGGTTATAATACGCACTGATGATTGTTCATTATTGTTGTCGTTGACAACAATTTTGTTGTCTTATGATAATGGAAAGAAAATCTCAATGTGTTCCATTCGAAAATATCACATCAATTGTGAGTTATACATTTACACACACACACACACACACACAAACACATACACAATTTTAAGCAATAGACTCATATCAAAATTGTTGATGCAAAAAAGCTGCCATCTCGTGAATTAGAATGACATTTCTATCGAAATAATATTTAACTTTTTTTTTATTATTCGAGAAGCCACTTACGATCAATTAGACATAAATTACGCATATAAGATTTGTTTGTTTGTACCAATTCTACAAAAAGTACACATTCAGGTTTTTGTGAAAATAAACACGATGAAGGATGAATGAAAACAGTCATTGATGGACGATCATTTTGTCCAAATGTTATGGTACGAAAATCACCATCACGTTGAAATTCGGCAATATTTGCACCTAAACCAACGCCAACACCGGATGCAATGGCCAAACATTTACGTACAGTTTCTGTGCTTGGTGTGCTAACCAAATCGATAGATGCCTGTTTACAAAGATCGACTAATTGTTGTCGAATATCTCCAGCTTGTTTCAATTGATATGAGCGAAGATAGTTTTCTTGACACCAGGTCATTTTTTGCTGTGCTTCTCGATATCGACGAAATACATTTAATAGTTTGATTAGATCACCTTCGGAAGAGGCAAATTTTCGATGTATTGCAATAACCTTTTCATTGGTCATCGATGTATCGAATACGTTATCGACTGAAAGCATTGAAATGATTGTGATAATTTCTTCGGTACATCGGAATTTTTGTGCTTCAATCAATAGTAAAGCGTATCTCGGATCAATTGGAAATTTCACCATTGTACGTCCAAGTTTGGTTAGTTTATAATCAACATCCGAATCATTCTCTTTTTCAATAGCTTTCATTTTCATCAATTTCTTGAGCGATGATTGTATGTTTTCGATTGAGGGTGAATCAATAAAATCGAATGCTTGAACATTGCTGATACCCAATGCAATTAATTGTAATAATACACTGTATATGCTGCATTTTTGAATCTCAGGAATGGGAAACGGTGAAAATGATCGATATTCTGGCCGAGTATAGAGACGATAACATTTGCCCGGTGCTAGACGACCGGCACGACCACTCCGTTGACAAGCTTGTGCTTTCGAAATGTTCTCAACACGCATTATCTCAAAGCCAGTTTTTGGTGAAAAAATTTTTGATTTAAATTTTCCGGTATCGATTACGTAACGAATATTTGGTATTGTAATTGATGTTTCGGCAATGTTTGTTGGCAAAAATAACTCTACGAAAACAATCATTCAAATTACGATCGAATATTCTTTGTTGTTTAGTTTTAGGTAATGCCGAATATAGAGGATAGGCTTTCAATGTTTTCACAGTTCCTTTACTTGTTTTCATTATATTCGTTTGAGCAGAATAACTTTGTACAATTTTGATCATGCTTTCAATCTCTTCTTGTCCAGTACAAAAGACAAGAATATCACCACCAATAAGGCTGAAATCATTATTCTGTCGTGTTGGTTCATCACCAAAAGTCAATTCATCTTCTTCTTGATGGATCTGAAACAGAGTGGAAAGACAAGCGGTAGCATAATCCGTATGTTTTGATTCAGTATAGAATATTTCAATGGGATAAACACGGCCTTCAATATAGATGACTGGTGCTTGATTAAAATATCTGGAAAAATTATCAACATCCATCGTGGCAGACATGATGATTATTTTCAAAGGTTCATAATGCCGCTGGCCGCCATTCGATGAATCAGAATCTTCATCAAGTGGACGTTTTTGGCCACTTCGTAAACGTTGGGCCTGTTTTACGATACCGAATAGTAGATCACTTTGAACGGTTCTTTCATGTGCTTCATCCAATATGATTACTCGATAATTAGAAAGCAATGGATCATGAATGGCTTCACGTAATAATATACCATCAGTCATGTATTTGATTCGAGTATTAGATGAAGTACAATCGTCGAAACGAATTTTATATCCGACTAGGTCACCTATTCGACATTGTATTTCTTGAGAAACTCGTTGGGCTACAGAAACAGCTGCTACACGACGAGGTTGTGTAATACCGATAGTAACTTTGCTTGACGACGTACAATTGCCATTTGGTAATGTGGACGGTTGATGATATTTTGATGATGATAGATGCTCGTATAAAAATTGAGGTATCTGAGTAGTTTTACCAGATCCAGTCTCACCGATGATTATCAGTGTTTCATTATTTTGTATTCGATCAAGAAGTTGACTTTTTACCAAACAAACTGGCAATTTATTTGTTGATAATCGATGATAATTTGTCGGTGGCCGGGGTGAACGTTGCTGATGATGATAAAATGAATAATCATTTGAATTATGATGATGAGTATTTGAATGATGTGATGAAAAATTTTCTGGTGAACTGGGAAATGATGATGTTGATCCTGATCGTCCTGGACATGATGGTGATGATGAACTTGGTGATTCCGGCGATGATGTCGATACGATCGATCCGGGTGATGGGGTAGCCGAGTTGATATTTGGCAATTGAATTTGTTGTTGTTTATTTTTTAGTAAAGCAATATCGGGTACCATTTCACCGAATCAATCAAGAAAAATTAATTGACCAAGTTGAAAAAACAAACAAAAATGCTCATCAAAAAAATTCAAGGTAATTGAAGCACGTGATTAAGCCGCAAGTTAAAATTTAGAACAACAACAGTCGATATAGTCAGGTATAATGAGCTGTGTGATCGAGATTGCTTTAAAGCGCCTAATATTAGGGTTGAACTTAAAATTCAAAATTAAATGATCAACAGAATTTGTTAATTTATTCATTCAACTTTGTGGAAATACAAAACTTTCCGTTTTATTGACATTTATAAATGTTTATATGTTTGTCATAATATTAAATGGGTGAATGGAAAGGACGCTATTATCATTATTTTGATTTGTAGGACAATTTTTTTTTTAGTTTTTCAACAAATATGATTATAAATTTTTATAGAATCCAGAAATAAATAAAGATGACAAATACAACCACACAACCAGCGGCAACTTTAGCATAGGTAGCTCGAAGATTCAGGTATCTGGCATCTTTTTTATATTTTTGCGACAATACTGATAAATTTGTCGCTTTATTGTCAAGATCTGTGAAAAATTGGATGGAATAAATTTTTTAAAATGAGACAAATTTATCCAATATTTTATCCGAGGAGAACTTACCTGAAATGGCCAAACCTCTTTGGAGAACATCATCGATATTTTGAACCATAATTTTTTGTACATCTTGCAATTCACTATTGAGCTGATTCAGGTTTCGACGTGCACGTGAATCCGTAAAATTCTTCTTTGCTTTTTGTATGTAATTATCTACAGAGGATAGAAAATTCTCAAATGAAATGTGGACAAATCATGATAATAGAGAATCATACCAAATTCAATAAAACTATAAGGCCGTGAAACTTTATTCACTCGAGACATGTAATCCTGTTGGAATTGTCGTTGCAAATCTTCGAGATATGAGAATGCGATTCGCCTGGAAAAGGATTTTTCACATAAAACTAGATAACAAACTTGTTGATCATTGAGAATACTATAATTTCAAAAATGAATAAATGAATATGACTATAAATCGAATCAAAATTCAACTTACTGAAATATGAATGGATCCGTTTCGATGGACATTTGTGCAGGGGAATGAACATTCATTTTACGAAATAAATGCTTGGCCTGATTCTGATAATTCACTATATTGCGACCAATCTAAAATTATGGTTTTGAAAATAATTTCATTTTTAATATAATAAATCAGCAAATCAATTTCAGTAAATATAACAAACCGTTTCATCATCCTGGATGGATGCGGCCAATGGCAATCCATCGGAGATTCTTGCTATCATAGTCATAAGAACCATCTTTGATCCGTTATATGGGATAAAACATCTCTTAGGATAAATTTTTCTATGAAAAAAATGTTCAAAAATGAAAACAAATGACGTGGATTTCACTGAATGAATGAACCAGGCAATTTTATTTGGATATGTTGCAAATAACAATTTTCCAGCTTGACTCTCACTCATTCAAATAGTACGTTTATGAATGCGGCAAAAAAAAACTTGTTTTTTTCAGTCAATTATAATAATTGATGACTACGATTTGATTTTCCTTGTCATTTAAGAAATATACTCATATATAATATATATGATAATAACAATGCAACCTGAGCAATATACCTGAACGATAATGGATAAAATTTTTGATTAGTTGTCGAATGACTGCGAATAGAACATGAATATCAAAATGAATGAAAAATCAGCCGATGTTAAATCTAATTCGAACGAAAATCAATCCGAACCGTTGGATTCGAATCAGTTTAGTGATTCAAATATTATTCCAAAAGAATTGAATGGATTACTTAATTTACCACCCGTGAATACGAACCCGAATAACTATTATTATCAGCAACAATTTCCTTATAACAATTACCAAAGTGGTCAACCTGTACCTTTCTATAATTTATCTAATCCAAACTTTTATCAACAAAATGGCAGCAATCATTATCATCCCCATTGGAACAATAATTCGCATCATCGTAAAAATCTTCCATATCAGTATAATAATTCATCAATGCCTACAATTATATCGAAAATGGCCGAAGATAAAATGAAACCGGCATTCAAATCAATCGAAATGATACTCGAAACATTTAACTCAATCAATATGATACTAGATTCGACATATTCCACATTATATGGATCATTTCGTACCATCACCGGTGTTGCTGATCATTTGATTTTCATACGGAATCATTTGACAGAATTAGCTTTGTTTCCTCGTTTGGCTTGTACATTAATCAATTTGATCAAATGGATGTTCAAGTTTTTGGGCTTAAACCACACAAAATTGGGCGAAATGTTTGAACGACAAATAAATAATGATATTTGGCGTGAGGCAATGTCATCATCAAATGCAATAAAAATTCCTGTATCTGAATCTTCAGGAGATGATAAACCACATTCATCATTATGGCCAGTGATGGCATTCTTTTCGTTGATATTTGGTACACCATATATTGTTTGGCGATTACTTGGAGCCACCGGCCAAATTCCACGAATCAACCAGCCGGATTGGACCACCAAAAATGGGCGTCATTTTGTGGCTATTGGATTACAAAATTTTAAGGCTCGTAATATGAATGAATTAAATTTCCGTAAAGGACAAATGCTATATATCAAACCAGAATCACTACAACCTGATTCAAAATGGTTGGTAGCTTGTACGATTAATGAAGATGGCAAAAAACCTGTACAGATCGGAGTCATTCCATTAAATCTTGTGAAATTATTAATGAATAAATAATATCTAATGATGTGTTGAATAAAATTTTGCTTGTTTAATCTGAGAAATTAAATACCACAGAATACGTCTTATATTGATTTGACTATTATGGAATTGTTTTGAAATGCCACGTGTTTATTTTTTATTTTTACATTCGGAAATTTTTATTTTTCTGTAACTGATTAGATAAAATTCTATAAAATTGTTTCTTAATATAATAATAATGATTGAGAAATCTGACCACGATAAATGTCAAGTAAAGGAACAAAGTGAGATACCAACATTTCAGCCATCCCCCATTTCTTCGGTATCAATTACAGTTAATCATGCTCGTGATTTTTGGTCAAAAACTTTACGATCTGCTCGCCATATTTTGGCGCCGATGGTTGATCAATCCGAGTTGCCATTCCGTTTGATGGTTCGCCGTTATAATGTCCATTGTACATATTCGCCGATGTTACACTCCCGATTATTTCTTGAACAGCCTAAATATCAACAGGAATTCCTTCAGACTGGTCCAGAATTTGATCATCCATTTATCATTCAATTCTGTGCAAACGACCCTGAAATATTTCTTAAAGCAGCGAAAATAGCTGAATCCCATTGTGATGCTATTGATCTTAATCTTGGCTGTCCCCAAACGATAGCCAAACGAGGTCATTATGGTGCTTTTCTTCAAGATGAATGGTCGCTGATTTACGATATAGGTACGATTAAATATTTTCCTATACAATTTTTGAATAAAATTTCTTTAAAAGTCAATTTAGCTGTTCGAAATCTAACAAAGCCAGTAACTTGTAAGATACGTGTTTTCGATGATGTGGAAAAGACGATCAAATATGCTAAAATGATTGAAAGTGCCGGTGCATCATTGATCACCGTTCATGGCAGACTAAGGGAACAAAAAGGTTCGAAAACTGGTCTGGCCGATTGGACAAAAATTCGTTTAGTCAAGTAATTTTATCTTAGTCAACTTTTTGCCAATTTAATCATTGATACTTTTTATAACAGAGAGAACCTTCGTATTCCTGTATTTGCAAATGGAAATATTCAATCCAAAATCGAAGTAGATAAATGTTTCGATGAGACCATTGTTGATGGTGTAATGTCAGCCGAAGGACTATTGTACAATCCAGCATTGTTCACTGGTAAACCGTTGGCAGTTTGGGATGCCGCCTATGAATATGTGGAACAATATCGTAAACATGCATCTTCGTTTTCATCTATTCGTGGACATATATTCAAATTTTTCCACCATTGTTTCACATTAGAAGAACATTTGGAATTGCGAAATGTTGTTGGCAAAACTCATTCGATTGAGGATTTCGTCAAAGTAGCCGATCAGCTCAAGAAAAGATATCATGTTGAATATGAGAAATTTATTGCTGATGATCAATATACAAATGAACATCCAAAAAATTGGCCTGTCTTCATCTGTAAACCATACTATCGACCATTAGAAACCAGAGTCATTGACAATACGAATGAATCGGTTGTCCAAGAACCTGTAAAGAAAAAGATTAAAAAAGAGAAAAAACCAAAAGGACCAAAAGCACCGAAAATATTGCCTGAACTGTGTTCACAATGTTCACATCCACGTGGATTAAAATGTGATTTTGGATATTGTCGGATTTGTTGTCGACAAAAATCCTATTCTGAAAAACTTGATTGTCAAGGACATGGATTTCGATTTCTATCCAAACTGCTCAAAAGTAAAAACGATAATAGTTGATACAATTAAATTTTTTTTTAATTTGATCTATGACCTCAAAATATTTAATTTGTGTTATATAAATACAATTTTATATAGCTAAATTTTTAGATTGAATTTTTCTTGGCTTGCTTAGGTGGCTGTTTCCCAAAAAACATATCGAGCCCTAGACCCGAAAAAACTAACGCCGTACCTAGCCATTGTTGCCCGGTCAATGAATTTCCAAATAAAAGTACGGAGAATAGGACGGTAAAAAATTTTCGAGTAGTCGTAACCAATGAACAAGAAAGCGGACCAAAATTTGTGATGGTTAAAAAGATGAATAATTGTCCAACAGCAGACATGATTGAGAATTGTAGAATAGACCAGATGACAAATGAAAATCGGTTGATAAAACTTATAAATTGCTTCAATTCACCGGTAACAATCAATGCAGCCAAAAGAAATAGCGTAGACCAGGCGTTCATCCAGAACATCATTCGGCCAGGTTTAGTTTGATGTTCACTTTTCATTCTATCCTGAAAAGCACCAAGAAATCCATCCATGGTCAATGATAAAAGTAATAATAATTCGCCAATAAAATAAGCATTTGTAGCAGCAGATGAAGATTTATTTGGATTGTACATAAATGTACCAACACCAATGACAATCAATAGGACAAAGAAGTATTTGGCCAAGGTATATCTTTTTCGGGTGTATAAAACACCAATTATCATGACCGGTATTGGTTTACAAGATTTGGCAATCACCTGGGTGGGATATGATACATGTTCTAATGAACGATTACTAGAAACCATAGCGACAACATAGCAAATTGATGCAGAAGCATAAAGAAAATTCGTTGTCGTATCTTTGGATTTTGTTCCATCTTTTTCATTCGATGTGAAAAATGAATTGAAAAAAATGGCGAATAATGTGTTGATAATACATTGAACAAATACTAATGACATTGAATAAGTAAACTGTTCACGTTTTATTCCATATTTGGCTCGGGTACTTTTGAAAATGAAATCAATTAGAATCTATATGAAAAATCTGAATAAATCAATACATACATTTTTTCTTGAAGAATACCATAATAAAAATAGCAGAAAAATATACCAGCTGCACAGAATACAAATTTTTTATTAATAAATTGACCTAAAGAAGACATTTCTTTGGTTTATTAATTCTGCATAATTCTATAGAGATCAAGATTTTGAAAAACAAAACAAAAAAATGAATTTGAATGACAAAATGAGTAGAAGAATGGGACGTGGAATAAAAATATTCTGTGTTCTTTCTTTTTG
This sequence comes from Dermatophagoides farinae, assembly GCF_024713945.1. Taxonomy (NCBI): domain Eukaryota; kingdom Metazoa; phylum Arthropoda; class Arachnida; order Sarcoptiformes; family Pyroglyphidae; genus Dermatophagoides; species Dermatophagoides farinae. The sequence continues at coordinate 2,943,770 of NC_134679.1, read as the reverse complement.
AATATAGATGGCGCGTTCCACAATTTAACATGATAGCTTGATTATCATCGTTATGTTTTTAAAAAAATTTTTTTTTTCATTTCCATATAAATAATTATTTTTTTTATTACAAAAAATTTTTTTTTATAAATTGTTAATTAATTAATTAATAATTATTTCAGAAAATATTGTTCTGATATTCTTATCGATATCCGTATCAGGTGGCATCGATTCGGCAACTTTCTAAATTGTGTGATAATTGAAATGGAATTCTGAATCATATTATTCAATTCAATCAATAGATTATTAAAAGCCTTACCTTTCGTACACCGGTTTTGATATCTTCACGTAAACTTAACAATGCAACAAAATGATCGGCTTTAATATCTGGATAGTGTTTCATAAAACTCTGTATGTTAAAAAATAAATAAATAAATTTGAGCTGTACAAATTAAAATATGTGAATATATTCAATATATTACCATTATTTCGAGATATAGCATGGACAAATCATTTAGTTTGAGAAAATCCATTAACATAGGAACAACTTTGAATGGATTTTCAACTCCAGAATTGGATTCTATTTTAGTTGGTAATTTTTCAATAGTTTCATCAATTGTTCTGGCTTCTTCTATACATTTTCGAGCAAAATCTTCCCGTTTACTTTGGCTTCTTAATGGAGTTCGCTTCGAAAGAATTGATGCAATATAAGATTTTGCTAGGCTTTTTTGCAATTGCACTTTAAGGGCATCTGAATTAGCATCTTTCAAGTAGACATAGTCACGTAAATAATCTTCAAGAGTGAGACGAACATTATCGACCACCGAAACGGTTCCTTCCAACCATTCAATACTGCCAACTTTGTTGATTTCACAATCAACATCTAATAAAATTTCCTTAATCAAATAGCCTATGCTTTCTTCCTTGAGCTTTTCAAAAGATTTTATCATATTGCTAAAAGCATTATCCATCTTCAATTGATTCAAGTCATCCTTACGATATTCTTTTTGAAATTTTAAGGCATTATCCATCAAACTGGAACAATTATTTGAAATGGCAATCATGTTGGGAGTGAAATTTTGTGTTCGGTTATCAAAATGACTTTTAGCATATTTGTTTACTGCTTCTTGATATTGTTTAGCGAATTCAGTCAAATGTTTCATTGACAAAAGTAATACTCGATTGACTAGATCCATGCTGACTATACTGGCTACCTGTAAATGTTGGTCGATCATCTGAAATACAATAACAGGTGTCGTCGTTTGATAATGGCCAGAATTATCAGCTTCTGGATGATGATTCGTATGCCAATCTTTTGACTCATGACGAATGGTGTTGGCTAACCATTCTTTATAATTCTTTTCGACAGTCAACAGATATTTGGTCATAAGATCTTCAATAATTTCATCGGTAAGTAGTGGAGGCAAGCAATCATCTTTTAATGAGAAACGAAGATCAGGATGTCCAAGCAATTCAGTTCCTTCATAGGCATTGAGCCAATTTAAAAGAGTAATGTATTCGTTGCCTTCAAGTGTGCTGACCAATTCTTGCAGGTAGGCACTCAAACATCGATGATAAAGATGAAACATTCGTCGAACTATATCATACGATGGCGGAAAACATGAAACACAAGCATATTTAACGACTTTCAAGTCATCCAAAATGATTTTTCTTGTCATTTCCAAATGCATTACTAGCCACATTTTATTTTCATATCGTTCATGAAATTTATTACCAGCGATTCTTTCGTTTACCGCTTCTTCCAGGATTTCAAATACTCGTTTCTTCCAATTTTTCGGTCGTCCTTGTGACATGAACCCTGTAGATTCAGCTCGTTTCATTGCTGCTTCATCTAGTAATTCTTCACGTTCGATTATACGAAGAGCTGTGACGATCAACGAAGGTTCTTTTCGTACAGTGTTCAATGTCAAACGAATAATGAGCCAAAGTTGTTTGCCCAATTCTTCGGATAATTTTTCAACTTCAGCATAATAATGTTTTAACATGTTCTTGTCAGCGTTGTTGGTAGGCGCCAAACGATGCAATTGAAAGAGTAGATTGTCGCGCGATTTTTCCAATTCATAAAGATTCAAATGTGCTTCGAGCAAATAATTTTCCATGATCAATTCACGAGTTTTTGCAACCGTTTCAGGTACATTGAAAATATGTTTCAAATTTTCCATCGACACAGCATATTGACTATGTTTCATCGATTCTTCGCGAACATATTTCAATTTTTCATATAGCATTGGGATTGATGGAAATGTCTCTTCGATAAGACGAATGGTGTTTTTAATTTCGCTTATGTCATTCGCAGCAGCTTTTAAATGTATCAATCCTGTTTTAACGCCATCCAATTGTGTTTGCATCGCAGTTTTTAACATACTTTCTTTTGAGTTCTTAATATAAATAAAAAGAATATTAATAATGAATTATAGAAATATGGTAATAACTTACAATATTTCGTTTGACACGTTTCTTGTATTGTTCAATTTTGTCCAATTGATCTGGCCGTTGAAGCATGTTAGATACATGTTTAAAAGCAGTCTGATAGACTTCTCGTTCTAATGCATCTGTATTCAAATTTGACATTGTATTCGATAGTTTGAAATGATCATTTGATAATAAAAATAAGAATGACCATTTTACAAAAAAAATTTATAAACACCTTTTATGGCAACGATTTCAACTCTGTAAACAGATTATGATATTCATTTGTGTTGATATAGCCTTTTTGGAATCTTCTTCAATTAAAGTTATAAACAGAAAAAATTATTTTTAAAAAAATGACAATTTCAAATTATTATTAAAATAATAATGAATAAAATAAAATAAAATATGCCCAAATACTCCATTAGGCGATTATCACATAAATGGTCTTTGATTTGGAATCAATGGAAACATCAATTGTTCGATCGTTATCGATTATGTTTATTATTTTTTAAAAGTCATTTTTATAATTCACATTCCGATGCATATTATCTAGCAGATACTATTTTAGATCCTATATTTTATGCAGTCGATCATTATCTTAAATATTGTGGAACAATTTTTGTTCTTGTTGTATTTTTTCTACTTTTGGCATTCATTTCTTTTGCCTATATTATTGGTTTGTTGTGATGATTTGAAAAAAAATAAATTTAAAAAATTAATGATCATCTCTTTATTTTACAGGAGTTCCATATTGGTACCATCGATCACAGCCAGTTTTTTGGATAGCATTTGTGATTGGACACTGGCTTTTGATCAATGTTATATGGAATTATTTTAAATCACTTTATACTTTACCTGGCTGGGCCATTGATGTATGTATTGGCAAATTTGTACAGAATTTTTTTTATTGATAATAGTTTTTTCATATCAGAAACCGATCATTATCGAAGTGACTTCATTTTGTAAAAAATGTTCGGCAGCTAAACCACCACGATGCCATCATTGTTCAGTTTGCAACAAGTAAGTTAAATGGGGATCGAATGTATATGATGATGACATGAAACATGTACTTTGATTCGAAAAAAATAGATGCATTCTGAAAATGGACCACCATTGTCCATGGCTCAACAATTGTATTGGCCATTATAATCATCGATATTTTTATTTCTTTTGTGCATACACCTGGTTGGGAACAATATTTGTTATGGCTTTTGGCGTTTGGGTTGCCGTCGACCATTGGTTTCCTCAATTTAGTCCGTTCGAACCAATACAAATTCAATGGTTCGATACTGATTATGTTACAAATTCTCTAGTCATTCAATTTCTTTGGCTATTCAATCGACCGAAATGGAAAACAAAATTAATGGTATTTGAAGCCATTATAACAGTATTATTATTTATTCTTCTAGGTATAATATAAGCTTGAAGCTGTGTGTAAATTAATATTTTATATCAATCAATGTTATTTTTTCGTTTAGGTTTGTTATTACGTTATCACACGATATTGGTAAACAGTGGAGAAACATGCATTGAACGTTATATAAATCGTAAATGTCGTCGACATTTTCAACGCTATAATCGCCATTACCAGAATCCATATGATTTTGGTTGGCGAGAAAATTGGTGCAGATTTTTAGGCTTCGATCGCCATCGACACCCATGGCGCCATATATTATTGCCATCGAATTTCGGACCAACAGGAAATGGTTTCACTTGGAAAACCATCGATGATAATGATTTTAATGATGAAATGTGTTAAATGATTATTCTGTACATATTTGCAATGTGATGATCTAGTTGGTTTCACACATTATAATATTGTGTTTATGCTAAATAACTAAAACTTTAGATATTTACTATTTATAAAATGACTTTTATGATTAAGATGAAAAAAATTAAAATTTCATTCCGATACTTTTTGCCGTTTTCGTCGAGGTCGCTGTTTAGTGGAATCCACAGGAATTTTAATGATTGATTTTTCGTGCGGTTCACTTGTTTGAGTGGAAGCTTCCATCAATGAACTTGCTGATTGTTTCTGTATCATGTCTCTCATCTTGCTCATCTCTTCTAATATTTGGTTGAATTTTAAATTGAATCCTTCCAGTTTACGATCCAATTCATCTAGATGTGTTTGATGTTTACGAAATTGTTTTTGATACTCTCCAAATTTACGTTTAGATGATTCCATTGAAGTTTTCATTGTTTGTGAGATTAGATTATGTTCTGTGTTGGATTTTTCCAACCGCTTCAAACGGATTGTCGTACTTTTGACAAATGAATCCAAAGTTACTAATGATTCTTTCTTGCTTTTATCATCGTTTAACCGGATAAGTTTGGAATTATCAATAACAGCTGCAGCTTGTTTATTTCGATTATTATTATTTCCTAATGATGATTCAAATATTGGCTTCAAACGTGCAGATTTAGGATTATTACCATTACAGCAACTGTTGCTACTATTAATGCCTTTTTCCAGTGAAGACAATGATGATGGAAGATTAGGATATTGTTCATAATCAAGAATTAGATAATTTACGTCAGGCAATTTGGGTTCAATAGATTCTTTAAAATATTCCATTGCCATTGTTGATAGGTCGAATAATTCATCCGTTACTTTGTATGCACGATTTACGACGGGCGTCTGTTTAACATAGTTAAGAATTCTATGAACTTCGTCGATAATTTCACCTGGAAAAAAACAACAATGATTACGTTTAATGTGCTTGCTGAATGTCATCTGTAACAATGTTAATCGCATATTCAATGTTTCGATTATATCATATTCACGAGCAAGTGCATGTTTACGGCGTGCTGATTCTCGTCGTGGCATTTGACTTTTAACAGTTTGAAATAAATGTTGTGTAAAGTTTCGTAGTGAATTAAATTCATTATTCAATTTATCTGAACAGATACGATTAAAATGATGACAAACGAGTCGCATTTTTGAAATCTGTTCATAAGAAATGAATTTGAAAATTTCATGTAGAATTTCATTTGGAAAATCCAGTAAATTTCTTTCTGGTGGTTGAATAGGCATTGCAAATGATGAAGAGGAAGATGGTGGCAATGATTCGAATGTATTGGAAATAGACATTGAAGATGTGGATCGCTTTTTATCCATGTTTTTTTAAACAATAATTTAAAATTTTTAAACAATGATGAGTTGTAAATTTAATTTAGATGTAAAAAGAAGCATTTCCAATAATAATAGTTATATTAAAAGTAAATCATCAATCGTGGCTAGTATAGAATGTGAAAATGTATAAATCAAGGTTAATTGTGTTGGTTGAATGATGAATTGAAAATACAACTGACCACGAAGACAAACCAATGATTAAAAGGTATATAAATGCAATATATTTATTTTTTTTCAAACTTTAATTACAAATGCCAAATAAAAATATCACATAAGAGATAATAAAATGTGTGTGTGTGTTTGTTTCAACAGCCACGAAACAATCAAACGAATATAAATAAACAGCTTGATGATTAATTTCTGAATTATCATATGATATACAGTTAAATAAACATTCAGAAACAAAAACAATAAAGCAATGGATAAATTGCATGCATTGCAATGGACTTTAACAAAAAAAAAAATTGAAGCGTTGGCAGCAACTCGTTTGTCATATACTTTATGAACAGAACATTTTAATGGATGTTTCGAGAAGAAAAATTGGATTCTGAAATGGCACGCTGCAATGCTCCAACACTGACAATTGAAAAAAACCGTTGTATACGGATCGGCCCAATTTCTTTGTTTCGGATTGATTTGTCATTTTTTTTTTGGAAAAATTTTTGATTGCCGGCTGGATTTGCAAATTTCAATTTCAATTTTCTGAAACGAATATTTTCATTTTCACTTTTGTTGAAAATTAATGTTGATTTGATTGATTCACAAATATAACCAGGTAAGTTTTGAACTAAAATTGAATGATTAAAAATTTTCACAAATCTATATTGCATCATTTAATACAGATATTTGATGATTAAAAAATGTTTGCCAATATAATCGAATGGTTTCGTCCATACTGGACGCCGACTAATTTCTTTTATTATGCACTGATCTCGAATGTAATTATCAGTCTTTGGGATCTCTATCTTCACTATCGTCAGGTAAACGGTTGTATTCTCCTTTAAAATTTGATAATAAATTGAAAATTTACATTTATAGCATAAGATTTATAAGAAACAACAAAAACTTCCCCTCGATCTGGCACCGTATATGGATGAAGGAAGCTTCAAAAAAGCACGTCTTTATAATCTTGACAGAAGTTATTTCGGTTTTTTCCGTGAAATTTTTAGTATTTGTCAAAAAGCGGTATGTAAAACGAAATTTTACATAACTTGTTTTGATTAAAAGATTATTACACTCACTATAGCTTATCATCTGGATTTTATTGGCTTCAATTCTTTGGAATTTGTCGACACAAATAACCTATAAATATTTTGGCTACCAGAATGAAGTCGTTTCGACCATTATGTTTTTCCTATTACAAACGGCCATATCTGCAGTCATTGATATTCCTTTCTCATTGTATTCGAATTTCGTCATTGAAGAACGTCATGGTTTCAACAAATATACGCTCAAGTTTTTCCTTTGGGATACTTTTAAAAAATTTCTCGTATTTCAGCCGATTATATCATTGTTGGTCGGCGGTGCAACCTACATCATCATCCGTTTTGAAGACCAATTCTTTTTCTACCTATGGCTTTTTTCCAGCGGAACTGCCATCATTTTCATGGTCATTTATCCATCGTTGATTGCACCGTTGTTCGATAAATATACACCATTGGAAGAAGGTTCTTTGAGATCCGAAATCGAACGTTTAGCAACTCAAATTAAATTTCCATTGAAAAACATTTTTGTCGTTGATGGTTCAAAACGTTCCAGCCATTCTAATGCTTATTTTTATGGATTTTTCAAATCAAAACAGATCGTCCTATATGACACATTATTCGATAAAGATTCACCATATTTCAAAAAGAATCAAGAAGAAAAGGCTGCAACAACAGAAGAATCGGAAAATGAAAAAAGTGATTCGGCCTCAACCAAAAAAACTGATGAGAAAAAAGCAACCGGTTGTACAGAGAAAGAAATTGTGGCCATTATTTGTCATGAATTAGGCCATTGGTATCATAGTCACATATTCAAGAATTTAGTCATCTCATTGTTTAATTTATTTTTCATATTCAAAATTGCATCATTATTCTATAATGATACTGTAATTTATCATGCTTTTGGTTTCTATGGCGAAAACAATATGCCACGATTTATTGGTCTGACTATCATAATTGAGACCATATTTCTTCTATATTTTGAGGTGAGAACCATGTTGAAACATTTTTCAATTGTTATTAATTGATAATTATTTATTTATTCCATATAGCTCTACAACTTTGGCATGAGCATCATTTGTCGAAAATTTGAATTTCAAGCTGACAATTTTGCTAAAAATTTAAATTTCCGTACTGAATTGATTAATGCATTGATAAAATTGAACAAGGATAATCTTAGCTTCCCTGTTTATGATTGGCTTTATTCACTATTGTTGCATTCACATCCACCAATTTTGGATCGTATCAATGCTTTACGTAAAATTGATGACAAAATTGATTGATCTATTTAGAAAAAAAATTACGATTAGTCGTACTATCATCATCATCTTCATCATCATCATCATCATGATTCATCATTAATGGGCAAAAAAGTTAAAATTATCCGAATATTATATTTTCTATTTCAATAAAACATGAATTGTATTTGTTTATTATTTAATTAATAAAGATGAATTCATAAACTAAATAACGCAAACATTTTTTTTTAGTTTCATAATAATAATCAAACTATTGTTACAAAAAAAAACAATATCATCTTGAAATCATAATCATATATAATAAAATAAAAAATTCCTATTCATTCTGCTTCTGTTTTTGATTATTTCTTGTCTTGATTCGCTTTAGTTATCAATGAACGATCATTCCAAAATTCACGTAATTCTTGTACACGTGTTCTGGTTACTGGCCGATCTTCTTTGATTGATTCGAAACGAAAATTAGATATTTTTTGTTTGTTCACTTCGGAAATGATATCACTATCGAAAACTTCGACCATACTTGTTGGTCGACTGTAAATTCGATTATCTGTATCATTTGATCGTTGATTAACGTTGTTATGGATGTTTGTTTCAATCGAATTAATGGATGATGTTTCAACTTGGCTAACACTGCTACATCTTGATTCATCTGAATGTACGCCTGATTCGTTAAATTGTTTTTCAATATTATCGGCTCCGGATTCCGATAGTGATGATGATGGTGATGACGATTCAAAATTATTCAATGGTACATTCTCATTGATTTTACCAAGAGAAGAAGATAAAATTGACTCTTGTGTAATTGTTGTAGGATTATTATTATTATCTGTATTAAGAGGTTGATGTTGATGATTTTTTCGTTCTTCTACAGATGCTTTTGGTATTTTTTGTAACAATTCATTAATAAAATTTTCTTGATCAGTTTTTTTTTGAAAATCTTTATCATTTTCATCAATAACAACATGATCATTTGTATGGTCAATTTCTTTTGGCTCTTGTTTTTTTCGATGATGATTATTACCAAGATTATTATTATTATTATCAGCAAAACTATCACTTTGATTCAGTTTATGATCATTAACTGGCGATTTTGGCTGCTGTTCACTTATTATATCCTGTTTTTGATCATTACTGTTTATGATGATGTTCTGATTGTTTTTCTCTTCGGTCATCACTGATGATGCTGATAGTGATGAAGTGCTCGAATTATTTGTTTGAACAGCCAAACAAGAACCATTAATTTTATTTAATGTATCATTCCGATTTTTTGTTTCGATTTTGTTACGACTATCATCATCATAAGTGACCACAACAACATTGTTATTATTATCGTCGATTATTTGTCGATCACCAACATTGGTGATGATGGACGGTTTTGATAATTCATCGAATTTTTTCGATTCACATTGGTTACGATCATCACTGTGTTTGACATCGGAGTTTGAAACAACAACACTAATGCCATCACCATTCACGATGATCTTATTGTTAGCATTGTCGATTGATGATTGTTGTGGCTGTATCTGTGGATTCGAATCTATATTGCTATTATCGTTCAATTTGATGAACATAGATTTCAGATACGATGTTAGCTCTTGTTCACCGTTAATGTTGTCATTATTATTATTATTATTATTATTGTTGTTTGTAGCTGTCAACGACATTTTCATCAATGTTGATAAATATCAATTACGAACAATGATGGTGATGATGATGATGATGATGATGATTTGTGTTTACTATAACTGAAATCCAAGATATTAAGCTTTTAAGGTTTTTTAGTGTCTTTAACAGGCATAAAATTGATTCAAATGATTATAACAAGATTCAACCATTAAAAGGAATTTTCTAAATTAAAAAAAAAGAAATAAAATTATAAAGATCAATCTAGAAATAAAATAGAATCTAATACAAACACACACACACACATAGAAAGAAAAAAGAAATGAGATGTAAAGAAGAAAAAAAGATGGTTACAAGTGAATGCAATCAAAATCAAAAATGTTGAAATACACAACTCTTACATGCACACAAACAAATAAATTCTTTTCCTTATGATGATCGTTTAAAAGAAGATTATCAATCAACCAAACCGAAACCAACTAACTAACATTATCATCATTATCATCATCATCATCATCATCATTAAACATCCATTTGGGCATCTACAATAAATAAAAAATGGCTGATGACGATTCAAGGATCAACCAAAAAAAAAAAAAAAATTGCGTTGACAAATGGATTGTATTTTTTTTTTCGCTGTATGTGTATAGGTAATTGATGACGCTCGTGGCTTCTTGACTTGATGATGATGATGATGATGATTGAAGACACAGATTTACTTTATTGAATATGGTTTTCTATTGTCATGGGTACCAAAAAAAAAAATTAAGATGTTCTGAGTACATCGATGATAGTTAATCATCATTTGTTTGAATACATAAATTTTTACAGAGGATTGTGTTGTATATTCAATTATCATTATCGTAGACACCTGCCAGCAGGTTGTTTTCTTCCCTAATGAATTAAATTTTTTTTTTTTTAAAGAACAATAAAAACCATATAATTGAACATGAACAATTGTGAATTTGATATCGTTGCTATTGTGGTCGTTGTATTAATAAAATTTTTCCATCTTTCTCTTTCACCCATATTCGTCACATCATAATGTCAATTATTAATTTTTTTTCTGGTTATCATTATTACCTGTAAAAATTTTTTTTTTTTGGCTCAATGTCTAATTATTTTGTACAGTTGACGACGCCATCACCACACACACATGTATAGAGACATTTTTTTCTCATTTAGTTTTATGATGACAATTGATTTTAATGATGATGATAACAAATTAATATCTTAACATTTTTTTTTTTTTTTTGATCAACTGTGATCAAGTTTTTAGATGAAAGGAGAAAAATTCCATTAGACAAGTATCTAATCACGTAATGAGAAAAAAAACTTAATTAAAATTAATCGAATTCTTGGAAAAAATTAACAAAATTTGAATAAGTACATTTGAACAGAATTTGAATTTGTTTGTTTGAATCAAGTCGTTTCACATAAATGTTATTGTTGTGTGGATGTTCATTTTGGTTTAATAATAAATCCAAAGTTGAATGAAAAAAAACAATAATTATGATATATATATCAATGGCAATTATTGTCGAAATAGAAAAAAAAACATTATCATAAAACTATTTTTAGCGTGTTTCTTCTGTATAAGAACTTCCAACTTGACTGTGTACAACTAAACTGCAGCAATTTTCGAAAATTAATTGTTTTGTTTTGTTTTTTTTTTTTTTGTTGTTGGTCCAAACCAAATTAGTTTTGATTATCGTATTTTATTGCACTGGATTGTTGTTGTTGCGAAAAAAAACACCAAATCCCAAATGGTAATGGATTTTTGTTTCTGGATCACTAAATCCATCACAATGATGATCATCAAGCGAATAAGTAATCAAGAGGAGAAAATAAAATCAAAATGACAACAACGATAATAAATCAATCAATAAAAAAAATAGGAGAAATAATGCTGAATAATAGAAAAAAGATGGCAAATTTGAACAAAAATAAAGTTTGATTGTCTTATTTTTACGCCTATTTTTTCGTGATTGAATTGTTTTTTTTTTTTGATATTTTATTTATTTATTGATTGATTCGATCTCTATACAAGGCCCGAAGGTTATAGCATAGAAAGAATGTGCTGTATATACAATAATAAGAAATATGGTATTATAAGCATCTACAAATGATGTTAATGATGATGATGATGATACGTGATGGACACAAAGAGGCTGCTATATCTTAAAATCATTAGACCAATAAAGAAATCGATGATTTCTGTAGATGATTGCTATGTTGAAATAAAGAAAAAAAAAAGAATCGATTTTATTTATCGATAATGATGATGATGAAATCGAACAAAATGAATTGATCGAAATACAGAGAAAAAAAATTATTTCAACCATTCGAACAAAAAAAAAATGAAAAAAAATGTCATTAGATCATCAAACAATGATCCGCCCACAAGATCGATTAAATAACGATGATAAGTTAGAATGGTTGGCGTTTGAAAGAAAAAAAAATCATGGACATATTTTCCGTTCATCTGTGTATATGTTTTGTTGGTCATCATTGGGCGATGCCCAATAATCTTTTAATTTTTGTATTGTTTTTCTAAAAAAAAGAGTTCATCGTCCATTATGTTTCGATACGGTTTTTTGTGTTACAAATTTCTATTCATTCATTTATGAGAACACCAGATTCATAATGGATATGATCAAGCTTCCGTTTTGCATATTGATTCTTATCATGTTTAATTCCATCCATTCAGGTAACTAATAATTTTGATTGAACGAAAAATGTATTGATTTTATATTGATACATTCAAATCAAGTAGAACGTTTGATGAAAATAACAGCCATTTTGAATCAGGATGCATTTATACCATGTGAGACACGAAGTTCATTGATAGATTGGAACCTATTCCATAATCAACCAGATCAAACGGATCGTCTTATTAAGCGTATTCGATATCGTGATTCATTGGGTCGAATTAATTTAATTCTATGGTATCGAGATGGAGTAAGTGTTCCATTTTATACAGTCGATGCTCGAGCTTTAGGTGATTTGCTTAACAACAATGAAGATGTTAATGATGATGATGATAATGATGGTGGAGAAGAATCGATCGACCATTCGATGTTGACTAATCCGGCCGTACGACATATAACCAATGATAGTCGTATGGTATTAGATCTGAACAAAATGACGCCCTTGTTACGAATCAAAAACGTGACCGAACATGATGAAGGCCTATATCATTGCCGGGTAGAATACTCGAATCATCGTACATTTTCCACCGAAATACGCCTCAACATTATTGGTTAGTAGTATTGTTTGTATTCGTATTCTAGTTTCCTGTTTGATTAGTTTGGTTTTCAATAATTTTGGCTGACAAAAGCGAAAAAATTCTATTTCTCATATCTTTTTACGTTACGTTAGGCCCACCAGTCTCTATACAAATAACCGATTCGGAAGGAAATCAATTAGAAGGTATAATTGGCCCATATAATGAATTCCAAAATATCACATTAATCTGTAAAGTTTTTGGAGGTAAGTGTCATCATTTTCATTATTGTAAAAAGGCGGATTTGGCACGTTAAGTGTAACCAATGAAATAAAAAAAACTTTGTTTCAAATTTAATTCATTCATAGTGATTAACAAACGATCGAATGACAGAAATAAATAAATACTGAAATAGAAATTTCTTTTCTTTTCTCTTTATTTTTTCATCTATTTTGTTCGATAACCACTGATTCTCATTTCGCTCACACACACACACACACATACACACACATACGAACAAAAATAGGAAATCCGAAGCCGAATGTAATTTGGTTTCGAAAACAACGACTCTATGAAGAAATTGTCGATGATAGCTATGAATCGTATACATTAGAGAATTCAACAATCAATGGTACTGTACGAATAGCCGTGGTTAATGTTCTCAATTTACGGCGATTAGATCGGAATGATTATATGGCCAGCTATCTATGCCGTGCGTCGACTCGATTCTATTATCGTCCAATGATCGCTTCAATTACCATCGACATGAATTGTAATAATAATAATAATAATAATAATCGAAGATGGATTTTGTTTTTCTTTTCAAGATTTTCATTTGATCGTAATTTGGTATCATTATAATAATAATAATGATCATTATTTATTTTTTTTTCTATCATTGACCATTTATGATTTGTCCAGTGATGCCTCTTACCGTTAGAATTTTTATGAGTCGATCTCATCAGCAGATAAGTTTATCAGCAGCAACACAGCCAGTGAGGGCTGGTACAATTGTCGAATATGGTTGCCGTACTGAAGGTTCTAAACCGAATGCCAATATCGAATGGTTTCTTGATGATCAACGAATAATTGTAACACTTAGAACATCATCAACAGTATCCAACAGTGTCGATAATGAGCTTCCTATCCAAAAAACTGAATCATACCAATGGTTACCAACATCTTTTAACAATTGCATTGTCAATGATGACAACATTGTCAACGGAAATGGCCAAATGGTCAACCGAATAACAACATCATCATCATCATCAGAGGTGTTGTTGAGTAATGACAACTCAAACTGGCAACTTCCAATAAATGAACAAATAAACTATCCAAACGACTTATTATCTCAACAACAACGCCAAACTCATCGTCGACAATGTAAATTCTTGTCCATTATCGAAACACATAAAACGAATAGCACCTTATCAATTATTCGATTCATACCCAATTTCAGTGACAATAATCGTATTCTTTCATGTCAAGCTTCCAATCCATTTATCGCCATGGCCGATAATAATAATAATAATTTTATCGCGAACAATTCGTTTAGTGGCCGAAATTTTAACAACAACAACAACAACAGTAACAACAACAACAACCCTAACAAAAGCAACAACAGGATAACCGATAAAATTACGCTCAATATTCAATGTATGTATGATGATAATGATGTTAGTGTTTATAGTAGTTGCATGAAATATATTCTTTTATTTATCCAATAATAACAATAATATTTCATACATACAATACATATATATTCTAATCGGAAATTTCTTCATATGTTTAAAATGTAATAACATTATTATTAAATGACAGATGGACCAATCGTTACAATTGGAATTGGTTTACCGATAGATGATCAACAACAAAAACAACAACAACAACAACAACCGGAAAACAATAGTGAAAATAATAACAACAATAACTATAATAACTATAACTATAACATTAACGATTTAAGCCTAATACAATTCGAACGTAATGTAAATGTCGATGATGTGGAACAACCAGAGCAGAAAATTTTGACCATTACTGAGGATCTATTGTCATTGGAATTAAATTGCCATATCAAAGCAAATCCATGGATTGACCAAGTGTTATGGTATTTAAATGATACTGTTATCAATGTTGTAGATGATTATGAACAGAAATTTGAAAGCTTATCATCATCGATTCATGATTTATCGTCAAACATTGCTATTATATCCAAACATTTCGATTTATTCAATCATAATCAAACATTATTATTGAAAACGATCAATCGTTTCCATCATTATGGATATTATCGTTGTAAAGCGGTTAATTCAATCAATGAAAGTTTCAGTGAAATTATCAAATTAAATGTTGCGTGTAAGTGTTGATGATAATGGCATTTACAATCATAGAATATGATATTATTTTGATTTTTTCCTACTATTTTTTTTTATTTATATTCTTGAAGGAGAAAACTAAAATAGTTGAATTCGATATATTAATAGAAATCATTGAAACATTCTGTACTTTATTCAGATTTTTTAGTTTTTGATGATTACTCTATAAAACTTGTAGACTCATTTTCATTTTTTTTTTCATTTTATTATTCAGATGCACCTAAATGTTTGAATCCAGAAACTCAATTCTTGATTGTTCGCCGTAATGTTGGCACAATAATAGTCGATTGTCAAGTGGATTCTGAACCGTCAGTCAATGTTACCTATAAATGGATGTTATCATCATCACAGCTTTCGAAATCAATGGAAGAGGTGGAAACAAAAATCAATGATGATGATGATGAATTCAACGAAATGAGCGATATAGAAAATAATGGCCATAAAAAACATCATCAAATATCGGCAATGGAAACAATCATAACTGTCAATGACAGTTCTTTATTGGACGTGATAATCGCTGTAAATCAATATTTCGATGATAATCACCGTCATTATAATGGCCATCAATTTGTTCATAAAGATGAATATGACGACAGAGATTCGAACATGAATGAACCGATGATGGATTCATATTCTACATTGTTATTACAATGTCAAGCACAGAATATGATTGGTAAGCAAAAAAAACCATGCACGTTTATGCTACACATTCATCCGGGTAAGCATTTTATTGAAAAGTCAATCCATGCCAAATTCACAGCAAGAAAATTTTTTTTTCACAATCATGACTTAATTATCTTTCACCAGGTCCACCACAAAAGGTACAAAGCTGTATGTTTCGATTGGACAAATCAAGCGATTTATCTAGCGACAATGAACCGAAAGCTCTTGTTGAATGTATCCCGGGAAACGATGGCAGCTTATCATCTTCATCGTCTGGACAATCATTCCATTTAATTGGTTTATTGTCCAATACAAGATGGCAGAAATTCTGGAATGATTCTTTGCAAAGCGAAAATGATTCATCAAAAAAATCACTATCAATGTTACGGAGTTTAATCCTTGCTATTGAATCGATGGCCAAAAATAGTGATATTGATGATGATAAACAAATGGAAGAAATTAAAATTGAAAATCAAGATAGTGATATTATTGGACAACAACATCGAATCATAATTGAAACAGAAAAAATTCTATTATACACCCTAAAGGAATTAATCCATGATGATAATCATTATTATGAATCCGTTGATCAACAACAGACAGTTCGATTTCAATTTGATTCAAATTTTAATCCAGACAATAATATTGATATCATTATTTATTCGACAAATTCCATCGATATTAGTGAACCGTTGATTTATTTAAATGTCAATTTCAATCATCCTGTAGATGATGATGGTAGTGAGGCCACCAACATCGTCGTTATTGGATCGGGCAATCAATGTATGGTTTTTTTAAAATATTATCTTAGATCTAAAGCGTGAGCTTTCACATATAAACTAACTAACTAGTGAATTATTATCTAAAAGTCTAATAATTTTGGACTATTATTATGATGTTGATGATGAACTTCAGAATTTTCTTTCATTTTTTTTTCTTTTCCTTTCTTATATAATGAAGTGATAACATCCATATGGCCGCAAAAGACATTTATTTGAATCAGACATTAATGATGAAATCATCAGATTGGCATTATTATATTATAGTTTATTCGATTAAATGTTGATTACCATAATCATGATAATGATAGCGATAATTATAATTGCCGAATGTTCACTGATCATTGATAGCTATTTATCTAAAAAAAAAATACCATAAAGCACGATAGTGGCATTTTTTTTTTTTTTTTTTGTTAATGTCAAGATTCTATCAACACGAATTTAGCGTGCGCGTAGGTGCATTGATTTTTAATGTCTAATAATTTTTTTTTTCAAAAATTGGTTTACTTTCAAGCAACATCATCCATTGTAATTAATAATCGTAAAAATTGGGCCTATTTACGTTTCAAAGGCTTGATCGTCATTATTGTTTTATTGGTCATAATTGCAATTGGTTGTGCATGGCTACGGCGATTCCTATCCACTACATCGGTCAATAATGATACACTTGGTACACATCCACATCATCCATCAGTATTGTT
The DNA here is from genome assembly GCF_024713945.1 of Dermatophagoides farinae. Lineage (NCBI taxonomy): Eukaryota > Metazoa > Arthropoda > Arachnida > Sarcoptiformes > Pyroglyphidae > Dermatophagoides > Dermatophagoides farinae. The sequence continues at coordinate 2,926,394 of NC_134679.1, read as the reverse complement.
GGGTAAACAAATAAAACATATTGCTTTACTTCCTTTTTCCGGATAATTCCCATAGTGAATTCCATTTTTAGATTTCCGTGTGTGTGTGTGTGTGTGTGATGTTTTCAATTTTTATTATTGTTTCATATTTTTCACATGTTTTTTTCTCTATCACTATTGGATCTGGTCCAATCATTTCGTTATTTTTTTTGTTGTTGGTTTTGTCTTATTTTACTTTATAATCTTGTTTCATAGCAGTTTTTTTATGTTTTGTTGTTTTATTTGATTTTTTTTTGTTCACAGCACTGAAACAACGGCGTCGACGAAAACAAAATGTACGGGATGAAAAAACAAAAAATCTAAACCAACAAACAACAGTATTGGATGAAAAATCTAATCATGAAGAATTGATTTCATCTGCTGAAGTTCATAATGATCGTCATGAGAACAATCGACAGCAGCAAAGTATAGATGCTGATCAACAAAATGAACCTGATGAGATTATTCGACTAGACGAAGATGATGATGCTGACAAAGTTATTGAACAGCAACAGAATCGTATATCGAGCAAACATGACCCTAATGAGTCTACAATTCGAACGGAACAACAACAACAAACTTCTTATTGTTGGCCATCACGATCATCAAAAAACATCAACCATGATCAAACAAATCAACCGAAAAACATTGATTCAACATTATCATCGTTGTCATTTTCATTGTCATCATTGTTAGAATCTGTATCAACAAAACAAAACCAAACAATTCTTGATCCAGTTGAGCCAACATCATTGGAAACAACAATAATAATCATAATGAAACCGATAAGAGAATGTTTGGCTATAATCAAACGTTGCTTAAATCGATCAATGAGAAATGGATCTCATTATGGAGCATACAATTTGTCAACAACGACAACACATGACAACTTTTTTGTCAATTTTGATGATTATGATGATGACGGCCAGCAAGTTGAAGCTTCTTGTATAGATGACCACAAATGGCGTAATAAACATAATAACCAAACATTAACCGATTATCGATGTGTACAGCAAGAGGTCAGTATTACAGTTTAGGTTTCACGTTTGACGTTCAAAGAATATCAATGAATCAAACCAATTTATTTTCTTTTCTTTTTATTTTTTTTTTGGTGGTTTGACCTCTTCAAATAAAATCAATTGCTCAATTAATTTCTCTTTTTTTTCGTATATGCCTATGTGTATGTTTCTGAACCACTTACCAATGAACAAATTAGAATGAAAAGCAATTCACTAATTGTAACGACGATGACGACCATAATGATTTGATCGACACCAATATAATTGTAGCTGAATTAAGTTCAAATAGCAGCAGTAGCAGCAGCAGCAGCAGCGGCAGCAATGACATTACTAATTCCAATATTAATGGATCGAATCGTAATGCAATTGGTCTTAGTTTCAATAAACGTATGATTAGACAAGAATCAAACAGAACAACAGCAACAAAAACACGATTGACAAAATTATTGAATCGATTGCACATTACCAAACAGCCATCGACATCAACATCAAATCAACATCATCATGAGTATGATCCAAAAACTTATCGTACAACAACAACATATTCGTTTCTACCAGCGGCCATAATGGCCAACAATGATACAACAAATGATAACGTGGCTGAAACAACTAAAAATGTTCAATTACTTTATGTATCACAAAAAAATCTATATTAAATCTTAATCTTAAATTGAAAACATTGAAAGAATTTTGATTCGATTCTATATAATTGTCATGAAAAGAAAGAGAAAATAATCGAGCAGCCGGTGAAAATCGATTTTTTTCAAGTTTTTACTTTTAGGCTCTACTGATAATTTTGATTTTACACACTAAAAAATTGAATCTGATAATTCTTTATTCTTTCTAAATCGCTGATATGATGACATCTTGTTTCTGCTTTATTTTCATTTCTGTTTACGAAAAAAAAGAAAGAATTATCAATTTGTCGTCTGACCTGATTGGCCTTCGTTCTGTCTAACGAAAAAAATTATTTCCAGTGTAGTGTGTGTGCAAGGATTCAATTATGACAATTGAAAAAAATGATTGTCACGTTTGTTATTGGGCACGAAAAAAGAATTAAACTCATAATAAAAAAAAATTGTTTTCAGTTGTCAATTCGATGAGTGATTGAAAAAAATTGTTCCGAGTATTTTTTTTTTCTTATTCAACAATCAATCGAATTGAATTCACAACCAATTTTTTAGTTGAAAAATAACGATAATTGTCGATTGCTTCAAAATGAATGTGTGTGTGTGTGTGTGTGTGTGTGTGAAATTGAATTCGTTCATTTCAATCATATAATGAAATGGGACCGTGGAAATTTATTTTTTTTTAAGCAAAGAAAAAAAATTGATTCCATTTGATTTTATAATTTAAATGGCATATATAGTTGCCATTGAAATCATTGCGAGAAAATAAAGTACAATTTTGTACATCTGTTTTAAGTAAGTGTATATCTTTAGTCTAATAATAGTAATATAATAATAATAATAATAATATCACAAAATCGTATTTATTCAGTAATCGATGAATGTTCCAAGTTAATCCAAGTTAATTTTCTAGTTTATATAGAAATTAATTATCGAATATTATCATTATCATCATCATCATCATCATCATAGCCACCACATGATGGCTATGGCATTTTGAACATCTGCATCATAACATTGGCGAAAACTTTATTCATTCATCGTCATATTGATGAAATGACGATACTAGTGAATCTGAAGTACTTTCAAAATACATTTTGTGTGTTCATTTCATGGATTTGTTTTTGTTCCAGTTTAAATGTTCCTTACACCATTGGATTATACATTAACGTACTTATTATTGGCAAAAAATAGAAAACTTATAAACGAATTGAATCATCGTTTTTTTTTAATTTTAATTTTCCTCTCCATTTTATTTTTGTTCCAATCATTGATATAATTGCTGGAGCATTATTTTGTAATTTTAATGTACTGTTGTTGTTGTTGTTGTTGTTGTTGTTGTTGTTGTAGGACATTATGAAAAGAAGAATCAGAATCTAAATTGAGCTTCAAATAAATCCATTCGAATTTTTTTTTCTCTTTGCCAATAGTATTTTTATATAGGCTAGATTTTTAAATTCAATCATCAAAAAAAAACAAACTTCGAATAATGTACACACACATGGAAACAGAATCTAAAAACTAATGGTTATGGATGAATAAAAAAAAGCAATGATGATGAAATCAAAGAATACTAGAATCGAAAAAAAAATCATTCAATTGAAAATTCTGTTTTAAACGATGGATAGAACAATTTTTTTCTCTTCATCGCTCGTTTTAAATCAAACTGCTGAAAAGATATCTGAACATCCTATGTTCAAGACCAAAAAAAAAGAACAAAAGCTAAAAAAATTATATAATCAATAATATTGGCAGCATCATCGATGATTGTCAACATCATATGATGATAAGATATGTTTTTTTTCAGGAAGTAAAAAAAAATCAAATCAACCTTTTTAAGAAGTTCAAAATCAAATAAAGTGAATCTGAAGATGCATAGAGAATATATCATATGAACCCACACACACACACACACACACACACACACACACACATTGCTCATTGGTGCGATGAACAGATGATGCAAAAAAGAAAAAAACATTCCATAAGCTCCGGATTTCATAAGTTTGATTTTCATTCAATTTTAACCATCGAAGGTGATAATTTATTTATTTTTTCTTTTGAATATTACAATCTTTTCTATTACCTTTTTCATCCCAAAACATTCACATTTCCGTCACAAGGACAATAAAAATACATTTTTAGAGAGAGAGAGAGAGAGGAGAAAGAAAAAAGGAAGCTACTGTAGACAAGGAAATGAATAGAGCGGAAAAATTTGGAAAAAAAGAAGAAAAAAAAACGCCATTGATAACCACCACCAGGCGACAGACATAATATGTGGCTGATTTCATCTTTTTTTTATTGTTATCACTATTATTTTCTGCTGAATTTCATATATATATGTGTGTAGAGAATGACATCTTTTGCTTTTTGGAATATTTTCAGAAAAAAAAATAATTCAAAATTTCTGAGAATTCTCACCGATTTTATCATTATGGTACACTGATTATGTGTGTGTATGTGCAAGTCTATGGATTTGATCATCGTTGACATAAAAAATTGTTCCATAATAAAATCGTTTGAAATACCAAAACATGAAACTAGATTCAAACGAATCAAAGTGAAGAATGAAATAAATTTTTTTTATATACTTTTTTTCACACCGATGTTGTCAAATTCAGAACATATGGGCTGAATTAAATAAAATGTGTTTGTTAACACATTTGTTACCGTACACATTACATTGTTTGTTGAATTCATCATTTCATATTATTCATTTATTATCTATTGGATAAGACATACTATAGTAGTGGATAAAATGGCCAGACTTCATAGTGTTAAAAATGATCCAGAATGAATGAATGAATGAATTTTTGGCTGGCTTGCTTACTTGTTCATACATACATCGATTACATACACAAATATTCACTTCTTTACGCTATCCAATTATTAGATGCATCGATAGTTTTCAATTTTTCATGAATAAATAATTTTGAATATACAAGATATATATACTTTTCTTTCGTTTTCTCAGCCATTTCCACGAAAAACGACCGACGACTGTTGGTAATGACAACCAGTAAAAACCAACACGGCAATAGATGAATATTTTTTTTATTCAATAATAGACCATATAATGATTAAAGATTCTGTATCATAAAGTTGTTAAAAACAGGACGAACATTTTTTTTCTATTTCTACCAAAAAAGAAAACTAAAGTAGTAAATCATTATGAATAAAAACGAAAAATTAATGAAGTACCCGTTGCCAGTAATAATAGTGGTAATAATAATCAACACAACTAGTCTACAAATGGAATCGTTGTTGTTATTGACCTCTTATCATCTCATCATCATCGGACATCATTATCCATCAAAGGTCTGAGGTTAACATTCGTATACGATAAAGTCAATAACAAATATACAAGTCAGGCAACACCCAAGATTTAAATCAAATTCAATGATAAAATAAAATGTCGGCAATTTATGAAAAAAAAAACACTAAGAGAATTTATTGCCAATTTTCTACCTGTATTACTGACATGTTGCAGTATGTGGAGAAATTATTGGCCATTCAAATGAATTCTCTGTTTCAAATTTGTTTTGATTTATTTATTGATAAATATATCGTATGTGTGTGTGTGTGTGTGTGTGTTGTTGAAAATGAAGAATTTGTCACATAAATATTTCTTGTTTCGGGCTATAATAAATCATTCGAAATAACATGAACGTGGCCTCAAACAGTAGTAATATAAAGCTATCGTCATATTGTACCTGGATATAAGAAAAAAAAATTCAATAAAAACAAGTAACGAGAAAAAAAACTGGATAAAACTAGTGTGATCCTAGAACATTCTTGCAAGAATAAATACGTTCATACAAGAATGTCTAAATTTAAATAAATGGTTTAAACCTTACGTAAAGAAAACACCAAACACAGAACAATCTCTAATTCAATAAGATTATCCTTATTTCACGCACGAATTATCACACAAAGGAATTTTTCAATCATCATATAAATTAATTCTTAACATATTCAACATTGATAATTGAATATAACAGAAGTTTTTTTTTGTTGAATTAAATTCCTTAGAACAATGTGCATTGTAAATATAAACATTGAGATGCTTGAAATATAAATCAATCAAAGGTAAAATGGCAATCAAACTCGTTCATATCAAAGACACAAAAAAAAAATCCAGATTCATTTTCACAATGAATCAAGACTATTTATTAAAAACAAATCAAATTATCATCAATGGTTGATATATCAAATTCCAATTGGCGTTTCTTTATTGTTTTTATCATCATCATCATCATCATCATTATTTATATGGAATTTGGAACATTGAAAAAATGTGTGTTGCATTATAATTTCCATGTAAAATTCTTCATGCAAAAACGGCTAATTATTATATGCTAATTAAATTGATTGTTTAATTTGATTATTTGTTATGTAATGTTGGCATTCGTTATTGGATATTTGTATTACTGATCTGTTTTTATTATCAAACAAAGATGAAAAGAAAGAGAAAAAAATTCCAATTTCAATTTGCCGTTTCAAATCAATGTGTGGATGGTATGAATATTGACGCTTGAACACATTAGTGACATAACACCGGCGGCAAATCATAATGAAACCACGATAGTGATAAAAAGATGGTGAAAAAAAAGACAAAAATCAAATCAATTGAATTATCAAATCAAATAATCTAAGGACAAAAGCCAAACATAGTCAATGAAAAATCTCATTCGAAATGAATAATCGAGCATTGATACCCATGTGTGTGTAATATTTCTTCTGGCAATTTTTCTACATCACATAAAACAAATGTAGAACTCGAGGTCTTCGAAAAAAAAATTCATCATCATCATTATTATGTAAATATTATTCGACCACAGCATATAATGATAAAAATGATGATGATGATGATGATGATTAATTAGAGTTCGATAGATTCCGGATTGAAACCGGAAGAATTCCGAAACAAGATGATAATTTTCTATCGTCCTAAATAAGTGTGAATAAGAAAAAAAAGACAAGAATAATAATAAAATTGAAAAAAAAATTGTACACACCGAAGTATTTATACATAATGACAACAATCAGGAAACTATGACAATGATGATGATGATGATGATGATGATAGTCATCAAGAATGAATATCTATAGTGATGATGATTGTAATATAGTGTGTGTGTGAGGAAAAAAATTGAATTCATTATGAAAGTATCCATCCATGCATGGATACGAATAATGTATATGAGAATTGTGAACGTAGCGCAAAAAACAGACCAAACAGACACAACAATAAGAATTGAAAGAAAAAACTTTGAATTCTTCAATTGTATGTTATCATTTATACCAATGTTGATGAGTATTCTTAGATACGAACCATTTAGAATTTTCTCAGCTGCTATCTTATTCTTTTTATTATTATTCGTTATATCCCGGCGTTATACACACACACACACACATATTGCCGGGGTTATCATACTTTGATAGGATTTCCGTTTTTTTTTAATTTTTTGTGGGTTTTTATTTTGAATCTGTTGCTACTGCTACTACAATTTTTTTTCGGGAAAAAAAATTCAGAAAACAGAAAACAAATTCCAATGTGTGTGTGTTTGTGTGATGGGCGAATAATAATTGGATCCATACACATTCACTATCTATAGAGGATCAGCAGAATAGCTGAATCCATTCAGCTTCATCGACAATGCTGCTACCATTAATAATATGGAATGCTGTTTTTTTTTCAAACTTTTACAGCCGTCGACTATCATCATCATCATCATCACCAATAGAATGGCAGACAATTTTTCGAAATTCAGTTCAGTAGTCGTCAGTCGATTGGATAGGACATGATCATTCATTTATTCATCTTTACAGGCTGCAGATCATCATAAAAATTAATTTTTTCTCTTTCCACCATGCTATTATTGATGAATATCAACACCATGTGTTACCGTGTGTCATTGAATCATCAATATATTAATATATAAAAGGTAAAGTTTGGATCATCTTGATTTTTATTTTCCAGAAAAAAATGATGGTTTGTGCATATATAATATTTAAGTGACAACATAGAAAAAAATAAAAAATTTCAATTCAATTTCATCAATGTTCATCATCATATTCTGGATCATTCTGAATATTTTCTTCAACTACTGTGTCATCAAATAAACATGTGAATTATATGTTGAAAAAAAAATCCAATAAATATCGTTATTGAATGTTGATCGAGAAAAAAGAAAATGAAAAAAATATTGATATTTTGATGTTCGTTTTATGATTGGTGTTGTAGCCGCCCCATAATCATCATCATCATTATCATCATTTTTAACGAATAATTTTTTCTGCTCCTAAAAGTGTCTCAAAGATTGCTTATCAAACTCAGCATGATACATACGACTATGTATGTGTGAATCTTTGTCATCATCATCATCATCATCATCATTGTGGATCTTGCTGGTCCTTGAATGTCGCGCGTTTATTTTCATGTGTGTATATGTGTCAGTGCGTGTTTTCAACTATCTTCTTTTATTCATTTCGTTATCTAAATTATCTTTTGGTCGACTTTTTTTTCTCATACTTAAAATGTGTCTGAATTTTATTTGTTTTGTCGTTTTTACTTCTTTTCCATTTTCGATTTCGATATCAGCTTGAGTCTATATAAATGTATCTGTGTGTGTGTGCGTATGTGATGTATTGTAACACAAAAAAAAATCGAATCCCAATTGGTTTGATGTGAATCTCAATCTCGAATCGAAAAAAAAATCGAAAAATTCGACAAATGAAATGAATTCGATTTGACACAGACACACACACACATACACACACTTAGTAGATGCCATAAGATATACGCGTGCATCGATTTTTTTTTTGCAGTCAATCGGCAAATCTTCAAACAAGCTACATACGAATCGAATATGTGACCAAAACTGAATGAATCAATGGCCCATCATTCATCCACATTTTGACATCATTCTAATAATAATGATGTTTGATGATGATGATGACGTTGTTGTTGTTGTTGAAAAATTTTCATCAAAAAAAAAATCATGACTTATTCATGCTACAGTCCTCCCTTTTTTGCCTTGGCCTATCCGATTCCAATTTTGATTGTGAAATCAAAAAAAAAAAAAATCATTCTTCCATCCATTTTATCCATCCCCATGACCAAAACATTAATCGTTGGCAATTAAATTTTTTTTTTTTTTTTTTGATATCAATTAAAAGTAAGTTTTTTTAAAAAAAAACATCGTTTTAATTTTAAATTAACAGTGTGTGTCGTTTTTTTTTCGACAAATACAACAACATTTCTGATTGACCACGATTGAATATCGAAATATGTTTCATTTTTTTTTCAATTCAAAGATGTTATATTCAATGATGATTGTAATGGTATAAAATTGATTATCATTTGATTGCGAAAATAACTTGAAATGTTGAAGGGAAATTTTTTTTTTTTAAAGTGGGCGAAAAACATTTTCATATATACAATGTATAATAATGCAATTTATTGGTCTCAACCGAATATAATGAATGATTTATTCATTCATCGTCGTCGTCGTCGGTTGAAGTTGGAGATTCGTTCCATTAAAACCGTGAAAAAAAAATGTCTTAATTATATAACTTCACCATTCGAATCAGATTCATGTTCATGTCCATGTTCATGTTCGTGTTTCTTCATTCATTCAAACATTCAAACATTCATTCATTGATCTAAAGTTTCAATTAATGAATTCAACAACAGCCAAATGGCCAATGATTTCAGATATAGTGTATGAACACAGTATTCAAATGTTCACTTTTTTTTATCGCATTGGTTGTTTTGTGTTTGACTGACTGTATGGATGTGTGAAAAAAAAAACAAAATCATGTTTATTTTCTCGTATATTTATTTATTTTTATTTTCCATTCACTCAGTTCCGCATATCATCATCATCATAGCATTTTAAGATAGCAATAACATCGGAAAGCATTCATGAACACAGTAAAAAAGAAGCAGCGAGAAAAAAAATACAAGAAAAAATTGAAACAAGAAGAATATGATCCGTTCAGAAAAACAAAAACAGAAATCCTTATTTCAGAGGGAAAAAAATCTAAAAAGAATTGTTTTTTTGTTTGTTTGTCTGTTGGTGTGTGTGTGTGTGTTCAAGCTCATTGTTCTGAATTTATTTATTTTATTTTTATTTCGATCGAAATTCATTCATATTCTTTGTGTTCGAATATCATTAGATTTCCTTGCTTTTATTCTGTATTCGGAGTTTTTTTCTTCGATTTCTTCATCTGAATTCAAAACATCATTTTATATTTCAGAAATTGTGCATTGCAAATAAATGAAATAAAATAAAACTTGTCACAATCATTCATTGTTTCTCTATGTTGATTCATTCATTTTAAAAGCGTTTGTTTTTTCTGGTTAATAATTCCCATTGAACAATCATTCAGGTTGTCTCAAGATTGTTGTCAACTAAACACCCATCCAGCCAAATATTAAATGGATCAGTGGTGTTAGTGTTTGGAAAATTTAAATTCATATGAAAATCGATTTAAACCATCGTTATTTGAGGTTGTTGTTGAGATTTTTGCTCGTTATTAATGTTATTATGGCTTGATTTCATTTTTTTTCAATCAAATTGCATATGCTTGATACAAGAGTACAGTATCTCTAGAATTTCTATTCTAAAATAATGTTTCTTTATGAATAGAATCAGCAAATGTCAGTGAATGAATTACAATTCAAGTATCAATTTACCATAAAAAATGTATGGATGGACAGTTGTAGAAATACAGTTTGAAAACAACAACCAGTTCAACATGTGTGTGTGTGTGTACGAAAACATTCGAATAGAAAAGAAACTGAATGAATGTTTTTCGACTTCTGAATTCGTCTAATTTTCTAACCGTCGATTTTTTTTGGTTTCACGGATTCAGAATGATGATCATGATGATGATAACGATGATTCACTGAAAGAATAAAAGTCATTCAACCAACATTCACGACCACAATCAAGACGAACCTACACAGTCACATCCTACATCAAACCGCAAAACGAATCGAATAAAATCATTTGGGGATAGGAAGAAAAAATATTTTTCTCTTCATTTTGACATTTGATCCAGTTTATATCTATCTTGCAGTGAAAAAAGAATTTTTTCTCTCGCTATTTGGTCGGACCACAAGCAGAAAAAGTTACCCATGAGAGAAAAAAATAATCGATAATCATTCGAAATTCATTCTATGAGGCTAATCGAATTTTTTTTCCATTTTATTCTGAACGAATTTGAGAAAAAAATTCAAATTAATCTGTCCAAAAATGGAATAATATGACGAATGTCCGATCAAAATAATAATGAAATGTTAAATAAAACTTCAAGCAATTTATGTATTACGAATAATAAAAAAAGTTTTTAAAATTCAAAAAAAAACTGAAAGGGTACCGGACGGTTTTCGGTGAAATCTGCCCCCAAAAATTTTATTTTTTTAAAATGTTAGTCATGTCCATTGATGATTCTCGAGATGGTTTTTAGTTCATTTGGTCCACCCACTTCCGGTAAAATCGCAAAAAACAAAGCGAATTCTCCAGATCTCACTAACTATGAGGTGGTGTAAGTCAATTTTTTCTCACGATAAAACTGATTTAATCAATATTTTATTCTGAAAGTATCAAAAAAAAATATTTGGTGGAACATGTTCAAAAATCCGGAAGTTCATTTTTTCACCATGTAAGTCTATGGAGTTCATCATGTAATATCCACAACGTAAGTGTTTATGATGTCGCCACGTAAGTCTATGGTGTTCATTATGTAAGTCTATGATATTGCGCATATTGCAATGGCAATCGATGATAGTCTGAACTAAAAACATCCTGATACATCGTTGAAGGATTTTATTGTTCATGTATTAAAATGTGTATGATAAGAATCAATCGGATAAAATCTCTGAATCCAATATCCAATACGAAAATATCACCAGGTTGCAAAATAGTGGATAAGCCATTAGTTTCTTGGAGAAGAACTTTCAATATTTAGGCATCATTAAGTTTGGCGTTAAGTAGCCCTGGAACGAATGATTCACCTGATCATGTCCATTAGCCACTCGAATGCTGTACTCAATGATGATGATATGTTGGAATATAATGAATGTAATGAATTATGCCAACAATTGATCAGTAGAATTGTAGAAACAATAGTACCACATTGTGTATAAATACGTAATTGTTATAGAACATTATATACTTGAATGACCTTTGCTTTACCCTTTTGTATACGTTATTTTGTTCTTGTGCTTTTCTTATTTTATTTGCATATCATATACACATTTTAATACATGAACAATAAAATCCTTCAACAATGTATCAGGATGTTTTTAGTTCAGACTATCAACGATTGCCATTGCAATATGCACAATATCATAGACTTACATAATGAACACCATAGACTTACGTGGCGAACATCATAAACACTTACGTTGTGGATATTACATGATGAACTCCATAGACTTACATGGTGAAAAAATGAACTTCCGGATTTTTGAACATGTTCCACCAAATATTTTTTTTTGATATTTTCAGAATAAAATGTTGATTAAATCAGTTTTATCGTGAGAAAAAATTGACTTACACCACCTCATAGTTAGTGAGATCTGGAGAATTCGCGTTGTTTTTTGCGATTTTACCGGAAGTGGGTGGACCGAATGAACTAAAAACCATCTCGAGAATCATCAATGGACATAACTAACATTTTAAAAAAATAAAAACTTGGGGGCAGATTTTGACCGAAAACCACCCGGTACCCTTTGTTCTTTTTTTCAAAATAAAAATTCACAATCAATTCATTAGAATCGATTTATATGGTGTGCAATTTGGGAGTTTTGTTTTTTCAAAATCCAATCGTTTTTAAAGCAGCCACACACAGTCTTTTTTTTCATATCAAATCATTTTGGCCATCCTCTTTGATGATATGAACAAAAATTATCGTTATTTTTCATTTTGTTTTGTTCTAGATTCACTTTGTTTGTAATAAATTGATGTTTTGTGATTATTATCATTATGATGATGATGATGATGATGATGTTCACCATCAACATAATGATAATAGTTTCAAGTTTGTCCCGGGCACTACTAGTCTTTACAGATTCTTTTTTTTCTTTATATTCTATTGTCGTACCACATTAGTTTGTTTTTATTTTTTTTGTATATGTTATGGGTGTAAATATTTTTTTGTTTTGTTTTGTTTTGATTTCTTCGAAACCCCCACAAACTACTAAACTCAATGATGCAATTAACTTTAGACCTTTCGTGTTTAAGAAAAATTCTTTGGACATTTCTCTCTCTCTCTCTCTCTCGCTCGGTTTAAATGATTCTCATAGTCATTCTGAGATTTCATTTTTTTTGATTCCGTTTTATTTTATTTCATTTTTTTTTCGGTCGGTCTTTTTTTCACTTTGTTGTATTTTTTTGCCATCTTGTCTGAAAGCCCATTTTCATTTCATTTCATTTTATTTTATTTCATTTCATCTCTTTTTTTCTGTTCTGGAATTCCGTTTGGTACTAAAAAAAAGAAAGAAAACAAAAAACAGAAAAAAAACTAATGTCATATAATTCGTCGTAAATTTAACAGCAAACGTTGTCGATGATGATGACAAAATCGGCCATAATGCTCGAACTTTTTTCTTGGAAAAATCGGACAATTTTCTTGGATCGCTGCTGTTCCCAATTGTGTGTATGTGAATTGCTTTTTTCATTATTAATTTTTTTGATTCCATGTTTTTTTTTGTTTTGTTTCCAAAAGAATTCTTGTTTTCTTTTTTTTTTGTTGATAGAGAAAAGCGACAAATTCAAAATGAATTGAATGATCTCATCATCATCATCATCTGGTTTATCATCTATTTTAGATGTTCTTTAATGTTCAAATCTAGGATGATTTGTTTTTTCTTTTGCTAAACTTAGTATCCATGTTTGATTGTTTGTCGTTCCATGTGTTTGTGTGTTTGTGTTTGTGTAAACCAATGTAATGTAAACTTTTTCTGTGTTGATGAATTTTATTCTCAATTTTTATAAGTTAGTGTTGTAGCTGAAGATTAGTTATTTTGAATTCCGCATGGCCTCACTTCTGGAACATCATGGCAGAATGAATGTCTTTTGATAATAATAAATTCCTATAATGTGTGTAGATAAAGAAAAATAGATCAGTCGATTAAATGAATCAAAGACTAAAGACAAAACAAAAAGTGAATATGGAAAAGAAAAATAATCTAATTCAATGAGATTGATTTTGATTAGTTTTTTTTGTATCATTTCAAACTTGGTACACAATATGCTATGATTATGGATATTCGAATATACTCTGTTCTTGTTTTTTGACTTTGATGAAAATTCACACGCATTCACTATTCATTGTTTTCGTACTTTTTTTTATTCATTTTCTCTATGTCTAGAATCTTTCATTAGCATGTCTGGCTTGGTTTTTTTTTTGTTTTTGAAACTTTTATGAAACATTACAAACTATATGACTACGAAATTCATTGAATTTTTTTGTCTGTTTATTCGTTCGACACCGTCATCGGTGCCATCATCAACATCATCATCATCATAAAGATGCTTTTTTTGCAGAATCAGAATTTCTGAAAAAATAACGATGCCATCAGGCCATTAGATGCCCATTTGCATCATAATAATCGTCATCATTATCATTTAAAGTGTAGAAAAATGTCAAGAAAATTTTTCCAACGATTTTTGACCATTTCCGTTGATATATTTTTAATTTTTTTTCTTGCTTTCTCGTTTCAATGAGTGAAGAATTTTTTTCATCTGAATCTGAATTTGTATTTCAACCAAGTAAAATGTACTTATGAGAATTTCATACGAATAAAATGTCTATTTGTTTTTTTTCCCATTTGTATATAAATGCAGAAACATTAATCTAATATTTACTGATATCGTTAATGAATCCTTGTTTGTATGTGAAATTATTATTATTTTTTTTTAAAAATTCAACATTTCTCGTGTGTTCATGTGTGTATGGTTCTCATGGTTTTTTTTTGTTGTTGTTGAAATGAATTTTTTTTGTGCCGAGAAAAAGAAAATCATTATTTAAACATGATTGTTGTATATTTGAAAATGTGTATAAAGTTTTAACAATCCCGGAATCAATCAACAAGTGACCCTTCAATTATATAATCATCAAGGTTTTTTTGTGGGTGATTATTGTAGCTGTGCAATTCGTATGTGTTTGTGTGTGTGTGTGTGTATTTCTATCTATGAGTGTAATATATCAACGTTATCATCATCATCATTATTCATTACCTTAAAACATTCGAATGGTGAGGGTGTTTTGTCATCGTCGTCGTGGTCATAGTTGTTGTTTGTTTGATTCTCATCATTATCGTTACAACAATTTCCACACAAACACACACACAAAATCTTTCTATCATCATTATCATCAATAGTAACAGCAGCAACAATTATATTTTATTCAACTTACAAAAAAAAATTCGTGATTATTGAAACCAACGTCCATTATCTTTATCATCATTATCGAGAGATGATGATGATGATGATGTGATTTCAGTGAATGGCGTGTGTGCATTTTCTTGTGTGTATTTTTCTAATGTACTCTCATCTTGTGTCCACATTTAATGTGTATTGGTTCTCAAATAGTGCAGTATTTTGTTTCTGTGATTGACAAATTGTTTTTGGAAAACATACACCGCGTATAATTGTCATCATCAACATTTCTTCATCACAATCTATTACAATACCCCGTAAAAAAGTAAGTTAATTTTGTTTTTTATCCAAACAGTTTTATAGTGCTGAAAACTTAGAAAAATCCATTTTTTTTTTTTTTTTTTTGATAAAATTAATATGATTATATTAATACGAAAATTATGAGGGGTAGTGATTCTGGTTTTTTTCTTATATATTCCAATTATGAAGTGAATGCATAAATTACTTGCATTTGTTATATAGGCTTGTTATCCCAGTTGTTGTTGTTGTTGTTGTTTACATTCAGCTTATTGATTATGTTCAATTAACATTTACAATTTATTATTATCATCATTATTATTGCCTCTCAATATACTTAGATAGATATTTGTTCGGTTATTTAATGATATTTTAACGATTCAACTTAGCGGCAATTCGTTTTTGCAAACATATATATATAGTAAATCCATTTCTGAATATATTTTGAGCCGATGAATGATGACGAATCGATCATCATCATCTCATCATCATCATCATCATTGCTATCCCGTTTTTTTTATATTCCTATTTTGGATTGGATGAATTTATTTTTCGTTTAGGAATCTGAATTCTTTTGAATTGCTTATCAATGATGATGATTATAGTTATTGTGATTGTGATGTGAATGAAATGAGAAACAAAATAAAAATTGGGATCCTAAATGGAAAAATGAAAGAGTATAGAAAAAAAAACTTTGGTAATAATTGAACACATAGATTGAATAGGAAATACAAGAAGAAAAAAAAAAGAAAACCCAAGCATAAGAGAGAAAAGCGAATTTCTTATTAGATTTTTTCTTCTGGTTTCCTTTTTCCTACATGACGATTCGGCTGGTGAACAACAAATCAGATTCCTAGTATACAATGATCCGTCATCATTGAAATAAGATTGTAGATTTTGAAATCAAATATTCTTTCAATAGTTTCGATTACATTGCTACCATACATTTATTTCATTCATTTTATTCTTGAAACAATTTCCATATATGTTAGCAAAGCAATTTTTTCCTGATGAACCGTGAATACCGCGAATCATATAGAATTGTAAACCGTTATTATGAAAGTACCAAATGTCTCAAAGAATTAGCAAATTGGTTGGATTTTTATTTCTCTACATTTTTTTCTCATGATCTTTTTTTTCTCTATGTTGGATTTGATTTAGTTTTTGATGATGTTTGATTCGGTTGATTGGAATTTTTTTTTTTTTTTTGGGCCTATCATCATTTTTCGTAATGATGATATTGGTTATAATAGTGTAATTTTCTAGTCAAGAATATTTTTGATGTTTCTATTCTCCGATCATCATCATCATCATCATCATTGTGATCATAAGTGATCATCGGAAACTGAAATTGTCTTTTGTGTGACAAAAAAAAAATTAAACACACACACATACCCACAAACAGCATTGTCTTACATCCACATTACTTGGTAATGTTAATGATATTTGTATGCTATAGTTATCTAGGAAAATTTCATCCATTTATTGTACCGTTGTTGTTTTCATTTTATAGTTTATTGGTTTTTCTCTCTCATCATGCTCATATGCATACATTCCAGGAAGTTTTTCATCAAATTTTTTTTGGTACATACATTTTGTGTTTCACTTGAAAATTGTTTGAAATTTTTCTTCACTTTTTTTCACACTAATAACTGTATTGCTATTACTGGTTGTTGTTGTTGGATTCTTCATTTTATTTTTTTTATCTCGGTTTTATGCCTGTGTTTTTTTTGTGTGATGTATGTGTGTGTGTGTGCATGTATAATACATCATTTGACCGAATCATTGTCTATAGGCCCTAAAAACGGTTTTTTTGGGTTGTCATTTTGTTTTATTTGCCAATATGAAGTTCATTGAATTTTTACTGAGTTCAACTGAATTAAATTGAAATTCTATTACAAACATATCGATGTTTTGTGATGTTTAAAAGCAGAACAAACTAAATGTGTGTGTGTATGTGTGAAAAATATTCCAAAAGAATTGGAGCTTAACCTTTCATTTCGACAATATTGAATTCGATAAAAAAAAAAATTCTCATTTATTTCTTTCATTGACCGAAGGCCAAAATCGATCAATCAATTTTTTTTCTTTCTCTCTTTCTCTCTCTCACTCTCTCATTGCACACTCAAAGTTAATTCAATTTTAATTTCAATTACATTCATGATAATCAAAACTGATCTGATCAATGAATGATATTACTACTACTATTATTGATAGAAAACCATAACAACAATAACCGAAACATAAAAAAAAAATTCTCATTGAAAACCAATAGAACATTCTAGCCAGATACGAATCGATTAACATTTTTTTTTTGCCATCATTTTAATGGAATTCATATAATCGTGGTATTTTTTTTCTCGTAAATAACAAGAAAAAAAAGGAAACTATAACTTTTCAATGATGACCATTTCGGAAATCTTATCTGCTTGTTTTTGGTTTCTTTGTTGAATACATTTTCATGGCAAATGGCGTTAACCAGCGGGACAACATAAGTAACAAGAAATTGTCATCGTCATCATTTATTTTTTTTGTATTCTAATTCAGTATACAAATATATCAATAAATGAATGAATGTAAGACATCATTATTTTTATTTTTATTTTTTTTTTGTTGAAAATAAATTCTTTTTTTCTTTCCGTTCTTCATTCAGAATTTTTTTTTTGTTCATTCCAGTTTGAGTTACAAAAACAACTCATTTTCGTTTGACAATTGTCATTGAAAAACATTCAGTTGTTCATCATCATCATCGTCATTATTATTATTATAACTTGAAAAAATTTTCCTATTTATTACCATTTTCATTTGAATATGAAAAAAGGGGTCATATTACCCAACTCTGTGTTTTTGTTGTTTTTATTATTATTATTATTTCTTATTCCTGAAAATTTGCACCATTCCGTTTTCTTTATTATTTAACAAATGAAGCTAAACTGTAACAAACATTCATTCGTCATACAAACACACTTGCTTAATAGGCTAATTAGGATAAGTTTTCATTCATTCAACTTTCATAGCGAGCAAGAGAAAAAGTTCAATATCTCGTGTATAAATTTTTTTTTTATCATTCACTACCATTGAATTTTTATTTTCATTTTACTATATATTCGTTCAGTAAATAAATGAATGAATGAAAAATTTTCATTTTTTTTTGCTTTCACTTGATCAAAATAATAATAATCATCATCATCATAATAATAATGATTATGATCAACGAACAAAAACATTAAAATGATGGTAGTTAAGAAAAAAAAATTTGAATGAAGAATTTCTCCATTCTTTGGTGCTATTTTCATTTTCATTTTCCCTATGCATACAGATACTGTGTTTGTAGACATGTGTAAACTAAAAAAAAAAATCATATAAAATTACCGAATAAAATGTGATAAATAGGTTTGTTGTATCCATTGTCTTCATCATCATCATCATCATCAACGTGGCAGTCGCAAGTTGTTTATTTCATGAAATCCTTTTTCATTACTTTTTTTCTTTTTTGATTTTCATTTCCTCGATATCTATAGTAAGTTGAATGGTAAAGTTAATGTTTTCTGTGGTCGATGTTCATGTTCACGATTCCACGTTGTTCTTGTTTTGTATTCTCGTTGTTTAATGAATAGCAAACAAACAAACAAACAAATGAGAAGACAAACGAATTTTCATTATACGCCGTTTATTTTCCATATCATTTTTTTTTTTTTTGAGTCATCATTATTTCCAGCCATTTATTTTTCGTGCTGCTGTTGCTTTTTCATCATCATCATCATTATTATTATTTTTAACGCCATTCATACGATGATGTTATTCTTGACTTGTTTTTCCCTTTCTCTTGATTCTTGTTTGATTTTAGGTTTTAAATATATTTACAGTGTTTAAAGATTGAATAGAAAAAAAATTGAAATCAAGAAAAATATTCTCACCCCATTTCTATGGTTAATTATGGCAAATAGTAGAGAATCAATCTATTACAATCTTTTTCACATGAATTTTCAAACGGCTATTTCAAATGGCCATCCCGGAATAGCTTCATTATGTTAATGATAATTAGTATAAGTGCCAAAAAAAAAACACTCAATCCTTATCGTCTATCGTTTCGATAATTATGATGGCATCTTTGCCGGTTAAAAAATATTACTATCACAGAAATTTTATGAATAATGATCAAGATGATGATGAAATTTTATCCATATTCGTGACTAAACACATAATTTGACAATCATAACAAGTAAAACCGCAATTATGATATGAATATGAATGATTATTATTACTTGAAAATGTCTTCATTTATTCTTTTGATTTTGTTTTTTTTTTCATGTTTTTTTTGGCTATGGACCATAGCGATGATAATTTGAATTACGATAATGGCAATGATGATGATGATGATGGATAAAGTGCTAGAAATTCGATTACAGCGGAGTCGTATTCGGATTGTAAAGATTAAATTCTCGTCAAATTAGCTGGAAATGTTGGCAATTTATGTAACGTGTACAATTTTTCATGCTACGACCGGAAATGTATTCGGTTGTCGGTGTGTGTGTTCTGGGCAACTTGGTTTTTTTTCCCTAATAACCATTCACCTCTGACTTTCAAATGATGTTTAGTGAAAATAAAAATTCTGAATCTAAATTATGATAAAAATGTATCGTTTCCGTTTGTTAAGTTTTTTCTTCTGCATTCTGTTTTGTTTTGTGGAACAATGGCGATATTTTTTTCATTTTGGTCGAAAGAGAAGGATGTGCCTTCTTTGTCTGATGCCCGATGGAAACTCAGACAATGAAAAAAACATTTATTTTCATTTTCCGTTGTTTTTTTTCATTTCAAATTGTTTTTTTTTTTAGTTTTGGTTAGGTTCGGATAGACTTCTTACACAATTTTAACTTTAGTCAGTTGGTCACATTCTATTGTGTTTGTCTATGTGTGTGTGTGTGTGCATTTCAATCGGGTTATATTTATTCGAGTGTGTATTTGTCGAGAAAAAAAATTTGTTCATATACCGCTTGTTTATTTGTGCCCGATATTCTCGATTTGATCAATATTTTTTTTTTCATAGCTGATAGCTGGCTCTTTTGTTCCACTATATTTCAGTATTTATTTTGGTTCACAATTTTCATTTTCATCACATTGCTTTATTATATTTATTATTGTTTCTCTAATATGAGTTCAAGTTTTTCTTTTTTGAATCGATTTATATACCCGGAATCGGTATTTATTCTTGATAGGAGTATTGTCATCGATAAATTCATTCGATAAATAGCGCGAATATTATTGAATACGATTGCTTCGGTCATTTTAGTCTTTATATATGTGCATCTTCATTGGTCATACTAGGAGATTTGCGTGTCCGTTTCATTCCTAATCGGTTATTATTATTATTATGGAATATAGAATGAAAATAGAGCAAAGTGAAAATAAACCAAAGGAAAAAAAAATAATCGCCTCAAGTCAGCTGGCCTTTTTCCGGCATCGATCATTCGGACTATCGGAATTGTTTAACCACAGTTGATGATGATGATCATCATCAGTTTTGTATGGGCAATCCATTTTTATTTGAGGTAATAATTGAAAAAAATTTGTTCACAAAAAAAACAATCATGGTTTATTTTTGGTCAAACACAAGAAAAAGAAAAATCACGCTATTCAATTTTATAAATCACTTTTTTTCATCTTGCATCTTTATTTTTTTCTGCTTTACGATCATTATGATAACGTTTCTTTTGTCTTTTTTTTTTTGTTTATGTATATATATCGCGTTTATATTGATATAAATTGCAGCGAAACTGATATTTCGTTTTTTTTTAGCTTTTGATTTTTTTCTGTTGTGATATAGAATAAAATGAAAAATTGGAGAGAGAAAAAAAATTCCATTTGTCCATTTATATACAAGAGATAATGCAATCTTGTATTTGTTGAAATGATAAATTTATTCATTCATTCTTTGTATTTTATTTTTTCTATTTATAACATTCTTTTGCATAATGATAAATGCTAGTCACTCTTGTCAAAAAAAAAATTGTGTGAATAATGAATTAATAATGATAATGAAAAACCGGAAATATTATTGTTCATGTATTGTTATTGTGTATGTTTGTGATTTGTTTGTAATTTCTATTTTCTTTTGTAACTAAATTTAAAATTTGAAATATAAATTGTCTTTTGTCTTCATTTATGTTTTTTTTTCACATCTTTGTCATTCTTTTTTCTATTACAATCATCATTAACATTTTTATCATTTTTGTTTTTTTGTTTAAACAAAATAAGATATGTTAAAGATAAAATTGTATATACATTGATGATGAAACATACCGAAGAATTTATTTTCAATTCTTGCTATGAAAATTGATTTTGATGAATGAAAAAAAAATTTCTGTTTTTCAGCATTCTGTTATTCTGCATTATCAATGTATGTTTTGTGTTTTGTGTTCACTTTTTACAATCGACAATGTTGACGAGAAATGAGAAAAAAAAAGATGATTCACTATATTTTCTTCAGGTTTGATGAATGAATTTATTCACATTGAATATTACAATGCATATATACACTGACAATAAATAAGACTATCATCAAGGACCATCAATGGAAAAAGACTTGATTCTTTTTGTTGTTGTTGTTGTTATTGCCGTTCATTTTCATTCAATTACTTGTGTTTTTTTCTTTCTTTTCGTCTCTTTTTCTCTGTTCGCACATATAATCAAGATCTTTTTTCATCATCATCATCATCATCATCATCATGAACGAAATCAGGAATTATATTTATAGAATCAACAACAAACAAACAAATTCCGATGTATCTCATTTATATTTGTGTGTGTGTAAAAAATCATTGTGAATGGCTGTTTTTCTTTTTTTTTTTTGTTTGTAAATGGAAAATTATATTTGAGAATGATGATGATGATGAAATTGAAGAAAAGATATACGAATGAATTGAAATTATAAGTAATTCGTTGTTTTATCATAGATGTGTTTGTGTTTGTGTGTGTGTGTGTATTCTGGATTTTTTCAATTCATCGGTAATGGAAATAAGACACACACACACACACACACAAACGGAAATAGAAAAAAAACCAAATCAAAATACAAACAAACCAACAAACATACACATATCGATCAACATAATTTCCAAATGAAAAAAAAAATTTTAAATCAATGAACCGATAGTATTTATTATTTAGTTAGAATGAAAATAAAATTTTTTTTTTTTTTTTTTTTGGCATCAAAACCATTACACATTTGATGAAGAGAGAAAAAAACGACCACCAACAAGAAAGAGAGAGACGCGTTATGCTAATGGACGTTAAAACAAGTAATGAAAAAAAAAACTTTTTTCTCTTCATTCAAAAAAAAAAAATATACATTGATCGATAATATCAAACAAACATTTTTACACACATTCACATTCTGATTTTTATATGAAAAAAAAATTCATTCATTCACTCTAACGCCGATATTTTTTCACATAAAATATAAATGTAAGCATAAAAATTGCGGCACACACACACACAAAAAAAAATCAATATCCGTATAAAGAAAATTACCAAGTGAAAAAAAAATTGTATCCAATTGATGATAATAATGGCTAAACTTGAAGAAAAAGAACTGAAAATTTTTTTTTTATCATTCATTTATCGTTCAATTTGTTTCATGATGATAATGATGATCATATCTCTCCAGATTCTATCAACAACGATTGTGACAATCGAAAATAAAAATGAAATGAAATAATGTATTAAAGGAATGGATTTTTTTTTCTTCGCTCGTCATCCTTTTTATTTGAACCATTTTTTTTTTGCAAATCTTTGCCCAGAATACTATAGATTCTTTCTTTTTGGTGTAAAATATTACCCTTATAAGAATATCTCATTTTATTCCATTGAAATTCCAGACAAATAAACAAGAAAAAAAATACAAGCGCATTTTTCAAGAATAAATATCCTTATTCGGTTTTTTTGTACTCATGTGATAATGATCGGATCTCTTAATCTGTGCTTGATTACATTTTGATGATAATCAAATTGTCTTAGAATTTAGGTGTTTAAAGATTCTGACCATTTTTTTTTGTTGTTGTTGTTGTTGTTGATGACTTCATATATTGAAATGCTATTTTATATGCATTAACAGTCGTTATCAATGGAGATTTTCTCGAATTTTTTTTTCTGAATTTCAATTTTTTTTCCTTATATTCACATACGATTTTCCATATTTAATTCATTCAATTTTTATGTTTGATTCGTTTTTATTGATAAACACATATCATCATATATGATGATTATTCTATGAATTGGAAAAAATACACCATGCTTGTAAAAATAATCAGATAGAAACGAATTTTATCCATTAAGATGAAATTATCAAACCAAAAAAAAAAAAAAAATCGACCATCATCATATTTTATGGTTATGTGGAACATTTGCAATATCATCGTTGAAATAGTACTACTACCACTAATAGTAATAAAGATAGCAAGATAGTTGTCGAGCCGAAAAAAAAATTCATTTTTCATTCCTAAATTTAATGCAAATGAAATTCTTGTACATTGGTTAGCATTTGCTTGAATCATCATCACTATGAATCTTAAAATGTTGAAATTCTTTCCCTCGTTTCATCCATTTGTATTGATGATGATGGAGGTGAGAATTTTCATTTGGATTGTCTGGAATTTTTCTTTCTCATTTTTTCAATTTAAATCTTTGGAATTTCTTTTAAAGAGATAAAATTGATTCTTATAGCAGCAGCAGCAGCAGTAGCAGCAGCTTCAACAACCAACTAATTCTAAATCTTTTTGATCAATTCTACAAATATAAGCAAATAATCATGAATTTTCAAATCAATTTTCCGACTGTTTGGTTAGATTTCTTTGCCTTTTTCTCCTCTTCTTCTTTCATTTTCTCATACAACTTGTCAAATGTTTCATAGTTTATGTCTCTATCACACTTCCATTTATATATTTTTATTGATTAGCAAGAATTTTACTTCAAACCATTTACGTAATGAATCAAAATCATGAATGAATAAATGTTTACTAGTTTGTCTGTGCTAAAAGTTTACATCATATAATCATTTTGTAATGATGATGATGATGGTTATTGGGCGACAAATTCTTTTAGCATAAAATTGTCATTATTCTATTCAATGAATATTAGTTTTTTTTGTTGTTGTTGTTGTTGCTTTTACACTTTGTTGATTTGCTTGCGGGCATCTGGTTTCTACGTTAATACGATTATGCATGACGAACACTCTACTGTTTGTAAATATACATACATCCAGTGTGCTTAAAGTTTTTTTTTAATTTTATGCATAACTTTGTCTATAACGATGTTTGAGTGATGAATTTTATTTGCTTTCGTTCCGGAATCTTAAACTAGGAGAAATATTTTTATTTTTTTTTGTGCGGGAGTGGGAAAAAGGTTCCAAGCTTAGATATATATATTTTAGTTTGACTACCCCACCATTTGCAATGTTTAGTTAAATTAGCAAGTTTAGTTTTTCTTCATTCACTATCTCTCTCTCTCTCTCTCTCTCTCTCTCTCTCTCTCTCTCTCTCTCTCTCTCTCTCTCTCTCTCTCTCTCTCTTTATTTTCATGTTCTCTTTGGCTATGTATGTTGAATTCATTCATCCAATATATAATCCAAGTGAATGGCAAGAAAAAAGAAGAAAAAAGTTTACTGTTTCGTTTTTCATCGTCTGATCCATCAATCATTGGTCCTTTTTTTCTTCCAAAAGTATGTTTGTTTTATACATTTTTTTTCTGAATTTCTGAATTTTTCTCATCAACATCATTTTTGGTGTCCCTTTCGTTTTGAATGGATAATATGCTCATAATGATGATGATGATAATAATAATAATAATAATGGTTCCGGAATTTTGTTCTGGTTCTAAATGCCTATGTGATCATCGGGTGTCAAATGGATCACACACACACACACTGGTTTTTCATGGTGTCCATATTCATATATATGACATCAACATTTTTTTCTATTGATAATTATATTTGATGCGGATGATGATGATGTTAATGGTATAACGAGATATTGAAAATCCTGTTGTTTTTATGTCGTAATTTGTTTTAATTATAATTTCATCATTATTTTATAATGAGAACAAAAAAAAACATATTCCTAACACATTCAAATGAATTCAAAATGAATTAATTTTTTTCCGTTCCAACATTAAAAAAATGATACCATGACGACACAAATGAAAACTTTGATGTCATTTTTTGTTGTTGTTCTTTTTCAAATTAATTAATTAATTACATTACATTCTTGAATAAAATAATTTTGTATTGATTGAAAATGTGTGAGTGATGATTCTGAAACTTTTCATATGTCTGATTTTATTTTTTTTTCTGTGCAATACGATTTGAGATGTTAATTCCACGATGACAATTCTCATTATCATCATCATCAGCAGCAGCAGCAGGAGTGGCAAGATATTCTTCAAGTTTTTTTTCATATTCACAAAAAAAATCTAAAATTCAAAATTTCAATAATAAAAAAAAATTCCATTTCCTATATGGACTATTTGGGTCGATAAATGGTGAATTGTGAACTGTCTGGCTTTTTGTTGATATATACCCACACATATGCGCGTGGGTGGGTGTGATTATTGGTTAATCTCTCTTCCAGTATTCTTGCTTGAATGAATTCAAGCATATCGGACCTAATAATAATGGAACAACAACGATTACAACATAAATCCTTCGATCGCTATGATGATGATGAACATGGCTAATATAGAAATTCATGTTGACTATACATGTATATGATGAATAAGATTAATTGTTTCGCATTCAAAAAAAAAAAAAAAAAAATAACACGATCCCAACATGAGAATGATGAATTTTTTCTTCATTTTGTTTATCGCTGTATCATTATTGTTTGAGTAATTTTTTTATCGAATTGTTCGTTTTTTTTTGCTTGGTTGTTTTATGAACAACATTAACATCAACCCGAAAATATTTATTAATGTTTCAGGGTTGAAATGTTTTTCTTTCTTCTTGTGTTGATCCCCTGGAAAAAAAACGATTGTTAAATCTATTTTTTTCCCTTTTCATTTCTATTTATTATGGAAAATTAGCTACGGTTTTTTTTCTGTTTTGTTTTGTCCCGTTATAACCAAACCATTTTCTGTGTAACGCCTCTCTTTCACGCCATATATCTCGTTCATTCTCGCTTTTTTTGGTGTTGGACAACACCCAAATTTGAACTTGTATATTCTATTCTATGGTTGATGAATATTGAGAATTTGATTTGATTGCATTTAGAAACAAAACACAATTCAGTAGTAGTTATAATAATAATAATATTAGTAAATATGAAACGAATTAATGAGCTACAACGATTATGATGATGAAAGATTGTGAAAACTAAATGAATAATATAACAACAATAACAACAACAACAACAATTAGAATATGAGTAAACTATACGATGATGATGATGAAAAAGTTTCATTTTTTTCGCCCATTCTTGGATTTTTTTTCATTAGAATTTCTATTGTATGTTTGTTGTTGTTGTTGTTGATTTTTATAATCGAATAATAACCAAAAAAAAAATGCTTGAACAAAATAAAACGATACACAATTCGAATAAATTATTCATTCATTTCATTTCATTGTCATAACATATTAAGGTAGGAAATTTTACTTTTATTTTTTTGGTCTGATGTCGTTGGAGAGACATTTTTGTTTTGGAATTTCAAATGTAATTTAATCTGATTTCTGATCACAGTGAGATAAGGAGAGAGAGAGATAAAGTGAAGATATAATAATGAAAATACGCATGAAAAAGCCATGAGCATCGTTTTTTATATATCTCAAAATTTAAAATGAATTCAATATAAAAGTTGAATCAGATGAAAATCCGATAGGTTCTCTATTTTATTAGCCAATGATTTTATCATTGGAAAATTGTTTGTTTTTCTTTACATTGACATTTTCATTTGAAACCGGAACTTTCATTCATTTATTTTTTGCTAAAATATCTTAGAATTTTTTTTTCTTATCTTTACAGTATTAATTACAGTTAAAAAGGATCAACAAATCTAAAGACTTTAGTTTGTTCGTTTATTTGTTTTCATTTTACCCCACACCCCCCACAATACTGATTCAACAAACAAAATCCATTTTCAATAGAAATCAACATCATCTTATAGCTCAGAAAAAAAATCCAAACAAGTCTATGCTTGTAATATATACAGTAACTATAGAATAATTTAGTCCATTTCTTGGTTGTTTTTTTCTGTTGATAGTCTTATAACTGTTTCAGGATCATTTTTTTTCTCTCTTTCAATCGACATCATCATCAGCATCAATAAAGTCCTATAGTATATGGCAGTTGTCATCGATGTTGAAAGATTTTTTTTTGTTTGCCTCTCTTTATTCATTCGAGAAAAAAAAAGACGAAAACATAACAAATACCCATTATGGTAACGAGATTTACCCATTACGGATTACTACATTGACGAACGACCATACTATACTACTATGGACTAAATATAACGGTGATGATGATGATGATGACCAACCAAGTGACCAACTCGTGTCGTTGTATAAGCTGTTTATTTTTATTTTCTCTAATATCCCATGGGTTATATTTGTATTCGCATTCATTCAGAAATCGTTGTTTCTTTTTGTGTATTTATTTATATGTCCAAAATGTTGTCTCTATTCAGAAACACCAGATCATACAACATATAACAAACGTATTGTACATTATCAATTTATATCTATATCAGTTTGCGTTTGTGTGTGTGTGTGTGTGTGTGTGTGTGAAAATTCGGCTTGGAATATGATATTTCACTAACAGTTTGTTGATTTTTGCTATGCAGTTTTTTTTCAGTGAACAAAAAAAAATGTGAAGAAAAAAGAAAAATTCACCGATGATATCAACTAATCGATTCTGAACGCGATTTGAAACATACACACACACACACACACATACACTTACACACACATTCCAATCCATTCAATGGACAAACGCAACAAACAAGAAAGAACATGATTCTCTCTATGAACGGAAATTTTTATTTTTTTCCGAAAATTAGAATTCTAAACACGTATAATTTTTTTTTTTGGAAAAAAAACTTTTTTTTGCAATGTTTGTTGCTATGAAAATAAAATTTTTTTTTCTTCTTCTCCTCTTC
Source organism: Dermatophagoides farinae (assembly GCF_024713945.1). Taxonomy (NCBI): domain Eukaryota; kingdom Metazoa; phylum Arthropoda; class Arachnida; order Sarcoptiformes; family Pyroglyphidae; genus Dermatophagoides; species Dermatophagoides farinae. The sequence goes on along the minus strand of NC_134679.1, from coordinate 2,897,894 downwards.
ATTTCTTTACATTTTATTTCCGATCAAATGCTGTTGTTATGTTGTTATTATTAAATGTGTTTTTTTTCGCGTGCGCGATTCTTCACGATCCCAAGCGAATTCATTTTCGGTAACGCTTGGCCAAGCTTGTTTGTATGGTCATGTTTTTTTCCATTTGTTGTTGTTGTTGTTGTTGTTTATTACTATAGAATGTATATAACAAAAACATGACATTTTCTTTTATCATTTTTGTATTTCGTTTTTTTTTCTCACGAAAAAAAATTCCTATTTTCAGGTTTGAAATTCAGTTACTTAGCCTTGCAAAAAAAAGTCAAGTAAATAAATTTGTTTGTTTTTTTTTTGATTGTAGTAGTCAACAGAGAAAAAAAAACATTTTGCTACAACACAAATAAATGTGGGTGAATGAATTTTTTTTTTCAATCAATGAATGATTCAATCAAATTTTTTTTTTAGGTAAAACATTTATAAACGAAAGAAAGAAACGAAAAACAAAAAAATCATTTATGATCTGATGATGTGACCATCAAAATAAACTAACATTAAAAGAAACGGACCAAAATAAAACCAAAAATGTGGAATGATTCGAATAAAAATTGCCTCATTATAATCATCACATTGTAGACGATGAGGATATATTATCAGCCAAAAACGGTTATTATTATTATTATTATTATTACATAACCAAGAATTTTGATGTTTGATCAAAACCCAATTGATGATTGTCGTAGTTGTTGTTGTTGTTGTTGTTTTGTTGTAATCGTGTTCATTGCTTTCGATTTTCAGATAAACATCCGGAAGCAATGAACTATGATGATGATGATGATGGTGGTGGTGGTGGTGATGGTGGGCATGAAACGATAAATTTCGATTTGTGAATTTCCATTTTAGCTCTAACCAATAATAATAATAATGGAACATCTAGTTATTGGGGGCTGACAATTTCATCATCATCATCATGTAATTTGGATGTGTTAGTGGTGGCTGAATGATTTGGCGATATTATTAATGATTAATTGAATTGACTTGTTTATGGTGCTGTTGCTGTTGTTGTTGGTTGGTTGGTGGCAAAAAAAAGAGATTCTGTGTTATATTACATGGAAAGCAGAAAAATTTTTTTTCGTAGATTAAATTGTTTGTTCCCTTGTAATTTCTTCGGTTCTCGATTCCACAATGTTTAACATTTGTTTGTAAATTTTCTACTCATTTTTTTGTTCATATTTTTGATTTGAATAATGATCCGGTTAATTTGATCGGAAATTTTCATGGTTCTTTTCCTTATATTATAATGATGATTATTCAGATTGATGAGTATGATCTATAACAATAAGAATTCTTGTAAAGTAGTCATTTACCATCAAAAAAAAAAAAAATAGAATAAAATTGTCATAACAGAAAATTTCACTCGTTATTCTTCTCTTTCAATTATCAATGATAAATGTCAATTGAATGAATCGATGACATGTCTTGTGTGTTGTCATATGAACGAACAAAATTCTTGTTTCACATCTGTGCCCCGTTTTGTGACGAAACTCAAATATAATTTTTTCCATTTTCAATTTAATTTTCTAGGATTGTTTTTTCATTCGTTTATTCTTGGAATCGAGAGAACGTTACGAATTCAATCATGGTGATGATGATGATAATTGGCAGCATTCGTTTGTTGTTTTTTTTTGCTTGATTTCAAAATCATTGTTATTTAATAGAATCGTTATTATTGTTATTTTTTTCAGGATTTCATTTCTGATGACTTTGTCCGTTCCAGTTTCAGAACATTGTAAACAGTAACAAGAAGAAGACAGAAAAAGACGAATTTAACCAAGTTGGCAAATTTTTTTTTATTGTTCCAAGCTACGAAAAAAATTTTGATGATTAAAAGACATGATGAAAATTGTTTGAAATGAAATAAAAATTAATTCAAACAAAAAGAAAAAGACTTTAATCTGAAAACAGAGATTAGAAAGAGCAAGATACGAATTTTCAAATGTAAAATTGGAATTAAGAATGAGAAATGAAAGCGTAAAAAAAAATTCATGATCATATGTGCGTGCGATCGTATCATCATCATCATCATCATCATCATCACAATCATCATCAGTGGCAGATGTTTCCATAGTAACGGATTTTGAATTCATGTAACTTCTGGTGTTTGTTTAGTGAACAACAAGAACTAAGAATCTTGTTGTTTCAATTAGCTTTACAAAAAAAGATTCTTTGGTTTTAAGATGCGATTTATTTTTGTGAATGATAGAAAGAGAGAGAGAGAATATAGAAAGAATCTTGGCATTGGACAATAATGATACAAACGAATGATGAAGATGATAATGGAAAAAAAAGGTTCATAAAAAATTCATTATTGAAACAAAAATGAATGGAAAAAAAAGAGAGAAAAAACAAATCTCTTTTTTTTTGGCCTTTGTATTACATTCATTACATTTGTTCGTCATCCACGTGAAGCGCGAAAATTTTTTTTTTTTCATTGTCAATTCATGAATTATTCGTATACTACACACATGATACGATTGTCAAACAAAACGAAAAAAAAATGAATGTCTATTGTTTGAAATTGGGTGGATTTGGTATTGGCTATAGGAAAGAAGGGATAGGCGATGAAAGAAAATTATATATCAATATAGATTCGTTTGTTTTACATTATTATCATCAGACAATATAATACTTTATTTGAAAATTTGAAACTTGTTCTTGAATTGGTTTCCTTTCCAGAATAACTAGATTTGAGATTCTTTTTTTTTATTAGTAGATGAATGAAATGAAAAAAAAAATAAAAACTACACAAATGAAATGAAGATTTTTTTTCATCATTTTTTCTTCTTTTGTCGATCTTTCTTTCTTTTGTGTCATTTGGGGTTGTGTTTGTGGAAAAAATTTTAAATTTTTTTTTCTCATTTACACAGACTTCCTTTCAAAATGAATAGAAATAAAAAAATAAGATGTAATTTTTAGTTTTCATTTTTATTCCTGAATTCCAGTGAAAAATTGATGAAGATGAAAAATGAATGAAAGAAAAAAAAATCTTTGGTGTCGGTAGCCTGAAGATATCTTGGTTGTTTTGTTATACGAATTTTCCTTTTTTCGAGTAGACCATTCAATCATTGAATTATATGAAATAAAGGGGATAGTGAAATTCACATTACCGATTCTGAAACATTCATGTTTGTGAAAAAAAAGCTATTTTTATGTTGATTCAATAATTGTGGACATGAACATGAACACACCCCCTCCTGTTCTTGAACAATGATAATATATTAATAATGCAGCGTTTCCCAAACTTTTTTTAGACCACGAACCAGTGTTAGCAGTAAAATTTTTCTGTGGACCACAGTTTGGGAAGGGTTGATATAAATGAATCAAGAATAAATATCAAAACAAAAAAGAATCAACATCATAAGAATATAATATGGATGTTTGATTATTTTGTATTGATTTTTGTTTGGCCATTCGATGATGATGATGATGATGTTGGTATGAAGAATTGTCTATATATTACAGGTATTGAGCATCTGTAATGATCATGATATCAATAGCTAAAAGATCAGTAGATTTTTTTCTATCATCATCATAATAAAAATAATAATATTCGAATGGATTGGATGCATTTCCGTGTGTGTGTGTGTATGTGTGTTTTTCATTAATATTTTAACCTAATACATTTGTTTGCTCACTGATATTTTCATATACCTGGAATCTTAGTGTTTGGTGTATGTGCGTGAGTATTATGTGTATAGTATAACCTAAATAGAATGAAGATCATTTGTTTGCATTTTTTTTTCTCCCATATTGTGTCTTTCATCATTTCAACATCCAAAAAAATCAAACAATCATCTAATTTGATTGAATGTATATCTGTATGATATACATTGACTACCGCATTGATAAGGATACTTCATTTGTGAAATTTTTTTTTTTTTGTTTTTGGGTGCATAAAATAATTTGACTCTCAAACCATAATGTTGAGGATTTAAAAGAAAACAGATGGAAAAAAAATAAAATTTATTTCATTTTTTTTTTCATTAAAAATGGAATTGAACTCATTCAATTGGATATTTGGACTCTGTCTGGTTCTTGTAATAATAATATATGTAACAACCAAATGTCAAGTTTCACCAATCATTTAGTTTCATACAGACACACACACACACACACATAATTCAAATATATTTGTTCTGGTTGATAACATAAACGAGAATGGTTGAACAATGAATAAATAATTCAACAATTGATTCAATTTGAATCCAATTCATTCATACATGAAGTATGTGTACACTTGATTATCGGGAGAATTTCTGTTGGAACAAAAAAAAAAAGAAGAAAAAGACAAATAGAAAAAAAATTGAAAATGAATTTTTCATTATTCCCATATTTCGTTTGGCTTCACTTCATATTTTACTGTTTAAAATGAAAAATAAAATTAGCTATTTCGTAAATAATTCTCTAAAATTCATTCATTCATCATCATTATAATATAATGTATGAATAGCAAAATTCAAAAATGATGTTTACCTGCTACAAATCACAAAGATAATTATTATTATTATTATTGAAAATCCTGTTTGTTTGTTAAATGACACGAAATAATTTGAATAATGAAAAAATTCAAATTATGATGATGCAAATCATTGATTCTGTGGTTAAAATTCATTGAGTTTGTTACATTATTTGAAATGATTGGAAAACTAAAAATCCATTGGTTTTCTGTGGTTCATAAATTACAATCATTACAAGAGAAAAAAAATAAAACAACTAGCCATTCAACAGAACAAACAAACTTATTATCAATTATCATTCTTCTTTTTCATTCGGCAAATGTTACACAGAGAATAGTAGCATATGATTAATATAGAGAAATTCATCATAATTATAATTATAGTGAATAGTGTTCTGACAAATTGAAACAATTATTTAATTATGACTATAGTGGATGATCATCATCATCATCATCATCATCATAATGATGACACAATGAGTTAATGATAATGGAATGTTCTGTTCAGTCAAGAACAATACACCATGTTATATAAATGTCTTGGACAAATATTTTTGTTTTTGTTTCATTCTTGATTCATTCAACTTGACTTATTGGGTCAATTGTCTGGTGTGTCTGTCTTTTTTTTTCTTGCTTGTTTTTATTTTTGTTCTATTCACTGGAACTATCTGAAATGTCTGTTGTTTTTTTTTTATCATCTTTATGTACTAGGGCCATTTTGTTTTGTCTGATGATGATGATTCATACTACAAATCATTTATCGTCACACCGATTGCAACATGTTCCATTGATGATGATGATGGTGGTGGTGGTGGTTGTATTTGTGATAGGTTTGACAGCCAAAATGAAATGTATACAATATCTGGAAATCCGAAAAAAGGGGTCTACAAAAGAAAAAAGAATAAATTTAGCTAACAATAGAAAAAAAAATGAATGGAAAATGGTTGTATGGATGAAAATTATTGTGCAAAACCAGAGATAAAACCATCATACCATCATAGTATTTGTATTTCCCGGTATTTTCGTTTCAAATAAATATATGTTTGCCATCAAACTAGGATGTTTTTTTTTCCTGGAACCATACCAAAAAAAAGAAAACTGGTGAAGAGATGAGCAAAAAAAATAAAGCGACAGAAAACATTGAAACATTAAATGTATTCTCTTCTTCTCTTGTCATATGTTTTTTGTTTATGGGTGTGCAAAAATAAAAATTTCTTCTTTTGAAACGGCTATTGCTACAATCATCAGCATCATCATCATCATCATAGTGAGAATAGTGATTTTTTCTTCTCCTATTTCTTCGTTTTTACATGTGAATGTTATTCTTATTCTATATCAAAATGCAACCAAATCGAATGATAAATCCAATTCGTTCATTCATTTCATCGAACATCATTAAACATTATCATTGGTAAAAAAAAGAGAATGTAAAACATTTAAAAATGTAACTTTAACAGCCGTTACTGTTGGCTGTAGCAGCAGTTCATCGAATGAAGAAGTTTTGGATTCCAAGTCATTCAAAATGTCGTTTTTTTCCCGTCTAGATTGAATTGAATGCATTTTGAAATTGTCGTTATTGTCCAGAATAACAAAAAACAAAAACAAACGACGACCATATTGTCCGCGAGATTTTCATCGCATAATCATTATCATCATCAATTTAGTACCGTCTTTTGAATCTTCTCAAAAACCAAAAACAAAAAAATTCGTCATTTTCAAAAGATTTCAAAAATGTAAAGCTAAAAGTTATTTTTGATACAACATGATCATCATCATCATCATCATCATCAAAAATAACTATACTTTGATTGTATTCGAAGCCGAAACAAGTAGTAGTTATTCTTGTTTCTTAAACAACAAAAATGTTCATCTTACCCATCATGGTCCATCTTTTCTCATTTCAATTTTTTTTGCTCATGTTTTTTTCCACTTTGCAATGGCTCAATATTGTATGGGACAGTATTTTTTTTCTAAACTTTTTTTTTTTGGTGTCTGCGTTCATTTATTCATTTGTCGTCCTCGTCGTCGTCGTCGTCGTTACGAAAGAATAAAATGTTATAGATTTTTAGATCTTTTAGGTTGCATCATCATTATTCTTTTTTTTCGTGTATTTGGTTATATATAAGATGAGCCACATAGAAAAATTGAACTATTAGAATGTTTGTTAGAATTGTGGCTGGCGTTTTCAATTTTTTTTTGTTTTGTTTTATCGTCGTCAGAATAGAGGAAAAAGTGAAAAAAACTTTTAAATCAAAAATTGTTCTTGAATCCAATTTTGTTGTCGGAAATGGAGAGTTTCAAATTGTTTTCTTTTTTCCTCTTTAGTTTTCTCTTCGTTAAACAACAAATCAGTCAGAATTAAAAAAAAAATTAAAACCAGAAAACCATATTGGATTCAAGCCAACCAACCAATTTGATTTTGACATTTTCCATCCAGTTGTCATGTTTGTACGATGCTATATGCTTTAGCTTTTTTTTAAAGCAAAAACTCAGTTCTATATTGACAAAAAAGTGAAAACAAAATAGACAGGCTATTATGATCAATTAATTTGTCCATCATCAAACTATGATGACGATGATGAAAAAATATGTTACCCGGAACCAGATTCAACTAGCGACAAAATAAAAAAAAGCCGATTCAACTGGCCTCTTCTTTTTTCTATTGCTTTTCAATGTGTTTTTTTCTATCTGTTTTCTCATCACAAATCTAGTTATTGGATGGCTGAATTCATCATTTTTTGTTTTGTTTTGTTTCGTTTCATTTCACTATAACTTTCATTCAATTGCTGCTGTTGTCATCATCATTATTTGAAATGGAACACCACATGAAAGAGAAAAAGAGTAAAAAAAAAGAAAGAAAAGGAAAGAAAAATTACTTTTTGCTTGTGATGTGACAATTTTTTTTTGTTTTTTTTCCCATTTGAGATTTTGTCGTCATAACATGAGGATGATGATGATGATAATAATAATAATAATAATAAAACAAACTCTCCGATGAAAATAAGAATGTGGCCATAGTTCACATTCAAAATATAAATGTTTCCAAGGATTTTCCGTCATCAACAATGATGACAAAAAAAAACTCAAGAGTTTGTTACATATTTTACTTTTTTTTCAGTTTTAATATTGTTTTTTTTTTTTTTTTGGTTCCGAATTTGTCAACTTACAGCTTTTTTTTATCCGTGTGTGCGTTCGTGTTTTCGGATTGGTCTTTGCTGGGTTCCAAGCTTTTTTTTCCCATTAGTTTTCTATTTCAACAACTATTTCAGTTAACAATCCTCATACACAATACACACACACACACACAAACACACACAACAAACATCAGCAGGCCACCATTTCAATTTCAAATTCATCATCTAGATTCCAAGTAAAATGATCGTATAGTTTACTCATTCTCTATTTTTATGTTTATCAGTATTATAGAATCATGTCTGGTTTGATTTTTTTTTTTTGTTCTAGAAACTAGTCTGGGCTTTTTTTTCCAATATCAATTGAATAATATGATCATGGACCGCGAACTGCCATGCTGCCATGTGATCGGTTTCATATAATTGCAATTTCATATATGATGATGATATGAATGCAGTTGTATCGGAATATAAAGTGTCCCTATTGCGTGAACAAAAAACTACAACAAACGAATATATAATTCTTTCAATTGGGTTTGTGAAAAGGCAGAGAAAAACAAAATTCATGATTAGCACCCCTTTTTTTCCATTTGTGCCTATGTTCACCATTTGAACGATATGGATCGTTGAATCTCTTGAGAATTCTTTTTTTTTTTGGTCTATTTTTTTACATTTTTTTTTGCACCATAAGGAATTTTTCATATATGACAAAAATTATTATTTAGTAGAAACTGAAAAAAAGTTAACAACAACAACAACAACAGTTCGGATCGAGAATCGATTAAAAAAAAATGAACGAGTGAGCGAATAAGTTGCGAAAAGAAAAATAAATAAATTTAACCAATGAAATAAAAAAAAAGAAAAAAAAATTTTTTTTTTTTACTCGTTTTTGGTTAGACAAAGCAAAACAAGTACTTCGGCACCATATTTTTGATTTCGTTTTTTTGTTTGTTGTTGTAGCTGTTCATCGATTTTAAAACGTCGTTTCTATTGTAATTTTTTTTCCTGAAAAATAAACAAAAAAAGACAATATAACGAAAACGATTCAACCGAACCGGAAAAAAATGCCGACAATTCTGATAGAATAATGAGAAAAGTATAATTCATACAGATTTGTCCATCAACCGGAAACAACAAATATCAATATATATTTCCTATTGTAAAGGAGTTTGATATTGTGGACACATATATATATATAAAATACGTCATATGGAGTGGTTCATTTTATCCAGAATTGATAACATTTATAACAAGAATGAGACATTGAATAAATCAAGAATTGTTGTTGTTGTTGTTTTTTTTTTTTTTTTGTTTCTTTTTTTTGTCTCTGTATGTGGCCAGATGAAGATTAATTAACCATATATTAGCATCAGTGAAAAAAAATTGTTTCTGGAACGCATAAAGGAAAACGGTATTTGAAATATTAATAAAAATAAAAAAAAAATTTTATTAACGACAGCTTCCGTTTGTTGTTTAAATTTTTTTTACTGACTGTCAAAAATTTTTTCTCTTTTAAAAAAAAAGAAAAATTCTGATTATTTCAATAGAAAAAGGACGAAAACGGAATAAAATATCAATGCCAACACCATATCCAGATATGATGACAAAGTGAATTTTTTGAATTAAAGAAAACGAATATAATATTTTCGAACCATTCTTCATTCACATTTCGTCTGTTTTTTTTCATCTTTATAAATTTTCTATTTTCTAGTGTCTGGTTCTGATTCTGATTCTTCAATGTGATTGATTGCATTTTTTTTTCACTGTTTGTGGTTTTTTTTTCATTCTCGAGCTGTCGTTATTATCTGTTTGAGCATTTTGTTGAAACTAATATATTGTATTGTAGGTAGTCGACCAAGAATTTCGTAAATCATATTGAATATGTCCGGATATGTATTAATTTGTTGTACGATTTAGTCAACTTTCGTTTGTTCATCATATATGTGAATATCCATTTGAATAACAATGAACTTGAAATGGAAAATTTTCATTTCATTCATCTGGTTTCAATTTAATTGAATATGCAGAACATGGAGACATACGAATTACTACTATGAATATCGTTCGTTTCGTATCAGTTCATTGTTGATTTTTCCAACAATTATACAAATAATTACCAGAATAATAATAGATAGCTTAGTTTAAATTATTGTTAATAATCTTTTTCGGCTGTTATTATCATTTCCGTTGTTCATTTTCAGTTTTTTTTCTACATATATTTCATAATCATGACCTAATCATTCACACTTGTACATTTTTCTTTCGGTATATATTAATATATTGAGAATCCAAACAAAACAAAACAAAAACAAAAAAAATATTCTAGCTTATCTAAAAGCCATTAATTTTCAGAAAAAAATATGTTAGGATTGTCATTTTTTTTTTGCTGGTGGTTGGGTGGTTAGTTGGAAAGAGGAGGAAAGTTTTAGTTTTGGAATCCACAATACAAGATAAAATCTGCTTTATCCTATTTCTTTTGCTAGTGAATGAGAGAGAGAATGCACCAGAATAGTTGATTTTTTTTGAATACCATCACGATCAAGACAATGAATTATAATAATAATAATAATAAAGTCATTTGTTATTTATCTATTGATACATTATCATTATTTAGTTAAGAGCCAGAACAAAAAAAAATTTTTTTTTTGCACATTTGTCTCTTCAATTAAGGTCATTACTTGCAATATAATAATTTGGATTATGTCTACAATATGTTTATTTGTGAATGTATATGTGATTATCGTATGTTTCAAATATTTGGGCTGTTGTTTTTTTTTCACATTGTTTGGTGTGTGTGTGTGTGTGTGTGTGTCATAATAATAGTGGCAATTTTGGAACAATAAACGTTAATTTGTTACAACATTCATCCAATAATGAATAAAATAACAAAAGAAAAAAATAAAAAAAGAATTTTGATCTTTAGTTCATTTAGGCTAAAATTAGTCTATTTACAACTAACTGATTAATTAATGATTAGTTTTAATTGTCTTATACTAATAATTCTTTTCTGTTTTATTTACTTTGTTATTTAGACGCTTTTCATATACAACTTTTGGAACATGAAACAATCATCGTATGTTTGTATGAGTGAATGAATGTATAGGCCAAATTATTGAACGATTGAAACGATGTAGTGCGACAATGATCATCAACCAAAATCCCTGGGATCATCATTACTATTATTTTCAATACTAAACTTTATATAGACACAATGAAAGAATATAAATGAAAAAAAACTCCAATCAAAGATAAGGTAAGGTATTTGACGTTGTTTTCATTTTTCTTTTATATATATAAAAAAAACACTCAACACACACACACACACACCAAAAATAATGATAACAAATGAATCGATAGTTGTTCTTGTTCACAAACTTTTTTTTTCTTTTTTTACTCCTCTTTCTAAACCAAACAAAAGCCAGACAAATTCTTTCAATATTCTCTCATTGTTTATATTGGACAGTTATTTTTGTTTTCACATGAATTGATACAATGAACAATGTGACAATTATATTTCAATGAAGATCCGAAAAATGTGAACTATGAAACCAAAAAAACTTGCTTTAGCCTTTTTCTTGTATTGTAAATGAAGCCTGGTACCTACACACAATACCCAATAGAATCTGTGATCTTTTTCTCAAGAGAATTTAATGAAACTTATATATGGGTATAGGCCATAGATTTATATATGATTCAACAGTTTCACTTTTTTTTTGATGATTACATGCTAAATTGTGTTAATCAATCACAATTAGTTTTCAAACTATTTTGATCACAACTATACAATAATGATGATGATAATGATAATGATCTGGATGATGTCAGTGTGTCATCTATTCAGATTCCTATTTCATTTATCTCAGCAAAAAAAATAACTCTAAGAAATTGATATAATAGTATTATTAGGCTCAATTTTAAAAAAAAACCAAAAATTAATTGATGTTCTATCATTACTCCAATGTATAATCATTTATTGCCTTTCAACCATGTTGTGACTATGAATTTTGATCTACTTTTTTTTCTGTTTCTATTACAATGAAATTACGAGAATAATATATAGAGATATATAGTGTGTTTATTATCATTGTCATTGGGGAAACAATGTGAAACAAAAACGCTAATCCTAGATCGTATAGCTAATTAAAATAATTATTTCTAAATAATGATATTTCATACACACAATGTATTCTGAGGGATGGTGGTAGTGGTGAATTGATCATAATAATAATAATAATGTTTGTTGTTGTTTTTTTTAATACTCATATAAATCGGTTGAATGTCATGAACACACAGACAAAGACTGAGAAAAAGTGCAAAAAAAAACAAACGAAGAAAAAAACCAGTAGCCCCATTATTCCACACCCACCCGAAGGTTTTTCATCTATTCTAATCAGGCTATATTCCTATCATCACCATCATCATCATAATATATATATTTTTTTTTGCCAAGTGTAGAAATTATGAATGGTGTATCATTTTTATTCGAGAATTTTTTGTTTTCTGTTTTTCTAGTTTGCTCATTCATTTTTTTACTCAAACATAATGGCTCATTTTCCATTTTTCGGATCGTTGTTGTCATTGTGTGTGTGTGTATGATGGTGATTGTTGTGGTGGTTATCTAATGGCAATAAATTATCGATAAATATGTGAGACGACTTTACCCAAAAAAATTTTACTTTATTTCATTCATTTTATTCATTCAATATATCAAAGTAGTATTCCACAACAACAACAATAACTATTGCGTGGAAAAGTTTTGTTTTTTGCAATTTTAAATAAAATTTCCTTCCCACCCACCAGAAAAAAAATCAATTCATTTTTTTGTAGATTTTTATGACTAGTCCACCAACGGTTGTGTAAATGAAAACAAAACAAAAACACTTGGCTTCTTCAGAATATTTTGTTACTTTTTCAAAATTCAACAAAAAAAAATGATTTTCATTTTATGCTAATGAAAAAAAAAACACTAGTCAGTGGAAAATTTGGCCAATAGATTTATTTGTTGCTATCAACATCATATGAAACTCTCATAGATCTTGCAAATGTTGGAATTATTTTTTTCGTAATAACAGTTGCAATTCAGAAAAAAAACAAATGCAAATCATCAATTTGTCATCGAACTAATTGACTTCCATTTTCGTTATTTTTTCCTTTTGACTTCCATTGATTTATGACGTTTTACGAATTTGTTTTCATATTATGTATATGATGCGTACAATCTGGCCACCTGAATTGAATTATTATTGTATGTTGTGTTTTCTTTTTGTTTTTGGTTGAAAAATTAATTGTACAAAACCAAATAACAACTAAAATGAACGTCCAATAACTCGAATTTGAATGATTGTGCACGTGTTGTTTTCCACACATGACAGTAATGAAATATTTACAAATTCTAAGCTCAAATGTTTCCCGATGACAGACAGACACGTGTCAAAATTGAACAGAATAATTGGGAAAATAAAATAAACCGTTAGTCACGAGTAAAAAAACGATATCATCATAATTATTACATCATTCATTCCTGAAACCTATACATTATCCGTTTGGTGTTTCGTTTCAAATGTTGTTTATTTTATTTTATTTCATTTCATTTCATTCATTTTCATTTATTTTGTCTTTCATAAAACTAAAACAATTTCCATTGCATTAAACATTTCGGTAGCAAGACGAATTAAAGTAATGAAATAAAGAGAGAAAAAATCCCCATTAACACCGACAGAACATTTGTGTGTCTGGATGAACATTGATGATGTGAAAAAAAAATTCAACCATGTAGCACGAAAATAATGGGCACTAAATATAGAATTTTTTTTTTCGTTGTTGCTGTTCTCGCATAAATACGAGACAAACAAACAAACAAACAAAAAAAAGACTCAATATCCTTGCGTCGTATACAATGTGTGGGGATTGTTGTTGTTGAAATGTTTTTTGTTCGATGTTTGTCTTTACAATCCTTCTTTGGTCTGTAACTGATTTAGTCACATTTGCCCATTCACCCTACATAATAACCCCCATTTAGAAGACCAGCAAAAAAAAAGAAATTAATGATTCGAAATTTTTAAATGGTTATGAAGCTCTGCTAATATATTTGAAACGTTCTGTCATCATCATCAGCACCAATCTTTTGTTTTAACTATTTTCATTCAAATAAAAAAAAATAACGTTTGTTTTAGCTTGTATAATATATACAAGTAGAAAGAGGTACAATGATTCAACCTCTTAAAAAAAGGAGATAAATTCCATTGGTTGACGTTTAGCCTTTTTATTTTTACTGTGAAAGTTGGTTTAAAAAAATAAAAAAAATTCCCAATTTTTAAACAATGATGAAGAATGAGAATGAGGAGGATGATAAGGCGATCAAAAACAATTTCTAGCATAAAATTATCGTTTTGTTGCGTATATGTGGTCCCCGAACCAAAAAAAAAACAAGAAACAAAAAAATCGATCCGGAATCTAGATTCTATACTATCACTACCAGACTGGATTTTCATTTGAGTTTTTTTTGTTTGTTTGTTTGTTTGTTTCTACTTTAAAACTTTTCCGTTGTTTTTTTTTCTTGTTTTAATTATTATGATCACTATTTGTTACCGCACATCTTACACAAAAACACTCGCACACACACACACACACACACACTAAAATCTAAGCGAGTATCAACCAAATTTGAAAAGTAATTTTTTTTTTCATTTTATCCTATCTACTATTGGACGGAATTAATGTTGTTGTTATTATTGTTTCGAAAGCAAACAACAAACGAAACTGTTGTATTTTTTTTCTTCTTGTTTTGCATTCTCATAATGGAAAATCAATATTGAATCGTTAGTTGAATGATGATGATGATGATGATGATGTTGAAAAAAAATTGGACAAAATGGAAATTTTTTTTTCTTCTTCCTCCTCATCGCTGGATGTCTATGTGTGTATGTGTAGTGAACTTTAAATTCTTTGTATTCTATGTAGAATTTATTTTACTCTCTGCTTATTCCATTGCAAATATGCTGTTTTTTTTCAGTGGAAAAAAAGTTTAGAATTTTTTTTCGTCGTTTTTCTTTCGTTCATTTTTTCTTTATTATTATTCAACTTGAACATTTTGAATGTAAAAGTAAGAGTTGAATATTATATTTTTCTTTCATCTTTTTTTTTGAAAATCTTTTCCATCAATGAACAACAACAACAACAACAGCAGCAATAACGAAAAAAATTGTCCAACCTTATTTGCATAAATATTACACGAATTCGATGTTTTTTTCTCTCAAAGAATTGGGTTGATTGAGAATTTTATGCACGTAAAACATTTGTCAACATACACACACACACACACACATACAAACAAACCCAAACCTTAACAAATGACAACCCAGAAAAAAAAGAAACTACTATGATGGTTAAATAGAAAATAAAGACAACAACAACAACAACAACGTAAAACGTACCGTACCTTAATCAAGTTTAGGGTTGTTTCGTTTCTTTTCGAAACGTTTTATTCACATACTCGCAAAAAATTGATCACTGAAAACAAAAAACAAAAACTTTACATCAGATTCAAATTAGCTACAAATTAGAAAATTATCATTGAATCAGTTGTCAAAAAGCCCAGAAGCAATAATCTTGTCATTGTGTTATCCAGTTATGGCTGTGTATGGCTATGTGTGTGTGTGTGTGGCTTTTCGTATTCTAGTCACCATCCAAAGTTATTTAATTCGTGTTATAAACAACTCTTGTGCGTTAATTCAATTCAAATTCATTTCATTTTAATCATATGAATATGAATACGAAAGTGTTGATTATGCATACACACACGACTTGGTGTGAGAACAAACAAAAAAAAATTTGATTATAACGGCTGTTGTAATAACACTTTTTGGTCTCTAGGATCGACCTTTTTTTCTGTTTGCAAACATGTAAAAAAAAGTTTTTTCATATCTAAGCATTCTAAACTTTTGTTCAAATACAATAACATCGAATGATTTGTGTGATTTTTACAATTCTACACCATTGACAACAATGATTATCACCATCATCATAGTTTGTAGAACAAAAAAAAAAGAAGAAAGTTTGAATCTAAGCCGTATTCATTTGTTACAATTACTTGCTTGTTCAGAATATTTCCAATTTGACTTTCATTTTAGTAATTTTGATTAAAAATTTAATTTCATAATTTGTCGACTGTTGGAGAATTTGTGTCTAGAGAATGAAAAAAAAATCTCATAATATTCATTCATTCTGTTTTTTTTTTTGAAATTGAAAAAAAACTTATTATTAACCAGGTACATCCAACATCAAATTGAGATCTCTAGTGTGAACGATGTAAAAAAATGGAAAATAATTCATTGCCATATAGCTAAAACATTGTTTGTCCTCTGCAACGAACCAACAGGATTTGGTGAAAACAGTGCCAGAATCACCCACTATTTTATCTGTGATAAAATTTTTTAAAAACAAAATTCATTATTCTCGGCTTGTTAAAGCTTGACATACAGACACACACACACACATTTTTAATTCCAGTAAGCTAATTATTAACTCTTGCTAAATATATGAATTCTAATAATAATGATAATCATCTTTGCCATGGCAAAAAAAAAGAATGAAAATTGAATACATACCAGAAAAAAAGAGGATAAAATATCATTATGATTAGATTTTAGACCATAGATTCGCTTTCTCTGTGCTATGGGTTTTTTTTCTTCTGTATAATGTAATGTCTTGGAATACTTTTTTCTATACTTGGTGCTCTTCACTTTGGACCTTGAATTTTTTTTTTGCTTTTGTTGTTGTTGTTCAAGTGTCATTACGATTTATCTTAATTACATTGAATGTAACGATGTTTTGAAATGAGAAAGAAACTAAAAAAAATTTTTTTTCGCCATATCTAACTCGTCCGAATTATCGAGCTTATTTTTTGATTTTATTTTTTTTGCTCAATGTTTGTGGTAATAATTTTTGAATTGATAATGTTTTGTTTGTTGTTTGTTGTCTTTATTTGTTGCTTGTTTTCTTGTCAGGTTTATTATCGACTTTTTTTCCACAATTTTTTTTTTCGCCATATTTAGTACGAAAAATAAATTGCATTTAGATTTTTTTTTTTTTGTTGATGACGTTTATCTGTTTTGTTATTGGGTCAGGTTTTTTACATTCTTTACTATAGAATTGAAATAATTTGTTGTTGTTGTTTTTGCTAAAGTCACGAGATTACTGAGAAAATTTCCGATATGATAAAATAAATGTTTTGTTTCTAATTTTGAAATAAACCATTTTTTTATTGTTTTTTGTTTCATTTCTTTATAAACCATTCAAAAGAAATCCCAAATGCACAAATGAAACCGAAATGATGCTTACTATAAACAAACAAACCGAGCAGAGAGAATAATTAGCATCATCATCATCATCATCATCATCAACTAAATTTTGAATAAATCAACAACAACAACAACAACAAAAACAGGATGAAGAGAATGATTTCTTTTCTCTGTTGATCCATCGTTGTTTATTCAAACGTTATTTAACGATTATTTTCCATGAATGCTTATACTTTTTTTTCTCCATTGAATTCGTTTTCGCTCCAATAGATCAACACACACACACACACACACACACACACACACACACACACAGATTCTTGTAGTGTGTGTATGTGACATTTCGATGTCAACAAGAACTTTGAAAATTTTCGTTTTTTTTTTAATTTTTTCTTTTCTACATTTTAAACATTAGTCAACAATATAATGTTGTTGATAATAATAAACTCATATATACAGAATATTTACTCCTTGAATGTGCCAATTATTCTAGTAAAATTGGAATTTTTCAACAAACAAAAAAAAATTTAAATAAAATGCGATTTGACTTTATTTCTAGTTCTATTTTGAAATAGATAATAGTTGAATATTTTTTCTTTTCATCAAGAATCATTCATTTAAATTTAATGTGAATGTCATGTCATTTCCGTTTTAACCCATTCGTTATTATTATTATTATCATCATTTTCTTCTTCCGATTCTATTCCAATTGAAACAACACACAAAAAAAAACGAATAAATTCATTGATGATTTAATGAAGCGCCTAATATTTTTTTTTCTTTCAATGATTAAATGAAAAAAAAATCAACTTAAATCACGAAAATGATGATTTTTATCACAAAACAATCTATGTGAACATTTTGAAAATGTTTGATCGAAATTTATTTTCATTGAAATTCAAACAAAAAAATGGTTCTAAACATCAATCCATCGACCATTTAATTTGGTAAATGGCAATTGATTTCATTCGCGTTGGCTGAATGTGCAATCACCTTTATGGATTTGATTTTAAAATCATATGCATAAAGAAAAAAATTGAAAAAGATAAAAATCACCATCAAAATCCTATCGTTACTATTGAGGTGCATTTATATTTTGTGTTTGCGTTCATGTGTTATATATAGTTAACAGCGAGAATACTAATTAATAATGAAATCATTTAAAATGGGTACATTTCATGAAAAAAAAACCAATCGCAATTTGAAGATAAAGTGGTCGATTTTTCTTCTTTTAACTTATTTCTCTTGATAATGATAATGACCAAAATTGTTTTGAATTTTATTTGCACCACTCATTTTAATAAAATATGACTTCTTTGGAAAAAAAGACGATTGCCAAAAATTCTTTAGCCTTATTTTTTTTATTCAAAAGGGTTATGTGTTTTCAGAAATTCAACACTGAAAATCATTGCTTTGACACAATTTTGATGATTTATTTTTTTTATTTTTTAAAATCAGTCTTTTGCGTGTTTGTGTGTGTTGGTATCTGTGTCGGTTATCTTGTTGTTTGGTGATAGAGAGACTTGTCTGTTTGTGTAGGAGCCTAAAGTATCGTTTTTTTCTCTGATTTTAAAAATATTTTCAAGTATAAAAATTCATAAACATGTCAAATGGTTTCGACGATAAGATAAAACAAGTTTTTCTTTTTTTTTTGTTCGTTTTTAATTAGAAAAAAAGATGTCTTGTTTCACCTCATGTGCCATCTTTTGTTTTTGATTGGATCTTCTTTTTTTTCAGATCTTTAATAAAGAATTTTGTTCAATATTTCCAAAGGCTATTTCGGAAACATAATTATAGATGGCGATCAAATTCGTCTCTTCACTCCAACATAAATCGGAGTGGTTTTCATTAGGAATAAACTTTTTTCCACCTGTAATCGATCACAGGTTTTATCCGTCGCAATGATGATGAAATTTTTTAGTAAATTAGCTAAGCCTAATTTCGCTTCGGATAATGCAAATCTCATTCCGATACAATTTCGAGGGCCACCGCCAAAAGGTAGATAAGTGTACGGAACAATGTTATGACGATTTTCGGGCATAAAACGATCCGGATTAAATGTCTCTGGATTGGGATAGTATTCCGGATCATGATGTATAGCATAAACCGGAATGGTAATGGCCTCATCTTTTTCTAATGTATATTTATATTCTGGTATATGATATTCTTCCATTGCTTCTCGACTTAATAAAAGTGCAGGTGGATGTTTACGTAATGTTTCGGAAATTACTGCATCCAAATAAGGTAGTTTCATTATATTATTGAAATCTAATGTTTCACCACGATCAATAATGGTTTTGATTTCATCATAAAGTTTATTCTGTATATTCGGATGTTTAGCCAATTCATACATGCAAAATGTCAGTGTCGATGCTGTTGTTTCATAACCAGCCAAAAGGAAAACCATAGATTGTGCAATGATTTCTTCTTCATTCAAATATTTTGATCCGATAATTTCTCGAAAAATCTCTTCCTCTTGATAGATTTCTTCTTCACCTATCAAAATGTTTTTTTAAAATATTAATAACGATAATCTTATTGTTTGTTATATTTTCTTACCTTGATTAACATGATGTGAATCGATCGCATCTTCTTTTTCAAAACTTTTTTCTTTAGCATGTTCAGCTTTGATCATCAATTGTAGCATATCATCACATTGTTTTGTTTTATTTTCACGTCTTTGTTTAATAACATGTGACGACATATTCATGAAAAAATCAGCAGTTTTCGAATAATATGGTGGTATTTTAGATTTGGCAAACAACTGGATCAAAGCCGATGGGGTAATAATGAGCAATAACATTCGAAATAGATTGAAATTGAAAAAAGATCTTGCATTTTGAACGAAAATATTTTCCTTATCATTATGAGCGTTTGTATCCGTTGCAAACGCACATTTGGCAATGACATCCATCGTAAAATTACCCATGACACCATGTACGAGGAATGATTCTTGTTTATCAGCCAATTTTCCAAAAACCTGAATCATCGAATCGGCACATTGATCAATCATACCTTCCATTTTTTTCATTTTTGAACTTGTAAACATTGGTGACAATATTGATCGGATACGTTTCCATGATTCATCACGTGCATTGACTAGATTTTGTGAGAAAATTTTATGCCTAGTTGTTTGTTTGATTCGATTTCGAAACATAGGAAAATCCTGTACCAGAATACGTTTGATAATAACAGGATCGGCGATGCATAGCATTGGTTTTCGACCTTGATACATACTAATATGGATATTTTTCAATAAAATAATCTGAAATTATGCATGAATATTTATACCCGAAAAATTTCCCATATCTTCGAACATAATCCTGATGTAATAATGCAACCGGTTTGTGAGGTAGAAAAAAATTTCCCAAAAACGGTATTACAGGTGGACCATCGATACCTTTTTGTTTCCAATAACTGTATTTGGTTCGAATGTACCTGGATGAAATTGAAATAAAAAATTACAAAACTTAAATCTGTTATTACTTTATAATTACCAATATAGCAACGATAACAAAACGATAACAATGCCGGTACGTCCGATTGAATTGATCAAACCAATAATAATGTCCATCATGTAATTTTTTGTCACATTTGAATGCATAAAAATTGAATCATCTTGTGTAATGATTTTATATTTATATTGCCATTGTAATTGAGTACATGACAATTTGTTCTAAGTACACATTCGATTATATACACTCATTATTTACAAAATGATTGTCCTATATAGCTCTAACAACAGATTGCAATGTCATATGATTATTGTCTAATATCAGTTAAACGTGATAATCATCATCATCATTATTATTATTATATTCAAAATCGTAGTATACAAAATGATGATTTTCTAATAAAAAAAAATGGTTTTTTTATCATTTGTACTTTTTACAATAAACTTTTGGTACATTTTTGTGCTTTTAAATTTCACATGTAGATGGCGCAAAAAGATTGAAAATTTTTTTTTTGAAATCGATAGTATCATGAGTTTTCATTTCAATATATTCGGAACATTTGGGACATTTTTTACGGTTGAAAAGGTCGGATCTTTTTTTTTTCTTCTAGGATCATCGAACCGCCAACACACTAATAACGCAAATAGAATCATGACAGGAAAGCTTGAACAGTAGCTTGATTAATTATCGTTTCACTAACTTAAAACTTTTGTTTGATGAATGTTTCTCACTTTTTTTCTTGATCAGCAAATTCAAAAAGTTTTTTTTTAGAAATTTTATTTAATTTTTTTGTTGTTGTTGTTGTTGGAATTACCGTTAAAAAAAGTTGTACCTATTATTTTTCCTATTTTGTTGTTATCGTTATCAAGTTTAGTTTTTTTTTCTTATTCTGGCCGAAATTTGAGGTTTTGTTTTTCTCCAGTTAAATTTTAATTCTGTTTTTCTCCAAGAATGAAGAACAGCGTCTTTATGAAAAAAAATCTAACGAAAAATCAAATAACGAATTAAAAAAATCAAATAAATCAAAAATATCTGGTGGATTGAACTTTTCAATTTTTTTTTACGAAATGCTTCTTGATGATTTACCTTTATTTTCAACTTGAAAAGCTGTGTTAAAACATTATTTTTTTTCTCATTCCTTCATGAATGATGATCTGATTTTGTGGCTCTCGTATACAATAATAGTGTACTA